>NC_062216.1:113963044-115213044 GCF_902686445.1 Sciurus carolinensis
AAGCTAACTGTTCATCAGAGCCCCACCAGTCTTCTCTCCTCTTCCAGACTGGATCCTATGTGAATTACCCCACCGGCCCTGCCTGGCTCCAAATCATAAATTCTCACCAACATAAACAGGGGTTGATGTCTCTAGAAAGACTCTCGGAGTTTTCTTTCTTCTCTTCTCTCTCTCTCTCTCCCACTTTTTACTTCTTTATCTCCCTTTCTGTTGTATTTTTATACATTTTCCCCTGTAGGCAAAAATGTTGCTAGCATTTCCTCAAGAGGGTCCTGAGGAGAAGGCAGAAGGGGGATAAGGAGGCAGAGGAGAACAGATGTGTGCTTCCTTTGCCCACTTAAGCTCAGTCACTGTACCCTGCAATCTCACTCTCACCTCTTTAAACCTAATTGCTCCCCATATTCCCTCTACACCCAAAACTCTCAGTCACACTCTCTTTCCTCTGGGAACCATGTTTTATGAAATTTCTTTTTTCTTTTGATTTTTTAAATTACTGGGCAAAAATATACCACTTTAGTGATGGAGACTCACCCCATGGAGTGTCAACCACGATTTCTTGTAGGATTTCTGAGAACCCTCCCTGAGCTGGGAGAGAATTCCTCCCATGAAGAAAACAGGATGTATTTTTAGAAGGAGGAAGATATAAAAGATGAAATCAGGTTGAAAATACAGGGATTTCTCTGGCCCAGGCTCTGGCTACAGCAGGGCAAAGTTATCTGGGTCTGAGATTTCCTGGGAGTAGTACATCTCTCCTTCCCTGGGTCCTAAGGTCCTGTTCATGGACATGCACCTCCTCCTTCACCCCCAAACCAGTTCTCCACATAAATATTTTTAAAAAGAAACCCAGGTCTTACTTTCAAATCACACACTTAGTCTCAACTAGGGAATCAACAGAAGCAGAAGCGATTTTTTTCCCCCTTCTTGACATCTGGCTTGCGATTGGCTGGAAGGGGGTCAGCTGACTTTGTCATTTTGTCTGTCCTGGATTGGAGCCGTCCCTATAACCATCTAGTTCCGAGTACAAACTGGAGACAGAAATAAATATTAAAGAAATCATAGCCCGACCAGGTAAAGGCAAAGGGATGAATTCCTACTTCACTAACCCTTCCTTATCCTGCCACCTCGCCGGGGGCCAGGACGTCCTCCCTAACGTCGCCCTCAATTCCACCGCCTATGATCCAGTGAGGCATTTCTCGACCTATGGAGCAGCCGTTGCCCAGAACCGGATCTACTCGACTCCCTTTTATTCGCCACAGGAGAATGTCGTGTTCAGTTCCAGCCGGGGGCCGTATGACTATGGATCTAATTCCTTTTACCAGGAGAAAGACATGCTCTCAAACTGCAGACAAAACACCTTAGGACATAACACACAGACCTCTATCGCTCAGGATTTTAGTTCTGAGCAGGGCAGGACTGCGCCCCAGGACCAGAAAGCCAGTATCCAGATTTACCCCTGGATGCAGCGAATGAATTCGCACAGTGGTGAGTTTTACAGCTCCGAGATATAAATTAAATAAACTGAACTGGCTTTATGACCGGCTTCCCTAGAAGAACGGGCGGAGAGAGTTTTTTATGGCCCCATAAAAACAATCACGCTCGTCTCCTCGCCGACGCCGAGACAGGGCCCCCTCTTCTGCCCCCTCTGCTTGCCTCCCGCGCTGGCTCACTGGGGCCAGGCCCCCTCAGCCCCTGGTGGATTGGAGGGCTCCAAGGCGAGCTGAGGGGGGAAGGAACAGGGTAGGGAATGAGAGGAATGGGGCAATGGGTGGGGGAGCCCCAAAGTCGAGTTAGGCTGAGGAGAAGGGAGGGGGAGAGGAGAGGGCAGAGAAGTGGGGAGAACTTTTTAAGGAGCTAGAGTGCTTGGGAAGGTGTGGAGCCCAGTCTTTGAGAAATGGGGCCCTTACCCAAGCATTTGAGATTTTTCAAAAATCAGATTTTAGGCTGGCAGCTTTCTGCCTGGTTTTTGCCCCGCCCCCACCTTTCTTTGGGACATGCATCTCCCACCCTGAGGGAGGACTGAATGAAGTTGGGGCCCTAGGCTGTACCCCCAGTGGGGGTGGGGCAGGGCAAAAGAAGACTAGACCCCGAGGGGTCGCGAGCTGCAGGCCAAGTTGGGAGGGTCAGGACTTGGCTAGGGGGAATCCTCTGCAGAGGACGCCTTGCTGATTGTTTTTAGTGTGTTTTGTGCCCGGATCTCTAGGGGTCGGCTATGGAGCAGACCGGAGGCGCGGCCGCCAGATCTACTCGCGGTACCAGACCCTGGAACTGGAGAAGGAATTTCACTTCAACCGCTACCTAACACGGCGCCGGCGCATCGAGATCGCTAATGCGCTCTGCCTGACCGAGCGGCAGATCAAAATCTGGTTCCAGAATCGCAGGATGAAGTGGAAAAAAGAATCTAATCTCACGTCCACGCTTTCAGGGGGCGGCGGAGGGGCCGCAGCTGACAGCCTGGGAGGAAAAGAGGAAAAACGAGAAGAGACAGAAGAGGAGAAGCAGAAAGAGTGACCAGGACTGTCCTTGCCACCCCTCTCTTTCCTTCTCCCTTGCTTACCCCAACTCTCCCCTAATCACACACTCTGTATTTATCACTGGCACAATTGATGTGTTTTGACTCCCTAAAACAAAATTAGGGAGTCAAACGTGGACCTGAAAGTCAGTTCTGGACCCCCTCCCTCACCGCACAACTCTTCACCATGCGCCTCCTCTTCCTAGCTTCCTTGCTAGCTCCTTCTCAGCTTGTCTGCAGGCCCCTTTCCCCGCCCAGGCCTTGGGGGCTCTTAGTCCCTGAACCTCGCTTCAGACTCCACAGATTTCCCTCCAAATGAGGACTTGACTCCCCCCACCAGTCCCTGGACGTTCCCTACCCCCCACCCCCGCGCCCAGAGCGGGCTCTCGGGCCTGGGGCCTCTGTTCCCGGGCCTTAGGGCCTGGCCTGGCAGCCCGGGAGAACCGGAGGCCCAAGGAGGGCGCGCCTGGGCCCCAGAGCAACCCCCAGGGCCTCCCCGCAACCCCTGCCCGGCCCCTCTGCCCCAGCAAATGCCCAGCCCAGGCAAATTGTATTTAAATATTCCTGGGGGTCATTATGGCATATTACAAACTGTGACCGTTTCTGTGTGAATATTTTTAGCTGTATTTGTGGTCTCTGTATTTATATTTATGTTTAGAACCCTCAGTGTTCCGATCTCATTTTAAAAAAGGGAAAAAAGAGGGAAGATTACAAAAAGAAAAAAAAAGTGAATGAACGTTTGTTTAGCCAGTAGGAGAAAATAAATAAATAAATCCCCTCGTGTTACCCTCCTGTATAAATCCGACCTCTGGATCCGTTCTCGAATATTTAATAAAACATATTATTTTTAAAAGTTTATATCAGCGTTTCTGTTAATTCGCTCAGCCGCCGGCTTGGAGCAGGCTCCAAGCGCGCCCGCGTCTGCCCGCCGCCTGCAAGCCCCCAGTCCTCTGCACTCGCCTTCTTCGGGAGCCGGGCGCCGAGTCCCGGTCTCCGAGTTCTCCTCCTGATCGCGCTGGGGGCTGGGAAGTCTCTCTGGGCTCCCCACGCGAGTCAACACACACCCATAAAGAAAAAAAAATGCCGTTTAGGATTTCGTTGGGGTGGGGGTGGGGGAGCCCGGGTGAGTTGGGTTGAGCTCCAAGCCCCACACAGGCCTCTTTTTCCTGCCTTTGGCAACCTGGGGTCCTCGGCATCTGCACCCCAAGCCCTAAAGGCTAGGAGAGAAGCATTATTCAGGCACCAGGGTCTCCCCCGCCCCACTTCCAGGACGTGGGGAGGGGGACGCTCGGCGAGCAAGTCCCCGGCCCAAACCAGGCCCGCAGTTGTGAAACGTGGCGGAGGCGGAGAGTCTAGGAGAACCAGAAGACCGCGGGATTGAGTCTTTCGGCCGGGACTGAGCGACTCAAGGACATCCCGAAAGAGAAAGCCTGGAAACTGAGCTCTCGCCTGTGCTGGGACTCCTGAAGTGGCCGGAACAAAATTCCTCCTTCTTTACAGCCCCAACTTCTCTGGTTCCTTCCTCCTTCTCTCAAACCTGGCGGGTGAGGGGCGCAGCAGGACCCTAACCATTTCTCAGCTCCAGCCTTCTCTCTCCAAGCCCAGTCAGAGAAACCTGAGTGGGCCTAGTGGAGAGGTGGTGTGTGTTTGGGGGGGGGGGTCTCCTGAAGAGAAAAATATCTGCCAGAGTTTTCCAGATTCTCCAAATCCCCGCCAGCACCTCTGCCTGCGGGAAGGGGGGCTTCTCCTGGCAGAGGCGGAGATTTCCTGGGAAGAAAGAGCAAGGAGGAAAGAGTAAGACTTGGGACTAGGAGAGGAGGGGAAGGGGCAGAAAGGCTGCAGAGACCCTAGCCAAAGGCCGCCAAGGTTGCCCAGGCTTCTGCCCTGCCAGCCCCCTCTGCAGGGTCTCTCCTTGCCTCTAAAGAGCTAAGAAATTGCTCTCCTGTGTGCCTTCTGGATTCAGGTTCCTGGAAAGCCTGGAAAAGCACCAAAGAAAAAGATGTCCTTGCTTATATAATATTTGTGGAGGCTTGAATCTTGCCTCTCCATGCTCTCTAGTAGCATCTATTTTCCTTCTAAAATATCTGGCATGAGTAACACAAGAAGATCACACACAGGGAAAAGTCCTCCCACCCATTGTGTCTGGTTCTAAATATACACAGGCACACACTTGAAAACTGCCTTATTGTCACTCTGGGACCCCTGGCATGGTGAGGTCTACCCAAGTCTACCTACCACCTTACTTCCAGGCTCATCACAGAGAATCTCCAGCACTCTCAGCCTCATGACCTCCCTGTCTGGTTTTGCCTATCCAGAGGACACTTCCTCTTGGGAATTCTGTCTACCTCTCCCTGAGGCAGAGTCTATTTTCCCATATCGATAGGCACCTCATCAGTAGTATTGGGGCCTTGGGGCCCTGGAGGCAAAGGACCTCGACCTTTGGTTTTGGAAACCCGATGTAAGTCCCCTTAGTTCTCCAACCTAGGCAGGGGCCAGCCACCCTATATAATTCCCTTTCCTCATCCATTTTTAAAGTTTGGAAGGCCTTGGAGGAAGGGAGAATGGGTCTATGTATTAAAAAGGCACCTCTGTGTATCTTAAATGGAACCTTATTTCTTCTCAATTTAAACAGAATTTAAAAGGCCAGCTCAGGGATTTGTTGCAGCAACAACCAGCTTCTCCACAGGGTAGAAAAATCCAGCCGCCAGAAGGCGACCCGCGCCTCAAGATGCAATTCTTCCATATAGACACCAGGTGTCGCTGTGGGCTTGTTGTCACGGCTACCCCCCAATTCCAAGAAGCTTTTTTTTTTCTCCCCCTTCCCTCTCTTTCTCTCTCACTCCCTCTCCCCCTTGCTTGGGCTTTGCCAACATATCAAGATGCGTTTCGCCGGCTTCCATCACTAACCTCCCGGAGGTCATCAAGCCAAATTTATGAGTGGCCGTTCCAGTCACGTGACTCTATTTAAGGCTCCCTTATTTGGGAAGAGCGCATAGGATAAAGAAAGAGATATCTCCACCTATAAATTGTGCACTTTGGAGAACAAAAAACCCCTCAACTTCAAAGAGTCACAAATCACCCTTAATCAAAAAGGGTGCAGAAATTTTTTTTGGGCCCTCCCCGCCATGAGCTCCTACGTAGCCAATTCATTCTATAAGCAGAGCCCCAATATCCCTGCCTATAACATGCAAACTTGTGGGAACTATGGATCGGCCTCTGAGGTGCAGGCATCCAGGTACTGCTACGGCGGATTGGACTTAAGCATCACTTTCCCACCGCCTGCGCCTTCCAACTCTCTCCACGGGGTAGACATGGCTGCCAACCCCCGGGCTCACCCCGACCGCCCCGCCTGCAGCGCCGCGGCCGCTCCGGGACACGCTCTGGGCAGAGACGAAGCGGCTCCTCTGAACCCCGGGATGTACAGTCAGAAGGCAGCTCGCCCGGCGCTGGAGGAGCGAGCTAAGAGCAGTGGGGAGATCAAAGAGGAGCAGGCGCAGACAGGGCAACCCGCCGGACTGAGCCAGCCACCGGCCCCGCCACAGATTTACCCGTGGATGACCAAACTGCACATGAGCCACGGTAAACTTTAGGACTTCATTTTGCGCGCTCGGGTCCGCCTGGGTTTTATAGGCCATGCGGGGCAAATAAAGAAAAAAAACCTGCGGCCATAAATTTTACGATCCAGGCATCAATGGCTCGTAAAACTGTCCACTAAAAGGCTTAGAGGCTGTGTGCGCCCAAATTTACGACGACATAATTGGATCATAGGAACAAAACGTGTATAAAAGGCAATATTCAATTTTTGGGGGAGAGGGAGGGAGTTAAAAAAATAGAGGGATCTGAAGGGTGAGGAGCGCGGGGCTCCAGAGCGGGGATCCCCCCGCGGCTCCCTCCCTCCCTCCCCTGCGGAGCCGGCTCGGCCGGCGCTCGCGGCTCCGGCGGATTCCAGCGACTCGGGAGGGGCGGGAGGGGGGTCCCCGGTGCCCGGATCTCGAGGGTGCTTATTGTTCGGTCCGAGCCTGGGTCTCCCTCTTCCCCCCACCCCCCCTCAGCCCCTCCGGCTGCTGAGTGAAGGCTGCGGTGGAAAGTTTCCTGCCTGGGCGGAGGCGCCTCTCCCGGGGCTACGTTGGGCTGGGTCGGCCCGCCTGCGGCCCACCGGGCCTGTCTGGTGGTTCTCGCCTCCTCTCCCTCCGGCCGCGGGTGGGGGGCCTGGGGTTGGGTGGGACGCCGGGGTGCTGCAAGCTATTCACCCCTTCCTGGCTTGGGGGGATTTATGTTCTAGAGACGGACGGCAAGCGGTCCCGAACCAGTTACACGCGCTACCAGACTCTGGAACTCGAGAAAGAATTCCACTTTAACCGCTACCTCACTCGCCGCAGGCGCATAGAGATCGCCAACAACTTGTGTCTCAACGAGAGACAGATCAAGATCTGGTTCCAGAACCGCAGGATGAAGTGGAAGAAAGATTCCAAAATGAAAAGCAAAGAAGCTCTTTAGAGTCAGTGGGAAGGCCCGCAGAGAGCGCCCCAGCCGGCTTGGGTTCCTTGCGCCTTTTCTTTTCGGTTTTTCTCTCTGTATTTTTGGGCGGGGTGGGAGCTGGAGCACTGGCTCCCGGGCCTCACAGACAAGCGCTTTTACTTGGCATTCTGTATCCCCATCAACCCAGGGTTCCCGCCAGGCTACCGGCACTGCCCCATCTCCCCTCAGCTCAGCTCAGCTCAACTCAGCTTAGCTGGACATCCAGGGCCCAGGGCAAACTCTGCAGGGCCTCCCCAGAGGGCTGCGGCAAACCGCAGGCTGGTGCTGAACAAACCTCAGCCCGGGCCGCCTCTTCAGCTAGCAGCCCCAGTTCGGCCCGCCTGAGTTTAGGTGGGCCCTGCCGGCCACAGGACCCTCGACCCGACCTCCGGCCTTGAGCTCTCCTTTGTTCCTTGTTAGGCTGGCCAGGCGGCTGCAAGCTGGTGCAAGAGTGCTTGTGCCTGGCAGTCTCTTGCCAGATTCGGGGCGATTCCTTATAGCGACTAAACTGGGTCTTCACTTATTAATGATTTGCATATGAAAGAGGGAGATGACTGAACATGGCCTTAGGGTCCTCTCCTTGCCCTATCCTCTCCAAATCTCTCCCCCCAAAAGACTGGGAGTCTATCCAATCCGATCCTGCTGCATGCCCTCTACCTAGCTCAGTTTTTTGGGTTTCCTGCCACAGGACCCCAGAAAGTGATTCTAGAGGCTCCATACCATCCCACATGGAAGTTCCTGCCATGACTTTCTTTCCCTCCTGCTCCATCACTCTTGCCCAACTATTTATTGACTCCAGGTTCTTCCTGAAACTATATTTTGTCATATCGAATAAAGACCAAGAGAGAACAGGACTAAAGATGCAGTGGCTCCTGTCTGTTTAGGGCATGTATTGGGGAAAAGTGTCTAAACGAGCTGTGAGGTATAGGTACAGTCTTTAAGCCTCTCCTTTAAAAAATATTTCTTAGGTGCTTCTAGGGACAGCAAGAAGAGGGAAGTAAACATAAGTTATTTTCTTGATTCTTAGCTCCAAGAAGGACCTCCAGGGAAGAGGAGGTCACCTAGTCTTCCCATACTCGAATTTTCCATGCTGTGGCTGGCTACCCAGGGTATTCAGGCCTCTACATTCATTTCTCCCTTGGCTGGGTATATCTGAGACTTCTAGACTGGAAGTAACCCTTATTCCATACCAGAGCTAATGTATAGGGAGGATCACTGGCTCCGCCGGGCTCAGACTCAGGCCCTTACGGGTCTCCGAAGATCTCTCGTAGGGCTAGGTGGTCGTAGGGTTTTACTGGGCATAAGAGTGTTGAGCCCCTAGTCTAAGGACCCATTTGGCTACAGAAGGACCTCCCAGAGAGTTGGGTACTGCTGGGCAAAGTGGTGCTGGGGGAGTTGACCTAGACATGCTTCAGCTTTCTAAGCTGAGAGAAGGAAGACAATATGCAGTGTATACCTTCCTGTCAGGAAATATTCAAATGGTTTCCCTCTTCTAGGGTGTAGGGCTATGCAGAACTATTAACTGGGATAAGAGCTGTATAAATAAGTGCCCATGTCATGTCTTTTTGCCATCATTTAGCTCAGTCTCAGATTTTGTGTAAAGGGGGAGAGTGGCCTCTAGGGAGAGGAAGGGCAGCTAATTCAGGTGGTATGTGAATCTGGTCTAGGCCCAGGCTCTGCTCTTCTCTCCTCCAGGCTCCTGGGATGAGTTGGGGGAGGAAGCACTTTATAGGAGAAACAAATGTGAGAAGGGTCCATAAAACTTTACTGCATTTCCTCTCCCACCTCCCACAATGGGGTGATTTCCTGGAGCTAAGCCTAGGCCCCCCACTCTGGTGGGGTGGGGGTCTGAAGTTGGGCTAGGGAGATGCTCTGGCAGTCAAGAGGGAAGGGAGCAGAGGTACTCTGGGGAGGGGCAGGGGAATATTTATGATTATTAATGGTGATGCTCCTTGGATTTATTATAAGGACTGACTTTGCTACATCCTACTGCCTAGGCTATCAGTTCATCATTTTTAGAAGACCCAAGAGCCTTTCTTCACCCCACGATTAGCACCCATTGCTACTACCCTTCCCCTTCATACTGCACTCAGGCCAGGTTAGAGCACCAGGGGTATCTCTCCTCAACTTGCATACAGCGGGTCAACCCAAGCCAGCACTAACTCTCTCTCTCTCTCTCTCTCTCTCTCTCTCTCTCTCTCTCTCTCTCTCTCTTTCCCTGTCCCTCTCTCTCTCTCTCCTTCCCCGTCCCTCTCTCTCTCTCTCCTTCCCCCTCTCCCTCTCTGAAATAAAATGTGTAATTTTCTTCAGGGAGTTATTTTAATTTTTTCTCCATGCTGAGTAAAACTATTGGGCGAGCAGTGAAGCATGAAGAAGCACTGGCGTCTCTCCGGTGGGTAACAGTTAACTAAGAGGCTATGTTGCCTGCACTCACCCGCACCAGCTTCCCAGGCTGTAGAGGGCCTATGCTTCCTCCCTAGGAGACAGACCTGGGAGAACCAAGGGTTTTACTGTGATTTGGGGCAATGTTGCTCAGACCCACCAGGCAAGGTGCACCTGGCACTGACTGCTTCTTCCCAGCAGGGTCTGGGCCTCTCCTTCCCTGAAAGAGCTGAAGGACTGACTCAGCTTGGCCAGGCTTGAGGAGATGACTGCTCTCTTCCCTCCTGTCACAGTCTGCAGGCCTGCACCCAGGCCCAGCCTCAGCTTTAGCGGCAGCGGCGCCAGCAGCGGCAAAGGAGCCACAGGCCTTGGATCTACTCCCCTACACTGGGAGTGGGTGAGGCCCAGACCCTTGCTTTTTCCCTGAGCAGGAACTTCTGCTTAGGGTCTAGAGGAGACTGCCCCACTGGTCAGCCTCCTGAAACAATCTCCAAGTACCAGGGTTTGGTACTGCTCTGGAGGAGTAAGTGAAGAGGCTTCTGGGTCCCAAAAGGAGACCATGGAGCCTGCCTCTCCACTTTTCCCTGGAACCCACCCACTCTGGCAGCCAGAAAGAAGGGGAAGAAGCATGACTTACCTTCCCGGGGGAGTGGGAAGAGGGGACACGGCCCACTCTGAGCAATTAGAGGAGAGAGGAGGAAAAAATAGGAAGAAAAAATATCAACACGACCACGAAGGCGACAGGTCCTTATGGAAATAAGTAAGCAAGTAAGTAAATAAATAAATAAATCTCCACCCTCTCTCCCCTCCCCACCCTGCAAGGGGGTGTGGGGGTGGGGCAAATAAGAAGCATGAGGGCTTTTTAATGTAACTGAGCATTAGAAAAATAGGCACAGCTTCTATGTGAATTTAGGAGTTTGAAACTTTTGGAGGTTATTTATGTGAATGGCCCGAAGGCAAGCCCGTGAGTGGCTCTTGGGGGACCACGTGATGTCATTAAACCAAGTTTTATGGTGTAGGGAGAGCTGACAAACCCACAATATATTTACATCATATATAATCTTAACTGTCCAGCCACGCAGCTGCTGGTGAGGTTTAATGCTAGGACAGAGGGCCTGGCAGTTAGAGGGGATTACGGCGCTGGGGATGATGGTGAGAGAGGTTACATCTTCGCAAATGAATCCCAGGCGAACGCTGTAAGTTAATTCTCTCTCCCTCTCTCTCTCTCTTTCTCTTTCTCTCAGACTCTTTCTCCCATTTACCTAACTCCCCGCCTCCACTACTTGAAAGAAGGCAGTTCCTACTCATTAAGGGGAGGGAGGAAGGCCTCCCCAGGCTGGGGTGGGAGAAGAGAGGAAGCGGTTAGGAAGTAGGAAGGGGGAAACTTGTCTTCCCAAACCAGTCCTCTCATCCCTACCCCTTTTTCTCTCTGGATATAAGCCAGGAAGAAGCCATGGTTCCTTAGAGTTCCTTTGCAAGGTCTTCCTCTCTCCCTCTCAGTTGGGAAGAAAGCCAGCAGTAGAAACATGGGTTGTTTCTGATTGTTGTTTGTAGGAGTGTGTAAACTCTAGACACGAGTGCAAAGTGCCTCTGGGGTCTTCTGTTCCAGGGAGGGGCCTGTTCAGTCCTTGGCTAGTGGCCCAGAATCTAGGCAGAAAGGGAAGCTGGGGAGAAAGGCAGGGAAGAAGGGCTTTGTGGCTTCAGACCCAAATGCTGCTGCCTGGACTGCTCCCAAAGTTTCTCCTCCGCCCCTCACCACTAGGCCTGGGTGGGCAGCAGTCCCAGTCTCCAAAGTCTGGGGTCTTTGTCTGGGGCCAGTGCAGTTCATGCTTCTCCTTGCCTCTAGCTGCTGGTATCTTCCTGGCATCTCTAGTCCTTGGTTCAGGTAAAACTTAGGCCCCATGAGGCCTAGAGGTTTTTTCTCTGTGAATGTAGTGTAAATGTGTATTGGATGGGAGAAAATGGAGACTAGAAAAGCTGGACTAGAAAAGCTTTCCATCCTGAGGAGTGATCCTTAGGGGATGGAAGTAACAGGACCCAATCTGAGCATTGTATCCTGGGGCCAACCCTGGGGGTTTTGGGGAGCCTCCCTTCAGTTTTCTAGGGAGGAGAAGGAGAAGAATCAGGCATGGGAGGCACATGTCCTCCACACCTGAGTGTGCATACTCACTCTGTGAGTCACTGTCACCGGGAGCTAAGCCAGGAAAGTGACAACATGTGAACTCTGGCTGCTCCAGAAGCAGGGGGAAGGCCAACAGGAGATGGAAAGGGGAGGGGAGAAAAAGGAATGAACTTCCCGAAGGGGAGGCTGCCTTAGTTCCAGAGGGGTCTGGGTACCAGCTTTGTGGAAAGGTGCATTTGGGTGATGAACAGGGAATGCTGTTAGCACCACTCAGATGCCCAGGTCCAAGGGACTAGGGAAGGAGAGAGACAGTAGAAATAATGAGGCAGACTCTGGGAAGATAGAGACCCAAAAGCAGGAGCCAAGCAAAGTCTCACTGTGAGAATTATTGTCTTCCAAGATTTGGCCTCCCTCATCCTCTTCCCTGAGACCTTTGTTTCCCTGGGAAGTGTTAGGATCCCAGGGGATTCTCTCCAGTAACCCATTCAAAACGTTTATTCCTGGGTTCTCTGTTCCTGATTTTACCTGTCCTCCTCTATGCTCTCCTCCCCACCAGTCTGTAATTTTGAGGGTTTCTGGAAACTTTCCCATCCAAGCTTGGGGAGACGGCAGTTTTCCTGGTCTATAATTTGACTCTTCCATTCCCATAAGCCTCCCCAGGGCCCTAGCAGAGAGTTCAATGGTCTTTAGCCAGGAATTTAGCCAGAACCAAAGTCCCACACCCTGGCAAGACTTCACCACTCTCCCTAACCCCTAGCCAAGTCTCAGCTTTGTTCCCTTTTTGTGTAGAGGGCTGTGTGTATTTCTATGTCTTACAGATTTACATAGCCAGCATCTCTTGAAGTATTCAATGACTTCCTTACCCCCTTTTCTGTTTTCTAGGCTCAAAACTCCCATTTAAATACCACCCACTCTTCCTATAACAATAGATCTTCCTCCCCTTAAATAGTTTGCCTCAGTCAGGTTAGTTTTTTACTGTTTTGTCATTTTCACCTGGAAACGCACAAACACAAAAGGAGTCTGAGATTCTTGATTTCCACCCACTTTCAGGTACCTGCATTTGATCATCCCTAGAGGGGAATGGGTAGACAATCAGGCACTAAGGTGCCCCAGCCAACCCATAAGGCCTCTAATTTTGTTCCTAATTTTTTAACCCTAGAAGAGGTCAAGCAACCAATGAGCAATGCATTAAGCAGGGTCACGTGGCAACCAACCAATCAGCAAAAGAGTGCCTGGATTTCTGTCTAGCTCTTCCACTCCATTCCTTTCCTTCCTTTCTCTCTTCTCACCATGCCCTTAGCTCCTGGTTCTGCTCTATCTCAGATGTGGAGGGGAAGATACTAAGCCCCCTCTCTCTGTCCTTGCACCAGCTGTATGGAGTCTTTGGTTGGGTTTTCAGTTTCTAACAAAGTCAAATGTTAAGATCAATCTCAGTTGTACAGGGAGCTGAAGTTGTGGGAGTACACTCTGAAACATTCCCATGTCTGCCAGCATGATCACAGACAATTTTCTGGGCTTTATAGAGTTCACCTCTTAATTAGGCTACAGTGCAAATGTAGATATGAACTCCAACTATGAATTCAAATTGTGACCAAGATTACTCCCTATACACTTACCTTTTAGAAGTTTTTATTTCCTTCTGATCCCCATGGGGGCAGGTGGGGGCAATTAAAGGATACCCCTTTTAATTTATCTTCCTGGAAATGCTCCAGGAACCATTAGTTTTGTCAAATTGCTTCAATTATGGTTGGAGAAGGGTTTGGGGAAGGGGGCAAAAGTGGAGATTCATTTTGAAAATTGTGTGGAGTACCTTTTTAGTTTGTCAAATAACTTTCAACCAGTTAAGAGAAGAGTTCTGGTAAAGAGTGAACACAAAATCAGAACCCTCCTTACCTTCCTTATTAATGAGTTGATGAATTTGCTTAAGCTCCTTACCCTTCTTTTCTTCTAACAAGATGTACTAATAGGGCTAGAGGTGTAGCTCAGTGATAGAGCATGAGCTTAGCATGTAGGAGTCCCTGGTTTCAATCTCCAGCAACAGATAAAAAATATGTATGTAGTGATGACAGACTAGGTGATGATCCTATGTCCTGGCCAACAGCTATCAAAGGACATGGTCATTGATGTTGTATTTACTTGAGTCAGATCAGAGCAAGCAAAGGATAACAATTTTTTTTTTAAGCAAGAGCCATCTGATAGCATAGAAAGCATACATGTATGACAGAAATGCTTGCATTTTCTGACACTTGGGTTGACCCAGAGCCAATCCAGACCTGGGCATTCTTTCCACCGACCCCATCATCAGGGCTTTATTCCAGGGTTAGTTTTCTGGTTGGGTCCCTTACCCTCCTCTTCCTGATTTCCTATACTCCTTAAGCTAAGGAGCAGGAGTTTTAAAGGGCTGTGCCACCTGGACCTCTAAGCCTTCCTCTGGAGGCATTAAGGATAGGATGTGGGAATAAGAGGGATGGCTGGATTTGAGATGGGCTTTGTCAACACTCCTGCTTGTTTGTTTGTCTTCTGGGTAGGGCTGGTTTAAGGACAATGCCACAGGCCAGGTAGGAAGGATTAAGATGAGAAATCAGGAAGAGGGCAACTCTTCTCAGAAATCATTGAGATCCTTCTTCTTAAGTCACCTTCAACCACACCACTCCATTTGCCTCTTTTATGTGTTATTTTTCCTCAGTAGAAGATGTGGTAGCCTTATCTGAGACTGGTTTTCACTTTCAGTGTGGACCTTTCACACTGGGCTTACAAGATTCCATGATGAAGGAGGAGAGAGGCATGGCAAGATTGCCTCTGTCCATGCAGGCACTGGGGGCAAAGATTCATCAGAGGGCCTCAAACCCTCCTAATGGTCAAGTAAACTGTTTCTTTGTTGCTCTTGGTCTGTAACTGCTTCCTCTGTTTTCGAGAAGTGGAATGCTGAAACATCATTTTCTGGCTTTAACTCTGAATCTCTATAACTGGGAGAATATTGCTACTCTTAGCCTCCTCTACAGTGGAACTAGAGCTTCTGAAGCCCTTAGAAGTGGAGAAAAAAGCAAATCTGTAATCAGGATGCTAACCTAGGGCTTGTTGGCTTAGGGATTCAATGTAAGAAGAAGACTGGGTTGTTAGAGAGACAGGAAGTCATATCCCTTCCTTCCCTCCCCCTTTTATTGGGTCCTTATAACCCCTAGTGGTTTGTCCTGATAAAATCTCCCTGGCTTCTTTGTTGGGACCCCAGGAGCCCAAGGAATCACCAGTCAGGGTCTAGGAATTGTGGTGCTAGAGATCTCTTTGTCCTTGAACCTAACAGAACCCTGGGATTCATCTCCCCCTAAGGGGAGGGTGGAAAAGGGAGAAGTTGTATGTGTGTGTGTGTGTGTGTGTGTGTGTGTGTGTACTGTGTGGGGCCTAGCACAAACAGTTGAACTAGGTTTTTAAGTTATCCAGGATCTTGTTCAACTCCGATGACCATTCCTTAGAAGGTATGATAAGCTGGTGTAAGGAGGAGACTACATCTCTAATTCTACCATGATTCTTAGCCATTCTCTACCATCTCTACCATTCTACTGTGATCTTCCTTTTCTAGAAGAAACTAGTCTAGATTAAATGTGTGGGCTTATATTCCTGAGACCTTTTCTTATTTTATCATAGGTCTCGAAGAGGCAGGGCAGGCTGGTTCTTCTCTCAGAGATCCTTACTTCCCTCATTCCCTGTCCCTAAACACCAGAATAGCTAAAAGTGTAGAAACTTATGTACATTCTAAGTATGGTTTAATAGAGGTGAAAAGCCTGAGCTGGACACAGTAAACCAGCCTTCAATCAACTGCCCAATCCTCTCCCACTCCATTCTGTTCATCAGCTCAGTCTGGAAACATTTGTCCTGCCCTCCCCACCTCTACCCCTTAAGCCCTGAACAAGTGCTGAGTATCCTTCTTTCTGCTAGCTGGTTGCAGATAGGGTTGGGGACCCTCAGAGTCCTATTGGCCCAGACTGAGTTATGTTGGGCTGTGGGGTCATGGGGGCCTAGGAAGCTAGACTCATGTAATCAACCCTTTTGTGCTGTTCCAGGCTCAACCTCCAAACCTCTCAGGGATGTTTCTTTGCTTCAACATTAGAGAAAAATCTTTTCTAGAAAAAAAAAAAAAAAAAACTTCTTTAAAATAGTCAACTTTCTGGCTGAAAGCGGTGTGTGTGTGTGTGTGTGTGTGTGTGTGTGTGTGTGTGTGTGTGTGTGTTTTAAAGGTAATAAAGGTCAGGTCCCTCATTTCAGATTGTCTCTCCCCATCTCCTGGGTGGAGAATAGGGGTGTGGGCCAAGGTTTTATTGAGGGTGATTTTCCTGTTGGGAGTGGAGATAGGGTCATAAACACCTAGAGGAGGCTGTTTTGATCTGGTGACTTCTCAGGAAGTGGCATCTCAGGTTTTGCTTTATAAATCACTCTCCTCAAGCTGGCCAACTAGGTTGGATTGCACTTCCCCAAGCCCACCTGAAGCTCCTCCTTGTTTCCCTTCCCTAGTAAACCAGAAGGGAAAAAACTGTTCAGAATCCTCCAAATCCTCTGCCTCCAATAGGAATAGGGCCAGCTGGTGATCCCCTCCTCCAAAGTTCCAGATGTAAAAATTGTGCAACCTTTACTCTTCTTTTGTCAGTACAGATCTCTGTCTCTCAATCCTTTAATCACAAAGGAACTAACTTTGAAGGCAAAAGACTTCAGAGCCTGTCTGCAGATACCATGACTCCCATGGGTTGTCTCTTCTGGGGATGCTGTCTCCCTAGATCCTCATTTCCTAGCCCTAAGCAGCTTCTTGATAAGTAGGGATCTTGTGGAAGAGAGAGAACTCCTAAAAGCTATGAAAGAGATAAGAATGAGGAATATTGAGACCTCATCTAGTTCTGTAGGAATGGAGGAAACTATTTGAAGTCTGTGACTGTGTTTCATGTAATTAAGAGGGTTCAGGGTGTGTGTGTGAAAGCCCACAGCCTTCTCACATATCTCTCTACCGAGCTGTCTCCACACAAAATATATATTACCCAAAGGACTCTATTTTGTAATTTTAATGAGCCTTCCCCTACCAAAGACATCCCAACCTCCACAGGTCCCTACCCATTCTCATCCATGGGCTAGAGAACTGAAAGAAAAAGAATTTAAGATGCCTCCCCTAGAGTGTGGACTACATCAGATCAGGATCCTTTGTGTGGGGTGGGGGGATATGGGCAGGCATCAGCGCTCATATTCATTGCCAGTGAAATGCTCCTATTTGCAGAAGCCATACATTATATGAGTTCCTGGGTCCCCTTAGTACTTGAGAAGGCTCTAGTTTTCCCTGAACCATTTTCCAGAGAAGTCTGGGCTGGGACACCCCAAACCTACAAACACCAGGAAATCCTCCCCATTCCTAGCACACCAGCAAATACATGTGTCTCTGTAGAGAGGTGAGCACTCCTATAATTGTATACATGAAAATGTATTTATAGATTGTTTTATGTATCAGGATGTATATTTCACATTCCTTTCTGCTCCACATTTAACTGCAGACTTATAGATCTTTAGATACATAGATCTATAGTGAACATAGCCCTCTGTTGGATTCCTCTGTGTACATTGCCAATCTTTCTATAAAGTTTGGATTATATGCTGGGATGTATTGGTATAGCTCTCTCCAAACATCTAAATGAATATTTGGTGGGTTTCTTTTCTCAATTGGAAAGAACTATGTATGTGTTGCCCAATCTTTATTTTGAAATTTTTATCTAGATTTATTCAAGGGCTCTAACCCATAAAATAGCTATATATTGAAGCTACATATTTGGGGAACTGTGTAGTTATTGCAGTTTTTCTGCAAACTTAAAATGTTTGAATGTATGTTTAGAGATAGTTCCATAATGCAAGTATCTGGATGTAGGTGTAGATCTCCCTCTAGAAGAACTTAAACTTACTGCATTTCTGTATCTGTCTCTCTTGATCTATAAAGGTGTCAGGTGAGTGGGGAATGAATATCTTTTGGATGTCTTGCCTATTAAAACAAGTGATTCTGTCACTAGTGCTAAGGTTAACTCCAACTCTAGTCCAACTGTTATCTGCCCACTCTAGAGATAACTTCCTCTCTCTAGGCTGCGTCTGTGATTGGAGGTCCCAACCCATGTTCCCCAACTTGCAGACCTGCAAAGGCAGCCACTAAAGAGAAGGGGCAAAGAGGAAAGTGGAGAGCCCTCCGCTGTAGTTCCTATTGGGTCCCAGGGTGAGGGGCAAATAGATTTCCTTCCCCCACCTCACTACCCTAACAAGGTTTTGAAATTTGGAGAAAAGGGTAAGTCCCACATGATGCCAGGGTCATTGTACATCCCGTAGGTGCCCCCTCTCCAGTTGTTCTTGGTGCCTCAAGCCCAATTAAGCGGGCTCCCGGCAGTCGTGCTCTTATCGGCGGGGATTGATGCCTTGGTGGCTCCTGTATATCATTTCCAAGATTTTTTCTGTCCAACTCCTCCGCTCCTTTGGCTTCTGTGGCTTTGACTAATGATTGCTACAGATGCCAACGTCTCCAGAATCCTAATAGCCAGGCAGGCGGACTCTTATTTACCCAGCAACATTGATGTGGGGGAAGGGATGGGGGGCAGGAATTTGGGTGTTGGAGGTCTGGGGACTGGGAGAAGGTTGTGACCAACTTCAGCCTCACTGAACTTCTGCAGTGAGCAAGACATTCCAAACACCCACTCTCCCTGAGGGGAGAATGAATATATTTATATATATATACAAATATGGATATAAATATATATACACATGCACATATATATCACATGTATCGCATACACATATACATAAAAAACTGCTACTAGCAACTCATTGTTACCTCATTAGAAAGGATCAAAGAATGCACAGGACATGGTAAAATAAGCAGAGACGTGTTTATTTGTTGTATGTAAATGAAATATTAAGCGAAAAACAAACCGTTTGGAAGGGAAAGAGTTTCTCCTGGATGAGAGAAAGGGAAAGAGGTCAGCTACGATGGGAGAAAGGGTTCCTATTCTTTATTCTTGTCTTCCCCTTCCTCTCCCCACCCTAAATCTACTCTTCTCCTAAATTTAAATTCCCCCTTCCCCTTCCTTGCCTCACCTTCAGTCCCCTCGGTGGAAGGGGCTGAACCGCTAGTTCCTGTACCCCTGGAGCCTGCTGCCGGGTGCCCGCTGGGGCTGCCAGGGTGAGGGGGCCTCTGTCTGGGGCCATGGAGTGGAAATCAAATCCAACCGCGTACTGCTGCTAAAGGAGCGCGGCCAGGATCGCCAGCTCTGCGGCCCCACTGGCGCATAGTAACGTGAAGTGGCCGAATTTGCTTCTCCTGGCGCTTATTAACACGCCAGCGCGGAGCTCAGGTGTTTAGGGAAAGGAACTTGAGTTCCTTGAGAGGTTGGAGCCAGGCGTCCTTGCTTCCTTAGGTCTCAACGCAGACTGTATGATACACACTTTATTCGAGTGACGACAAAAACGCAGAGATCCCAGCTCTGAGGCCAGACATGAAGTGATGACCCAAACAGGGAGCATTATTTTTCTATCAGAGAATAATAGAGCACAAAATAATTCAGAGAGGCGAATGGGTAAGGCTACAGTATCAGAGTACGGCGCCGTGGGGCGGCTGCAGACCTGGCCGCGCCTAACACCGTGGCAAGGCCAATTCGCTGGAGTGTAGGGCTGTAGGGTGAGGCGGCAGCGGGACCCCGACCCAGGCCGCGTGGTGCGCGCCCGCCGCCCGCCCCAGGGGCTGGCAGTCTCTGAATTGCACTCGGTCGGGAGGACTTGGAAATACAAAAAGGGAGCCCAAAGATTTAAATAGTCGGAGGCAGAGGCGTCCTGTAGCGGCCCAAGAGAAAATCAATCACGTAATTAAAATAGGGAGGGGGCGAGGCCCGAGGCTGGGGTCCTGGGTTCCGAGGAGGCGGCTGAAGTGCCGGGCCGAGGCGAGCGAGCGGCGTGGGGATGTCTCTGCCCGCCTGGCTGGAGCGCGCGGACCTGCTGCGGGGAAGTTTATAGCAGATCGCTATTGATTCCTGCTTGACTGGGAAGAGCAGAGTCTGTGCCCTCTCCCAAGCAGATCCTGAAGTCGCGGATAGCTTCTTCTCCGGCTTCCCCATTCTTATGGGGTTGAGATGCACAGTTGCAGTTGAAGGCTGCTCCCCAGATCCCACTGGTGCCACGGAATTGCCGAGGCAAGTTTGTCTGAGAACCTAGATTGGCACCAAGCTGCTGCCTCTGGGTTTGAGGGGACGGAGGGAGGTAGCACCCTAGTTTCAGGCACTTAAATTTCCTTTGACCTTGATCCCACCATCCCAGGATTCAAGGTGTTCCTTTGGATTGACTCTGATCTATGGGCCAGGTTTGGAGACTGTTGGGAGGCCAGTGGGCTAAAGGGGAAGGGGAAACTTCGGGATAAAGAAACTGGGTCCCTTTGGGAAGGGAAGGAGAAGGAACGGTTCCCACAACAAGAGAAAATGAGGCACACAGGGAGCTCAGTTGTGTGAGAGGAAGATGTTCTTGTTATTACTGAGGTTAATAATGGTAATGATCTGGTATGACTGGGTCAGACCGAGGAGACTGGTCTCTGCATAGTCCCTTTTCACAGAGGTTTCTCTGGAGGAGCCAAAGGCTCCCCAGCTTGGCTGTGGTTGGGAGGAATAGAATAAAGACCTTCCCTTCATTCCTCTGCCCTTTTCTCTCCCATTTCTTGAAAATTCCAGGGGAAAAAAGGGGGACCCTTATAAAATCTCCATCAACTCCGTCATTTTTCTCTGCTCATTAGTTCACTAAAATGCACTGTGGTCTTAGAGTTTTCCGGGAGCACCCTCCTTGTGAAGGACCACAGTTTGGCAAGCTAGTACCCGACCATGTCCCCATATATTCTGACTCTAAGGGATCCTAGGATTCCCTTCTCTGGTCCATGAAATTCGCCCTCTGTCCTTAGCTTTTTCCAGCCTCTGCCTTTTTTGGTTCTGGGTGCCTGCTCCGGTAGGGCAGGTCAAAAGCCAAGAATAGATTAGGGCATCTTGAGATATCCTCATCAAACCCCCAAAGGGTTTCCAGTTTCCTTTCCGTTCCACGATTCTAGGAGCATTGGGCCAGCGAGCACTCAGTAAACTAAGGCTGGCCTAATTTTTAGATCTTTTCAAGCAACATTTAGGCTCCTTTAAAAGTCCTTCTCCTAACAAAGAAGTTCAGGTTTCAAACCTCCAGCAGAGCAAGCTTCCTGTATCCACACTTCAGAATTTTTTAGAACAAAACAATATTTAGAGTAAGAAGTAAAGTTTGCACCCAAGAGAGAAAGAGACAACCCAAACCAAGTTTTTAAAGGTATTATAATCCAGCAGCCTTGGATGAGAGTGGGGGGGGGTCAAATGAGGCTGGGATGAGCAAAGAAGGGGGTGGGGAACCCAACCTCTAACTAACAATTTCTCCAGCATAAAAATGAAACATCAAATTCGTTAGCCCAGGGCCTTCATTTTTCCCCTTCCACATTATAACTAGTTATTGAACTCGCTGGAAGATCTAAAGGCCATTTGCGAAGAGACAAATTTCAATGGAGTTTCCCCATCAATAACCCCATGGCAGTGACCTATTGGAACAAGTCAAACACCCGAGGTGAAATGCAGGTCACTCTGTCTAACCAATATTAAAATGCGGCCACTTTTTAAAAAGCCACTTTAAACGAGATTTGAGGAAAATTGAATTTCAAGGAAGGCATGGCAAGGCGGGGGAAATCCACGGAAGGACCTTGCCTATGGTCTCAGAACAAACAAGAGAAATTCATCTTTAATATTTTAAAGGGGGGCAAATTAACATTCCATGATTGCTTTTTTTTTTTTTTTTTTTTTTGAGACTATAAGCGATTCCAGGAGGAAAAAAAAAGGTTGAGTATTTTCTGGTGACACGTCCGGGTTATTAAAATCATTTTAGACCAATTCATTACTTTTACTGACAAGAGATTTAAGAAAAAATCAATTAAGTATTTGCATATTCTTTTGCATATATTAGCCTGGCCTGCTGGCATTAGAAAGGGACAAAAACACACATATATCCACATACTCACGAGCGCGCATACACTCACACAAAAGAAAAATGGCTTAAGGGTCTTGTTTTAATCTGGGGTTTTCATGTTTTGGCAGGGGAGGGGGTAGAAAGATCTAAATGAAATGAATTGCCTGATTGCATACCATCTAAAAGTCTATTTATTTGAGGAAAAGGAAAAAGACATGTTGCAATTTTTAATCCCTAAATTATCAGCAATAACAATGCAAAACAAAACACATATATGTAAAAAAAAAAAACTGCACTTTTGAGAAGCAAAGGAATGACCCTCGTTTTCTTTCTCTTTGCTCTCCAAATTCTGAATTGGTTCTCTCATTTATTTTTCTCCCTTGGAAGATCCAGGGAATGTGAGAGGTGAGATTTTAATGCAGCACAGAATCTGTGGAGCCGCTGAGGTCTCTCAGCCAGCAGCTTGTTACTGGGGAGGGGAGGAATATGGGTTATCCAACGGTCAGTATGGTAATCCAGGCACAATAAGGCCTCACACACAATGGACACATATTTTTCTTCAGTGGTGTCAGAAGGGAAGCGCTTTGTACTGAAACATGTTTCCTAAAGAGAAACCAGATCGAGATTTAGAAAGGAGATGGGGTTGGGGGCGGTGTACGGAGAGCGTTTGGATTCTGGCAAAAGGTAGTCAGAAAAAATAAAAAATAAAATTGGGGCAGAGTGAGGTGAAGGGCAGAGCAGAGATGGAGGTGGAGGTCCTTGTGCTGGCAAGGCAAGAGGCAGGAGGGGAAGCATAAAAGAAGACAGGACCAGATACAAGGTTCATCATAGGCAGATGTCTTAGAACCTCTTCTCCATCCCAATTAAGCCATTGCTAAGTGCAGGAGCCCTCCAAAAGGATTTTATTTCCATACTTGTAATAATAATATCCAGGTAAAAATATTTGTATGTGTATGTTTGGTGAGGCATTTTATTCATGTGATAGGTGATTTCCTTACTACTAAGCTATAGGAGCCTAAAAAAAGTTTGGGGTGGGTTGGTTGGTTGGTTGGTTGGTTGGTTTTTGTAATAATGTAGATAAGCGTGGGCACATTTTGGGGTATTACCTAGCATTTACTTTCTGGATATTCATGTTGAATTTGCTGTGCAAACCTGTAATGAGAACTCTGCATATTTATGGCTGCATAAGAGATATTTAATATTTTAATAAGTATTAATAGCATGTATGCATTCATATTTTGTTAACCTTAATAACCAAAGACAGTCTTGACATTCAATGGGAAGTATCTGAACCCTCTGTGTCTACTTACTCACACTGGCCCAAAGAGGTCTCCTTGACCCTCCTGCAAGAGCTCAGAGGAGAAGCAGGGTAGTAGGAAGGGCAATGACCATAATAAGTCCAGGAGGGTGAGGGTTGAAGAAAAGAGGGTTGAAATGGGGAGCAGGGCTGATAGAAGGTGGATGTGAAGACTGGAAGGAGGGGAACCAGGCAGACAGCTCACTTCTTCAGGTGGGAAAGAATATTCTCATCTGGGATGGGGTGGGAACCAGGTGCAGGCCTAGAAGAGAGATTGGGGGTGGGGATGGAAGGGTGTCTCTCCCTTCACCAACCTTCCCCCCACCCTACTAGAGCTCTCTGGAGCTTTGAACCCTTCCTTCCCATGGGGCAGTCTGAGGCTATAGTTCAAACTTTTGTAGTTCCAGATTCAGTACTGGTTTCCCTTTGCCCTCTTCCAGCAACCAGTAATTAATGCCCCCCCATCAATTACAAAATGGAAAACCCTCACACAATTCCCAACCACCAACCACCAAGTACTGCCTCTCCCTCACTCACAATTTCAGGTTCCTCTTCCAATCAAACATACTTAAAGGGTCCTGAACCAAGTGAGAAGGGTTCTTCATCAACTTTAGTTTAGGAATCTCCTGTAAGAGGAGATTCCTGTTTCCTTCCTTAGCTAGTGACAGTTGGGGCAGGACTCTGTCCTCCTAGGGAGTGGTTATGCAGGGACACCCCCCCCCCCCAAGCACCACCTCCTACTGGACCAAGCACTGGTCCTGGTGAACCTGGGCTGGGGCTGGGGGTCTAACCATTGGAGCAGGAAAGGCAGCTAGAGTCCCAGACTAGAATCGTCCCCTTTGAGCCTTACCTGTGGCCCATCTTCCCTCTCATTCCAGCCCTCAAGGTGAGCCCTAATTTGGAAGTGGGGACCCTCTCCCACATCTCAAAGGTGGTGAGGGAAGGTTGGGAATCTCCTGTTTCAGTCTCCCTCTCACAAGGGCTTTATTTTTTTTCCCTTTTGCCTCCTCATTCCCTTAATTGCAGATGTTCTAATTAAACCCTCAAATAGTTGTTATGCCGTTTTAAAAGGTACTTATTCAAGTGTCAACCAGGCTGGGCTGGGAGGAGGCAGCATAGGGCGGCGAATTAAAGGTAGATTGACTAATCACGGCGGCGATCATAATAATAAAATCAGAGGGAAAAAAATCACATTACGACTTTTCGTGGAAAGGAGGGAGCAGGCAGCCAGCGGCCGCCAGCCCTGTGCCGCCGCCGACACAAAGAGTGCGGGCGATTCCGCGAGACTGATTTATGACGTTTTACAGCCCTATAAAAGCTGTAGCGACGAGGCAAGCGCTCCTACCACCGCTGGCAGATTTAGTCTAATAAATAAAACATAAACAGTTAACTTTATGTGTCACTTTTATTGTTATCAAGTAAAATATAGCTGAGCCCCGGCAAGCTATGATTTTAAACTATAATTGTTATCAAGTACAACAAGGGGACCCGGCTCCCTCCCTGGGCTTTCCCTTCTGCAACCTCCCCCCCTCAACGCTGAGTTATGGATGATCAGTTAATTGGAATTGGTGGCATGATGTGGCCACCCTCGCTGAGGGAGGGGGGCTGGGAAAGCAGCCTTTCCTTGCCTCTCCCTCCTCTATGGTCCTGCCACCCCCCACATCATAGTATTCCTATGGGAGGGTGGCAGAGGGAAAAGTAAGGGTGGGAATGGGCTGGAGAACCCCCAAGACCTTCCCTACCTCCCCAGCTTGGTGACCTCACTCCTCCTTTTTGGAAGGCAGCCTAGAGCTGGCCCTTGGGAAATATGTGTTTACATGTAAACACACGTGTTACATGGATACAGTCCCTGGCCGGAAGCAAGCAGGCTCTGCACAGATAGGCCTTCCTTTTAGCTAGGTCTACCCTCTGTGGGGATGGGGAAGGAAGACTTACCAGGACCCTGACTGGGCACCATCACAGGGCACTGACAGAAATTTCTCCTTTTTGCCAGAACTCCTTAGGGGCCAGTCTGGGAGGTAGTTGTCAGAAAACAGAAGGCCCAGCAGCATGGAGAGTGGAAACAGGAGCCAGCAGTAAAAGAGATCTTTGGCTCTGGGTCTGGGACAGGGAGGGTCAGTGGGTCGTAGGGGAGGGCAAGGCTTCTGAACTCTGCTTTTGCCAACCACTTCCTGTCTCTCTTCAGCGGGGGGCTCAACCCCAAGACCTCCAGAAATGACGTCAGAATCATTTGCATCCTGGCTGCCTCTACCTGCCTGGTCCAGCTGGGGACCCTGCCTCGCCGTCCCCGTGGCCAGAGGGTTGGGTGAGTGTGTAGTGGGGGGAGGGTGGCTGGACTTTGGGATCTTTGGAGCGGTGACACCCAGGCTCTCCAGCCTCCTCGGCTTAGCCTGGGCCCCTCCCCATCCAACCTCCACTCCAGTCCTCATTCAACTTCCTCTTCCTGCGAAAGAGGGGCGCTGCCTGGTGACCTACACAGATTGAAACACGATCGCCATGAATGGAGACCGCTGGAAAAGCACTGGAGCACAGGCCCACTGGGCCAACTGGAGGCCAGAGAGAAGACCCTGGGCGGGGGCTGAAGCAGAGCCTTCCGGCAGCCCCCCAATGCCCAGGCTTTGGAGAGGAGCTGGAAGCTTCACAACCCCTTCTGCAGGGGTCAGTTGTATGTCTGGCTGGGCGTGCACTAGGGGGGCACCCCAGTCCCTACCAGCTATCACCCCATCACCCCCCCACCAGCAGCAGCACCACCACACACACAAAAAATTGGATACATTTTGAATAAAGCGATTCGGTTCCTTATCCGGGGACTGGGTTGCTCCGTGTGATTGGCCGGCGGAGTCACATGGTGAAAGTAACTTTACAGGGTCGCTAGCTAGTAGGAGGGCTTTATGGAGCAGAAAAACGACAAAGCGAGAAAAATTATTTTCCACTCCAGAAATTAATGATCATGAGCTCGTATTTGATGGACTCTAACTACATCGATCCGAAATTTCCTCCATGCGAAGAATATTCGCAAAATAGCTACATCCCTGAACACAGTCCGGAATATTACGGCCGGACCAGGGAATCGGGATTCCAGCATCACCACCAGGAGCTGTACCCACCACCGCCTCCGCGCCCTAGCTACCCTGAGCGCCAGTATAGCTGCACCAGTCTCCAGGGGCCGGGCAATTCGCGAGGCCACGGGCCGGCCCAGGCGGGCCACCATCACCCCGAGAAATCGCAGCCGCTCTGCGAGCCGGCGCCTCTCTCAGGCGCCTCCGCCTCCCCGTCCCCAGCCCCGCCAGCCTGCAGCCAGCCAGCCCCCGACCATCCCTCCAGCGCCGCCAGCAAGCAACCCATAGTCTACCCATGGATGAAAAAAATTCACGTTAGCACGGGTAGGCAACTTTGCTTTTTGCTCCCCCCTCCCTTCCCTCTTTCCCGGCGCTCCCCACCCTCCCTGGCCCCCTCCGGCCCCCGTCCTCCTTTCTCTCCTTCCCCCTCTCTCTCCAGGAGCGACTCTGGGTTAGCACAATTGAACTGGATTTACGAGCGAGAATGGGTAATTACATCCCCCATAAATTTTATGGCTTAGCTACTCTGGGCAGTCCGAGCCATGTGCTACGATCTGTTATGTATGTGTGAAAACTATGCTCGCTTTCTAAGGGCGCATAAATAATTCAGTGTCGTTACAATGAGGATTCCCCTCTTATTACACTACAAAGTCTCTAGCTTCCTTCAACTTCTTTATAACCCATTTAGCTTGATGACTTTATTTCCACCACTCCCTCCTCCTGTTCCTCAAAGCTGAGGATGGGGTAAGGGTGGGGGGCAGCAAGCCTACTTGCCTCTGAACCCCACTATTTGCTTTTCCCATCCCCCTCCCCTCAGTGAACCCCAATTATAACGGAGGGGAGCCCAAGCGCTCGAGGACAGCCTACACCCGGCAGCAAGTCCTGGAATTAGAGAAAGAGTTTCATTACAACCGCTACCTGACCCGAAGGAGAAGGATCGAGATCGCCCACTCGCTGTGCCTCTCTGAGAGGCAGATCAAAATCTGGTTCCAAAACCGTCGCATGAAATGGAAGAAGGACCACCGACTCCCCAACACCAAAGTCAGGTCAGCGCCCCCGGCCGGCGCTGCGCCCAGCACCCTCTCGGCAGCCACCCCGGGCACTTCTGAAGACCACTCCCAGAGCGCCACGCCGCCGGAGCAGCAACGGGCAGAGGACATTACCAGGTTATAAAACATAACTCACACCCCTGCCCCCACCCCTTGCCCCCATCCTCCCCTCACACACAAATTGACTCTTATTTATAGAATTTAATATATATATATATTTTGGTTCTTTTCTTTCTCCCACGTCCTCCCTTGTCAATTCAAACAGACAAAACAGATAAACAAACAAGCCCCCTGCCCTTCTCTCCCTTCCACTGTTTAGGACCCTTTTAAGCATGTGATGTTGTCTTAGCATGGTACCTGCTGGGTTTTTTTTTTTTTTAAAGGTCATTTGGGGGGTTATTTATTTTTTAAGAAAAAAAGCTGCAAAAAATATATATTGCAAGGTGCGATGGTCTGGTTTGGGTGAATTTCAGGGGAAATGAGGAAAAGAAAAAAGGAAAGGGAGATTTTTAAGCCAATTCTCATCCTTCTTCTCCTCCTCCTTCCCCCCTTTCCTTAGGCCTTTTGCATTGAAAATGCACCAGGGGAGGTTAGTGAGGGGGAAGTCATTTTAAGGAGAACAAAGCTATGAAGTTCTTTTGTATTATTGTGGGGGGGTGGGAGGAGGGGGGAGGACAGCAGACAAAGCTAAATGCATCTGGAGAGCCTCTCAGAGCTGTTCAGTTTGAGGAGCCAAAAGAAAATCAAAATGAACTTTCAGTTCAAAGAGGCAGTCTATAGGTAGAATCTCCCCCCACCCCCATCGTGGTTATTGTGTTTTTGGACTGAATTTACTTGATTATTGTAAAACTTGCAATAAAGAATTTTAGTGTTGATGTGAAATGCCCCGTGATCAATAATAAACCAGTGGATGTGAATTAGTTTTACGTCAATGTCTGTTGGTTTCTTTTTATCTCCCCCCTACTGGCCTGGTAACATCCCACCTTCTCTATAGTTGCTTAAGTTTACTCTAAGCAAACACACAAACCTTAACTCTCAACTCCAGTTTCCAGTGTCCTTAGAAGAACCAGTATGGGACTTGGGTGAAGGGATATGGAAGATTGTGACTGATTTCTTCTGTTCCCTTCTCTTTGACTCTTCAGAGAAGCCAGACTTGGTGTGCTTACAGTGGAGCTGGGGTGTGTCGGGAGGGGGGCACTTTTCCATAGTTAGGCACAGTCCCTTCTTTTGGTCTATTCCTCTCTCTTCTCCTTTCTGTCTTCTGTCAAGTTGGCCTGCCTAATCTACAAACTGAAAGGGAAGTTTAAGGAGTGGGAAGGAGAAAACTTTTCATCCTTTAGGGATCTTTTGGGATGGGAGATTGAGAAAGATGTCTCATCCACACTTAAAATACTCCTTAAAAGAGGAAAGGTTTTTGAGCCGGTGATTCTGAAGCAGCAAAGCAACCCGTCAGGATGGTTTCTCTGTTTGTTTAGACTTGGGGAAAAGGGTGAAGTGGAGGCCAGAGGCTTGGAGGGTCCCCTTGCATGGGTGTGCCTCAAAGGCTGATGCCTGGAGGTAATGAAGGACCTTTATGTTTTCCCCTAACTTTTATCATGGACCTGCCAGGTGTTAAGAGACTCAGAGAGGCAAGTACCACTCCCTCTTCCTACAACCTCCCAGGTCCTGGCAGGGTTTGGAGATAGCCTGATAGCCTAAATAAGGCTCTCTGGATGTAAAATAAAAGAAAATGGTTTCCTTGGGGCTAAGAAAAAAAAAAAAAAGAAAGCTTAGATTACCTGAAGAACTCATTCAAGCCAAAGGCTCTCAGATAATTGTCCCAGAGTCCAGACCCTAAACCAGGCCTACTCAAGTTTTTCCTTGTTTGTTGGGAAAAAGTGGAGGGAGGGCAGCTGACAAACTTATTCTCAGGCAATTTATCCAAAATTTCAGGATGGAGGGCAATCAGAAGTAGAAGAGAGAATGAGAAGCAATCTGGGGTACATAGGGATATCCCTTCCCTCTATCCCAAATTCTGGATCAAAAGGCAACAGTGGGACCAAGTTGAGAAAATCTGTTTTGTGTGCATTAAATTTATTTCCTCTTGAACCACTTGCTGGCTGGCAGTTGGGATAGACTGTGTGTGTACAAGCGTATCTGTGGGTTGGGGAGAAATCGCTTAGTCCTTTAGGTCTACTTTCTCCTCCCTCCATGGTACCCTGGAGACAGCAAAACATGCTGCCTACAGTGTGAGGAAGCAGGGCCAACAATTATCTGGAGTTATTTTATGTAATCAAGTGAATTAGGGGCCTGATCTGACTGTAGCCCCCATCATCTTAAGGCAATTGCCTTGGGGCAGGAAAAGCGGTGGTATGGGGGGAGGCATCTAACAGTGCTTGGGGAAAAGGAAGGAAGATCTGAGGTCAGGATGTCTTTTTAAGTCTGTAATGAAGCTGAAATGAAGAGGAGGTGGGGTGATAACTTCAGAGCCATAGTACTTTCCTAAATTTGCCATTTGAAGAGATGAGAACAAGTAGGGGAAAATCATTACATTTTATTTCTTAAGTTTCTTTCAGAACTTACTAAAGAACACTAACTCAGGAAAAGCAACTTAAAAGCGTTGGGATGTTTATTTTATTTCCCTTTCAGCACATGCATGTTTTTTTCCCTCTTGTTACATACACATAATTACTCTCTGTGTGTCTCTTTCTGTCCTTGGTCTGAAGAGGGAAAACATCAGAAATTCACAGATCTTGACAAATGAAGCAAAAATCTTTTACACTTGCATATTTGAAGATTTTGGTCTCTGGTCTTCCCTCCAGTCGGTTCCGTTTTCTCCTCTTTCCCCAAAACTCTCCCTTGCTTTGGACCTGATCACCCAGACTGGGATCAGGCTGCCCAGGCATGGGTGGGTGGAGGAAGCTAACCTAGGCTGGGGCCCCAAGTTCCAACAGTCTTGATCCCCATTCTCTGCCTGCCCGATGCTGCTATAGCCTCACTGGGAGGCTGAGGGCCAGTCTTTTATTGAAGTTGAGTGGAGCAGTGGGGAAAGGCTTGGGGGAGGACACAGCCCAGGTTCACGGGGAGGACACAGCATTTTCTTTCCCATTGCCTTTATATTCCGCAGCGCCTCTGACCTCTCCCCCACCCCCATCTTCAACCCTCCCAAGCCAGCCCTTGCTCAGCCCTGGGTCTCCAGATAGGATGCCACTGCTTTTGTAGGACTGGGGATTTCTTGCCCAGAGTCATGGGAGAGGCAAGGCGCATGAATGCCTGCTAGCGCAGCATTGTATCTCTCTCTTCAATGGCCAAGAAAAAAGAAGACGGGGTGAACGGGCGGCTACACCAATCTTCCAAGGTCCTTCTCTCCAAGCACCAGGAGATCTCCACAGGCCCCAAGTCCCCTTGACATGTAAGTAGTTAGCACTCATCTGCTCTGGGGTGAGGAGCACAAAAGTTCAAAACTCTTATCTGTCACTTGATTTTTGTCTTAACTCCCAGTGTTAGGGAGGGAAGGTGGGAAATCCAATTGTGAGTGGAAAGGTTCTTCTTGGGAAAATGGAGTTTCTGAGCAGAGTTCATGTACCTGGAGGTGAAGAAATGTAGTTCAAAAAGGAACAAGACAGAGGCCCCAAAAATTGAGACTAAGAGGTAGAGGACTGGGTACTTTGTTTCTCTGGGGGCCTCTTGCTGCTGTTTGTGTTAAGTTTGCTGCAAAGTTTTCTCTGCAATTCATGTGTCAGCTCTCTTCCTGGGTGGACTTGGAAGATTGAAATCCAGAAACATTTTCATACTGTGTGTGTGTGTGTGTGTGTGTGTGTGTGTGTGTGAGAGAGAGAGAGAGAGAGAGAGAGAGAGAGAGAGAGAGAGAGAGAAGGAGAGAGAGAGGTGGGGGAGAACGTGAATGTGGGGGAATGTGTAGTACGTAAATGATTTGCTGGAGCTTGGAGTCAGGGTGCACTCTACTAGATTTCTCTGCTTTCCTGGGAAAAGTGTCCGGGAAAGAGGCCCTTGAGATTGAGGGTACCATGACAAGGAGGATCAGTGTGCTGGGGCCATTCCAACTCCTGCTTTTTGCTCAGTCCTGAGGGAGCATGTATGGTTTTTCACAGTTTTTATCTAATACCCCACCTTTAGAGAGCTAATTCTAATTAGAATGTTCCCTTCCAAGAGAACCCTCTATGATTGGAAAAAGAAATGGAGGATCCCAACTCCAGCGGCCACCAGAGCAGAGGGAATATTTATTACCTTTCTGGATGTCATTACCTAAGAATACAATTTTATGAACTTCCTAATCTGTTAGTTTGATTTATCTGGATGGGCAGAAGCCCAAAATAAACATTTGGGGAATTTGGTGACGGGGGGAAGTCTGCCTCTGACCAATCTTTCTAATAGAACTGACCACTCGTCTCGGCAGCCTGCTTTTTCTGCACCCTGCATTGCTAGCCCCATTTTAATTTTTCTCCTGCAGCATGTAGCTGCTCTGGGTATCTGAGGTATCTGAATTTTAGCTGCTTCTAGAGAAAAAATGGTAGGATGCACTCTTTGAACCAGATACCTGCAGGGCTCCCTCAGACACTTTAAAACCTGCAGCTCAGGGAGCTCCATTCCCTTTGGACCTGGAAAGCAGAGAGAAGCTGAAGCCAATCTGGAGGTTTATTGTCTGCTCTCCAAGTCTAGGAACCCCTTCTCAGATCTGACTTTCCCTCTACTCCTCGGAGATTTTCTTCTCTTTGGTGTCAGCTTTGTGGCTTCTTGAAACACTGGCGGATCCAGCAGAACCCAGATGAATGCAAGCAGGGATAAGGGCCTCTGCAGCTCCATCTTCCTGCTTCTCCTTCCTGCAACCGAAGACATGGCTGGAAGGTCTCAGAGTGTGTTTGAGGGCGGATAGGGCTATAGAGTCTACCAAAGGGAAAGAGATTATTTTAAATTTCCAGTCCCCATCAACAATTGCCACATTCCTTAGTAAGTAGAGTCCTCCAGGGTCTACTCTGACTGTCCTGGGGGTATGGGTCAAGCCAACGGAAATGTCATCTCTACTCACTCCTCAGTTTGGAACTACCTTTCTTCTCAGCAATAGAAATTGGGAGAGGGAAGTATATTTGAATTTCAGGGGCGGGGCAGAAACCATGAAACCGAGTATGTAAGAGGCACGGCCACACAGCCAAATCAAACCCTGGGTTCCCACCCCTGCCTCTGGTTTCCTGGGAAGTCAGAGGGGAAAATGGAGTAAAATCTGACTGTTTTCGGGGGAGGTGGAGGCATCTCAGCTCTTTTTCTTGGAGCAGTGGTGGTCTCCAGGATCTAGAAATTGGGCCAGCCGGGGCAAAGGCGAGGTTCCAGAGGCAGTGGCCCAGCCCTTCAGGGTTCCACATTGTATACGCCCAGGTTGAGGGGCTGCCTTCGGCCAGGTCATGACCCAGGGCTCAGACTGCAGACAATAGGGCGCAGGGAGGGGGACGAGGGCTGCGTGGCCGGCTGAGCAGGTTCACTGCACGGTGAACTCTTGTTGGGCCTGAGGGGTCTCACCCTTTAGAACCCAACATGCCCTTCCTTTTCCCTATTTTATTGTACAGTTTTTCATAGAATATCGTGTGGACTCTCAATTGCTGCTTCACTCTACCGCTATCACTACCAAATGAAATTTCATTTTCTCTAGAAATGAAGGATACTTTTCTGCCAGTTACAAAAGCAGGAAATGGAACCTTCTCAAGATTTCTTGGGGTTGGTGAAGGGAGATCTAGTTATCAGTAGAAATGCTGGGAGCCAGCACTGAGGACTGCTCTGAAAAATCTGAGTCCATCAAACCAACAATCCCCTCCATCAGAGGAGTTCCAGGCCAATGTCCACTTCCTGCCCCAATTGTAGAAAGAATTGCCTTCTTCTATCTCCTGGCCTTTGTCCAATCCCAAACTAGGATTGGGACTTTTATAAAAGGGAAATATGTTCTTAAATCAGATGGGTAGGAATAGGACTCAGCTATTGATGGGCAGGGGTTGGGGTCCCAGGATTTGTGAGCCACTTGGGAGATGTCCCCCAGTCCTTTCTGTTCTTGTTCGGGTGATGCCTCACCACTACAATGATAGCCTGTCTCTTACTTGTGCCTCTTCTCCTTTGAGCAGCACTATGTCTATAACCTTGTACATGTGGAGTCTTTCCACTCGGCTGGAACAGATTTTGGAAAATAAGGTTACAGAATGGGACTTGAGTTCTCACTGAAGGAACAAAAAGGCAGCTAGTTTGGGAAAGCAGAAAATGGGGAAGTGTGGAATACTCCCAGTGCAGCCTTGTTTAGCACTGACCTGAAATCCCCCACCTCCCACCTCTTCCCTATCCCATCTGACCTGACTCAGGTATGACAGGGGATGTGGGCCTCCCAGCTGGAAATTCTCATGGATTCAGTCTTTCCCAGGATTTCAGACCATTTTGAAATGAGACTGCCTTCAGTTCTGTCTCTCTTCTTGGATGTTTCAGGGTCTCTGCTTAGCATTTCTACTGCTTTCTGTGCTCCATATTTCCTGATATCCTTGTTCCTCTTTCTTTCTCATCCTGCAGTAACCCTTTCGGAAGATCCCTACCCTAGTCCCCCCTCCTAGGACTCCTTTCCCACTTTAAAAACAAAGGCAGAAAAGCCAAAGGTGTTGGGGGTGGCAACCTTAGAGGGACTGCTGAGGTTCAAAGGTTTCTGGCTGGGCCTCCAGGCCTGGCCACCTCAAGACTGATCTGACCATTCCAGAGTGGCCCCAGGCTAGCAGCAAAGAACAAGGTTTTATAGCAGGGGCAGATGTTGGCTCAGCCATCTCACCAGATTCCCCTTCATCTCTCCTTCACTGCAGAGACTCCAATCTCCTCTATACCTTTGTTTTCTTTCCTGTCCCACCACCTCCTCCTCTTCCTCTGTTTGATCCTGCCCCCACCCCACACACAATTGTTTCTTTAGATCTGGAAGCATCTGTTCCTGTCTGCCCCTCCTCCACACCCTTATTCCCTCTTTCTTCCTCCCTCTACCTCAAGCAGTCAAATTTTTTAAAAATGAAAGGCCTCTGGTGTCTGGTCTATTCTGATACACTATGGTCCAGATTCCTTTCAGACTAAAACTTGGGACCCCTTCCTAATTCCCAGTCACTTTTATTTCATTCTCCCAGCTGGAAAGGTCCTGGAATTACACAATTTGTGTCTTGGCCCCCAGTTTAGTCTCCTCTCACTGGAATAATAATCCATTTAATTCAGGTAAAAGCAAGGATTCTGTGCTGAATTATTTAGATAATTACTTCAGTTCTCTTCTGGGATTTCTTGGGCTCTAAATTTGGGACATACCTTCAAATTCTGACCATAGAGAGAAGAGGGACTTTTCTAATGTCTCTGCCTGGCCGTGTCTTTTATCACTCCCTTCTGTTCCTTCCCTTGGTTACCAAGTCATATTTTGAGCAATTAAAAATGTCCCTAGTCCCTCCTAGAATTTTCTTATCTAAATTAAGGAGACTGAGGCAGTATCTACACTCTGCACACTGGGAAGCCTCTTTGTTTCCTAAAAGAAAAAATAAAAAAAAGAAACAAAAAATTACTCCCTTACATTCTCCTTTCTTCCACTCATTCCCAGAGAATATATGATCTCCAGAGTTTGAAGGAGGACATGGTAAATCAATTCAATGTAGACAATAACCTGTCTTCCTTCTTTTAGTCAATCCACTTGGGGTTGAGTCCAGATAATTCAGGTGCAAGGTTCTTGAACTATACTGAGATTTGTCTCTAAAAAAACCCACTTTACATTCCCAGGGCACCAGACTGTAATAATTCCAAAGCCCTGTCCTAGCACCCACAACTGAACACTGGTGGAAAAGAGTAACCCTTTCTCATTCCCCTCTCTTCAGCTCATCCTGAGATCCAGGCCCTGCCTGTCTCCTTCTCTACTCTAGAAGAGCAGATGTTGGCCAAGAGCCCCAGATTCATGCTCCCAGTGGTTTTGCCATTTGGTTTCCATGGTGATGAAAGGCAGTTGAACTACCTACCACTCCTTACACACACACACACACACACACACACACACACACACACACACTGATTGGGTAGACCTGGACTAGCCAGGATGTTCTCTGGAGGAAACATGCCCAAAAAAGATACAGGAGGTGGGAGCCTGTGTTTCATGATAACCTCTTCACCAATTAGGAAGGAAGAGGAAAAACAGTGGAGAGAGTCTTCCTCTCCAGTCAACAATTTCAGTCTTTTCTCTCTGAACACATTTAACTAGAGGCATATGCTCAAATATACATGACACATACTTGCAAGAATCTAAACAAACTCATGTTTTCTGTTCATATATGCAAGGATAGGTGACTTTGCTGAAGGCCAAATCACATAAAGGCTGAGTCTTTATGTGTGTAGGGGCAAAAAGTGACAGAAAATAACATCCCAACCAGGCACCTAAGAAGTGACTTTTTTAACTTATCACTGATGTCACTGGTGACAAAGTCTTTTTCTGTCCCCTCTTCCCTATAAACTGCTATGACTGCTCCTTTGCTGAGGATCACATGACCTGAAGACTCATCCTTGTCTCTTGAGTTGGCTTGTTAGGCTTGTGAAGGCTAAAGAGGAAGAGGCAGGACTCAGAGGACTGTCTAGGAGAGCAAATTCCTCACTTACTATTCTTACTTTTTTGTCAAAGTGAAATCACAAGGATGAACTTTTACTTAACCCTCAGCCTATACCATACTACTCGTGGGTAGGACCTAGGAAACAACCACTGCCACAACAAAAACAGTAGCAACAGCCAGGTAACTACCTCCTAGAGTCATGAACTGCCTTATAGTGGTACTGGAGGGTTCAATGGATTAGTTCATAAAAAGCACTTAGACTAATGTTTGGCAGAGAGTAAGCTTTCAGTGAGTGCCATCTACTATTATCCTTAACAATGATGGACATTTACTTAAACACTTGCTATGTACCAGACACTGAACTAGATTCATTATCTCATTCAAACCTTGCAATAACACTATAAAAAGGTTATATTCCCATCTGACATAAGGCGAAATTGAGTGGGGTTCAGAAAGCCAAGAATGCAAAGGTATAGCATGGACCCGAATCAGATTTGCCTGACCCCAGAGTGGGTGCTCCTGAACCACTCCAATTCTTTGCTCATTATATACATGATCACTGGCTGTTAGTATAAGGCAGGGATCATGGTGAGGATGTATGTTAGCAACAGCTTGAGGCAAAAGAATAGCCCAGTTTTTCCTGCCTGTCTTGTTTCCACCTTGGCAGGTCTTATCCCCATCAACACCTGGTTCTAACCCAGTGGTTTTCAAAACTTCTGGTCCCAGGAACCCTTTACACTCTTTATTTAAATTTTTTTTGAAAATTTTTTGGTACCAGAGATTAAACCCAGGGGCACTTAACAACTGAGCCACGTCCCCAGCCCTTTTTAGTTTTTATTTTGAGACAGAGTCTTGCTGAGTTGTTTAGGATCTCATTAGGTTGCTGAGGCTGGCTTTGAACTTGTGATTCTCCTGCCTCAGCCTCCTGAGTCACTGGGATTATAGGCATGTACCTCTGTGCCCAGTAAGAACCTTTTACATTCTTAAAAATTATTACAATTTTAAGGAGCTTTTATTTATATGGGTCTTATCTATCAATATTTATGTTATTAGAAATTAAAACAAACTTTAAAAAATCTTTAAAATATTGATAATGATAATATAACTAAATTTTAATGAAAAAAATATATTTTTTCTTTTTCTTTTTTTCTTTTTTTTTTTTTTTGATGGTGCTGGGGATTGAACCCAGGGCCATGTGCTTGCAAGGCAAGCACTCTACCAACTGAGCTATATCCCCAGCCCAAAATATATTTTCCAAAACAAAAATTTAAGGCAAAGAATGTTATTATTTTATACTTTTGCAAACCTCTTTAATGCCTAGCTTCATAGAAGGTAGTTGGATTCTCCTGCCTGTTTCTGCCTTCAATTTGTTCTGGTATGATGCTTTGGTTGAAGTATCTGAAGTATCTGAATGTCACCTTACACAGACATGTAACTGTGAATGGAAGGAACTGAAGAGCTCTGGGTCCCCAGAGATCATTGGGCCACACTTTAAGGACCATTGATTTAACAAGCTGAGATAGCCAGCAGAAGCTACTCTTAATAATAATGTTGGATGCCTTTTTAGTTCTTTTGTTGTGCTTTTGACTCCAAAAACCCACTATCCTTTCACTATTCCATGATGTATTCAAATTGAGTTATCTTAAGCAAGTTACTTAATTTTTCTCTCCCATATAGACAGATTAGATATAGACAGATATATTTGTGCCATAGGGGCATTATTCATTATTTTTTAATATAAGCATATATAGTAAAATATAAATTAATGGATAAAGTAGCTTTCACATGTGTGGCATTGTTTGAGGAAGGGAAAACTAAGCCAAATAGGGGTGCTATGACTTGCTAAAGATGATGCACTCAGCAAGTGGTGGACAGTATATTGGAACCCCTAGCCTCTAACTGGTCCTGTGCTTGCCTTCTTAGCAATTGTCTCCGTAGAGGCCTGGTTATATAACATGCATAGGTGTGTGCCATGTACAAAAAATGTATGGAAACCTATCATGTTTATAATTATTTGAACATATCTATATGTGCGGGAAAGAAATATCTCAAACCTCTTCATACAAAGTTATAGCTTTTCTGAGAGATGCAAGGCACCAACCTTCCAATGTCTTTCCTTCCTCACCAAATTCTCCATATGTCTATAGTCCTGGGACCAATAAGTCCAATGTTGGGGATACCTCTTCCTTTCAGATCCCCTGTTGGTACAGTCTTACCAAGATTATATAGAAAACACAGCTTTTCGAATGAGCACACAGAACAGGCACACTTGGAGGTAGTAGTCTGATCCCCATCTTTTTCTTTTTCCTGTACATGATGTCTACCATACCTTTTCAGAATAAATGGTTTACAAGTGTACAACCAAGGAAAGCATAGTTGTGAGAGCTGAGGTGTATCTGTATCTCTGCAGATGCAAATGTAGAACCCTCAGGTGTCCTAGGTAAGTCCTATGCAAATGTATGAGCAACTGGAGTCTCAGTTCTTTTATTAATCTGATAGGTATTTATTCACAAATTCTATGTTTTATAACTGTATGAGACTCATGTTTATGCAGGATCCAATGAGAAGAACCCTCAGTGGGAAGTCAGTCTGTCTGAATTCTAGTCAAGCTTTCTGTTCCCGGTTGCTTTGAGCAAATCACTTACCCAGTGAGAGCCTCCATTTCTTCATCCACGTAATGGGGGGAAATAATTGTAATCTCAAATACATCTCAGAATACTATTATGGGGGAGAAATTGTAGGAGATTCCTGAGTGAATGCAGTGTTTTTCTTTTATAGAAAAACCAAGACAAAATATGAGAGGGTATAATATAATCAAACACTCATGTATCCATCACCTTGCTTAAATAATGACAAACCTACAGCCAGTGTAGTTTCATCTATTCTCCTACTCAGTGCTGTCTCGTACATTTGGAAGCAAATCCCAGACATCATATAATTTCTTCTCTAAGCAATTCAGTGAATATCTCTAAAAGATAGACTTTTTTTATAACATAATAGCAATATGATTATAATACCCACCTAAGTTTTTTAGCAATTTTACTTCAGTTTTTAAAGAGTAAAAAAGGTGTAATAATCTGACTCCCCTGTGTCTCATGCTCAGGGTTGATTAATGTAAATAAGAGAAAATGAGAATGGGGAGAAAAGATGAAGTTTCCTTTTTTATTTCTTTCTTTAAATCCCAGACCTCCAACTCCTCTTCTTTACTCATTAGGTCCATTAAAAATAGGGCTAAGAGCCAGGGATGCTGACACATGCCTGTAATCCCATTAGCTGGGAAGTTGAGGCAGGAGGATCACAAATTTGAGACCAGCCTCAGTAACTTAGTGAAACTCTGACTATAATAAAATAAAATAAAATAAAATGACTGGAGATATAACTCAGTGGGGAAGTGCCTCTGGGTTCAATCCCCAATAATAAATAAATAGGGCTGAGAGGGAACCCTAGAGGTCTAGATGTGGTAAAGGGAAGGGGCTCTTAGAAAATACTGCAAATCTCATCTTGGAACAAAATAGGACTTGAACCAGAGGGAATCTGAGTCAAGGGCCTACCCAACCATTCTCCAGCATCAGGTTACAATTTTCTTGGCTTGCCAAGTATTTGAGAGTTGTCTTAAGTCAGTTTGGAATTACTGATCTCCAGAGGTGTGTAGATACATGGAATGGCATGTGTCTACACATCAGAAACCCAAGAGTGTCCAGGTAAACCCACCTACTCAAATATGAACCATGTACAAACACACGCAAACACTCAGAGACAGATACAACTGTACAAATACCTATCATCAAACTCAGGTGTCTGGGAAAACACAGAATACAAGCCCAAACACCCAGGTTATTTGAATGTGCAGGGATACAAACACACAAATCCTGGAACCAAATACAAAAGCCCAGCCCAGACACATGCAAATACACTTGCTTCGCCACCCACCTTTTTTTACTTATTACCAGTTAATAAGGCCAAGCTCAAAGTCTGGATGGCTTCTTCTCTCTCATACCATAAAATGGACCAAATATTGACCAAAGCTATAATCTGAGTCACATTCATGAAAGCGTGCACTTCACATAAGTCACGCCAAAGCCTTCCCACTGCCCTTGCCAGCACAAATTTCCTGTCTTTTCTCTCCCAAAAAGGTAGGAATAAGAGTTGTATGATGTGGTATAGTATGTATTGGTACATGTGTTCATATGACACACATTTCTTCATACTGATGAGTCAGCCTGGTAAGAAAGGGAAAGAGCATTAGTCATGTACAAATCACCACAGGTGGACAATTGAATATTGCTTTGCCTGCACTGTGCTACTGTTGTAGGTTAGACTGCTTTTTCACTGAACTGATTGACCTGAGTGGGTGTTTTGGCATCTTATAGACATGACCTAAGGGTGCTTTCTCAGGACCTGAGTGAAGCTGTATCTCAGCTTGTTGTCTGGAGTTGATTCTTCTATGTGAACTTACCAATCAATTAAAGAATAAAGGAACTGGCTGGATCAGACTGTTGACTGGCCCTGAAGTGATTCTCAGTCAAAAAGGAAGGATAGATCTGACAGTTTAAAAACAAGATTCAGTCAGGCATGGTGGTGCAGGCCTGTAACCCCAGCAACTGGGCTAAGGCAGGAGGATCACAAGTTTAAGGCCAGCCTCAGTAACTTGGTGAGACTCTCAGCAACTTAGTAAGACTCTGTCTTAAAATAAAAAGTAAAAAAGACTGGGAATGCAGCTCAGTTGAAAAGAACCCCTGAGTTTAATCCCTAGTACCAGAAAAAGAAAAGGAAAGGAAGGAAGGAAGGGGAGGGAGGGAAGAAGAGAGAGGGAGGAAAAAGAAAAAGGAAAAAACCACCAATGAAATGGAGATTAACTATTAGGTCTACATGGTACTGTGTTCAGCAAAACAGTCAATTGACTAAAATGATCTCATTTCAACCAATTTTTATGAGATGCAGCAGCAGTAGCTTCTGAGTGCTGGGGAACTCAAATGTGTTTGAATTCAACCCTGTATCTCCCCTGGCACTTGGGGTATGGGAAGAGTTCAGTAAGTAACTATGCCTTTGAAAAAATAAAGTAGGGACACAGGCTCTATATATGATTGCATGAATATGGGTAGCTGCAATTTAACACATCATTGCAAGCAAGAAAAGCCATGTGTAATTGGGGTTTTCTCTTTAAGTGGAATCACAGAATGTTAGGTATTGAAGTGACCTTGGAGTTCATGTGGAAAGGCTTGGAGAGTTTTAAAAGAGTTTCCCAAGGTCACACAGCAAGTAAATTGTGGAAACACATTTAGACACTATAATAGCTTGCGAGGGCTACCATAACAAAGTACCATAGACTGGGTGACTTAAATACGGAAATTAATTTTCTCATAGTTCTAGAGGCTTGAAGTCCAAGATCAAGGAGTCAGTAGTGATGATTCTTCCTGAGGTCCCTCCCCTTGGTTTGTAGGGAGCTGTCATCTCCATCTGTTTTCATGTAGTTTTCCTTCAGTGTCTGTCTATGAACTAATCTCTTCTAATAAGGACATGGGGCATTTTGGATTAGGTCCCACCTATATGATCTCATTTTGTTAATTACCTCTTTAAAGTCCCATCTCCAAATAGAGTCATATTCAAAGGTACTCTGAGTTAGGACTTTGACATATGAATCTTGAGGGAACATAATTCAGCTCATAACAGACTCTGGACCCCTGGTCCAGTGCCATTGTGTCCATATCAGACTAAGTGATCGGTGGATTTTATACTTGGAACATTCAGTTTTGTTTATGATTTTTTCCTTAGGAATGAGGAAGTTGTTGTTCAGAGCCACCTATCTGGCATTCTCTCTCTCTCTCTCTCTCTCTTTTTTTTTTTTTTTTTTTTTCGGTGCTGGGGGTTGAACCCATGGGCTTGTGCTTGCTCCTCCAACTGAGCTATATCCCCAGCCTCTCTTTCTTAAGTATAACAAGTAGTACTAATGCTAAGCTCAATCCTACCCTTACTTCCAGTCCTCAGAGTTGTACAGGAAGAAAAGTTCGTTCAATAAGAGGTTTTTCCGTCTTTGAAGTTTGATAAAGGCTTGACAATATCTTCAGGAATATTTTTTCAACAGTTTTCTCTTCTCTAATCTGGGAGTGGGGGAAATAAGAGCCAAAAGAGTTGCCCTCACCCCTTTGCTTTCTACCCTGAGACCTGCAGTCCCCTTTCCAGGTCCTGACCAGCTTAAGAAATGGATTGAGATGGGTTAATGTTTAATGTGGTGTGGAAATAGGGGGAATGGTGAGGACTTCTAATGTCATAGAAATCACAAAGATGGGCTCCAGTGGGATTATGGAGCATGGTGTCTGATGAGGTATTTGCCAAAAAATGGCCACAACCAGGAAGGAAGTTCTGCATTATTATGGTGGTTGGTGCCTGTGTTCTCTCCTATGGAAATCAAGTTTGCATTCTGGATCTTGAGGGAGCAGTTCCAAAAATACTAAGCTGAAACACAAAGAGAGTCAGAGTCATGTAGTGTTGTGGAGAGTACTAGTTTGAAATCAGAACACTTGGATCCTGGTCCCTGTCTGAGCCTCAGTTTCCCTTTCCTCACAATGAAGTGGTTTGATTAGGTTATCACTAAGATCCTTCCAGCTCTGAGACTCTAAGCAAACACTGGAGGATGCTGGGGGCAGGGAGAAGGAATACTCTTTGTAGCAAATCAAATGATGGACTATGTGTCTCCGTGAACCAAACCAGGCACAGAAGACTCTCCATCTTCATTCCAGAGTTGGTGGGGGGTGGGGGAGTGGGGGTGTTTGCTGCAGTGTCTCCTCATTTGACAACTCAACCTTTTCTACAGGGCCCCTGCAGACACACCATGGGGAGCTGTTTCCCTTAAGGACCCTGCCCCTGAGGCCAGAGAGGCAGAAACAAGATGGGACAGGAAGATGGGGAGGGTGTCTGCATGATGCCAGCAGCCAGGTGAAAACAGGGAAATCAGCCCACTATCTGCTTAGTTTCAAATATCAGAAAAAAGGGATCCAATTTTGTTGCTTTCATCTGAAGTTAATAGATAATGAGATGCAGAATCAGCCTTATGTAGTGATGCCGTTTAAAGCTCCTGGGAAGGCTCTATTTCCCCCTCCCCAATTATCCTGCCACTGAAATGCCTTAAGTTCCACCATTAGAGCACATGATGTTAAGTACAGCCCTCTGCAGATCACATCCTTTAAAATACAAAAGCGCCACTGGGATACTTTATCAAATAAGGATAGAGTCAGAAAAGTAGTGCTTATGGGGGATGCTTAGGGAGATGAGGGACTCTGAAGATCAATCTCTAGATACTTCTCAGTTTCACAAGCTGACCCTTGTGGGAAAGCTGGACTCTGCCTGAGGAAGTTTGAATTCAGGGACTCCCCTAGAAACAGATGCCTGCAATTATGGGTATATTCTTCATCTTGGGAAAATGGGTAGACTCTAAGCAGTGAGGTAGTGATCATGCTGAAAAATCACAGGGTCTGCCAGTAAAATTGAATTCAGGGAAATGAAAATTCCCATAGTTCACATGTACCTGGGTCAGCCACTATAGAAGCCAGTGTAGAAGTGCTTTATGGAGCCCCTTCTGTATGCTCTGAGGAGGTAAAACCATTTTAGGGAAAAAAAACCTCTTCATTTCCGTGATTTTTTGCAGTTTATCTAACTCATAAAAGCATAATTTAGGAGCATTAAAACCTAGCAGATAGGGAAACACACGGGCTGGGTTCATACCCACCATGTGATCTGGGCAGCTGACTTTTTTTTTCTCCCCTGGTTCTGGGGATTAAACCCAGGGGTACTTTACCACTGAGCTATATCCCCAGATATTTTTATTTTTTATTTTGAGGCAGGGTCTCACTAAATTGTCCAAGTTGGCTTCAAATTTGCAATCCTCCTGCCTCAGCCTCCTGAGCAGGCATGCACTACACTGCCCAACTGATTTAGCCTTCCTGAGATTACATTTCCTCATCATATTCAATATAAATTATCAGATATATAGTAATCTTCCATAAACAGGGAATTTTGTGGTTATGAGTGCAGAGGGGCCTGCAGGACACTATCTTGGAACTAAGTTGTAGAATAAACGATGACCACCATGATCAGAATAAATCAGAAGTCAGACCAAGATAAATTCATGCATGATCTCCTTTTTACCTGGATGAAGACAGACTCTTTTAATTTAATTTTGCCTTTCAAGATCTGGCAATAAAAGTAGAAAGAGTTCTGTACCACTCTAAATAGCCCAGAAGTCTCACATTTGGGAAAACATTGGCCTTACCCACAGAGAAGATGAGTAGTTGCCCCATGACATGATTTAAAGAAAATAATAAACCATCTTCACCCAATTTCTATCATGCCACCTGCCATATAGGCCTGAAATTCCATCAACATAGGTATTTCCCTCTTTCTGGGCAATGGATTTTGAATACTGCTACCAGAAAACACAGTTGTCTGGGAGAATGTATGTGTCAACATATTGGTGAAAGTTTCTAATCTGGCAGTCTGGTTGTTACCCAATAGAGAAGAATGGGCTGGGATTCAGAAAAGTAAGTTTTCATAGGACTGGGTTATCAAAGGGCCCAGAGGATAGACCTTTTCTTTCCAGGAGGCATACAGTGAAATATGTGGGTGGGGGAAAGACAGGAGGACTACAGAAAAAGGAAAATAGACCATATGCTGATGCGGACGGACCCACCAGGAATGTCAGCTATGCCACCTATTATTTAGGGAGCTCTTGCACCTTCCAGCCCAGACTTGCTTCCTCCCAGGAGTAATTGTGTATTTGTGCAGAGAGGTGTGGAGTTGATCCTAGAATCAGAGTAACCTGAGCAACAACACCCAGGGTCTCAATGACTGAGGCCAGACAGCTCCATCTATGACCAAGATTATGGTGACAGCAGCTACAATCCTCCATGCTGAGTTGGTACCAAGGGAATGGATAGCAAACAGTGTGTCCCACATATCACTGGGACTCTGAGGGCTCTTTTAGTGAGTCCAAAAGTCTGTCTAGAATACATTATCCAAAAGCATGTGTCTGGTCTGTCTTGATTGTAATCTCTGAGAAGATAAGAATTTATATTTAAAAATACAAAGAATTGAATATTTTTTTTTAAAAACATGACCACTATCATGGCTATTTACTCAGGAAAACACACATATGTATCTACATTCCTTCTTTTCACCTTACCCACCTCCCTCCCTGCCTTCCTTCCTTCCTAAAAGGCCAATGAGATATGTAGGACCTAACAGTTCTGAGGTCTGACCTGAAACACCAGAGCGAATATTAGGTTTGCAGAACTAACTGACTCCTACGCCTGACTCAGACATTTTGACCTCATGGCAGCTCCAGTCTTCTCTGTAACATTGCCTGCCCTAAAAAGAGCAGCAAAGAAGGAATTGGTTTCTTCCGCATTATCTTAAAAATTGCTGTTATCAGAGTAACTATTAATACCTACAATCATAATAAAGTAAATCTTTTGGGGCCTCAACCAATCCTCTCTCCACCCTTTCCTCCTCAGAATATTCCTTAATAGAGATATGGGGGGGGGGACCAGGAATGGGAGGGGAGGATTGGGAATGGGGGAGAAAGTGCTAAGCAGGTATAAAACACAGAAAGGGTTCAGTAAAAGCTCCATCTCAGAGAGGGTGACTTTGTGGATGGGAGGAGGAGAAGGAGCTGAAGGGTGGTAATTAGCTTATTATTGTTTCCCCTGGGTGTTGTGAGAATTCCTTAGGAGACACTTGTAAAAAAGCAGAGGGAAGACAGTAAATACACATCTAATGATATGCTAAATAAATTATTATTGTTATTATTATGACTATTATTATAGCAATTGCAACTTGCTCCTGGCATCCAAGTTTCCACTAGAGATGGGAATTGGTCCCTCTACAGCCAGGCTTCCACTGCTGCCAATATGCCCTCAGGCACTCCCCCACTCTCAGGAATTGTTGAGTAATTGGGCAATACAGACCAGTCTTCAGTTAATAGCTGATCAGGAACCTCTGCCAGGTGCCTGCTTTAGCAAAGAAGAAAAGGAAAGGGGATTTGCTAAGAATACCAGAGGTTATACTTAGGGAAGAACTTTCTGAAAACATCCCCAACTCAGGGAGGGCAAAAGTTAAAGCCAGGCGAGTGGGGAGGGGAGGGAAGGGGGTCACAGAAAGAAAGGAATATTAAACAAATCAGGGATAGTTCTCTACCTAGAGATCATGGGCTTTCTGGACTCCACATAACCCCAGCAACTGTTAAAGACATTGTGTATGCATGCATTTTGCTGGAGAGAGAGTCAATCATTTTTGTCAGCTTCTCAAAGGAGTCTGGGATCCAGAAACAGCTAAAAGTCACACAAGCCCAAGTTAAGGGACACAGGACTCCCTAGAATAAAAAAATATTGGCTGGTACTTCTTGGTTTCCTGCATTTTGATTAAGGACAGTCCTTATCTGAACTGTGAAGTTTCTGATGTTTACAATAATGTCCCCCATTCAATCCCCATCCTGGTCAGAGCCTGGGAGACTGTCCTGAATCCTTCTTAGGTTAAAAAGATGTAAATACAGGAACCTCAGTTCTCCCTGCATTTCTTCCTTAAAAATTTATATTTTTATATTTTTTCAGTTGTCAATGGACTTAGTTTATTTTTATGTGGTGCTGAGAATTGAACCCAGTGCCTCATACATGTCCAGGCAAGCTCTCTATCACTGAGACAACCCCAATCCTCCCTGCATATCTTTAGGGAAAGCATACCATCCCTGTGGGAATTACCTATTGGTGGGGAGGGGAGAAGGAGGCTGTGATTTTGAGGAGGAAATTGTCAAAGGCTGGGGCAACTAGAAAATGGATCCCAGGTTTAATTTAGGCCTCGTCTGATCTTAGTCCTTCACTTAGACACAGAGTGGGTGCCTCTAAGGAGCCTCCAAATCTGGAGGGTCCACCCAATTCTAAGCCTTGATGGGAGAGGGGGAAGGCTGACCCTTCCCTGCAAATAGGAATCCTCATTAGATGGGGGAACCCAGAACTTGCCCATCTCATTCCATTCACTGACAGTGACTGCCTGGGCCCCCAAGCTCCCAGAAGAAACTATTTTAATAGGGACCAAAGAGGGGAAAACAATGACAATTATATATATATATATATAATTAATCTGATTAGGGGGCATTCTGAGATTGGAAAATTGGTGATTGGCTGATTGATTCAATGATTGATTGATTTTGCAGTTGCTGGGGATGGAACCCAAGGCCTTGTATGTGCCAGGCAAATGTAATACAATTGAGCCACTGTGAGGTTTTTAATTTTTGATTCTTTTAAAAAAATTTTAAACTATTAAAAACTTAAAGTATTAAGCCTGATCTGTCTGATATCCCTAGAGCAGAGCTGAGAAATAGAGGTCTTTCCTTCTGCCAGGCTGTCTTGCACTGACTTATTTTTATTTGTGTATTTCTTGGTGGGGTGGTGGTTCCTCTTTGGGTCTCTCAAGGCAGACAGGCAGTTCCTTCCCAGGCCAGGTCTTGTTAGGGTTCAGTTTTCATACATTTGAGGTCAGGGAGTGGGGGGAGGGGAAGTACATTGTTCCCTGCTCTCACAGGCCTGCCTTGGCCCCCCACAATTTTCCTTTCATTTCCACTTGGGTCACTCTCCCATCCTACTAATCACAGGCTGAGGCCAGTGGAGCAAGCACTGCTGCCAGTTACCGTGTTATTCCCCAGACGGCCTCGGCTGCCTCCAGCCCAGGTACCTGGGTGCCTGCTAGCCAGTGGTGGTCACAGTGGCATGCAGAGTGAGGGTTAGCGTTTGGGCCTGGTAGTAGAAAGAGGCCCTGACCTGGACGAGTTCCCAGTTTTATGGGCAGGAGTGTATGGAGGGTAGTATATGGCATTTAACCCCAGCCGGGTGTCTTCATTCCCTTCCTAACATCCTAGGGATCTTGGTGGCATAGCTGGCCACCCAGATTGAGCTCAGGAAAACTTTTTCACAAGCCATTCAGCAAAGATATCTGAGACTCCCTGGTTAAAACAAAAACAAAACAGAAAACACCCGAAGAGTGTGTGTGTGTGTGTGTGTGTGTGTGTGTGTGTTCGTTCCCCGGAGATGGATGCTGTCAGGGGAAGAACGGTGAAGCCCTGGGCCAGTGGCACTTGCAAGGGAGCTGGAGGAAGAGCACTGTGGGTATGAGTGGGACAAGTGAGGTCCTAGGGCCTAGATCCATATTCTCTCCTTGTTAAAGTCAAATCCTCCTAAATGATGTCCAAGGCAGGGTGGTTACGGATCTGGAGGGGGCCCCTCTTTACCCAGAGGGAGCCCCAACTGGAGGAGCAACAAAGAAGAAACAGGCCAGTGGAGTGGAATTAGGTGACAGAGGCCCAGGTCTGGGAGAAGGGGTGGGTGATGAAGAATAGGCCGGTGTTCACAAATTCACTCATCAAATCCACTGGTCTCTTGGTCTCATTCATAGTCACCCCCTGGGGCAAAGGAAGTTCAGTTGAATGCGAGCTTTATTTGACCAGATTACCTCGATTTGCTGGCTGCATTACCAGAAAGCCGTGGTGGCAAAAGTATACTTCCTTCTTGCCCAGTGTCTCCCCATACTTCTTCACCTCTCAATATTCTCCACCACCCCTCATTCACTAAGGATTGAACCCAGGGTCACTTTACCACTAAGCTACATCTTGAACATTATTTTCTATTTTGAGACAGGATCTCAGTAATTCATTTGTCTAGGCTGGTCTCCAACTTACCATCCTCCTGCCTCAGCCTCTCTGGTCACTGGGATGACTGGCCTGCACCTCCATGTTGGTTTGAAGCCCACTCTTTCAAAAATTAGGGTTCAAGACAAATGAGCTAGGAATGAAGGCAGGGCAAGATTTTAAATGTCTAACAGGAGGCTGCTCCCTCAGTGGAGAGTGTACTTCCCCGTGGGATGGTGGGAGTGTTCACTGCTTCCCCTTTTGTAAGCCCATGTCCACACCTGTCCCCAGCCAGCCCCTCACAAAACTGACTGTCACCTTCTGGTGAGTGCTGGTGTTTACCCTTTTCCTCCTGGTCTATCTGCTCCTGAGAGCCCCACTCACACTCCATTTCCCTCCCCTCCGGGGCACTTCCTATGCTCTATTTCTCCTTTTGTAATTTCATCCCTCCCTGAATAAAGAACTCTGCTAGCAAGTTTCCTAGATGGCCAGATACAGCTTTTCCAACGGCCCTCTGTGTTTATCTCCCTGAACAAGTCTCTCCCAGCTCCTACACATAAATATGTCTATGCAGAGATAGACTGGCCTAAGTCCGAACACACACACATCATGAGATAATTACACCTTATATACATATGGATATCTCTATAGAGTTATATTCAAAAGTGTCTATAACTCTAGAGAGAGAGAGCAGCATGTACATATAGGACTATAATTACTTCTATTTTTATAACTATGTGATTATAAATAGATATGCCTATACAGAGTGATAATAATATAGAAATATCTCCAAAGCCATATATGACTCTAAGTGAATGCTCTAACTACTCTATATCACAATCAATAAGTATATATCTGCTGATACATAATTCTAATGATATACATTTATCTATATAGCTGCTCAGGGATATAAATCTGTCAGAATATCAAATGTCCATAAAGCTGGATGGCTATAAGAGAGTCATATATTTTCCCATATATAAATCTGCTCCTATAACTATTGTATATTCACAAATACAATGGAAATAATTATGTTTTCCTCAAGCATAAATCTGTAAATACAACCACAGCACATTTAGGTATGGTTAGAGATAGAGCAATATTTTGTAGACATCAGTCTGTCAATAGAGCCACCAGTGCTTCCAAACAGAGAGAGTTATAGAGGGTGTTATAAATAAACTCTCCAGATGTGAATGGATCAGTAGAACTAGATGTAAACAGGGCTCCAAGCTGTTCTTTCTTCTTCTTGGTAAAGTATTTCCGAAGGGAACCAGGTCGCGCAGGACAGGGGGCTAAGATGCCCGGGTACCGGTATTTTTCCCCCAAGGAGGGTTGGAGGTCGCTGGACTTTGGGAAGCCAAGCTGGAATGGGTGGGGAGCAGAGTCAGCTCCCAACTGCCCAGAAGCCCCTTCCGTCAGTGTCCTGGTGGCTGAGAGCTGCGCAAGTGGAGAGGCCTAAGGGAGAAAAATAAAAAAGCGGAACCTGGCTTGAATCACTTTGTCCCCTTTAGGAACCAAAAACCCTCTCACCAGGGAAGTCCCAACCGGGTCTCTAAGCGAAAAGAGCCCGAAAGGCGCGAAGGCTGGGGGACAAGGGCCGCAAGCAGGGCTCGGGAGGCCGAGGCCGACCGTTGTCTCCAGCCAGCGCGTGGCCGGCCGGCGCCCCACCACCCGGGGCAGCTGCCTCGCCGGCGGCCGCCTGGAACTCAAGACCAGGATCCTCTTCCTGCGCCCTGCGCTCAGCGCTTCAACCTGTTTTATCTTTTTTTTTTTTTTTTTTTTTTTCCCTGTTTGTTTTGTGTTATCGCAGTGTCCTCCACCCGTGGGGTTTCCGAATTCGAGGAAGCCCAGGGCGCTCTCAGGAATTTTTGTGTGCCTTGGTCTTAAAGCGGTGACTCAGTGGATGGAGTATCTCTTTTCAGACCAAATGGGTCACCCGCGGTTGAAAAAGAATCCAAACCTCTGAAAAGGTTTGTGATTTAAATCTTTTAGAAGTTCTCATGCTCACTGGTTATGGTCATTTTCTTTTCTCTTTTAAAAAGTTGATTAATGTTTGTTCTTATATTTTCCTTTCTGATCTTTTTTTGGGGGGAGTACAATTTTTTGAAAGGAAGGATTTCGTTAGACCCGAAACTGTAGGGCGGCTTCCTCTCCCGCAAACGTTGGATCTCTACATCTCTGACTCCCACCTCCCCCAAACAAATTAATGAACAAAATTATCAGAAAATTGTACCTGGAGAGAACGAGGTGGACATTGCAGGACCCTGGACTGTGGTCTCCGCTTCCTTTATGGAAATCCGCTTGGCTCCACGCTCGCGAAGGAAAATTCAAGGCGCTTCAACTCCTCCCTTGGTCTTCTTTTTAGAAAGACTCTAGGAAGGGAACTTTCCCTGGGCCTGCAGAAACCCCGGCTTCGCTCTCCGGTTCTCCCCACTCTCCCGGGCGGGCGGCCATAAATATTTTTCTGCTTCCCGCGCGGCCCCGCGGCTACTGCTCCTGGGCACCTCTGCCGCCCGGGCCGCGGAAATCGAGGCTGTGGTCATAGCCTCCTTTAACTCGGTCCCTTGGCCTGACCCTGCACCTTTGGCCTTCTCATTAAGATAGGAGATCCCAGAGAGTCCCCAAAGCCACTAACCACCCCTTAAATGGGGTCCCTTTCCTTCTCGTTCAAAGCAAAAGACATTGAAAAAGAAGCAGGAAAGAGTGGCCTGCTGGCTCTTCCTCCCCTCCTCTGGTCAGAGGGCTCTGTTTGGGGAGGGGATTCCCAACCCCAGCCCCCAAGGGCATTTAAAGAAGCTAACTTCCTTTCTAGTCTTTCTCTTAGATTCAGCGATAGTGACCCCTTCCTCTACCCCCTCCTCAAAACATCTCATCGGCATTTTATTGTTACCCTACTAGGGCGGGACTCTTAACTACTGCTTTTTATTATTGTTATTTATTGTTATGATTGTTAGAGATTTGTTCATCGGGTTCAGGGGACAACAGCCTGGCCCAGAGGGAGGCCTGCCTGTCACACGTGAATGGGGAACGCGCGCGCGCGCGCGCGCACACACACACACACACACACACACACACCTAACACAGTGCACACACTCACATGTATATGCCCACAAATGCCTCCTAGGTTCGGGCCCTTGCACAGCAATTCAAATGAGGCAGGCGTCCTCCTATCCCCCAGCACACAAACAGCACGCTACCCACGCGCACCAGCATTCAGGCAGAACACCACCCCCAGACCGATGCCAAAACCCACACGCACCGAGATTGCAAGGCAAAGAAAATACGTATGAATCCCTTCTCTCCCACAATCTGGAGGGGCGAGTCAGGCCTCTGTCTCTTTCCCCCAGTCTCCCTCGCTTTCTCTTTTTTTTCTCCTTGTTTACAGCTTCAGAGAGCTCAAGGCCCATAAATCTTGAGGGGCCTACAGAGCGCAGAGCACATTTGTATGCATCGTTAGGACTCGCTAATACCTAAGCCCATTAACGAGCGTGTATGCGCGTGGTTTCCGGTGTATATTAACTTATAGTTAAATTCTGGAGGAAAGGGCATTGTGAATTAACATATACCGAATCCATCACGGGCTTTTGTCATATCAGATTAGTCAGCCATGGGTTTGGGGGAGCAAGTTGCCTGGGTCAGAGTGTAATCACCCTCCAAACTTTGTGGAGTAAATTGGGGGGTCTGGGAAAGAGCACACTCCTCCTGCCCAGCCCTGGTGCTTCAGACCCGCAGGCTAAATAGCTTCACACCTGCGGGAAGACTGAGGACCCGGAGGTCGGGGAGAAGGCTGTTGCGGCAGGAGGCGGGCGAGGGAAGGCCCGGCTGGCGGCAGGCTGGGGTAGTGCTGAGGCCGCGAGGCCCGTGGTCGATGGATGAGCCGTCTGGTTTCCGCTTTACAAGAGAAACGCGAGGAGAGGCTAGTGGAGTCGCTGAACTTTAATTAAACCAAAGAAAATGCAGTGGGAGGAGGGAGAAACGATGGGAGGGGAGGACGAGGCCTAGGACGAAGCAAGGAAGGAAGTCCGGGCTCTACAGAGCCTGGGCATCTCTCGAGGGGGCTGAAAGCTGGTGGTTGTATGGTCCTTTTCCCACCCCAGTTCCCCCTGAGTCGAGGCGTAATAGCTTTTTTAAAAAACAAGAAAGGAAGAAAGGAAAGGAGAAAGGAAAGCAAAGGTAAAGAAAATCTACAACGGGATTCAGCCAGGTGTGCCTAGTTCCAATGACTCAGATCCTATTGGAACCCCAAGGATTGGGCCTGCACAGACAGAGATGCAGGATGCCACTTCTACAGGGAGGACGGGAGAGGAAGGTCCATCTCCTGGGGTCCCGTAGAAAATGCCAAAGACCGAACAAGTAAATTATTATGTCCGTGTAGCTCTATCTGCCTATCTAAATACAGCAGACCGAGGCGGGGAGGCGGCTGGGGGGAGGATAATCGGCCGGGATGAAGCGGGCTGGCAGGAGCGAAAATGCCCTCCTCCCCTTTCCTTTGCGGGAACAGGCAGAGGCCTCCCCAGGCTGTGCCGGCGGCCGCACGGCCGGCCCGGCCGCGGCCGGCCGGGGCCGGGCCTGGGGGAGGGGAGGCGGGGGCGGGCCCTCCCCGGGCGCTGTGAACTTTAGCTGGGCCGCCGCCTGTCAGCCCCAGAAAGCGTTAAAGGTGCAGCAGCCCGCGCCAGCCTCCGCAGCCGCCTTTGTACGCGTGATTTATGACTTCAATCTTGGTTCACCGAGAGTTCACACGGCTTTCGCTGCTGTTGAAGGTTAAAAGATGGTCTTCGCTTGACAAGTGGGACTATTGAAAATTCCTTCTTCTTCGTTTTTTTTTTTTTTTTTTTTTTTTTTTTTTTTTTTTTTTTTTTTTAAAGACGCGAAGAGCGGAGGCTCAGGAGAGAAAAAATTTCCGGGGAGGGGGCAGGGGTTGCAGGTGGGGCAAAATAGTAGGTCAGGAAGGTTTGCCCTCCTACATTTAGAATTTTTCGTAGCTAAGATTTGACTGTGTATTGGTGAGGGAGGTGGAGAATAGGAAGGAGCTAGGGAGGAGGTTTAGAGATTTCTCATATTTAGAGGCCAAAGGAGTGGCATTTTGAAAAACACAAGGTGTTTTCCACCTCTAGATAACTCGAGTTACAGACCCTACTCCATACTCTTCTTGAGACCAAAAACCGGCCAGGTAAGGAGAAAGCTGAGCGAAGGGCAGGGTATTGCTGACAGTATGCCAGCGGGTGAGCCCGGCTGACCTTCCACCTTGCCTAGAAGGCCAGGTTTCAGTGTGTTCTTGTACCCTCAGATTTGGCAGATCTGGGTCCCAGTGTTCCAACTCTCTTCATCCTGTCCTATAGGTTTAGTTTAACATGTATATTTGATGCAAATGAAGAGGAAGGTAGGCTTAGTTTAACATGTATATTTGATGCAAATGAGGAGGAAGATAGGTTTAGTTTAACATGTATATTTGATGCAAATGAGGAGGAAGGAAGGTTGGATTGGGACTGGAAATCCTTTCTAATCTCAGATCCCCTTGGGCCACGAAGAGGTCCCTCTTCCTTCTGGCATTTTGGAGAAGATAGTGTCACAGCATAGATGGTGACCAAAGATCTCTGAATGGTCAGAAGATAAGGGTTCTTTGTCATCTAAAGCTTTGTGTATTTGGAAAAACAGGAGCGTCTTAATTTTGAGGGGGGGGGGGAGAAGGCGATAACCTTGAGCTGTTAGGGACTGAGTGGTTCTTAGAGGTTCCTTGAAACTATTTTTATATCATTTGGTGTAAGAATTTGGGATTTTGATGTTGGGGAGGGGAAAAGTACAGAACCAAGTCTGGTGTTGGGCATGCCCACCTACTCCTACTTAGGCACCATTTCCATTATTGGTACCACTTAGGTTTTCTGTTGTGTTGGGGATAAGAACCCAGGGCCTCAAGCATGCTAGGTAGGTGCTCTACCACTGAGCTATACTCCCAACCCTCTTATGCAGATGTCAGAGCCAGTCCCTCAAATCCAGATCCTGGGACCAAAGGCATTCACACTAGGAGGGGTGCTCCCTGTCTCTCTTCTCACATACAGTTGGAAAGACCTTCCACATAGTGTAGGAGGATTGCCAGGCACTCCCTATCAGAGGAGAGAAGGGAGAGGGAGAAGAGTCAGGAAGAAGACCACTTCTCCTTGGGATACCCTGCACCAGCCCCTCCTGCTGGAGATCCCATATATAAATAACAGAACAGATGCAGAGAACAGAAAGACTCCAGAAATCTAGAGTTCAGGTTCTGAGGTCACTTTGGTACAGATGACCCTCTGGCCTCAAGAAGAACAGAGAAGCAATGTAGTGCCGTATGTAGAAGTTTGGGGGTGGGTAGTGTTAGGAGGAATGGCCAAGAAAGCTAATGAATCTCTTCCAGGTTCTGGTTGGGAAGCAAAGGAATGAACATAATGGCCTCTGGAAATAATGGCTGCACTGAAGTCCCCTTCCTACCAACTCTGACTATGTTTCTCCCTGGGAAATAATTTCAGTGGGCTTGTGCTTATCTGCAAGTCTGGAATAATTATAAATTTTTAATTCATAATTAAGACTGTTGATTGTGACCATTGCTCTTCAGGAGACCTGTTTATTTCCTTCTGTTCTATGAGGCAGAAGGCAGCCTCAGTTAGCCCCTGCCCTCTGTAACAAGCAAACTGAGGCCCAGTGGCTCTTAAAGACAGCCCTTGAACTCAGCCATTTGTGGAAAGGTTGCCTCATTACTAGTCAATTCATGTTGCACTTCACAGAGTATTTGCGCTCAATACAACCAACTCCCACTAACCTCAGATTGCCTCAGATTTCAAAGTGCTTGTGGGCTTGGCTCCTGGGAAGACTAGGAGTGAGACTCCAACAAGAGAAGCAGCTTGGTCAAACTGTGTGGAGACAGAAATGAAGGCCAGGTGGCAGGGCTCCCAGGCATAATACCTAAGCAATCTGGGATGAAGAATGGACAGCCTAAGGAAATGCTGACCTTCCTCAAACCTCTAGGTCCCCTGAACACACACCTGGTCATTTTTTCTGACTTTCCTTTCCATATCCTCCCCCCAACCCCTGCCACACACAATAGGGAGGCACAGGCTTCAAGATGTACCATGTTCTTAGATGGTTGGGGGTGGGGAAGTGGCACCTGCAAGTTGTTTCACATCTGTAAAGACACAGAGAATGAGAAAATTGTTCCTAACCCATGAGATAATGTCCAAGTAAACTCCTTTTTTCAGCTCATCCAGCATGAAATATTTGTCTTCATTCCCTTTCTCCTCTCCTAACCTCTGGAAATAGGGAGGTCGAGGGCAGGATGAGCAGTTCCCAGCAACAGCTGAACCTAGAGAAAGAGACAGAAGTAGAAAATGAAGGGGGTGGTAATCACCTCCTATAAGCTTTGTCTACATTCTTCAAACCCAGATCAACACCCTGAAACCAGGGACAGAGGGAGAAACCCACCACCACCATGGAGCCAATTCTCTCTCCCTGAGGCCTGGATTGCTCTGAGACCTTTGCTCTAAGAACAGTACTGTTTTTCAAAGGACATCCAAAAACCCAAACTCCATGGATCTCTCAGGGCTTGTCTGGTCTAGAAGGAAGCCAGTGGCCACTTAATAACCCGCCAGTGGGTGGGTTCATGGAGTCCCCTCAACCACCATCCCAAAACTCATCTGCTCTTCCCCAGAGCTAGCCCAGTGTCCTTGATCTTGCCCAAGTCAGGACACAGGTAGAAAGCCCGTTCAGAGGGTTCTCAGGAGCTGGCTAGTATATTTTAATGTACTGGTTGATGGTAAATAAAGAGACCTTGGGAAAAAAGGGAAGGAGCAACTGCGCCTGGCATCTCCCCACTGGCCCCTCCTCTGGACATTGGCTTTCTTGATGAAACAGTGCACTGTTGTTCTTGAACAACCATTCCCCACCATCTCTGTTCGAAGGGTTTGAGTTTCACCCTCCGTTCACCCCCATTAATCACCCCAGCAGCTAAACATCACCCAGCCCCCTCTAGCCTTTTCTCTTCTTCTTGCCCTTAGTATTCATGGCGGGGCATTCCTCACTGCTGCGTGCCTCACAAAGATCCCTCCTCTGACCAAGGACCCTCCCCCTCTCTAGCTACCTAGTCCATGGTGGGCACAAGTCTGTTCTGGGTGTCCTGACTGCCAGCTCCCACTCCTGCACCCCATTCCCCAGCTTTTCCCATAGCCATGGCCCCATTGCCATGCACATTCCCACTCACCACACCTGCTTCAGGTACCTCAGCTCATCCCCACAAAACCTCTCCAGTCTCTACCACGCACCATCATTCTTTCCCCCATGCCCCACCTGCTTGTAGCTCCCATCTGCATTTCAACACTTCTCCTTGCCTCTTCTTTCCCTCCACCAAGACCTTCCCTTGGGTCTTTAGATGGTGACTTTGAAACCTGTTCTTCTAACCTCAAGAAACTGAGAGGCAGTGTAGCACAGTGGTTAAAAGCATGGGTTTTAGATTCAATCCCAGAGCCGATACCTGCTACTTATGCAACTATAGACAAATTACTCAACCTTTCTGAGCCATCCATAAAATGGACATACTCATTGGCCTTGTAGAGTTGTTGTATAGATCAAATTAAATTTTATTTGCATAGATCCAAGCATTCAGCAGAGGTTTGATAAATGGCTGTTATTAATATCAGAAGCTTCTTGGGAACAGAGAAAGGATGCTCTTTGGATTCCAATAAAAGTTAAGGAGTTGCCTCTTGCAGCACCGGAGAAGTGGGATAAAAATGACACAGTCTTGCAGATAAGCAGGGCCCATTTACCAGGAAGCCTTACTCTTCTGTTTGTCCAAGAGGATCTCAACTTTGGCTGCACATTGGAACCCTGAGAATTCTTTTTACAAATCCTGATGCCTGGACTCCACCTCCAAAGATTCTAATTTGTTGGCCTGAGTAGGGTTTGGGCATCTTGATTGTTTTTTAAACACCCCAGGTGATGCTAATGTGCAGCCAGCATTCCATATGTAGCCTTAGGAAGGGACACAAGATGAGGAGGATTGCTACTTCTGCCAACATTTGAAGGATCCTCAACTGAGGACTTCTTAACATGGGGTACCTCCCTCTAGCTGCATTGCTTCAAAGGGAAGAGGTGTTGCTTAGGATTAGCTTCCCTTGAGATCCCAGAATTTCAGAAAGACTCATGCTTTCCATTTCCTATAGCTATCAGGATTTAGAAAGAGTCCACACCAAGAAAAAACAAGAGAATGGGTAAATTGACTTCTTAGAGGCCTCTCCCATCAGAAAGCATATGGTCCCCAGACCACCACACACAGAGGAAGAAGCAGCTACCCTCAGTAGTGGGAAAATTTGTAGTTATATAGTAAATGAAGTTTCTACCTGGTTGCTACAATAATAGGCCAAGCAATTAGGATACAAGTTCCAGAATCTTTTCCTATATTTCCAAAAAGATAAATCACCCCCAGGAACAGAATCTGCATATTGTAATTAACTGATAAATATTTCATGCCTGGTTCAAACTTTCTCCTCTTCTATTTAATGGCCACAAACTTGAGCACTGAGGAACCAGGGGAGAAGACAGTGGGGGCTGGTGTGGGGAGGCTCTGCATCGGCTTTGGGGGAGGGAAACTCTATCTTAGTTACTGCTTTATTTACTTTCCTTCTGTTCTTTTAAGAAAACACTGCCCACCTGAAGCAAATCAGGTTCACAGGTGGTAGGTAGAGGGTGTGACACAGGCTTGTGGCCTTAGTCCTGACCTCCCCCAGGGGAGGCCATTCTCTGGTGACCCTGGGGGCATAGGGAGCAGCAGGTTTCAGAATCTAAGAGCCCAATATTTGAAAATAAGTTCTGTTCTCTAACTTTTTAACAGGATGGGCTTAGGTAATTTAATCTACCTGAAACTCAGTTTTTTCATCTGTAAAACAGGCATACCAATTGTGTGTGTGTGTGTGTGTGTGTGTTGCTGGGGATCACACCCAAAGCTTTAAACGTTCTAGGCAAATGCTTTCCCACTGAGCGACATCCTCAGCTGAGGCATAACAATTTTTATCTTATAGGATTGCCTGTGCTCAGTAGGCTCTCAATACATGATGACTATGATCAACAATGATGATCATAATTAATTGCATCACATTGTATCCCTTTCCTCATCCAACCCCACCCCAATGTTTATAGTACCTAAACAATTGAATTCTTACTTTGAGTATGGTGAATGCCTATCTCATTTAATCAACACAACAACTCTGTGAAGTGAGTATTTTTCATCCCTATTTATTATCAGTGTTTGGTAAACAAGGGAACTGGGGCGGGTAGAAGGTAAGTACCTTGCCAGGAGACACACAGCTAAGTGGTAAAGACTAAAGGCTTTGTATCTGACTGTGCAGTTTCAAATCTGGGCTCTAGCTGGGTATAGAGATGCACACCTGTAATCCTAGCTAGTCTGGAGACTGAGGCAGGAGAATCAAAATTTTGAGGCCAGCCTAGGCAACTTAGTGACCCTTGTGTCAAAATAAAACATAAAAAGGGCTGGGGATGTAACTCAGTGAGTTCAATCTCCAGTACCAAAAAGCAGGGGGAAAGAATTACTTATAAATATTATTGTCATAGTACTCTTACACCTTTCAATTACTTATAAATATTATTCTGTATCAAATCTGGGCTCTGGCATGCTGTACCTGTAGGATACAGCATAAACCACTTAAATTTTCTGAGTCTCAGCTTCTTCCTCTATAAACTGGGAATGTGAATGGTACCTACTTGACAGGTAGTTGTAAGAATTGAGAGATGTATGTACAGTGCCTGCCTCAGTCCTGGTGTATGGTAAGTGCCCAATAAATAAGTCATCGTTATCCTCATCATCACACCACTCTGCACCCCAGGGCCATGGTGTCTCTTGCTTTTTGGTGTTTGGGAGGTAAGTGTTTGTGAGGGTCTTCCAGAGGCCATAGAGCTGCTCTTCATTATGCACCCCTCCCCCACTTCTGTACCCAGGACTTGGGGAAAAGGACGCTAAGCAGATTATGACTCCATTTCAGGAATTAAATCAAAACTCAAGACTAACTCAATTTGGCTTCTGATGAGAGGGAAAGGTTAAAAGGGAGGGAGGAGGCATCTGGGTGGGCTCTCAGAAGTGTACCTGATCTGAATCCTCCCCGGTAGCCCCTCCACAGGGCTTTGCAGGAGGGGCATCACATGGGGGCAGAGAAGTGAAGGAACTTGGAAATTCGCACCACCTGAAAATGAATGAGGGGCTGGGAAATTGTCCAGGAACATTTCCCCAGGGGGATCTTTCCTCATGCCACCTCAGCCTAGCCCTGGGTTGCAGGGAACCCCTAGACTGGATGGGACTGAGGGCCTAGACAGGAAGGTGGGCCTCGGGAGAGTGGGGAGTCCTGCTGGGGGCAGTTGCTTCCCTGGAGAATACCTGAGCTGAGGCTCTTTAAAGACTTCAAAGCAGTGCCGATATTGCCATCTCTTGTTTTCTGATGTATTTATTAGCCTAAATACATGATATGTGTATCTGTATAAAAACAGATTCTCTGTGTGAATAACCATTCAGCTGCTATTCAGCTTCATCCATTTAGCTCAGATTACTATAAGCACTGCAAACTCAAAGTAAAAAATCAATTCTTGAGGAAGAATGGTGATTTCCTCAGTATTTTCTCTTGTGCTCCCAGAAGACCATTATTTCCCAGTACACAGAAGAGGAAACTGAGGCTCAAGGAGATGAGTATTTGCTCACAAACAGACGCTGTGTGGATGCAAGGATTCCAAAACAGAAACTAGTGTTTGGGGGAAGAGAGGCAGGGAAAGACTGCCTGGGGCCCTAAGCTGGAGGCCTCACTCTTCCCCAAAGCCCATTGAGTTGGGAAAGCCTGGGAGGCTGGCGCTGGGGAGGGAGGGATCCTGGGCTCGCCAAACAGCGGGGCCTCGGGCGAGAGCGTCTCCAGCGCGTCCTCATTCTGCGATTACTGTCAGGGGACCATCCATCAGCGCCGCCCGGGACGCTCGGGCCAGACTGCCCGCCGCCCGCCCGGGTCTCTCCAGATCGCATTAGCGTGGGGTGAGGGCGCAGTGCGGCACCGGCTGCCGAGCGAGAGGCCGGCTGGCCACGCTGGGCGCACGCACCCAGCAGTACGCCGCGGTGGAGCCACCTCAGGGGAAGGAGAGGGGCTGCCTTAGGATCCTTCCTCTTCTCCCAATCTCTCCACTCAGGGGCCTAAGGCTGTTGAAGGGGGCGCTAGAACCGGTGGGTGTGCCCAGAGAACAGAAGGTGCCAGGGAGGGGCCAGCAGCAGTGGTAGGAGATGTCACTAGAAGAAGAGAGGGAGAAACACCTGTGAACGGTGACGTGGGAGGGGAGAGACTGAGAAGGAGGCACAGAGGTTGGAAATTAAGTGGGAGAGGAGGATTTAAGGTGCGAAAAATGATGGGGAGAGAATTAGAAAGAACAGATGAGTGAGCAGGGAAATAGAAAGCCGCAGATTGTCAGGGGTGGCAAACACCTTACAGATGATCTACTGAAGAAACTGAGGCCCAGAGCAGAGAATACGTCACCCACACAGCCACTCCAGCTGCTTGCTGGGCTAGGTCTTGACCCTGAGGCACATGTGTTCCTTCAAACCATGTTTTGAGCGTCTGCTCTGTGCTGGGCACAGGGGCTGTGGAAATGATGCAGAATTCAGTTCCTTCCTCCAGAAGCTGCATCTCACCTTGAGGAGAGGGACTGAGCATCCAGAAAAGTTCCCTCACCACCAGTCAGGAGGGTACCCTGAATTCACCTCTCCTGGTGAACCCTCCTTGTCCTCTGTATTCTGCTTACACCCTCATGGAGTGTGGCCGTTCAGTGGAGAACCCTCCCCCCACTTCCCATGGGGTGCCCCAGGAATGGAGAAAGATTTTTGTTGTTGCTCTTGTTGTTAACCAGGGATTGAAACCAGGGGCACCTAACTATTTAGCCACATCCCAAGCTCTTTTTATTTTTCATTTTGAGACAAAGTCTCACTAAGTTGCTGAGGGCCTCTCTAAGTTGCTGGGACCGGCTTTCAACTTGCAATCCTCCTGCCTTGGCCTTCCAAGTTGCTGGGATTACAGGTGCACACGTGGCTCCAAGACAGGTTCTCGAGGGTTTGCCCAGGTTGTTCCAACCCATATCAATAGCCCTAGCCTGAAATCAAGGCCCACTCCCTGCTCAACTTGTCCTCTGGGATGAATCAACCCCCTGGGTTTCTTGAGATCAAATGAGCTGAGGACTGAAGTTGAACATGAAGTACTTCCAGGTCCCACAGTTGGGAATCTTTTTTTTTTTTTTTTTGGCTGGAGCTTTCAAGAAGCTATCTTTCCCTAAGTAGGGAGTTGGCACCATCTTCCAGGAAAGGATTTGCCCTCGTTAGTCAGGTTCTGCAGACAGTTCTGTGTGAGATATGTGTCAGGCATGTTGGGGACTCCAGATACCCACCTGGTCACTGCCCGTGGGGTTTGTACTCTGGTTCTTCCCCAGTTACTGCCAACTCTGCATCACTGTGCAACACCATAGAATCCTTTACAACCCCCACACCATCTCACCCTTCCTCTTTCTTCTGGGAAGACTGGGTCTGAGTAGCTCATATCTAGCCCTCCACAACCTCTCTCCCTAAACCCATTCCCTGATGACCAGGAAGTGTCTCCCTCTAACTAAACTTGATCCTTCCTTGCTGCCATGGTCCATCATCAGCACCTGACTTGTCATGACCTGGGTTGAAGCAGTATACTTTTTCTTACAAACACCCCTCCCTCCCAGTGATGCTCACCCCAACCTCAGCAGTCAGGCAGGGAGTGGGGGAAGTCTCCCACCAGGAGCTCTGGAACCATCTTTCCTCCCTCTGAAACAAGCTCCTGTATACCCTAGCCCATGGCTGTCTATGACCCTCTTGAAGAAGGGGCTGTGTGGCTCAACTTGCATCTTCAGGGAAGCAAATGTGAGTTTCTAATCCCTGCATCTTGGTCTCCATACATAAGAGGTGTGGAACTCAGAAAAGAAGAGAAATGAGCAGAACTGAGACGAGAACAGCTCCCATTTCCCACCCTCATGTTTCAGCCCCCAGTTCTCAACGGGACCCCCAGAGGGCAAGAGATGTGGACACTCCTGAAGCCCCAGACTAAAGACCTACAGATACATTTCAGCATTATTCTTTCTTGCAGGCTCAATGATGCCCTTGGGATCCAACCAAATGGAAAAGCCTAGGAAATAGGCTATCTCTGCAACTCTTGACGCTTCGTCCAGAGCAGGATGTCAGCTTCCTTGCGGGAGAAGCACTGGAAATGGAGTGGTTGGGAGTAGATGGTGAAGCAATTCTTCCAAGGGCATTCCAGATTAGGGGGTGGGAGCACCCAGTCCAGAAAAGCAACCAAGGAAGGAGGCCTTGGCAATAACTCTCAGTGTCTGTACTAACTCCACATACATTGTTTCATGCAGTCCTCGCAGTGCCAAGTTCAGCACCTGGCACAAAATGCATGCTTGTGTAAATGGATGAGTGAAGAGCCTCAGGAGGAAGGTCAGGATCCTTAATTATAGAAGAAGAAACAGCAGCACAGAAAGGTTAAATAACTTGTTCAAGGTCACATGTCTTGTTTGAGGCAAGGCCAGGCTTCAGTGGAGAGTCATTTGTTGGTGGAAGGTGGTAGAAAGGGAGGCAGGAAAGGTGCCAATAAATTAACACACACCACACTTGGGTACAGAACTCCATAAAGTGGCAACTCCCTGAAATATGGCATTTAAGACTAAACAACTAAAATAATTCACAGAAGGTTGATTTGTAGCATATACACAGTACTGCAAATAACGTGGAGAGGTCAATGGGCAGACCAGGACAGTGAATGCCAAAACACAAAGTCCACACTGAGAGTCTAGACATCCAACACCCAGATCTTCACTAGTCTTTTATTGGGTGAGGGACAGGTACCAGGAATTGAACCCAGGGGCACTCAGCCACTGAGCCACATCCCCAGCCTATTTTGTATTTTATTTTGAGACAGGGTCTCACTGAGTTGCTTAGTGCCTCACTGTTGCTGAGGCTGTTGTGAACCCGTGATCCTCCTGCCTCGGCCTCCCCCACTGCTGGAATTACAGGTGTGCACCACCGCACCTGGCTGATCTTTGCTAGTCTTAAATGCTGTGTGGCATCTGACCAGTAATGCCTTTTCTGAACCTCTAGAGAAGGGAGATGCCAGATGAGAAGGAAGATGCATTTGGGCAAGAAAGTTCAGGTCATTGTCCTCAGGGTAACAATTGGACAATTGGAAGCATCAAGTTTCCACTTCCCTAGATCTGCTCTTTGTTGTTATTTTTATTGCTCTTATCTGATTTTAATGACTGTGTGTGTGCTGGGATTGAACCCAGGGCCTCACACATGCTAAACACATGCTCTTCCACAGAGCCACATCTCCAGCCCCCATAAGTTTTTATTTTTTAATAAGAAATGTATATGCATAGTCCAAAACTCAAAAGGCACTAAGAGTTATATGATAACAAGCCCAGCATTGTGGTGCACACCTGTAATCCCAGCAACCGGGGAGGCTGAGGCAAAAGGATCATGAGTTGAAAACCAGCCTCAGCAATTTAATGAGGCCCTAAGCAACTTAGTGAGACCCTGTCTCTAAATAAAATATAAAAGGGGCTGGAGATTTGACTCAGTGGTTAAGCATCCATGGGTTCAATCCCTGGTACAAAAAAAAAAAAAAAAAGAGTTATATGATGATAAGTGGGTATCCTTTCCATCTTCAGGACTCCAGGGAACCTGGTTCTCTCTCCATTGTAACCACAGTACCCACTGTCTTGGATAAGATAACCCTTGAAAGATATTTTGTTTCTCTTGACTTATATCCTGAAGTCCCTATGAAGCTATGTGGGAGACTTTTAGGTGAGAGGGTGGACTCTCACCAGAAACCAGAGCTGCACAGCCACAGGGCCTCAGTGTTAACCTGTCTGAGGTGCACACCCAGTCACGTCCTGCTCGAGTTTCCCAGAAGACAAGACTCCATGCTATCCCTCCACCACCTGTCGTCTTGTTGGGAGGCCTTTCTTGATGTCTAGCCCAACTTACTTACCCTCAGTAGAGATGAAACACCCTCTTTGAGATGACAGCCTCTGGCAACTCAGTTTTCTCTCCCACTTGAATGCATAATCTTCCATCAGGCCCAGTTATTCCACCTGGGTCTTTTTTCCAGACTTAGATATACTGCTCTGCTCTTTCAGCTGCCCTTCCCCCACCCTGAAGGCCGTTGGATTCCCAGTTTACCCCCCATTTCTAAAACCTCATTCTGGCCCTGCTCATCCCTTCCGTATTATACCAAAGTATAATTTGTCATGAAGATGATGAAATCCCAACCTAAAGCTAAGTCTTCCACCAGATTCAGGGGTAAATTCAACCTATCCCTTTGCTAGCTGAATTTCCCTGTTTGTGATGATGCCCTAACCCAACTCTGGCACTTGTCACTCCAGCTGCCAGACCCTCACACATGCTTGCTGAGAGCTAAGGCACAGGTTAACCCCAAGCCTGGGATGGCTTCCCTTTGCCCTCCTCTCCACCCACTATCCTGGTAAACCTCATCCTTCACATTTTCTTATTAAGCAATTATTACTGAGCCTATTCCAGGTTATTAGAATACATTGGTGATCAAAATACACAGTCCCCTGCCTGTGTGGAGTTTGCATTCAAGCAGGGAGGAACAGATAATGAACAATACACTTACTAAATAAGTTATATCATATATTAGAAAGTGACAGTTGTTAGAGACAATAACTGGGAAAGAGGAATCAGGATGGGAGGAAGTCCAAAGTTTTAAATAAAGTATTCAAGGAGGGCTCATCGAGAATATGATCTTTGCACAAAGACATATCCCCACAGATCACTTGGCAAACGTATTCCAAGTAGAGAGAATAGCTGGTGCAAAGGTCCTGAGGCAAGAGCATGCCTGGCAAGTGTGTGGAACCTGGAAGCCAGTGTAGCTGTAAGGAAGTAAGCTAGGAGAGTGGGGGTGCAGGGAATGACAGAGAGATAATGAGGAACAAGGTGATGTAGGACTGTGTAGGCTAACTTAGGGACTCTGCTTTTCAGTCTAAGTGGAATGGGCAGGAGAGGCGTGACTGGACTTTGGTTTTTAAATGGTCCTTCTGTCTTCTTTTGTTGAGAATGGATTGCAGGGTAAGGGAAAGGTGCAGGGAGACTTGTTGAAAGCCACCCGTCTCTCACAAATCTAAATCTAAATCTCACTTAGATTTGTGAGAAATGGGTGGCTTGGACCAGAGTGGCAGCAATAGGTACAATCAGGGCCTAGATTCTGGTCTTGGTGCATTTCGCCTCCCTGGTTTCCTTCCTTTTGTTCTCTTCACTTCCTTCTTTCCTAGGTTGTGTTTCCTCTTTCCTCAAGGAAAGGCCTGAGAGCTCTGTGAGGGTGGCCCTCAGTACCTGGTCTGGAGTCTGCCTCAGGACTCAGGGTAGGGTCTCACGCGGGGCAGGCGGCAGGCCCCATAGGCAGCACTGGGGCCTGACAAGCAGCGTGGCCTCGCAGCCCTCCCCAGACCAGGCTCCCTGAGCCAGGGGAGGAGGCTGCTGTCTCTAAGGAGGATGTGATAGACAGTTATTGAAGGCACTCAGCTGGGGGCTCCACTCTAGTCTTAATCTGAGCCGCCCTCAAGGAAATCATAACCAGCTCTTAAAAACATGTTAAGACCAAAGCTGGCGTGTGTGTGTTTGCGCACAGCTTCAGACAGCTACTTAACACTGGGGGCCTCAGGGCCTTTGATTCCTCCACTCGGCGCCTTGCCCTCTCCCCTCATCTGGCTGGTGTTTATCAACCAAGACGTTGTTTAAATCATGCTCGTTTCCTCTAAACATCTCACTCCAAATGCCATCCACTGTTCCAGAAATGCATCTGTCACTGGCTTGGGGGTGTACTTGAGAAGCCTCAGAGAGATGGCGCCCCTTCTCTGTCCCCTGTCCCCATTACTCCTCCCCTGGCCCACATTCTCAGGTTCATGCAGTAAGAATTGCTTCCTTTCAGTGTAATGGGCACTTAGTGCCAGGATTATTTACAACACTGTGATGGCAACAGGCTCTGGGAGCAGCCCGGACCATGGACACGTCCTCTTTCAGCTCAATGGATGGACCTGGATCACAGTTACCACCTGGGTGTGTCGGCTTCTTCTGTGTTTCCTGTGGCTCCAAGGGAACGTGGGGGATAGGGGAACATGAGTCCAGGCCAGCTCAAGGCTGTCATCAGAATTTAAGGTGCTTTAAGACAGGCTCCAAATAAAGTGACCCCTCACCTTACACCCCGGCCAGGCACTTTTCTGCCTCCAGCCACTTTTTTCTTGGCTATGAGCTGCTCGTGGGGCTTGTTGAGCAAGAGTCCTGCTCTCTCCCTCTGGGAATACCAGCATCATACCCCCACCACAGTGGCAGAGCCAGAACTCAAGCTGACACCCTCTGACTTGGATTGGAATGAGATTCTGGAGCTTCTTCCAAGGAAAAGTTCAAGCTGGTCAATTCTGTCTAGAGCAGAAGTGGAGATAGGGTAGATGAATTCACTTCCTGAGGCCTGAAAACTTTCTTAGGAACCTCCTCCTCCCCAACTACAGCCAATTACTCATTGTCCTGTTTCAAAGGTTCTTCTTGTGTCTAGGACCAGAGGATCCTAACCCACTTCATACTCCTCTCCCAGTGTCATCTCTCTGGCCAGTATTGCAATAAGGAAAGGCATTGCCCAATGTTCTATTCCTTCCCAAAGGCCTGGTTCAGCTGCTCTCCTGACAGAGAGACATGCTACCTCCTTCCCTCCATACCTGTGGCACTCCCCACTTCAAGGTGAGTTGCAGAGAGAGCCCAGGTGAGACACTCCAAGAAGGTAGGGAAGGCTCAGGGTTCAGCCCACGGCGGGGGAGGCAGAGGAAGCAGTCCCAGTCTTTGGGGGTCAGGTAATGCCCCTTTACAAGCCAAATGAAGAAAAAAAGTTCTAAGGGGAGCACATGACTCCATAAAATAAAGGGACATAATTGGGAGCGATATCTAATTTATCTATTGAATGCCTCCTACGTACTCTTTTATCACTTAGATGGACAGAATATAATTGGTGTGCTGAACGCCATCAATCTCAGGGCCTGGGCTTCCTGTGCTGGCTACACCTATTACTGTCAGATTATGACACTGTAATACCAAGATCAATGACATTTTAAATGTGCTCCAGTTATGGGCAATTGCTGACAATAAAAACAGTGACAAATTGATGAAACTTGGGCAGCGATGATCTGGTGTCAAAAATAAACCATAAATAATCTGCTTTCCAAACTGGGAGAGGTGCCTGGGACACCTGCTTAGGGGAAAAAGGCCAAGACAGAGGAGACTCTACCCCACCATAGCACCATGGCCCCTCAGGGAGCCTACCTGCTGTGGAGATCTCCCTCCAGGTGGCCTGAAAGGCCCCAACAGGGAGATGGAGTTTAGTCAAGGCCTGGGATCCCTTTAGAGAGAGACCCCCATCACTGAGGACTTTGAGACAAGTCTGTGTGGCTACCGAAAAGGAGGACATCCAAGTTCACAGAGGCACAGGTGGGTGGTATTTCAATGTCCTGCGCACACTGAAGAATCAGGGCAGTCCAGCTGAGTCACAGAACCAGTCTTAGCCAGCATCATATCTGAGGGAGACCTTGACGGTCTCTTCACACAGGTCAGGCTCTGTCTCTGAACTGGCTCCAGGAGGGTCCTGGACCCTCCCTACCGGATGTCAACCTGCCCTAGGCATTATTTCTCCAGGCAAAAATCCTCCCACCTGTTGAAGGCAACTCAGGCCTTCAACCAGCAGAGCAATTTGGGGGTACATTAAGGTGGATCTTCTACAGCTCCTTATTTTTAAAAGACTGCCTTACTTTGCAGTATTGCTCTCATTCATTTCTCTCAATTTAATAATCACAATTTTTTGATATGAATACTATTGATACTATGATCACAAGGATCACTACCATTGTAATGCTATTGGCATTTACAGAGCAATTACTGTATACCAAACTCTGTCCCACATGCTCCCCAACCCATTATTTTTAATCCCCACAGCTGTTCTGGGAGGTGGAGATTGTTTTTCATGTTTTGGAAGTGAGGACCCAGAGGTTTAGAGTCCCAGTGGCTTGCTCAAGATGGCACAGCTGGTAAGCAGCAGAGCCAGAAAGGCACACAGGATATTAGGTCAGTGCTCATCTTTTCCCCATTGTCCCTTTCACCCCATCTTTCAAATAAGGTTAAGGGGATCCCTCAAGAACCTATAGCTAGTCAGAAGCAGAGCTAGATGAAATCGTGCTTTTATGTCGCTTCCTTTATTACTCTCATGCTCTTTCTAGATGTACCATGACAGTCTCCATCCTGGGGGGCGGGGCAGGGCTACTACTTACTCTGCCAGGTGCTCCAGCCTTTGCCTTCGAGAGGCAGCAGGGGGCCCCAGTCTGCTTTGGAGCCAAAGTTCAGAGAGGTATTTAAATCTTCACTGTGCCACCTTATAGCTGTGTGGCCTTAGGCAAGTTACTTCACCTCTCTGAGTTTCAGTTGAATGTGAGAATTTAAATGATGTAACACAAATAAAAGCATCTGGCATGGATCCTGGCACATAGTCCATACTCAGTAAGTGGTAATCAGAGATACACTCTGGGCCAGTGGCAGGGAAGTTCAACAAATTTAAAAATCAAACAGAAAAGGTACTTATTTGGGGGTCACACTCTGCAATGCCTCTTATCTCAGAGGCACACTATGATGGTGGCATGCTGGGGGTGTCACAGGATACGTAAGAAACCTCTATCATAACCACAGAGGATTTTTTTTTATGACAAATAGGTTTTTTCCCTTGGGTGTGTGTGTAGGGGGGAACTAGGGATTGAACCCAGGGACCTTTTTATCACTGAGCTACATCCTCAGTCCCATTTTAATTTTTTTTTATTTTGAGAGAGCTAAGTTGCTGGCTGGCCTTCAATTTGCAATCCTCTTGCGTAAGCCTCCTGCATTGCTGGGATTAGAGGTGTGTGCCACCACATCTGACTGATGACATAGTTTGACATCACTTTTATGTAGCACAAAATCTACTGAAGCTAGTATGTAATAAAATGCAAAGATTACATCACTTTAAAGGTGTAATTTAAGACCTCAAAAGAACCTGTTACTATTTTGTTAATTTAAAAACTCCTAATTTTCTATAACACAAATAAAGAACATGCAAACCTTCCACTCTCTTTAAACATGAAAAAGGAAAGAAAGACAATGCATGTATGATTACGTCGAAATAAACCCTACTATTATGTATAACTGCGATGCACTAATAAAAACATTTTAAAATAAAAAAGAAGAAGAGAGAGAGGGAGAGAGGACGAAAAGAAAAAAGAAAAAGAGGAAGAAAGAATTGTCGTCCTGCTGGAAACTCTTCAGGCTAAGCCCTGAGGCTGCTGTGGTCCAATTTCACTCTCCTGTCCTTAACATCAAGAGAGTTTTGGCAGAAAAGTTGGAGTATCCTCATGTCAGGACAGAACCTGGACAAGAGCCAGGGATTCTGGCTTCTTCTGTCTTTAAAAGAGTAAAACAAACAAATAACAACACTGTTGTTTCTGCCTTCCTACTGTTTCATTCTCGAGTTTAACATTAAGAATATAAAGTACTCAGTTTAAACTTATGATGTTTATTTCTGATTCCTTCTTGTTTAATAATTACTAGCTGAACCCTAGTTATCGACTGAGTGAACAGTCACACTCGATAGAAGGCTACAAAGCAGTCTTTCAATTACTTGGATTCTTAAGGAAAACCCCACATCTGCCTATAACTTAGGTTAAGTTTTATGGCTGTATGGGGGATTGGCCATCTGCATCTTACTTCTGATGGTCCCCTCTTTCCAGTGCCCCCCATTCAAATCACCTGCAGTGACTTCTGTAGGCACCACCTTGGGGATGCCCAGGGCTTGAGGCTTTCATGGATTTTGTTTGGTTTTTGTTTTGTTTTGGGGGTTTTTGGATTTTTGGTACTGAGATTGAACCCAGAAATGCTTTACCAGGGAGTTACATCTTCAGTCCTATTTATTTATTTATTTATATTTCTCAGAGAGGTCTCACTAAGTTGTTGCTAAAGCTGGCCTCAAAGTTGCAATCCACCTGCCTCAGCCTCTTGAATCACTGGGATTGCAGGCATGAGCCACTGCACCTGTGAGGCTTGCATGTTTTCAAGGGAACCTGCAGCAACCCCGATTCCTTAGAACATGCACAGGACAGGGCTCGTGTGGTGGCACACACCTGTAATACCAGCAACTCGGGAGGCTAAGGCAGGAGAACCTCAAGTGTGCAGCTAGCCTCAGCAACTTGACAAGTCCCTGTCTCAAAAAGAAATAATAGTAAAATGGAAGGTAGATGTAGCTTAGTGGTTAAGGGCTCCTGGGTTCAATCCCCAGTCCAAAAACAAAAATGCTCACAGGACACACATACCAATGCACAGGGCTCTGTTACCTACGTCAGCCATGTCTACCACCACCACCCTCTAAAGTTGCATTTCTAACTCCTGCTCTTTCCAAAGTTTTTATTTTGTTTTGTTTTGGGGTGCAGTTGTTAGTTTGGTTTGGTCCTGTCACTAGGGATTGAATCCAGGGCCTTCTGCATGCTAGGTAAGTACTCTTATCACTGAGATATACCTTCAAACCCCTCTAATGTTTTATTTTCTTTTTAATAGCATATATAATACATGTTAATTGTAGAGAAATTTAGTTGGGTGCATGGTGCACACCTGCAATTCCAGTGGCTAGGGAGGCTGAGGCAGGATGTTTGCAAGTTTGAGGCTAGCCTCAGCAAATTAGCAAGACCCTGTCTCAAAATTAAAAAAAAAAAAAAAAGAAATAACTGGGGGTATAGCTCAGTGGTAAAACTTCCCTGGGTTCAATTCCCAGTACCAAAACAAAACAAAACAAAGTTTCAAGAAATTTACCCATCCAGATAAGTTAAAAAGGTAGGCGATGGGTGGAAGAACCATGTGTAGAAAGAACCATGACTTCGGAGAGTATGTGGAGTCTATACCTATTTAAGGTGGAAGTTGACATAGCCTGATTCTCTGATTAGAGCTCTGCTCAGTGTGGGCTTCAGGGAGGGAGTACTCCACAGGGTATATTACTCTGGTAAAAATTAGAAGCCTCCTTAAATTCCATGTGGGAGGGCACTGGTTACAGGATCATTAGGTTGATCCTTTGGTGACTTCATGGGGTTGGATCCAGACGACCTTCATGTATCCTACACCATCAAATAACAATCTTATGGAAAATTCCAAGACTTTCCCCTCCAACATTTCCCCATCCACCTACTCTTCTGTTTCACAATATTTAAAATTCCTTGAATAAAGAAAAAAATCTGAATCAAAAGTACTCCTGGGAAAGGGAACCAAATGATTTATATCCATGACAGCTTCATTTCTGAGAGGAGGACATACCTGACTCTCCCAGACCAAGCAAAACTAAAGTGGTCCCTCTGTCTGGTTTCCTAAGAGAGGGGCACAAGCGACGGCAAAAGTGGTCCTGCCCTAGCCTGGGGTGTAAAATGGAAATGCCGTAGTCAGGACCTGAAGAACTCTGCTGGGGCAAAGACAGGGGACAGAACAGTGAGGGTCTGCTTGGTTCAGGGAATCTGGCTGGGGGCAATAGGAAGGGCAGGGCAGGCTTGGTGGCGGGGATGGAAGAATGTGTTGGGGAAGAGTAAGGCTGGAATCACAAGGCCAGGAATGTGTGCAGGTGAGTCAACAGCAGAGGGAGGACGGTGGCTGGGCCTAGGCAGCAGCGGGCAGTGGGGCAATGGAGGGAGGGGTACTGGCGGCTTCGAGGAGCAATTTGGGCAGTGTTCCAAGGTGAGGCCAGAGCCTTGGATCTTAGCAGTAGGAAAGCAGGTTATATTTCACATCCTTTCCTGAATAGAAAGATTGGATTTGGTCAAGAATAAGTCCCTAGGAGGTAATTGTGAGCACCCGCCTGTTTATCTTGTTGATGAATATGGAGTGGGAGCAAAGTTGGGAGTGTGGGCGTCTGACAAGGTCTTCATGATTCTAGAATCACTTATTACACCTTCTTCCTCCTCCTCTGCCTTGGCTAATGGGCAGTGGGTACCCAGTGCACAAAGGGCAGCAAGACAGTCGCTGTGGGTAATACAGAGGCTGGGCCCTGCCCTCCTGGCCTTCTGAGGAGACTGGTGCTTGTGTCTGGTTTGTATTTGAACTATCCTTTTGCCTTCAGCAGGACTAAACCTTTACCCCCTCGCAATCTCTGGGTCCCTTCGAATCCTTCATCATGTTCCACAACTGCCTGCGGTGGGATTTCCAGTCCTGAGAACTGGGAGTCTGGTCTGCCCCTTGCATCAATCCTCCTGCGGCCTCATTTGCTCTGGACCACAAAGGTGGCTTCTGGACTCCTCTTTCCCTGAAATCCAGCTTTCCTTCTGGGACCTTCATCTTGGAGACTGGGACCATCATCCAGTGAGTCACATTGGGCCAGAAATCTGAGAGTCATCCTGATCTCTTAGCCCCTGTCAACAAATATTTATTGGACATCTTCAAAGAGCCCCCAAGCCCTGTTCATTCATGGTGCCGAAGAACAGTACACACAAAACAAGTCCCTGCCCTCACAGGGCTCGCCGTCAGCTACCTGTGATGTGGACTCCCCTTCTGAGCATCTATTCCCTCTGTCCCCTCCTGCCTGCCCTTCCCATCTTTGGGCCTCCCTGTCACCTGGAATCCTCTTCTCAGATGCCAGCATGATCTTGCAAACCCAGTTCTACCCTTGTTGACACATTGCCAAAAACCTCGAATAAAGACATTTTAAAATGTGGAGCGAAAAAAATAATGTTGTAAATTATAACAGACAGCCTTGAAAAAAACCTGCACTGAAGCAATGTGTTATTCTTGGATATATGTATGTGGCCAAAATATAAAAACATGAACTGGAAAAACTAGCCCAAATTTGTGATGGCAGTGCCTCTAGGTGGGAGGGCCATGGAACTGGAAAAGGAAAACAAAGGAGAAAATTTATCTCTAATCACCTGTTTGGTTTTTTTTTTTTTTTTTTTTTTTTTTTAAACTGAAGAGCAAAGTTGACAAAACATTATCAGTTAGCTTAACCACAACTTCAAGTCTGGGTCGTAAGTACAAGACTGTTAGATATTCTATTTTCTATATTGTGGAAAAACATGTCAAAATTGAAACCATAAAACCCTTAGGAGTATCTCACTGTTCCCTCCCCCTTCACCTGGCACAGGAAACCTTCCTTGAGTTGTGTCCACCTACTTCAAAAGCTCATCTCTTCTCTGAGGGACCTCAGTGCCCCAGGGGCTCTGGCCTCTACTCTTCTCTTGGGTACCTTTTTCTGCTTCATTGCCTCCTTCTTGACCTTCTAGACTCGTCCCCAAGAAGGTGGTAGAGGTGGAGGAAGGATGACGGTGTAGGCAGCTGCTTCTGGGGAGGACAATTTCTTCTTGTCCTGGTTTGCATCCAGTTGCAGCTCGAGAGACTGATCACCTGTTTCTTCTTATTTAAAGTCTGGTTTGTTTCAAAACTGTTATCAGTGAGAGAGGGTAGAAAGAGCAAGACCCTCCACAGTGCCCTCCACACCCCAGCCTCTCCAGATAGCCCAGCCCCGAGGCAGGGACTTCGCAGCAGAACAGGAAAAACTGATAAGCTCATGCCCTGCTCAGGCTGTTAGGGTTGTCTGTAGTCTGACTTCCCTGGGAGAGTTGGAAGAGCTGCTTTAGTGCAGGCCATGCTGTGCTGTGACTGGAGGCAAGAAATGGCCAGGGCCTGATGGGGTGCACCTGACCTGGTGAGAGGCTGAACAGGCACCCAAACTCTGGGCCCAGAGCACCCTCCCCTTGCCATCTCGTGCCTGAGCTGTCTGCATCCTTCCAGGAAGATTCAGCAATGCCTCGCGTGTGTTATCCTTGCAGCATCTTTCATGGACTAGGATAATCACCCCTCATAGCAATCTCCCGGGGCAACTTTCTTTTCCACTTCCTAGCACACCTCACCCTGAATGACAACCGCTGATTTGAGTCCTGTCTTCTGTACCAGGTGGCACTCTCTGAGAGGGCAGGTCCCTGTCTGTCTTGTTCACAGTTGCATCTCTGGTGCCTATAACTCTGCCTGGCTTATACAAGTGCTCTATACTCTTTTTGTTTTCAATAGAATGATAGAATCAATGAATGAACTGTCTACCTTCTACACTGAGCACCTTTTTGCTGAGGACTATGCCCTGATCACCTCTGGATCCTTTTTGCCTCATACAGGGCTTGCCACATAATAGGTGCTCAATAAATATGACTTGAGTGTATGGACCTCAGTCCCCTTACAACCTGGCAAGTAGGAGAGAGTCTTTGTTTCTCTCTCCCTCCTCCCCCAACCTCATCAGCATTGGTGGTTGGCGTTACCAGGCCCTTTTCCTCCTTCAATCACCACATATCCAAACCTTGTAATGGCACAACAGAAGGGGGTAGTCGAGCCCAGAGTCCTGGTATTCCTCCTGTGGTCCATAGCCAAGGATGGGAAGACTCCTAAGGAGAAGGGATGCTTCAGGATCCCTCCTCATTCACTTTAATCTCCAGCATTATTGAAGATCCTGCTGTTTACCCTGAGTTCTCTCTATAATCACACAAGCCTCTTTTCATCTTACTCTGTAGTCAGGGAAAATATGTTGCAGCCAAAGAGTATCTGCTCCTCGGCCTGAAACAAAATATGGAATCTGTCCCACCTTAGAGCCAGGGTTTCCCCATTTGAAACTTTTCAAATTCATATCAACGTTCTATTTCCAAATCCAGTCTCCTGTCCTCCAGGTAGCCCTCTTTGATTAAGCTGAATATAACTTAACTTTCAGCTCCTTCTCCCATTGCTCTACATACCAAAAGCACTGTGTAGCTGGTGCTTGTTCCCTATGCTGTTGAAGTGTGTTTTGTCTTTCTAACCGTGATGCATAAGCACACATTATTTTTTAACCAGGCTTGGTAGATGATTATCATAAATTGACAAGAAGAAAAAATGCACACCCAGAAGAAAATAGAGAAGTTGTTTTTCTATTTTTGCTTTAGCATAGAATTTGTCATCTTAGTGCTTGCAAGTTCTGAGGTACAAGAGAATCTGGCTTCTGCAAAACATGTTAGGAAGCATACAGCACCTGTAAATACCCAAGAATAAAGACCAGGTCTTTCATTTGTATTATTCCTCTAATTCCTCCACTCCATTGGGTTTGTTCAAAGTTCTTGACTTAAATCCCGAGTGTTGGTTGGTTGACTTAGCTTTCGATTGTGGCCCACTGAGATCCTTGGATACTTTTAAGTCAAAGAGTTCTGTTCTGTCACGTGGCTGTAGTAGAAGAAGGACCACTCAGTGTTATCCATGAGAGGAGGACGTTCTCTTGGGTCTCAGTTCCCAGGCTGGGGGCGGAGGTTGGGAAGAAGGAGAAAAAAGCGTATACTGAGGCTGGCAGTTGGGGGCAAGGTTGGGGGTGGTGGGGAAAAGAGGAGTCTGGGCCAAGGCCAGAGGTGGCTCCCCAGGGAGTCCTCAGAGCGGGCAGCCGGACGTCTCTCCATCCTTCCCGCCTGACGGATGGGTCTGCTGCTCAGGCACAAGCTGTCGGGCCAGGCCGCTGCCAAGGCAGAACAGTGGCGCTTCTGTGCGCTGGGCTCGGGCCGCCGGGAAACCGAGCGAGTGATGGAGAAAGCAGACGTCCCGGAACGAGAGTCATGAGGGGCGGGGACCCGAGCCGCAGGGTCACAGGAAGCATGTCTGCCTCGCTGACACAAGGACCGCAGCATGCCAGCAAGGGGGAGCTGGTGGAGAAGGGGGAGTAATCGACGCGAGGGATTGTTTGGGGGAAGCTGCGGGCCAGAAGGACGCTGAAGGACCGTTGGGGCGAAGAGCTCTGTCATTTGGCCAAAAGCTCCCTCCCCTTTAATAACAATAGCCATTTGCATTCAGTTACGCGTTGTTTGTTCCGTAGTCAGACGCTCAGAAATCTTGCGACCTGCACCCGCGCCGCCCCGCCTCCCCCATCTCTGCTGACATCTTCCGCAGCCTCACCCCCGCCGGCCGGGCTGCCGCGCTCCCGCTCCCCGCGGCCAGCGCCCCGGACCGCTCCCGAGGCTCAGCGCGCCGCCCTGGCCAGCTCCGACCCCGCCCTGCAGCTGCCTCCCCCTCAGCGTTAATTAAAACTTGCGAGATGGAGAGGCTGGCGCGGGCGGCTCCGTTTTATTTGCAGCATCTTTCATGCTGCTGACGATCGTAAAGGGCTTTAATATTGAAATATGGGCCATTTTCCCAGCTCCAGCCCTCGCCGCACGCTCTCCACACCCCCACACCCAGCCACCCCGAGCTTGATGAAAGAGCCCCTGCAAATCCATTAAGAAGAGATAATTGAAAACTCCGGGGTAATATTTAAGGCCGCGCGCCGTCGCGGGGCGGAGGACCCAACTGAGCCCGCCTTGCTGGTGAAAGCCCGCGCGTGCCAGTCCCTGGGCTCTTGGCCCCACATGGCCACCTTCGATGGGTGTCCTCACTGCTGCTCTCAAAGGCCGACTCTGCACTGTCTTGGCTCAAAGGAAGACCTGCCTGGAGACTCCTAGTTCCAAAAAGAGTGATAGGTCACGCTGGGCAGAGTTTGGCGCAGTTGCGGTACATCTTGCCCAACTCCAGCCCCGACTTGATGCACAGGTCACGGGTTCTGCTTAGTGCCTCTGGATCCCGCCTTCCACTTGGCCTTCAGTGTCCCTCCAGCACTTGTCCACTTGGGGAATTACTGTTCCCCCTTCAAAACTGACCCACCATCATCCAAGTGATGGGCCTGGGGTGGCTGGAGTACAGACACCACGTCTGACCACAAGGTGGTCCTTGTTACAGCTGTGTGGTAAGGTGGCAGGGCCTTAATATATTGTCCTGTTTTTGTACTTTTTTAATCCTCCACAAGATTTTAGTAAGCAGTTCTGAGCATCTTCCTTTGTACCCTCCCTATCCCATAAATGTGAGCTACTTGTCCTGACCATTACTGCCCCTTAGCACATTGTGTTGTCACTGACCATTTAAAGTCTGTCCTATGGGGCTGTGACATCTTGAGGACAGCATCAGGTCTAATTTCCCTCCTTAGTCCTTGCTCCTGGCCTAGTGCCAGGCATGGCACATGTGATCAGTTAATGCCATTGAGTTGGCTGCTGTCTGGGTCCCTGGAGGCCTCCCAGGTTTCAACATTAGGCTGTAGGCACGTGGGGGAGGATGGGGCACAGTGTGGAAGATGGGCAGGTTCTGTGAGGCTGCGTTAAGTTCATGTCTGTTTCCCACAATGACTAACTTCAGGGTGTGCCTAGGTTGGGGAAGAGGGTGGGGAACCCTGTTTTCCCTATGGATTCATTGTGGGCATTTCTCTGCTTGATTTGGCTCAGTCTTCTAATTAGATCAGACCTCATGGACCTGCTGTGTGCGAGCATGCACACACACACACACACACACACACACATTTATATGTATTATTTGAAGGAAAGAGATGGGAAGGGTTATTCTGCTTGATTTGGTCTAGTCTCCTAATAGATCAGACTCCACTGACTTACTGTGTGTGCATGTATACACACACACACACACACACTCACACACACACATCCATATCTATATATATTATTTAGGAAAGGGGTAGGGGAAGGAAAAGGGGGAGTTGTTTGAAGGTTTACCCATTCAAAAGACATGATAGGCTCAGGTACTCCCATAACGCCCAGGAGTGGGCCTCACAGGGTGGCACCACTAAGGGAGTGGCTGCTCTAACTCAGTCCTTTGCCCCCATTTTCGCCCCAGAGGCCACAGTTGCCAGGATGCCCTCTGAATGGCAGGATGAGGCCCGGGCCCTTTCCTCTCCATTTCCAACCCAAAGCTTCCTGGTAGAGTCACAAAACATGAGAGTGAGAGGTGTCAGAAGAACTTTGGATCCAGCCTGTTCTTGGTGTCTATGGGGCAGCTGTGGCCTAGGAAGGATCTGGAATATGCCCAGGTCACAAAATCATTCGTGACAGAGCTCATGCTGGAATCCCAGTAAGGGTATAGCAGAATGAGACTTAAAAACCCAATCTCTTAACCCACTTAAATATACACAATTGGTATTCTAAGTACCTTTCACAAACACTATCTCATTTAATTCTCACAAGCCTATGAGATAGTATTACAATTCCCATCAACGGATCGATAAAATGTGGCTGAAAGAGATTCGTAATTAGTCCAGTGTCACATACTGGTAAATAACAGATCCAGGATATTTGAACTCCAGTTTAACTGGCACCAATTCTAGTGTTTTTAACACATTTCTACAGTGTCTACCTGCTCCCCAAGCCAGGCTGGGCCAGTGTCCCAGACACTCACCTCCATCCCGGGGGAATCTTCATTCAAAGGTCTTTTCCTGCTCGACCCCTCTCTTCCTACCCAGGGCAGTACTCATTGCACAGCAGTGCTGTGGGGCTGTTTCTAGCCCTCATGAACTGCAGCCATGCACAGCCCAGGCTCCAGCACACAGCCCTACTCCTATCCACGGCCACTGAGGCCTCAGTCATAAATCCCCCGGTCTCAGCTCATAACCATTAGCAAGCGATTGGGCTCATCAGGACGCCTTTATGAGACTCAGGTCAGATAAATGGATTGCCGGAGGTCAGAAGCAAGGGATCTCCTGCTTTGCCTCACTTCAGAGGTGTCACCACCACCCAGAGGCTGGCAGATTCCCTTTGATTCACAGCTGTCAGTGGAGGTGGGGACATTATCATGGCGAGGTAAAAATGGATCACCTGGTAATTCCCACCCACAGAGAGAAAGAGGCCTGGGGAGGCACAGCCTCAGCACACCCCCAGTTCAAGGTTGAGCACACCTGCACACACCTAGAGGCTCACCTGCGATGCACTCACACTCTCAGACCCCATCTCTGATTCAAGTCCAAATGCTTCAGCAACCCCCTTCCCCTGCCGTCTCAAGTCTCCTTATGTCCCAACACTCTGTCCCTCCCTTAAGCTGCCATCTAAATCAGTGTTTCTCCATACCACATGTACACAAATGACCCAGGGTCGTGCCTAATGCAGGCTCTCCTTAGTGGATCTGCAGTGGTGTCTCAGATGCTCTTTCTAACCAGCTTCCAGGTGAAGCCGTGCTGCTTCTTTAAGGGTTTTAGTCTTCCCATGTTGGAGGGGTAGAAGTTTTCCCGAGGGGGAAGAAAGGGAGTGTGGAGTTTGGCAAAGCTCCTATCCCTACCCTCCTCCCACCCCCTGACACTCTTCTGTGCACGCCTAGGTGACTGGGCCACTTCTGAAATGCTGCTCTACACTCTTCACATGGCTCCTTCTCACCCAGAAAACCTCATCCTGAACACCACTCCCTCAGAGTTTTCTCTGGCCACCCACTTTGGCTGGTCTCCTGGCCACCCTGTCAGTGACTACTTTAGCCCTCTTCATAACAGGTACCACAATTGTGTTCATGGATTTCTAGGTGACGTGCTGATTTTTTCTCATCCCATGAAATGCAGGGTCCCCGAGTTCGGGGATCAGGCCCGTCCTATTTATACATTCTCAGCACCCAGTGTCTAGCACATAGTAGATACTCAGAAAGTATTTCTGAGAGAATGAAGTGCTTCCATGCCGAGAAGCAGTGGGGGAAGAGTATCTGAATCAGGGGCTGAGACCATAGCTGATCTGCTAAAGCCTCTTGGAGGAAGAAAGATGGGAGGAAAGGAACGTCATGTGGGGGACCTAAGAAGGGCCACCCAAGGAGGAGAGGCAAATGTGACTGGGTAACAGATGGGCCCATTGGTCTCAGGTTGATGTGACAGGGGTGGAGAAAGAGTCCCGGAGGGAGAGGTGGTGGGGTTAGGGGCAGGGGCTGCAGGGGCTTGCAAACCATGACAGGCAGGGGGAATGTGCCCAGTCTACTCCTTATCTCACTGACGGGAACTTCATTTATTTTTTCCTACATTTGACATATTCTTTTTGAATCTCTGTTCCATGCCAGGCACCGTGCTGGGAGCTGCACCCACAGGAATGAATGCAGCGAGTCTCATTCCTGCCCTCATGGAGTTTACAGGCTCTCGGGAGGGACCGACACTAAACTAGTGTTACATTTGAGCTGAGTTCCACAAAGGAGAAGCATATGATGCAGGGTGTGATGGGTGTGAAGCTTCCCTAGGGAACGGAAGTGGCCCAAAGTCCTGGTGGGTGGGCTCTTCTCCTTCCCCTAGAATGCCTGTTTTCCTCCCAGACATTTCTGTGTTCCTCTGCACTGCCCCTTTAAGAGGAGCTTCTCTTCCCTGAGCAGAGGAGGTTCCGGGCACACAGCCCGAGCTCGCCAAGGTTGTGGGTTATAAATCAATGCTGGCACTCCCTTGGCAGTGGGCTCTCCTCTGAGCTGCCCAGATGGCGGGCAGGCCTGGGGCTCTAGGGGCAGCCAGGCACTTGGGAGGGGGTAGGCGGGCAAGGTGGGGACACAGCTGGGCCTTGGGCCCCTGATGGCAGCTTCCCACCTCTGTCTAAGAGCCTTGGGTCAGAGAAAATGCCAAGGCCCTTCTATTCCAGTGTCAGGGAACTTCAGACTTGAGTTACAGGCTGACATGGCCTTTTCAAGTCATTGTCCCTACCCCTGCTGGTGACCCAGGTCTCATGCACATTCTCTGAGACCAAGGGCCATAGAGGACCCCTTGGGGTCTTAGTCTGCTCTGGTATCCAACCTGAAAGTTCTGCCTGTGGTTTGACCCCCTGCCTTCTTGCTGTAGCTAAGATATGTTCTTGACACACTGTGAAGGACAGTTACTTCCTGTCTGGTGAGGACTTTGGGGGCTCTGATGACGTGCCCCTCTCCTTCACTTTGAGCCTCCCAGAAAAACAGGATAAAAAGATTTCTCAAGGTCAGCTGGAGAGGGTGGAATTCTCCCCTCTTGGGGGTTGCCATCCCTCTGCCACCCCCACAGGTGCTATGACAGAGAGAACATATGTCACTCCCACCCCAGAGGACAGTGACATCTCAGCAGTCACAGCCCCACAGAGCTGCGCTCAGTAGGCTTGACTCACCTGTTCCCTCTGGGTGGGGGTGGGGTTGGAGCAGAGCCTACAGACCCTTCCCACAGAGCAACAGGCAGGCTCCACAGCTTCCCTGGCCCTCCCCAACAGTCAACAAAGTTTCTAGAACAGCTGAAAGCCCCCAAATTACAGAGCAATAGAGATTTCTTGAATGTCCTTGTCCTCAAATTCTCTTGTGAAACATCGGAACTTACAGGTTCTTAGAGATCCTTCCTCACACACTCATTATATAAATGAGGGAACCGAGAAGTAAGCCCAGGTCTTTCAACATTCAGCCTGTTTCTTCTACACCACATTTGCCTCCTGGACAGAAATCTAAGCCACCACTAAGCCAGAAGTATTAGGTTGTAACTGTAATAGCGTAGATAGGAGTTAGATAACAAGTAGAACTTTCTCAGAACAGCTGATCAAAGATGAGAAACAAAGTAAAAATTTGAGTCCTCCAAAACAGTAGGGGAGGTTTGGGAGGGATGGAGTCAGGAATCAGGTTGGAATCTAGCAAAAAGACAGGCAATCTAGAGAATGCAGGAAAGGGAAGGCTGGCCTGGAGCCCAGAGCAAGGCAGCTGGGTGTGGGGCTTCTGGAGTTCTTCATTCTGGACCCCCATCTTTCACCTGTTCCAGGCTTCTGAGTGTCTACAGTAGTTTAGATTCAAGCTTTATCTCAGCTGATTCTCTTGGCTTATTCTTTAATCTCCTGGGATGGCTTATCTGGCTGCCAGAGTCATTTGCCGTCTCTAATTTGTGTTTAAATTAAAGTTCCCACAAACAGGGGCTTAATGTGCTGTTACCAAGAGCTCCCAGGTCCCCTGCAGCTCCGGGAAGTTGAGGGGGCCAGAGGAAGAGGCCGTTTTGCAGGCACCATGTGGAGGCTGAGTCCATTGACCGTAGTGGGCATTGACTGGAGTGGATGGCCCGCCCAGGTGCCTCTGTCCGTGCTCTGTCCAATGGTGAAACCTGAGGGCAGGGCAAAGTGTACCCACCAGGGTCTGGGAGTCCCCCATGGTGGTTCCCCTACTTTCAGCAACTTGGGGAGAAGGCAGAGGAAGCAGGCAACAGAAAGCAGGGAGAGTCGTGAAGATCATTTTTCAATACGTGCAATGCCGTGTCCAGCAGTGTTCCCAAACACCTCATGGCAGTGAGCTCACTTAACCTCCACCACAACCCTACGAGGTGGGTCTTATCATCAGGCCCATCTTTATAGATGGAGAAGCTGGGGCACAGAGAGGTGAAGCAACATGCCCAAGATGACACAGCCTGTAAGAGGTGGATCCAGGATTCAAGTCCCTGCATCTGGCTCCGGATTCCCAGTGCTATGCCAAAGGATGACACCTGAGCCAAGATTTGTCTGTCACCCTTCCCAACCCCCTGATCACAAGGTAGGGTTTCTCTTTGCCAGAGCAACTGATACAGTGAAGCTCCTGTTCTGCTCCCCAGGATCTTTACCTCTCTGGGCCAGAATCTTCTAACCTGTAAAATGAGAATGAGGTACTTGGAAGGACTGAGGGACTAGGAAAATTGAGATAACTTGCCAGAGTGACCATCCAGGGCAGGTCCTGAGCAGCTGTCAGTTCCCTTCTCTGTGGTCTAACCACAAGCCTTCTTGCTGTACCTCTGGATTCTGTTTTCAAGGGCCCTAGCAGCAGTGACTACTCATCCCTTAATGGAGAACATCAAGAAAGACTAGGACATACTCATTTGCCAAATCCTTGCTCTGCCTCTGAGGAATCCTGGAGAAGGGAATAGTAAAGCAAAACTGGAGCCCCAAACTGCCTTACCCCTCCTCTTCTGCACCCAGGTGAGCCAGCCAGGATTCCAATGGGAAGCAAATGACACATTCGAAAGGGCTTCACCAAAGAGTTGAATGATGTGACAATTTTCAAAGGTGTACACGGGATTGAGGAAACAACTAGGGCTATGGTGGCAACAGAAAGCCCCAGGGAGATCAAAGTCATGCTACCAACGCCTGATATGAGCTAAGGGTCATAGGAGAGGGGTCCCCAGAGCAAAGCAGTGCCCACCGACAAGCCACAGCCACTGCCAGAAATTCAGGCAGACAGGGGAAAGGGGAAATGAACACCCTGGCTCCCCTCTCTCCCTTCCTTGCCAAACCCAACCAGAAGGAGGAGATCAGGCAGCCCAGGTGATGTGTCTGCAGATGTGAACCTCCCAGAGAGCGCAGGGAGGAAGCAGAAAATAACCCATGCCATCCCACCCAGGATTCCCTGACCCGCTCCACCAAAGGGTGGCCTCTGCTGCTCCGCTGTTGCCAGTTAGTGACTGACAGGGCAGGAGAGTCAAGGCTCCCTCTTTGACACAAATGATCCTGCTCACAAGGAAGGTGAGTTCCAGGCAGAAGGCAGCTTCGGGGGAAAGGGTTTCTCAGCTATGGTTTTGGGGTTGTTGCTTTGGTACTGGGGACTGACCCCAGAGGTGCTTAACCACTGAGGACAGCCCCAGTCCTTTTTTATATTTTATTTAGAGACAGGGTCGTACTGGGTTGCTTAGGACCTAAGTTGCTGAGGCTGGCGTTGATCTTGAAATTGTCCTGCTCGGCCTCCTGCGTTGCTGGGTTTACAAGCGTGTGCCACCACACTGGGCTCTCGGTTATGTTAGAAGTGTACCTGGGCATGGGTCTACTCACTCCCAGCAGGGAGAGGAGGAGGACAGCACTGGGGCTAACACTGTCACATGGCAATAGAGTCTCCTTCCTCAGTGTAGGATGCAAAGCTCCATGAAGCTTCTTTCTGAAGAAGCTCCCCTCTCTAGACCACGTGGGGCAGGGATTTTGTCTTGTTCATCCTCGACACCTAGCCTGGTGCCTCTTGGGGACATGATTGGAATTTATTGAATATGTAAGTAAACAGATGAGGAAACTAATGAAAGCCCATTTGCAGCTCATGTGCACAGCCTGGGCCCGTGTCAAGGAGCACTGTCGAGTGAATGACACGTAACACTCTTACAGAAGTTTCATTTCAATCACCTGCCACCTTGGACTTTCCTTGCAGCCAGTCAGTCAATGGCCACAGGGGCCAGTGTTTATCTCTAAAGTGGCAGGAGGCTGCGCTTTGACAGCGTTCATCTGAGTGCACAGTGACTTCACTTGGCTCCTCGTGATGGGGAGCGAGGGGAACAGGGAGTTACTTCATTTCTCACAGCAGCCTTCTTGTAAGCTCTTTCTCTGGGAAAATCTTGATCCATGGCGAACGTCTATGGCATTCCCGGCTGGAGCCCTTGGCAAGAGACGGGAGGAGAGGATGACAGTGCCAAGGAGGCAGCTGAAGGATCGTCACCCTGGGAGCCACAGTGCTGGCTTGCTTTTTCCAATGGGCCATAAAGACTGAGGGAGGCAGGAGGAAGCAGAGGGGGAGGGCTGAGACCGACAGACCAGAGTTCCCAAGTGTAGTCACCATCTGAGGCCCACCTGGGGAAGTGGTCATGCACACTGGCACAGACTGCCTGCTGGCTCCATGACCTTGGGCAAGATACTTGGGTACTGTGCTTCCGTCTCCTCGTCCTAAAAGGGCGTGGATTACATTCAACCCACTTCACATGGCGTCAGAACGGTGTAGATGAGTTAATAGGAAATATTTAGGGTACATGGTCCACAGTGAGTCCTACATAAATTTCATTAAGTAAGATTAAGCAGGATATTTGGGTTGTAGCCCCACAAACTTTTTCTTTCTGTAATAACCAAACCCAACCTCGGATACTTCTTACATTTGCTGCAAGAAGTGAAGTAACACATGTGAAAATTACATGTTAAAGTTTGCTATTTGTCACTGAAATCATGTCAGAGGCCTTATTTAGCAGGGGTGGAGGGATGTTAAAGGGCTGCCAGTCGTCAACTTTTGATTATCTGCCTCGCGAGGTCTCCTCTTGTCAGCATCCTCGACTCTTTGGCCCCTTCAAGTCTTTTGTTGACAAGATCCAGTCCTCTCATGGTCCCTCCCAAATACAATGGGCAACTCAGCAAGAACTAGAAGGAAGTCTCTGACAGCAAAACTGGTCCCTACCTCTCTACCCATGAGGCAGGACAGTGGCTGGAGGGCAAGCTGAGAGAGAGGAGCCACGCCTCTGCACAGCCCACTCTGCCTTGGGCATGAGAGGCAAGATGGAGAGGGTGACCAGTTACTTACTTAACCTCTCAGTCTCCTCAGTTTTTCTCATCTTCAAAGTGGGGCTAAGTAGAGCTGGAATGTAGCTCAGTGGTTGAGTGCTTGCCTAGCACGCCCTGGGTTTGATCCCCAGCAAGACAAAAAATAAAAAGGGGGGTGACAATCATGCCTCTTTCAAAAGGTGAAGAGTGATAAGTATATAAATCCCTTGGTATGTGGCTGGTCCCATAAAAGGTAGCTTTTATGCTAACACTTTGCATTATCTGCACACCGTGCCCTCCCAGAGATGGAGAAGTAATGCCGACTTCCAGACTAAGTAACAGTGGTAGAAGAGAGTGATATAAATTCTGATTTTTCACGTTTTATTTCCAAAGCACTTATTAAATATTCATTCATTCAACAAATGTTTACAGAATTTATGTGACTTGCCATTATTTTGCTCGCTTGTATTTACCTTGCTCTCACTACTAAGCCTGCAAGGTTCGTGAGGGCAGGGACAGTGCCTGCTGCTAGGTGAGAATGGATGAGCTCAAGGTGAGTCCCAAGGAGGTGGGGGCAGGTGGCCTGGATTCTGGGTCAGTCGCACCTCCAAAACATAACCTTCCCTTGACCCTGGAGCCTCCATAGACCTTCCTTCAACTGGGAGACACTGGAGGGTCCCTTGAGACCAGGCCAGGGAACTATTCCCCTTTTATTCACTGTGTGTCTCTGGAGCCCCTGGAGAAGGACCTGGGCCTGCTAGTCTGAGGAGCACAGCAAGTGGTAATAATCATGATGATGATAAGAAGAAAGACTTGGTAGAGGAAGAGGGAGCAGCGCTACCTCAGTGACATAACAGGCAGAGGGGAATTAGAATACGTGCCCAGGCCTTGCTTTCATGGGTATTGGGTACTCCTGCATATAAGATAACTGTTCTTGAGCTCAGACCTCATTCTATTTGAAGAAAGAGGGAATCAGTATCCAAAAGGTGGAAACAACACAGATGTCCATCAAATGATGAATGAATAAACAAAATGTAATATATCCATAAGAGAATGTTACTCAGCCATGAAAAGAAGGACTGATACATGTTTCAATATGGATGAGGCTTGAATTTATGATGCTAAGTAGAAAATCCAGTCAGAGAAGACCACTTATTAAATGATGCCATTTCTATCAAAGTTCAGAATAGGAAAATCTACCAAGACAGAAATGAGATTAGTGACTACTTGGTCTGGAAGGAACATGAGAGATTAAGGAGGTGATAGCTAAAGGGTATGAAGTTTCTCTTTTCCTCCTTTCCTCCCTTCCTTCCTCCCTTCCTTCTTTTCCTGTGCTGAGGATCAAACCCAGGGCCTCATGCTTGTAGGCAAATAACTCTACCACTGAGCTACACCCTCAACCCTTAGGTTCTTTCTGACGTGATGAAAGTGTTCTCAAATTGATGATGGTGATGGTTGTACATATCTGAATATGCCACAGATATTCACAATTCAATTACACCACCAAATTGTAAGTTTCAAATGGAGTCATATGGTATGTGAACTATACTACCTCAAGAAAATGGTTTTTGAAAGGAGAAGGGATGGGGGAAAGGGGCAGTTGAAATGAAGTGAAAGGCTGTGATTAGAAACAAAGCCCAGGCACCATTTGTCCTGGTTGACCCCCAACTCAGAGCTTGTATCTCCTACAGGCAATGTTATGGAAGCCCCCAAACCACGACTCAGGAAGATAAATTGACCCCAGAAGGTATGGGGCTGGGTCCCTTCTCCCCTGACAGCTCCCTTTCTGTGTTTTTTCTGGCACAAGAAACATGCTGTCTTCTTGTGTAAATAGAGGAAATTTATGACAATTTCCCCCTTCTCTTCCCTGGTGGGCTGCTATGAAGGGCCCAGGGGTAGGAGAGAGTCTCAGATTCCAAATATAAATGTGGGAAGACTAGAGGGAGGCAGAGGGGTCCCTTTGCCTGCTTGGCTCTGGCCCCAGCTCTCCTTTCCTCCTGCATTTTGACCATCTGGTGATGAAGAGGGTAGAGAAAGGTGCAGTCCACTCATCTCCAAGTGCAGGGGGCACGTCTCCCGGCAGGTATCTACCCTGAGAGGCACCAGGGGAGGTCAAATGTGGTTTAACTATCCCAGGTTCTGTAGGAGGAGACACAGACCCACCCACTGGATTCAGCTATTTTTGTACCTCCCGATTCATTGATGTCATGGGAAAAGAACTCATCTTAGATTCAGAAAAATTAACGGAAAACCCAAGTATGTGACCTTAACCAAGTCACATCTCTCTGGAGTTTATGTGTAGAAAAAAAAAAAATGAAATTGAGTTTATCAGGGGTTTTAAAACCAATTTTAGCTGTGGGTCCTCTTTCTTTAAATAAAAGAAAAAGTCGCAACCCAACTTTGTGAATGGCCTGCTGAGTGTCTTGAGGGTGGGAGTGGGAGATCCCCAGGCCCCAGCGGTAACTGTCATGGCTGGCCTAACACAGGATGATCTCCAAGGTCCTCTCCAGCTGTCCTCAGGAGTGGCTTTGACCCATGGTGAAGAGTATAACCCAGCTCTGCCACCTACTGTATGTCCATTGCCATGTCACTTATTTTCTGAAGGCCTCGGTTTACACATCTGTGAACTGGGATAACAGTTGCATGTGTCTCAGAGGAGTGTTGTGAGGATTATGCTAAATAGTGTACTTAAAGACCCTATTATATAATCTCAATCAATAAATATGATTATAATTAATCATAATGATCTCACGTAGTCCTTTTGGTGAGTTTGAGATGGTAAATCTGATGTGAGAAGATGTATTAGGAAGGATGCTGGCAAAACCGCTTTAACAAAAAGGTCCCCAAACACAGGAGCGTATAGAAACCAGTTTATTTCTCACATGACAGTCTGGGAGGGAGCAGTCTGGAGTACAGTCAGTCTGTTCTACCTGGTCAGGTGGGGGACTTGGTTTCCTTTCATGTTGTTGCTTTCTCCTCTCTCAAGGATTTCTTCTCAGTTGCCTGGTCAAACCTCAGTCTCAGGCACTTCTGTCCAGCTCATGAAAAAGAGTCCCAAAGAACTTACCCACATCCCAGGCTCTGATGACACCACTTGTCTCTCATTTCCAGGTGGCCATACTGGGCAACAAAATTGGCTGGGAAGTGGAATGTCGTTGGTCCCAGGGAGAGAGGGATTTTGGTGGACACTGGCAGCCTTATTCAAGGGCTCAAACCCACGCCTGAGCTGTCTTTTTCCTCTTCTGTTCCCGAAGGAAGGAAAATAAAGTCCAGGGCCCAGAAAATCATGGGACCCCAATCAGGTCCCTGCCATCCATCCTGAGATCAGCAGTCCCAGGAAAGTGACTTGGAGGCCTCCCTCCAGAGAGAATTCCCTTCTGTCTTTCCGCATGTGATGTGAGAAGAGTTTCTGTCCCCAGGCCGCACTGCCTCCCTCTCCTAACCCTCCGTTCCCAGTCATTTGGTCTGACTGCAAGATGATCTGAAGCAGGAATGGGGACAGAGAGGCCACCATGCTCAGCAGACAGCCCATGCATGGGTTCTGGTGCCAGAAAAACCCAGTTACCCACCGTGTGACCCAAAGTGGGCATTAAGTTCTCTGAGCATCTATTGAGTCTTTTGGAAACAGGAATAAGAAACCCACTTGACAGGGTTGTTGTGGGCATTAAATGAGATATCATATGTACCTGGCACATAGTACACCCTCAGTAAAGGTAACGGATGTTACTTGGTACCAGCACAGCAGACCCAGGGCAAATCAAATTATCCCTTGTTCCTACTCAGCCTTTTTATGGGAACTTTCTTCCTCTCCTTCCTTGCCAATTGCATGACTCCTCCCGCCTTTTCTTTACTTCCTTCCCTCATTCCCTTCCCATCTGAACCCTGACCTACCTCCTCCAGGAAGTCTTCCCTGACTGAAAAAACCCGACTCCCTTCACCTCCCCACCTTCCAGCTGCCCCTGGCCCTGTCCTTGTCCCAAGTTTGCATGTATCCCGCCTCTCTCTTCAGAAAATCTCACTTTCCAGTTCAGAAAGTGACAGCATGGGAGGACAGTAAGCTTTGTCATTGTGAGTATAATAGTCCTACACCTTAAGAATGTAATAAATTTTCTATGTTCTTTTTCCTATTAAAAAAAATAAAAAGATCAGAGCTCAGATTCCAACTCTGCCACTTTCTAGCTTTGTGATTTGTCAGGTCACTTCTCTTCAGATCTCTTTCTCCCATCCTCTTGATGGGTCAGGCATGTGGTCAGGCATGTGGCAGCTGCACAGGGAGTATTTAGTAAATGTCAGTGTCCTCTGCTGTGCCCAGCCTCCCTCCCCCAGGCCACACTCAGGACTCCCTATTGACCAGAGGGAGATACTAGACCAAGAAGGAAGTCCTCCATCACAGTCCTTCCCAAGGAAAAAGAGACTTTTCCCTTGAAGTCTATGAGCACTGGGACGGTATCATTGACCCAAGAGCCAGAGCAGAGGTCAGGAAAGAACTGGGGTCCTGGCTCTGAGGGCTCCAGGGTCTCCCTGTGCCCTCGTTGTGTGCAGCCTGACGGGTAGGTCTAGATCCAGAGAAGGTTGAATGGGCAGATCTGGTCAGCCTTAGAGACCCTGTGGAGTTTCAACCTGTAAGAGGCAGCTCTGATTCCAACCTCCCTCCTCCAGAAGGGCAACAACAGCCATAACTGATGCTGTATAAGCATCACTATATAACACTATGTAAGTGTTTCCGTGGGACCGTCATGGTTCTGGGCGCTCGGCACAATTCACTCATTTCTTCCTCAGAACAGCCTTGAGCTAGATGCTATTAACTTCACTTTATAGACTTGGCAGCGAAAGCATGGAGAGGTTAGGTAACTTGCCCAGGTCATTTGATGCCTGTAAGGTAGGACAAAGATCAAAACTAGGCAGTCTGGTGTCAGAACCCACACTCTTAACTACTGTGCCATAAAAAGAGCCCACACTTACCGTCAGCGTCTGTGCAGCAAGCACCGTACATGTGTTTCATCTAATCCTGAACAACCCCCTGAGACAGATTCTGTCATTATTATTCCTGTTGTACAGGCCAAGAAACTAAGGCAGACAGAAAAGTTCAGCAGTTTGTCTAACGTCTCAGACTAGATTGCTTCCGAACCCCTGGCTCTTTTGCCCCAAGCCCCCCTCCTACCAGCACCTTTCTTCACAATTCTGCTTTACCCCAAGACCCACAGCCCTCATTCCCCGAAACTCCTGCTCACCTCTTCCCTTTCCCTTCCCATATTTCCCCAGTTCCTTCTCTCTCCACAAGGTCCTCCTCCCAACCTTTTTTGTCCCTCCCCCTCTGCTCCCTTCCACCCTCCCTTGCAGCTCCTGCTTAATCAGATAAATTTCACCAGAAAAAGACCCTCAGACTTTCCCGATCAGGCCCCCACTGTGCTGATCACACACCCCCAGGGGAGGCCCTGCAGCGTTGAAGCTGGAGAGCCAGAAATAAAATCCTCATCTGCTCCCCCACCCCCTCTTCCCATCACTCATCTGGGAATCCAGGGTGAAGGAGGAAGCTAAAGTGCAGAGCATTCATTTAATATTAACAAATTGAAATGAATTCTTTTAATGCCAATTAACTTGGAGCAGCCCCTTATTAATAGTAATTTAGATTCATACTTGGGAGAAGCAGGATCGGGGGCTGGGCCAAATGTGCCCAGAATGTCAATGTGACAATGGGGCTGGAGAACCAAGAAGGAAGGGGCGGCATTTTACTTCTGCCCAGTTGGGTTCTGATTCCCTGAGAACAGACAGTCGGTGGAGGCAGACTTTCTTCCAGGAAACACAAATCACTCTTGTGATTTCATTTTTGTAGTTGTGATGAATCTGAAGGTTGAAACGATGTCATACCATTTTATCAGTTTGCTTTTACAGTAATGCTAAAAAATAAAAATTGTCTCAGAGCAGGATTTACTCCAAACTCTCCTAAGTCAACCTTCACTGACCAGAAGTGAGCATCCCCAGACCAGCTCTCTACCCTTCTTTGTTCAAAGCCAGAGCCAGAGATCCACCTTCACCAAAAGTAAAAAGGGGAGTAAACATTGTCTCTTCTGGGAATCCTACCCTAGGATGTAAGATACGGCACAAGACTGACACCCCCAGCTAATGTCTTACACTTAAGGGACAAGGAAATTTTGTTTCCATCTTTCTTAGAATTTAGAGGAAAAAAAGAATTAAAAATTCAACACTGGTGTACCAGCATTGCCCAGAAGAGAGACAAGTGAAAAGAACTTATCCCAAAGTAAAAGTTGAAAGAAATTCTGCTCTTGCTGTATTTGCTGACTGGAAAGGTAGGACTGGAGGTGTCCAAAACTAAAACTGAGTCTGGACTGTGCTGGAGGCAGGAAATCAGGCATCCCTCCATTCCTGGAGGGAGAAGGGAGGACGAGTTACATTTGAAGCTGATAATTATGGAAGTTGGGAGTGGAGATGGAGGAGGTAGGAATGTTAAAGGGTCTGCAGGAAAGTAAGGAAATATACAAAATGGTGAAGTTTATAAAATAAAACTTTAAAAATGATTTAACATAAACATATTGAATATAAAAAAGAGGTTAGGTTTTACAAGGAGATAAAATACCTTAAAATGGAGACATGATAATGAGGAAAATGTATAAAATATTTCAAGTAAATTTTTCTTCAAAAGGGGGGACCTAATCATATGAGACTGTTCAACCCCCAGAGTTTCCCAAACAATAAATTTACTTATGAACCAAAAAGAGAAACAAACACAAAACGAAACCACAGTCCACACAGAAAAAAATTGTGACGATTTTGTAACAGTTAAAAAGTCAATAGGGGAGAAAAAAAATGTATAAACTTAAAGCCTGCAAAATGATTATTTGTAAATACTGACCCGGAGGATGGGATGGAAAAGGGAGGTGAACTTTACATCATTAAACAATTAAAACTTGTAAAACCTAAGGCAAATTCATCCCCAAAGTAAAGCAAACTCTCCATAAACATAATGCTCTTCCTCAAGTGAAGGAAGTATATTACGAAAGAGGAGGAAAGTACCACTTTCCCCCACAAGAAAAGTATATTAATCTTAACTTGATTTCCCCCCTATCTAAAATGGATTATGCAAAAGAATACAAAGGGATTCGTTTTTTTCAGCTAAGAGAAAAAAAATCACATTTCAATTGTCTAATGGGCAAGAAGGGAGGTATTATTTGCAGGTGCCAGAAAGTGGGGGTGGGGTGGGGGTGAGAAGTAGGGACCAGCTTACCTGGCTCTGGGGTGACAGCGGCTAGATAGGAGTAGATGAAGGTCCCTGCTACTGCCTGCACGTTAGGGGAAAGAAGGACCAGGGGATCCGAATGCCCCGAGACAAATAAGGACCGTGAAGTACTGGGGGTACCCATTTCCCCACTCCGCCCGCCTCCCTCCCACTGGTACCCAGGCCTAGAGAGCTACTGAAAGTTACAAATTGCTTCCATTATTAGCTCATCCTGGGCGGCCTGGTCATTGGCCAGCCCCTGAGCACGTGGTCCCTCATACCAATCGATCGAATTTCTAGTTGCAATTCTCTGTCTGTCCCTTGGCTCTGGGGAGGGAAGGGGGGAGCTGTGGTGCGGGGGGTTGGGGAGGGGCTACGAGGGGACTCTCACCCTCCCTTTCCGCCAAGTGGGGGTCCTTTGCGCCGCCCCAGAAGGGGTCGAGGGAATGTTGTGAGCTGGGGCACACCCGGGAGGGCAGAACCTGGAGGAAGCAAGAGACATCGCCAGGGACCAGGGCCCCTCTCCAGTTCTCCCGCCTGCGGGATAGTGTTCGCCACTCCCTCTTTAGAGCCCACTCTATCCCAGGCCGTCCTGGAGCTTGCAGCCTGGCCCACCCCAGGGGCTGCGATGCTCTCTCCGAATCACGGCTTCTCCCGCTACTTTGGGGACGGTATGCCCATGTCCTGCCTCCCTCCGGCCGCTCTAGATCAGGCGCCTGCGCCCTCAAAAGCACCCTCCCGGTCCCCCTCCCCACGGGCTGAGTTTGTAGCCCTCCTGGAAATCGTTTGCGAGAAGAACAAACTTTTGAGTGGATGAAAATCAAAGGAACCGGTCCCGAGCAGGTGAGCTGGGCCCGGGAAGGGTGTTCTGTCGTCTGAAAACAATGTCTCTCCCCGTCTCTGTCTCTTGTTCTCTTTCTGACTCCATCCTCTCTGCCCCGCAAGCAGACACCAGTCTGCCCGCCTTCGGAGGAAGTTGGCTTGGGGTTGGACCTCTGTCAGGTGCTTAGGGGTCAGAGCAGCTTTCCTCCCTCGAGTCTGGGCACTAAAGGGGCAGCTGGCAAGGAAGAGGGAGGGTTGCTCCTGAAACTGGGGAGGTTAGGAGAAATTAGGGATTGATAGGCCCAAAGAGTCTGCTGGAGGAATTCTTTCCCCAAATGCAACTTGTGTGAACTTCAGAAAAGTTTTTAAAAAGGAACCGGAGAAGAAAGCAGACGTGGGGTTTTGAGGTTTTAAGTAGGAGCGGGCTCTGCTTCCTATATTGATGGAAGGATATGTTTGTTTCCCGGTCGGGACTAATTATCCCCGAAGAACCAAGCGGGTCCCAAATTCGGTTCGCCCTAGAGAGTCCTTTAGAGGCGCTTGGAGATCCACAAAGGGGACACTCCAAGGGAACGAAGTACCAGCGGAAAGTAGTAGTTTCCGACTCTGTGGCGATGAGAGTGGGGTGTGGGACCAGAGCCTGGGTCCCGGGCTCCCGCCGCCCTGGGACCTTTCGCTGATTTTAAGTTAGGAGTGACACAAGAGGGAACAACTCCCAAATATCTCCCCCCCCCCAATCCAGTTTGATTCAAAAGACCCATCTCCCTAAGATGGAGTCAAGGGAGTACCCATCCCTCCCGCCTCCAGCACAATCTCCCTACTTTTTCCAGTAATCAAAGGAGAGCAAGGAAACCCCTACTTCTCTCCAAGGGCTGAGAGAAATCCTAGAGGAAGAGATGGGGAAGCGCTTCATAAGGGAGTCAAGAGCAGAGTGGGTTCAAAAAGCGCGGCTGAACTTGGAGGCCCCGGACAAGGGGTATGGGCGGGCTCCGGCCTGCAGGGTGGCCTGGGGAAGCGGCGAGGGTGGGGACCGCGGCAGGTGCACTGGCTGGCTGGGTCGGGAGCACTCCGGAGCCCGCTGCACGTCTGCCCAGGGAGACCCAGCCGCCGGTGCTGGGAGGGAGCGGGGAGAGACTCTGCCCTTGAGGGTTCCAGGTCAGACCCTCTCTGGAAGCCCTGGGTTGGAGGAGCCAGGCAGGCGGCAGATCGCTTTTTGGAGAGGGTCGTGGGGGAGCTGTGGATCCTGGGAGAGGAAAATTCTCAAGTCGGGCCGTGATGTCTCTGGCTGCCCTCGCCTCCGGGAGGCAGTTTGGCCCTGCTCGGTCAGGAGAGACGAATCCGCCCGGGCCTTTGTTTTCGCAGCTTGGGAGGATTTTCTGTGGTGCTTCTGCCACCGCCCCCGGCACCTGCTTGCAGCCAGAATTGGGCCGGCCTCACTAAGGGGTTTAAGAAGGCCGCAGCTGGCACTGCCTACAGAGTTTGTCTTGCCCGCCCCCCATTACCACCAAACTGAACCTTTGAGAGGGACGTCAGAGGCAGGCATAAAAGCCTCCGATGTTCAAAACAAATCAAAGCCCCTTTCTTTCCTCCCATTCATGGTTTTTCATTCCTCTACAATCATTTGGACGGAAGGCCTCATCCCTCTCCAGTCTCAACACCAACCTGGGAGGCAGCTTGGGCTTCTTTTTGCAGACTGCCTGAGCTCTGGATGCTCTGAGAGAAGACATCTCGCAATAGGCTTTCTTTCCACTCTCCCCTTTTGGTAAATCTGGTCCTTTTAGCTCCTGCCTCCCCATTACTAAATCGGTCTCCCTGGCACAGGTCTATGGGATTGTCTTTTTTTCTCTTTGCTTTCTTCTTTTCCTCTTTCTTCTTAGGACTGATGGAGTGACAACAGTTTGGCAAGGCTTTCCTAAGCCTTCAGTGGGGAACTGTGGACTCAGCCCCAACACTTCAAGTTGGGGGAAACAGCCCCATTCCTGTGTCCTTGAGATGGAGTCCCAAGTTGAGGGAACTTGAGAAGGAATGGCATGAAGGATGCCTGGGCTGACACAGGACAGACACCTCCTCTAGGGAGGGGGCAGTTTTACACCATGTGTCTATTGTAGAGAGGATGTAGAAACAAAGGCAGATTGAAAGAAGGTCTAGGAAAACAGCACAAAGGACTGAAGAAATTCAGAACAAAGAGAAGAGATGAAAGAGAGGAAAAGATGGGAGAAATCCCAAGTGCTGAAGCCAGAGGAAGGGACCAGTGGGAGAGAGACGGACAGGAAAGGAAAATGGAGACAGGGCAGACCAAAGAAGCAGGATTCGGTTTGTTTGTGCTGGCATTGAAATTCAGGGCCTCAGGCATACTAGGCAAGTACTCTACCACTGAGCTACAACCCCAGCCCAGTTTGTTTGTTAAAAGTGAGGGATAAAAAGAAAAAAGAAAGAGCACAAATGCAAGAAAGGAAGAAGCTAGAGAGTAAAACAAAAGGGAAGGAAAATAAAGGGGTAAAAGGGATAAAAATGAAAGGGAGAAGACTAAAGGCCATAAAGCCTCACAAGATAGAGGAAAGACAGAAAAAGGGAAAAGATGGAAGGAAAGGGGAAGGAAGGGAGGACCATAAAGAGAAAAAGTGAAGACAGGAAAGAAAGCAGAAGAAAGAAGGAAAAAAGAAATAAAGATACAAGGAGAAGAAAGAAGAAAGGAGAAGGGAGGAAGAAAGAATTAAGAGAAAAGAAAGGGGATGCAGATTCCTGGCTCCCTGGCCTAACACCAACATTCTTCCTGCCAAGCCCCAGTGATGGTGGCCCAGGCCAGTCACCTGAGGACCTGCTATTCTGTAATGCAGCTGAGGGAACTGGAGGACTTCTTCCCACAGTCCTTCCTACAATTGGCCTTGCTGGTATGGAGCAGACTATTTAGCATTGAGGTTCCAAGACACTTTGGATCTAAATCCAAAACTGGTACATGAAGTAGAAGCAGCTGATGAGGGAAGGGCTGGGCACATATTCCTGTGCTGGTGGTGGTGCCCTCTCTCTCTCTGGCTCTGACCCTTCACCCCAGCTCCTGGGGCCTCTACTCAGGCCCTGCTGGCCAAGGCCATCCGAAGACTGCTAGGCAGATTTGCTCTGAGCTCTGTGGTGCTCTGGCTATGATGTTGGGCCTTAGATTGATCATCTGCCATATGAGCCCTTTGCACTGGACGATTGTTCTGTAATTTTGGTTAGCCTTCTTGAATGTGTTCAGGTAAGAGCAGGAGAAGATAAGGCCTGGTCCACTTTGGGTGTGAGGGGATCTTAATTTTCTCCCATTGGTGAGAACAAAAATCTGTTCTTAGCAAAATCCTTGCTATCCTTATCCTCATCCCTTCCCCCGGGAAAACCACCCCGTCAAGGGGTTTCTCCGTGCCAGAAAGGGTTGGATTCATCTGGGAAGAGATTAGCATAAGGTTTGCAAACCCTGGAAGAGTCAGAGAAATAATCTCACATGTGAAAGAGAATGAGGAAGGTCCCTACTAGGACATGCAGAGAATTTTACAGACCTCACACAAAGAGATTAATTGACTTTGGATTCAGCCTGTAGAGGTGATCAACTCAGGGTTGTTGGGTATCTGTTGCCTATTGGGCCTATATTCCCATGCCCTATTCATGTGTTCTTGTGGCAACTGCCCAGTTTGATTCAAGTTGTTTTTTGTTTTGTTTTTGTTTTTGTTTGGGGGGGTTTGTTTTAATTTGTTTGGTTTGCTTTGGTTTGGTACAGAGGATTGAACCCAGCGGCACTTAACCACTGAGCCACATCCCCACCCCTTTTTATTTATTTAGAGATAAGGTCTCACTAAGTCGCTGAGGGCCTCACTAAGTTGCTGAGGCTGGCTTTGAACTTGTGATCCTTGTTTCTTAAAATCTATTAAATAAATCCTTTGTCTCCCCCAAAGTGGAATGGGCAGGTTACTGAGATCATCCAGATCCACCAAGATCAGTGTAACCTTTGAGGGTGGGCACGGGACCCCCAAATCAACAGTTCAAAAGATATATTCGTCCATGTTCATAGTAATCCTTGCGATGCCATTTTGGGGAGGCCTCTGCCTGGCACTTCCTAGCATTGCCCTTTATGCTTTCCCTCTTCTCTTCTCTATCTTCTTCCTTCACTGATCTTTCTCCTTCTTTCTTCCTACCTTCCTTTCTGGTTATTTGTTTGTTGTTTTGTTTTTTCTCCCCCATGTTCTACTCCATGTGAAGGCCCTTGTACTATTGTGGTATCCCAGAAGGCTCTGCTCTGAGACTTAAGGCTAGCCAACATGCAGTCTTAAGGGTTCATTGTGTGGATGCAAATATTGGGGTTTGAAAATGAGATACTAAAGGGGAGATGAAGATTTGCTAACTCGCTGCAAACAGTTCTTCCCCACCCCACCCACCTAGTTGCCCTGGGCCTGTTGCTAGGAGTGGAGTTGCTGGTGTCCCCAAAGCTGTTGCTCTCCCAGAATGAATGAGGTCAGTGATACTAGGTTGGAGCCTCAAACTTTTAATAAGCAAAGCATATTTCCCTATTCCCAATGCATTCGGAGGCCTTGCACAAAGAGACTGGTCAATTCTGGCTCCTGACTGTCTGTCCATGGATTACCCCTGATTAACCAGGGCCTTCATTATCCACATCTGCTGGGCAAAGGGAAGCAACTCACTCCAAACCATGATAGAGGTGATGCAGACTGCCTTCTCAGACAATCTCCTTTCCCCAACCTGGCCCTGCAGGGAAGGAGGGAACCCAGCCCACTTCGCAGGATGCGGAATCCCGGAATCTCAGCGGCAAAGCTGACAGCGCAGCTGCATCCTGGAGCCTGCTGCAGAAAGCAGCTTCTGCCTTTGGGCGCTCCTTGCTGCCTCAGTCTTGGCTCTGTTCAGTTTGCCATTGTATTTTTCTCCCCCATTTGGGGCTGATGGGAGTGGGAAATGAAATGTTTCTCCCCATGCTGCTAATCCTTTCCTGTGCACCCCCCCAACCTCAGAGCTGCTGATAATAATGAACTGCAGCTTCCAGCCAATAATCAAAACAAATTCAAATTCTCTTCTGGGCAGGAGAAGGGCAGATGTTCCTTCTGCAATCCTCCCCTGCTCATTGATCCATTTTGAGGGCACTTGGGGGTCAAAAGTGAGACCAGATTGCTTTAATCAGTATGGAATTATCATTTCTTATCCCACTAAAGGCCCAGATTTCTCACACCAAGGAACAGGAGGTCTTCGCCCAGACCCACACCTGTTCTCTGGCCTCTCAAGCCAGAGATAGGGTTGTTGAGGTAGAGGAATAGAAGGGAAAATGGGCAATTTGCTCCATTTTGTAGTCAGTAGCTTCAGCTATTCATTCCCCTAATATTTATTTAGTACCTACTATGTATAAAGCATTGTCTCTACCTCAGTTTGCTATGACTGTGAGAAGATTCTTGGAACTATGAGGTCTCAGTATACTGTGAACAAATATACAAATAAACTAATGGAAAAGAACATTTGTCTTGGACTCAGTTGATTTTCATCCCAGCCTTCCACATGCGGGGTCTCAGACCTCTTGTTTTCTCAGCTCCAGTTCCACAGCCCCAGTCAGATGAAAAGCTCGCTGGTCTCTTTCACTGAAAAACTATAAGAACATGAGCAAGAGGCAAGCCCTGAAATAAATGATTTAGGACGGTTGGCAGAGAGGCCCTCCAAAAGTACCTCCAGTCTTTGGGGTATGCATTGCTCAGTCAGGGGGTTGTGTTGGTGAGCATGTGGTATGAAATGTTTCTGCAGGTTGCTGAGTTGGTCTGTGAGTTTGTCTGGGTGTGAGCACATGCTTGAAGGTGACAGCAAGGTTGGGCATGTGAGTGAGCTGAAGGGGGTGGAAAGTGCCTGCACTTTGTACACGCAGGTTTGTACACGCAGGGCCTTGAAGCCTGCACAGGTGCATGTGTGAATGTGGAGGAGGGGTATAGACAACAGGTCTGAACATATCTCCACATACATGACTGTCAGTGTGTGCAAGAGTGTGTACACCTACTGAATTATTATAAAATTACACTGATCCTTACAGAAAATCCATACCAGCCTCGGCCTTTCTCCCCCGACCTCTCGACCTCTGGGGTGCCTGAGGAAAGAGTTGACCCGGTCACTGCCTCCCCCTAGTCAATGAGACTTTCTCCATTAGCATAAAACATGAATCTGCTGGCAGCTTGACAAATTATAACTAGCAGCCAGAGTTTTGCCAACTGGCTGGCTTGGGCGCTGTCTATTTATCATTGAAAATGGTAAATCATAAGAATCCAGATGACTTAATTATTCAAATCCACCCAGGACCCAGAGAAGCTGCAGCTCCGTCAATCTCAGCCTTGGGCTCAGGGAGAAGGGCAGGGAGAGAAAGGCCCGAGCTGGGAGAAGCAGGCTCAATCACCATCCTCTCCTCTGCCTTGCCAGTGGGGTCCTTCTCTGCAGCCCCTTCCCCTCCCTGCCTTCCTGTCCACCTTTTCAAAAGTAAGGCTGTTGAGTGTTGGGGTTGCTGGCCCTCCCGAGGGTCTCCTTTACCCCCCGCACTGTCTACCACCCCTTGTCCACCCTGGGGGCTCCTCAGCCCCTCTTTGTGTGGCGCTCTCAGCTCTTTCTGTTCCAGTGCCATCGTTTTAATTTCTTCCCTAACTCAGATTCTTTTCGCCATTTCTCTTCCTCTCCCCTCTCCCTACAGATGGTTACTGACCCCCACACGTGGCCTTTCCGATGGAGTTCTGCCGGCTCCGGCCCCTTTGTTCTCACCCTCCCTGGGGTGCTCGCTGAGGATCCTCACAGCGCTCCCAGTCCCCAATGTCAGAATGCTCTTCTCTTTGCTGCGGGGCCACATGGAAGCACCAAGTCAGTGGATGAGGTCAAGCTTGCTCCCCCCACCTTGCCCTTTCTGTGCATTTCTACACAGTTCAGGAGGCAGTGGACAGGCTGTCAGAGACTCGTGCCCCCCCGCACCACCACCACTTGAGCAGGGCTGTGTTCCAAGAAGGCCTATCCCTGGGCCTTCCCCTTGGCTCCCAGCTTGGAACTACCTCAGGCCCCTAGAAAAGGACCTGCCCTGTGCCAGTTCTCCCGGAAGAACTCATTCACAGAACAACTCGTGGACCCAGAGGTCTGCATGCTGGCCGCCTAAGCAGTGCTTTGATCTTTGGATCCTTTTATCTTCATGTCCTTTAAATATGTCCACTATTTTTTGCAGCCCTGAACCCCAAGGAGTTTTCTTCCATCCCCAGGGAGCAGTGTGGGTGAGTGGGGCTACACGTTCACCAATGCTGATGTGGCTTTGACACCAGAAGAGACCATGGAGAACAGTAGGGTCACAGAGGCCCTCCCTCTGAATGACATTCTGGCTTCTTTTGGAGGGTCTGCTCTACCTGCAAGAGCCCCAGGGGCCCATCAACCCACTACTGTGTCTGCTGATGCTCCTCAGTTTGCTTCTCGTGTGAATCAGTTTGGTTACGTCCGCGTGTCTGTGTGTGATACACCCTTCTGTGGATAACCTGGACTGTGGGCATACTGACAGCTTGTGCCCAGGGATGTGTGCCCGCACAGGTGAGGGGCCAGTGCTGTGTGTGTGCACGTGTGTGTGCCCATAAGCACGCACTTCCATGAAGAGCCCTTGTGCTAGAACAACAAGTGACAATGTCCCCACCAACAGGACACCTGAGGAAACAGCCCTCTTACGCCATTCTTTTTTAAGGTCTCTGAGCAATGTTGCTCTTAATAAAATATTGGCCTTTTATTTTCATAGAATTCTAAAGAAAGAGCTACTTGTTTTTGCTACTGAAAGTAAGTTCTGCCTATCGTCTATCTTCTCTGCCTTTCAGGATGGAGTCGGGATGGTCAGGAATCTTGGGAGGAGACACCCATTCAGAAGAACACATATGACACACAGGGGACCTTTCCACACTGAGACATTCCTCCTGTGAAAACACTGCACCCGCTCCCTCTTTCCTTCTCCCTACCTTCCTGTCCAGGTTGATATTTAACAAGGGCAGTGGTGAGGGGTGAAGCCTGGCTGGAGAGGATCAAGACTCAAAAGCAAGCCAAGCAGCTGGAAGGCAGGAGATCAATACGGAGAGACAGATTGGAGACAGGTTTCTCTCCCTTCTCCCCCACCCCCTCTGGCTCAGCACCCCTGCCCAACTCCTGACAGCAGGTGGGCGGCAGAGCCAAGCCCTGGCCTCTGTCTGCCCTTCTAACTCAAACAGGTTCCTAATCCCTGGGTGGAGGGTAAACAGCCTCCAAGCACGGCCAGGATCAACCACAGAAATGCCACTAATGTATCTGGAGGCATGTTCCCTGCCCCTGCCCCCACCCTGTGTTACTAATTAGCCCACCGGCTTGGGAGAAGCCGGGAAGGAGTGGCTGAGGATGTCTTTGTGCAGGCTCTCTCCAACAGCCTGGTCTAGCTCTGGACAGTGTCTCCGTGCCAGACAAGCTGAGGGTGGCAGAGGGGTTCCTGCTCCCTCCCTACTCATGACTCCGTAAATCAGCTCAAAGGCAGACAGAGGTTTTTTCCCTCTGCACCCTCCCTGAATCTCCCATCTCCCCTTGGCTGTTCACAGCTGGGAGGCAGGTGGGAGACAAGAGGGAGAGTGAAATCAGCTCCGGAAATCAAACGACCCAATAAAAAATTAATTGTCTAATTAAAACCATGAGGAAGCCCCTTGCCAGAGTTTGGCTCTGAGTCGTCAGGGCTATAAAGGGTGGGAAAATGAGTCTCAGCTCCTAATAAATTCCTGATTTGCAGCTTGATCTATCAGCGAAGGAGCACTGAGCGTTCTGCCTGGCTAGGCCTCCTGGAGGTCATTCCACCTCGTTCTTGCCCCCAACCCAGGCCATCACACCCTTCACCCCACACATACCTGGCTCAAGCCCAGAAAAAAGAGACAGAAGCCACCACCCAAAGCAGGCAAGCGTTTCCTGTGCCTGAGCCTCAGCCTCCCTGATCTGAGGCTTACCCATTTCTTCCTGGGCTTTCCTCAGGAAAGTGAAGTTGCAGAAACTTCCTCAACTGGAGTTCTTCATTCAACTTAACTAATAATTATTATAAGTTTCTGTATAAGGTTCACTGTGACCTCACCACCTCCCCTTTTGTGAAAAGTACATTTTTACCTAATTCATGAAGTGACAGATCCCCTCTCTCAGGCCTTCATGTTGAGTTTTGCAGATGAATGACAGAGAACCAAGCTAAGAAATTAATTTCCCATCTCAAAAAGTACTGCACTTATTCTTCCCAGTTGACCAAACCCTCTGGAAGATTGAACACAGAGCTTGTCCAGAAAGGCGTGCAGTTAGATAATGCTCAAATGCAGATGGAGACCCCGCCTTCTCCCTGGATGATTGTATCACCTCTTCGCTTGGGTCTGGGGTGTGGACACTGCCTCCAGGTCTCTATGCCCTCCCTTCCCTGGCCAGGCCAAATGCATGGTGCCTCATCAGCCATATTCATTCGTTCACCCTTGCAGGAGGAGCGGGTGGCTAGCATATTACACTCATTTGTTATATAAAATACAGGATGGCCTCCACGTCTTCTTTAAACAAACATGGCAGAACAAACAAGGGTTGTCCTTCAAAAAAGTTCCCTTAGCAGGACATATATGTACTTATTCTACATGTACCACTATTGATTAAAATATTTCTGCAAGGTCTTCTTTAAAAATCGACTTTAGAGCCAGTGCACAGAGTATTCAAGACCAGCCATATTAATTATGATTTGGGGGGAACAGACTCCATAAAGCAAAGAATGCCAATAAAGACAATCAAAAAGCAGAGCCACACACCCTGAAGACAATGTCAAAAGAGGAACTGCAAGCTTGTGTTGCTGTAGCCTTGCTGGAAGGAAGGGAGCCCCCCACAAGGTGAATGCTCGAAGGCAGCGGCACTCCTTCAGACACGGCTCTCTACGGCCACATCTGGAACGTATTATTTATTGTTCCTGATGATCCTCCTTTCATTCATCTGGTTGTTATTTTTCATCCTAAGCAATGAACTAAGCTTTCCTAAGAAGGAGAAAAAGGAAAGGAAACAAATTCCTCACCCCCATCTGGGTCAGGACCCCATTTCTATTTCAGCAAATTCCGGTGCACAAGTGTAACCCTCATGGCTAAGCCTACTTCTAAGAACCCCAAACCTAGAGGCTGGAATGTAGACTGCTTCTGATTCACCTCATATTAGCTGCATGCCTACTAAGTGCCAGGCTCCACTCGTGTGGACCTATGAATCCCCATCTCAGAATTTTAAGACCGTTTTCCTTTCCCCATGGATAGACTGTTGTTTCAGATCACCACTAATTAACCTAAGACTGTACACTGCTCCAAGGACCAACTGTTCCATTTTGTGGTGGGCACTGGTGAGGACCTAGATTTGGAGATCATTCTGCCTATCTCTATGTCCTGGGGCAAAGCCTCATTAGAATATTACTGGTTCTCAGGTTGTCTGTTCGGGCTTGTAAACAGAACCCTGATCTCAAAAGGGCCTTAGGAAAAATGAAAATTAAAAAAGAACATTAAGGCTGCCTGCTATCTCACATCTCTGGAGGAGAAGGGGCACCTTGCACACGTGCAACTCTATGTGAATGGCACCACCTAGAGTTGTGCTCCAGGAGTGCAACGACCAGTGTTCCCAGAGCTGAGCGAGGCTGCCACCCTGCCGCCCAGAGAGGTCTGGTGATCCAGTCCGCCTCTCTCAGCCCTCCAGGATGAAAAATCCAAGTTTTGACAACTACAGTGTCAACACCTCAGCCCCTAAAAAGGGCTCAAAGAGAAGATCCTCCCTGCCTCATTGGCAGCTAGGAGATCTGGGCTCAGCACACAGCTCACCAATCTTCTCTTCATCCACTTCAAAGTGGGCCCCAGGATATGAAGCAAGGCTGTTCTGACCCAAGTAGAGTGTTGGGCGATGTTGCCAGAGCACCGGTCAGGCTGGGCTTGGAAATCAGAGTGGGACCTCAGATCCCATCCATCCCAGAGTTAGGGGAGGTGTGGGAGCGGGTGATGCAGGAAGGGGACAACCCTGAGTGAGAACAAATGCTAACAACTTTCCTGTTCCCTCCCAGACACCAGGCTCGCCAGACTCTCACTTGGGTCCTCACCAGCTGGCAAGCCTGTTTTACCTCCTCGCCATCTGTCAAGTCTGTTCACCTGAATGTCCTCTGCCTCCTCTCCCTTGCCCTTCCTTCCGCTTCTCTCAGCCCTCAACCTCTTTTGTACCTTCCTCTCCCACAGTCTCTGAATAAAACCTGCTGACCTTTGTAATCTGCACAACACCCCCTCAAGCACTGATCCTCTCAGCTTGCATGGCCTTTAAGACCCCTGATGTCCTCACCTCACTAGACAGAAGCTCCTATTCACCCCACTAAGTTGGGACATCCCTGATTCAGCAGGTCATGGAAGCTCAGCCACAAGAGCTCCGCATGAAGCTAAGACAGACACTAGCGCTGGGAGGAGAGGGTCAGCCAGTGCACAGCCAACCTTGATGGAACTACTCCTCCAGGTGGGCAACATAGGAAGAATAGGGAAGTCTGGTCCCAGTGAGTATCTGGTCTCATGTGACAAAAACAAGACATATCCATTCCAGATTTTAAAATAATAGTAATAAACCCAACCATGAAGGTGAACTGTTGGAAAAATAAGCTGCAGAGGCAAGAGGAAGTGCAGTTAACTTGGGTCCTCCCAAAATGCGCCAAGAGGAGGTCGGATAGGAGCTGCCGTGGTTGGTGTGGAAGGGCTGAGGGCCCACTGCAGCTCTCCATGCTGCTGAGGAGTCACTGAAAGGGTTGATCTTTGTTTCTCCAGCGTATCAGTCATGGAAGAAGAATGGGCTCCAGCTACAGCAAGGTAGCATCCCTGAACACCCACTCTCTGCCAGGCCCTGTGCCAGGTCCTAGCAATACAAAGAAGGCCAGACCTTCAACACTCTGACAGTCTAGGTGGGGAAGAAACAAGTTAATCCTTATAGTGCAATGTGGGAGGAGCCAATACTAGATACCCTCGGGGCATCACGGGGCACCATGTATACACCTAAGCCTCTGCTGCAGACGGGGAAAGAAAAGGGTCAGAAACAGCTTCCTGTAAAGCAGGTATGTAAACTGTAAGCAAAATGGCATGCAAATGATGCCCCTTCTTCTCCCTGCCATGCTTAACTGAAGGTCATTTTCCAACCCTAAAAAAAAATTGGCTTTTTTTCTCTTTTTTTACAACAGATTGAACCCAGGGGCGCTTCACCACTGAGCCACATCCCCAGTTCTTTTTTTTATTTTTTGAGACAGGGTCTCATTAAGTTGCCTAGGGCCTTGCTAAGTTGCTGAGATTGGCTTTGAACTCTCAACCCTCCTGCTTTGGCCTCGCAAACCACTGGGATTATAGGTGTGTGCCACCTATAGTCAGCTACCACTGACTTCTTAAACCAGGATCACAGTGGGGTGTCAACATCCAGCCCACTCTCTCTCTCTCATGCTGTGGGCAGATGATCCAAGTATGAACTGGGATTCCAGCTGACTCTACGGTGCCTCCCTGACCCATCAAACCCTACAGTCCATCCCTCCTGCCAGCACGATGGCCAGGAGCTCTCTGATTCCCAAGACTTGACTGAACCTGGGGAAAGAGCATCCTGTCTCCCAGAATTCTAATACTTAAGCCCTCCTCTTTCCCGCCTTTGGGGAAGATGCCCCTGCTTCCCCCATCCCAGTTCTCCACCCAGCTCCCACCCTCCCCCTGCTGCAGCTGCTCCATCCTCCCCCATCCTGAAAGAATGCACCCTCCCCTCCAAGTCTCCTCCACAGGGTGCAGAGCTGGAGGGAGGCAGCATATGGCCCCATTTTCCTTGGCCTGTGTAAGCTGTTTTGGAAATGAGAAACCCCCTTGCCCTTTCCTCCCCTCTGGGGAGCACCCTCCCTCCCTCTGCACATTCCCCAGAAGTTCTCAGACTGAGATCCGCCCTACGTGCAGTTATGTGGTGAAATCACCGCTTTCCTCCCCCAGAGCTCCGAAACTGGGAAGGGAGCGTACGCAAACCTTTGATGTAGGCACGTTTTAAAAGGCCCACCTGTCCCCTCACTCCCTCCCCCCGCCCCACCGTCTGAACTGCTGACTGCTGGAGCCCCTCATCACAGGCTACCCCCGCCCCAGCTTGGCCCAGATCGGTCACACACACTCTCCTGCTGGGGGCAATCAAACCCAACCATGCTCACTCAGGGACATCTGTCTCCTACGAATACGGAATGATCCCAAACTTGAGGGGTTCTGTGACACTTAAAAGCTTCAAGCAGGAAGATCTGCAATTTCTCTTGGACCAGGGCCTGTGGGGAGGGTCGCTCAGAAACCCTCGTTTGATGTTGTGCTTTCATGGCTGCAGTTTGATCCAGATGTTCCCCAGTTGTGGGATTTTCTCACTGGGAGGGAGGGGCCCTTGGCTGTGAAGACATTTCCATCATGTGCACATTTGGATCTGGGCTGACTGGGCGGGGGTGCTCTTCCAGCTCTCACCAACCCCACCCTTTCCCCCAGGTCACATCCTTTCCCTTAGCATCCAAAGAGAACAGAATCCCTAACAGGGAATTCCCATTAGCCTGCTGGTTTGCTGTATGGCTATCCAGAAATGGCCCTACATCTATCACTCTTTTGGCATCATAAGATGGAGCTAGAGATAGTTCCCCAAAGTCATTCCCATATCATGGGAATAGGAAAGGGAGTTTGAGAACCAAATTTCTGGCCAAGGCACAAAAAATTATCTAAGAAATTGTGAATGGAATTGGACTAAAAGTGGATGAGTCAGGGTTCTTGAAAAAGCAAGTGACTGTCCCTCTTCCAGGACAGTCTCTCAAGGACAGAAGTGAACCTTTTCAGACTGTCTGCTCCCTCGGAGCTTAGAAAGGTCAAGGTCATCTTCCCTCAAGAGCTTCAGTGAAACCCTGGAAATCTTTCCTCTAACTTTAAGGGATTTTAGTTCTTTCTGCTGTCCAGCCTCAGTCCTCATGGCTGTAGCCTGAGGAGGCTTTCCCAGGGAAGGTACATTAGCCCCACTCATGTTTCCTCTCAGGCCTCTGGGAATCCCTCAAATGCCTCCTGGAGTCACTTAGATTTAAAGAAGAAGAAGGAGGAGGAGGAGGAGGAAGAGAAAGAAAGAAAGAAAGAAAGAAAGAAAGAAAGAAAGAAAGAAAGAAAGAAAGAAAGAAAGAAAGAAAGAAAATAAATCAGGTTGCTCCTGGAGTTGTGCTGGTGACCCCGTAAACACTTGACTTCTTGCCTCCATTGTGGGAGTCATAGCCTAAACTGGATACATGGATGTTGAGCACTAGAGGACAAATGAATCCCAGACTCTACCGGTCCAAGGCGCCAGCCCACGAGTGGATCCTGAAGGACTTGCATCAGACTCCAGTTTGCGTAAGTGGACTTTTTGCAGGGGAGGGACCTGCATGGGGAGAAGCAGCAGCCTGGGGTGCTTCTTGCAAGAAGAGAAATTTCCAAGGAGACAGAAGTTGGAAGCCGCTGAGTGGCACAAGAAGGTGGGAAGAACCATGAGAAACAGGCCAGTGGGAAAACAGCACTGTTCCCTCTTAGACTAGGCAGAAGGGAGGGCTGGAGAAAGAGGTGGGCCTACGGATGGAAATAAGAAGAGGAAAGCTCCATGTGTTGTTCCACCTGTAGGGTTGAAGTGACTGCCCCCAGCTCCCTGTGCTCTAGCATTTGGGGTAATACACATTTGGGGAGCAGTTTTTCTCAGGGAGCCCTGATGGACAGTTCTCAGGCCTCTCCTTCCCCACGACTTTAATCCAGTCCAACACAGATGGGTCAGGTCATGATGGTGATGGTGGTGTATGGCGATGGGTTTCACTGGCTTGGATTTTTTCTTATTCCCCCATGTCCTCTTTCTAAGGCAATCATTTCTCATTTGCCTGGTCTTAATACCCCATATGTCTCTAGCTCAAAGAGCTAAGAAACACTCCATCACTCTTAAGCTGGGCCTTGCCACCTGCAGGCCCCTCCCTCCCGTACATATGTTCACACAACAGGGGCAAGTGGTTAGCTCCAGCCCCTCCAGCCCCTCTGCCTCCACCCCACCCTTCCCTCCCTGTAGGGGGTGGGCATGGAAAGGATCCTCACAGCTGGAGAGCAGCTGGAAGAGCCCCACCTAGCCTGTGCACTCACAGTGACTCCCTGGAGGGGACCAACAGCAAGGGGAGAAGGTGTAGGGGGCAGGGAGAATTCCTGCAGCAGGGTTTCTACATGTCTGGTCTGGTCTGGGAAAGGGACGCATGCTCAGCAAGGGGTCTTGGTTCTCAGGGAGAACATGGCCAGTGGTGAGGTGCCAGCTGGTTCCTGTTGCCCTCTCCCTCTGGCCCACCTCTCCAACTTGCCACACTGTAGAATCCAGGTAGACACACCTACTACGACAATCTCATCCCTCCTTGTGACTTCACCTTAGTGCCAACTTATACCCCTGCAGGGTACTAAAGTCTGACCCAAGTCTCCATTTCCAGAGGCAGGCCTGTCCCCTAGCTCCTGTGGGTGCTGTGCATGAGGAAACTGAGATAGGGTCACAAGTGCTCCTGACTCCTCCCCTGAGGGACTGAAAGACTCCAGCCCATCCTCAGAATCACCATTCCTGAGCAGAGATGAAGAACTGAGGGAGGAAGGGCCAGAATACATGAGACTGGGACAGGGACAGTGATGCCCTCTGCATTCTCTTCATATTCCTGAATGTAAATCATTTCCCCCAAAGGTTCTGCTTCAGAACCATGAAGGCCCCACCAGTACCTCTCCTCCACCTCCTTCTCCTCCTCCTCAGCCCCACAGTTACCAAGACAGAGTTGTTTTGACAAGCTCTACCTGCAGGTCTGAGTTAAGTTTGAGTGGGGCCTGGGCATGTAGTTCAGTGATAGAGCACTTGCCTGGCTTGCTTGAGACCCTAGGCTCCATCCCCAGCACTACAAAAAGAGAAAGAAAGAAAAAAAAAACATTCAGCAAAAGAAAGAGACATTTCCTTAATGTTTCCTGCAAACCCTGCCCAGCTAGAGATGTGATGATCTGGCTTCTCTGAGCCCTGCATCAGACCCACTTGGTCAATCATTCCACCAGAAAACCTCCCCAGCAAGTATGTTGGCATGTGTGAGGACTCATTGGAGCTGACAAATAAGACTGTAGCCCGAAAGCCATCGACATTGACCCATTGCCTTGCAGTGGGCTGGGCTCTGCTGAATGGAGATGGAAAGAGAACTTTTCCAAGCTTCCACCTCAGAGACCCCATTATCCCATAAAGATACATATTACAAATCTTGGAGACTCTCATGCTTGAAAAGAACTTTGTAATCTTGCCTCATTCCCATTCAGGCGGACAATCATATGTGAATCTCAAGCACACAAGCTAGACAGAAGAAAGAACTCCCATAGGGTGTCAGGACTACACAGAAAAATCATCCAGCTTGGAGGATTCTCTTCATGGGAGGCAATGAGCCAGGAGCCCCCTCACCTTGCTGAGCCAGAATTAAGGTAAGGGTCCTGTCTGAAGGCATCAGGGTGGCTGAGATGATCCCTCAAGATCCTACCTGGAACAGAGGGGAGGAGGAGTTTCCAGTCAATGGGTGTGAGGAGGAGGGAACACAGGAAGAGACAGATGGGTGGATGGTGGGATTGGAGGAGTAGGGGGAACAAGGCAGGAGAGATGAATGGTCTTGGCGGGACTGATGGACGAGGCCAGGATGGATGGATGGTCGCTGAGGTTTGTTTACTGGCAGCCCCCAGCCCACCCTCACCCAGGGAGAGGAATGGTGGCTGGCACATCAGAGGGCTCTTAGGGAAGCTCATGGAGATGATTTAGATGGGAATGAATCAGCTCCATATGGATTAAGTGTCCCTGCAAATCCCAGGACCTTACAGATGAGGGGACGGGGCAAGGGCACTGAAGGGAGGGGGACGGGGGCAGTGTGGAGCCGGCGCAGGGAAACACAGGCCTGGAGCTGTGGAGGGGCTCGGGTGGGGCAGGCCTCTGTGGACAGTCCTCCCAGGCTTGTCTGTCCTGCTGTTTCTCTGGCTTGGTACCAGGCTTCAGGAAAAGGACTCCTCCTCTGCCACCAACCCTGCCTGTCTCCCTCGACTGGGCCTCTTCTCCTTTCTTCCTATGTCTTTTCATCTTCATTTTTCTGTCCCTCTCATTACCTGGCCCTGGCCCTCCGTTTGTTTCCTCCATCTCCTTCCGCACTCCCAAAACCTCTCTCTGTCTCCCTGCACCTCTGTCTCCTTCACTAGAAGCATAAATGGCATAAGGTTGCTGCCCATGTCCTACTTACCTCAGGCCTTAGCCTTGCCCTTTCAAGCAGGCCAGGTTTAGTGGCACCCTGCATCTAGCGGTGTGCTTTCTCTCATGGGTTCCTCAGGTTCCAGAGGTGGGAGAACAGGAAAAGGTGATCTGAAAGGTGACTTTCTGGCTACACGAAAGCCTTCCCCTTCTCTCTGCACCCTGCCTCAAGCTGTCCCTCTTCCAGTGCCAAAAAAGTCTTGGATGGTATTGGTCTCTTGGGCCAGCAGCAAGTTGAGTCGACCTGCATCACTCCCAGGCCATGGAGGCAACGGGTTGTCTGTTGGCTGGGGCTGTGGAGGCACCATCTCCCCCTGAGCCCTGCCATACCCTCAGCAAAGGACCCCAAATCAACTGTGGTTATGAAGCTGGCTGCCATGTGGACAACCTGGAGTCAGAGCACGGGGTAGTCACATATGACAATGGTTGAAATATCACAGCCACTCTCCCCCCACCCCCACTGGTGATCTATGGGCTGCGTGCCCTGTAAAAATTATTTATTGGGGCCTCAGAGTGTCCTGATTTAGTGCTGCTGCCTCTGGGGCCGAGAGGCCTGCCTGTCCGCCAGAGTCTAAGCGTTAAACGACGCTAAAAAGTTAAACGGCCAACGTTGGGGGCTCACTCAAGGAGGCACCATAAAGCTGTCGGAGCTGCTTAAATCAGGAGCGAGGATTCCCCGGGACATCTTCTCTCCATATGCTGCAAGCCAAGAAGGCTCTCCTCACCCCTCTGCCACTCACCCACGTAGGGCAGGAGGCACAAGGGCTGGGCACCCAGAATAGAACCTAAAAGAAGGTCAAGAATGGCCTTCCCTCCAGGGGTTCCTCCAGCATTACCTGGGGCAGGGGCTCAAGAGCATAGGAGGTCACATTGTCCAGTCCCCTGTCTCAGGGCAGAGGTCTTCTTGTTCAATCCAGTTTTTTATTGTAGTTTGGTTGGGTTTTTGCAGTGCTGAGGGTTGAACCCAGGGCCTCTTACATGCAAGGCAAGTGCTCTACCACTGAGCTAAACCCCAAATCTGGTTTTTAAAGACTTCCAGCAAAAGAAATTCCACAGTCTCTTCCCATGGCCAGTGGGGAGCAGTTCTTTCCTAAGTGTGTCTCACTTCAATCTATGCTCCTGCGTATCTAATCCATTGGAACTCAGTGTCTTCCTGCCAGCTTTGGAGAGGGTGTACTGACCAAACCAGCCTGTGCCCTCTGACCTCCTGTGCCCTCCACACCTACCCGTGTGACTCTCTGAGGAGCCGAGTCTCACCCATTGCCAATTTCCATCCACCAGAGCACCCCTGGGTGCTGGCATGATGCTCAAGCTTCACGATAGGTTTCCACAGCTGAACCCCAGACCATGCTGCCACCGCCCGGCCGCCACTGAGCACAAGGGAAGGTGGGTCTCCACAGGCTGTCTATCATGCTTTCTTTCAGCAGCAATAAAATTCACCTCTTAAAACCTCCGCTTGGGTCCCTAATATTTGCCTGGCTATATATCTCCGGTGATATATGGACAGAAATTGCTCATAAACGGCTATAAAACCTCTTAGTGGAGCTGGGGAGGAGGTGCATGAGGGTAGGCACAGCCCAGGCTGCAGGAGGATTGGAAGCTGAGCCACTTCACTGAGCATCCCAAACTAGACCCTGGATCCCAGCACTAGATGTGGGGCTCTGGTAAGGATGAAGGAAGGAGACCCAGAAAAAGATCTTCATCCCCGTCAGATGGCATTATGGGACTGTCTCACCTTCTTGCTCCAGCCATATTCTGTGTGGCCTCGAGCAAGTCACTCAACCACTCTGTACCATGCTTCCCATCGCTGACATGAGGATAATGACATCTACCCAGGCTCCTGCATTAAGTTGTCATGAGGATCAGATGAAGACACATACAAAGAATTCATCCATGCTTTTTAAAGTAGAGAGGTTGCATATACTGGGTGCTGCCCTCAGATGGGCAGGGCATATTTGGAAAGCCTACTCTGTGCTGGATACTTCACCTAATTATCCCTCATCCTTCAACACCCTGCCATGTCATTATGTTGCAGATGCCAAACCTCAGGTTCAGAGAGGTGTGCACAGGCTGTCAGTGCCAAAGATGGGATTTGCACCAGCCTGATCCCAGAGCCGGTGCCTTTCCACAAACCAGAATGAAATCCTGGCAACTGGGAGGATAACCAGGCGGCCTCCACACAGGGCAGATGGCTGAAGAATGCCTTTCTGACCAGGGCCCACTCCTCTCTAGAGTGCAGGCCTTTCTCTCTCTGTGTCTCTCCTCTCTTTCTCTCTTCTTCTTTCCTCTCTTTTTGTTTCAGGCCTGCAAGGGCCTAAAGGCCTGAGAGTCAAGGGGGTCCCCACAGCATATTCCCAACCACTATACCAAATTACCCAAGAAACACTTCTCAAAGTGGAAGGCAAAAACCTGGGGCATTGTGAGAGTCCTGAGCTCCTCTGCCCAGGAGCCCGGGAAGCATGGGTCCTGGGTGACCAAGAGAAGAGAGACCTTCAGGGGAACAGGGATGGACTGTGATGCCCACAGTTGCAGGGTTCCTGGTCTAGCTCTGCACGAACCAAGCACCTGGCTATACCTTCCCGTCACCCACCTTCTCCCACCTGCTGCTGGATGCCTCTTGCTTCCTTGATCCCCAGCCCTCCTCCACCCCTCAACCCATGCCCACACCCTCCCTCTCTCCCACAGCATCCCTGAGGTCCCTGTCTGCCCCTGTCCCACCCTCTCCCTCCCTGCCTATAGAGTCTCTGTGCCCCTTCCCTCCATCAGGACCCCTCCTCCTCTTTTCCCTAAGTCCCTTCAGCCCAGTTGTCCCCTATGCTTGCCCATGCTTCTCCCTCTCCTAGTACCCTCCTAGTTCCTGGATGTTCCTTCCTTCAAGCCCCCAACCCCTGCCCTTCCCCCTGGGTCCCCGATGTCTCTTTCCACCTGCTCTCCAGGACCCCCAGCACCTGCCTGCTCTTGCCTCCTCATGACCAACCGGGACAAACAGTAGGAAGGCCGTCCTTCTGCCCCACACTTCCCCTTCCCTGGTGGCTCCCACCCCCAACCCCACTTTTCTTTAAGTTTCCAAATCAACCTTCCTCCAATAATAATGATAAAGCAGGAAGCCGGGCCGGAGGACAGTGCAGATTTTTCTTCTTGACACGGAGTTTCCGATTAAAGGCAAAGGGACATAAATCCTCCCGCGTAATTGCTGTACTCCAGCTCGGAGCCACTCGGGAGGGAGGCTCCCACCCCCTCTGCCCCTACCTCTGGGAGCCCTACCCCCATTCTGAGCAGAGCCTGGTCCCCAGAGCCTGAGGGTGGGCCTAGAAGGGGGAAGGGAACACTGCGTCTGTGGGTGAGGCTGCGGTAAAGGGCTGGGACACACCGGAGCAGGCTCCCTCATCCCGCTTCCAGAGGCCAGAGGGATGGCCCGTGGCCCATCTGAAAGCACCTTCCCTGTCCAGCACACACACTGAAAGCACACTGTAACTTTGACAAAGCTTCCTGGGGTTCATCATCTCATTTGATCCTTGTAAGGATCTTGAAAATGATAAACATATCAGATGGTGGACAGGGTCCTGGAGATCCATCTGTGCAACTCCCCTCGTTCTGTAGGGGAAACTGAGACCTGGCAAAGGGACTGGCTGATGGCAGAGCCGGGATGGGAATGCTGTCCTAGCCCCACCAGAACTTGACTGGCATACACAGGGAGGGGCTGACAGGGCTTAGGTCCATTAAATCATGAGCCTACGCTAAGTAGCCTCCTCCCAAGTGGTTTTCTCATCTGACGGGGAAGCTTTGTTAAAAATCAGAAGTGCTCAGTGCTTTTCCCCATCTTTATAGATTAGAGGAGGAGGACACTGGAAGGATGTGTGAATTGGGGTCCCTAACCTGGCTCCAGTCCACACTTGCCCCTCCTCAGCTTTGCACACCCAGAGAGCACCACCTCTGCTTACACCACAGGCAGACCTCCCAGCTTGGCCTGGAGCCCTGACTCCTCACCCCACACAGAACCCTTCCCACTCTGATCCCTAATTCTTTCCCAGTCCTTCCAGCCTGCTCTCCTCCTCCATGAAGCCCTGCCTGATTTGAAATTCTGGGGTTCCACTTTCCCTTTTTCCTTCCTACACTGAACAGTCCCCCACCCCAGCTATTCCTAAGTCAGAGTCCTGGATGTAACCCGACTCTTCTCTCTCATCAGACTAGGGGGCATGGACCTGTCTCCTCCCTCAAACAGCCAGGTCCCAACTCCACCCTTCCCATCATCTCCACTCCCACTCACTCCCCCAACAGACTCAGACCCCAAACAGGTCTGTACAGGATGTTCATGCATAACCATGGGAACCCAGGAGTCCTGTCTCCTCTTCATCGGTGGAATTTTCCACGGAAGGTCCAAGGTTCCTATTTCAGATGCAAACTATTCACGGCTTCTCAGTTTCCCTGGCCACTTAGGGACATTTAACCTGCCATCCTCCCAGCTTCTTCAGGAACCCTCAGCCAGGCCAATGAAAGAGAAAATATCCTTATCTGTTTACCCATCTCTAAATAAAACTGACCCCAGCCAATTCCTGCTTGAGCTCTCTGGACATTCTGACATGGTGGCAGGCAACTGAGTCCTCTACCAGACCCTGATCAAAGGCTCCATGTTCCACCAGTACACATGCGTGTCCCGTGTACTCCCCCTTCCTGCTACCATGGCAACACTCAGTGGAGAGCAAGGGCCAATGATGGCTTTGGAGTCAGAGAGCATCCTGCCTGAAGGGTGAGAAACAGTGTGAAAAGCTTTAGATGCTTCTGTAGGGGCCTATGTTGAGGCTCCTGAGTTGTGTTTGGGGTGGCACCATAGCACTACCTGGTCTGGGAGTTAGGTTAGGCTTTTAGGGTGTCAGTGCAGATTCTCAATGCCACTGTAGAGTTTGAAGCATAACTGTGGAGTTGCCCTGAAGATCTTGATGGGGGTTTTGGACTTCACATTAGGGATGCTCTGGGTTGTCTAGAGAGTTACTCCAGAATGCCACAAGCCTGTGCTACTACCTGGGCCCAGTGATGAGGTAGGTACAGCAGGAAAGAGATAGAGATAGAGATAGAGATAGAGATAGAGATAGAGATAGAGAGAGAGAGAGAGAGAGAGAGAGAGAGAGAGAGAGAGAGAGAGAAAGGAGAAATTTTTAAAAGCTAGATTTTTTTAAAAACATTTTTGGTTTAGGTTTTTTTTTTTTAGTTGTCAATGACCTTTATTTTATTTATTTATTTATTTAACTGCAGTGCTGAGAATCGAACCCAGTGCCTCACACATGCTAGTCAAGTGCTCTACCACTGAACTACAACCCCAGCCCTAGAAGTGTTTTTGTTTGTTTGTTTGTTTGTTTTAAGTTTGGAGGGGAAAGAGTGACAGGCCCCAGGCTCACACAGGAGGGGATAATGTGAAGTTTCAGGGTTAGGAAGGCCATATTAAGAACACCTGTCTTGGTGTTCATGTCCTGAGTTCTGGTCAAGAGCCTCGTTCATTGGCGATGAGGGGCTGGGAATGGAGAAGGATTCTTACTGCCTTGGGAATGATTGCAGATTAGAAACTATGCACACTCCTGGCTTTCTGTAGGGAAGAAGGGCCAGGCAGATAATCCTCCTGAAGTCCCCAGTAGTCTTTCTGGGTGTGTGTCCCCAACAGCAACCAACTCTGAGCTCCTACCTCATTGTAGAGGCAGGAGTGACTTCAGGAGGAAAAGATACAGACCCCTAGGCTGGGGTTGTGGCTCAGTGGAAGAGTTCTTGCCTCGCATGCATGGGGCACTGAGTTCAATCCTCCGGACCACATAAACAAATAAAACAAAGACATTGTGTCCATCTACAACTAAAAAATTTTTTAAAAAGGATACAGACCCTTCTCCCCAAAGACCCCCAAACTTTCAGGTGTAACAGAGCTTCATCATGGACCCAGGCAATTAAGTGGTTAACTCTTCTTGCAGCTTGGATAACTTCCTGAAAGACAGAAGTATGAAGCAAGGATTAGCAGAGAGGTGGGCAGCAAGAGAGTCAGGCAGAAACAGGCTGAGGGCCACCTCAGGGTGAATAAGGATGGTGGTGAGTTCTAACCCTAGAGACCTGGGTAGGGAAAAAGGCCTTCACCCTCGTATCCATCACTCACTTAGCAAATCATAAGGACAGCTGTGTCTCACGCATGGTACCAGAAAATGCATACAAACTAGAGGGGCAGGGACAACAACTGGAGGTGTCCCCCAAAACTCTAAAATACTAGCTTTGGCTTTCAGTGTTCTCTGAATCCAGACTAAGTAACCTTCTGTCTCCCTGCCTCTCCAACACAAGAGAAATGCTTTCTCCTTAATTCCAGCTTCCTTCTTCTCTAGAGTCCCAATTCCTACCCCAGTCCCTGCTGTTTAAATATGCCCTGCTCCTCTCTCTAGGAAGACTTTGGAGCATTTTGGGTCATAGCTACAGCAGGAGGAACTGGGGCTAGATATTCTGAGCACCTTCTCAGCAGCAGGGAGGAGCTGAGCGGGAGGCCAAGGAAGGACGGTGTGAGCTGATGAGTCCAGGCCCGAGATCCTCAGCCCGACTTTGCATCTTGCTGAAGAGGCATCATTCATCCGCCCAGGGGTGGAGATGGGGCAGGGGGAGGGGAATGAAAAACACCCACAGCCCATTAACCTACTTTTGCAACTTCATTAAAACAGAGTCTTCGACATATCGCCATAAATTGTCTTCTGAGGAGGAAGCCAGATCCAACATCAAGTTCTAGCAGCAAAGCCTCTAAGAAAAGGCTGGAAGAACCAGGGTGGAAGGAATACAATATACTCGTGGCACTGGGGTGGCAGGAGTTGCTGAGAGGCTTCACAGACTGGGCCAGTCCAGCGGGGCCAGCACACAGTCTCTGAGGTGGGCAGGCCACTGTGTGAGGGGCCAGGAAGGGATTTTACATAATGTTGTGCACTTGCTGCTCTGATCAAGAACCCTTAGAGCTTCCTGGAGTCCCTTATAACAAAATTAAAAGCTCTTCTCCACTTTCCAGGGCTTCCTTCGAGAAACCCTGTTCTGGCCTGAAGCCCTCTTCTGCAAGGTGTATGCTGAGCATGATGTCTTTCCTCCAGAGAGCCTGAGGTCAGCCCTACCCTGGCTGGGCAGGTGGCCCAGCTCAGAGGAAGGAGCACTAACCCATGTGCAGCAGGGCTGGGCTCCCAATTTCAGTCTAGGTAACCTGGATCCAGTCCTCGCATGGGTAGTGACTAACTGCCCAGGCCCTGGAGAGGGATTACCAGGGTTCAAATGCTGCCTTTGCCATTCAAGGAGTTTGGCCAAGTTATTTAACCTCTCTGTGCCTTAGTTTCCTCACAGAAATAAAGATATCTCAAAGTTGTTGAAATTTAAATAGGATCACCCATGGAAAATGCATAACTCTTGGGACCTGGCACATTCTAGGAGTCAAAAAACATGAGCCATTGTTGTCCTTATTATGAATTTATTTCTCTAGGGTTTCACAGGCCTGAAAAGAACTTTTGATGATCATGGAATCTGAACATCTGGTTTTATGCATGAGGCAACTAAGGCCCAGAGAGCAGAAGCGACTTGAGCAGAATTATAATCCAGATTTCCTTCCACCCAATAAAAGGGTCTTCCCTTGAGACATCTCCTCTGGGCCTTAGTTTCTTCATTTGTACAATGAAGTGATCCAAGTAGGATAGTGGGTTCCTTGCCCATTATTATTCTATCAGGAGTATGGACTCAGAAGCTCCTCTCAAACCTCTCTCAGAATCCAAACCTGCAAAGGTAGACTAGATCTGGAGAAAACCGTGCAAGGTCAAGGACAGGGAGTGACCTGGAACCTGAGCCATGGCCCCTCTTTCCTCTTCCTCAGCAGCAACCCCAGAGAAACCCTGAGCAGGTCACAGACCCAGGTCAGGACAATCTCAGGGCTTCTACCACTGTCACTTGAGGAGACAGTCATCCCAGAAAGAGCAAGGACTCTCCAAAGCCTCATGGGGAGGGAAGGAAGGTCACGAGAAAGACTTCCTGGGGTAGGATTATTTTGACACAGTCCCTACATAGACAGGGGTGGAGAAGAAGGGTGCGGGGGATGCAGCAGAGGGCCCTGTGCCCAGGGCCTGCTCTGCCTGCCCAGGTGTCCCACCCTGGCACATCTCCATCCTCTCCTCACTTCCCAATTCTGAGCTGCCTACACTCCTACCATAGCTGCAGCCCAAGAAAACATGGCCATAAAACAGACATTTGCTTTAATTTTCACTTGAAGGGGCAATTTAACACAGGTCGTTTGCAAGCTGTTGGGAGTTCTTTATGAGCCTGTATCATGTTTTCCTAAAGTCCTCCCCCAAAAGTGGATTTCTGGGGTCAAAGTTCACACACAACTATTTAGGGGGAAGAGGGTTGTGGGGAGTATGGGGATTTCAGAAATGGGGAATACATGTGTTTTCCAAGTCACATCAACATGGCTTAGAAAATAAGAGCAAGAGAAAGACAGGCCAGGCTAGCCAGCCCCTGGTCCTAGGCAAATGTTGTGTGATTTTATCCAACCCTTTGCCCTGTCCGGGCTCTGCAAGCAAAAGCCAGACCTATCATAAATAAGATATTTGTGGCTAGGCTCCAGTTTCTAGGGACCTTCCACCCACTCACAGTGACCCAGATACTCATATACACAGCCAAACCACCTTCCCTGGACCCTGACTTTAGCACCTTCTGCTTTGGAATCTCTCCAGCCACTTTAGCCCCCAGCAAACTGCTGACCCGTCTCTGACCTCAATTTCCCATCTTAAGTCCTCTGCTTGTCTTGTAGGGTCCTGCCTCCTCAGGAAGAAGGCTAACACTTGATAGGTCCTCCCAGCTACTCTGAGGAGGGAACAGTCAACCATCCCACCTCCTTCCAAGATTCAACTTGGCTTCCTCTCCCTTGATTTTCCCACAGTCCTTCCCCTCTTCTCTCCAGAGCCCAAGGCTGAGAGGCACTGGAAGGAATAAACCTCCCATACCATAAACTGAGCATTTTCCCTATGAGTCTGGATGCACTCAAGGCCCTTGGAGATCCCAAGGCGGGTAGGGGCCAGGAGGCTGGGACCCAGAGTACCTTGAACATGCACCAGTCCCCCTTTGACTCCCTGCAAAGAAAGCGTCTTACTACTAAGAACATGTGGGACTCAGGAGTTTGGTGATACACTCTGGGGCCCCCATCACCTTCTCCCAGGGGCAATGTGGGGAAATGAAGATGAGTCAGTGGTTGTACTGTAGGACAAGGGTCTCCCTTTACTCAAGACCCCTCCCTCTTCCTCATATTTCAGAGAAATTTTCCTGCTCTCTTGGAATTCCAGCCTCAGCATTCCCAGGGAAGGGTGATGAGGCAAGGGGGACAATTCTCAGACTTGGAGAGACCTAGCGGTCAGGGTCAGGAATGGAAGGCAGGATGTCTCAGAGGCAGATGAGGCAGGAATATGGGAACCTGGCATGGTGGGAAATTCTGCGATTCCTGCCATAGCAGCAGCAGTTTCAGAGGAGACTCCACCAGGGCTGCTGACTAGAAGCTCTCCGAGGTGGTCTAAGAAGCAGCCCAAACCCCCCAGCAGGCTGCTGATCACGGACTCCATGTAGGCCCAGGTGCCAAGCTGCTGGGGCTGATTTGAGAGGAGGTGAGTATGGGTCCTCCCAGGGAGCTATCAAAAAACAGCAAAACCCACAAGAGGTGGGTGGAAGGGAGGGGACCAGACACCATTTCCCCAATAACAGTCCTTGTGAGTACCTTGTGCATGAATCAAGCTTCCACCTACATGACCTTTTCTAAAGTCTAAAAGAAGCCTGTAACATTAACCCATTTTGTGTATAAATAAACTAAGGATGCAAGAGGTCAAGGAAGTAGCTCAAGACCACATTGGACTCGTCTAGACCTGACACCAACCTGCTTTCTCCCTGGGTTGGGACCTCTCCAATGCCATTGATCTAGTTACCACCACCCGCCCCCGGCTGCCAACTGGCAGGTTAAAAGAGGCTACCCATGCACCTATCTGCAACTGAGCATTTACCTCCATCCTAAACACCACAGAAACACAGATTCTCAGAGTAGGGAAGTCCAAGCCTTCTCATGACGCGAATTAGGAAACATGCCCAGAGAGAAGAAGCAGCTTGCTCAGGGTCACACGGCCAGAAGAGTCAGAGCTTGGATTTGATTCAGTTCAGAAGGCTGTTCTTCCCTAGGGCCAGGTTCTCAGCCATTTACACATATAGATGCCAGGTACCATATTAGATGCCAGGAAAATAATGATGAATAAATGCAGGCACTGCCTTAAGAGACTCAGAAGTAGGGAGACACAACCTGCAGGAAGACTTACCCTCCAAATGCCAAGGACCACCTGCTAAGGAAAAAGTTGCTGCAAGCTGGGGCAGTCACAAAGGCTTCCTGGAGGAGGTGACCTTGAACCATGAGAGAGCTGAGTGGGAAGAGCACTGCTCTAGCCATCCAGGCAGGAGGAGGAAATGCAGCACACACGACCCGCCTTCCTGGGGAAGATACTCCCATTAGAGGATGGCGGGCAACAGGACTGGAAGGCACTTTGAAGACTAGACCAAAAAAAGCCCTGAATGACAGGGCTGGGAGTCTGACCTTCACCCCATCAGCCCTGGGGAAGTTATAGAAGGGAAGGCTTTTTTTCTGAAGTAAGAAGAGGTCCCCTATAAAGGGGTTCATTAGGAAATTTACCCTGACAGCAGCTCACAGGGTAGACTGCCTGGGAGAAAACCTGAGGCACCCAGCACATCCGTGTGAATGTTGAGTGTGGTCTCTGGGGATGACAGTGTGTGTGTGTGCGTGCGCCCACACATACACATGCATTTGTGCACACACAAGCACTGTACTAAGCCCGGGAAAGCCTGGATCATACAACTACCCTGCTCTGCTCTTGTGGGGAGATGATGGATGACCAGCTCCCCGCCCCTTATGTCTCCTTCTCATAACCACCCTGAATGGGCAAGAGAATAGCTACCTCCCCCATTCTGCATGCCCAGTACCCCGGCATGCACACCATCAACACAGTAGGAACAGAGTGAGAATCTCCCCTCCTAACACTGCCCCAGATCTCATACCGGCAGTGACGGATACCCAAGATGCCAGGATAAGGGTGGAGGGGTGGAGAGACTGACCATCCCCCAGCCTGAGGAGCTCCGAGGGCAGTGAGGAGTCTGGTGGGGAGGGTGGAGGGGCGCTGCTGGGGAGGACAGCTTAACCTGTTGGGACCCATGTACACTAGGAGAGTGGGGGTTACTAAAAACACCCTGGAGAGACAAGTGGAGGTGAGGGGAGCCGATCAGAAGAGGGCTTGCTAGGAGCAGGGCTAGAAGCCCACCTGCCCCTTACCTTCCTGCTCACTACCCTCAGTATAGGTGCTGACTGAAGTCACGTTACCTAGCCAGCTGTTTTATTGTATCCTCTTTTGAGACCCTGGATATCAAGGATCTCAGGCCATCCCTTTCCCTTCTCCCTTCAGGGAGGAGATCCTTGAAGATGAGGAACTGTGGCTAATGAATCCTGGTGGGGTCATCATTTCTGTGACCTGCGATTATCAATTAATAGTGATTAGCAATCATCATAGCCATGATATCATAAATTATCAATTAATAGTGATTAGCAATCATCATAGCCATGATATCATAAATTATCAATTAATAGTGATTAGCAATCATCATAGCCATGATATCATATCCACTGCCACCCAGAGAAAAGGGAATGGCAGCCACTCACCCGCTCTGCTCATGCTTCCCATTTCCCTTCTTGGAAGTCTGTGGAGAATCCTAGTTTAGGGATCCACAGGATCTCAGAATCAGAGCAAATCTTACAGAGGTCCCCTTTTCTCCATTGCTGTCTGTGTGCCCATCTCCGGCTTGGGTCACTCGTTCCCACCTTGCCTTGCGCTGGGGAAGGGTTGAGAACGTGTTCTGTGCCCTAAGGCCCCACTGGCCCAGTGGAGAAGTCTGCAGGACTACTGCTCCCTTTCTAATCCCGAGGTCTTCCCATCCCTCCCCAAGCCAGCCCAGACCCAGCGCCTCCCACACCAACACGGACTAACCTCCTGGAACGTCCGGTCAGTGTCACCCCACCCGCCCCTCCAAGACAGCATCCCCGGTTCTATCCTGAGCCTCCTACTCTAACTCCTTCTGCTTCTACAGCTGCGCGCCGTGAGCCTCCCACTGCGCAGGAAAAAACGAGGACCTGATTCGCCTTCTAAGGAGACTTTCAAACCTCTGAGCACGGGTCTGTCTCTTGCTCAAGTGCACCTCATCTCTGACTTCCAGGCACTTCCTGATATTTAACCTGAGTCTTACCCTCTGTGGGCAGAATTTGGCAGGAGGTCATTTATTTAACGTCCTAGCCCAGTGTCCCAAGTCACTGATGTTGTGACTGTGATGTGTTTTGTTCCCTCTATCAGCCTTCCAGGGCACTCCCCCCACTCCATCCCCAGTTCCGGGGCCCCCCAGAGCCCCATCCCCCAGAACTGTTCAGGTATGCCTGTCCACAGGCCTGGCTCTAGCTCAGGATGTCAGTCCTGGCCCAAGAAGAGGAAGGGCCTCATATAGCCCAGCTCCCAGCCTTTCCTCTAGAAGAGGTAATTAGGAGCTGTGCGGTCCCTGTCCCCCAACAGGTACAGCTGAGCAGCTGCATCCATCATCAGGGGCAGCTGCCAGAGAGGAGGAAGGTCACATGGCTTCATAAGACCAACGGGAGGGCAAGGAGAGGCCTCGTGCATAGGGATTGGCTGGTCTGCAGCAGGAGAGTCATGGCTGTTGGGGATAACCTGAGAATGACCTTGTGGGGACGTTAGCGCCCCTGGCTCTACTCCTCCCCAGACATCCCTCCACCTACACCTAGTCCCTAACCTGAGGCCCTACCACCATCCTGGCCCTGGCGTTTCCTCTCCCCCTTCCAAGTCATTTATCTGGATGTAATCTCTTCTCTTACTCTTCTTTTTAAAAAGGAAAATGGCCTCTCATGTGCTTAATAGACCTGAATCAGGAGAGTGAGTAGTTTTCCGGCCCAAATAGGTGCTGATGACTCCATGAAGGAAGGAAAGAAGGGAGGGAGGGGCCCTACTTGGATGGAGAAAGTGTTGGTGCAGGTGCATTTTTCTCTAATTGCCTGTGCCTGTGCCAGGATGTGAGTGTGAAGGAGCCTGTGCTGGCAGCCGTGTGCACGGCACATTGGCGCGGGTGCAGCCTGGGACGTGTCTTGCATACTTGCACCGACCTGGGTACATTACCACATGCTGCAGTGCACTTGGGCAGAGATGGGTGTGTTGACCTTGTGCCTTCTTTCTGGGTGTGCACAGGACACTGGGCCTGTCCAGGCACACTGACACAGTGGGCTTTCACCCTGTTTCTGACCCAAAGAGGGGAGCCCCTGCAACTCACGTGCATCTGGAACCTCTGAGCACATCTCCCAAGCAAAGGAGGTACCCCCACTCCCAGAGCCACAGGTCAGGGTGGCAGCTGGCAGGAGAGAAGAAAGGGAAAAGAGGAGGGGTGGCTTCACCAACACCTGTGAAGGTTCTTCGTTATATATGCAAATGTCCTCATTAGAGATGCAGAGCGCTTCCTGGAGTTAATCGCTGCTGCAGCCGGTCCTGTGTGGATGTGCTAAGCAGAAGGAGACTGCGGGCTGTGGGGAGAGCGAGGAGGCAGGACCACGGCCCTCTGGCCAGAGAGTGCCCGGGCCCCCATTCCTCACGACCCATCCTGGGCTGTCCTGGGTTGAGAAGTCTGTGGCAGGGACAAAGGGCTGCTATGAGCAGGCACAGCACACCCAGCAAACCGCAGCGCGGGGCACTTGGCTTTGTGTGGGCAGGTAGGCCTGAGCAGAGCCCCACGCCTACCCTGGGTCAGGACTTGCCTCCTATGAGGACGACTGCAGTCATTCACACCCCTCCGCCTCTCCACCCACCAAGCCCCAAGGCCAGAGTCCCTCTGGGTCTGACCCTGACCCCCATCCCATAAGACAACACAAGGAGACTCCTCAGGCCTCATCCTCTTGTCACCTCTGCCATTGAGTACCTAGAAGAGAGTCTCACAGTAGTCTTTTCCTGTTGCCCCAACCACGGAGATAGGAAGCTGACTCTCATCAAGCCCCCTCCTCGCCCTGGCTCTCATCCCCATTGGCCAGCCACGTACAGGCCGGCCCTTTCTTGGGGCTGCTTTGTCCTTTTTCAACCTCACTGCGACCAGCATGGCACCAGACACAAACACAAACAGTAACCATCCATTCACGCGTGCCCCCAGAAGCATGCAAACAACTGCTTGCCTCCTCACAGGGGCACACGCTGGCCTGTTTACACCAGCGCGTGCTTAAATACACACCCACATTCAAACAGTCCTGCCAGCCTCTGCTGTCCTTGTACACACATGTCACCCCATTTTGGGGACAGAGTCCACAGAGACCTCCCCTGCCCTACCCCCCACCTCTCCTTTCTTCACTTCTCCCTCCCCCTCTCGCCCTCCTCCCTGGGCACCCGTTTGCCAGGGTTATTTATAGAAGCAAGCGATAAATTCAGTGTGTTTCTCGGCGCGCAAAGCTATAAATAATGGCACAGATCATTAAACCCCGAGAGCAGGCCCAGCCGCCGCAAACAAGATGAAGTACAAAACCACCACGTGAGAGGGAGAGAGGGAGGTGCAAGGCAGAGCCCCAGACCCAGGCCAGCGGGCCCAACCCTCAACCACAGCCCAGTCCCAGTGAACTTGGGCCTCCGAGAGGCCTGGGCCCTGGGCCCTGGGCCTCATTCCCACCCCTCCTCCCTCTGTGCCCTCTTTCCCATCTACCCGCCCTCGGCTTCTTTCTCCCCTTCCCTCACTGTTCTCCCATGTTTTCCTGGTTTATTTATTTATTTTTTCCTAATTCTCCTTTCCCACCTCTCCCTTTATCTCTCCACATTCCCTCCTGTGCCTTTACCTTCCACCCTTTATCTTTCCCTCTCCATCCACCTGTTCTTCTCCCCAGCCCTTCCTTTTCCCCACCCCAAATCTCCAGGCCCCAGGAGGGCCCTCATCCCACCAAGGAGCCCTCAGAGGCAGAAAGTCCCCTGTCAGCAGAACACGGGCGCTGGCTGCTGATTCAGTGTCTGTAATCTCCCAGGCAGAGGCGGGGGCAGGGAGAGGGACAGGGAAGATGGATGAGGAGTAGAAGAACAAAATGGCATGGACACCAGGTACAGGCTGTAGGCTGTGTGGGGTTCTGGGAGCAAAACCAGAGCCCCAAGCTCCACCGAATCCCACTACCACTAGCCAGTCAGTGGAGCAAAAAAGTACTGTCTAGAGATGGAGGGAAACAGCCATTGGAAAGAACAAGGCACCCTGAAAGGAATGAGGGGATAGGTAAGGGAGCAGTAGGGAGAGGCTGTTGAAGGAGCCTGAGAAAGAGGCAGCAGGAGGAAGCCAGAAAAGCAAGGAGACTTGATAAAAATGATGGCCCTGCCCAATCCCACCTCATCCCCAGATCCAATATGGACCCCTGAGCAGCCATATTGAGTTCCTCAGTCCAGGTCACTAAGTGGAAAGTTCTGGGCTTCCAATTACGGCTACCCCAACTCTCCCTCCTTCACTTTTTGGAAGTACTGCTACCTTTGGGTTTCATCTAGTTCACTCTGGTCTTCTTCATAGAGGTTTGCTTAGACCCCCATCTAGGTCCCCACATTCTAGGGTCTCTCACCCCTTCTCACTGAGAAGTCCTTAGCATTACTTCAACTTGAGCCTCTCAGGAGGGCAAGTCCACCTCTGTCCAATACATGCAGTTAAGGGCCCCAGAAAAACAAGCAATGCTGAACTCAGAAGCAAGTCCAAACCCAGGGGAGCTGGTCCATTCTCTCCTCTCTGGCCATGTCAGCAAACCAACTTCAAGTGGGGCAGGAATTGGACTCCATATCAACCAGAACCTGCTGGCGCTGTGGGATGGGAGACACTTGGAGAGCTGATGGGGAGCCCCACAGGCTTGAACAAAGTGTAGGCTGGCTTTGTGGAGGGGTGGGCAAAGGGGCTCAGAGCCTTCCTCCACTGCCCCTGCCCTTTCCACCCCGTGGCCAAAGTAACCATCTGCTCCTGCTCACTCCCCTGTTTGCAGCTTTGATGCAGAGCTCGGTTATTCGCCCAGGGATTTATAGTAGGAGCCAGGACAGCAGCTAAATCCCCCAGCCACAGAGTTAAATCAGCTGCTGCGATGGGCCGGAACGAGGGAGCTGTCGGACTGGGAGGCTGCACAGCAGGGCTGGAGAGGAAAACACTTGTCCCGGATCCCTGGGGGCAACCACCAATAAATCCCCTCAGGCCCTGACGAGGGCTGGCGATCTGACCAGATCTCAGCTGTCTGTGCTGTAACAGCCAGCAGTGCCACAGCAGCAGACTAAGGCCAAGGGCTTGGGGACGGACCCAAGAACTGCTCAGAGCATCTGGGCTAGTGAAAATGGGGCTGTTTTCCCAAGAGTTGTGTGAAATAGTCTCTCTGAAGGGAGAGTAGGTTTCCCAAGCCAAAATGCCTGAACTCAAATCCTGGCTCTGCCACTTATTAACTGTGTGACTACAGGCAAATTACTCGACTTCTCTGTGCCTCTGTTTCATTATCTGTAAAATGAGGATGAGGATAGCACCTACCTCCCACAATTATTGTGATGATTAAATGAGACAGCGTGCATAAAGTGCTTAAATCTGCACCTGGAAGCAGATTGTCAGTGGCACTGTTGTAGAGAGTAAGGTCTCCAGGCTAAGTTGGATCTGGTCTTGTATAGAGGAACAAGAAGGGACCAAATGACCTTTGGAATAACATGGGTTTGCTGGAATGATGCTTAAAGAAACAGAGAGGTTATTTCTTAGTGTCACTGGGAGAGAGCGTAAGATCAGTTTTTCCCAGGGCTGTGGTTAAGAACGCCCTGGTTACTCAGGCCTATATTGGAGTTCCAGAGCTATACAAGGTGAGACCTTCTTCAAGTTGTTTAACTTATCCACACCTCACTCTCCTTATCTGTCAAATGGGATAAAAATACTCATTTTACAGGGTTATTGAGAGATTTACACAAAATCATATCCAGGTAAAGTGTTTGGTTGCACCTTGTCCATAGTAAGTGCTCATTTAATTTTAGTCTTGTCATTACTGTTATTTCAACAGTAATTGAAACAGGGATTGCGGGTTATGCATGGCCCCTGAATCTAGGCACCAAGCCCTCTGAACTCAAGAAGAGCAGCTGAGAGAGGAGTGTTATTGCCAAAGACAAAAGGTAAGAGAATGGGAGGCAAGAGGAGCTAAGGCTGGGGGTGAGGCGGCAGGAATCAATATAGCGAAAGGCAGCCAGAAATGTAAGCAGATAGCAGGAGAAAAGAGGGGAGACTTTACAAAGAGAAAAGAGGATGGCACAGAGGTGAGGCTCAGGGACCCCTGGAGGAGACAGATAAAGGGAACCCACCTGGGACAGAAATGACAGGGGGACCCGGGGGAAACATGAGTGGAGCTTCAGGCAGGGGTCATGAAAGCGGACCAGGGAGAAGGGAGTGGGGGCTTTGGAGAGCACTAAGGGACAAAGGAAATAAGGGGAAGTGGCCAGGAGAGGAAAAAGATCAAAAGAGACTGGAGTACCGGCTGGGAGACAAAGGAGAGGAAACAGCAGGCCAGGCCCCGGCTCGGCTCCGTGGCTCGTTATGCAAACGTGATTCCAGGGCCGCTCCACTGCCCCTCCCCGGCTTTCATTTTCAGCTTGGCTTCCCCATGGCTTCCCTCCTGCGCCCCTCCTGCCAGCCTCCACCTTCTCCACGCTCAGCCCAAGGCATGAGAGGCCTCAGGGAGGGTAAGGGGCTTGGACACCATTCACCAGGGGGTGAGAAGGGGAGGAAGAAAACGGCCCCAACAAGAGCAGAACCCCAGGGTCCGTCCCTCCTCCAGCAGCTCCCCTCCATCAGCATGAAGACAGGACAAGTGACAGAAAGAAAGAAGGGCAAGCGTGGAATGATTATAACAGCACTTAAAACATTAGCATTTCACAGTCCACAAAGTGCTTTATAAGCTCCAAGCCCCAGGCTCACAACAACCATTGTGAATGACAGTATTATCCCCATTTTTTGTTGGTTTTGTTGTTTGTATTGTTTTGGTCCTGGGGACTGAACCCAGGGGTGTCCAATAACTGAGCCACATCCCCAGGTCTTTTTATTTTTTGAGTCAGGGTCTCACTAAGTTGCTGATATTCTCATCAGTTGCTGAGGCTGGCTTTGAACTTGAGATCTTCCTGCCTCAGTCTCCCACATTGCTGGGATTCCAAGTGTGCGTCACCATGCCTGGCCTCTTGCTTGCTCTCCAGGATTCCCAACAGGACCCAGCATAATTCCATATGACCAGCATCCCTTTCACTCAGGAATCAGCTGGCAGGTGGCAACTCAAAAGAACATACAGCAGCTGGAGTGAAATATGACAATTCTTTCCAGAGTTGCTGTTTCCCCACTTTCCTCCCAAAAAGATCAGAGGTGACTTACCAGATAAAACAGAGCCATTAAAACAACCACGTGCTGGTGGTGTGGTAGTACCTGCCTGTAATCCCAACTACTTGGGAGCCTGAGGCAGGAAGATCCGAAGCTCAAAGCTTGCCTCAGCAACTTAGCTAGGCCCTGTCTCAAAATAAAATAAAAAGAACTGGAGATGAGGCACATGCTTAGTATGTGCCTGGTTCCATCCCCAGTACTGCAAAAGGGAAAAAAAGAAAAGAAAAAAAAAAAAAAAAAAGAAAGAATCAGAACAAAGAAGTAGAGTGAGAAAATATCCCTGGAAAGGAAACGAAGAATAGACAATTACCTCCGAGGAACAAAAACTTAACCCTCAGCTTCCTAACACTAAAAATAAATGAAACCAGGTTAAAAGCAAAAAGAAAAGAAAAAAAAAAAAAAAAAAAAAAAAAAACCCTCACTTCTACCAGAAGATTCATCAGTCAGGTGATGAGCACCTACTGTGTGTTATGCCTTGAAGCTGTGATTGACACCAAGGATATAGACTTTTTACTCTACACAGTCAGGAAGATTTTGCCTGAGATATGCAGAGCACATTTGCTGCAGAATTGGAAGAACACTGGACTGAAACAGCTTGAGAACAATGAGGAATATAAAAAGCAAAGGCCATGGGCCCAGGAGAGAAAGGGTCCCCATGAAGTTTTCTCAGAGTGGTGACAGTGATAGCCCTTGGATTGGTTCCTTCTCCCAGGTCCTTTCAGCTGCCCTTCCACTCCCAATGGCCTATTTGGGACTAACCCCCTGCCAGTCAGTCTATCCACCTCCATGCAATGCTGGCAGTGACTGTCCCTGGCTTCTTCTGCTTGTTAGCACATCAGCATGGGGATCATCAGCAGCCAAAGTAGATCAAATGAAAATAATACCCCACACTCGCCCACAGAAACAAAATCTGCCCTCCCTTTTGCCACAATTTTAGGCCTGTAGGAGGAACAAGTACCAGCAAGAGAGTGTCCTCAGGCACAGGGGACAGGGAACACACTGGGAAAAAGGAAATGGAACCTAGTTAGGGAAAATTCTACACTTGCAAGTTGGGCTGCCTCCCATAAGCAATCATAGAAACGCTACCCGTGGCTACCCGTGTAGCTCAGTGATAGAGCACCTACCTACATGTCCAAAGACCTGGGTTCCATCCCAGCACCACAAAAGCAAACCAAAAGTCTTACTCCTTCCCCAGCAGTCAGAAAGAAAGGGTCTACCCCACACAAGCCTGTGTGTGAAGTACATAGGTAGGAACTTAATTTAAACTAAAAACTTAGTTCTTAGAAACAGGGGCACCTGTTCTGGCCAGTGCTGGAGGTGTCTAAGCAGGAAAAGTCCCCAAGCATCTGGCATTGGTAACATTGAGATTCCCATTCCAAGGTCTCGAGATGCTGGTGCTGAGGGTGGAGTGGCTGGTGGGACACTGGAGTGAACCACAGTCCCTTGTTCAGCAACAAGGCCCAACAGTGTTGCTACCTGCTCATTTGCCATGGAACAGTAACCTCCTCATTCCCCTCTTGAAGCATAGCTGGTTCTCATCAGGGACTCCTGGGCAAAAGAATCTGGCGTTAAGGCAAAAGCTCATAAACTTTCCATAGAACAAAATGATTCTAGCACTTTCTGACAGGGAACCCCACCCCCAGCTTCTGCTCAACCCAGGGACCATCCTTTCATTTTCATAGCCTGACCAAGCATTTGGTGAACACAAACAAGATAACCTGCAGAGAAGGGTCCCACTCTATTAGTCAGGTAAACCAATAGATGTGAAGACTTCCCCAGAAGAACCCCTTCCAAATACACATACCTCCTTATGGAACTCCCTTCCACCGCTTCCTAAAGCATACAGAGCAAGCCTCCCTTCACACCAAAACACCAACTCCTCATCTAAAGCCCTCCTTAATGCAGACTCATACCAGGCCCCACGGTTTCTCCTTCCATTATTCCCCTCTCCCTGCTACTGGTCCCTGTATGGTTAAGGAACATACCCTGCCTCCAGCCCATTTTTCCTGGAATGCCCTCTCCACCACTTTTCAGGGCCCCCATATGCTCTCCCCATCCCCTCCAAGCCAAATTTAAATTTCCCCTTCACTGTTGGATGCCCTCCTGCCCCCTGTTCATCTGTGCACTTGGTGCTAATAGGTAGTTTGGATAATGTTTCTGGAATTTTTTTGTACCAGGGATTGAACCCAGGGGTGTTTAACCATTGAGCAACATACCTAATCCCTTTTTATTTTTATTTTGAGACAGGGTTGCTTAGGGCCTCACTAAATTGCTGAGGTTAGCTTTGAACTTGCCATTCTTCTGTCTCAGCCTCCCAAGTCACTGGGATTACAGGCATATGCCACTGCACCCAGCAATGCTTGTGGAATTTAACAAAAATTGCAAACCTGTTCACTGCCAGGCTTTGTCTTCTATGACTCACAGTGTTCTGAGGAGTAAGGAGACTAATCAGGGACAGAGAGACAGCCTGGAACCCTACTTCCCCACCTCAGAGGTGGGGCCTTAGAGAAGGAGGCTGTTGTAATGCTGTGATGCTTCTAGACTTCCAGAGACCCTGAGCTGGGGACTTTGGGAACCTTTATAACAGTGGCCTTGGGCTGGGGTATAGCTCAGTGGTACAGAGTTTGACTAGAGTGTATGAGGTTCTGGGTTTGATCCCCAAGTCCAAAACAAAACAAAACAAGACCAGCAGCCTTGGACCTCCTTCTTTCTTTGGTTCTTCTTTTTTACTATCTCAGTGCCTCTCAATCTTCATCCATCTCTCTTGCAATTTGAGGTTGAGGGTACCTTCTGCCTGAAAGGCATCTCCTCTTAAGAGTCTCGCTCCTCAAAATGTGATCAAAAGCTAGGCACAGTGGTACATATCTATAATCCCAACTATTACAGAGACTGAGGCAGGAAGATCATAAGTTCAAGGCCAGCCTCAGCAACTTAGTGAGACCCAGTCTCAAAATAAAAAATAAAAAGGGCTGGGGATGTGGCTTAGTGGTAAGAGTGACCTGGCTTCAATTCCCAGTACCACAGAAATAAAGTTGAAATCAGTAGCCTAAAAAGTCAGAAAGGCCAGATCAGCAGCACAACAGGAAAACTGAATGCCTAAGACATTCATTCATTTATTTGTTCATTAATAATAAACACCTACTGGATGCAAACTGCTGCTAGGCATTGAGGATAAAGTGGTGAATGACTCAGGCGCCCAGGCTGGAGAGGACAGGATAAATGTTCCCACCTGGTGGTCCAAGCCCAGACACCCAGAGTGGGAGGGAGTTAAGTTTGACTGGAGTTTAAGGCCCTGGGGTTGGTGAGGGATCCCTTCCATCTCCCAATCAAAAGAGAATCAGTCAGTGAGACAGAAGGGAAAAGAACAAAGAAGAAAGCTGAGCACAAATGGAAATGAGGGAGTCCAAGACTCCCCAAAGCTCCCCACCACTTCAGAGACACACTCAACCCTACTTCTTGATCTCCCCTTGGAGTCCCCTCCAGGATACCATCCTGACTCCCAGTCAGATGACCTCCAACAATGGGTTCCTCAAATACCACCTTGAATGGAAGTCAACCCAGGCCCATCCAGCACCCTTCACCCCAGGGGCTGAGAGGGCAGTAGGGTGACCACAGGGCAGGCCGACTGCTTCGAAGGACACAGAAAAGTAGGAAGACATAAAGTCTGGAAATGGTGCTGGGAAATTAGGGAAATTGGCTGCTGTGTGGAGAATGGACTGCTGGGGGACCAGACAGGGGACTGTAGTGCTCAGCAGCACAGGTAAGAGAAACAGGACATGGCCAGGATCATATACTTGGAGAGGGTAAGATGATGTGGTCAGAGTTGGGACATAATTTGTGACAGAGCTGAGAGAACTTGCTGCGTAAGGGCTGGGTTTTGGGAGATGAGAAGGTGAGGGAAAGAAGATGACTGCCTCTTGTCTCAGGGTCCAGCCACCTGGTGGATTAGGCAATCCAAGGGGATCTGAGGAGGGGTTCTAAAGAATGGGTCAGAGTAAGGGGAAGAGGAGAGTCCAAGTTGTGAAGATGTAAGAAATGAAAAGGAAGGGATGAAAAAAAGAAAAAAATTCAAGTCCTTAGTCAAAGTTTCTTGAGAATGAGAATCTTCTGTCTCTACTGGACGCTCCAGAGTCCTCCCTTGCCATTCTGCACATAGGCACAAGCAGGCCTCAGTGACCATTGGCTGCTTGTGGAGAAGTGATAGGAATGGCAGACTGGGTGGGCATAAAGGACACTCAGCCCTCTTTTAGGAGCCCTGGTCACCTGCTGGCAGAGGGTTGTAGGACAAGTTACCTGTTTCTTAGGGTCTCGGTGTCCCTATCAGGAAAACAGTAAAGGTAAACCGAGACCTTCAGGTCCCTTCTAACCCCAATTCTCCTTCCCTGGCTCTACAACCAGAAGCTAAGCTTCAAGTGTCCTTGTAAGTCCTTGAGCAGGGGTGACATGAGGTGGTCCACTGGGCTGTTGTGTGGAGTCTGAAGGAGAATGAAGCAGAGGCCCAGAGAATGGACTGGGGTCATCTGGATATGAGCTAAGGATGGCCTGGCCTCTACGGTGGCTGGAAATGAAGAATAATCTAGCCAAGATCTCCTCACACTTCTTCCCCAAATCCTCCTCGGTATTGTTTTTCAGCCCTGCGACTTCAAAATATTGAAGTGCTTAGACTCTGTCCTTTATTGGATGTCTTTTAATTTTTTATCTGCATTCACTCCTTAGAGTATGTCATCCAGTGTCATTGATGACCCTCGAACTTCTAGTACAGTCTGGAATTCACATTAAACAACAGACCTGTGCATGTATTTACCTACTAGCCTCTTCTACTTGAATGCTTAGCAGGCACCTCAAGCCTGTTGTGTGGAAAGCATGTCCCCACAAACCAATTCCTCCTATAATAGTCCCCCATATCAACTAATGGCAAGTCCAATGTTCTAGTCACTCAAGCCCCCAAAACCACAGTTTCCTAAGCCTTGGCTCCTCTCTTTTATACTTTCCATCTGACCCATAAGTGGATCCCTTGACTGACTCCATGAAGCACACCCAGGATGTGACTGCTCCTCCCCACCTTGCCCGCCATCTCCCTGGACCAGGCCCCCATCATCCCTTACTTGGTACTGCAAGACACTCAAAACTGGTCTCTTGGCTTCTGCCCTTGTTTTCTCAATCTATTCTCAATATGGCAGTAAGAATCTTCTGTTAAAATACAGAAGGCAGATCATGTCACTCCCCTGCTCTAACTCTCCAGTGACTTCCCATTTTATCAGTGTGTAAGCTAAGGCTTTACTGTGACTTATTAATCCCTATATGATCCAGTTTCCCATTACCTCTTTCTCTGCTCCAGCCATATCAGCCTCGTTCCTCCAACACACCAGACATGCTCACATGAGGGCTTCTGCCCTTGATGTTCTCTCTGCCAGGAAAGCTCTTCTCCCTAAATCTACATGGACATGTAGCATCTGGTAAATGACAGGTTCCATATGTTGGGGGGTCTGAGTAGGGATAAGAAAAGGAATGAAGAGGAAGAGGAGACAATGGAGTCAGATCCCATATGAGAGATGAAATGACTCTTCTTGCTTTCTGTCTTCCTCAGGCACTGGCTTCAGGGAGCTGTCTGTTATGAGGTACTTGGCCCACCCTGGTTCTTCGGGAAGTTTCCACTCTCCATCCTAACCCCAGAAAAGCCTCAGTCCCAGATGGGATCACAACTCTTCAGCACTCCTGAGGATCTCCAGACGGGAACTGGCTTATTCCCCTGACATTGCATGGGAGAGTCCTCTCTGCTCTACTCCTAAGGGTATGGGGGAAGGAATGATAGTAGAGTGAACCAGACATTATTACTTCATGCACATGTGTGACTGCATGACTGACGTGGTCCTGCAATATGTACAATCAGAAAAATGAGAGATTAAACTCTATGTATGATCTATCAGAATGTGTAAATGCATTCTACTGTCATGTACAACAAATTAGAACAAATAAAATTTAAATTAAAAAAATAGATATATAAAAAAAAAAAAAAAGAATGCAGGGAAGAATGGGTCTCTTCCAGTTTTTCACTCACAACGTATTTATTCCTACCATCTTCCCCTTGGAAGAGCCCATCCGTGGGAAGTCCACTACCCGACCCCTCTTTTTAACCTACGCAAGCCTCCCCGCATCCTCTGCACTTCGCAGATGCTCCCAGGCTGCTGGCCTTCTCCACTGGCGCTAGGAGCGAGGCCCGGCAGTGAGCTGTGGGGGCCGGAGGGTGTGAGGCTGGCAGTGAAGGCACAGGGGCAAGGTGGTGCGGTGAGGCCTCCTCGAGGGGCTGGGAGGATCCAGGTCAGGGACAAGGAGGCTGGCAACGAAAGGGAAAGGCCGGAGCTGTGATGAGAGATGATCCAGAGAGAAGCGGGACGACCTGGGCCAGGAGAAAAGGTCAAAGTCAGAGGCAGAAACAGCAGCAAGAGAAGTAAAAGCCGACAGATGGCAGGAGCCAGAGACAGGCAGCGCAAGAGAGTCAGACACCCAGGGAGAGGGAGACAGACCGACAGACGGCCGCGAGAGGCGGAGAGGCCACGAGGAAGAGGCATACAGACAAGGGAGCAGCCCCCAGAGAGGGAAAGAGGCAGAGCTGGACCAAAGAGATGGAGCGACAGAGAGCCAGGGGCGGAGAACGCACACCACAGACCAGAAGGCTGCAGAGAAGGCGAGGGAGAAAAAAGCGTCGAGGCGGGAGTGGTGGCGAGCGGGGCGGGCGCAGCGGAGCGGGCGCGGCGCCGGGAGCGGGCTCGTAAAAGCCGCGCGGAGCGGGGAAATTGCCGCCAGAATCGCTGAGCTCCACAAAACGCCGCCCGCGCGGCCCGCCGCCGCGCCCGCTCCAATCTCCAGCCTCATCGCCGCGCGGGCTGGTTATGCATTTAAATGTTATTTAATTGGATTGCGGAGGAGCTGGGGGCCAGAGCGGCCCCCGCCCCCGCCCCGCACGCTCCGCACGTCTGTTTTCCAAGTCACAGATTGCAGCACACCCCCTCCCAACACATCTCCCCCACCCGACGGCTCCCCTTGAGTCGGGGCGCCTTCTCTTCTCACCCCTCCCACACGGAGCCAGAGGACACTCGGAAAGACAAAAGCCCCCTGAAGATGCCCGAAAACTCAGAGGCTACACAAAAATACCACAGACACACAAAGCCACAATAGCAGCAAAAATGGGTTACACTCAATTACGCGAGTGTCCATCTGGAAGATTTAAAAAATGCAGAGACAAAAAAGAACCCATGGATGGCAAAAGTACACCACTGCATATAATACACCAGAGACTCATGCTCCAAGGGAGCACAGCATCCTTCTCTTTGGTACTTCTGGAGTTACACTACCAAACAAGGGGAACTAACTCTGATCTCAAAGGGTGACACAGACCTTCCTCAAAGCTAGGGAAGGACCAAAGAACACATTCACTTTCACACCCAGAGCAAAGCCATCACACATTCTTATGGTTCCTCTGTGTGGCTTTCCAGGATTGGAAGGCAAAAGTACATTCAAGGGCATCTTGTTCTCCTCTCAGGTCAAGCAGAAAGTATTATCACGTGATGGTCTGAGACTCAACTACATCTGTAAGCAAGTTCCTAAAAACCGAACAAACAAACAAAAGTGAGCCAAAATTACAACAGGTAGGCTTGAGGGTAGACACCAGGAAGGCCTTCCTAAGAAGACAGAAAGATCCCAAGAGGTGAGATGGGGCATTTGTGTGAGGCTGGGTTTCTCCCCTATCAACCACAATAGGAGGCTTACTTTTGCAGCCTGATTGAGGAGCTAGCACCATCAAGGTAGATGAAAGGACAGAATGACCTGCAGAGGCATGTCCTCCACACACTCCCAACTAGCAGACAGGAAATTGCTGGCCTGAAATGATCAGGGTCAAGCTACTTCAATTAATGAAAATGGAAATGGCAACCCGGCTTGGCTCAGGCCACATTGGAGGACTGTTCTGGGCTCTCAGCCATCCCCTCTGCAAACAGGGCCTAGCGACTGACGTCAGGCTAAGGAGCTTTGAGATTTGAATGGGATGTAGGAGCAGAAGAATGGGCTAGAAGATGAGAAGGAAAATTCTTTGCAGTTGTTTTATTTGCTTTGTGTTTGAGAGTGAGGGCAAAACAAGCAGGGAGGGAATTTCTCCAAACACATGACAATTCAACCTTAACTTGTAAACTTGGGCTTGGACCAGGCTGACATTAAGGCCCCTGTGGGGAGGGGAAGCAATTCAGCTTCTTCCAAAGCAATCTATTTCTGCATCACCTGATGGTCATACCTGGGAATTTTACCCATGTGTCTAACCTCAATGTCTCATACTTCAGTTGAAGTTCTTTAGTTCTCTGGGGTATTAGTGAAAATTAGAAAATAGCTGACCTACATCCTTCTAAACAAGAATATTCAAAGGGTCAAGAGGGATAGGTCACAATCTCGCTGCTGGGAGTCGAACCCAGGCCTCCTGCATGCTAAGTAGGCTAAGTAGGCACTCCACCACTGACTATATCCCCAGCCCATTTCTAGTCTTTCCCCCCCCCCCAATACTGGAGATTGAACCCTGGGCCTCATGCATGCTAGGTAAGCACTCTACAACTGAGCTACACCTCCAATCCTTTTTAAATTTTTATTTTGAGACAGGGTCTTGCTAAGTTGCCCAGACTGGCTTCAAACTTGCAATATTCCTGTCTCAGTCTCCCAAGTAGCTGGGATTACAGGTGGGAGCCATCATGCCAGGCTTCAGCCATTTTTGATCAAGCACCTGGACAATCCCTGGCACAATTTGCTGCAGTTTCCCATCCCAGAAGTTAATAGAACAAGAAAGCTGTTCTGACAGGAAGCTCCACTTCCCGTCTACCCTAGTACCATGCCCAGTCCTTGGCTCCTGCCTAATTCTGGGCCTCTAAGTCCCTCCCCTTATCCTGTTTTCTAACACTTTGTAGTTGAGATTGAAAAATTCTTAGATATATCTAACATGGTGGTTCCCTTTTTCAAATATCCACTCCATGAAGAAAGATTTAGCAAGAAGTAAGAAATTTCCAGTGGTAGCACCCTCCCACACCCATCTGCACACACCCAGGGGTAATCACTTCCTCATACAGGGTGCCCAGAGTGCTGTGTTAATAACTTGTTCACAACGTGCTTTTAGTTTGATTTATACTCTAGTTATATGCTTGCATCTCCCAGGATTAGACAGTGACCCGCATGAGGGCAAAGGATGATCTAATTCACTAGTGTCACTCCCTACCGTGCCTAGCACAGGAATGACTCACAGCAGACATCAACAAATGTTTGCTGAATTGAGAAAGGAAAATGAGAGACCACACAATGGTCAAACCCAACACCCAATCTTCCTTTAAGCCATCCTGTTTCAGTAAGTGGGAAACACAGTGAGAGTCTTTCTTCCTCAACATACTCTACCCCTCGGAGCCTCAGAAGCATCCCCAAACACAGCTTTGGTCTCTACCAAGTGGAGTGTGAGGGTATGGGTGTGTGTATTTTGTTTTTTTGATATGGGGGGTTGAACCCAGGGGTGCTTTATCACTGAGCCACATCTTCAGCCCTTTCTAATTTTGAGACAGGGTCTCACTAAATTGCTGAGGCTGACCTCAAACTTGCGATCCTTCTGCCTCAGCCTCTTGAGTCACTGGGATTAAAGGCATGCGCCACTGCACCAGGTGTGTGTGTATTTTAAAAGGTGGGACTTTTAAATTTCCAGGCTTCCTCTAAATCAGAACCTGAATCACCATCACAGGATGAAAGCAGTAAACTCTAGACAAACTCAAGTTTCTGGGTGCCCATGCAGAGTAGTTATCCCAAGCTAGATGCATGTATTACTGGTACAGTTGACCTGAACACCTACTTTGTGCCAGGTACATGGTTACACAGGAAAATAAAAAACCCTCTCCTTACCTTCATCGTCTTCAGAGTACCTTGAAGGATAAACCTTGGTTGTATAACAGTAGCACAGAGATTCTGTTAAAGACATCAGGATGCATGTCAGGTCTCCAGGAATCAAAATTTCTTGAAGAGGAACTGAGACACTGAATTTTCTAAACCTCCACAGGTTAATTTTGATTCACAAGGAGGGTTGATATCTAGATCAGTGGTGTCCAAAAGAACTTTTGCAATAACAGAAATGTTACATATCTGTTTCATTCCATCAGTAGCCATTAGCCATGTGTGTCTACTGAGCAATTGAAATAGGGCTACTGAACTAAAAAAAAAAATTAAATTGATTTTACTTAATTTTAATTTACCCAAGTTAAAATGGCCACATATGGCTAGTGGCTACTGTACTGGACTACAAAATTCTAGATGACCCCAAATTATTTCAATTTGACTTTGGACTTCTCACAATACTGCTGTGCAGCTGCGAAAGCCTCCATTCCCTTTAGCTCAGGAAAAAACACTGAGCTTCCTACCCCTTAGGACATTACCATTTGCACTGAAGAAACTTCTCCAGAATGAACTGGGGGGTAAGAACCAATCTGGTGACATTAAGTCTGGTAAGCTAGCTAAGCTGTCAGACCAGCTTCCATCCCTGCAGACTGGAAAAGCGGAGGGTACTCCTGAGTGTACTATCTTTTTTGAGGTTAACATGGGTGAGCAACAACCAAAAAAGTGACACGATTTTGACTGTCTGTTATGGACTAATTGTGTCCCACAAAATTCAGATATTAAGCCCTACTGACTGTATTTGCAGATAGAACCACCATAGAGATAGTTAGGGTTAAATGAGGCAATCAGTGTGGGGCCTTAATCCAGAACTAGTATCTTGAAAAGGGAGAGGGACACCAAGGAGGTACACCTGAAGAAAAGCCCAGGTGAAGACAGGTGAAGACAGTCCTCTGCAATCAAAGGAGAAAGGCCTCAGCAGGAGGATCACAAGTTCAAGGGAAGCCTGGGCAATTTAGCAAGACCTTGCCTCAAAATAAAAAGGGTTAGGGATGTAGTTCAGTGGTTGAGTACCCCTGGGTTCAACCTCCCAGTACTAGAATAAAACAAAAACAAGGAGAGACCTCAGGAGAAACCCAGCCTGCCTACACCTTGATTTCAGACTTCGTCTCCATAACTAAGGGAATAAATTTGTTGTTTAAGCCACGCTGTCTGTAGTATTCTTGTTATAGCAGTCCTAGCAGACTAAGACAGTGCCCTTGGGAAAAGGCAGACCTAGGACCCTAATCAGCCTCTCCCTGGCAAGTTACACCCCAGGAATTGAGGACACAGCCCCACTTGAAGCCAGATCAGGCAGTGACTGTTTCATACCCAGACCTTCAAGTCATCATCCTGATATCTACTGTCCAAGTGCCTCTATGTACTACCCAACTCTGCCTCCACCACCTCATGGTTCTCACCCCATTCCGGGCTTTAACCCAGACCTTGCTGTGCACCTAGGATGCCCTCCCTCTCCATTTCTTTCCCTATTGCACCTATTCTGCTTCTTTGCTATGGTTTGGCCCATATATTGAAAACCCGTTTGACAACCTGTAGCATTATTGGGAGGTGGCAGAACCTTTAAAAGGCAGAGCATCACAGGAGGAAGTCAGGTCACTAGAGGGTACCCTTAAAGAAAATACCAGTACCCTACACCCTTTCTCTCTCAGCTTTCTAGCTACCACGATGTGAACAGGCCTCCTCTGCCCCACACTCCTGCCAGGATGTACTGTTGCTACTACAGGTCCAAAGCAACAGGGCCAAATGACCATCAACTGAAATTGTCAGCCTTTTCTGGGCCGGGATGTAGTTCAATGATACAGTGATTGCCTAGCACGTGAAAGGCCCAGGTCCAATCCCCAGCACCACAAATAAACAAAAAGACCCCTTTCTTTAAGAGTTGACTAACTTATCCTTCATCTTCATCTGTGGGTTTCCACCTGTCATTGGGTGTTTTTAGTGTGGTGTTTCTGTGCATCTGATTTCCCCCACTAGACTAAATTCTCAGATTATTCTAGCTCAAAATCCTTCACAAGCTGGCTCCAATTTACCTTTTCAGTTTTTTTCTCCCAACTGGGCTAAGCCAACACTAATCTACTTGCCACTCTTTGAACATCAAGATGCTGTTCACTAAATTCTCAAACTTCCCATCTCTAAGGTCACCTGAAATGCCCCTCCTCCAGAGAGCTTTCTCTGACTACCTCAGTTAAATATGTGTAACAGCTTCTTTCTCCACAGTAATTCCACAAGGCCTAAATCAGTGCTTTGCAACACACAGCACTCACTACTTAGTACTGTAGCCCAAGGACAGAAAAAGGAAAGGGGTCTAAGGCATGTGGCAGTGCAATGCTGTAATGCAACTTTGATGCTCTCTGGGGTCTACACATCTCTACAGGTTTAAGGGCATGGTCCCCAGCAAGACTATCTTCACCTCAGATGCAATTCTGACCAACTGGGTATAAACACAAGGGTTCCTGCAACCCTTCAGGTTCAGTAATTTGCTAGAGATACACAGAACTCAGGACAACACAGTGTAATTGTAAGTACATTCTTTATTATAAAGAATACAAATCAGAGGCTGGGGGTATGGCTCAGTGGTAAAGCATGTGCTTAGCATGCATAAGGCCCTGGGTTCCATCCCCAGCAATGCAGAAAAGAATGCAAATCAGAACCATCCAAACACAAAGAAACATAAGCAAAGTCTGGAAGTGTTCCAAATACATTCATGTTCTTTGTCTGTGGAACCAGTACTTATCACCTTCCCAACACATCCATGTTTTCGCCAACCAGGAAGTTGACACAAAACTTGGTGTCCAACATTTTTATTAAGCTTTCTTTACAAAGAATGATTGATTGAAATCATGGGCCATGTGGTTGCACTCAATTTGTATCACCTTTCCCTCCCTGAAGATCAGGCTGATATCACCCAGAAGAAAGTCCCAACCCTGTAAGCATTTGGTTGGCCTGACATGGTCAGCCTACATCCTGAGTCAAAATTAGCATAAACTAGGCTGTGGTTGAGATCAAATCTAAGTGTGGTCTTGGTCAAACCTCAACATTGTTAATTTCAGGTGGGGTTTGAGGGGCCCACCATAACAAAGACACACCTATCACTGGGGAAACTCCCAAGGATTTAGAAGTCTGCCTCTCAGGATCCAAGGGCAGAGACAGGTCAAATTCCATTTTATACTATGAGAGGAGGAGAATTTATATTAAAAATCTTAATTTTGAGACAGACGGAGATGACCCATGTCCCAGGAAATCAGGAAAACCATGTGTTCCTCAATAAAATGATCTCAAGACATGTTTTGTTTCCAACTTGGTTCACTTTTCCAGTCCTCACCAAAGGGGCACCCAACCAGCCACTCAGCAGACAGAAGGAAATGAGTGAGATGCCAGGCTCCCATCCACCCGGCCCCTGTTCCCCATGCGCCCCAAGTATCAGGTAAACTACTTAGACGGCCCCTACCAGCCACCCTGCAGCTTTGGTAAGGCATTTAGAAATCTGTTACATCCCTCCTCCAGCTACCCAAGGAAACTTTTTGTAAACAATGAAGAGATATGTGAGGAAAAATCTCAATAACGATCTACCACCCCTGACATGCAGGAGCGGGAAAAAAGTACCAACACAAAAGGGTTTAGGAGCTTTTAATGCTTCAATTGAAAAATCACAGGTTGAGTTTTTCATCAAGTCATTGATCCATCTCTGGTTGGCAAGACTCCCTCAACCCCAGCAAGGTCTTCCGAGTGGAAAGGGGTTTCCCTTATAGTGCAATGACTCCCCAACCCAGACCCAAGAAAGCAAGAAAAAAAGGTATGTAGTGAGAACCCAAGTGCCAAGCCATCAGAAGGCACTTTCAAGTGTTTTCTCAGTTAATCCTCAAACCAACCCCATAAGGGAGGTATCTCCACTTACAGATGAGGATCCTGAGGCTTAGAGAGGTTAATCAATTTTTCCATCAGAGTTCACAAGTCCCGCAAAGGGAATTTTAAAAATACAAAAACAACATTAAAATAATAAAGTTTGAGTCTCAAAGCTAGAATAAAATCCAGGTTTTCTGACTTTTCTACACTGCCACACTGAATTTTCCCTGTGACTTAGCCTCAAGTTCCCATAAAAAGTTCATTTGTTTGTGTGTGTGTGTGTGTGTGTGTGTGTGTGTGTGTGTGTTACTAGGTATTGAACCCATGGCACTTTATTACTGAGCTGCATTCCCAGCCCTTTTATTTTTTGAGACAGGGTCTTGCTAAGTTGTCAAGGCTGGTCTTGAACTTGTGATCCTCCTGCCTTAGCCTCCCAAGTCGCTTAAATGATAGGTGTGTACCACTGGGCCCCAGTTAGAAGTTCACTCTGAACATCATTTTCATATTTTGTCCTTGTCCCTATTAGGAAAGGGATCAGCTGGCAGAAACTATTCTATAAGGATGAGTAGGGATCCCGGCAAGATTCTTCCTCTATTTGGGAAACAGGTGGGGTAGGATAAAGGGATGTCAGCTCATGCTGAATCCTGTTAATATGTACAACTAATGCATGTCAACAAAAAGTAAAAAATTAAAGATCTGTTTAAAAAGTCTTTTCTCTGAAATAGCAAATATGACCTTTTGAAGTTCCTGTCTAGGACACTCTCAGCTGCATACGGACTCCCAAGGAAATAATGAGGTAGAGCAGTATGCAAGAAGCCCACCTTCTGCTGTGGAGTCAAACACTGTAAGACAAAAGGGGCAATGCTCAAAGGAAAGCCAAGGATGCAGGAAGCAGGAGGGTGAGCAGGAGCTGTGTCAACTACTCACCCTGGTAATTAAAGACTGCCTCTGCAGCTCAGAGGACAGTTCAACAGATCAAAGAACATGCTTCCTGGCAACAGAGAGCCCAGAAAGGCCTTGTTGCTCCAGTCCAGGAGGCATATCATATCTGCCTGTGCAAGAATGACTTGGGAGCTTCGGACGTGTGCCGTGCTAGGCCCTGGGGGCACTCATTTTGTTAGCAGAGGCAGCACTCCCAACTCATTGAGCCTTTCCTTGGCCACCACCTCCCAGCCCTTGTTGGCCTGTGGGCTTCGGGGAGAAGGATGCAGGAGCCCCTCCACCTGGACCTCTGGCATCAGACCTGCCAGGGCCCGTCGTGCCCGCTGCTCTGCCAGTCGCCCCACTCCTACCACCAGCCGCACCCCCAGCAGCTGCACCTGCCGGCAGAGGGCTGCATCGCAGATCCCAAGAAGCTGTTCTCTCTGCTTGGCGGGCAGCTCGGCAGGGGTGAGGTTGCGCCCACTGGGAGCCAGAAAGAGCAGAGGACACAGATTGTGGACAAAGCAGTGACGGAAGAAGACTTCAGGCTGTCCACAGAGGTTCCGGAAAAAGCCCCAGAAGCGGGCACCGCTCACCTCTGACTGTGGGCACTCCAGGCCCAGCACTGGTCGCTTAGGGTGCTCCTGGGGAGGAGTCGACACAGACCCCCCAATGCCCAACCAGTCTCGGACCATGCTCACTTCCCCAAAGGGCACCTGCAGGGAAGGAAAGAAAACATGAGGGCTTCACACTAGAGACCTGATGCTGGGCTCTGGACCAAATGACCCCTTTCCACCTTCCATGAGGGTCCAGCCTGGGTACTCCCCAAACACAACTTAATCCAAAGGTTTAAGACAAGGATTCCTGGCCCTCTGTTTTGATCCTACCCTTCTTTCTCAGTTTTTTCATTGTGGACTGTGATCCGGAAAACCTATTTGTTTGCCTCTTTCCCTGTGAGGACATCTGGGCCTACACAGGGCTTGATGGTTACTACATGGACAGACAAGTGACCTGAGATAGAAAGGCAGCCAGGGTTAAAGGAGGCACAGGACAGAGTTGACCACTGCTATCTGGGTGCCCTCCCCAGCCCCAGGCCTCAGGCTGTCATTTCCATCGATCATCATTGATCACCTTTCACCACCCAGTTGGGGTCAATAAAAGCGATTGAGCCTCCTACCCTGAGGCCTCTTCCCCTCCCCCACCTGCCATGCACCCCCTATGAGGGGCAGTCACTCATCCTGAGCCCTGAAAGGAAAGCAGATGGGCCCTGAAGCCTGGCTGTTCTAAATCTCTCCTCAGCTGAGAAACTAAATCCAAGTTGCCCAAATGCCCTGCATCTCTTACATACCCACCCTGCCAATCAGTCTTCCCTGAGGACCCAGCAGTCCCCCTCCTGACCCCAACCACTCTAGGGACAGAGGAGATCCGGGAAGGTAAGGTAAGAATGGGGGATGGCGGAAGGAAGAGCTCTCAGAGGCAATTAGTGGACAACTCACAGGGGAAACGGAACTACCATTAATGTGTTTGGTTAACTACGGGCAGAGGCCAGGAGAGTGTCTGAGACCACAGGAGCCAGGGTGTGTACTGGGAGGGATCCACTCATGCCCATAGCCCAGCACATGCTCCTCCTCCACAGCACACCCAGCCAAGCATCCACCTTGGAGCCTCCCACTCCACCCACCAAGGGAAACCATGCCCTTTACCCCAGTCTGGGCCATGCCAAAAGGTCCCGGGTTCATGCCCAAAAAGAGCACTTCCTTGGGGCTCTGGCAGTAACGAGTCACGTAGCTGCGATGTGGCTCCCATGCGTAATCCACTGGATTGTAGACGATGCCCACAGGCTCTGAAAACTGCAGTTGCCTCAGCTCAGCATTGAGCCGAAGCTCCTCCTCCAGGAAGCCCTCCGCCAAGCTTTGAGGGCAGAGCTGGGGCTCCATGAGTGCGCCCACAGGCTCATGGAGGGGTCCCAGTGGGAAAGCCTGGGGTACAGCCATGCTGCTATCACCTGGAATAGAGGAGACAAAGGTCCCATCAGCCCTCAGCCCACAGTGGCAGGAATCCACACTGGGAAGGACCCCTACTACCATTTTCCTGAGCTCAGAAGGAAATCATGTCAGTAATCCATCGATTGTCCAGTAGGCCCAAGCTCACCTCAGTTCTTGATAATGAAGGATCTTCCCCTCCCCACTTCTAATTTCATTCCTCTTCATACATCATCCAGAGAAAATGAGCCAAAACCACCAACCATCCCCCACTCCAAACCTCCTTTCCATTAGGCATGGGTCTGAGTCACTAGTTCCTAGGCCATGCTGAGCACACAGTAGGTTTCGATACACATTTACTGGTGGCATCCTCTCTGCACAATGTCATCTTTAAAACAAGTCCAGTCAGGATGGCTGTGTTCTGGAAACCACTGTGCTGACGAATGAGATGCAGGTGCAGAGCCACAGCCCAGAGATCTGCGAAGGCTAATTACAATAGCTTCCAGGTGGTGAGCAATCGCTCTACACCAGGTACACCTCATTGATCTTCATAACAACCCTATGAGGTGGGTATTATTGCTCCCATGTTACCATCGAGGAGACTGAGACTTAGCAAGATCAAGCAATGGCCCAGGGTCATACAGTTAGAAAGTAATGAAGCTGGGATTTGAACCCACACTACCTGACTCAAAGTTATGCTCTTAACCACCACATCATCTTGCCTTAGATGGTTTTATCAGTTACCCCACCAGTTCTACAAACCTGTAGCCCGAGCTCAGTTTCTTTCCCACATTCAAGAATCCTCAGTGGTGAATAGGATGGTTACAAGACTCAGAATAGAATTGCAAGTTATGCAACCATGGTCAGGGCCTCAAGTCTCTTCATCCAAATACTAACAATAATAATACCCACTTCATAGTGCTGCTATAAGGATGAAATGAGATGTTATGTATAGGTGAGGAGAGGAATGGGAGAAAGAGGAAAGAAAAGGGAGTAAATTGCAAAAACCATTCCTTCTCAACATTCGTATACAAATCCAGTGTTCCAATGTGACCATTCCACTTAGCTTCAAAACAGCTTCCCTACCACAATACCAAAACCATGCACATGCCATTACTAAAACCCCAACCAAATAGACTCCTTGAGTTAACCAGACATTGTTTAATAGTCACCCAGTCAACTGGGACTATGACTCTCCCACCCCTCCACACATCCAAATCATACCCAGTCTTCAAAATGAAGCTCAAACCACCCTGCTCTCATCAGAACACTGGGGCATTTGCCATAAATTCCCCATTCCACACACAAGAAGGGAGGCTGTGAGGCCTGAGTATCTGTGTTTTAAGCAAGGTGATTCAGATGGTTAGTGAAGGCATGTCAGCATAGTTAGTGGAATCTTCGTGAATTCACACCTTGCCTCCCCGTTAGGCTTGGGTAGGTAAGGAGCCAGGCCCTATTTAATTTCCTTCCATAACTTCAAAGTCCTGGCCCTTATAAGGTACTCAACAACCACCTGTTCAGTTCTGGCCACGTCTACTTTACCAATCTTGTTTAAAAATAACTTCTATCAGTTATACTCCAATGTATGTATAACATGTCAAAATACATTCTAAAAAGAATTTAAGGGCTGGGGAGATAGCTCAGTTGGTAGAGTCCTTGCCTCCCAAGCACAAGGCTCTGGGTTCGATCCCCAGCACTGCAAAAAAAAAAAAAAAAAAAGAATTTAAAAATACCTCCTACCAAAGAACCATTATTTTATATGTGTATATACACACACCCGACATACACACATACAAGGGATGAAACCCAGGGCCTTGAGCATGTTAGTAAGCACTCTACCAATGAACTACATCTGCAGCCTTTAGAAAAATGGGGGTGGGGGGGTACCCTGGGGTTGTAGTTCAGTGGTGGAGCACTTGACTGGCACACATGAGGCACTGGGTTTGATCCTCAGCACCACATAAAAATAAACAAATAAAATAAATGTACTGTGTCCATCCACGACTAAAAAAAAAAAAAAAAATTAAATGTGCAGGTGTGTTTTTATCTTTTGTAGTACTTGGGAACTGAATGGAGGGCCTTGCAGATGCTAGGTAAGCCCTCTACCACTGAGCAACATCCCCAGCCCGAGGGAACCAGTGCTAACCAACTCCTCTATATCATCAGTTCATTTAAGGCTCAGTAGCTTACTTGGTGCTGTGCTTGCTTCCCAGAGTTTTCCAGGCTCTGTGTGTTTCCATCACATGTGGGCCTCCCATAGGGCAGGTACCATTGCTCTTCCTCCTCCTCAACCTCCAGCCAAGTCAAATAGAACCTCTTCCCCAGATGAGGTTGTTATTTCAAGATTGACACAATAGGTTGACAGATGAAGCTGTTGTGCTCTGATCCTAGCCTAGGAAAAGTGGAAAAAGGGAAAAAAACCAGAGGCCCAACTTTTTTTTTTTTTTTTCAGTGCTGAGGATTGAACCCAGGGCCTTGAGCTTGACAGGCAAGCACTCTACAAACTGAGCTATATCCCTGGCCCAGAGGCCCAACTTAAGAAGTTAAGATTGATCACAGAAGTCTTTAACTGATCAGTCTATGTGGGGTGCCCAAGGCCAGTTCATATGAAAGCTCAGAAAGTGTGGTGAATGCAAATGTTTCAGGGTACCAGGCTTTGCAATACTAAAGGATTGCTCCTCTAACTCTAAGAAGTCTCTCAAGTCTAAGCTGGATATACCCTTTGCATTTAGGGACCTGAGCTGAAGACAGCAAACATGGGGCGTGCAAAAGTGACAAGCCCTTATTTGCAGTGTTACAGAGTTTCAATGCCTGATCTGATAGAAAGGGTAGAAGTCAAGTGACTTGAATTCTAGTCCTGGTTTCATCTCTGAGAACGTGCTCTTGAGCAAGGCACCTAACTCTCCTCTAAGAAAATCACATATTCCATCAACATATTACCAGTTGTTAATTTTTCCCATACAAGTCTTTTATGCAACAGGTACTATGGCTTTCTTTTGGTGGGGGTGAAATTCAGGCGTTCAGTAAGACAAACACTGTGAGAGGACAAACAACTAAATGTAAGCCAGTATAACCTGAGCTTTATCATCCAAAAACAACAGTACAGGAGCCTAAAAGAGGGATTTGGAAGTTCTACCTAAAGTCTCCAAGAGCAAAAGGCGTAAGAAATGTAGATGCTTTGCAAAATATGGTGTCAAATTACGTTAAGTGCAAAGGCAGCCGAGTGTGACTTTCAGATGAGTGTGGCCACCAAGCCTACATTTCAGATTGGCATCAGACCTTTCGACATCAAATCGAAAAAGTTTATTAGGAATCCAAGACACTATCCGCCACTCTGTCCCTTGCAGGCACTCCAGGAATCCATAGAGAAAATAAGGAAATCCTTAAACAAACAAACAAACAAAAAAATACAGCATGGACTCAAAAAGGTCATTTCACCCCTCCTGGTTCCGAGGCAGCCGACAACAGCACCAGACAAAACCTCCGCCTGCGCCCGCGGGCTCCGCCCGACGGGAAAGCCTTGATCCCGCAGGCCTCCCAGGCGGTTCTCTGGGCTCGGCTGCCTCTGAGCCGGGAATGACTTCAGACGGAGCTAAGACCCCAAAGCACAGACACTCGGACTACCCGCTCGGCTCCACCCGGAGGGCCCTGAGAGCCCCCAGCCTTTCCCCGCGCCCCGGATTCCCGGGCTCTCGCTCCCTCACCTGTGCCAGCTCCCCATCCGTTTCCGGTTCCTGTCCCCAAGCCGGGCGCGAAGGGTAGTGGGAGTTGTAGTCTACTTTATGCAGAGGAGGCTATTGGCGTAGCCAAAGCCACTTCCGCCGGAAATACCCAAAATCCCCGGAAGGTGCACTAAATTAGTTCTAAGAGCCTCTGGGGATTGTAGTTTATTCCTTCCTATTCCTATCATCGTGCTAAATCAAGAAGTCTTGAGGCTCTGTAAGGATCTAACTCTAAAATTCACTCACAACCATCAGAAAGCTCTAACCATTCCCAATCCTTCGACCATCTGAGGGTATTGACGATGGTTAAGGACCATTTCCAGCCCTCCTACCGCGCTGGGTACGACCCTCCAGGGGCCATTGCTGTATGTAGAACATCTACCGAGGTATTTCTGGCATCTCCTGACAACTCTGGCAACAAGCATCCCCCATTACTGTGCAAACCCTCCTCCCTATATTTACCATTTTGATTTTTCTCCTTCTTCTGCCTTGCTATCTGCCCAGCCCTATAACCTTCTATGTTAGTCAAGGTTCCCCAGAGAAACTGAGTCAATAGGATGTCTACTTATTTATCTATATGAGGAAATTTACTATGGGAATTGGGTACCAGAATTATGGAGGCCAGGAAGTTCCACCATCTGCTTATCAACTTTCTTTATGCTAGAGAATCAGGTATCATTCTGTCCACATCTGAATGGGGGAGTTGCAGGGAAGCTTGCTGACTTAAGTCCCAGAACCTGAAGGCCTGAGAGCCAAGGCCCTCAGACAGGTCTCCAATGACAGAAGAAGATGGAGGTTCCATCTCATAAGACAGAAAAATTGCCCTTCCTCCACCTTTTTGTTCTATTGGACCCTCAAGAGATTGGATGATGCCCAGCCACATTGGTGAAGATGATCCTTTTGACATTCCATCCAATTCAGAAGTTAAAGGCTTTCAGAAATATTCTCACAGACACACACAAAAATAATATTTTACAAACCGTCTGGGTGTCCTTGGTCCATACAAGTGGACTTACAAAATTAACCATCAAACCTCCCATTTTCCAAATCCTCCCTCTTGAATACTCTTCCCAGAAGCCTTCCCTGATCAATCCTAATCTCATGGCTGCACCTAATAATCCATTCCCCCACCTCCCCACCCAGTTGTACCACTGCCCAAAGGTGTTCAATTCATAGTTTTGTTCTTGTTCTCTATCTAGATCTGTTTCTGTGTCCTAACTATAAGACTCTCATTAGTCTAAGAACCCTCTAAGGCTAGTTACCTTCTTATTTTCTCCCACCTCCACCCCTGCACACATGTCTGAGCAGGAGCAGGACTCTGAACACCAAAGTACTGTCTCCATGTGGGTAGAGGGCAGGAGACCAGTGACCTCAAGAACAGAAAGAAATGAGCAAACAAGGATGCTACCCTTCTCTCAAGTCCATCAATGCACAAAAACTTAATGGGTACAGGAGGAGCTTCAGAGAGTTGTAAGCAGTGACCCTCTGACATTGAGGTGAGAAACCATCCCCACCCCTGCAAGATTTTGGAAACTGAATTAATCATCTACCTCATGAAGTCCATTATTTCCTGAGCCTTAATATGTACCAGATTCTCCCTGACTCTGGGTCTTTGCCTCTCTCTCTGCCTATGTAAATTTATCACTATCTCTAGTCTCCTGTACAACTTCCTCCCTGTATCTGTGTGTCTCCATCTCCTTCTGTGTATAGCTCCCCATCTTTGCTTCTTTCTCTGGAATGACTGAAATAAGAGTAAGCTTCTAGAATAGGCTCTGCTGTCTCCTCATATCTCTGCATTTGTGTGTTTCTGAACAAAAATAAGGGAAGGGGGAACTTCACTGTGGTGTCACCTCACTGTTTAAGAATTCTAGGATCTCACCATCCCTTAGACACCCTCCTTCCCACCCTACCCTCTGCCACTTGCTTGCCTAGCACTTCCAGATTAGCATCTTGGCATAACCTCCCCACTCCAAATTTACCTCTGGCAGGACAATAATGAGTAAAGCAAGTGAAAAGCAAGGAGAGATCCCCCCAAGAACCCCATCCCCTAATTTCAACTTCCTAGAAGAATTGGATAACTCTTTCTGTCCCTAAAGCCTATGCAGTCCCAGGAAACTCAGACATGGGGAATCCAGATATAAAGAGAAGATGAGGCTTGAGCAGTCCACAGAGAATTACCACAATTGACCCTAGTGGCACTTTCTATCTCTAGCTCATGCTGCTCCTCACCACCTGCTGAGCCTCTGGTGGGGGGGAAGGTGGGGGTGAGGAACTCTCCTAAAGTGAAGGTTCTTAAAAGCAGAGACCCAGAAACTTTCAACAGAGAAAGCCCAAAAGATAAAGCATGGGCTTAGCCCACCCACCAATCTTATCCATTTCTTAATCTCCTGGACCTCTGGGAAGTCTTCAGAGGGCTGGTCGACAGTGATTTAGAGATAGGACTTTCAGGGCAGAAGCAGAAACAGACTTAGGCTGTGATCTGGCTAAGAAGCTACAGAGTTGGATCACCTGGGCTCGGGAGGGGCCTTCTGCCATCCACTAGTCTGCTTGTCAGTCCTGAGCCCAGTGGGGAAGGGGTTAACATGCTCACTTGTTTTCCTGCGGTTTCCTTGGGCTGGTGGGGCTGTGTTGGGCCACGAGCGCCATCTATCGGCTTCTGGAGGTCCTAGCTCTAACTCCCAGCTCAGGCTTCTGGGCAGGTCTTTCAGCCCTTCGCCTGCCTCCATGCTTCTCCATTGGAGAAGGCCTAGCAGCAGGACCTTCAACCGCAGAAAACAAAAATTGGATGTTGGAGAAAGTGAGAGCCATGTTTTCCCCTCCCTAGGTGCCAGGTGTCATCCTGGTCAGCTCCCTGGGGAATCTGAAGGGGGTTCTGATGTTTAATCTTCAGGGTAGCCACCTTCCCCAACTCACTACCCTGGACCCTCTCTCAGCCAGCCCAACAAACATAAGAACACTGGAGAGGAAAAAGAATGGGCTGTGAACTCAGCTCTGCCACTTACTAGTGGTGACCTTGTTGGGCAAGTTACTTAATTTCTCTGTGCCTTAGTTATCTCAGCAATGCAATGGGATAATTTTTGTAAACTGTATTTTCTTTTGTGATAAGTAAATGACTTAATAACATAAGGTTCTTAGTGCTTTGCCTACCCAGCCAGGCACTGTGTCACACAACTGTGACCCCAGCTACTTGGGAGGCTGAGGCAAGAGGATTGCAAGTTTGAGATCAGCCTCAGTAACTTGGCAAGACCATTTCAAAATAAAAAATAAAAAAGGGCTGGGGAGGGCCGGGGTGGTAGCACAGTGGTAGAATGCTTGCCCTCATGTGTGAAGCATTGGGTTCGATTCTCAGCACCACACATATATAAAATAAAGGTCCAGTGACAACTAAAAAATTTTTAAAGGGCTGGGGATATAGCTCAGTGATAGAACACCCCTGGGCTCAATCCCTAGTACCAGGGGAAAAAAAAAAAAAACAACAATGTCCAGCACAGATTTTTTTTTTTTTTTTTTTTTTTTTTTTTTGGTGGTGCTGGGGATTGAACCCAGGGCCCTGTGCATGCTATGCAAACACTCTACCAACTGAGCTCTATCCCCAGCCCCCTAGCACAGAATTTGTGCTCCCTGAAGGTTAGTTGCTGTTATTATTACCACAGCCAAGGTCTCAGGCAGATGCTACACTAAGCACCCAAGATCTGGGCTATAAAACCATACCACATACAAAAGCACAGAGGACAAGATGGGGCTACTCATCCCTGAAGAGTTCAACAAAGACACTGACCTGCATGGGCTAGGTTTGGGGTGGAAGTTCAGGATTGCAAGGAAAGTATTTTTCAGATCCCCAAGGTCAGCAAGAGATGGGGTTTGGAGGCCAGAGGAAGGAAGAGCTTGAGGTAGATGTCAGAAGGAGGGCTGGGTGGAGCTCAGGGGCAGTGTGTGCTTAGCGCACACAAAGCTCTGGGTTCAATGCCCAGTACCGAGAAAAGATATAGGGAGGAAAGATATAGGAAAGAAAGGGTTATTAACAGGCCCTTAAAAAGTGCTGTGCCTTAGGGAAGGGGTAAGGGGTCCATGATGTATGAAGTGAGCAAGGGCTACTGCATCCCAAGGACACATCCTTGGCACAGGCTCAAAAGTCTCAGGTTTGATCAAGCCTTCAGAGACATCTCCTATCACAGCTCCATTCACTCCTGTCAGGAATCAACCCTCCACGTCCTTCTCCCACAGGCCCTATTCCCACCTCCCTTCCAAAACTGAAGAACCAGGAGAGCTAGGACACAGTTCATTCATTTGTTTCTTAACATCTGTTTGCTTCCCATGTCTGCTGGTCTGTGTCTTCTCTAGGTCTGCCTTCTACCTTACAGGGAAATGGGTACATAGATTCCTCTCCGAGGATCAAGAGGACAGAAATGCAGGGCCAGTAGGGTGCTTGGCTCAGTCTTTCCTCCCCTTACCCCTACCTCAGCCCCAAGGCAGCAGAGCCCAGCTTCACTGGTTAACACCGGCATAATGGGAGACACATGACAGCTTCCAAGTCTCCCAAACTCAGGAGTCCTCCATCTTCTGGGGTTGGATACCTGGGTCCCCAGGAGAGGAGCCAGGGACAGGCTGGATGGGTTGATTTGCATCACTTACTTGGGAAGCAATTATCGGAGGAGCTGTCAGCTCAGTACAGCTCTCTCCTCACTAATCGGATTTCACCAGAGCCCCGGGCTGGGTGGGGGGGCTGGGTAATTTGGCTTGATTCAGTGGTGGGAGATGTCGGGGCCAGGAGGTTGGACAATCTGTCTGAGTGGTGTTAGAGTTGTCCAGAGCAATTATCCTGAGGAGACCACACAGACATCAGACAGACAGACAGCCAAGGGAACAGAATTGATCCCCAAGTCCTGCAGCAGAGAAGATGGAACTTAGATTTTGGCAGGGTGAGAGAAGGATCTCCCACAGTTTGAGCCAAATCAAGCAGCTGAGAAGAGGAGGCAAGCTGAGTCTGGGACAGTAGCCAAGTGAGAAGAGAACCTGAGAACCCCAGAGTCCAGCCTACCCGACACCTGGGCCCTGCCTCCTGCATCCTGAGACCCAGCAGCATGGCAGAGACTTGAACCAAAGATGGCTGCTCTCCCCACATGTGGTGCTCCCAGGCCACCCTTTCCTGGTATCTGGCTCTTCACTTGCCTTCTCTTGCCCCTTGCCCTTTTCATAGCCTTCCTGAACCTTCCTTTTCCCCACCCACATGGGCCCGCTTCACCAGCCCACCCCAAGTTTGGCAACAGATGCCAACCCCACTCTTGCCTCCGCCCTTCCATCCCACACCTTTAAGAGTGGTGATAAGAGCCAGGCCTGATGGAGCACGCCTGTAGCCCAGCAACTTGGCAGGCTGAGACCAGAGGGTTGCAAGTTCAAAGCCAGCCTCAGCAATTTAGTGAGCTCCTCAGCAACTTAGTGAGACCCTGTCTCAAAATTAAACATAAAAAGGGCTGAGGATGTGGCTCAGAAGCAAAACGCCCCTGGTACCAAAAAAAAGAAAGAATGGCGATGATAAGGATGAGAGCAACAATGACCGAAGTTACTGAGTGCTCCTTCTGCACCAGACGCCATGCTGAGCACTCTGTGTGGATTCTCACTTTGAACCCTCACTGTCACACTTTGAGGGACCCACTCCTTCAGCCCATTTCACTGATAAAGGACATTGCTGCTGACCGAACCTATTTTTTCTATACTGGGATTTGAACCAAGGGGCACTTTACCACTGAGTCACATCCCCAGCCCTTTCTATTTTTTATTTTGAGGCAGAGTCCTACTTAGTTGCTGAGGCTGGCCTCAAACTTGCAATCCTCCTGCCTCAGCCTCCTGAGTGGCTGGGATCACAGCCATGCGCCACATGCCTGGCCTGACTCAACTTCCCGAGGACAGGGATCACATCCTTCCCATCTCTGCATCCCGAGTTACAGGGACAGCCCCCGTGCTGGTTGGTGTCTGGTGACTGTTTGTTGAATGAGCCAGTGATTGAGTGAATGACTTACCCTCTTGCCTACTCCCAGCTGGCCTCCGGGTAACCTCCATGTCCCAGGCCTGGACTTCCACCCCCTGGTGTCCTGACTCATCCCTGCCCTCTCACCGTGACCCCCCCACAGCCCTCCACACACCCTGTGCTCCAAAGCATCAGGAAGCGTGACTCACTCATCCCCTCCTGCCCTTGCGTGACAGCCCATGCTGTACCTGGTCTGGAACACTCTTTCCGCTCCTCTGCCATTGAATACAGCCTACCCATCCTACGGCCCAAGTCAAATGCCACCTCCCTTGGAAGCATTCCCTGGTCCTCCCTTTGCCTGTGCCTCCCTGGTGACCGTCACCAACTGTTGCTGAAATTCCTTATGGTTCTAAACTGGACTGCGTGTTCTGGAAGATCAACTCCCTCCTGACCAAGGCCCTTGCCCTGTACCTAACAAGTGCTCCGTAAATACCAGTGGAGGCCGGGGTGTGGCCCGGGGCAGGGCACTTGCTTAGCATGCACCAGGCCCCGGGATTGATCTCCAGCACAGAAAAAATAAATAAATAAACAAAAAGAAGAAGAAAAGAAAGAAAAACTGGAAAACATGAAATGCCTGCTCTGTTTTTGTTTTTGCCTCATTCATGAATGAGCCTATGAAGGTCGACCTTTTTTAAAGGGAACTGCAAGCGCAGTCCCCCTGCCACAAGTTACACAGTCAAGTTTCCCATCACTGGGGAAGTCACAGTGGGCGGTAGTCTGGAGCACAATGGATGAACCTTTCCCTGGGAAAACCACTTGGTGACCTTGGTCTCTTCCCTGCCAGTGCAGATCTTATGGTAGGTTGACAGGTGCACTGAACTTCCAAGGAAATTTGAATTTGGGGGTCTGGCACTCACCAGCCGCGTGACCTTAGGAAGATCATTGCCTCTCTGAATCTCAGGGTGATCATTCTGCTCTTCACCTGAAAGAGAGGATGACAGTGCCCACCACAGGGGACACAGAAGGCACTGTCACATCCTCGATGTATCTGCTCAGGCCTGTCAAGCACGCTGTGGGGTTCTTCTCTCTCCATCTTCCTGCCTCACTGCTGAGCCCCTGCCTCTCCCGACGGCCTCAGTTCAACTCAGCCTGGAGTCTGACCACTCAGCTCCCTCACTGTGGCTCTGGAGTGTCAGTTTTCCTGATGTCACCACTTCTGGGCGTGGCCTCACCCTCTCCCAAGGAGCCTAGAGAGGCAGCCTCACCTTTGCTCCCCCATCCCCTTAACAAGTGAGACCTTGCGTTCGCCCTCTGAAAATATTCACAATGAAGACACGAGGCACTGGGCACAGAACTGGATGCAAATGGGCGCCGATTCTCAGGCCAAGAAAGAGAACGCCTGAGCTGTGGACCCGGAGAAACCCTAGGCTCGTTTGCATGTCATTTGCATTATATTTACATGTGATCAATTTCATGTTCAAATGCAAAATCCTCCCTCCCCAGTTTTTCTCCCCCAGGGTTCCCTCAGCCTTTGCCCACAGCATCCGCCCAGCCCTGCCCCCCTCTTCCCGAAGCCCCTGCCACAGCTCCCCTCGTCCTCCTCCCAGCCCCCGGCCTCCCCTACCACCCAGGACCCACTCGCCCAACACCAGCCGCGTCCTGGGGTCTTACCCCTCGGTTCAGGAGGGGCGTCCCTGCCTGCCCCCTCCCGCCCCGAGCCGGGCAGGCGCAGCAGACAGCAAGCGCGCCTCTCAGCAAATCCCAGCCCCATTCAGCCTGGTGATTAATGGCGCTGCCCTCCCCATGAACCTGCCTTTAATACTGAGGAAGTTATGAAACCGCTATACATCAGCAGCTCCGGCCCGCGCCCCCGCCCGCCGCCGCCTCCACCCCGGCCTCCAGCTCCCTCTTCAAAATCTCATTTGGGCTCCTGCCTCCCGGGCCCACCCCTCCTCCGGCCTTTGCTGGGGGAGGGGGCGTCTGCCCCTGCTGCCCTCCCCGCGAGGACCCACAGCTCATTTTCCCTTCCTCTCTCCCCCTGCTCCGCCCTCGCTCCCTTCCCCCCCACGGCTGCATCTCCGGACCCATTTAGAATTGCTGACATTTTATCTGCATTACATACATCACTCCGTCCCCAGCAGCCATCTCTCATGGATTGGCGGGGGCGGGGGCGGCGTGGTCCTGAGCTTGGGAAGATGGTGGGGAAACAGAGTGGAGGTGGGGAGACGGCACTTCCTCCGCACCCCTTCCCCCTCAGTGTGCTCTCCCCAGCCACCTGAGAGGCTGTGCAGCTGGGAGCCTAGGACCGGTGATGGCAAGGGTTGTACCTTAGCCTTCTGCGAGTCTCTGCTACCTCACATCCAAAGACCTTAGCACAGACTAGGGAAGGTCATGTTGCCCATCCTCCTGCCATGGAGATTAAGAAGGTGGTTGTTTCACCTCATTCAGTTGACCTGCTCTAATAGTTCCTACACCTCCCTTTTGGGAAGTCCTTCTGAATGTCTAACTACTGTGCCTCATGCTGTAGTCATTATTTTCTTCTGGCTTTGTCCTCAGAAGATTGAAGAGCAGTCTGGCCCCTCATGTGTGTTAAACCCTTTGTTACGATGCCTAAGCCATCACAAATGGAGTCAATTGCTCTTACTCCTGAGTTTTATAAACATGATAGGAGGCAAAGGGTGGAGAGAGAGGAAATGGAGACCCAAACTCAGGAGGAGGAAAGGCAGGGGCTAGCAGGAGGTTTTCTCTCCCCGGAGTGATAAGCAGAGAGCAATGACAGACAACAAGGTCTGGAGAAAGAAAGGGAGAACTGGGAGGGAGGCGGGCAAACAAAGAGCTGGACAGACAAAGGGACCGTCAGCAGGGACAGGCAGACTGCGGGCAGGGGAGAGGAAGCAGCGGAGGCACTCCTCGGCAGGTCCCAGGCTGCACACTGAGAGGCGCGCTCTCCGCCTGCCTCTGTCACTCAAGGTCTCTGCTGGAATGTGTCTCTCGGGGTCTCTGGGGGGCTTTCTCCTTGCTGGGCCTGAATCTGTGCACTGTCCTGAAAGGCGCGTTCTCGGGCCTGCCTGTCCCCTGCCCGCGCCCTTCAGTCGCCCCTGCCTGCGGCCATCCCCTCCACTCTGCCTCGCTGGTCTTTCTGACCTGCGCTCCAGGTGCTCTCTCCCTCGCAGGGAGATTCAGGCACTTCCCCCAAGCTTTGGGAGTCTCCCGCAGCAGGGGGCCCGTCCTCCAGGAGTGAGCCCAGGGGCAGAGACCCAGTGGGCACCGCTCCCGGGCGGTGTGGGACTGTCCCCGCCCTGCCAGGCTCAGCCATTGGCAGGAGGAGCCCTGGCAGGGAAGGGGAAGGGCGCAGGAACCTTGGCCCCCAGTGCTGGGCTCAACCCCAGACAAAACCGACCTCAGGCGGTGGGTGCTGGGCGTGGCCAGTTTGCGTGTCGTCCGCACCTCCTCTGCAGGTCCCCATTCCCAGCCTTCCCCGCAGACCCTACGGTCGGATTCCAGGCTCTCGCCAACTGTCTGGCCCCAAAGACCTTGGGGACGGCGGCAGGGGGCGGCGTGGAGAGGAGGCTCCCACGCTGCCGCTCCGGCATCTTCCTCAGACACCTCCCAAGGGCACGAGTCCCCCCTCCAAGCAGTGCCTCCTCTCCTGCCCCAGAGTCAGCAGAGGCTGTCCTCCACGCGGCTACCCCGCCTCTGACGGTCACCCACGTCCCACCTTGCCCGCTCCCTCTGCTTATCTGCACATTAGCCACCCTTCAAGCTCTTGCAGCAAGCCCTCCTCTTCCACAAAGACGTCCCTGGTCACGGAACCCACAGTGACCATGCTGCCGCTCTGTGTGAAAGGCACCTCAAGAACTGACAGGCCCTGCCCCGTCTGAGGAGAAGACGCATCAGCCTCCCCATCTTACAGATGAGTCAACTGAGGCCCAGGACCAGCCATGTAGTTTCCCAGGGCAGGATAGTCAGGAGAGCATGAGGGTCCAGGGCACTCTTCCCAGTGTCCCCAGAGCCCTCTCCTTGTCACTCCTTCAGCAGGACCAATGCCCCACTCTCAAATGCCTGGCTAGCTTGGGACTGTAGTCTCCCACCTGCTGGTCTCAAGCCTGCAGAGCCCCTGGGAGCTCCTTAAATTCTCCCCCCGCCCTTGGCGACCATCTTTGCCCCGGTTGCTGCTCTGCTGGGACTGCCCTCGTCCCCACCCTTAGGAACCCGGTGAACTCCAGTTCATCCCTCAGAACCCATCTCGACCTTCCTCGCCTCCTCCGGGAAGCCTTCCCTGAAGCTCCTGCCACGCTGCTCCTCACGGCCCGGCTGCCCACCTTAAGAAGGTCTGTGGAGGGCAGGGAGCGCCATGTCCTGCTTAGCCATTCCCTGAGGGAGGGACACACGGACTCACACACACACATTATTTAATTGAACGGGACTTTATCCCCGCCTCCCTTCCCCTTCCCAGGCCCGTAGGACAGAAGCATCGACCTTGGGGGAAGTCAGGACGAAATCCCGGAGACTGGGGAGGCGGTCAAGAGACCTCGGTGCTCCAGGGGTGCAGGCGGGCGCACTCTGTTTTCCCAGTAACTCCTTCCCCAACCCAACTCTCGGAAGGGGCAGCCGGGTGGCAGAGGAAGGGCAGGAAGAGCTGGCAAGGGAGACCGGGAAGGAAGAGAGGAGGGCGAGGAGGGCAGCGGCCGGGAGCAGGCAGACGGCGCCCGCCCCTATTTCTCTGCCTGGGAACCGGACACGTCTAGGCTGGGCAGGGACGATGGCAGAAGTGCTTTCCTCAGGGCGCCCCAGAGGAAGGGTCCCCTCCGCTGTCCCCGCAGCGCAGGGGCTGAGCCGGATTCGCCTGCAGGAGGCGGCTCTGGCCCCTGAGCCTGCTCTGCCCCACCAGGAGCCTCCCGGCATCACAGGGGACAAGGAGGAGGCCGGGGGACAGAGCGGGCTCGGCCCTTGGTGCTCCTTGAGCAGCGGGACGTGGTGGCAATGTGGCCGGCCAGGGCTTTTCCTGGTGAGTCGATGGCGCTCCATTGGGACCTCAGCACACATGTAAAGCAGGCCAGAAACCACCCCTTCCCTCACCCTGCCCTCCCCCAGCATCCCCAGGAGAGGGAGCCGTCAGAGGGCTCCCCTTTCACTCCTTGAGAGAACCCCCATGGATCTCCTCCACAGCCCAGGAGCCCCCAAACCCAGAGGTCCAGCAGTGTCCCTGGTTCTGTGAGGCTCAGGGTGCACAGCAGCAAGCAACTGTACTCAGCCCCGCCTTGCCTGCAGGGAACTGAAGGTGGGGACTATGGATCACAGAGGACTCCCCAACCCACAGAACCAGAGCCTCCCTCCAAAGGAACAGGAGGCTTCCCTGTGTTCAGCCTCCTTCATTTACCCACTCTCTTGTTCATGTCCCTATCTGGGAGGAAGTGCTTCCTGATGTCTAGCTTACCTCTTTCTTGCTGCTTTCTATTCAGTTCTCAGCAGTGACCAGAGATTACTAATCTTCAAGGGACCGGAAAGAGAAAAAGTACTTTGATTCTAGTCTTGGGTGGGGAAATCATAGTGCAAAAGAAGAAGGGTGGTTCATTCTATTCCTCCCCCACCCCACCCCCAGTGGCAGTAGAAATCATGGGCAGACAACTGGGAGGACTTCTGACTGAGAGAAGGGAGGAATTCTGGAATAGGGGTAAGAAGCCCAAAGTCTGCACCTCCTCTGGCTGCCTCTCAGGCTGGCAGAGACCCCTCGGTGGCAGCTGGGGGAGGCTGCAGCACTTCCAGAAAAGCTCAGCGTGCTGGGATGGCTGGGAATTCCTCAGCTCCAGTTCAGAGAAGAAAAACCTGATCCCAGAGCCCCCTTGTGACCATACAGGGGAAGGACAAGCAGCCCTGCCTCCCCGACCTCGGGCTTGGAGAGCTGATGCCCGGAGGCGGCCCAGCCTATGGGAGCCCCAAGACCCCAGGTCAGGGTGCAGCAGGGGAGCAACCAGGGAGAGGGGAGACCACCGAGCCCCATTCAGCTCTCGGTCTGCCACTCCAGCTGGCGACCCTGGGCACATCCTTAAACGTTTATTAAAAGGGACCCAAACTCCCCCTGAGCCACCACTGCCTTATAGGAGAGGTAAAAGCCCAAAGCAGACGTGATCTGTACGTGAAGGACTTTGAATAGTCTGTAAAGCTTCCGCCGTGTGTGGGGGGGCGTTGCCCTGTGGGAGGGCTTGTCATGTAAGGTGTGACTGGGACCCACGGGTTCTGCCCCTCTAAATCCTCCACTCGGGAGCTCCAGGGGCACTTGGAGTCCTTAGAGGGACAAACAGAAAGGTTCCCCAAGAGACACCCATGCCATCTTCCAGAAGGGTGAGGCCAAGCCAGTAAGGGACACGGAAGGGGGCAGTGGAGCTGGCCTGCCCCCAGGGGATGCTGGCCTGATGTCAGGGAAGACCAGGTGTCGGCGTGCTCAGCTCACATTGTCAGCGCCCCTCCTGGGCTTGTGCAGGCACAAACTTGTCACACCAGCTGACTCCAGGCCGAGGCTGAGCCATGCTGGGCCACCCAGGTGAGCACACCTGCCCCCGACAGCCTGCCCACCCTGGCTGCACTCAGACCTCTCTGCAGACATGTCTCCCAAGGACACTCACGGGCCTGTCCCGGGACTATGCTGAGAGGTCGGAGTGGAGAGCCAGGGTGCGGGTCCCAGAGCAGAAACGCAGGGCAAAGCCAGAGGAGGGGTCCCGGCCAACCCTGAAGAGCCTGTGGCCTCCGTCCCCTCTGCCAACGTTTATGATGAGGTCATGGGGTGGCTACAAAGCACCCTAACGGGCTTGGGGGCATACGGAAAGGAAGAACTAAGTTACGAAGCTGGATCGAAACCCGACTCCCTCCCAGGATCCACACCCTCCTTTCTCCAGCTCCCTTCAGTTATTTGGAAGTTCTTCCAGGCATCTAACCTCAGTTCTTCCTGCTGGGATTGGAAAGTTGGAAAGGACTTCTCCTTGGACATTATTCTGGGAGATTATTCTGGCTTATTCAGGCAGAGCAGGTGACAGTCAGAGGTGATGCTCATGATCCTCTTTCTCCCCATCTGTAGGGAAGGAAGAGGGAACAGGGGCTCCACGTGGCCAGGGGACTTGGGACAGATGACAGGGAGGGCTTCCCAGAAAAGGGCCAAGGAAGACATTCTCTGAGAATATTTTCGAGCATTAGAAACTGGAGATGACAGGAAGGAGAGCAGGCAGGAGGTGGGTGGAGACTGTCCATCAAAACCAGGATGGGGTGTGGCTCCCTGGATCCCCGGCACCACACACACAAATAAGAGAAACCAACGCGCCGTGGAGGAAAAGCCATAGAACTGAAGTGACGGCGACCTTTGGTAGAAAAGGCCCAGGCCTGTTCCACTCAGCCTTCCTGGTCTTTAGCTCCCAGCTGGAGCCAAATAAATGTCACTTGGTGCCCTTCCTATAGGAAGCCAATGCTGGCTTCCCCTGGATTGCAGCCTGGCAAGCGGGTCAGAGCAGGAGGGGCCCTTGAGGAAGACCCTGGGAGGTCATCCAGCCTGCTAGCTCTACCACATGTCACCCGGCCACCCATCAGAACCAGGCAGCAGTGGCTAGGAACCTGGATGTGACTCCTGCAGACGTTTTAAGTCATCTCCTAAGAACTGCTGACTCAGCCTCAGGCTGCCATCGTTCAGAGGAGGATGAGGCTGCCCAGGTCACCACCTGCAGACACACACCCACCTGACTCTGCTGAGTCCCCCTCCCACTCCGCAGCCCTCGCCCAGACTGCTCCTCTCCCCTAGCCGGCTGGTGTAGGCAGTTGAACGCGGGGTGCTTTACCTCTGAGCTACATCCCCAACCCCTTTCATTTTTTATTTTGAGGTAGGGTCTTGCTAAATTGCCCAGGTGGGCCCCCAACTTAGGAATCCTCCTGCCTCGGCCTTCTGAGGGACCACAGGCGAGTGCCACTGTGCCCAGCAGACCCCTTCCCTCTCAGTCACCAAGAACTCAATTGAAACCAAGTATCTGATGCCCATCCTGGCCTCCAACACACGGGAAGTGCTTCACAGGCATTTGTGAGATGAGTGACTGCCAGTCATTTCCTCCTGGCTTCCACCTAGGCAGGAGGAACTTCCTGAGAGTCCCTGGGGCAAGTCAAGGAAGAGAGCTGCTTGTTTCCGTCTCCCCCATCTCAGTCCTAGAAGGAGATGAATCCTGGATACACTCGTTCCCATTTCCTCCTCAGCCTCCGGGGCTCCACCTGGAACCAGATCTGCAGGCAAGCTGTGGTGGGGTCGCCTTGGTGAGCAGCGGGCCTGTTCATCCTCCAGGAAAATGCACGGGTCAGCAGAGCCCCAGGAGGCCAGGCAGTGCGGGGGCATGGAAGGACCAAGGGCAGTGGGCACTCTGTCATCCCCAGACCAAGCCCAGCAGAGACATCAGCAGGAATGCTGCCATAGGAGGCGGCAGTGCACCTCTGGGGGACCCCCGTCCGGGCTGGTCCCGCAGGAGGTTCATGCCCCCAGGTTGGCTAGGCGCCTCCTGCTCTGGACCCTCTCAGACAGGGAGGTCCCTCGCTGTCAGCCTCAGAGTGTCGTGCCTTGAGGGTCTCCTGCTACAGTAAGCCCGGTGGCAGAGATCACAGGGAAGATCAGGCTGAGCTGGAGAAGGGACAGTGGAGCTAGCCATGCTAATTGGACAATGACCATTCAGAGTCACATCTGTAGTTCAGAGGCCTGGCAGACCGGAAACAGGTGGCCAAGAGTCAACCAGAGAACAGAGATGGGATGAGATGCTGGGGCTCAGGGAGCAGAGACAGCAAGGAACAGAGAGGTAGCGGGACAGGAGGGAGAAACCAGGACACACAAGATGGGGACAATGAGAGGAAGGACAACCTGCATCCGGATGCCCCAGTGTGCCCTTGAAGTGCTCGCCTACAGCTAGGACCCGTGGTCCCGCCTCACAGGGGAGCCCTCAGCCCCACCTGCCCAGCAGCTTGGCCTCCCCATGGACTCCCAGAGCACCCAAGGCCCTTCAGGGGGGGTCACAGAGCACCTGCAGGGAGCCAGGAATGTGGGTTCTCGTCCTGAATCCACCACAACATGCTTTGGTGCCACCAGAGCCTTAGTTTTCCCAGTTGTTAGAATTTGGGAGAATAAGGTGGGTGTAGTTGTGTGCACCAGCTACTTGGGAGGCTCAGTCAGGAGGATGACTTGAGCCCATGAGTTCGAGACCAGGCTGGGCAACACAGGGAAGAACCCCATCCCCACATCAAAAAAAGAAAACAATTGGGAGGAGATTAAGAAGGCTTTAAGACCATATCTACCCCTCTACTCTAAGAGACGGCTTCCAGGTGTTTAGAGATGATCTAAGGTTGAGTGGGGTCTGAGGTGAGAGATGAAAAGAGGCTAAACTGAAGATCTGGACTCCTGGGAGCCTCCTAGTTTACAGGTGGAGACTCCGGGGCCCGAGAAAGCCTACTGTGGAAACACGAGGAGGTGCTGTAGACCCTTAGCACTTGAAGTATGGTCCATGTGCCAGTAACACCCCACAAACACACCCCGAGGAACCTGCAGAAATGCAGCATCTCAGTCAGGCATGATGATGCACGCCTATGATCCCAGTGGCTCAGGAGGCTGAGGTAGGAGGATTGCTAGTTCAAGGACAGCCTTAGCAACTTAGTGAGGCCCTAAGCAACTCAGTGAGACCCTGTCTCTAAATAAAATATAAAAAGGGCTGGGGATGTGGCTCAGTGGGTGAGTGCCCCTGAGTTCCATCCCTAGTACCAAAAAAAAAAAAAAAAAAAATGCAGCATCTCAGGTCTGCCCCTGACCTGCTGGGTTGCAACTTGCTCTGCAACAGAACCCCTGGTGACATGAAGTTTGAGAGCACCACAGCAGCAGGGGCCAAGTGCATGGGTTCAACGTGGAGCCTCCCAGAGCCCCGTCAGAGGTCCCGCTCCTCTGCTCACTAACTGAGGCTTCCCTTCCCTCCTCCACAGAGCAGAGTCACAGAACCCGCTTCGCAGGGCCATCGTGAGGAGGAGGGCCAACATCAAGTGAGCAGCATTTGACGTGGCACTTGGCACGCGCTGAATGTTCCATTGGCAGTCAGAGGTGATTATGAGGACTGTGGGCAGCTTGTACAGGACACATTATGTGTGGCACTTGGTGCTTGGTTGGAGTAGCCTGGCTACCTGATGACCCGGGCAGGACCCAGGATCTTTCTGTGCCTCCTAACCTGTGGATAGTAGTCAGAATACCTCCCTGGTAGTGTCGCTGAAGGATTAAGAAATTAAGTGATCTGATGCATGTGACAATAATCACTGCCATAATTACAGTAATAATAGCTTTTACTATTGTTATTACAAGAGCCCCAATCTCCAGACACCTAGATTCTAGAGAAGGTACAGATCCTTTGTCCAGCTTGTCAGCAGAGCCAGAGGAAGAGGCCGGGGCAGAGGCAGGGGCTAACGTGGGAGAGGATAAACAGGACCACTTCTAGGAGGCAGCCCCGGTGGTGGGCGACAAAGCAGGCACTTGTTCTGGGGCCCAAGGTTCTGAATGAACCAGCCGGCACACCTACTTCACACGGACACACAGACAGATACAGGAAGAACGGTGGAGGGGGACTCCAAAAGCTCTGCCATGACGGTGCTGTGCAAGCCTGAATAAGCAGTTTGCCCTCTCTGGGTCTCAGCTTCCTATCTGAAGACAAGGTGATTGAACCATTAGACAATCTCTTGAGTTCCTTCAGGTGCTGATTTGGTGGTCTGGTACACACAACTACCCCTACACATGTCACAACAGGGATAATAACAGGGGAGAACACTCGCTACCCACCTCTCCCTCACCACAGAGGCAGGGCCAGAGGGAGACACCTGTGAATTAACTGGCCTTGCCACAGACTCCAGTTCCGGGCTCTCCTCTTTGCCCTCTGGGTCCCTTCACCCGCAGGGCCAGGTGAGCACGCACACCCCTTCCTGTGCATCACAGTCCAGGCGTCTGCTGCCCCCTGCTGGTCAGAGGAGGGATGGCGGCCTGGCCTGGTGGGAGGTGGGGTGTCTGTCCAGCATTCTCCGGTTCCTTAAGAGTCACCTCACAAAATTGCTTCCCTTCCAGGATACTAGTGGAGGTCTTAAGAACTAGTGAGCAGAAGAAAGCACATAGCTGACCTGAATCCCTCTACAGGGAAGAAATGAGATAAACTAACAGATAAATAGATAACGCTTAGGAACCAGGTGCTATCCTAGAGCTTCATTGAAACTGCCTCAGTCCTCCTCTGGGATAGATGCTAGAATCCCCATGCTGCAGACGAGGAGAGCGAGGCGGAGAAGTACCAAAGTTGCATGACCAATGGGTTCAAATGGGAGCTGTACCTGCAATCTGGGGCAAGAGGCTGAGAGTCGCCAAGTAAAGGCAGAAACACAGTTACAGAAACAGGACAGAAGTCTCTAGAACAGAGGAGGGCGATGGCGAGTGGGGGAGGAGGGGCAGGGAAGGAGAAAGGAGAGAGCAGCAGGATGGTTGGGAAGAGGGAGGGAAGGGAGGCGGGCTCCCCTTTGACCCCAGGCCCCAAAGATGCTATCAGGCCAGACCGGGCCGGAAAATCCTTCCTGATCCCTCCACATTCCAGGCTCTGCCGGGCTGGTTTTACAGCCTCGTGGTGCAGCCGGGACACTGTTTATGGCAGCCCCATTCTCCAGCCCTTGTCTCCAGGCCCCAAAGGCATCTGGCCAGGCTGAGGGAGGCTTGTGGGGGCAGGGAGTCCCCCCCAGCTTCCCAGCCCCTCCTTTGAACCCTGCTGGGCGCCGGAAGGAGGGGGCCGGGTGCACCACCGCCTAAGGCCCCTTCCAGGCTCCTGGCTGTGCGTCTGGGAGGAAGGAGACAGACCCCCCAGGCAGGGGCCACCTCCAGAGACCTCCGTCCCAGCTCTACCTGTTCCTTGCTGCGTGACCTTGGGCACAGGACTTAGCATGACTTAACCTTCCTCGGCCTCAGTGTACCCTTCTGGGAAAGGGAAAGAGTGGTTCCCACGGTAATTGTGAAGAATTTGACATATTAGATAGAAAGCGCTGCCTGGAATTGCAGCTGATATGATCAGCGGTCGTGGCGTGTGTAAAGAATGGCAGGTGCCCAACTCATTTAGGAAAGCGGCCCGAATCTGCCTCCAGAGCAGCTGCTCTGCCACGAGCTTCCTCTGGCCCACCTCTCAGCAGGGGGCCAGCACCCCACATTCCTCTGCCTGGGTTTGTGTGTGTTGCCCTCTGCTGGCCATGGGAGCAACTGTGGGCGCCCCTGCCGTCCAGCCCCAGACCCTGAGGAGGTTCCCAGGTTCTGAGAAAACCACTGTGAAACTGTGGAGAAGAACCGCAGCAGAGGCCCGGAGGGTTGCGGAAGGAGTCCAGGACAGACGCCTGCGTGCCAGGGAAAGGGCTGGACAGATGACAGCGAATGGAAGGGTGGGACTGGAAGAAGGGTGTGCAGGGCAGCGTGGGGAAGGGAGTGAGAAAGAACAGAAGAGGGGCCACCGGGTGGGGATGGGGGCGGGGAAAACTAGCTGAGTCTATTTGCAGGTGCCCTGAGGACTCTGCAGAGCTGGCTCGCTGGGAAACTGACTGAAGAACAACCTCCAGCGAGAATCTGGAAGCCTGAGCTCAGAATGTGGGCCTCCTCACGCCTTCCTGCCCACCCCCAATTCCTTACCCAAAGGGTTGGGAGTTTGAGAAAGAACCTTCCACCTTGCTGCCACCTGACTGTTATCCTTTTTTTTTTTCAGGGGAGGGGGAGTACTAGGGACTGAACTCAGGGGCACTTGACCACTGAGCCACCTCCCCTGCCCTATTTTGTATTTCATTTAGAGACAAGGTCTCACTGAGTTGCTTAGTGCTTCGCTTTTGCTGAGGCTGGCCTTGAACTCGAGATCCTCCTGCCTCAGCTTCCCAGGCTGCTGGGATCACAGGCGTGCGCCACTGCACCGGGTGTGGACCGTTATCCTGAGGCACTGAGAACCCACGCCTCTTCCCACCCTCTGCACTTCTCTCCCACGCCCAGCAGGTGCCCACTCCCACTCAGAAGGGGCACTGGACAGTTTCACAAGAGGGTAGGTCAAGCCCAAGGGACTTTGGGAGCTAGATGTTTCTTCCATGCCATCAGCAATAAGACCTTGAACAATGTCAAAGGGTGCTAGGCTGTGGCCCCCCTCTCTCTGCACCCCCAGACTCTCCCTTAAGTCTCTCTTCCCCCCTCTGCTCCCTCTCCCACCAACTGCCCCCTCCCCACACCACCACCATCCACAGCCGCCAAGAATTCCAAACAAGAGGCTGGGTTCCAGGCCCATGTTTATCTCATGACAGGCTCTGTCATGTCAGAAGCTGCCCCTGCCTCTGACCCCCTGCCCTGCCCCCAGAGCTCTGCTGAGAGGATACACTGAACAGGGATGCCCAGTGGACAGGCCCTCCAGGGACAGGGGCCGAGAGTACAGCAGCCTGGGGCCAGGGATGTGAGGGTCTCATCTCTGGCCTGGCTTGAGGAGCCCCTCCCACTCATCCCTCTGTGCAGGTGTCCCTGTGAACAGCTGCCCCTGCCACCCTGCAGCCCCTCTTGAGCCCGCATCTCCCGGAGCTGCAGGGTTCAGTCTTCCGGACCCAGCCCCCCCTTTCCTGCGCCCTCCCAGAGCAGAGTCTTGAGGAAGGGCCTGCAAAGAGGGGCCTGAGGAGAGGAATAAACAAACAGTGCGTGGGAGAGGAACTGGAAATCCAGAAATGAAACTGACTTCAAGCAGGTCATAAACAGAGCGAGACCCACTGTAAATAGAGCGAAATTTACCATAAACAGTGAAGTGGGCTATGAGCAGAGGAACCTGGAGTGGGCAAAGGCATGGTCACAGACCCTTCCCAAGTGAAGAGTGGAAGGATGGGGCTCTGGGACGCCCTGGCCCAGGGAGAAGGGACCCCGGGGAAAAGGCACCATGAAAGCCAAGAGCTTGCTGCTGTCTGAAGGTGCACCACCCAGGATCTGAGTTGATGGCATCCCCAAACAGCAGGAGGAATGGAGGTAATACTTGCAGAGTGACTTCCTGTGTCAAGGGCATGTGCAACCTGTCAGCACGTCACCATCTATTTTTATCCTCACATCATCTCCAAACCCCACAGGGCAGTGGCCCCAGGAAACAGCCTGAGGAGACAGATTCAGAAGCACCCTCCAAACCGCAGTGGAGAATAGGTCCTGAGTAGGGGGAGGAGGCGTGGAAAAGAGGGCAGAGCAGGGACCCAGCAGTGGCCCAGCAAGACAAACACACAGAACCCTGGAGTTGGCAGGGTTCCAAGTCCCAAGTCACTTCTAAGCTGGACTTGGTGGAGAAGGCTGTAATCCTCGTTCCTTGGGAGGCTGAGGCAGGAGGATGGCAAGTTCAAGGCCAGCCTCAGCAACTTAATGAGACCTGTGGCAACTTGGGGAGATCCCGTCTCTAAATTAAAAATTAAAAGGGTGGGGGATGTGGCTCAGTGGCAAAGTGACTCTGGGTTCAGTCCCCAATACCAAAAGAGAAAGAAAGAAAAAAGAGCCACCTCTGTCCTGGCCTCCTTCCGCCTTCCCTCTCCATTCTGCCTCGCCTTGCTCTTCCTCCCTTCTCTGTTCACGACCTCCTCTGTTTTTCCTTGTCTCTGGTGGCATCTACACTTGGCCAAAGCATTAGGTTCAAAGGCAAAATGTCGGGTCAATCCCAGCTTTGCTTTCACATATCACATGATCGGTCACAGTCAGCTGTGGAGTCGCCTGGCTCCATCTCTAACCCTCCTCCCCAGGTCCCACCCTGTTCCGACCCTGGTGTACACACTCCCAAGTCCAAGTTCTCTTCGTTTTCCTTTCACTTCTGTTTTGTGTGGCCCCTTGCTCTGAACTGAAATCTGGAGGGACATGCATGCCTGCTCCTGCGAGGGATTCGCAGACTCCATTCCGTTCCTGATCTCTAGCGTGGACGTGAGGCTGAGGGGAGGCGCGGAGGCCCATGAATCTTCCCTCATCTTCCTAGGACCAGAAGAAGGTACAGACACTGTCAGACCCAAAAGCCATGACCTGCTCCCTCGCTGCCCCCCCACGTAATCACTATTCATAGTGCACAGCTGGGTGATTAATGACCTGATTAATAATTACTCAGGCTAATAAAATAATTAATTAATTTGGCAAGCCATTATTTATCTATTCATCCTCAGCCTGAAACTCTGCAACTAGGAGTTTGGGACTCTCCCCTCCAGGCTCTTTCAGAAATGTGATCATTAATGTGGGCAGGGAAGGGGGGATGGGCAAGGTGGGAGAAGCGAGGGCCTGTGGCCTTCTGAGCATGCAGACTGAAAGGACTGAGAGGAATCAACAAGACAGGCTGCAGCCCAGGAAGGGAGCTGACCAGAGAGGCTGTGGACATTTTAGGGGGTTAGGAGGAACCATAAGAGGGAACTCGAGGCCAGTACATCTGAGCAGCCAGGTTTGGGAAATTCTTGGATGTGGTCTCTGCAGCATATGATTGATGATACCATTTTCAACAAATGATCTTTATCTTGCCTCTTGTCTCCCAAATTTATGATTTTGCCCCCAAGCCCCAGGCTAGACAAGTGAGGACTGGGTAACTCTGGGGTGGGGGTGGGCTAAGTTGGGGTGGGGCCAAAGAATCAATAGGGAGTCTCTAGGACTCTTCAGAGGAACAAGCCTCCCCCTATCATCTGCTCCTGGACTCTGTATGGGATTTAGATTTGGGGCCCAAGAACCAACAGGCACCTACTTCCAAGAAGGTAGGGGAGCAAACAACATGGAGAAAGAAGGGTCCATTGATCTCTTGGGAGGTGAGGGGAGAGCAAAGGAGCAAGATGACTAGCTGGTCCAGTCAGTTGTGAAACAGGCAGAGGCATCTCTGTCATATTTGAGACCTAGGGTTAGACCATCTGGGGCTGAGGTCACCCTTGGCCCTTCAATGAGAGGACCTATATGGACTTCCCAGAAGGGATCAGCAGAGATAACAACCAGATCTTATCCTAGAGAAGCAGGAGTTCCAGTAGGGGAAACAGACTTGTAAATAGATAACGCTCGCTCAGGATAAAAGTCATTTAAGAAGAGGTGTGTATGATGTCCATGGGATCAAAGAAACCCTTCCTGGGGTGTCAGAAAAAGAAAATCTCAGAGAGGGGACATTTGAAGTGGGCCTTGAGGAATGAGTAGGAATCTGACAAGTGAGGACCAAAACCCATAAGCAAAGACATGGAAGAGATTGGTGTTTGGAAAATTGAGTGGGAGGCAAGGAGGCTTCAAGAGATCCCAGGCACAAGCCTGGTCAAAATTATGGCTGGCCGAGCAGAAGTCTGGATCCATTCTTGTAGGCAACAGGGAGCTACTGGAGGTTAAACTAGGAGAGTGACCTGTACCAATTTGGTTTAAAAAGATAATTCTGGCCTGGTGCGTTAGTGCAGGCCTATAATCCCAGGGGCTCCGGAGGCTAAGCAGGAGGATCTCGAGTTCAAAGCCAGCCCAAGTAACTTAGCAAGGCCCTAAGCAACTCGGCAAGACCCTGTCTCTAAATAAAATATTTAAAAGGCTGGGGATGTGACTCAGTGGGTTTAAACTTGGTACCAAAAAATATATACACATAATTTTGGTAGACAGAGAGGTGCTGCGTTAGACACAGGGTTAATTAGAAGACTGAAACATCCGAGGCTGAGAGATTCTGAAAGACTGACAAGCTGGGACCAGGGATCTGGGAGCGGGCAGGCTGGATTTCAAGCTTCGGCTAATGGAGGTCCATGAGACCCTCAGCTTGGGCTGCTGGGATCCTCATCACCCTCCTGCAGTTCAATGTGTGTGCTGAGCTGGGTGGGAATCCTGGTACCCACACTTCTGAGTGGTGGGGAGGACTTGGGCCCCTCTTCCGGAACTGAGTGGTGGGTGGAGTCAGAGCCAGGCCTGGCCGCGGGGTCGACATCTGGGTGCTGTTCAAACTCAGCAGGTGAGCAATGGCCAGAAGAACCTGGATACGCAGAAACCCACTCATTTGGTACCCACAGGAAAGGGGCCACGCGGCCGTGTCCTCAGCGGCCAGCAGAGGGCACGCGGGAGACCGGTCGCACACGGGGACTGCACCGTGTGGGCCTGAGCGCCCTCTGCCGGGCACCAGCCTGGAAGCCCCGACTCGAGGCTCCAGCGGACTAGGACTGCAGACTCCCCGAGACTACTGGGATCCCGCCCTGGAGAATCGGGTCCTGGGTCTGGGACCGTCAGTTCTGGAGAGCACCCGTCTCATTCTTGGGTTTTCTCTCTAGCCTTTGACAGTTGACGCTCCAGTTTTTGCTTGATCGCCTCCAGGGACGCGGACCCAGCCTCTCAAGTGCCTCAACAGGCGCGCTGGGGTCTGCGCGCTCCGACGCACAGCGTCCACCCGCATGAACAGAACGCTCCCCTTCCCTTTCTTCACGCAGCCCTTCCAACGACTTGAGAAGTGAACAAGTCAGGAGCACCTCCCCATGTCACAGATGCGGACGTGGAGGCTTCAAACCGAGGTCGCATGGTCAATTTGGCCTCCATCCCCAAAGCTGTATTTGTTGTCCTTATTATGTGCTAATCAAAGTGTGGTCCCTGCTAGCCAGATCACCCGGGATCACAAGGCAGAAGAGCCAGAGGATTCCCGGCCGCGCTGGCAGGAGCAGGGCGAGTTTCCGAAGGACCCTTCCTAGGGTTGCTGAAGAACATTTCAGCACCCGTCCCGAGCGCGCCCAAGGTAAGGTTTGGGATGGTGAGTTGCCTGCCAGGAGTCCATCCGGGGGTCTTTAAGAAGGTGTGCGCCGCCCGCGTGCTGCCGAGGCTCGGCCCCATCCAGACAGTCTGCGGGGTTGGACTGGGGAGGGGCTCCTGAAAGCCTGGGGCGGGGCGGGACGCCGGGCCACCGGGTGTTGGTCCAGGTGGGCGGTCAGAGAGCACCTGGTCCGACGCCTCTTGCCCCTCGGTCGGTCCCCCAACCGCTTCCGTGGGGGAAGGGCCACTAACTCCCCCTGAGTTTCTTTCTACTGTGTCTAATCCTCAACTCTATTTCTCGCCCCCACCACCAAGATGAGTTTCCAATGTTAAGGGGGTTTCAGATTACCCGACTTTAGCCCCCCGGGAACGACGCCAGCACCTCTTAACCCACTGAAGCCAGATCTGACTCCAGTGGGGAAGTCCTTCCTGGCGTCTGACCACCTTTCCCCCTGCTGCAGCTTCAGCTAAACGTGACAAGTTCTGTTCTCACGGAAGAAAGTGGGTGCCTTAACTTTCTTTCTCTGAGCCAAATTTCCGCTCCTTTTCCAAGCTCACGTCCCATTTCCCTATCTTAACAAAGCTGCCCTTTTGCGGTTCCGATCTTTCCTTCTCCTTGCCTTTCCTGGTCGGGGCGACATTAAGCTGCTTTATGGTTGGCTGCCCACTCCCTTCTAACTTCCCGGTTACTTCACGACTTCCACAGCTGTATCAATATCCAAGCCCTATGCAGCTGGCCCGTAGACGGCCTCAGTTTCCTTGGTAGGGAGTTCAACTACCTCCGTGGCCCCCTCCTCCTCTCGGGATTCCTACTGCCCCTGCATCCAGGTCATCCGATCTCTCCTCTAGCTTCTGTACAAGACACTGCCACATCCTTTCAATCACCAACATTGGGTGCCTGTCATGTGTCCAGCCCGGGTTCTCGCCTCTGCTCCCAGCTCTTGTGCTGCGCTTTAGGCTTAAAGGACAGGCAGTCAGGAGTGCCGAACTCCAGGTCTAGAGCGTGGGGTAAGAAAGCTGAAGGTCGTGCGCGACTAGATCAGCCACCCGGTTGGGGTGGGGTGGTCCGACACCCGCGGGTCTTGGCGCTGGGGACTGCAGAGGGGAAACCGCGCCAGGCACTCCCGCCCCTCTGCGCTCAAGCAGGTTTTCCCATTCTTAGCGCAAGGAAGACCCCTTGTGGCTATCATGGGAAGAGCAGGCAAGGATAAGGGCCCGAGCTGTGAGATGACAGTCCCCAGAGCAGACACCTAGTTTTTGCCTCGGGTGGGGACTTATTCCGTAGGCATCCTTAAAGGTGCCTTGGAACTCTCCCCCCTACTCCCACACTCTCAAAACCCAACAACTGGGACTTGGAGAATAGAGTCCTCTCGCTATACCGCAAGGAAATATAAAATAAACAGCAGCAAGTGTGACTGTGGTTAGACTTCTGAAAGGACTTCTCAAAAATCGGATGGGAAGCAGGAGGAAGGATCGCAATGAAGGGGTGAAAGAAGACGGGTCTTCACACCCACTCCTTGCCTGGTCGTGGGGAGAGGGAATTCCCTAAGGCTGGGGCGAGTGTGGGATGGTTACGTCCTACTCGGAGCGCCTTCCTGCTAATGATAAAGGAAGGAAATTCTACCGACGGAGGCGCTTAGGTATTCTCGGCGCCAGAGGACTCTCTGCCTGCACCTTACTCAGGGTGGGAACTGAGAGCGTGGGAACCCAGGGCGTTGGGGACAATGTACTTCCCCAAGACTCTAAAGGCCCTGAGGCGGGACCGTCAGGACAGGGAAGATAAGATGCATCCTTCCCACCACCCACCCGCTGCCCCCCACCGTCTGAACTCCTTTAGGACGCGGAAGAGCAGTAACAAAGCTGCGCCCCTTCCCCCACCCTTTGACTCGGTTCAAGCCCAGCCCGGCCCCGCAGCGTAATTTGCATACATTTGCATGCCCAGCTGCGCACAGCTGCATTGGGCCTTGGACCATAAATTCGTGGCGGGCGGCTCCGGGCGAACAGGCCCCACGCGGGGCAGGCGCTCTTTCTGCGCCTCCGCTGCGGCTGTTCATGCCCGGGGTGCTGGCGGTTTCTCACGCCTCCCTGAGCAGCCGCGGGTGCCTTCCTGTCCCTGCCCGCCTCCTCCAGCTCGCGCCACCTTCTGGGCGTCTGTCTGCCTCACACAGCCGCAGGCCAAGCCTGAAACCACAAGATCGCGTGTCCTCCATCTCTCTTGGACCCCACCCCGTCCCTGTCTCCAGAGGGTGCTCACTTTTCCCAATGCCTCAGGCGGGGACTTCGTTCGGATTTTCCCGCCAGGACTGGTGCACGGTCGCCTGCGTGGTAGTCCTGCCTGAGAAGTTAACTTGCTATAAAAAGGGACTGATCAAGTTCAACGACTTAAAACTGAACTCCCCAGGCTTTCAGAATAAAGCCAAGTCCCTCACTGTCAGCACCCACCTCTCCTAGCCTTGTGTCCCGCATCCAAGCCAGACTCAGGCACGCAACGACCCTCAGTAATACCAAACGCTCGTGATTTCCTGCTCAGGAGCTCTCCTGCTTTACCTGGAGCTCTCCTGCTTTACCTGGACTTTAGATGCACCTTGCTGCACTTAGACTGCCTTTCTGCCCTCTTGTCTGCTTGGCAAGCATCCTTTGGAAATGATCACTCAGCCTGTAATCCCAACTAGTAGGGAGGCAGAGGAAGGAGGATAGTAAAATATGAGGCCAGCCTGGGCAATTTAGGAGGTCCTGTCTCGGAACAAATTTTTAAAAAGGGCTGAGGGGCTGTCTGGACTCTGGAGGCTGAGGCAGAAGGAGCAAGTTCAGGGCATCTGGGCAACTCACAGAGACCCTGGTTCAAAATTTACAAAAATAATAAAAAGGGCTGGGGAAGTAGCTCAATGGTAGAGTACCCCTGGTTCAATCCCCAGCACCAGGTGGAGGGAGAAAGAGGAGTAGAGGAGGCAGCACAACCGTGGAAAAGCACTTGCCTAGCATGCCGGAGCCCTGGATTCAATCCCCTGTACCAATAAATAAATAAAACTCAAATATTCTGGCCTCTGGTAGACCTCCCTAACTCCTCCCGCTGGCTTTAGTAAGGACCTCTTTTGGTATGCACTGCGGGAACATTTGGTCAGGTGCACTCCCCTCAGCAAAGGGAAGGAACCTCAGTGAAGACGGGGACCATGTCTGTTCTTTGCTGTGTCCTGCTTCTGTGCAGTCTGGAGCCTAAGCGACACTCAGAAACACTGAATGAGTGAATGAGGGAGGGAAGCCCGATTCTTTCAGGCACTTAGAGTAGGACACATATGGACACGAAGGGTCCTGCTGATCCCAGGTTGCCTTTACATGACATCTGTGAACCCATAGGAGAGTCCCTGCCCCCAGCACCTTTTGGATCCTCACATATCTCTCCAAGTGCCCCTGGGACTGTGAAGGATGAGAACCTGGGGAGTCGAAGCTGGCACCACAGAGGAGCACTGGACTCCATCAAGAGGCCTCAGTCAAACTCTCGCACTTCACGCCCTTCAAAAACGTAGGTTCCTCCCTCCGAAGCTGTCTCTTCAACTGTAAAATGGGAATATTGACTATTTAACGGGGGCTTTGTAAGGATTGAATGAAATAGTATAGGAACTGCTTACTCCATGTCGAAAAGTGCTGGATTCCTGGAGATTCCAGACAGGCGACCTGAGCTCCCATCTTGCTCTCTTACCCATGGAGAGGGCAGCGCTTCGTTAACGATCCAGGCCAAGAGGTGTGAGGAATTCCACCAGTGTGCGTTCTGTGAGGACACAGGGCCAGGGGCTCAAGCTGGCTTGCCTGCTTGCCAGGCTGGATGCGGTTTCCACACTGACTAGCAGGGGGCAGCACAAACCCCCAAATCACCTCGGGCTGCCTAACTGAGCTGGAGGCCTGGACCCTTCTGGCCTTTCTCTGAGGACAGAGTCCTGGTCTGCACATCCTTCCCCTGCCTCCACCATCCCCTCCCAAGAAGGCCTTGGTGACCCTGCCCCCCAGCCTCCAGTCTTCTGTGGCACTGTGTTCCTGGCTAATTTTCAGCACGCATAAGGACCTCCTAACTGCGCAGTCTATCTTTCATTGTGACTTCCTATGTCCTAAGTGGGCATCCAAGGACTGGGAGGGGTGCAGCCACTGCACAGAGGGCAGTCCTAGGGAAGACAGACCTGGGTTCCAGGTCTGGTTCTGCCACCAATCAACTGTGACACACTGGGAAGTGTCACAACCTTCTCCTGGGTTCAGTTTCCTCTGGGTTGTGAGGTGTACATGCTTTCACATAATGGAAATATACATTTGCTCTAAGTTTCTTTGGTTAAATATTGTTCCCTCTGACTCCACCCAGGCTTCACCTGCTCAGGCCAGAGCCTTCGGTGCCCAGTACTGAAGGAGCTGACATAGGGCCCCTGTTCCCACCTATAAAGTACCACCTGCCATCTTTTCTGGGTGAGACAACTAACAGTTTTCTTACATTAAGCTAGTGTGTGTGTGTGTGTGTGTGTTTGAGAGAGAGAGAGAGACAGAGAGAGAGAGAGAGAGAGAGAGAGAGGACAACAGGAGGGAATAGTGAGAGATTATGATATTTAATACAAGTTTTTTGGTGTCACTGTTATTAATGAGATAGGGTGGGCAACAGAATTAATAATGATAGCCATGAAGGAAGTGTGACCACGACCAAGTTAACGATGGTGACAGTGAGGTTAATGATCCAAAGATGAGCTAGAAATGGGCTCTGTCCACAGGACTCGGTTTATTTTATAGTACAGAAGAGGTGCAAGAGGCTGATGGAAGCCCCAGAGGCTGAGGGATTCTGCTTGGAGGACTCCACAAGGCACTGAGGAGGAAGGAACCACTGAAGATGCACGATCAAGGGGACAGGGGCATGGTTCCGTGAAATGCTGGGCAGAGGACCAAGAGAAGGGAAGTGAGAGGATGCAGAAAAGGGAGTCTGGGTTAGACAAGGGAGGGTCTACATTTGAGAAGTCTCTAGGTTTCTTGGGAGAAGACAGCAAAGACCAAGTGGCTAGGGTGGGAACAAAGAAATTATTGATGTCCCAAGATATAGGTTTGGGGGTCACGAGTTCATATGCAATGGTTGAAACAATGAGTATATGAGCTATTTCAGAAGAAGGAAACACCCAGGTGTGGTGCACATCTGTAATCCCAGCAGCTCAGGAGGCTGAGGCAGGAGGATTGAGAGTTCAAAGCAAACCTCAGCAACAGTGAGGTGCTACCAAGCAACTCAGTGAGACCCTGTCTCTAAATAAAATATTTAAAAAGGGGTGGGGATGTGGCTCAGTGGGTGAGTGTCCCTGGGTTCAATTCCCTGGTACCAAAAAGGAGGAGGAGGAGGAGGGGTGGGGGAGGAGGAGAAGGAGAAGAAAACAAAATAGAATGAGAAGAAAATGAAGTACTGGAACCACTGCTGTTTGAAAGTACAAGACTGAAATGAAAGAGCCAGAGAAGTACAAGAGGACCGTAAAGATGAGCCCTAACTGAACCTATGCAAGTACTTCACTAATAATGATTTCAAATAATAATGATAAAGAACATATAGTGTTCCTGATTAACATAGATGCAAAAATTCTCAATAAAATATTAGCATACTGAATTCAACACTACATTAAAAGGATCTATAACCATGATCAAGGAGGATTTTTCCCAGGGGATATACACACCCACTAACAGAATGAAATCTGTATCTCACTAAATACAGAAGAAGCACTTGACAAAATTTAACATCCTTTCATCCCACAGCTAACAGTACTCCTAACGTGAAAACGTGGAAGCCTTTCCTCTAAGATCAGGACTGAGAAAAGGGTACATACCTTCACTACCTCTGTTCCGCTGCAAGTTCTTGTCAGGCAACTAGGCAAGAGAAGGAAACAACAGGCACGTGAATAGGAAAGAAAGTAGTGAAACTGTCATTGTTTGCTGATGACATGAGTCTGTATATAGAAAACCCTAAAAATCCCAATAACAAAAAGTGTGGGAACTAATAAATACAATAAAATTGCAGCATATAAAATCAACACACAAAAAATAACTGAAGAAAACAATCCCATTTACAGTAGCACCAAAAAATAATAAAATACTTAGGAATAAATTTAATCAAAGAAGTGAAAGAGCTGTACACTGAAAACTATAAGACATTGGCAAAGAAACTGAAGACACAAATAAATGAAGAGAAGGGCTGGGGCTGGGGCTCAGAGGCAGAGCGCTGGCCCAGAGCATGTGAGGCACTGGTTCAGTCCTCAGCACCACACAAAAAATAAACAAGTAAAGGTACTGTGTCCATCTCTAACTAAAAATACTATAAATAAATAAAAAGCTATTCCATGCTCATAGATTGGAAGAATTAACATTGTTAAAATGTTCATACTACCCAAAGCCATCTACCCATTCAATGAGATCCCCTTCAAAATTCCAAAGTTATATTTTATGAAAATAGAAAAAAAACTGAAATACATATGGAATCACCAAAAACAAACCCCAAACAGCCAAGATCATTATAAGTCAAAGAATAAAGCTAGAGGCATCACACTGTACTTATAAACCATACTATACATCTATAGTAACTGAAACAGCATGGTACTGGCATAACCTAGACACATCAACAAAAGGAATAGAATAAAAAGACCAGAAATGAACCCATGAATTTGACAAAGTTGTCAAGAATGGAAAACCAATAAGGGAAAGGACAGGCTCTTTGGTAAAGGGCATTAGGAAAACTGGATATCCACATGCGGACGAATGAAATTGAACCCTTTTCTCACACTATACAAAAAATAACTCAGATGGACTAAAGATTTAAATGTAAGACCTGAAATCATAAAAACACTAGTGGGAAACAGAGAAGAAAACCTATGTGATGTTAGTCCCAGGCAGCAATTTTTAGATTTGACAGCAAATGCATGGACAACCAAAGCAAAATCAGACAAATGGGGTTACAACAAACTAAGGAGTTTCTGCACAGCAAAGAAAACAAGAGTAAAGGGATACCCTACAGAATGGAAAACAATATTGACAGACCACATGTCTGATCCATTACTATCCGAAATATGTAAGAAACCAAACGACTCAATAGCAAGAAAACAAAAAACCCAATTTTAAAATGGACAAAGGTCCTGACTAGGCATTTCTTGAAAAAAAGACATTTAAATGGCCCATAGATATTTGAAAAAAGGTTTAACCTAATCATTTGAGGAACACAAATTAAAACCACATTGAGACCAGGTACAGTGGTCCATACTCAGGAGGCTTAGGCAAGAGGATCACAAGTTTGAGGCCAGCCTCAGTAATTTATAAGACCGTATCTCAAAATGAAAGATAAAAAGGGGTGGGATAAGTGGTACAGCACCCCTGGGTTCAATCTGCAGTACCACCAAAAAAAAAAAAAAAAAAAAAAAACTAAAACCACAAAGAGATATCACCTCACACCTGTCAGAATAACTATTACGAAAAAGATGAAAGATAACGAGCGTTGACAAGTATATGGAGAAAAGGGAGCCCTTGTACACCGTTGGTAGGAACATAAATTAATACAGTCATTATAGAATACTCTGATGGTTCCTCAAAGAAATAAGAACATAATTACAATCCCACTTCTGAGTATATATCCCAAAGACTTTAAAGCAGAATTCACAGACATACTGACATATCTGCATTCCCATGTTTACTGCGACATTATAATAGCCAAGTTATGGGATCAGCCTAAGTGTCCATCAACACATGAATGAATAAGGAAAAGGCAATTAACACTACTGACTACTATTCAGTCTGGAAAAAGAAGGAAAATTTGCATTTACGACAACGTGGTTGGGCATGGGAGACATTGTGCTAAGTGAAATAAGTCACACACAGGATGATGTGTGTTCTCACTTGTATGTAGACTCTAAAACAACCGAACTCAGAGAAGCAGAGAACAGAGTGTGGTTACCGAGGCTGGAGGTGGGGGAAATGGGTAGAGAATGGCCAAAGGATATAAAAGTTCCAGTTAGAAATAAGTGATAAGTATTTAAGGTAATTAATATGTTAATTTTCTTGATTCAGTCACCCACTGTATACATATAACACCACTCTGAGCCCTGTTAAAGGGTATATAATTATAATTTGTCAACAAAATTTTAAAAATACATAGCACTGTAATGTCAGGAGCCATGGTGCATGCCTGTAATCCCAGCAACTCAGGAGGCCAGGCAGGAGGATGGCAAGCTCAAGGCTGGCCTCAACAGCTTAGCGAGGCCCTAAGCAATTTAGCGAGACCTTGTATCAAAATAAAATACAAAAGGGGCTGGGGATGTGGCTTAGTGCTAAAGCACCACTGGGCAAAATCCCAGTGCCAAAACCAAAACCAAATAACAAACAAAACACACTGTGCTATAGAACTATTTTGACTACTAAGGTAAAAAAACACAAAACAGCACCCACTATGTAAAAATAAGAATTTGTCTTGTATGGACAAAATCTGATCAAGCATGTAAACATAAAAAATGTATTAACATGATAGGATTATGGTTTTTCCAGCTTTTCCTTTTATTGGTTTTCATTGTGATTACAATAAAATATTTTGTGAGAAAGAAAGCATATTTGGGCTGAGTGCCCTCAGGAAACTCATATCCAGACAGGATGATTAATTTAACTGATATACAGCCTGTAGAATGACAAAGCCAGAGTTTGGGTTTTTTGCTTTGTTTTGTTGTTTTTGAGTGGTGCTGGGATCTAACCCTGGGCCTGGTGCAGGCTCAGCAAGCCTTCTTCCACTGAGCCGCACCCCCAGCCCCAGACTTGAATTCTCCACGCCACCCCGCTTTGGTACCAGGGATAGAACCCAGGGGCACTTAACCACTGAGCCACATCCCCAGTCCTTTTTCACATTTTATTTAGAGACAGGGTCTCACTGAGTTGTTTGGGGCCTTGTTAAATTGTGAGACTGGATTTGAATTCGTGATCCTCCTGCCTTAGCCTCCCGAATGCTGGGATTACAGATGAGCACCACTGCACACAGCCCCCGACTTGAATTCTTACCTAATGATTTTGCCCTGTGCCTGGGCTGGGCTGGTGTCCTGGCTAGTTCTGGAGAGATGCCAGTAGTGAGTTTACATTGCTTCCTGACCTCTCGCAGCTCCCACTTCATTCTGCAGCTCTTGGTGCCCTTGGTCTGCCAACATGGTCACTATTCTTCCCATAGCTTGCTGCCCCAAGGCTCACTTGCGCCTCCCACCTTTTTTCCACCTGATTCTTCAATTTTCTGCTTGTAATTTTCTGCTTTTGAGTTGTATAGCTGTACTGCTGCAGACCGAAGAACAACTTCTCCTTAACCTCCTTTAGTGATTCTTCCTCTTGGCCCAGAGAAGCCAAGAAGCCCACAGGTAACTTCTTCTGACACTCTCCCAAGTACCAATCCAAGATCTGGGTACAGTGGTGAGCACCTGTAATCCCAGAGACTGGGGAGCTGAGGCAAGAGGATCCTTGAGATCAAAGCCAGCCTCAGCAAAAGCAAGGTGCTAAGCAACTCAGTGAGACCCTGTCTCTAAATAAAATACAAAATAGGGCTGGGGATGTGGCTCAGTGGTTGAGTGCCTCTGAGTTCAATCCCTGGTACCCCCCCCCCAAAAAAAAAACAATCCAAGCAACCTTCAGAAGTCATATTCATAGACAATTTGGGAATTATTTGCTGCCTTGAATTATCTAGGCAATTGCTTCCCTTCTATTAAAGTGACACAACTTGGACTCAATGGAACTTAATATATTCAAATGAGTCCAAACATATATTCAAACTAACATACACAGACATGAGCTGTTTGCCCATCTCTTCTTTGGAGGAAGAAGCAATTATTCAGCTGAGATCTCTTGTGAGCATGGGGTGGCCTTGGCTGCAGCCACCTGTACTGCCAATGCCTCACCTCCCTCTTAGACACACACTCTTCTCTGTCCCTTCCTGGGACCACCTGAAGCAGGACTGGGGCTTGAGGAAAGGAAATTTCAGGATTCCAGGCCCGCCATCCTCCCAACACTAGGGTAGAAATTGAAGTCATCAGGATGTAGAAGACTCCTGAAATAATCCAAATATTTTTCAGATTTCCAGGAAGGTCATCCAGTTGTTTCTAATTCAGAACACATGAGGGTGGATGCTAAGTTGATTCATTGCCGAGAGCTCTTCAGAAGTGAAATTCCAGCTGGCTGTATTTGTCTGGGTGAAGACGACCCTGTGCACCTGCTCCTTCCATGAGCTTGCACACTCCTGGCACCTGTGTTTTGGCACACACATATCCCCTACACATCATCTGTTGTCCAAGTATCTCGTTTTCCCATATTTTATTCCAGTCTCCTAGTTTTTTACAGGGACATCCTGGTGTCTCTCTTTCTCTTCTACCTCCTCTCTCTATTCTTGCAACCTGGTCTCTGAACCACCTGACTCAGCTCTTTAGTTCAAACCAAAAACCCTCTTCTCTGCTTTGAGCGAAAGTATAGAAGTAAAAGGTCGAAATGAGAGATCCAAAAGCTCAGACCTAGTTTCTCGCCTTCATCTATCTGGAGCAGACGGGGACCGGGGTGGGAATGAGGAAAATGGCTTCTACTAAACCACCCATGATCCCTTAGACTGATGCATGGGGCGGTGGGAGACCCCTAAAGAAGGATGCTTTCATTCCTGTGCTACCGGGAAAAGAAGTCCAGACAAAACAAGGATTCAACTGGTTTAGCTGGACACTAAAGTTTAGTCCCATCTAGTCTACGGCAACACCCCAGATGGCCCTAGTCACCCCAAGGTGTTATGAAAGCCTCAAAATTGATTATCTTCAATTTTATCTTGTGGTGCTGGAATCTAAACCCAGGGCCTGTGCATATAGGCATGTGCTCTCTCCCCGCTGAGCTCCATCACAGTCCTGAAGCTTCTTTTTCAATGCTAAGAGTTCCTGTTTTACACATCCTTGCTCACTCTGGTGGGCTGAGGATGGAGAGAAGACCCAATCTCCAGGAACAGAAGGTGGCAACTTCCCCCTTCCCTACGACTCCAAAGGATTAGAGGAAAACAATCTTTTCTCCCTCCCTCTCAACCCTGTCACTCAATCCCCCTTATTCTCTAACGTAAAGGAAAAACAACCCCAGCAACTAAGGACGGACAATGAACAAGGAAAAAGGTCAGGGAGAAAGAAATAATGGAAGGGGAAGGCCAGAGAAAGCCGGAGGGCGTGTCCTGGCCTAGAAGCAGCGGCCCCCCAACCACACCTCGCTCTCCCCTGGGGGCATCAGGGCAGCTCTGTCATCTCCAGTTCCCAGCACGGACCTGACTGGTAAGCAAGAACCAGAGCAAGCGGGTCTGTGATAGAAATCGCAGGAGCAGTCAGGCCCAAGTCCCTAGGACCTGGGCTCCCCTGGCTCCTGCAGGAATAGCTAAAACAAAGCAGCAGAGGATTAGTGGGGGTTGGGGGGTGGGGGCTCATGCTACGCAGGCCCCTGATGCATGGTTTGGGAAACAGTAGGAAGGAATGGTCCATCCCATCGCTGTCAGCTCCAGTTCACCTGCCCCCACCCCTGCCCCTTGCTGCAGATGTAGAAGCAGAATTTCATAAACTGCAGCAGCTGCGGCCAATACCTCAACTCCCCACCAGTTTCTTTCTCCAGAAGACAGCAGCAGCAGGCAGGGGAAAGAAAAGGAAAAGGTGCAATAATAACCCCAACCCTGTTCATCTCAGCAGACCCCAAATTTAAATTTATCAGCAAGCTCAATTCTCAGTATCTCTTCCTCCCTCCCTGGCTCATAACCAAATGATCCAAAGGCTTTGCCCAGAGGAGGCATGAGGCTGTGGAGCCAGTTTCTTCTCCCAGTCTAGAAGGGGGCATCACGTTACACAAAGAAAAAGATGCACCTGCATGGGGTAGAAAGAGCTGAGAGTCCCAGATTGTTGCAAGAAATATTAATTTGATGGGGTTGAAATTAAGTGTCCAAATGGAGGTTGTTTGTGGAATTTAAAGGGATGGACAGAATATGTGGTGGAGAGACCAGGAATGAGGAGAAAAAAAAAAAAAAAAAAGATGGAGAACAAGAAAAATACACACAATATAGTAGACAAAGGGGAGAGACCATAAAAAATACAGCAGCACAAATAAAGACAGAAACTGAGCGAGGAGGGAGCCAGCACCTGGAAAGCAAGATGCTACAGCTGCAGAGCGGGTAGGGAAACAGGAGAGCAATAGGAAGGAGGGAAAGACAACCATTCGCCATAGAACCAGACCCTTCCCTTCATTTGTCTTCAGCTCGTCCATGACTCTAAGCAGGTGAGTTCACAGGGTTTTCTCACGTTCCATAGCTCCCCCACAATCTCCACCTCTGCCTGAATAGAGCCCCAGTGCCTGTGTGGCACACCAAACACATCAGTGGGCCCGGCTTTTCTTTTTCTGCTCATGTCTCCTGCTCCAACACACACACACACACACACACACACACACACAGTCACATCAAGGTTTGGGTAGCTCCTGGGTGTATTCATGGACTGTAGTGGGCTCCCCTCTGCATGGTCATGACCAGCAGCTCTTAGCTCTGGTTCACACTTCCTTCCAAAGGGCAGAGGCTGCCTGAAGGCTGCTGACTCTAATAGGACGAGTTAGAGCTGCGTGCTCTGTGATCCAATAAAACAGACCCCCACGTGGTGATCCTCGGTTTTTCCCAGGCTGTCAGTGCTGCATGGATCTCACAAGCTCTGTAGCCCTTGATGGAGTCAAAAGGAGAGGCCAAACTGCCCAGTTCTGGACCTCTCCAGCAGACCCAAGAGACAAGATTCCTGGGGGAAGAGTTCTGAGCAGAGATGAGCTCATCTGAGTGAGCACCATGCAGACACACCCTCACTGGAGAGGAAAACCAAGACAGTTGTTTAGGGTGAGAATGCTGGTGTCAAAATCCTGAAGCTGTGCTTCCCGATGGACCTGAGGCAGAAACAAACCGTCAGAATGGTGCGAGAACTAGAAAGAGATGGAAGGGGAAGGGGGCACGCAGTCCCAGGCTTCAGAGGTAGGAAATAAATAACGTCCAGAAGGGTCTGGCTCTGAAGTGGACCAAATGGCTCTCCTGTCCCATGTTTATGGGGTCATGGACCATTAAGTCAGCCAACCTACAGATGTCTTCATAAGACTTTACGAGATTAGACTGGGGAGACCCTATAACTCAAGAGCAAGAAAGGAAAACAGGACAGGAGAATTGCAGATAAGAGCTGGTAGAAACAATGACTCTGCTTTGGAGGAGTCACATCTCTGTGGGAGGACGCCTGGATTTTGGGATCCTTCCATCTTCGTCACTTCTCACTCTTCTGGGAGTTTCTGCCTATCTCCACTAGATTCAGGGCTGCATGGGACTTAGATTACCCAAAAAATGCTGGATTATCCAGCATGTGCCTCCCCTCCTAACCCAGCTTCCAACTGGCCTCCATCACATTCCTGGCCCCCAAGCATTTAGTCCTCAGAGAAGACAGATTCTTTGGTTATTTGTCAAGAAAATCAGGAAGATGAAATACAAAGTCATATGTACAAACACATATTTTGGAATCTTTAAACTTGATTGACCGTGTTTACTTGATGTGGTGTTTCTGAAATTCTAATCACCATGTGCTGGCTTTTATATAGTGCCATACGTTATTGAAGGATCATGTTTATTCTCTGAATTGCCAGGAACCAGAAGAGCACAGAAACCAGGAAGGCATACAAATAGAACCAGTTCACAGAAACCAGAAAGGGAAACGGGACATGTTCGTATTCCCGTGGGCTTGCGCCACCCTGTGGCTATTTGTAGAAAGACAGAAACCAAGAGACCCAACAAACCTTAGGAAACCAGCAACCGACCCCAACACCCCACCTCCCCAACCGCCCCTCTTCTCCAAGTGCCGCTGCTCTTTTGGAAGCAGGATGTATGGCTGACTATTGGCTGACATTCCAGGACCCAAACTTAGAAAGGGTGTTAGATCTAGATTTTCAAACCACCACTCAAGATCCATATTTGAAAAGCAACCATTTATTAGAACCAATACAAGAGTATGAAAAGAGGGAAAAGAGGGTGGAAGAGGGGGAGAGAATGAGGTCTGAATTGGATGTCAGTTGTGGAAACACATAAATGCCTACTTTTAAACATTTACATTTAAAAGGCAAACATACATATAGATCACTTATCCTTTTTAAAAAAATCAAAAGCAGACATGTTTGGCTGAAATAAAACTAAAATACAACCAAAACTCCCCCACAAACCAAAAAGTCCATAGAGAATTCAACAACTCATTTCCATTCAGAAACCTGGCTACAAAGTGTGACTTTACTACTCAGGATGGTGCAGGGCTGGAAGAAACCCAGCTTCTTGAGTCTCTTAGATCCCATCCCGTGGGAAGTGGTGGCAGGCCAGCAGGCCATGGGCAAGTCAACTCCTGGCTAGTTGGCAGGATGTCAGACTGTGCTCTCTCCATCCTCCAGTACCCCCAGTGCCGGGTGAACAGCGGAAGCAGAGTCCACAAAACACAGAGAACTGGAATGTGACTGCAAGGAGCCAGGACATTGTGCTTTTTCATGGGTTACCAATGTAGGACTAAGGAAGGGAAGAAGAGAGTCTCTAAAATGAGATGGAAAGAGGACAGTTCTTGAGCCCACACCTGGACAAATAGAAATAGCTTCCAAGGGTTTCTGAAACCAGAGGGAAAAGGTCAAGGTCAGGTTCAGAGAAAGAGATGACAAATCCTAAATACAGTGAATCGGATGAAGTCTTAAGGATCAATGCCCAATTCTAATTGAGTGTTATACATATTTATGGGGGGAAATTCCAATGTAGCTCTTTCTGGTGGGGAATGAGGAGGGGGTTACATTTACTGAACCATCTAGTTCCTACAAGGAGGTGGAGGCTTAGGAGCATGAAGGGGTTCAGTGACCTAGCAGTCCTGGGATCATTTGTGGGGAATGGAAAGCCATAAAAGTCAAAACCACTGAGACCCTCCTGAGACAGTCTGTTGGCTCCAAATCCATGGGTAAAGGAAACTTAATTCCCAACCTGCAAAGAAAAACAAGCAGTAGCATCCCTCCCTCATGATTCCCTAATCCAAAGTCTCTCTTTGTGAATGCAAGACACAGGAGAAACTAGTGCCTTCCCCTGTAACATCCTAAGTAAGTCTGAACTATAAAGACTCCAACATTCAAGAAAACACTGTCAACATCTGAACTAGCAGCTTTGATGAGGGGTGGGGGGGCAGAGAGTTTGCCAAAGTCACTAAGTAGTTCCAAACTTGGAGACAGCTCAGCGAGGACTACAGCCTGTGTCAGGCTTGAACTTCGGCTCAAGGAATCCTCCACAGAGGAACCTAAAGTATTCTATCAACTTTGATTTACAATGCCTCACAACACCCCTGTGAGGTAGGTCAGTATTATTACCCCCATTTGACAGATGGGGAACTGAGGCATTGAAAGGAATGACTTGCCCAAGGTCAGCCATTATTAAATCAGTTGAAGAGGTTGGCACACATAGTTAGCATCCACTCAACTCATATTCTGCTTCTTAGAGAGTATTTTACTTCTCAGGATACACTTGGGAGCAAAAGGAAGTTGACAGGTACACCTCACTCCACAAAGGAGATGAGTTCCATCAACCCACAAGTATTACCTAAGGATTTATTATTTATGTAGTATAATGTGAGGAACCTAGGAGAAACCAACTGCTTCTGAAAATTATGTTAGTGGATGTTTTGAAAATAAAATTACATTTTAAACACTGAAAACATGAATTCCTTTGGGGAAGAAAAAAATCACTTAGGAGATGAAGATCTAAGTCACACTGATTACTCAAAAGGTTTGTACTGAATAACCCAAATTCCTAAAACCCAGAAAGAAACAAGACTACTCTCAGGTAGGAACAAGAAAGACCTTACCCCATTGGTGGGCTTGGTAGAGTCTCGCAGGGCTGCGAGTCACAAAGCTCAGAAGCCTAGTGACACCAGCTAGCCCCCAGCTGCTGCACACCCTTCCTGGACAACCCAGAGGGCATCTCAACCATTCTGCCTCAGCTCAACCCCCAGAATTGCATAAACAGCTGGAGATTAAGAATATAAATGGTGACCTCTACGACTCGTCATATACACTCTTGTAATATCTTTACCTCTGCCAGAGGCCTAGCTCTTTAACACAAAAGGGGGGGGAAAAAAACCCAGTTCATGCATTCCCCACCCACTTTGGTTTTATTCTGAGTTCTGGTTCTGGTAGAAACCACTATTTCTTACCCAAAAACTAGGACAAGGGGTTGGGGGCAAGGGGCACCAAACCCCAGCCAGCCCTGGTTTAGAATTGAATCCTAAAGCTACCAGGAACTAGAAAACACTGACTTGAGCCTTGAGAATGTTGTGACACAGGAAACTAATTTCCAGGCAAACTCGCTGCTTTCCTTCACGCCCCTCACAGTGGCCAGTGCAGCAGGCCTCTCTATACACGACAGAAGCTCAAAAATCATCAACGCAGTACAATGCTCATCAGGGACACTCGAGTTCCAGGAACCATTCCAAGACTTAAATACAATATAAACTTTTTTCATCAATGGCTGATCACAATGGACAAATCCAAATGACAAGAAGTTCAAAACTGATCTTCAGCAATGACAGTTCAGGTTCAGTTTGAACGGTTCCCAACCCCCCAAAATGTACTCCTTAAAAAGTATAATGAGCTGGCCATTTGGACTTGGATCAGCTGTTAGGGTCACACCTGTCAATGCCAAGGGACATCACACACAAAAAATAGAGAATGACAAGATAAAAAGTTCATTGCATTCAATTTGGCCTAATTTCTTGATAATAGTTTCCTATTAGATTTTCCGATTAATACTGATGGCTCTTACCTAGACTGTGATAATTAGGTTTTGATCTATTATGACATTAATGATCACAATCAGTTGACTTTGAAATTGTCTTAATTAATGGCTCTTTCCTTGTCAGCCTTCGCCTCCAGTGCAGGGTCCGTCCCTCCCCCAACACCTTGTTTTAACTCCTTCCCTTACTGACCTCAGAGACAAATAGCACTGAAGGATTACTTTTTCCCATAAAACAAGACTTTAAACTATCTTAAAACATGTCTTTGACAGAGAAGCAATATGAGATGATGTTAGGTGAAATGAGAACCAGAAGAAAAGGAGCTATCAAAAGGGAAAAATCCACCTTAGAAAACAACCAGTCAAGCACGATGTTCAAGTGGCAATGACAGGCAGAAGTAACTCTGAAGACAAGATGAGGTAGATTAAAATTCAAGAAATCCAGCACAAGCGAAAAATGAAACAAATTATTTTTACGAAGCTATCCAAAGAACTTCACACTTGAACTTTCTAGAAGTTAGTCTAAATCCTGGGAATTCTGACTTCCAAAGCTAGTTTACTCTTGGTAACCCAGGCAGAGCTAAATATCTTTTTCTTGTGATCATGTAGGTTAGAATGGACAATTTACTTAGAATCATACTGTTTCACACTGGGTTAGAATTCATCCTACTGATTTGAGACTCCAGGTTATGTGTTTTTTTTGGGAAAGGTTACCACATTAACTGACACAAGTGAGAAATCACTCTCCTGTTGTACTTGAATAAAACTGCTCTACACAGAGGTAGATGCTCAGGTATTAACAGGTGTGCCTCCAGCATTTTTTTTTTTTTTAACAAATCCCATTAGATAGTACATTTTAAGCTTAAAGCCCCCCTCATGTCCACTCCTCCAAAAGGGATGATAAACTGAAATAGTGTCAGCAACTTCAATAACACATCATGAAGAAGTGTTACAGAACCTACACACAATTGGATCTGCAACAGAGCTAAGGCTTTCCACACACAAGCATTAATGACAGCTCTGAATACTTTGGTGAAGAGTCCAAACCAGGGACTCAAATCAGGGGTTCTCAGTACCCACTCACCTGTTTTCTCTCTTGGTAATAACAGCATTTCTAACTAGCTCAGCTTTATTTATTTTCTGGAAAACAATTTTGTTAAGACCCAGTTAGTTCATCCAAAGCCATAGGTCTTTTCCACATCTAAACTAATTAATGTCACCTTCCTACTCTACAGCCCCAAACTAAACCATATCAGTCAGCTGTCTCTGCCCCTAAACCAGAACTTTACACCCACATGTAACATTTACTAAATTATTAATGATCAGTTCATCCCACACCAGTATGAAAATTCTTTGTATACGTGGAAGGCCCTTTTTAGAACTTTGTATTCCCAGATCAAAAAATGTTTGAATGAAACCACCAATGCTGATGTACATTAATGTGGCTGGAATTCAGATGGCCCAATGCAAAACTCGGGGCACCCAATTCAGAGCATATGCTTTTTTATGTAAGGCTGGATGCACTCTCTGTTTTTGAAAACAATCTTCATTAGGGAGTGGTGTCAATGTCAAACTGTAACAGTGACTCCAGACCTTTCCTCTCTCTCTGCCTTGGTACAGGCATGCCTGATGATTCAATTATAATACAGACCTCAAGTCTGTATTGTAGTTAGTTAGCCTGTAACTAACCGTAACTTTTACTCTCAAAATTTAAACCAAAAGGATGGGGGACACGAATCCTTTTCCTTTAACCCATTTTTGAGATTCCTCAGTTCAACTCTAATGGGTTCACACATCATGACAAAGTAGTTTTAGATCCTCAAATTTGAAATCTAGTGCCAGAGACAATGATTCCTCAGCTCAAACACTGTTCCCTCACTGTTCCTTAGTGAGCTGGATTAAAGCACACGCCCAAAAACACTCAAGATGAAAGTCCTAAAACCTTTCCCAGTGCCCTGTGATTTGGCCTGAATGTAAAGTGAATAGCAGGTAGTTCCAGAACAGGAATGAAAGGAGTTAAGGGTAACTGCCCCAGCTTTGGGAACAGGATCAACCCTTCTTCAACAGAAAGTATGCAAATGCGGTTGGGGGACAGCCAAGGACCATCTATCTAGAGTTGTCAGTGCTGGGAGCACCACAGGTGCTCCTGAGAGCTGTCTGAACAAGAAAAAAACAATATGGCTCTCTCAGGTTTAAAATGGGCACTGCCATCCAGACCAACCTTCCCAACAGTGGACCTTAACATGAGAGCCATATGTGCAGTCCTGGGGATCAGAAGACCTGCTAAGCTGTCCCTAGTAGACTCTACTCGAAAAGCTCTGATAAACTCTATAGAAAGGGATATGATATCGCTTACTGCCGATTACTGGAAGAAATTCAGCATTAGAAAGATGTTTTGAAAGAGGACTAACTGCAAGAAAAATACACCTTGAGCACCTGAGACCTAGGCATTTAGGAGTGCTTTCTTTGCAAACTGGGTGCAATGGCACATCTGTAATCCCAGTTACTTGGGAGGATGAGGCCGGATTCAAGTTGGAGGCCAGCTTGGGCAACTTGGTGAAATCCGATCTCAAAATAAAATAAAAAGGTCTAGGGATATACCTCAGTGATAGAGCACCCCTGGGTTCAATCCTCAGTATGCATGTGTCTGTGTGAGTGGGTGCTTTACCCATGGCTACAAACTCCTCAGAGAGGAGAAAGTTCCATGAAACAAATTTGTCTGAGGCTGCAATTCTCCAAGGGAGAGAAAACTACTCAGCACCAACAAATGCTGGAGGTACAGGCAGGCATCTGGTTTCCTTTGTGCTGAGGGCTGAAATTAGTATTGGCACTCTGGTTCCCTACATTCCTACAGAGCCAGCTGTGAGTAGCAAGGAGAGAACTATAGTTGTTTTGACGGTACTCATTAGAAAACCATGATTCCATTAACTGAAGACATAAGAAGATGGAATGAAGAGCATTAAAGGGTGATGGATGACACTAGGGTTATTTTGGTAAAAGAAATTCAGATTTCAATGAATGTGTTAAATATCATCTATAGCCACAGCAAAACACTGTGTATCAGGTTTCAAAAACCAATTGGATCAATCTCAGTACCAAACACTGCTGTTTTCCTTGCCCATGTGCTATATTTCTGGTTTTAAAAATATGCTCACTGCAGTTCATATACCTGCTATCACTGGGAGGCATGCACTGGTTACTTAAATAGGTTAGCATTTTCTCCAGCAGCAAGTCAAGGTGACCTAGGTGATCCCCTCCTCAGGAGCTCTGGACATCTTTTGCCCTATTCTACCCTGATATCCTACATTACTTGTAGGAAAAATCTGTTTTCTGATCATTTTGTTGATACTCATCAGATGTAAGTACAAACGACTGTCAATAGTTATCCAGCACTTAATTCCTTCAGAGAGCAAAGGAATATGGAGATAAAACTCCTTCCTACCCATGTGAGGTATGGGTTATGAGCTCTCCCCCAATCACACTGCCATTCAGAAAGATTTTCCTAGCTGACTTACACCAAGAGCTTCATTGTTCCAGTCTGTCCTGTCACTGCAGCAACAGCTGTCTTCTCAACTGTGCAGTATAATTTTTGACATAATTTATACAAGCATACAGAATTCAATCAGCAGCTGAGCAGGGAAGCAATGTAACAAATGCTATGAATGGGTATATGATTTGCATATTATTTGGCTCATCTGTGGACTGGAGCAATCCACCATTCCCCTCATTACTATGAATAATCTAGCAATGGCTTAATGCTCCTGGACAGATAGCTACATGTTTTAAAAATCAAAAGCAACAACAAAACAGCCTCAGTGGCTGGCAAACTCTAAAATTAAGGCTACTTTAAGCATTTATTCTTATTTCCTCAGCTTTGAGGTTGGGACAAGGATGCTCAAACCCTGCTACTTCCTTTAGTCCTGATTCTCTAGCCCTCTCAATTGTAAGAAAAGGATAAAGAGAAGTAGGGTATTGTTTGGGGGACAAAGGCAGAAGGATATGATCAGAAAATCTCTCATAGCAAAGCAAAAGGGAACTATTTGGCTCAGTAGGGAGTAAAGGTTGTGTCAACATGCTAATGCCAGGACCTGCCACTTTCTGAGATGATAGTTTTCCATGGAAATGGGTTTTTAAAAATAAGATACAAATAAAACTTTGAGGGTGGAAAAGGAGAAGAGCATTAATAATTTGGGAACTTTTGGCAAATCCAGGAGTCAAAAAAGCAGGAAACCTATGACTATAATTATTAATGAATATTTAAAATTGATATTGGGGCCAATGGCTCCCCTCCAATAATTCTCCACTGAAAATAATGGCATGGAAGGGCAACGTAGGTTCACTGAGAAGTGAGAGTCAGGTTTGAAGCCTCTTTGGTAACAGGAATGCTTTGGGAGGCCACAAAAGTTGGCAGGGTTGGAGGGTGCCTAGCACCTTGGCACAAGCAAGCACCAGGCAATCACTCACACCTATATAAATACAGTCTAAATATGAGGGATGGAGGGAAAGAATACATACATACCATGTGTGATAAAGACAACTGTATCTTGCCCCTACCCCATCATCCTCCTGTTCCATAGCTTAGACTATCCACAGTTAATTATCTTGCCATTTTATGACAAACTTACAGAAGGAGAATCAGGGATTGCTAAGAACAAGGCCGAAAAGTCCCAGGGTTAAAAGGAGAGCCTTGACAAATTTCAACATAAAATTTCAAGTCCTCCAAAGGACGGAGTCATTTTGGGAGGATGGTTGAGGATGAAAAACAGAGGGTGGCCCAGAAGAAGACCACGCCAGGGACCCTGTATTCTCCTGGGTAGAGCTAAAGAAGGTTGGGAAAGTCCCAACAGGTAGGCAGTTGCTATTGGCTTTTTAAAAGATGGGCAATATTCTTTCCATCCCAACATGTCAAAACAAAGGCCAGCTGGTCATCAACACATTCTAAGAAACAAAGCAAGAAACCAAAATTCATCATCATTGTAATAAAATCCCCAATCTAAAAAGCAACCAACCCTGAAAAGATCAAGACTCTAAGGTGATTAAAAAGTTAAAAACTCATCTTGAGGTCACAGGGGAGTAGAAGGAAGAGATAAGGGCAAAGGAAAAAACTGTGGGAATTACACACAGTATGTAAATGCCTGGTCTTCACAGAAAGACACTTATCATGAATCAGACCATCAGTTATGTTACAAGAGAACCAATACCAACATTTCTCCTGTGGAGCACAGTGATAAGCACATTTTTTTTATGGATGTGTTTAGGATAGAAGAGGGTGGGCAGAAGGGAGAGGCAGGGAGGTGAATGTATTATGTACAAAGAGAAATGACAGAGACCACCCCCTCCTTTAGCTCTTTGCGGTTTCTTTCTCTTTGTTTTCCGCATCCTCAGGATATGCATGCCACGTCAGTCTCTCTTCATAAAATGCTATCACAATTTGTGGACATTTCACATTAGCTTCTTTTGCAAGAACCAAGTCGGCTTCATCTGTGTCTTTCCTAAAGAGAATAATAAAAGACTTAGAAGGAAAGGGAGAGAGAGAGAGAATCTGTCCAGAGTTTATGTCATCATGTGCACTGAGCTGACCTGATGTCCTCTTCAGCTTTATTTCATGGTGAAAGAAGGAATAATACATTATTCTACTTATATAAGTTTTATTTATGTGTCTAAACATGTCAGTAAATACAATTAAACCTACATTAAGCATAACTGATTATATATAAGTTGATCGATCCAGTTTCTGAATCATTTTTAAGCAAAGGGGTCCCAAACCTCCCCACTTTGTGGCCTTTTAAATACTCATTACCCTTTGGTCAGAACTGTGATTTTTAATTTTTTTGCAGTGCCAGGATCAAAACCTTATGCATGCCAGACATATGCTCTACTACTGAGCCACATCCCCAGCCCAAGAACTGTGATTTCAAACAATAAGAAAATGGAAAATTGGCTGAAAATTTGAATTACCCAAGTTACATGGTCCCATTAACATAACAAAAATATCTAGCAACACAATTCCTTAACCATGATTCCAAATTAAGAAAAAAAGTAAAAGTCTCCTGAGACGTGGACAAACATAGCTATACTTTCTTTTCTAGAAAATTGTGTGTTTAATTCATAGAGGTAAGTGTTATGGAAAAGAGGAATTGGAAAATGCATACTTACAGCAGGTACTTAAATTTTGGACTACGGTGAGAAAAACTAGTTAATACATGAATGCAGGTGGGCACACCTGTAATTCCAGTAACTCAGGACACTGAGGTAGGGTCTCACTAAAATTGCTGAGGCTAGCTTTGAACTTGTGATCCTCCTGCTTCAGTCTTCCAAGCCACTGGGATTATAGGTATGGACCACCACACCCAGCCCCCCCTTTATGTTTTGAGACAGCGTCTTGCTAAGTTGCCCAGGCTGGTCTTGAACTTGTGATCTTCCTGCCTTAGCTTCCAAATGACTGGGACTATCCGGCTAATCACCCTGCCTTTAAGAAACCAAATCAAGCTTGGCATATTGATGCACACCTGTAATCCCAGTGACTCAAGAGACTAAGACAGGAAGATCTCAAGTTCAAGGCCAGCCTCAGTAACTTAGCAAGTTTCTGTCTCAAAATAAAAAATAAAAAGAACTGGGGATGTAGCTCAGTGGCAAAGTACCCCTGGATTCAATCCCTCGTACCAAATAAATAAATAAATAAATTCAAACTGAAGGAAGTACTGCATTTTACTCCAAAAGCCACTCTCTCTACTGGACAAAGTAACCTGTGCTTTGCTCAGTATTAGTCCTAATGTTTTTTGTTGAGGTTATTTTTCTCTTTTAGACATCATTCAGTGGTCTTGACCCTCAGGAATGGTACAAAGTCTAACTCAACTCTTACCCTATTGTCACAGGGTCATGGTCAGAACTATAGAAACAGATAGGTCATATTTATGTTTTCTACTTTTTTCTGATATATGGGCTGCTATATATAATTTGGCTTCATACTGAAGGCTTGAGAATGTCATAAATACATTGTGAATCATAATTCCCATTTAATGTCAGATAGCTGGTATAGGTTTTGGACCTCTGAAATTCAAATTTCTTAGTTTGGGACTTCTCAGTCTTGCCACCCTCTCTTCCACACAAAGTCAAAGAAACCCAATCATGAAGCGAAGCCCAATCTCTCTCACCATTTCATTAGGAACATTAAATCGCCACAGGAATCTGTCGCCCCAATGATCTTTTCTGGTTCCAGTCCTCTCTCAAAGCCCCGAGCGATATCATTGCTCTGCTATAAATAGACGATGAAGAAAGGTTACTTACAGCTTGGAGAAAGAGTCAAAAAAAAAAAAAAGCCTGTTTCTCAGCACAACAAGCTCAGCCCATGTTAATACCATGTGATACCATTTCTATCACTGATTCAAAAAAATTCTTAGAATTCAAAAAATATAATACTAGGTCAGACAGTGAAAACAATAATGCCATGAGATTTTTTTCCTTTTGCAAGAAAATGCAGTTGTTCTCCCCTGTATTCAAGGAAGATTTAAGGAAGATCTTTAAAAGATTCAGAGTGACCCTTAGAAGTCTTTAATGTCCCATGAGATGTTCTAGAGTCATTATTTAGAAATTCCTCTAATCCTACTCACTCTGAATCTCCCTAATATCCCAAGTGGCTGCACCTATCCTATTGCTTATGAAATGATAAGCAAATTCATGTTTACTCTACCTAAATCTTTTCTCACCTTAAAAACTTCCAATATACCATCCATCTCAACTTTTATTTTAGGCTTTTACCCTTAACACTGAACAATAATTTTAATAGTTCTTTTCACATAGTCATCTATGTTATGAATGAACAGATGTAAGAATGATATAAGGCTGATGACATAAAACAGCAAATTTCAAAGATCACAGACACTAATACCCATGTACATGGCTGGAGACCCTGGTCTGCTTATCCCTGCCAATGTGGATGAGCAGTTAGTGAAGGCAGAACTGGACTGTGATTACTAAGTAACTAGTCTAGTTGATAATTCATGAGAGAACTATTGAAACCTGTTCTAAATGCAATCATAATCTAGAAAGGATCTGAACCAGGTGAAATAGCACTGGTGAGAACAAAAAAGTAAAATTTTATATAAAATATAATTTTTAAAAACTTTTATTATGGAAGATAATGCAAGTTTATCTAGTAGCAGCACATTAAAAAATTTAGGAAAACTATCCAAACGAATAAAATCCCTGATATCTAATTTTCATAAGATCTCTTTGATCTGATATTCACCTTACTTTCTCTACGAGATGCAGGGTCCCAGTGGTCCCCAAAGATACCAGAACCCACAACAGGGAAGGAAATTCCAAGGCATGGATCAAGGGGAGATACTGGCTTTTAAAAACATAGCCTCTTTTGGGGGTGCTTAAAGGGAAGAGGTTCCCAGATGTGCACACAGCTGCTCACAGCTGGAATGCTGGCGCACTGACTGGGTAGTAAATCATAGCTGGCGGCTGAAAACAGTTTGCCACATAGGGAGGGAAGTGGGGGAGGGGAAGGGAAGAAAAATGTTCAAGCTGCTAAAGGAGCCAAGGCGAGGATAATGCTAAAATCATCATACAGATAGTAATCTTAAATCAGCAAAATACCAACTAACCAATTTCTAATGCAGTGATTTAAAAAAAATGCAATCCTCCTCTGTACTTTTTAAACATACAATCACCTATCTTCCCAGCTGCCTACCTGACAGCCACCAGCACTGCCGAGAACGCTATCAAGGGCCTCAGGTGAACAGTAAGGGTAGGGGTTGTTTTCAAGGTCGGCAGTCTCTACCAGGCCTAGGAACAAAAAACTCTGCACTGGCCAGTGGTGCTAAGCCAGATTACTAAAATTGCTCCTTTGTTAAAAGACAGAAACCCTAGATTGAGGACATATACACTATCTGTCACAAATGCCTAGTCAAAAGTTTTATACAGTGTTGTTTTTGCTCTCTTAACTTAGCAAGAAAATGAATCAAATAACAAAAGCCAGATACAAAGGACTAATAAAAAAGAAAAAAGAGACTCAAGTCCTAGCTCCTGAGAGAAAGGAAAACATTCTCAAATCCTTTATCGGTACAGTATATCATAATAATATACAGACCTCACCAAAGCAGGGTAGTTTTTAAAATAATTTGCAAAAAAAAAACCAATTATTCTGGGAAACAAATAAGGATACAGACACAAATTGAGGGTCTCCTTTCACTTGCAGCTTCCAATTTTTCATAGCTGTTTTCCCGTATCTTGCCCTATGAAGACCAAGAATCACCTGTGAAAGATTTCTAAACCATGATTCCTGGATCCAAACCACAGACATTCTCCTTTAACTAGTCTGGGGTGCATCTTGGGCACTGGAGATTTTTTAAAGCACCCCCAGGTGATTTTAATGTGCAGTCAGGATAGATATCCAAGCAGAATAAAGACAAATAGAGGTGCTTGTGGCAGTGATGCTTAGAAGACTCAGAAGTGGACTTGTGCTTTTATTTTATTAAACTTTAAGTGCATGATATATCTTTCACCACAAAAGGTTTGTAATCTTAAAATAAATGAAGGGAGTCAAAGCTGAGCAGTGGTGTGTGTGTGTGTGTGTGTGTGTGTGTACACACACACATGCAGGTGAAAAAAGAGGCCATAAGAGTGCTTATGCTAGTTACTTGAGAGCTAACATCAGCAGGATTAAAGCAACTGAATCAAACAAAATTTTATAAATATACTTCCCAAACTAAACAATAAAGATTCAAAAGGAAGATGAAAATTAATTTTCCCTATGAAGTATGAAAATATAAAAAGATCAAGAGAGAACATAAATGTCAGTCAATTGTATATTATGTGAATTTCATCTCGATTTAAAAAGGAATATAAAGGGTTGAAAACAAGTACCAACATTGAAAAAAATAAAGGTCTTTTCCATCCTTAAAAAACTCATCAAAGGTCCTCCCTCCCTAAAATAACTACACCTGCTATTTATTGAGAAGGCAGAGTAGTTAAATGTTTAACAGATTTAATTTTGCCACTTCAATACAAAACCATTGACCACAAATAACATTTCCCACTCAGCCAGGAGGGGGCGCTATAGTTAATCATCAAACCTCCTGGAAGCTCTTTTGTTCAACAATTTGCATTCTAGGTATATCCTTAGAACAGAAATTCCTAAAATAAGGCCCCCTATTTTAGGTAAGAACATTGTGGATGTTAGGGTTTGCATATAAAGTGTCCCTCAAAGATTCATGTATTGAAGACTTGGTCCCCATGCAGCAATGTTCAGAGGTGGGGCTTTTGGGAAGATGAATACATTGATAGCTGAATGGGCTACTAGGAGCTGGAGGAAATTACAGGCAGGGGGGGTATGGTTTTGAGGAAGTAGGTCACTGGGGCATGCCCTTGGTGGCCTCCCCTTTCCTTTTATCCCTCTGCTTCTCAGCTGCCATGAATTGAGCAGCTCTGCTTTGCCATTCCCTTTCCACGATGGACAGCTCAGCCTGACTCAAAGCAATGGAGCCAACAACCAGGAACTAAATAAAAACTGAAACGGAGAGTCAAAACAAATCCTTCCTCTCCAAAGTTATTTTTTCTTTTAGGTATTTGTTACAGCAACAAAAGGTAACAGGGAACGTAAACTTACCTCTCTCTTTTTTTTGGATTTAATATCATCAGCACTGTTCGAAAAATTGGATTTCCTCTTGTTACTTTCTGACTTCTCCCTGGGTTTGTTATTCTCACCCTCCTTCATCTTCTTGTACTTTTTCATAAACTCAGAAATTAGCTCAGGGCAATCCAAGTTTTTCTCTGGTTCCCAAGTATTGTGCTCCCTGAACAAGAAAATGAAGTAAAGAGGAAATGAAGGGGTGGGGAAAATCAGGTGCTTTTTTTTTTTGGTACCAGGAACTGACCTAGGGGCGCTTAACCACTTAGCCACATCCCCAACCCTTTTTTTAAAAATTCCTTGAGATTTTGAGACAGGGTCTTGCTAATTGTCGAGGCTAGTTTTGAACTGGCAATCCTCCTACCTCAACCTCCGCAGTCACTGAGATTACAAGTGTGTGCCACCACACCTGGCATTTCATTCTTATTAATTTTTGGCAATACTGGCAAATAAACTCAGGGGTGCTCTACCACTAAGCTACATTGTTTCACTTTTATTATTATTTTTAAGTTTTAAATTAACTGATTAATTTTTGCAGTACTGGGATTAAACCCAGGGGCACCTTACCACTGAACTACATCTCCGGCCTTTTTTATTTTTTAATTTTGAGACAGAGTCTCCTTAAATTGCCCAGGCTGACTTTGAATTTGCAATTCTCCTGCCTCAGCATCCTGGGTCACTGAGATTACAAGGTGCACCACCATGCCTGGCACTGATCCTAGATTTTTACTGTGAGAAATGAAAAAACTATACCCACACAAAGACTTGTACACAATTATTTACAGCAGCATTTTAATAGCCAAAAATGGAAACAAATGTCCCTCAACTGGTAAGTAGACAAACTGGTACATTCATACAAGGGGATACTATTCAGCAATAAAAAGAAATAAAATACTAACACATGCTACAACTTGAAAGAACCTCAAAAACATTAAACTAAGTGAAAGAGATGGAAAGTAGATTAGTGGTTGCCTGAGGTTGAAGGTGGAAGTTGGTATTAACTATAAATGGGTTCAAGGGAATTCTGGGGGTTTGGAGGACGGAAATGTTTTGAAATTGGAATGTGGTAATAACCGCACAACTCTACAAATTTATGAGGAATTACTGAATTGTATAATTTAATCCAGTGAATTTTACAATATGTAAACTACACCTTAATAAAGCTGTTCAAAAATTCGAATTTGGGACAGAAGGTTATCATGCATGAGGCCCTGAGTTCAATTCCTAGTATACCATATTAAAAATCTTTTTTTGAAATTTGAATTCTGCCTTATTAAGAAAACAGTGTCATTTCACACATCTAATCAATTATTTGTACAACTCTTGAAAGAAGGAAAGTCTAATAATCATTTACTCACGTTTTCATTGTCCTAAATGTTACTCATATTTTGGAAAAAAAAATTTAAGTGTTGGAGGATTGTAAATAGTTACATAGAAAAAGGCAATCCAGTTGAGGGGAGTGGGTGCATGCCTGTAATCCCAGCAGCTCAGGAGGCTGAGGCAGGAAGATCACAAATTCAAGGCCAGCCTCAGCAACTCAGTGAGGACCTAAGCAACTTGGTGAAACCCTGTCTCAAAAATTTAAAAAATACAAAAGGCCGGGCTCTTAGCTCATTGGTAAAATGCCCCTGAATTCAATCCCTAGAGGCAAAAGAAAAAAAAAAAAAAAAAAAAAGGCAATACAGTACTATACTAAATCAAATTAAAGGCAAACTAAAACAAGACAAAGAAGTAGGATATTAATTTTTATGTGATACTGAGAATTGAACCCAGTGCCTCACACATGCAAAGCAAGCAGTCTACCACTGAGCTACAACCCTAGTCCAAGAAGTAGGATTTGGAGTGTATTAATTCAAATGCTCTAGACTCAAATCTACTGTCACACGTCATTCAAAAAAAAATTCTATATTAATAACAAAAAAGACTGAATAATGCATCCAACTAAACTTAGATCTCTATTCCTGGCATAGGCTTTAGAAGACTACAAAATACATCCCAAGCTTATAGAATTGAAGCAAGAAATATATCCATGAAAAGACTGCACCAGATATCCCCTTTACCCTTAGTGGAAAAGCTTCTGGTTACATGTTAAGTACTAGCTGCTGGGCACAGTGGTGCACACCTGGAACCCCAGTGACTCAGGAGGCTGAGGCAGGAGGATCACGAGTCTGAGGTCAGCCTGGGCAATTTAGCAAGACCCTGTTTCAAAAAAAAAATTTTTTTTTTTAAAAGGGCTGGAGATGTAGCTCTATGGTGAAGAGCCCCTAGATTCAAGTCCCAGTCCCAGTTATCTCCCCCCAGAAGTAAACTAGTACTTTATATTAAGATACACCTGAACCCAGAAATATACCAAAGAAGCAGTTTCTATAATCCCTCAGTTGACTTGGGGGAAAAATTTTTTAATTTATGTACCACCCATTTTAGAAATTTGGGTGGGTGTTCTGGAGATCGAATCCATTATGTTTTTGTCTCACAGTACTGAGGGTTGAACCTGGGAACTCATGCATGCTAGGTGAGCACTCTATAACTGAGCTACACCCCAGTCCTGCCTTTTTAAAATAAGTTATCTTTAGCTGAAAATGGCTTGAACACATGCCTTACTCTCCTGACTCAAACAGAAAGCAAAATAATGGAAAAATCTGAGCTCTTTACTTTAGACCTAAACTTAACTTTCTACAGAAAAGTTTATAAGAATGTGACAAAATTTCTAAATCATTTTAGCTAATGCTGGAAACCTTTCCTTTGTATCCCTTCTCTCAACAACAACAAAAAATTATTCACACAACTCTTCTCCCGAAACCACAGACCATACAGTTTACTCTCCCAGGGGAAATTAAGGCACCAAAATAAAGAATCATGCCAACACTAACACAAGAAATAGACTTGGGAGTGGGGAAGAGTCTACTGAGAGCAAAAAACCCAGACCTATGATAGGCTTATCCTTTTTCCTACCATTTTGGTACTGCTGTTTCTATTTTAATAATTTTCACCCAAAGACAGCATAGTATAATTTTAAAAGGGCCTGGAACCAAAGAAATCTTTTTTAAAAAAATTTTTTAGATGTTGATAGACCTTTATTTTATTCATTTATTTATATGTGGTGCTGAGGATCAAACCCAGTACCTCATACATGGTAGGCCAAGTGCTCTACCACTGAGCCACAACCCCAGGCTCAAAGAAATCTTGATACTGGATCCTTGTTCCACTGTCTACAAGTTGTGATCTTTAGGAAAGATCACTAATTTCCTCATTTGGAAACTGAAAATATTTCTAAAGGCTTTGCGTATGTATGTTACTACGGATGGAACCCAGGGGTGCTCTACCACTGAGCTATATCCCCAGTCTTTTTTATTTTTTGAGACAGGGTTATCAGTAAGTTGCTAAAGCTAGCCTCAAAATTGTATCTTCCTGCCTCAGTCTCCCAAGTTCTGGAATTATAGACATGTACCACCATGCCCAGTAGTTCTAAAGACTTTTATGAGAATTAAATAGAACAGAGGAAGTAGAATCTGACCACTGCTTAGCACATATAGTAGTTCCCCCCACTTATCTATGGTTTCATTATCTGCAATTTCATTTACCTGTGGTTGAGTGCAGTCTAAAAGTATTAATTGGAAAATTCCATGAAATAAACAATTAATACATTTTGAATGGCATTCTGTTTTCAGCAGCATGATAAAATCTTGTACCATCCCACCGTTCTGTCTAGAATGTCAATCATCCTTTGACCAAAGTATCTACAAAGTATCTTCCCAATAGTCATTTAGTAGTTGTCTCTGCTATCAGATGATATGGCACTGCAGTGCTTATGTTCAAAAGCCCTCATGTAGTAGACTATCACTATATCATAGTGTCTACATCATTCAGCTCAATTCATCGCAATACATAGGCACTGTATCATCTCATACCATCATAAGAAGGGTGAGTACAATAAATACTTGAGGGAAATCCATTCACATTTTTTTTTTTTTTTTTTGGTGGTGCTGGGGATTGAACCCAGGGTCTTGTACATGCGAGGCAGGCACTCTACCAACCGACCTATATCCCCAGCCCTTCACATAATGTTTATTGTAGTATGCTGCTACAACTGTTCTATTTTATCATTAGGTGTTAATCTCTTACTGTGCCTGACTTATAAATTAAATTTTATCATAGATATATAAGAAAAAAACAGTGCATACATATAGGATTCAATATTATCCATGGTTTCAGCATCCACTGGGGGTAACCACTAGTACTCAGGCAGGTACTTTTGTTGTCAAATGTTGGGGTAAAGGGCAAAATTTGTTCCAGTCTTTTATGAAATCCTAGGTATTTATGACAAAGTAAGGACCAACATTTAATTCATCTACCCCAAACTTCGTCTTTCTCCTATTTACCTATGGTGAGGTACCAGTAGCTCAAAGAGATAGTTTTAAGTAACTTTCAAACACCCAAGTACTTCTAGTAGTGATTCAATGGGCCTAAAGAACACCCTCAAAATCTTTAGTTACTATTTTAATTCCTATCTCAGGGTGTTCTCAGTCTCTTAAACTCAAAGGTTCTCATCTCTTCTAGTTGAAGTTGTATTACTACCACTTTTTAAAAATATGGAGAGCATCATCAGATAGTTGTCCTACCCACATATAGCACTATGGGTACTAGAAATGCTAGGTATCCTGCAATGCTTGAATTATCTCTTATTTTGAGACAGGGTCTTACTAAGTTGCCCAGGATGGCCTTGAACTTGTGATCCTCCTGTCTCAGTTTCTTAAGTTGCTGGGACCAGAGGCATGTGCCACCACACCTGGGCTATGTTTGAAATATCTACAAATAAAATGTTGACCTCAAATTACAATGTGTAATTCATCTTGGTACTCTTTTAAGATCCAATTACATTTAGGGGATTGACTTCTTTGCTAAAATGTAAATATTTTATATTAGTTGTATCTCAAATACTACCACAACTAACAGTTTATACTTACACTAAGCTTATTTTTCAGGCTCCATGCATCTACTCAACAACTCTGAAGTGCTCTTTCTTATCCCAGTTTTACTGATGAGAAAAAGAGATCATCCAGCTTGCATCTTAAGTAGGGGAGCAAGAATGTGGACCCAGATACTTTGCTCCTAACCAATCCATTATCCAGCCCCTCAAAAGCTGTATCAAAACATCAGCTTCATGAGAAGGGAGACTACTTAGTTGCTTCTGTGCCTTCTGATTGTTAGGAAAGGTGAAAAAGGGTGGGGGGGGGAAAGACAATGACGGTGGTGGCTCATGGGGGTGGCTCAAGGGTGAATAAACCAATGGCATCTACCTCTACAGAGTCCTAAAGCCTGAAAAAACCACTTACTCAGAAAAGCCTTTCCACTTCAGGAGATACTCCACTTGCCCCTTAACCACACGCCTGTCTAACACCTTCTCCACAACATATTCCTCCTCATCCTCTGAAGAAGAACTGTCAGCTGTCCTCTTGGTTTTCTTTCCCATGTCGCACACTATTCCACCTGAAGGACTAAGGCCACGGGGGTTCCTGCAAAGGGGAAAGATGAAATGATTACAACCTTTGTGAGGATTAAAAACTTTGTCTTTTTTTCAGATGTTGATAACCTTTATTTTATTCCTTTATGTGTGGGGCTGAGAATCAAAACCATTGCCTCACACATTCTAGGCAAGTGCTCTACCACTGAGCCACAACCCCCATCCAAAACTTTGTCTCTTGTCAATGCAGTTGGAAGAGAAAGAACACAAAGCTGCCACATATCCTTCTCCGGGATTTACAATCATTCCATATAGACAGTCTTAGGAATTTAATTTAAACAAAAAGAATTTAATTTAAAAAAATGGATCATTCCTCACTCCCCCAGCTACACTTTTCTCTTTGGTGAAAGAGATGAAAATTATTAGATGGCAGTTATCTAACTTCTGGTTATTTTTCTGTTTTCAAGCCTGGAATTCAGAGGAAATGTGGAAAAACTTCAGTTAAGTGAACCAAGACAGAATGAAAACATTTCTCTCCAAGGTGAATAGAGTCTTTATAAAATGAAAAAAGAAGCCACCAATAGTAACTTTTCTCTAATCCGAGCATCTTGACCAGTCCCTTAGCAGCACAAAAAAGGCCTTGCTTAGGCATCTTTCACCACATTTTCAGTGACTCGGTACATTTCCTTGAAACAAATTGAGCTTGTCCCTCCAGAGCATCCATCAGCTTACAAGAGCGAGGCTGACATCTCAAACACACTAAGCCTCCTTTTTCAACCTGCTCATTTGAGGATGGGAGGGAAGTAGGAAGAAGAAAAAACTTTTTAGTCCTAAAATGCAAAATTAGTCACTGGATTGTTCAATAATTCCCATGGCTCAACTAACCCAAATAGTTAAGGAGGTCCCTCTCCTCTTAACCAAAGTTGACATTAGGCCAAAGGAAGAGGAGGAAAAAAAAGTCTGGCCCCAGACTCAGCATCAACATGAAGCCTCCTCAAAGCACAGAGGAACCATTCATAGGCCCAAGGAAAGCTGAAGCAAGGCAAAACTAATGGAAATTGAGTTAAGCTCAGAAATATGCACAACAGGGGGTGCTCCACAGAGAATCTAAATTTTTAAAATTCAACACTGTTGTTACCATAATCATATTTAAGAATTCTTCCTTAACCATGTTAAATGGTGCCTACAGTCTGGATTATAAAGTAGCAGGGATTGTTTTCTTAGCTGAACTTCGTTTTTATTTGCTGTTATCTTTAAAGATGTTTTTTCAGCACTCCTAAAACATTACCATGTTAACCAGAAAACCACTCCCAGGAATAAGGGACACTAATGTCAGAATTATGTTCATGTCAAGTAAACACAAAAAGTTACATCAAATTAGATTTTCAGAAATTATTGCAATATATTATTGGAAACCACATTTCTAGAACTTTCTGCAATAGGTATGCACATCTAAAAAACTGCCTGTACCATTCACTGCCCTATAATAAAACTAAGTTTTCATTAAAATGCTTTATTTGGAAAAGAGTATGGGAGAATGTAAGTAGGAGTTTTTAAAATAATCTTCCCATGAATTTAGAAGAGACTCCTAAGCTGCAAGAAAACATATCTGATTTGGTTTATTTAAATAAAAACAGCCTCCGACCTCACCAAAGACAGGAAATGTCATATTCCTGGGAGAGTCCCCACCCCCACCCCCACTCACCTTGGAATTTCCGGGAGCTGAGCAGTTTAGGTCAGAGCGCTGGGGTAAAAACCAGCCCCATGTTAGATGCATGCAGTTAGGCATTGTGGCTATGGCCTCCCCTGCCTCAGCAGGAAAAACAAGGATTTACATATGTGTTCTTCAGTTTGAGGGAGGGAAAAGGAAAATTTCCCTTTATCCCTTCATGCTGAAGAGAAGCCCCCAAAGTAGAAAATGAATGGGGGTTCCCTCCTTTACCTACCGGATCGCCCCAGTTCTTTCTTTCCCTCTGGGCTAACAGGAGGGGCCTCCCCTCCCAGGTCTGGGGCTTGGCGGGCTGGCAGCTCCCCCGCCCCCACCCAGCTGCCTGGGCGCCACTGCGCAGCTGTCCCAGTCCGTTGCCATGGCAACTGGCAGCCGTACTAGGCTGAGGGGGAGAGGCAAATGGAAAAGTTAAAAGGCTTAACTTTCCTTTTCAGTGATGACTGGGTGGAGAAGTTGGACAGTACCTCCCTTGGCCTCAAGACAAGGCATTCAGAAACCAAGGGAACTGGTTCTTGGGTTTTAAGTTCAAAACTTATGCTTATTATTACTCTAAAAGCACTGTGAATTAATCAATAGCAATTTAAGATCATCTAATAAGATTATAGCTCACTGGAAGGAGGAAGGGAAAAGCCAGGTCCTTCTACAATAAGATCTGTACAAACCATCCCTACCCAAGCCTGCCAGAAGCACTTTAGACAAGGCCTTTTTCACCATCTATGTGGTATGGTTAAGGGGCTGGGGTCGTGGCTCAATGGCAAAGTGTTTGCCTGGCCTGTGTGAGGCCCTAGGTTTGATCCCCACACCGAGGGGAAAAAAATTCCCCGTGAATAGTACAGTTATTAAAATTACTTGGAGGGTGATCAGAGGAAAGGGGGAGGGGAGGTATTTTTTTATAGATACCATGTGAGGTTCCTTCTTGGGAGGAACACTATAGACAGAACTAGAATCCAAATATTTTCATTGAAACACTGACCAAAAAAAACTTACAACTGAAATTATAGCTAGGGAAAAATCCTTAGTACAGTAGTAGTTACAAAAAGGAAGGATAGCAGGTCAGCCACAACCATTATTTTTGAACTATTTCTACTCATTTGATTTTTTGTTTTTCTTTTAGTACTGAGGATTGAACCCAGGGGTACTTTACCACTGAGCTACATCCCAAATCCTTTTGTTGTATGACAGGGTCTCCCTAAATTGCTGAGGCTGGCCTTGGAGTTACAATCCTCCAACCTCTACACTGGATTACAGGTTCAAGCCACCGCCGCCAGTTTCTTCCCGTTATTTTTTGTTTTGGGTTTTTTTTGTACCAGGGATTGAACTCAGGGGCACTTAACCACTAAGCCACATCACCAGTCCCTTTTTTTTTTTTTTTTTTTTTTTTTTTTTTTTTTTAATTTTGAGACTGGGACTTGCTACCTCATTTAGTTGCTGAGGTTGGCTCTGAACTGGCAATTCAGTCCTCCTCCCTCAGCCTCCAGAGCTGTTGGAATTATAGGTCTGCATCACCATGCCCTGCTCATTCTTGTAATATTGTTATGAAATAGATCTTTTAGTAATTACTAATCATTTGATACAGTAATACATAATTCCCTTTATCAACAATCCCTAGTACTTGAGAAAAGGAGAAATGGGATGAAGAAAAGAAACTAAATTCCATAAATTTGCTTTTACCTGGCTCTAACAAGCATTTTAGAGCTCCAAAATCCTACTCTGCTTTACATATGGGAACTTTACCTTATTTTACTGGTTATGGTGCTAAGGTCTAGTGCATGCTAAGCACACTCTACCACTGAGCTATACCCCAGTGCTATATGGGAACTTTGTTTTGTTTTTTTATGATGGGGATTAAACCCAGGGGCACACTACCACTAAACAACATCTCCCTTTTAGTGTTTTTGTTTTGTTTTGTTTTTTTCCTTTATATTTTTAAAAATTTTGAGATAGGATCTGCTAAATTTCCCAGGCGGACCTTGAATTTGCCATTCTCCTGCCTCAGTCTCCAAAATAGCTGAGATTAAAGATGTGCACCACCATTCCCAGTTACAATATGGGAACTTTACAGCCAGAGATTGCTGCCATGGGAGAGTAAGGAAAAAGAAAAATCAAAAGCAAAAAATCTGTTGGGCCTGGTGGCACAAGTCTGTAATTCTAGCAGCAGGATGCTGAGGCAGGAGGATTGCCAGTTTGAGGCAGCTTCAGGAAATTTATGAGACTCTGCTCAAATAAGAAAATACAGAGAGACCTGGGATGATGTAGCTCAGTGTGTGAGACGCCTGGGTTCAATCCTGTACACTGGAAAAATAAAAATAATAAAAAGCAAAGAATCTGACTGAAATAAAAACAGACAATGGTGACTATTTTGGTTGTCAGAAAAAAACAGCTACTACAGGTCAGAATAGCAAAATCAAAATTTGTAATTATAGGGTATTTCTTCAAATGTAAAAGGACCCATCAGGTAACCTCTGAGTAAAAACTGCCTTTTTCAACTCTTCTTACCTTTGCTTAACCTTTCATAATTAAGGGATTTAAAAACAATTCAAATAGTATCCTGATTCTTCCTTAACTTGCCATGTGTGATCACGAGTAAATAAATTTTAGATCTAACCCTAGCATCATTAAAACAGACCAAATAAATCCCCACTGCCTACCTCCTAGGGGAAAGAGTGAGTTTATGTTGAAATCAAAGAGCTATTATGTCCTCCAAAGAGAACCTTTTGTAAAAATATGTTAGGGTCCAATACAACAGCAGAAGGAAATATGTGACCTTCCAAATTCCTAAGCCCATAAACCATACCGCATGCAGTAACTCCTGCAGTTCAACATGTTAGCAGATAGCACAAAAAGGAGGAACCGTACCTTTGTAAAGGCAATGGAAAAACTAATAAAACTTCAGAGAACAGAGTAGGTATGTTCTCTCAAGGGTCAAGCAAGTACTCATTCCTGCGTCTTAAAACTCAGAAAAGCATAGGAGATGGCAGAATGAAAAAACTAACCGTAATTCTGTGAAGGAATAAAAGACAGGAAAAACACTAACATTTTGGTGAAACTGTTCAGAAAAAGAAAAAAATTCAGGCTGGGGATGTAGCTCCACTGCAGAATGCATACTTAGCATCATGAGACCTGTGTCTGATCATGACACAAAAAAAGTGAATTCAACCAATAACGGGACTAAATATTCTAGTGTCCACTCTTCCCCCTAAAACATCAGGAAATTAAGGTTCAGTTCTACTCCCACCTTCTCATTCTTAAGAACTCCCTTAAAGGGCACAAGGGCTGACATCCCTTTCTCTTTGGGAAATGGGTTTTCTAACAGCTGACAAATAGAATTGGGCCTGATGCCAGGAGTCAGAGTCCAACCATAATATTCTTTAAAGAATGGCATGCAATTGTCTTGTAAATCTCCTGGACAGTCACAGATCAGAAGCTGGCAAGGATGACGACATAGTTCTGATGGAATGTGTCTTATCTTAACCTTGAAGTTACAGATCTGCTCAGGAGCAGCAGTAAGAAATGAGAAATGCACTCAGACATTGGAGGGGACATAATTCTCTTTTAGACAGTGCGACCCAGTGTATTAGGGTCAAATGAAACACAAAGCCAGACAGACAATTTAAGGGCTAGAGCCTGGACCAGATAAAGCATCAAGACTGGTGGTTCATGCTGAGACTGGGAGGAGGGAGCTTTCTGGTATGAGAAATGAGAATCGGCTGGCAGGATGATGGAGTGATTAAGGTAGAATTCTGATACCACGACAGAGAAAGAGGATGATCCTCTGCAACCTTATCCTTGTGGAAATCTTCATGGGAAGGGGTGAACAGCTTCTCAAGTTTCTAGAGTCTTTCAAGCAAGACAGTTCCCAGCCCTTTCTTGAACATAGATAAAATTCTCTGGTAAATGGATTAACCACTAAGATAGACTGCAGCAAGTAGAGCCCATAAGTACACTGAAAAGAGCAGCCTCAGCAATCTTTCCTATCAACAACACAAGGCAAATTCACCTTACAGGCCTCTGAATGCTATAGGAGAACACCTAAACTAGGGATCTGGAAAGAAGATCTTGGAAAATCATCAAAGAACTTTGTGGTCAGACACAGTCAGAGCCCACATTCCAAGCCACTGACAGGGAACTCTTAAAAGTTGAATATTCCACCAAAAGAAAAAAACGGGGGTGGAAGGGGAGAGAAGAAGTAGAAAAGAGAGAAAAAAATAATTTCATATATTATGTGGGTAAAAGAAAAACATTTAGAAACTGTTAGTCCCTAGCAGTTATATGCTAGTATTACAGGGAAGCTGGGGCTATCCAGAACAACAGATATAAAGGCTAGCTGTTGGCATAAGCAACCTGAGAATCATAAAACTCCCTACCAGAAGTCCCTGGTCCCTCTGTAACTACTTTTCTTTCCTTTTTTCAGTACAGGGGATTGAACCCAGGAACACTTAACCACTGAGACACATCGCAGCCCTTTTTTGTATTTTATTTAGAGACAGGATTGAACTTTTGTATTTTATTTAGAGACAAGGTTGAACTTTTGTATTTTATTTAGAGACTGGCTTTGAACTTTTGCTCCACCTGCTTCCACCTCCCAAGTCACTAGGATTATAGGTGGGCAACCCACTATAACTTCTTTTCAGTGCCAGTTGCCTGGTGGCTTTTCTTAGGTCTGGTGTAGCACATTTTATTTACATCACCACTATGAGAAAAAATACAAATAAAAGAAATCTGGATCTTTCTCCAAGTTTTCTTTTTATTGGTCACAAAGAATGAAAACCAATGAATAAGCTGCTTTCACTGAACTCCTCTCTGTAGTATTTAGAGGTAGTAATCAGACCAACTGTCAAGTTGCATAATAAGTAAGATCTCTTCATTTTAGAGTTCAAAATAAATTTTAAGTGGGCAAAATCCTCCAGAAAGCCATGATTAAAGAACAAGGAAGGCAGAGGGCATATGCAAAGTTCCATATCACCTGGATTAATTACTGATGAGTGGCTTCAATTGACCCGGCTTGATTCCCATTTCTCCCCTAAAGGCCCTTGGGGAAAGAGTAAGTTTAGGGAAAGATTAAATTGTCAGACACAGCACTGTCTTCCAGCTGTCCTCCATGTAGTCTTATTCAGCAAATAAAACAGATGAAAACAAACCAAATTTACAGAACCATATTAATCTGCTCTGTTATTTGCTCTTTATAGATATTAAAAGTACCAATGGTCTTAGGTATGTAACCCATACAGCATAAAACTAAAATACCCTCTATAAAGATGTTTTCTTGCACTGGATTTATGATTTCCAAAGTATTAGCCATGTGGCACTTCAACGAAAAACACAGCATAGAGATGCACATTACAGCTGTCCTGGCTGTCTAGGATTTTGTTAAATGGGCTGATAACTATCACTCCACCGCCACCAAAAGTCTATGAGCACCCAATTCAAAAGGAGTTAAAAGCTTTTTAAATGTCTATTTAAGAGACTGGATTAGGAAAGAGTTGAGGAGGAAGATTAACTGTGGTCATTAACACCCCTATCATTAACAAGCCACATATAGACAACACAAAGTTTATTAATAGAGAGGAGTATCTAGAGAAGAAATGCTCTCCCTTTAGCTAGCAAAGCACCAGTTCATGATCCTTGAAAAATCAAGGGGGGTGTACAGTGGGCAGGGGGAGTGGCTGCAGCTCAGAGGTAGAACACATGTTTAGATGTGGTCTGCAAGATTCTGGGTTCCATCCCCAGCACCAAAAAAATAATCAGGGACTAAGGCACTGCTTCAACCAGCTACTGTGAGGCAATGTATGCCATTTGTTGATTACCCAGGCCTCTGGCTACAGTGAGCAAGGGAGTAAAGACCTTTTGTTCTTTTAGATTAAAATATATACATTGTAAGCGGATATAAAGGCTGCCTTACAAATTCCATTTGGCTGTAGGGACCACCATTATTTTATAAATGAATGTGTACTATAAAATGCAAATCTCAAAACTGCTTTGTTATGTCTGATAAATTGGTATACTTAGCAATAATAAACAAATTCTTATTATCTCATAATTATTTTTATCAGTTTTTCTTTTCCTTTTATTAAAATCTACTCAATTTCTTCTCCCAAGTATCGGTCTTAAAATTTAGTTAGGGCACACCTAAATCCAATCACTGGGCAAAAGGTTAGATATCCAACTGTTCTAAGATTTATGAGAAAGTAGAACTTGGCACCACTATGGGAAAATGTCTTCCAGATGATGCTTTCCAACAACTCTCTCTGGAATGTACTAACTCATCTCAAGGCACCCCATTCTCAGATAGGTGTCAATCTCACACCCACTCCTCTCAATTAAAATGTGATGAAGCATGAATTTAAAGACCTTGCTCCCTTTCACAAAGAACCTGGCAATTTCATCATAAAAAGGCCTTTTTTTTTTTTTTAGTTGTTAATGGACCTTTAATTTATCCATTCCTTTATATGTGGTGCTGAGAATGCAACTCAGTGACATTCAAGGCAAGTGCTCTACCACTGAGCCACAATCTCAGTCCCCAGGATAAATAAACCTTAAGAAAAATGGGTAATAGCAATGTTCAGTAGATCACCATGAATTGTAGATTTACACATACCACTTTGGCAGATGCTCACAAAATATGGAAGGGTTAAAAGACAACTAAAATGCTTACCCCAAAATAAAATCACAGTTATAAAGCATTTTTCAAAAATCATTCATGGCTGGGGAGATAGCTCAGGCTGGGGAGATAGCTCAGTTGGTAGAGTGCTTGCCTTGTAAGCACAAGGCCCTGGGTTCGATCCCCAGCACCAAAAAAAAAAAAAAAAAAAAAAAAAAAAAAAATCATTCATAAAATTAAAACTCACTCCTTACCATGGTATTAGCTTGCAGTTTTTGGACATCAGCAGTGTAAGGATTACAAAGACCCCTTTCTGGTCCTTTCAACAAATCATCTATTTTAAGGAAGAACCTACATTAAGACAATTTTGTTCCTCTCAAAAGTCATCTTAGTGAAGACATTCAAGAGACATAAAAACTAACTTGCATAACCATAAACTAAAATCTCTCTAATTTCACTGTTGAGAAGATATTAGAATTTAGACCAATATACTAAATTCTAATTGCTACATGCTGACAAGAAAGAAATTTTTATATAATTGGAATTTAAAAATCTCAGACTATAAAACTTCTGGGAGTAAAAGAGCATTCCTTCAACATATGGCATGATTTTGTGCTTTGCCATCACCTTGGTGTATTTGCAACATGAATTATATTGAAGTTCATAGCCTACAATTTAGATAAATAAAATCAAGCCAGTATTGAATTTTCCCCATCCCATACAAGGGTATCCTTGGCAGCTCCTGGGCCATCTATTATGATCGTGACCAGTTTCACTCTGTGGCAATTTAAAAGCTGTAAAAAAATACATAATGGGTGATGACAGGAGAAACAAACCCACACCAGAAGTTATTGAACCTTGCAGGTCTTTGCAAGTGTCTCTATTGACATTTAAGTGTGAGTTACTATGCCACAATATCATAAAAGTGTGCTCTACACTTCAGATATATTGATAGTTAAATGCAAAGAAAGGCCACCATCAGATAAATGGCTAAAGGGATGGCCAATCTCAGACCACCCAGCTCTTTGACTGTTTTTGATGTGTTACTTAAGCCAAGTAAGATTTTTCTTTTTGTCCAGTTTCCAACTACTTCCCCAATTCAAATCCTATGCCAAAGGGATGATTAATATAGTCATTCTGTTCTTGCTCTGAAATTGTTTGGTTGGTTATAGAATATTTATCAAGGGTCTAAAACTGCAGTCTACTCCAGCCTTCAACTTAAGGGGATTTTAAGTTTCTCCCTTAGTTAAGTCAGCACTGATTAGCACCTTAAAAGGTTGTTACAATTACAAAAAAGCTACTTAACGGGCAACTTAACAGTGTTATTCATAACTTGGAATAAGTAGATGTGGAAGATCTCTAAAAAATATCGAATTGGAAAATTCACTTAACATTAAGGGTGTTAGTTATTTGCCCTACTCGTTTCATAGGTCTACTGTGGGAAAAATAACAAGATATTTTAGGTTTGGAGTTTTCTTTGTGGAATGTTTTTAACCACAAATTTTCCTTAACAGATATAGAGCTAGTGAGGTTCCATACTCAAGTGGGCTTTGATAGTTTGTCTTTCCGGGAAGCAATTAATTTCACTAAGACATGGAATATAGTGCCAGTTTTTTAAACTACTGAGCGATATCCCCAGCCCTTTCCATTTATTTGACACAGGGTGTTGCTAAATTGCCCATGCTGGCTTTGAACTTGTGATCTTCCAATCTCAGCCACCCCGGCTGCTGGGATTACAGGCATCTACCACTGCTTAGTACCTTTTTTAATATCTGTAGGATCAGGAATAGGGGTATAGCTCAATGATAAAGATCTTGCCTGGGTTCAATCTCCAGTACAAGAGAGAAAAAAAAGCTACATGTCTGTGGGATCAATAGTGATATCCCTCCTCTTATTCCAAATATTGGTAATTTGTGTCTTTTTTGACAGGATCTTGCTAAATTTCCTTAACTAGTGATCCTCTTGCTTCAGTCTTCTGAGTAGTTGGGATTATAGGTGATGTACTAATATGCGTGGCTGGTCATCTGTCCACCTTTCCTGATTTATCTCAAAGAACTAACTTTCTGATCTTCTCAAATAACTTAAGTTTTCATTATTTTTTCTTTTTTTAATATTTCACTAATTACTGCTTTTACCTTTACTATTTTTCTTCTGCCTACTTTGGATGAATTTTGGTTGGTTGGTTTGAGATAGGGTCAGTGTTGTCCAGGCTGGTCTTGAACTCCTGGACTCAAGAGATCTTCCTGGCCTGAGGCAGTGGCACAGGTATGTAATCACAGCCCCTGGGAGACTGTGGCTAAAGGATTGAAAGCTCACAGCCAGCCTCAGCAACTCAGTAAGACCATTTCTAAACAAAATACAAAAAAGGGCTAGGGATGTGGTTTAGTGGCTAAGCAGCCCTCAGGTCAGTCCCTGGTACCAAAAGGAGAAAAAAAAAAAAAAAAAAAAAGCACGAGTGAGAGGAAGAGATCCTCCTGCCTCAGCCTCCCAAGTGGCTGGGACTACAGGTTGTGAGATACTTGGGATTTAAGGTGGAAACTAAGTCACTGACTTTAGATCTGTGACTTTAGTAGTTAGGTACTTAATGCCTTACGTTTCCCCCTATGCACTGCTTTAACTGTATTTCATGTTTGGTATGTCGTGCTCTCATTTGCATTCAGTTCAAAATATTTTCTAATTTTTTTGTTGAGAGTGTGTGTGTCAGGGGATCAAACCCAAGGACTTGTACATGGTAAGCTCACATTCTACCACTCAGCTACACCCCCAGTCATGATTTCCTCTTTAATTCATGGAATTACTTAAAAGCATGCTATATAGTTCCAAATATTTGGGAACTTTCCAGATGTCTTTGTTACTGATTTTAAACTTAATCACACTATGGCTTTAAAAAAAAAAAAAAAAAAAAGCATAAAACCTTGACATGGCTAAGGATGTATGTAGCTCAGTGATAACAGTTCTTGCCTAGCATGTATGTGGGTTTGAACCCAGCAATGCAAAAACAGAAAGAAAACACAGTATGCACAACTGAAACCTTTTGAATGTGAATCCTTTTGTCTTATGATCCAGAGAATGGTCTGTGTAGGTAAATGTTCTGTGTATATTTGAAAAGTACTCTGCTGTTGTGTGAACTATTCTACAAATGCCAATTACATGAAGTCTTCTATTTCCCTGATTTTTTAAAAAATATTTTTAGTTGTAGATGAACACAATACCTTTGTTTATTTAGTTTTTTTATGTGGTGCTGGGGATCAAACCCAGTGCCTCACATGTGCTAGGCACACACTCTACCACTAAGCCACAACCCCAGTTCCCCTATTGATCTTTCTACTTGTCATCAATTAGCAAGGTATTGAAATTTCCAAATATAATTACAAATTTCTATTATTTCATTTTTTCTTTCTTGTATTGTGAAGTTTTGATTATTAGCTGTATAATCACAGGATTGTTGTGTCCTCTTGATGAACTGATTCCTTAATTACTTAACCTGCTGTTATTTGCCCTACCTATCTCCTAGGTCTTTTATTTAAAAAAGAAAAAAAGAAACAAAAGAAAACATTTGGAAAATATATAGGACATATAAGGTAAAATGTTTAATAGTGGAAGTTAAAAATAACTAATTTTCTGAATTATCTGTTTTATCTACACTTGTCTCCAGCTACTCATATAAATGAAGTTTGCCTATGTTTTATCAGATCTTTAGACATAATTTATTGTTGTAAAATACTGAACAAATTAGCAGTATATTACCCTCCTCAACTCCCTGTGAGGTGAGTCTTACTGATTTAGGGACGAGAAACAAGGCACATGGAGTTCAAAGATTTGCCTCAGAAACTAAACTTCAAGATTTCCCAGCCTGTTAGTTGACCCCTTTAGCACAGGGCGTTTTATTCCGACATAATTATGCCCGCTGGCTCAGATATGAACTTGCTTTATTCTAAGAAACACAGATTACGATCAGAGAAATACTTGAATTCAATTTGGTTTCTCCACTCCATGGAAGAAATAAATAAAGTGTGTTATAAAACTTGATCTTAAAACAGTCCTTTCAAGTATACCATCGCTCTTGATCTCATGCTTGCTAGTATCCTTCCTAGCAATGAAGCACAACAGACGGGCACACAGTAAGTCTGAAGACTAAAATTTTATGTGAAATGTTTCTGTTCATGACCTAGTTGCAGATAGAAAAATCTGTCAGTGTTTAATTTGGATGGACTACTATTACTGGGAAATTCAAACTATACAGCCCTTAGTCTCACTAGGAAAAGAGTGAAAATGGCCTACTTAGTCCCTTACACCCTCTACAGAAAATCTTTTCCTTAAAAAGGTTTTAAGCACAAGTACAGGTTTGTTATCCTGTGTTAATGCCCTGGGGAGTTGACAACCAGCCAGAAGGTCAGTCTCTGTCTCTCAAGTCCTAGGAAAGACTATCAAAGGACTACACGGCCCAGATGTTAGAGCAAGTTAGTTGTTTTTTTCCAGTGTGAAGTAACACTTTTTATTTTTGAGTGACCTTTTTTTAGAATAAGTTGTTGATTGGCATTTGTAATTGTTGGCATAAAAAAGAAACTCCAAGATGACTTAGAAGCCACTTTGTAAGTTTTAGTCTCAAAAGTTATTAACTATCACTTATCCAACTCCAGACCAGAGGGCAAAGAGCTCCCCCATTATGCCACTAGTTAATGGCAGAAACAAGACAAGAACCAAGGTTTCTGAGCCTTTTATTTTTCACTTGCTGCTCTCTCCTTTTTTAAAATTAACTTTCCTTTTTTGAGGCAGATCAAATTTAGCTGTGCAGGGGTTAAGGAACCAAGGTATAGGGGTCCAAATGGTGGTCCCCCAAAAGAAATTCAATTCCTAACCCCACAAATCTCTGATTATCTTATATAGCAATAGAGGTGATTAAAAGATCTGAGAGAATATGTGAGAGCTAAAAATAAAAACAGAAAAAAGGTGGGGGGATCTCAGGAAAACAGAAGGGAGACAAGAAGAGTAGAGGATGTGGGCCAGGGGAGGGGGTAGAAGGAAAGGGAAGAATGGGAGAACAATATATTACATTGCATACATGTATGAATATGTAACAAAGAATCTAACAATATGTGTAATTATAAGGCACCAATAAATATGTGGGAAAAAAAGATCTGAGAGAAATTAGTCCTGATCATCTGGCCTTAAATGCAATGATATATATCCTTATAAGAGAGAGGCAGAGGCCATTTTGAAACAAACACAAAGAACAAGACAATACGAAAACAGAACAGAGGGAGATGAATCCATAAGTCAAAGACTGGTAACTACCACCAGAAACTAGAGGAGGCAAGGAACAGACTCTCCCTTGGAGCTGCCACAAGGGGCTCAAAACCTTGACTGCAGACTTCTGGTCTCAAGAACTATGAGAATCAATTCCTGGGTTTTTTATGTTGTTGTTGTTGTTGTTTGGGATTTTTTTGTTTTGTCTTTTTGGGATACTGAAATTGATCCCAGGGGCCCATTACCACTGAGCTATGTCCCTAGACCTTTTTCTTTTTAGAGCTACATCTGCCCCAACCCTTTCTACATTTTATGGAGACCGGGTCTCACTAAGTTGCCAACATTGGCCTCAAACTTGTGATCCTCCTGACTCAGCCTGCAGAGTAGCTGGGATTACAGGCAGGTGCTATAGTGCCCAGCTAAATTCCTGTTGTGTTAAGCTACTAAGTCTGTGGTAGGATGTTGTAGGAGCCACAGGAAGCAAATAAACAGTGGAAGTAAAATTTTTTAAATCATAAACTGGGAGACTGTGCATGCAGCTTAATGGGAGAGTGCTTGCCAACACATGTGAGGCACTGGGTTTGACATCCAGCACTGGGGGAAAAAAAAACAAACAAAAAAACATAAACACAAGGGATCTGAAGTGTAACTCAAGAAGTAAGAGCATGTACTCAAAGCCCTGGTTCATTCCCCAACACAAAACCCCATCATAAATTGGACATACATAAAACCGTATACTGATTCAAAAAGAATTGTGCATTCACTTAACCCAAAGAATAACTAAAACCTTTAATCCCTCATTTCAAAGGGTAAATTGAGGCAACCACAGGATCTAAGTTGCCAAAAATAAATTGGCAGACCTGAGAAGACAAACTCAGAGAGGTCTAATATTTACATAGCTGCTAACAAGAACAGTGTAGATTTTTCCACAAACACACTAGCTGGTTGAGGTCCTGGACAGACTAAACATAGACAGCAGTTGTCACTGTGGGTGTTCTGCCAGCACAAGTGTAAAGTTGTCATCAGAAATGAATATGTGGCTTCAAATGGCTTACAGAAATTCAACAAATGTGCATCTTGAACTCTGCATAAGCCAACTCTTCTCAGGACGACCTGGACTTCTTCCTATTAGTACAATGATCAGTTAAAATCACCCTCTATGAGCAAGAAAGGAAAATCAAAGTTTATGTTAGTGACAAAAGATGACTGCCCGAGTCCAAGTTCATGAATAACAATGTGTAAATACCCGTACTGAATCAAATGGTAACCACACTAATATTCTGCTTTTAAAAATCAATATCCATAGCACAGCTTTAGGCCCAATTTCAGGTAAACTAAATGAAACAAAAATAGACCAAGTAAAAGAACAAAATAAAAGTTAAACATGCTTTACCACATGGACTTATGAAATGAGTGATTCCAATAAAATATGGAAATTATGCTGTGGTTATTAAAATGCCTAAAAATTTTAAAAAAGGAGCTGGGGGCATGGCAAAGTACTGGCTTAGCATGCAAGAGGTTCTGGTGGGTTTAAATCCCCAGCACCAAAAATAAATACTCACTAGTCTTCCTCAAAAGCCTTTGCATCCTGAGTAAACATTCTCTTTTCTATTAAATGCTATGAAAATCTCCAAAATTTTCTTAGACATTTAAAGAAGAAGAAAAAAAAAAAAAGTCACTTCAGATGTATATGCTCTTTCCTTCTCTCCCAATTACCATCCTGCTTACCTAAGTCTCTGATACAGCTGGACATGGGTAGTGGCACAAACCTGTAACCCTAGCAACTCCAGAGGCTAGGACAGGAGGATGGCAAATTCTGTACTACCTATATAGAAGTCTTCTATTTAGGAGTTTTCAGACAGACCAGTGAACAGGTGTTATTTTCTCTTAATAAGTAATCCTATTAGGTTAAGTTGCAATAGTAGGCCTCTAAACTCTTAAGTGCAAGTGCTTTAACTTTTGTTAACAGAGGCCCAAAACTTTGTATTATTACAGAGTGGTTTTAAGTTAACAACCAAACCAGGTTTGCAAAGGGTAAGTCTAGTTAGGATTTTCCATGTGATAGTCTCAGAATGTCAATGAAGAATTATCCACTAAAATATTCCCACCATTCAGAAATGTTCATCAAACCTACTATCACATTAAAACAAACTTCATAATAAAATAAGCAATTTTTACTTCACAACTAAGAAATGCTCAATTCACATGCTAAAATCTTTCAAAGTAAAATAAATACGTGGGTAAAAATGCCAAATAAGGGATCACCTATGAATTTATTTATAAATTCAGGTAGCTTATTCTGTAGATGGGAGGAATTCACTCATAGAGTAATCTAAGGTGCTATGATCTGGTTGTCCATTCTTTAGATCAGGGTCTCCCCACCTCCCCCCACCCCACCCCCCAAAAAAACAAAACTGTGGATCAGTTGTGAAATCAGTTCAGTGGAAACTGACCTGATTTTAAGAAAATTAATATATATTGTAAATAAGAAAGTGTCAGTGTTCTTTGCACCTTTGGTGAAAGTTGTTTCAATGTGTATACAGAATCAGTGTAAAATCTATTTCTCACTGAGTCAAGGTCAAAAGAGAATTTGAGACTCTGATCCAAAGTCAAAATACTTAAATCAGGTGAAATGTGGTGCTCCATTACCAAAGGTCACTCTCTCAACTCCTCATCCATCATCTCCAGCATTTCCTAATTTCCAATTGGTAAGATATTCTGAAGAAAATAAACTCCAGCATTGGTCGTTTTAGATCAAGATTTATTTATTTTTTTTAATTGTTGTTTGCTATTCCTTTCAAACCTAAATAAATCAAGGATACATATCCTTAACCCATTATCACTTTAGTTCTTTAAAGTTCAGCCACTGCATTATTAGCATAACCTATAAATAGGTTTATAACTAGTAGTGTAGGTTTATCCTTTTGCAAGTACCAGTTAACATGGAAATCACTCCTCTATTCATCATAAGCTTCACTGAAATGTTTTTTTGTACAAAACAGTAAAAGTCTCTCATCCTAAATTTACTTCATATATATTTGATTTTATTAGGATTTAAATATTTCCCCCTTCACTCTACATTAACCAGAGAACAATAAAATATTAAGATTGATATAGCTGGGTGATAGCTCAGGCCTGAAATCACAGAATGATTGCAAGTTTGAGGAAGGTCTCAACAATTTAGCGGAGACCCTCAGCAACTGGGCAAGACTTTGTTCCAAATTAAAAAAATATGGACTGGGGACAAAGCTTAGTAGTAAAGTGCCCCTGGATTCAATCCCCAGTACAAAAAAAAAAAAAAAAAAAAAAAAAAAAAAAAAAATCCTGATACAGCCAATATGTAATAAGAAATGTTTTTTTCCAAAAAACCCCAGAAAAACAAAAAACCCTAGAATAAGCACAGTGGGTATTATCAACAGAAGATAGACAGCAGTAAAATCCACTTTGAAGGAAATCTAACCAAAAGGCAATGAATGGTGATCCAGGTGATGGATGGTTCTTCCGTCCCCAACACCCTCGTTAAGCAACTTTTTTACCCAAAACCAGACATCCTCAAAGAACAGCAGAAAAGAGGGGCTTGGGAAATCTTTAATGGTGAGAAGGATACATTTATGTGAGGATAGTTCCTCAGTGAAAGAGACCAAGAGAAAAGCAGCGAGGACATATATAAATAAAAAGAAAGGAGGTAATGAGAAATGTGATGACTGGAAACACAAAAACAACTGATTTGATTTTTTATTTAATTTTAATGACAAATTATCTCTGAAAAGATTTAAACATTAGAAATCCAATCTGCCTCGATCCCACTGTGTTACATTCAGATATGTAGTCTTTCAAAACTTTCTCTGTGAATCTACAAACCTATTTGTCCGTGGAAATGTGATTATGATGTAGATTTTTTCTTGGATGCCTTCCATAAAGGTACATGCATACTTCTCCTATTTGTTCTAACATTTTAAGTCTTCTAAAGAAACAAGTAAGTCAAGTCTATAGACTCCTCGTTCCCCAAAATCTAAAGTGGCAGAAGTGTGATGTACCGATGTGGGGTAAACATTTTCCCTAAAAGGTGTATGGAATAGAAGCCTAAAGGTTTCATCAGATTAGTCATTATGGATAAAATGTCCATTCCCCACGCACGATCACAGGTATTTAACTCCAAGTCTAAGAACTCCCTCTTTTGGAGTGCACGTCCGCCTACTGGCTCCGCACTTGGTCCATCCATTCAACTGCCCGACTCCCGCGCTCCCCATTGGAGTCAAACCGCTGCCTCTTTGGAGAAGGCCAACCTACCGCGCGCTTCGTGCTCATTGGCTCAGTAAGACGCTGCTCAGGAGGGGAAAACCCGCCTCCCACATTCCGATGGCCCAAGCGCCGATCAGTCGGCAGCTCAAAGCAGACCCAATTGGCCTATACACTTGCCAGTCAAATTCTTCGGCTGCACACCTCCAAAGAACCTGCAGGGACAAAATATCCCGCCCCCTGTTCTTCTATTGGTTGGCCCGTTGCATCGTGCCCTTTCACTATCCCCCCACCCCGCGGTCCATTCATTTTCACACAATAACGGGCCCAAAAGGAGCCGATTCAAGACCTCGTATGCGTAGACAAGACTCTCTTCCACTTACCCGGGATCGAGAGTGATCACTCACACTAACGTCTGCCCTGTTCCTCTGTGGTGGGGCCGAACCACAAGCCACCGCTGCCGCCGCCTTCTGCGCAACGCCAACCGCCCGCCAAAACGGATCCTTCCCTGCGCCTGCGCAACCAATCCTGGAACCGGACCCTTTCTCCGCCCATAACGCCTGCGCAAAACAGGGCACAACTCCCGCCACTACGCAGGCGCCATAGGTTCACCGCCCTCTCCCGCCCGCCATTTCACGTGTTCCTAGCAGCGGGCGGAACTTCACAATACGCCTGCGCATACTCGCCATTTTACTACACATGCGCTCTGTAAGTAGTGACTGCAAAAAAAGTTTTTATAAGCTACTTATCTAATTTACAGCATTAATCATGTTTTGCCAAGCGAGAGGTGAATGTAATATATGGGTGTGGAGGACGAAAAGGGCATTTATCTACCCAGGGTTTATTCAAATATGAATGATTGGCGATCTAGCCAATCAGACTGGTTAAGAGTATCGCAGCTGAGGAACCAATGGACTCCAGGGGGCGGGGTTTGCGTAGAACGCCCAAACGGATGACGTTACATAGCAGTACGGCACCACAGACCAATAGTAGGAGTAAGTGGTTTCAGATACCCAATCAGAGATTTGGGAGGGCGGAGTCTGCCAATGCCGAAAGCGAGGAGGCGGGATAAAAAGGCGAGGCTGAAGGTAGGCTGGTGGATACGTTGGTTAGCTTACTCCTTTCTGCCCGTGGACGCCGCCGAGAAAGCATCGTTGAAGTCTCTGTTCCTGCTGCCGTCATGTCTAAATCAGAGGTGAGTCAGACACTCTTTAAAACTTGACTTGTCTTTCTCGCACTTCCTGAGTTCGGTGGGATGCTGCGTGGTTTCGCGGCTTGCACCAGCGCTTTCAACAGTTCCTTCGGTCGCTAGCAGGGCCTACTCCTCCCAAAGTTGAGGTCGCCATTTTGTTGTCCTCGTCGTCGCCATGAGGCCGCTGTCCGCTAATCGTTAATTATCACGCTGGGATCATTACTGGTGGCAAAACTCATAGACACATACGGTCTGTTTTTGCTTTGTCTCATGGGCGAGTTTCATTGAGGTATTAGTGCATTCTTGACGATGCACCCCTTTGCCCAGTCCTTTTGTTGCGCGTGCGTCTGGAGTAGGAGCGCATGCGCTTGGTGCTGCCCAGCCCTGAACACACCACCAACTCCCCCCGTGATAGGGAGAAGCACGTGGCTTGTTGGGGCTTGACCGAACAATAAGTTATATGCACGTTGGTGTCTGGTTTTGTTTGTCCTAAAGGGAAGCCTCCGTGATATAGTCCCACTTAAACGCGTTTTCTCCCCTCTCTAGTCCCCTAAAGAGCCCGAACAGCTGCGGAAGCTATTCATCGGAGGGCTGAGCTTTGAAACAACTGATGAGAGTCTGAGAAGCCATTTTGAGCAATGGGGAACCCTCACGGACTGTGTGGTAAGGCTTGGAAGGGACAAAGGGCAGTAGAATTAGTTCATTTCCTTGGTTACCCTGATATTACTCCTGTTTGAATGCTTTGTGAAGGTGATTAATAAAATAGAAATATCGTGACAAAGGGACTGACTTTGTTCTTCAGTCTACAAAGATAGTCATTAAATCTACAGTAGTGGGAAACTGGACAGCTTTGTATGCAGGATTGATATATAAAGTTTCTTCTTGGCCTTAAAATAGAAATGACATTGCTTTGTGGAGTTGGGTTATGTGTTAAATGAATTACCAATGTTCACAGGTAATGAGAGACCCAAACACCAAGCGCTCCAGGGGCTTTGGGTTTGTCACTTATGCCACTGTGGAGGAAGTGGATGCAGCCATGAATGCAAGACCTCACAAGGTGGATGGAAGAGTTGTGGAACCAAAGAGAGCTGTCTCAAGAGAAGTGAGTGATTTCCCCAGTGCCCCCACACTCATTTAGAGGTGTGCTGCTGATAACATCAGATTTGGGAATGTTCTAAAAAACTTAAGTAATTTTTCTCCTGTTAGGATTCTCAAAGACCAGGGGCCCACTTAACTGTGAAAAAGATCTTTGTTGGTGGCATTAAAGAAGACACTGAAGAACATCATCTACGAGATTATTTTGAACAGTATGGGAAAATTGAAGTTATTGAAATCATGACTGACAGAGGCAGCGGAAAGAAGAGGGGCTTTGCTTTTGTAACTTTTGACGACCATGACTCTGTGGATAAGATTGTCAGTAAGTAGCACGTTGCAGATGTTTACTAAGGCTCCTAAGATCCATGTGAATTCTCAGTCTTGGGACCAAACTTTTATCTTTAAACTTTTTTAGTTCAGAAATACCATACTGTGAATGGCCACAACTGTGAAGTGAGGAAAGCCCTGTCAAAGCAAGAGATGGCTAGTGCTTCATCTAGTCAAAGAGGTATGTTTTCTACTTTAGAGATAACTTTTTGAGTTACTGTAAATCAGTATGTGGTTGAACATTTAAAACTTTTTCCTTATCTTAAGGTCGAAGTGGTTCTGGAAACTTTGGTGGTGGTCGCGGAGGTGGTTTTGGTGGAAATGACAATTTTGGTCGTGGAGGAAACTTCAGTGGTCGTGGTATGTATTGCTATCTAAGGCTTATTGAAAATTGATAGTGACCATGTAATTCTATTGCTATAGATGACATCCTTTTTGCATCCCACAGTAGTTCCTACAGGCCTACACTTGAAAGTTAGTTGTGCTTCTGCCTTATCACTAACCAGAAGTTGGTTTTAGTGTGCAATTAACATACTGTACATCTGGTATAAAACCTTTATTACAGGTGGCTTTGGTGGCAGCCGTGGTGGTGGTGGATATGGTGGCAGCGGGGATGGCTACAATGGATTTGGTAATGATGGTAAGTTTTTAAAAGAATATGTAAGTAAAGATTTTTGGCAACCTATACCTTTAGAATAGGCTGGTAGAGACTAAAACTAGTGCATGATAAATTCAACTTGGCCAATAATTCGCATGCTGTAAGGAGGCTTTTTAGCTGTTAAATTTGCACTGGTGTTTGCTGTTAAATACTTTTGTCTTATTGAGAAGAATTGTATTCTTGTAGGTGGTTATGGAGGAGGCGGCCCTGGTTACTCTGGAGGAAGCAGAGGCTATGGAAGTGGTGGACAGGGTTATGGAAACCAGGGCAGTGGCTATGGCGGGAGTGGCAGCTATGACAGCTATAACAACGGAGGAGGCGGAGGCGGCTTTGGCGGTGGTAGTGGTAGGTATCCAGTGATCCAAGTACTTGGTGTGATAGCTAGATTAGACTTTTAGTGTTTGTGCCTGTATTGGAATTTGGAGCTCTTGAAGCATTGTGTGGTACACTGCATGGTACATTTAAAACAAGCTTGCTGTGCTACCTCCTCCTGGCTTTAAGCTGGGGCCGCCTCACTCCCTTATAAGTAGATGGGTATGTGGATAGTGGTGTCTTAAATTTGAGTTAGATAAGCAGTACCATGGCAGGATATTTAGTTTAAAACTCCTTTGGAACCTTAGGCACTTAGTTGATTTATCCAAGAAGCTCGTGTTTGCACTGGCCTTGGATGTGGAAGAGAAAGACCTTAAGGTTAGAGAGTGCTTGTAAATGCCACTAGGAAAACATTGTGTCGTGGTGAGTTGAATTGATGTACTTACAATGGCTGGATTGTTCAACTGAATGCCTTGCCCAGAGAATAAAATGCAAGGATTTGGAGCCACCAGTTGGGGAGAAAGGCAGGCAGCTAATATAACCTCTTTTTATTTGGAACACTAATCGGAATTGGGTACTATCAATCATCTTCCCCAAGTAACAGACAAGTCCCTCTTTCCATTCCTAGGAAGCAATTTTGGAGGTGGTGGAAGCTACAATGATTTTGGCAATTACAACAATCAGTCATCAAATTTTGGACCCATGAAGGGTGGAAACTTTGGAGGCAGAAGCTCTGGACCTTATGGTGGTGGAGGCCAATACTTTGCCAAACCACGAAACCAAGGTAGTATCATGTATTTGTAACATTGGTTGATTTCATAGGACTACCAGTTTATAGCTAAAACTAGTAAGGAGTTAACTTTTCAAGGTGGTAGGTGTATAGACAACAAAAAGCTGGTAGTTTTTTAAATTGTAAGCAATTTGCAATCAGATTGGAAAAAACTCATGACCTCTTCATAAATCTTCGTTGCTTTAGGTGAGGGTCATTTAATAGCCTTTGAACATCTCATTACCTCAATTTTCTTGCAGGTGGCTATGGCGGTTCCAGCAGCAGCAGTAGCTATGGCAGTGGCAGAAGGTTTTAATATTGCCAGGTAAGTAGTAAGCACCTTTTTATGCGTTGACTTAATTTTATAATTGCTGATGAACCCAGTAACCCTAATGTAGCTGAGCAGTGCAACATAGTTAACATTATAATTGCAGTAAATTGTGGATGTTAATATTCAGATTAGCAAAATTTGTGGGAAACAACTTGCTATTGGATTATAGCCTTGAGTCTTAATATGTTTAGATTAACAACTTTATTCCATATTGTTCAACAGGAAACAAAGCTTAGCAGGAGAGGAGAGCCAGAGAAGTGACAGGGAAGCTACAGGTTACAACAGATTTGTGAACTCAGCCAAGCACAGTGGTGGCAGGGCCTAGCTGCTACAAAGAAGACATGGTTTAGACAATACTCATGTGTATGGGCAAAAAAAACTCGAGGACTGTATTTGTGACTAATTGTATAACAGGTTATTTTAGTTTCTGTTCTGTGGAAAGTGTAAAGCATTCCAACAAAGGGTTTTAATGTAGATTTTTTTTTTTTTATTTTATTTTTTTTTTTGCACCCATGCTGTTGATTGCTAAATGTAATAGTCTGATCATGACGCTGAATAAATGTGTCTTTTTTTAAATGTGCTGTGTAAAGTTAGTCTACTCTGAAGCCATCTTGGTAAAACTTCCCCAACAGTGTGAAGTTAGAATTCATTCAGGATGATGCCAGGCTCAGAAACCTTGGTTGTAGTTCTTGTGACCTGAAGTTCACCATTGAAAGGGTCACCCAAGCACAGTTATGGAATTATTTGGTTATAAAAATGATTGTTGGCACATTCTATGCAATACCTAAATTGAATAATGGTACCAGATAAATAATAGATGGGAATGAAGCTTGTGTATCATCCATTATCATGTGTAATCAATAAACGATTTAATTCTCTTGAATGGAATGAAAACTGTATGGATTTGGGACTGGCAGAGATTTGTACTTTTCCTACCCACTACCCCTGAGAAATGTTGAATGCTTCTATCACAATGCAAGTTCAAAGCTCTGCCAGAGAATAGAAACCAGTTGCTGGCTAGTGCCACCCCTTAAGTCCACAGATTAGAAGTGTTTGGGAGACCTTTTATAAAATGACAAGTACCAGTAAGAATTTTAACTTACATGAAAATAGGCTTACATTAAAGAAAAACTGCAGTTTTGCTGGGTCATGGTTGGGTGGGCCTAAAAAGGTTTATATTGTAGATCATTCAGTTACCTGGAGAATAAAACTACAACTGTGAGGATCCATATTTTCTATGTAATTTAATGTTAACTGCAGTTTTCCTTTAAATAAAACACAAAAGATGACACAATCATCCTAAAGTGTTAATTGTATAGAAATTCCAAATAGACCCAATAATTGTTATTTGTGCATAGATCCTTTTGAGCCTTCCCTTTGGTGCCCTCTCAATTTCAGTGCCATTGTACCTAGTAGCATAGATATTTGTTCATTCAATAGGACTGTATTCCATCCCATGGGTGTGTTACTTGGAAGTTCTGGGGAGGAGGGTGGTGGGGGGTGGGAGGGAGGGTGGGGGTGGGGAAGCATGGATGATAGTTCCATGATACTGGCTGAGTTTGCAATAGCAGGTGGAACCTTAACTATTGAGGGAGTTTGCAGATACCTCAGGATTCGTGACAATGCCTTTAAAGATCCAGGAGATGTTCAGCTACTAGGAACTGCTAGCAAGTATAGCGCGAATGACTCCGAGCTCAGACACTCTGCAGCTGAGAGTAGACACTTGTGGTATGTGGAGTACAGATAAGCCAGGGGCAGGCCACGGCACGCTCCATGAAAGCTAGGAGGGAGTGAAGTTTCAGTGATCATCGCAAGGAAGGAGGCAGACGAGAGTAAGGCACACCTGACTCTTAGGACTAGCAGTAAGAACCAGGAGGAAAGGTTTTATTGCTATGCTGGTAGGTAAGAACAGATTTTACTTACATCCATTAGTTACTTAAAATCCAGTTTTCTGTTGTATTCTCCTTAATAAATTGAGCCAAACTAGTCCAGTTAAGCTGCACTTGGTTTTTCTGGAGATGAATTGTCTTAAATTAACACCCTACTCTTTGTTGGCTCCCAATTGAAGGAAGTGAGCACATTAAATTATTTCCATCGTGAAAGTATATTTTTGCCCTTTAATTTCATTTACTACCTTCCTTTGACCCATTATCTTAAAACAGTGGCTCAAAGTAATGATTAGAATCCTTTCCCCAAAATGGTGGGAGGTTGGGTGGGCTGTTAATGGGAGGTGGGAGGTATAACTTGAAGATGGGATTTGGTCTCAGAAAAGAGTTAGTTCTAAAAGGCTGTTTACTTTTCTAGGGAGGAATCTGCTACTACAGGCTTAACAGCTCAGTTTTTTAAAAAAACAGAGTCTTCTGTCCAAGTTCATTGCTAAAAGGTAAGTTTTGACAATCGAGCACTTTTTCAGATTAAGAATGAGAAGTTGCCTCTGAGACCAAAACAAAAAGGTTTCGTGATGTTCAGTTGTTTGTAATTACAATTAGAGCAACTGGGTGTTATCAGTAATGAGTGGATGAAATTGTAGTCTTTTCCACTCTGCTTACATAAATACTGATAAATCTTTTTCTTTCTGCAGGAGCATCCTTGTGAGGACCACCTTTATCTGAGTCACTGTACTTCATTTTCACTGCCATGCAGTTGGGTTTTAACTGTTCTGCAGTTCTGTAATCATTCAATTTTGTGAGTGAGCTTTCTAATAAACTGTTTATATTTAGCTTTGTTTCTTGTTTTCCTTGTCTTCCCCCCACCCCCATGTTTATAGTAAATGACCTGATGCTGCAGTCTTTGAGACCATTTCAAATTGGAAGATAGGAAATGGGTTTTTTGTTTTGTGCTAGGGATTGAACCCAGGGCCTGAAGCTAACTGGAGGCTTGTACTGTACCCTTAAACCTATGTTTGTGATATATTCAGGTTTACTCCCACTGAGTCATGTTTTAATAAAAACAGAAAAGCATAGTAGGAATAATATAATATGACCCAATAGAAGAATGTTTATTATCACTCTATCAGAGCATGTATGTCCTCTTTCTAGCTCCCTGGCAAGGAAAGATCAAGTTAATATAAACTTTAACTTGTGGCACTGAGTTCAGTGAATCTCTCTTGGGAGCTGTGTGTCTATTGTGGAGGAATGTGATAGAACTCATCTTTGATTAGCAAGTAATTTGTTTACTAGATATATCAGATTTAATTAAAACTCTCAAGCCAGGAGTAAAAAGATGAGTTATGGAAAGGAAGTATTTCTCAAAGGTACTAAGCCAGCCAGGCATGGCCCATACATGTGATCCCAGCTACCTGGGAGACTGAAGCAAGATCATAATTTTGAGGCTATCCTATGCAGCAAAACCCATCTCCAAAGTGAAAGATGATGAGCAAAACTCAGGGGAAGCTTGGCATGGTGTCTCATGCTTAGTTCTAGCAATTCCAGAGGCTAAGGCAAGAGTATCACAAGTTGGGAGACCAACTTGAGTAACTTAGATTCTTTCTTTTTTTTTTTTTTATTTCAAAAGACAACTTTATCTAGACAGGAGCCTCTCAAACAACACAGAGGGGGCTGGGGAGATAGCTTAGTTGGTAGAGTGCTTGCCTTGTAAGCACAAGGCCCTGGGTTCGATCCCCAGCACCAAAAAAAAAAAAAAAAAAAAACAGAAGTTAGGCAGTAGTTATTAAAATACACTTTTGCCAAATGATTTAATGCTAGAACACAACAGAACAGGGAAATGGGGGTTAAGCCAACTATCCATGACCTAGATCAATTTTAAAAAGGCCTTAGGTGGGGTGGCTCAGTGGTAGGTCACCCATAGGTTTAATTCACAGTACCAGGAAAGAAAAGGGCAGCCTAGAAGCAAATGTATGAGTATATTCAAGGAAAGTTCATATATCCAGTCTAAGTTGTCATTTGTGGTACCGAACCCAATACTTAATAGACCCCAGCCCTTGTATTTTATTTTATTTTATTTAGAGACAGAGTCTCACTGAGTTACTTAGCTCCTCGCTTTTGCTGAGGCTGACTTTGAACTGACTTTGAATCTGCCTAGCCTCCCCAGCTACTGGGATTATTGGTGTGCACCACTGCTAACAGCCCTAGATTCTTAAGAACAAGGTAAAGTACAGGGAAAATTCTGCCTCTGCTCATACTGTTATTCGGAAATATCCCATGGTATGGATCTAAGTTGTCTTCTGAAGAGTGATGTCAGGGATCTGTTCATGACTTGAATTTGCTAAAAGATTTCTTTTGGATAATCATTTGGAGGGAAGGGACAATTCTAGGACCCTATAGTTTGCTAATATAATTCCTATTGAAAAATCAGTTTTGTCATATTCTACTTTGCTACATGCTTTACTTGCACAAGATTATGAAAAGTAAATTTTTTTTTTTTTGGTACTGGGGATTAAACCCAGGAGACTTAGCCACAGTGCCATATTCCCAGTCCTTTTTATATTTTATTTATAGAGACAGGGTCTCGCTAAATTGCCCAAGCTGGCTTTGAACTTGTGATCTGCCTCAACCTCCAGAGCTGCTGGATTACAGATGTGCACCACCATACCTGGCAAATTCCATATATATATATATGTATATATGTGTGTATGTGTGTGTGTGTGTGTGTGTGTGTGTTTTGTTTTGTTTTTGCTGTCAATGGACCTTTATATGTGGTGCTGAGAATCAAACCCAGTGCCTCACACGTGCTAGGCAAGGCAAGCACTATACTACTGCACTATAACCCCAGCCCAAATTCCATATTTTTCACATGAAGAAATAAGACTAATAATGTTTGAGTTCCTGTAACCACTTGATCTTATAACCCAGATAACTTCCAACTTTTGCTTTAGATAAGCACATACCAACACATGTTTTGTGTTCCCATTAGAATGTGATCATGAAAGCAGGGCTTTATTTCTCCTTTTCACTCTCTTCAATACCTAAAGCTTAGTGAGTAAATATATGTTGACTATCTAAATATGCCTGTGAATTACCTTCAGTGAACTTGGATAGGAAGAGAAAAGTCCTCAATATCTGATGTCCTTCATGAATACAATCAAACTTCTGAACAGTGAGTCTAAGACCCTGCTGCACTTTATGACTTGAAATGTGGGAATATTTTCAGTATTTTGAGAAAATATAATGTTGGCAAATTGGAATATCTTCAAACCTGTTAGAAATAGGAAGCTTGAGGTTTCTTTTATTCCTTAAAACCAGGCTAGAGACCACATGTTTCAGAATCTGTAAGCATGAAGATTCTACATTTCCCATGTCCCACATAACTTGTCTTTTAGGTCTCAAACTCTGTGCTATCAGAACCTGAAAGTGTGTTTTCCCTGTTGGGATGGAGTTTGTAAAATTGTATAGTAGGCTAGAGGTAAAACACTGCAAAGAGGTAAGCAGTGTGATTCAGTGACTGAGAAGATTGAGAAATACCCAACTCCAAACAAAGAGATTGTATGGTGTCAGGGAGGTTTGATTGAACTTTGATGTGACTAGAGAATTTAAAACAGTCTATTATATCCTGACTTTTTTGGAAGGTTAATAAACATGTTCAAGGTCTTGAAGAGGGTCCCAGAACAAGAATGGGTAGTGTTTATCTAACATAGCCAAAGTTTTTGTAGGAATGCACATTTTACTTTACTGTGGAGTAGGTTTTACCAGGGCTTGGATATGAAATGCTCTGAAACTTTGGTATCTAATCAAACTCATTCCAATCAATAACAGCTCACTCAGTTTTCCGAGAGTGCTGGCACATCATGACCAAAGTTGAGAAGCAGGAGACAGGGAAAAAAAGGCTGTCTTTTTTGTGCTACACAGATTGAGAGAGGAGAGAGCTATCTAAACAGGTCATGAAGGCACATACCTGTTATCCCAGCAATTTGGAGGATTTCAAGTTCAGGGCAATTGAGTGAGACACTCTCTCAAAAATAATAAAGGACTTGGAGTATGTGTAGTTCAGTGGTAAAGCATCCCTGGGTTCAATCCCCAATATCCAAAAAAAAAAAATCTAAACCTCAGGGACCTTGCATGGAGGGTCCATTCATGCCAGCTTTGGCAGCTCTACTGGCCACCAGGGAGTGTGGGATTCCTCAGATCATCCATTGCCCCTGACTCTGTAAAGGGGGATGAAAATGGGTAGATCTCCAAACTGCTCAAGCTCAAATTTTGTGTGTACCTGAAATGAGTTTGGCAGCATTCCCTCCCCACCCCCAGCAATCAGTGCCCTAGGAACGCTCAACTTCATTGCCCAGGTCCCTCAAGAAAGAAAACACAATGGAAAGCTATTTCTGCAGAACTTTTTATAGACCAAAGTCTATATTAGAGGTGGAGGTTGGAGGCCAGTAAGCTAAACCCCTCCCCTGACCTAAAGACAAGCCTCATTTTCATTCCCATTCCCTGTTTTTGTTTGTTTGTTTGCAGTGCAGAGGATTAAACCCAGGACTTTGCACATGCTAAGCATCCTATGCAAGCAAACAAACCCTCTACCACTGAGCTGCAGACACTGAGCTGAGTCCCCAGTCAAGGCAAGCCTCTTTAAACACAACTTGAAGCTTCCAAATGCCAGGGTTCCCCCTTTCTTCTTTAGTTCTAGAAAACTCAGTGTCTTTTGGATCTTGAGGTTCCCTTTATCAGAAGGGAAAGAGGGAAATCCCCATTATCAGTCCCCATCTCCTCTGAGCCAGCTCACTCCGTGGCCTCCATCTTGGTCCCCCGGGGCACCAAAAAGATGGCCCCATCTGCAGCCTGTTGCAGAGCGTACTCATCAGGGGAGTAGCTGTTGCCAGATTCATCCCTAAGGTGCTGGAAAATGTCACAATACAGCTCTGCCAGCTGTTGGCGCATGACCTCCAGGGTACGGTCTGCCTCTCCCCGGGCCCTGAGAAGCCTTTCCCTCTCATTGCCCAGCCGCTCCAGCTCTCGTTCCAACTGCACAATGGTTTCCAGCTTTCTCTTACGACAGTTCTGGGCAGCCACCTTGTTCTTGCCCCGACGACGGATGTCCCGAACTAGTGCCAGCTGGCTCTCAGTCAGTGGGTACCGTGCCAACAGCTCATTAAAGTCATCTACCGGCAAGTTGACAATCTTGTCCGTAGGGAAGGGAATCTTCATGGCCAGGGCCCGTCGCTCATCCCGACTTCCTGCCTCCCCCCGTGCAGTAGGTTTAGGGCGCACAGGGCCTGAGGAGGGCTCTATGGCCATAGGGGTATCAGCAGGTGGTAAAGCATAGTTGGGGTGGGCCAAAGAGTTGGACATAAGTGAGTAAGGGTACTCCACTGGATACATCTCTACATACTCATTCCGCCGCCGACCAGCCTCTGTCCCCTCCAGCTCAAGAGATTCAGCATCACTGTAGTTGAGGGATAATCCCGAGTCTGATTCTGGGTCCTCTTGGGGCTTGGGTGGCCCTGTTGGCAGCCCAATGTCCAGAAGAGTTAAGGGGTCTGGGAGGGGCTCACTGAGCAAGCCTGAGAGGGTCAGTGGCTTAGAGACTGGAATGGCCATGTTGCCGTAGGAGTATGGGGGGTCTTCTGGAACATGAGTCGCGGATGTTGGGAGCTCATAAGGTGGTGGAGGAAGTGGAAAACCGGCATCTGGGTGGATTGAGCAGGGACAGTAGGTTGGGGGTGGTGGAGGTCCAGGGAATGGGGCTGGGGCTTGGGGTTCAAAGGATGGTTCACCTGGAGCATTTAGACCCTGCAAGGAAAGAGAAAAGAGTTTGGAGACAGGCTACCAAAAAGAAGCCAGTCCTATCTCAGAATCAAATGGGGTCCTTCCAAAAGACCCAATGAGCAGTAACAAGAGGACAGAAATGTACCCCAAATTGGAAGCTTCTTGCAAAGTAGTGATGCAACCATTCCAAGAAGAAAGCACCATAAGCAAGAATAGAGGTCACTGGGGTCAGACTTCAGAGAAGGCCACCTAACATTGAAACAATTATAGAACCTCCTCCTCAAGAGAAGCTCTTACTGGATTAAAATGGTTCCTGCTCCATTATTTCCTTCAGGAAGGCAAGTTACTGTTAGCTAAGATGACCCCTCAGAACCCCATTCTGCTGTGGTAACCTAGGGTCAAAGGGTCAAGTTCAGTCCCTAGACATGCTCTGGGTGCCAGCAGAGGGAGCTGTTGTGTGGAAGGAGGGCCTAGGGCAGATCCTGAAGGTGCCAGGCCTGGTGGCTAGGGAAGGAAAAGGGCAGGCACAGAGCCAGACTGGGGGCTAAGAAGCACCTTGGGAGCCTGCACAAGCGCTACCCTCTAACTCTTCAGTCCCTCTGTCTCTGCCCAGGTGCAGCAAGGAGAGAACATGCTGGAAACAAGGCCCCCAACCCACGTAGGGGAGCCACCCTGCTCCAACTCAGCTGGGGACAAAGGCATCATTGTTAGGCCAACAGACACCCCTTTGTCCAACTTGTAGGAGGAGAGGACCCCGGCATAGTCTGACTCCCCTTCCTGAGGCCCCTGAACGACTGCTCTGCTACCTGGGGGAAAGGGGCCCTGTTGCTAAGGGCAGGGGGAGGAAATAAGGGAAGATGAGCAGGATTGGAGGAGAGGGAGGTTAGAGAAGGTGAGAAAGGGAGGGCAGAAAAGGAGAGAGGGTACAGAGAGGTGAGCAGTCGGTTTCTGAGGGGCCTCCACCCTAATCAGACACTTCCCTCCCCACCACCCCGACCTGTCATCCATGCTCCCTTCTCCCCACTGTCCCTAGATGTTTCCATCCACATCTCCCATTCTCCAGAATTAGCAACATCGCCAGCCTGAGGCCTGCTCCCTCCACCCCTGCCCCAGTTCTCCCCTCCTGCTCACCTGCAGCTCAGCAATGGACATGATCTCTTGCCAAGTCAGTTCCATCTCGCCCAGCTCCACAGTGGGCAGCTGTGTCACCCTGTTCCTGCTCTGCTGGGGAGGACACGGGGGCATCCTACTGGGCCAGGGTCTGGTCCAGGTTCCCCCAAAGCCCAAAGGGCCCCAGCAACCTGTGTGGAAGAAAGAGAGGCATTAGAGCAGCTTCTGCTAGGGCCAGCAAGTTTGTCCTTTCTCTGTGGCGGTGTTCCCTCCAGCTTTACCTGAGGGGAGGGAGACCTTGCCTCCTCAGGTGGTTGATGATGCTAGACTCATCAACCACCTCCTTAGGCTGGAAAGTCCTTTTGTGTATTGTGGTCTTCCTCTCAGCTACCATGGCCATGGTCAGTTCCCTTAGGAGCACAGTAAACTTTTACCTTATTTTCAAACAAGGTGCTTTCTCCTTGCCCTACTTCTTACTCTCCAAAATTCTATTCCTGGTCAGAGACAGGGTCAGATCTTCTGAATCTTTTAAACTTGGTCTGGTTTTCCATTTGGGTAAGAAATATCAGGAGTCACCCCAGCTTTCCTCCTGTGTCTTCAGTTTTAGGATCTCAGCCTTTTCTTCCCAAGATGACAGTGAGTGGGGATCCCCAAGGAGTGTGTTTGGGAAGTGCAGACAGCCCCTCCCCTTCTCTGAGATAGGGCCCAGGCCTGGTGGCTGATAGCAGCCCTGCCCTCTCCTCCTATCCTGACCCTGGGCTCCCCTGCCTGGGCCAGATAAGAGGTTTATCAGCCACAGGCAGCAGAGGCAAAAAAGGAATGGGCTCTGGAGACACTGGACCTCTTCCCTGTGTTCCCACAGGGTCATCTTGGCCATACCCCAACTCACATAGACAGGGGTCTTTCCTCTTCCATGTAAATATGACAAGCATAGCAAAGACTTACTAAGTACTTGTCAGAACTGTTCTAAGCCAAGCATGTTGGTGCACTCCCTTAATCCCAGCAAATTGGGAGACTTCAGCCTTCAGCAGGAGGATCACAAATTCAAGGCCAGCCCCATCATCTTAGTGAGACCCTTGGTGACTGAGCAAGACCCTGTCTCAAAAAAAAAAAAAAAAAAAGAAAAAGAAAAGAAGAAAAAGAAAGAAAGAAAAAGAACTATTTCAATGCTTTACAAGCATTATTAATTTATAAGATTGATTTTCACAGCTAGGTGCAGAGGTGCACACCTGAAATCCCTGTGACTAGGGAAGCTGAGGCAGGAGGATTGCAACAACTTAGCAAGACTCTGTCTCAAAATAAAACATTAAAAGAACTGGGGATGTAGCTCCATGTTAAAGAGTTCATGGGCTCAATCCCCCGTACGAAAAAAAAAAAAAAAAAGATTTCCACAGATCCTATAAGGTCTTTGACCCAAGCTGAAAAGTGGCAGGATGTGATCTGCTCACCTATAATGCCTCCCAGTTACCATTCCTGGGTCTCCATTCTCTGGCCTCTATTGGCAGTCTATCTCAGCCAGTTCTTTCTGTGGTGTCTCAGTCTCTTTTCTCTTCTGGCAATATCTCTTTATTTTTTTATATTTTGTTACCAGGGATTGAACCCAGGGGCACTTTACCACTAAGCTACATTTCCAGGCCTCCCAACATTTTTTTTTTTTTTTTTTTTGAGACACTAAATTGCTGAGAGTGACCTGAAACTTGCAATCCTCCTACCTCAGCCTCCTGAATTGCTGGTATTACAGGTAGGCACCACCATGCCCCACTGGGCAATATCTCTTTAGACCTTTGAGTACCACACTCCCTTCCACCCCCTATTCTTTCCTCATTTATAAAACTAGGGAGTTGGACAAGTTGAACTTGGAGGTAGGTCTCTTTCCGCTTGACAACTTAAAATTCTCAGTAAACTCTCATCCCTGTTTGTCTTCTCTCTGCCAGTCCCTTTCCTTGTCCTACCTTCCTAATCCCTGACACCTATTCTCCCTTCATCTTTTCACCCTGTCTTCAGCAAGAGATTCCGTGTAGCTTTGGCAGTGGTTTCCTGATCTCTTAGGGCCAGACACTGCGTGCCCACGCTGGAACCCCACCACCACCATATAAGTAAAGAAAAGCAGGCTAGCCATGAAGGACACTTATAGAAGGACAGAGGACAGGACTGGATAACCTCATATGTATAACACTGGACCAATCACCACAAGGATAGACCATCACAAATATTTAATATGAAATTTACTCTTGGACTTACCACAAAATTAGGGGCAAGTACAAATCATTCTTTTGAAAGAGGATCTCCCTGAACCTCGCCTCCCCACCTTGTTACAGTGCCATCCCCAGAGCTAGGAGTTGATGTAGGCACAGGCCCTTGACCAGTGGGCAGAGTGGGTGGGGTGTTTATGTCTGTCCAGGATGCCATTTCAACACCGGAAACCCACCCTCCCCCACCCAGGTTTGGCGGAAATTGCCCAAAGGCAAAGTGAATGGAGAAGGGGACTTGGAGGGTAGGGACAATGATTCTTGCCTCACAGTTCTTCACCCACCTCACTCCTCCTTTGTCTCTCCTTCTGTCTTCCTGGATGAGTCTAAGGTGCAGTACAAAGATTCTGCCCTAGGAGGCAGGAGACCGGGTTCTTTGGCCTTCAAGATGCAGGACGTTGGACAAATTATCTCACATTCAGTCTCTTCCATCAGATGGAGACAAGACTGAAGACCTCATAGCTGAGAGGAAATAGACTGCATCTAGCTCTGGGAGTCACAGACTTTGTGTACCACATTCACCTGGGATACATGTAAAAAAAGATTCTGGAAAGCTCTTGAAAACCTTCAGGGTTGAATTCATAGTGCAGGAAATAGGAACCAGCCTTTTAACAAGTGCCTGATGATCATCATGCAACAGGCCAATTTTACCATGAGAAACACTAAAAGAGTCCATCTGTATGGATTTACAGGTAAGAACACAAAGCCAGAAAGGAGACCAGCAAATGTTGTCTATACTTCTTCTAGCTTCAAAACTTTGATCCAGGGGCTAGTGATATAGCTCAGTTGGTAAAGTGTTTGCCTAGCATGCCCAAGACCCTGGGTTCAATTCCCAGCACCACCAAAACAAAACAAAACTTGATCCAGGCATTTCCTCTCTGAGCCTAGATATATCAGTCCTTTCTTCTATTTTATTTTATTTTATTTTATTTTGAGACAGGGTCTTGCTAAGTTTCCAAGGCTGGCCTCAAACCTGTCATCCTCTCTCCTCAGGCTCCTGAGCAACTGGGATTACAAGCATGTACCACCACACCTGGCCGTATCAACCCTTTCCAATGAAGACATGGAGCTTGGTCTCCACCCTCTTCCTCTAATAGGAAAATGAGAAAATTGGAAGAAGAACAGGGGGAGGCAGGAGACTGAGAGGAGTTGGAGACCTCTGGACCAGCATGAGCCAGCTGTCTGGTGAAGCAACAGGGTTGCTTCTCCAGGCTACAGGGGAATTGGGAGCCTGATGTTCCCAAAAACTCAAGAATGAGTGATGATCTTTATAACAACAATAGGCTTTTGGGGTCCTGGGAGCCTGCCTTTCAGAGGATCAGCAAGTTGGCAGCTAGTGGATAGATCTCTGAGGAGGGTGTAGTCAGAACTGAATCAAAGAGAATGGCCATAAGGAATGCAGACACAGCTTGGTGTGGTGGCACAAGCCTGTAATCCCAGCAGCTTGGGAGGCTGAGGCAGGAGGATCGTGAGTTCAAAGACAGCATTAGCAATTTAGCAAGGCCCTAAGTAACTCAGCGAGACCCTGTCTCAAAATAAAATCTTAAAAAGGACTGGGATGTGGCTCAGTGGTTAAGCACCCCTGGGTTCAATCCTGGTACCAAAAAAAAAAAAAAAAAAGGAAATACTGGTAAAGTGGAGTGGACTTCCCTGTATCCCTTTTCTTTTGTAACAAGCAGCTCTAATCTTGAAGTCACACACCATTTTACTCCACTCCTCTTATTACTCAACATTATGGATCAGGTAGAAATGGAGCCATCATCAGAGACTAAAATCCATCCTCCTAACTCTCCAGATGGTCTCCCAGTCAGAAGATTTTTTTTTTTTTTTTTGCAGTGTTGAGAATTGAATCCAGTTCTTATACATGCTAAGTAAGGCTCTAACACTGAGCTATACCCCAACCCCTAGGAAGATCATATCACAGTCCCAAAATACTCACAGAATGATAAGGGACTTTTGCTCAGGGTTACAGAATCATTTGGAGAAGGATGCTGGGTAGAGGAAGACATTTGGCCCCCACTGCTGTCCCAGGGCTCTTTGACAAGGGGGTATGATAGAGAGAGGGTCCCTGTTCTAAGGCTTATTAGCCTACCCCCACTTCTCCAGGTGTCGATACAGGAGAAGGATGGGGAAGGATCAGTAAAACTTGGAGTGTGGGTTGGCAGGTGACCAACTTAGTTAAAAATATTAGGAAGAACTTCCAAAGAGCGAGAGGCACACAGAGACAAGATAGAGAAACTAATGGTGTGAAGGAAAAGGGAAGAGAGATTTGGGCAGAGTGAGCTCAGTCCTCTGGGGACATACATGACTCAAACATGTATATGGGAACAAGGGAGAGAGGGGGACAGGTTTCTGCTATCTTGTCGTTCTATCCCTAGACCCCAAATTCCACTCCTTTGAGACCAATGACTAGAGACTCCAAGCCTCAGCAGATCAGAGCCCACTCCCATTCCCTTCCACCACATCCCCACTCCCAAGTAGCCAAGTTCCAGATGGAAGGAACCACACTATGATTGGGATGCCTTCCTCTCTGTTCCAGTGCCAGCTGATTTCGACTGTCACTGGGCCCAGAGGAGAGAAGGGGCGATGGGAGGCAAGAACCCAGCACCCTTCACTCGACTAAACACATCTTGCTGAAGCAACACTTCTCAGATGTCCAGATATCCAGTGTTTCCAAACCCGCCATTCACCCAGTCTTCCCAGCAGGCTGGACTGTGCAGCAGAATGAAACGTGTGGAGGAAAGGGTGTTACCATAACACAAACACCAAAAGGGTCTTCTGGTATCCCCAGGGCCGCCCACCAATTGAAAGGTTCCTTCTCGCTACTCGCCAGTCCCTCAGGAGTGCCTCTGAGGACCACTATGTGGTCGGCACCCACAGGCTCCCATCAGAAGGATCCCAGAACACCCAAGAAGCCATCTAGATCTTCTCCCAGAGGAGTTCCCAAAGATGTCAAATTCCTAAACCAGGGGCAGTCTGGGAAGGTCTCCTAGAAACACTCAGAAAGTTTTCTCCCTCCACCTCCTCCACCTCCCCAGCGTGCCCCTGGGGTTCTACTTAGAATCACTCCCCTCCCCCACCCCACCCTGCAGGCACCTGTGGCAGAATCCAAGCAGGGTGAGGCAAGAGATGAGGCTCCGGGTGTTGTCTCTGGGGAGGCTAGGTCAGAACTGACACCTCCTGGGCGAGGATCCCTGTTACCTCTGAGAACCGGCCAGGGCTGCGCCCCGCCCCCGGGCCATTGCCTGGCGTTGAGTGTGGAGGTTCCAACCCGCTGAGCGCAGGGAGTCCCGAAGCTGGCTGGAGCACCGGACTTGTCTCTGAAGCCCTCGGCCTGAGTTCTCAGTCCTTCCTCCAACCCTCCCCTTTCCCCGTGGCCCTCCTCTCCTCCTGCCCCTTCTGGCCAAGAGAGGAAACTTGAGCCCGGTGTGGTTTCTGCCCACACCCTGCCCCCGCCTTACTCCCAGCCCGCGGGGGCATGCAGGGCTTCAAGCCTCTCCCAGCCCTCCTTTTCAGCCCAGGAGTCCAGCCAGGTCTGCGTTTCTCCCATGCATACGATGAATTTCAACTTGATGGTCCACTCGAGAGTGACCTCTAAACTGTATGCAGGTTGGAATCTCCTTCCTCTGCCCCCGTGGCTCTCTTAGGGACAGGGAAACTGAGTCATAGCAAGGTGAAGGGCAGCTAAAGGTAAGGACCAGCAGTCTAGCTTCCCAGTTGTATGGGCAGGTGGGCATATAGAGCATAGCCTTCCGGCGTAGCCTTCGTTTAAGGAACACCTAGGCCCTGAGAACAGGGTTAGGGACCTATTTGGGGGAGGAGGGGCTGCTGCTGGCTGCTTTGATGTGTCCTTTCACCTGTAGACTTCTCCCTTTCCCCCTCAGCCTCAGATGTCCCGGGACAAAGGCTTCTTTCTTGGCCAGGTTTTTTGTTTTGTTTTGTTTTGCTTTGTTTTGTCAGTGTGTGAGGGGACTTGGGTGGAGGGCTGCCCAGCAAGGAGATTATTCACCTCCCATAAAGGAGCCCCCTGCCTGCCTCTGCTTCCTTTCTTCCAGGCAAGATATCCAAGCCACCTGGCAGCCACATACCTTGGACAGACCAGGGTGCATGTGCAGGTTATCAGATTCGTCCCCAAGCAGCCTACCTGTACCCGTAGAAGTCTCCCTCATTCCTGCTTTTGTCTTCAAGAGTTTGATCCAAGCTCCAGGCCAAACAGATCTCTCATTAGGAGGAGAAATCCTTCTTCCTCCCAATTTTGAGTAGTTTTCAGCTGTAAGGAAAATCCTTCATGTCTAGCTTCAGTACTTAGAGCTGCAGCTTACACTTGTGATTGAACCCAGGGGAACTTAACCAAGAGCCACATCTCCAGCCTTGTCCAATTTGAAACAGAGTTTTGCTAAGTTGCTTAGGGCCTGGCTAAATGGCTGAATTGCTGAGGCTGACTTTGAACTTGGAATTCTCCCTCAGCCTCCAGAGGTGCTGGGATTACAGGCATGCACCACCACAGTCAGCCACTTTTTCTCTGTTTTTCTTCTCATGATGTTCAAGTTAAATTGGAAACATTTGAAGACTGGGGAAGCAGACAGGTGCCACTCCAAGGTAGGGCTGGCGTTCAGCCAACACATTCTGATAAGATTGTGTTCTCTGTGAAAATAATGGAAAATATTCTGTCCCAGTTGATAAACAACAGCTGCTGTGAGCCCTCCAAAGTTTCCTTCGGCATTACACCACTACCTTAGCCACCCCAGTAGTCTCCTAAGACCCCCACAACCCAGCAATATAACCAAGCAAGGAGAAAAGAAATATTGATACCTCAAGGAGCCTCATGAGCAAGCTTGCCTTGCTGGGATTAATCAATGCCCATGCCAAACCCATAGCTAAGTGCTTTGAATTCCATCTCTATCCCAGCAGATCATGACTGTGCATGCATGATTTGTGTAGGACAGAAGGCAATCCAAATGACTTCATTATATATTACATGTGGGCTCAGAATCCCTTGACTGGGGCTTGAATCTGGGTCACATACATGGGCATTCAGGTACAACTCCCTCCCTTACATATTTACTTGAACCCCTCATAGGGGATGAGGAATGGTGATATCATGCTTGTGGCTGATTATACGATGATATCAGGTTACAGATAGTCCACAAACATTTATTGAATGAGAACTACCAGTTTAGGACAAGGCATTGCAGATACAACTATAGATAACACAGCCTTATCATTCATTCATTCATTCATTTAACAAATACCTGTTGAGTGCCTACTATGTTTTACATTCCAGACACACAAAGATAAATAAGACATGGTCTATATCCTCACCGTGTAGTTGAGGAATCACATTTATAAAGGTCTATCTAAAATGTTGTGAAGTGGAAGAGGAAAAAAATTCTACCTGGTGATATTCAGAGAAGGCTTCACAGATGAGATTGATAGTTGAGGGAGGTTGTGGTAAAAAAGAAGTGTGTGAGGGCCTGAGGTTGATATCCCTAGCACTGCAAAGAAAAAACAGAAAGAAAAGAAAAAACAGAAAGAAAAGAAAAGGAAAATACACCTGAAAATTGTAACTGGGGCTGAATTGTAAAGTTAAGCTATGGAGAGTCTATTCTATTCTATAAGCAATAGGAATTCTTTGTTTTCTTTTTCGTACTGGGGATTGAACCCAGGGGCACTTAACCATTGAGCCACATCCCCAGCCCTCTTTAATTTTAAAAAATTTATTTATTTATTTATTTTTTTGAGACAGGGTCTTGCTAAGTTGCTGAGTCTGGCTTTGAACTTGCAACCCTCCTGCCTCAACCTTCCAAGAAATTTTTAATTTATTTTATTTTATTTTATTTATTTATTTATTTTTTATTTTTACTGGGGTTGGATCCAGGGTTAATACTTTAATACTGAGCTACATCCCCAGCTCTTTATTTTTTTAATTTTGAGACAGGGTCTTGCTAAGTTGCTGATGGTTTCACTAAATTGCTAAGGGTCTTGCTAGGTTGCTGAGACTGGTCTTGAACTTGTGCTCCTCCTGCCTTAGCCTCTGGGATCACTAGGATTACAGACATGCAACACACCCAGCAGGAAAAGGGATTCATAGAAGTGTTTAGAGTCCTTTACTACTTACTTGTAGGGACAGAGGTAGTAGGTGAGCTAAGTGCAGACAGCCTTCACTTAGGCAGCTGGCTAGGGAAGGTGTCTCTCCCACCTCCCAAAATCCCCTCCTACAGGAGGAAGCCTTTTCCACGCTTCCAGGCTATGTCCTACATCCCCAGCACCCTTTCCAGACCTCAGGGGGAAGAATCAGTCCTTTAGCCCCCTCCTCTCAGATTCCTAAAGTTCAGAGGCAAGACCCTTTTACCTTAAGTCTCCTTTGCTCAATTTACAACTTTCAAGGAAATAGGTGAATGCTGGCTTGACGGTTTGGTTTGTGCCTGGGGCTCAGCAAGGCAGTGATGCCTAAGACATTCCTATACCCAAAATTCTTCCACTTCAACAAAGGTAGCAGAGACAGAATACAGAAAAAAATGTGGCCACATAGCTTTACTATCCTCTCATTCTTCACCTATGCTGCTCACCAACCCCTAAAAGGTTAAATTGTTACCACCTCTGGTCAACCCACCCCCACCCCCACCCTCACCCCTACAATGTGTGTGCACACCACCATCAGCATCAGGTCAAGCCACAAGCAATGTTGCCAAACACTCCACTGGCTTATGCAACCAGCTTCCCGAGAAGAGAAGGGCGCGGTGGGTAGAGGTGGAACCAGGGGAGGGCCATGGGTCCCAGAGGGAGCTGGCTGCCCTGCCTGCTTGCCTACTGGTCTGACCACAGTGGCCCCAGAGGGCGGGGATAACACTGGCCCTTTATCAGTGCCCCACAGGGTTGCACCCGCCACCCCCTGGCTTCCTCTCTCAACAGACGGAAAGGGGAGGCAGCCACAGGGGGCAAGGGGAGGGCTGGGCGTTATCCTAGGCAACAGAGTCGGGCGGTTACCCCGGATGGGGGAGGTGGTGAAGGACTGGGACCAGGGAATAGTGAGGCCTCGCTTACTAAAGGGGGAATGGTATAAACTGAGGCCCAGATGGTGAAGCCAGATCTCGTGAGCCATCCACTCAGTTTTCCTTGTGTTCTAGTTTGGGTAAGGATAGATTTTTTTTTTTTTTTTTTTTAAGTTTTTTGAGGAGCCAGGCGCAGTGGTGCATGCCTGAAATCCCACCAGCTCAGGAGGCTGAGGCAGAAGGATTGAAAGTTCAAGGCCAGCCTTAGCAACTTAGCGAGGCAATTTAGTAAGACCCTGTCTCAAAATAAAAAATAAAAAGGGCTAGGGATGTGACTCAGTGGTTAAGCGCCCCTGGGTTCAATACCAAAAATTTTTTTAAAAAGTCTTTAAGGAGGTTCCTTCCTTTGATAAGAACTCCTTTTTTTGTGTGTGTGGTGCTGGGGATTAAACCCAGGGCCTTATGCATTGCCAGGCAAGCACTCTACCAGCTGAGCTACATCCCCAGCCCTGATAAGAACTCTTGTAAGGATTGACTCAGGAAGTGAGGGAGACTGAGCTCCACTCTCAAGCCAAAAGGGAATTGTATAGGACCAAGGCTCCTAGATCCTAGCATCTATACCCAGCAAGATATATGAGTCTAGCCAGGCATAGTGATGCATGCCTGTAATCCCAGCAACTCAGGTGGCTAAGGCAGGAGGATCCAAGTTCAAAGCCAGCTTCAGCAACTTAGTGAGGCCCTAAGCAACTCAGCAAGACCCTGTCTCTAATAAAATATTAAAAAGGGCTGGGGATGTGGTTTGGTGGTTAAGCCCCACTGGGTTCAATCCCTGGTACCAAAAAAAAAAAAAAAAAAAAAAAGATGAATCTAGAATATCCTGAAAGAAATAAACCCTGGGGCTTAATTATAAATCTAGAAAGACCTGGGGATATAGGTCAGTGGTAGAGCATTTACTGAGCAGACGCAAGACCCTGGATTCCATCCCCAGCGCTCTAGACAAAACAATCTAGAAAGAGAAATAGGGTCCATGGTGTATAGTAGAATGAGGACTAGATCTTAAATCAATCCGTCTCTTTCTCTCTCTCTCTCTCTCTCTCTCTCTCGCCCCCCCAACCCCTCCCTCTCTCTCTTTCTCCTTTTGGGATCCTGACTCTTAAGACCCAGGCTTGGGTCCTGGCATTTATTGGCTGTGCGGCCTTGGGCAACCCATTCTTTCTTTCTTCCTTTTTTTTTAATTTTTGGTGTGTGTGTGTGTGGTACTGGACATCAAGTCCATGGCCATACATGTGTTAGGCAAACACTTTCTCTGAGCTACATTTTTATTTTTTATTTTAATACAGGGTCTGCTTAGTTGTTGAGGGCCTTGCTAAATTGCTGAGGCTGACCTTAAATTTGCAATCCTCTTGCCTCAGCCTCCAGAATGGCTGGGATTATAGGTCTACCACCTCTGGCCCAACTCCACCAATTTTTTTTTTTTTCTTTCTTTCTTTTTTAGTTGTAGATGGACACAGGATCTTTATTTTATTTATTTTTTTTTTAATGTGGTGCTGAAGATCGAACCCAGTGCCTCACACATGTGAGGAAAGTGCTCTACACTGAGCTACAATCCCAACCCAGAACTCCATTGTTTTGCATTTTAGTTCCTCAACTGCAAAATGAAGATAATGACCATAATACCTACTTAGTGGTATTGATAACTGGAATCAATCTTTTTTTTTTTTTTTTTTTTTTGGGTGCTGGGGATCGAACCCAGGGCCTTGTGCTTACAAGGCAAGCACTCTACCGACTGAGCTATCTCCCAGCCCCCTGGAATTAATCTTAAAGTGAGTATGGGGTTCAGGCCTCTCTCAAGTAATAGAGTGCTTGCCTAGCATGTCAAAGGACCTAGGGTTCAATCCCCAGCAACCCTAAAATGAAATAAAAATACAATGAGTCCTGTTACCATTAGGAGATGAACGCTTAGGTACCTGGAGGCAAGAGTCTTCTGGGGTTTGAGGAACTGAGAACACCTTATCTGGAGGCCAGACTCTGGTGGAGAGATGCTTTGGTAGGACTGAATCCACTGGGCAGGTTGATTCTAGGACTAGGTGTTGGTGGCTAGACTTCCAGAAATTAGCCCTTAGGCCAGGGCTCTTCCATCCCAGCATTGTCAGGCTGGGCTGGTGCTAGCCACCCAGTGGGCACATTGCCAATCCTGTGGGCTTCAGTCACCTTCCAGGAACCTCAGAACCCCTACCCCACCCCACTGTTGAAATGCCCTGCAGTGGGCGGAGCTGTCTAGGAAGTCCCGCCCTCAGAGGATGGAAGGTCAGTTGCCAGGCTATTTACTTACCCCTTTTCACAGGATCTTACTTGTTCCAGCATCCTGTGTGCGCCTGCTGCTTCTCTCTGCACAGAATACCCTCCTTGGCTCTTTCTACAATCTGAGTAGAAGAGAGATCTGGATTCGAGTTTCAGCTCAACACTTAGCAGTGTGGACTTGGGCAAATTATTGAACTTTCTTGAATGTAGATTTTACCTTGGTAAATGGAGAGAACAGCGCTTCTGTCACAGGATGTGTGGGATCAGATGAGGCAATGTACGTGCAGTGTTCACTATTGAAAGTACATTAATGTTAGTTCCCTTCTTATCTACTCTCCAAGGCCCAGTTCAAGTCAAGCTCTAGTTCCACAACACTTTTTCTGACTACTTTAGCACATATGCCTATTTCTCTTCTCTAATCTCTTTTATAGTTAACCTCATTTATTTAAATAGTTTCTAATCGAGGGTCTTTGTTTTTTTTTGCAGTACTGGAAATTGAACCCAGGGGTGCTCTAACACTGAGCTACATCTCCAGTCTTTTTTGTTTTTAATTTTAAGATAGGGTCTTGCTAAGTTACACAGACTGTTCCTCAATTTGTAATCTTCCTACCTCAGCCTCCTGTGGAGCTGGGATTATAAGCATGTGCCACCATGCCTGTCTAAATGTTTTCCTTTCTTTTTTCTTTTCTATTTATTTATTTATTTGAGACAGGGTCTCACTAAATTGCCCAGACTGATCACAAACTTGTAATCCTCTTGCCTCATCTTCCCAAGTAGCTGAGATTATAGGTGTGCACCTCTGTGTCCAGCCCAGCTAAATATTTTTTAATTGAACCATATGGTTTTGTGTTTTACTATATTATCCTGTAACAATGATGGTATAAACTGTATTGTATACTTGTCCCAGGCATCATAGAATAATGGGTGAAAGCATGCATTTCAGAGTCCAAAATGCCTGCACCCGAACTGTGGCTCTGACATTTATATTTTTTACGGAGGATTGAACCCAGGGGCACTTTACCACTGAGTTACATCTCCAGCCTTTTTTTTTTTTTGGTGCTGGGAATTGAACCCAGGGCCTTGTTCATGCGAGGCAAGCACTCTACCAACTGAGCTATATCCCCAGCCCCCTCCAGCCTTTTATTTATTTATTTATTTATTTGGTTCCAGGGATTGAACCCAGGGGTGCTTAACCACTGAGCCACATCACCAGACCCCTTCTTTTTTCCCCTTTTTTTAAGAAAAAAATTTTTTAGTCGATGATGGGCCAGGCCTTTAATTTATTTACATGCGGTGCTAAGAATTGAACCCAGTACCTCACACATGCTAGGCAAGCGCTCCACCACTGAGCCACAACCCCAGCCCTCCCCAGGCCTTTTATTTTTTATTTTGAGACAGGATCTCCCTAAGTTGCTGAGGCTGGCCTCCAACTTGTGATCCTCTTACCTTAGCACCCCCCCCCCATGTTACTGGGCTTACAGGTGTGTGTCACTGTGCCTGGATGACATTTACTTTGAGATCTCAGACAAATTCTTTAATTTCTGTTTGTTTTTGTTTTGTTGGTATGCTAGGGATTGAACCTAAGGCCTCAGCATGCCAGCCAGGCAAGTGCTCTACCACTGGGCCATATCCCCAGCACAATTTCTTTAATTTCTCTGAGCTTAATTTTATCCATCTGTAATTTGGGGATCATACCAATACTTATTTTAAATGTAAATGAAAAAATTAAATAAGTTTAAAAATGGTCAGATACATTAAATTCAGTAACTCAATACCTGGGATAGAAAGCACTGTCAAAAGGTACATATATGGTACAAATAGTCACTATTATTAAATTATTAAATAAATATTAGATATCAAATTATCATTATTCAGTTAAATTCTTATTAACTAATAAACTTTTTATGGGCAGGATTATAGTCTATTTTTTTAAAATATATATTAAGTGTCTAGTTCTGAGTATTACGTGTAGTTATTCATTCAACAAATATTTATAGAGTGTGTACTCAATTGCTATATTCAGAAGATACCAAGTAATTAAGGTGAGATCCTTGCCATTGGGCAATCACAGTCTAACGGAGCAGCCGCATGAATAAGCAAACAACTGGATATGACCAGTGACGTGTAAATGGCTAAATTAAGTTCTCTGAACCCAGGGACTCAGGAGGCTGAGATGGGAGGATCAAAAGTTAGAGAGGAGTCTCACATATAGCACATTGAGACACAGCTTGGGCAACTTAGTGGGACCCCCATCTGGGAAAAAAAAAAAAGAAAGAAAGTTCTTTGAGAACAAAGGATCAAAGGATAGGCAGCAACTAATGGATACAAAGATCCTAAAAAGGACTCCGGGAGGAGGTAAGTCTTTCAACCACTCTAAAAAAGTAATTGTCTTTTGTAGTTGTAGAGGGACAGAATGCTTTTATTTTATTTGTTTATTTTTATGTGGTGCTAAGGATTCAACCTAGTGTCTCACTCATACTAGGCAAGGGCTCTACCACTGAACTATAGCCCAGCCCCTTTCAACCACTCTTGAAGCAAAAAAGAGCCCAGATTTTCTTGGGAGAAAAATGGGAATCAACATTCCAGCTAGAAAAATCAATATATGTAAACAAACAGTTGTGGGAGACAAAGGTTTGATTTATAGTAGCATATAAGAGCCCGTTGTAAAATGAATTTTGGGTGGAGAGAAAATTTCCAGAGTTTTCCTGAGACAGCAGGTAGGTCATGGTGGCCAAGGCTCAAGGACCCCTCCCTTGCAAGAGTCTAGTTATCTGTCAAAGTTTTCAGCCCCCTCCCTTCAAGTATCTTGGAGCAGGTTGTGCTGACCCATCCCAGTTTTCCTGGGAGAACTCTGAGGGCTTTACTGAGTGACTTCCCATCTTGTGAATGACTACTTTGGCCAAAACTAACAAGGAGGGGTTCTCTTAACTGTGGTGGACCCAGGCTTCTTTGGTTCCTCAAAATTTCATGTACAGCACATTGAGACACAGGATAAGAGGTCATCTAATTTGGCATGGTGACTTGGGCCCCTTCCCAAATTCTCTCATATTTAAACTTCTTCCCCAAAAGACTGTCTCCAAACCAGGACCTTACACTCTCCCTGTTGGCAGTCCCTTTTTCTGTTCTTTGTGGTTGCAGTTAAAACCATCCCATAACCTGGTTGCTGCTGCCCCTGGCTATGTTTTGCCAAAGAATGAGACACCCACAAAGAGGAAGGTGTAGGGCTTCTAGCTTCATCTCCCCACAACAATCACCTTTCTTTTTCCAGAATGAGGATCTAGAAGAGACAGAGGCCTGTACTGAGGATTGGTAGAGAGCCAATCCTCTCTATCAGTCACCCAGTCAGAACAGGAAGAGCATACATCATTGCTCCTTTCTCTTCCGTGGGAGAAAAGGTGGAAAGAAGAAATAAGGGAAAAACAAGGATTGGAAAAGAAAAGGAAAACTGGGCAATTAATTCAATCTAGAGAAACCCATCTGAATGAGCCTGTGTCTCACAGTGCTTACCGTTGTTTTTTTCCTTTGGTGGTACTGGAGATTGAACCCAGGGCTGCTCTACCACTGCACTACATCCCCAGTGCCCAGTGCTTATTACTTTTTTTTTTTTTTTTAATTTTTAAAGACTGCTTTTTCTCTTTCTTTTTTTCTTTTTTCTTTCTTTCTTTTTTTTTTTAGTTATAGATAGATACATATTTTTATTTTATTTATTTTTATGTGGTGCTGAGGATCGAACCCAGTGCCTCACACCTGCTAGGCACTGAGCCACAAACCCCAGCCCATTTATGACTTTTTGAGACAGGATCTTACTAAATTGTCCAGGCTGACCTTGAATTTATAATCTTCCTGCCTTGGCCTCCTGAGTTGCTGGGATTACAGGTACACACCCGACACTCAGTTGGGGGGCCCAGGGCCTTGAGCACACTATGTGGGTGCTCTACCACTGAGCCCACAGCCCTTCTGTTTACATCTTATTTCTTTCCCATACCATATTACCCTTTTTCTACCCTAACACCCCTCCTCCCACCTCAGTGCCCCTCCTCCCACAATGAATTTTTTTTTTTTTTTTTTTGGTACCAGGAATTGAACCCAGGGGCACTCAGCCACTGAGCCACATCCCCAGCTCTTTTTATTTTTTATATTGAGACAGGGTTTTGCTAAGTTTCTGAGGGCTTTACTAAATTGCTGAGGTTGGTTTTGAACTTGGGATCCTCCTGCCTCAGCCTCCTGAGCCACTGAGATTACAGGCGCCCAGCTCCCATGATGGCTTCTAAACTATTGGTACTCTTTATTTTTATGTATATATGTATGTATATATTTATTTTTGCCAGGCTGGGGATCCATCCAGTTCCTTGAGCGTGCTAGGCAAGCTCTCTACCACTGATCTACACTCCTGGCCCATATTTTCTTTTCTTTTATTCCTTTTCTTTTTCTTTTACTGTGTGTGAGTGTGTGTATGTGAGAGGGAGAGAGAGAGAGGAGAGAGAGAGATAGATAGGAGAGAGAGATAGATACTGGAGATTGAACCCAGAAGTCCTTTGCTACTGAACTATATTCTCACCACTTTTTAAAAATTTTTTAAAATTTTGACAGTGTCTTGTGAAGTTGCTGAGGCTGCTCTCGAACTTTAGAGCTTCCTCCCTCTGCCTCCCCAGACAGTGGGATTACAAGCATGTGCCACCACACCTGGCCCTATTTTGTTTTCTTAAATCAGTCATTCATTTCCCTCTTCATATCCAGAACCATAAACTTGCAGGCACTTTTTTGCTCCTCTCCCCCTCCATCAAACTTCCCCAGGAAACATTTCTATTTAAACCCAATAATTCAGCTTCTCCTTGTCTATACCTGGGCAGCTAAACACTGATGGAGAAAAATCTCAGAATCTTGCTAACTAGTATCACTTTACACGTCCAAATTTACACGTCCAAAACTCAACATTGCAAACTAATGTTTTACTTCTCTAGCGAATTCTCTTTTCTACTGGATGCAATGACTGTTTCACACCTTTTCTCTTCTAAAATCTCTAACACCATCTCCACTTTCCTCTCAGCAGATGACCTTGCCTCACATTTCATTGATAAAATAGATACAATTAGCTGATACAAAATCCACTAGTTTATTTGTATCTATTCTCATATGCATGGCCTTCTACTTCATTAAGATGAAAGAAGGGGCTGGGGTTGTGGCTCAGAGGTAGAGCGCTTGCCCAGCATGTGTGAGTCACTGGGTTCAATCCTCTGCACCACATTAAAAATAAATAAATAAAACAAAAGTAAGAAAAAAAAAAAAAAAAGAAAGAAAGAAGTATACCAATTCCTAAGGCCATCCCTCTCAGATCGCTGAAGGGAGGAGCAAATTAGATTCCCCTGAGAGCACACTGCTAGTTCTGCTCCACAGCAATGTTGTTTTTTATACAGCTGACAACGTGTGATGGAGTTCTGAGGAAGGGTGACAAAGTCATTCAGAGGTTGGGCTGGATCTCAAGCAGCAGTCTAAAGAATTCATCCAGGGAACTGGCAGTGTAGCTCAGTGGTAGAACATTTGGTTAGCATGAATGAGGCCCTCCTGGGTTCAGTCTCCAACACTGAAATAAAGAAAAAAAGTTTGTTCAGGTAGTACTTCCAACTCATCCCTTCAGATGCAGGTAGCAGCAATATAACCCCACGAACATTCCTTTGTGGACTCAAGTTTCATCATAGCCCTATGTTAGGGAGCCACCTCTGATGCCTCAGAGACAAGCCAGCTGTTGTTACGTTGGAAAGGTGCTACCCTTCTTCTACTCTCTCCCCAAGATCTGCTTCACTGCCAGGAATACCCTTCTGAGACCCCAAGGCTCAGGGTGTTCTAACCAGCTGCACTGTGGTATGGATGTGCCCACAATTCCAGGCGGACAGCTGGAACTGCGTGTGCGTGCTTTGCTGTCTGCGATGACCACTGCTCATGCTGTTTCCCATTCGGCATTTCTGGAGTAGATCAGCCTATGATGGCTGTAGCGAGAGGTGGAGCAAGCCTGGGCTGGAGCTGAGGTGTGTGGAGCCTACCTGAGGTGAACTATGTGGCCCCTGGCAATTTTTTTTTTTCTTATTTCAAGACAATTTGAATTACTTTTTTGAGTCTCCAGTTCACTTTAGAATGGAAAAACAAAACTTAAAAAACTCCTCTTACTCTTTCTCTGAACACATGAAATAAGGCTCCATTCAACCCTGGGTTGATGTTAATGACAATAAATAGAAACTGCTGATTTAGCTGGGCTTGGTGCATGCCTGCAATCCCAGTGGCTGGGGAGGCTGAGGCAGTAGGATTGTAAATTTGAAGTCAGCCTCAGTGACTTAGTGAGACCCTGCTCAAAATTTAAAATAAAGGGGGATGGGCAGCTAGGGGTATAGTTCAGTGGTAAAGTCCAACTGGGTTCAATCCCAGGAACCACAAACACACAAACAAACAAAAAGAAACAGAAACATTGCTGATTTGTTTTCTGTAAGAAGATCCAGATCTTGGCTTGAACCCAGAGGTTCAATTTTGGTCAATTAATTCAACTCAAAAAACCCACTTACACTAGATGTGGTGGCACACCCCTGTAACCCTAGTGACTCAGGAGGCTGAGGCAGGAGGATTGCAAATTTGAGGCCAGCCTCAGTAATTTAGTGAGGCCTCAAGCAACTTTAATAAGACCTGTCCCAAAATTAAAAAAGAAATACAAAGGACTGAAGACTTAGTTCAGTGGTAAAGCGCCCCCTGGGTTCAATCCCCAATACAAAAAAAAAAAAAAAAGAAAGAAAAAGAAAAAAAAAAGGGAACTCACTTATGCTAACCAAATTTAAGAGAGCATAACATATAAGCCATATGGTTGATTTACATGTTTCTACAGAAAACTCACAGTGGCCTAGACAATTCTATAAGCTGATAAAATAGTTGACTACTTTGGAAGGCAAATATGATAATTAGAAGGTTTTTTTAGTGAACAAGGTGAAATTAATTGGGTAATTTTCATGACTACAAGAAATGCATCCAGCTGGGTGTGGTGGCACAAGCATGTAATCCTAGCATCTCAGGAAACTGAGGCAGGAGGATTGTGAGTTCAAAGCCAGCCTCAGCAACTTAGTGAGGTCCTAAGCAACTCAGTGAGACCCTGTCTCTAAATAAAATATAAAAAGGGTTAGAGATGTGGCTCAGTGGTTAAGTACCCTTGGGTTCAGTCTCCACTATCAAAAATTTTAAAATTTACAAAAAAAGAACTGGGGTCTGGAGTTGTGGCTCAGTGGTAGAATGCTTGCCTGTCATGTGTGAGACCCTGAGTTTAATACTCAGCACCGCATATAAATAAATAAAATAAAAGATTTATTGACAACTAAAAAAAAATTAAAAAAAAAAAGAACTACATTCATGTCCTTTACAAAGATATAAGACGTTCATTCATGTTGGTCTAAACAGGAAATCTTCCCTACATGTCACTGGAGAAATACAATTTTTTTTCCAGGGGAGAGGATTCTTTGTAGATGACCTCCCAACTTCCCCCTTCTTATGAAAACAAGGTACAATTCAATTGATTGGGTTTCAGCTCTAGACAAGTTAATATAATTGATTCTTTTAATATCCCCTTCAGCCATGTTATTATAATTGATTGGGTTAGAGTTTGATTGTGTTCGTGCTCCAGCCATTTCACTTTAAGTGATTAGGTTGCTAGTGCTATAGATTTGTTGATAGAATTATGTTCTCCTGAAACTACATCAGATCATCTGCTACTTCTACAGATGACTAATCTAATCCATTACACTTTGCCTTCTCCTACTTTTACCTGAGGAACACAATATTTTGGGGATAGCTTTCTGTTATTATTTTGTGTTCACTGAAAGCTGAAGAATGGCAATGGTTCCTAGTTGATCTTTCTGCCTTCCATCTCTCTTCCAATCCTTTCAGCACACACAACTATCAAATTAATCATCCCAAAATTAGTTCCCTACAACCTACAAAGTAGGATAAAATATTTGCAATTGATGTATCTGATAAGGGTCTAGTGTCCAGAATACACACACACACACACACACACACACACACACACACAATCTTACAATTCAGGCCTGGGGATATAGCTCAGTTGGTAGAATGCTTGCTTAGCATGTATGAAGCCCTAGATTCAATCCCCAGCATCACCAAAAGCAAACAAACAAAAATCTTATAATTCAACGGTCAAAAGGCAACCCAACATAAACATGGGCCAAGGACTTGAATAGACAATTTTCCCAAGAAGATATGCAAATGAAAACAAGCACATACAAAAAAATGCTAAAATCATTAGTCATTTGAGAAATGCAAATCAAAACCACAATGAGACACCACTTCATATCCACTAGAATGGTTGTAAAAAAAAAATACAAAAACAAAACCAAAAAACTCAGAAAGTAAAAAGTGTTAGTAAGGGTGTGAAGAAATCTGAACCCTCATATATCGCTGTGAAGAATGTAAAATGGTAGCCAGGCACGGTGGTACATGCCTGAAATGCCAGTGACTGGGGAGGCTGAAGCAGGAGGATTGAAAGTTCAAGACCAGCCTCAGCAATTTAGTGAGGCCCTAAGCAACTTAGCAAGACCCTGCCTCAAAAGAAAAAGTAAAAAGGGCTGGGATTTGGCTCAATGATAGAGTGTCCTTGAGTTCAAACCCCAGTACCAAAAAAAAAAAAAAAAGAAAGAAAGAAAGAAAGAGAGAGAGAGAGAGAATGTGAAATGATGCAACCATTGTAGAAAATAGTAAGCAGTTTGAAGAAAATTAAATAGATTTATCATTGCTAGATATATATTCAAAAGAATTAAAAACAGGCACTCGGGCTGGGGAGATAGCTCAGTTGGTAGAGTGCTTGCCTTGCAAGCACAAAGCCCTGGGTTTGATCCCCAGCACCCCCAAAAAAACAAAAAACAAAACAAAACAAACAAACAAAACAAAACAAAACACAGGCACTCAAAAAAAAAAATTATTTTGAAGTACCAGGGATTGAAACCAGGGCCCTCTACCACTGAGCTGTATCTCTAACCCTTTTTTATTTTCTAATTCTTATTTTTATTGGTATGGGGGATTGAACCCAGGGGTGTTTAACCACTGAGCCATATTCCCAGCCCTTCTTTATATTTTATTTAGAGACAGGGTCTCACCGAGTTGCTTAGTGCTTCACTAAGTTGATGAGGCTGACTTTGAACTCACGACCCTCCTGCATCAGCTTCCTGAGACACTGGGATTATAGGCATGCACCACTGTGCCTGGCCCTTTTTTATTTTTGAGATAGAGTCTCACTAAGTTATCTAGGCTGCCCTTGAACTTGTGAACCTCCTGATTTTACTTCTCAAGGAGTTTTCCTTCCTTCCTTCTGTCCTTCCTTCTTTCCTTCCTTCCTTCTCTGTACTAGGGTTTGAACCTAGGGCCCTTCTACCATTGAGCTACATCCCCAGCTCCTTCTGTTCTTTGGCTGAAATACTCCTCCCCCAAACATCCATGTGCTTCATTTTCCTTACTTCTTTGAGGTCTTTCATCAAAAGTCTGCTTCTCAAAAACAAACAAACAAATAAATGTTTTCAAGTTCTTATTGTAAGGTCTTCCTTGACGATGACCACTGTGTTGAACTTCCTATCTCTCACTCCTGCCACACGACGAATGATACCATTCCAAACTGTGGCCTCTTTTTCAGCTTTAATTTTCTCCATATCATTTATGAAAATATAACCTCTTATACAGTTTATTTTTTATTTTATTTTATTTTTTGGTTTATTGTCTGCTCCTGCCCTGAAACTAGAATGCAAGTTACAGGAGAGAAAGGACTTGTCAGTTTTGTTCACTGCTTTATCTCCAGTGGCTAGACTGAGTGCCTGGTTCATGGTTGGCCATCAGTAAACATTTTTGAATGAATGAACAGAATAGAAATATTTACAAACATAGCTTCATATGATTATAGTCTTGCCTTTTTACTTTATTTATTTTGGGAGATCAAACCCAGGGTCTTGAGCATGTTAGGCAAGTGATCCACCCCTGAGCAACACTCCTAGCCCCAAGTCATTCTTATATATATATATATATATATACATATATATATATTTAATTTTTTTTAGTTGTCAATGAACCTCTATTATTTATTTATATGCAGAGCTGAGAATTGAACCCAGTGCCTCACACATGTGAGAAAAGTGCTCTACTACTGAGCTATAACCCCTGCCCTATATTTTTTAAATGAAAAAAAAAAAAAAAACCAGAATCATACCTCATAAATTACTCTGCCACTTACTTTTGTTGTTTAATATGCTATTGATCTTTCTCCAGTTTAATGCATACAGAACTAACATTCCCATTAGCTCATATTATTCCCCTATGGATAGATAATAAAAATTATTTTTGCCATTATGTTTTTTGTTTTGTTTTCAGTGCTGGGGGTTGAACCTAGGGGAACTACATCACTGCATTACATCCCCAACTCTTTTCATTTTTTTTTAAGTTTTAAAATTTATTTATTTGTTAGTTAGTTAGTTAGTTAGTTAGTTAGTTAGTCATATTTGTTTTGGGTACCGGGGATTGAACTCAGGGGCACTCAACCACTGAGCCACATCCCCAGACCTTTTTTGTGTTTTATTTAGAGACAGGGTCTCACTGAGTTGTTCAGGGCCTCGCTAAGTTGCCGAGGCTGGCTTTGAACTTGCTCTTCTCCTACCTCAGTCCCCCAAGCCACCAGGATTACAAGTGTGAACCACTGTGCCAGGCTTTGTTTTCAAGACGAGTCTCAGGGTCTCGCTGCTGGGGAGTGATATTGGCTAAATTATATTGTCATATTGATTGTGTGCATGTATAAATATGTAACAACTAATCCTATCAATATGTACAACTATAATGAACAAATTAAAACATGTGGAAAAAAAGACAGTCTTGCTAAATTGCCCAGCCTGGCCTTGAACTTTCCATCCTCTTGTGTCAGTTTCCCCAATTGCTGGAATTACAGGTGTGTGCCACCATGCCCTGTACAATACACATTCTTTTTCTTTTTCTTCTTTTTTTTATACCAGGGATTGAACCAGGGGTGTTTAACCACTGAGCCACATCCCAACTGCTTTTTAATTTTATTTAGAGAAAGTGTCTCACTGAGTTGCTTAGGGCCTCTCTAAATTGCTAAGGCTGGCTTTGAACTCACAATTCTCCTGCCTCAGCCTCCCGAACCTTTGGAATTACAAGCATGCACCACCAAATTTGGCCACATTCTTATATATGTATCATTATGTATTGGGTTGTGTTTTTCTTTCTCTAGGAGAGGATATACCCATGTTTAATTTATAGGATACTGCCAGAATAGTTTTCAAAAGAGTGTAACAGTTCCAACTCCCACACCAACTGGCCCCTCTATGGAAGCTTTCAAAGTGTTTCATAATCTGGCCATGAAGTACCTTTCCAGTTTCCATTCTCCATTCCTCCATTCTCTTCCCTATTTCTCTTTCTCTTTCTCTCTCTCTCTCTCTCTCTCTCTCTCTCTCTCTCTCTCTCTCTCTCTCAATCTTTCTCTTTGCTGGTATTGGGGATTGAACCCAGGGGCACTTTACCACTGAACCACATCCACAGCCCTTTTTGGTTTTTATTTTGAGACAGGGTCTAAGTTGGTTAAGGCCTTGATAAATCACTGAGGCTGGTCTTGAATTTAAGATCCTCCTGCCTCAGCCAGCCTCCTGAGCTGCTGGGATTACAGACTTGCACCATCACACCTGGCTACCATATTTTTTTTTAATTGGTGCATGTTATGGTTTCAATATTAGGTGTTCCCCCAAAACTCATAAGTAAGACAATTCAAGAAAGTTTAGAGGCAAAGTGATTGGATTATGAGAGCCTTAACTTAATCAGAATGGATTAAGTGGGTGGTAACTGTGGGCAGGATGGGTGTGGCTGAAGGAGGTAGGTCATTGTCATTGGGGGTGTACACTTGGGGGTATATATTTTGTCCATGGTGAGGGGAATTTCTTTTTCTTTCCTGGTGACACATCCCCAGTTGTTTTCCTCTGCCACACCTTTCCTCTATGATGTTCTGCCTCACCTCAGGCTCCAGAGAATGAAGTTCAACATCTATGAACTCAGACCTCTGAAACTGTGAGGCCCCAGATAAACTTTCCCTCTTTTAATTGATATTGTCAGGTCTTTTGGTTACAGCAGCAGAAAAAGCTAACTAAAACAGAACATTTATGCTGGGCAGGGTCGTGCATGCCTGCATCTCAGTGCCTGGGATGTCTGAGGCAGGAGGATTGCAGGTTCAAGGACAGCCTCAGCAATTTAGAGAGGCCCTAAGCAACTTAGCAAGATCCTGTCTCAAAATAGAAAAATAAAAAGGGATGGGATGTGGCTCAGTGGTAAAGTGCCCCTGGGTTCAATCCCGGGTACAGGAAAAAGAGGGTAGGGGGAGGAAGAGGGAGAGAGAGTTGGAAAGTAGGTCTTGCTATGTTGCCAAGGATGTCCTGTAACTCCTGGGCTCAAGCCATCTTCCTCCCTCAGTTTCCTGAGTAGCTGGGACTAGAGGAACACACTGCCGCTATCACGCCCCCCACCCCCCCCGCCTCTTTTTAGGGGAGGGTACTGGGATTGAACCCAGGGGCACTCTACGACTGACCTACAAGCTACATCCCCAGTCTTTTCTATTTTTTCTTTTTTAATTTTTATAATTTTGAGACAGGGTCTCACTTAACGGCCCAGACTGCCCTTGAACTTGAGAACCTCCTCCTTCCAGCTCCTAAAACACTGGATTATAGCCGCGTGCCACTGTGCCTGGCTCTCTCACACTGATTATATCAGTGAACTGAAGCATGGGGAAAGTCAAACTTCATTAAAAGCCTTCCTTATTGTGAAATCCCAGTATTCAGTAAACTTCTCTTTTCTCATTTTGCAACGGCTTGTCCCTACTGGAAAACCGCAGACCCTACTCCCTATACCCTCAGTGTACACCTACTCTGATCCCTTCACCCCTTGGCCCCTCCTACTGTCTCTTCTGGTCTCCAAAGCTCTAACATCCTGTTTCACATTGAGCCAAAGAAAATCCGCTTTCAGAAATTCACTGGCTTCTTGCCCATTTTTGGAATAGCAATGCCTGGGACTCCACCTTGGGGAGGTTGTTACTGTGGCAATCAACTCCTGGAGGTCTTGATTTATACAGGTAACGTGGTTGAACATCTCTTGGTTCTAACTACAAGATCGTGCAGACTTTCAGTGAGTGAGGATGCTGAAGGAACCTGAGCAGGCCACAGCACCGTAAATATCAAGTAGGACCTATGGGGGGCGCTGGGAATAGGGATTAGGGTAGGAAAGACCAGTCTTTAAGGCTAAGGGAACATTGCGCCCTCTAAAGGGAGTGCGGATTAAAGCCGCTAATCAGGAGGACCCTATCACGTGCTCTCCGCTCTACCAATTGAAAATTAACAATCGCTTCCTCTATTTCCCATGGAAACAACCCCGCCCCGCTGACCTTCCCGCCCCATTCAGTTGTGAGGTTTTGGTGTTTTATTGAATGTTCAAACTGACAATCAAAGTCCTGCGCCTTCTGTCTGGATACCTTGCTTCCGCTTTGCAAGCTACCACAGTTATTGGTTAATGCAGCAATGGCTGGATTTTTCTTATCCAATGAGCTCTATCCTGGGAGGGGTCTCATGAGGACTCAGGGCCAATCAGCGGCGGCGTTGCTTTTGCGACTCCACGTCGGCACCAGCTGCGGGGCAAGATGGAGGCGCTGATTTTGGTAGGATCCGGAGGGGCAGTAGAGCTGCTGCGGTGCCCAGAGGGACCGGGAGTCAGGGTTTAGCTGAGGGGGAGCGGGGAGAAAGGGGAGTTCCGGGTAACCTTCGGGGACAGAAGGTTCTGCTGGCCGGTGTAATAAGTGTGTGGCCTGGTGCAGGACTTTAAGCCTCGGTTTAGAGTGGAAGCCCTGCTGGGGAGAGAACATAGAGTCCCTAAAAAGTTAAAGGGAGCACCTGGTGTCCTTTGGATCCATAGGATTATAAGTGTACTGGATTGGGATTCTTCAGGGTCCTCCTCATTTTGAGCATTTTGGATGGTATCCTCACTTGAATTTCCCCAAACCTTCATCCTTGCCTCAAACTGTAAAATTAGAACACAGATGTGTTGTCATCACAGGCCCCTCCTGGTGGTTTTGAGTTTGTGTGTCCATTGATAACTACCTGGCACTTTCCTTAAAAAAAAAAAAAAAAATTGTTTTCGGTTTCCTGTTAATCCCTATTACACAGGGATGTCATATGATCAAGACTCAGCATTCCATCGGAGTTCTGGAGTATCTGATAGAGTTAGCATAGATCATGGAATATTTTCTCAGACTCTCTATTCTCTTCTTTTCCGTTCTTATATACACTTTAGGATTCCTGCCCTTGTGGGAAGGGAACTTAGGGTCTCTCCCATGGTAGGGAATCGCTCTACCACTGCTCTGCATCGCCAGCCATAGGAATTCTTAATGTAGGATCTAGGATGCTAATTTCTCCCTCTGGTTACATGAGAATTGTGGTGGCTAAAGAGGTTTATTAGCCCTCTAGTTCATTTAGTCCTTTTGCTTGTTCAAATACTTATTACCCCTTCTTTAGAACTGGACTAGAGCATTCCCCTTAAAAGTGCCTATCTGGCTGTTCAGAGGGTTTTGTGTGTGTGTGTGTGTGTGTGTGTGTGTGTGTAGGTAGGTATAGGAATTCCACCCCCCTTTAATTTGAACTTTAGGCATTTTCCCAAAGAAACTTTCTTGTCTTATTTTCCTTAAGATTTCATACATGTACATATCCAGATCCTTATCAGTAAAAGGAGATAATAGGTTTTAATTCTTCCATTTCAAACTGTCAGAGAAAATTTCTTCTTTCATATGGGTTGGTTAAATTTAGGTAGAAAGCTTAAAATTTGAGTAGTTTTAAGTATTGTCTGTATCAGGCAATTAAGAGTTTTGTTTTTGTTTTTGTTTTTTTTTTGTACTGGGGATCTAACCCAGGGGCACTTTACCACTGAACTACACCGCCAGCCCTTTTTATTTTTAATTTTGAGACAGGGACTCCAACTTGCTGAGAGTCTTGCTGAGTGACTGAGGCTGGCTTTGAACTTGCAATCCTCCTATCTCAGCCTTCTGAGTTGCTGGGATTACAGGCATGTACCACCATGCCCAATAGTTAGTTAATGAGTGCTCTTAACCAGGTAACAGACTAGCATACGTTCTAGGGAATTGGTTTCTTTGGAAGATTTTGGATTGTTTCATACATATATTTAAAAGGGAATCAGTCTCCTTAAAAGCCAAGGAATGAGGAGGATGATATCTGGGGAGTCTTTTTTTTTTTTGGTACTGGTGATTGAACCCAGGGGTACTTAACCACTGAACCACATCCCAAGCCCATTTTTTATATTTTGTTTTGAGTCAGGGTCTTCCTGAGTTGCTTAAGGGCTCACTGATTTGTTGAGGCTGGTCTTGAACTCGAAATTCTCTCACCTCAGCCTCCTGAGTCACTGCACCACAGCGCCTCACCTGGGGAGCCCTTTTAACACTTAGTTGTGTGCAGTGGTGGTTCAGCTGGACCTTTGGAGAAACCTGATCAAAATGTATTCTTTAGAGTTTGATCAAAATGTGAAAATCTGTCACATTTTCTCTTCCCTTAGTTCTGTGTCTTCTCCCTTATTCCTCCAGTTTAATCTGTGTCTAAGATGCTGCATTTGAAGATCCTTGCTAACTTGTTCAGCTACCCTGAACTTCGTTTAAAAACCATACCGATTCTTTGTCTTCAGGAACCTATATAATGGAGTTAGGGGAAACCAAGGTATGGGGAAAAAGACTTATTAAAAGAAGTACATTGTAAAAACTTGAATTAGATTTTGATTTCCTTATCCTCCCAAAGTCTCTGATGTTACTGTGGTTTTTCTCATTGGGGCTTTTTTACTTTTCAATATGCATAATTGTCCTTTCAGTCATCTATTATGTAAAGCTTTTTGGGGTGACCAAGAAAAAGTACCAACATGTATCAGTTCTAATTTTTTGTGCTGATCTCCAGAGTTCTTGGGATATTAAAGAGTTATTTTTCTTCCTCTATCATATCTCTAGCCAACATTTTTTCCTCTTTATAATTTTAATTTAATTTGGACCCCAGTTAAGTATTTGTATTCCTTCCCACTATTCCAATCTTTCCCAACTGGAATTCTGAGAGAGGAGTAAGCCCTACTGCCGTAAGGTATTCATTGTGTATAACCAATCAGCTTCTCTGTATCCACCATGGCATTATTTGTACCATTCTTGGAAGAAGTGAGAAAATGATTTACTTAAATATTATTATGTATTCGATGATTCAGATGAAGAGTCTTAGTTGAGAATCAAGTATATTTCCTAAATCTCTACTTTTCACTACCCTAACATACTGGCCCACAAAATTCAGCTACACCTTTTTTAGATCACCTTTTCTCACTGCTCCTTTTTCTCTCATTTCCTTATCTTTTTCCTCAGTAGTATTTCCTGATTCTTGTCTTCATCTTCATTAGTACTTCAAAAGTACAAGGGATCCCAGGATCTCACCTTAGATCTCTACTGAGTGAAAGTTTACTGTACCAGGATACCATTGAAGTCACTCCTCAGAGAGGGCAGACTCCTAAAGGTCTTTAGGCTTCCTCCTCTCACATTTCTATTTGCTGATTCATCTGGACCTCTGGAGAAATCTGATCCAAATGCGTTCTTCTCACTTATACATGGCACATAGCTATAGGATGTTGAGAAGGGAAGGGTAAGAAGGACAGGGTCAGGAAATTGCTAGGTGCTGTGACTTGAGAGGCTGAGGCAGGAGGACTGTGAGTTGAAAGCCAGCCTCAGCAATTTAGGGAGGGCCTAAGCAATTCAGCAAGACCTTGTCTCAAAGTGAAAATAAAAAGGGCTGGGGAATGTGGTGGCTCAGTGGTTAAGTGCTTTGGGTTCAATCCCCAGTACCAACAAAACAAAGCAAAAACAAAAACAAAACCCCAATGAAATCTTAAAGATAATCACCTACCCCTTCCTTCCTTCTTTACCTTTGTCTCCCCTCAAAGCTGAGTTACTAGGGCTGGGGATATAGCTCAGTTGGTAGAATGCTTGCCTCCCATGTACAAGGCCCTGGGTTCAATCCCCAGCACAACTGCAAAAAAAAGCTGAATTCCTCCACTAGTTTAGATCCTTGAATCTTTGTACTCGGGTTTCATTTTTCCTAATCCTCTCAGGATTTCCCTATGTGCTTTTCCGGTGCCTTATAGACTAGGCTCTAATTCTGTCCTTTCTCACTGTAATAACTTTATTTTCAAACAATGACCAGGACCCGATTTCCAAGCCTCACTAAAAAAATTAGGCCATCCTAAGTGCACAAGGATGTGCATATATACGAAAGAAGAAACGGTGCAGAATACATCAATGACGCTTAACGGTTGATACTGCTCCATGGCCTTTGCTTCCTGAATCATCTTAATGGGGCTTTTGTTAAATTCCTTTGGCACTAACAGTAGAGGTACTTGGCCTGAATGCCCCCTCCCCCTGCTTTGGGCAAAGGTATCAATTACATTAAGCCCCCAAAGCACTCCCATCTCGTTCCTGGCAGTCCCCTGTGCCCCTCTTCCAGCTGCGTCCTTGCTGGTGCCTGGCCCTCCAATTCGTTAGGAGAAGCAATCTCCTCATTCCTGTGCTGTGGAGATATATTTCTCAGCTAGGGCTCGAGCAGTGCCAGCACTGCCCCCGGTGAGGGCCCTGGCAGCCATAAAAATTTTTATTGTGATTATGTTGGTGTCGGGGTGTCCATCTGGGTTATTGCACACCTAGTTTAATTGATTGAAGTTTAATTTATTGACACTTCAAATTAAATGATCAGAATAAACTGTGCTGTTACTCTGGCCGGCTTGTTTTAATGGTTGATTGCTGGAAGCAGACCTTGGCTTGAACTAAAACCCCCAAAGAGCAATTGAGGCTGCTTCTAACTCTCCCCATGTCTTGCCCTCCAAGAAGACCTCGTTATAGATTTCCGACATATTTATATATATTTTTTCCCTCTCCTTCACAGTAGTGGGAAAGAGTTGGTCCCTGGCAAAGTATAAATTATATCAAAGGTCTAGGGGAGCTGTCACATGGTCAGAAGAAGAGGAGGAGGCCTCCATGAGAAGAAAACCAGCCCCTTGAGAAACCAGGTCCTCCCTGGGTGGCAGAAGATGAGTGCAATTACTCCAATATTTGAGGGAGTCTACTGGTAGGTTTAGGATCTTTTTTTGGCACCAGGGATTGAACACGGGTGCTTAACCACTCAGCCATATCCCTAGCCCCTTTTTTTATTATTATTATTATTTTTTTTTTTTTTAAATTTTAAGTCAGGGTCTTGCTAAGTTGCTTAGGACCTCACTGAGTTGCTGAGGCCTGGATTTAGACTTGTGATCCTCCTATCTCAGCCTCCCAAGCCACTGGGATTACAGGCATGTGCACCGCGCCTGGCTAGGGTCTTTTTTCATCTAGAGTCTTGCTACTGTTTCTTACTTACTGCATTGACGTGACTTGGTCAGACTCAGGATATTGACAAGACAACTGGAGAAAAGGGAACTAGAGGAGGCAAATAAAAGATGGAATGGGAATAAAAAAGAGTCGGTGCCAACCCACCCACTTAGGCTGGAGTGATTAGGAGGAGGGAAGGCGGGTGCCGTGGGTAGCTGATGAAGATGGATTGGGAGGCTGGGTCCACGTACATTCTGAGATGCCCGTGCTGGCAAGGGCTTTCTCACAATTGCCTCTCCTGTTTCCAGGCAGAATGACTTTTCTCTCACATCAGATTATTAGAAAGATCTCTCCTGTCCTTATATTTCCTAGCCTTTTTGACCTCTGCTGGTGTTTGACCTCCTCATCTCTTCAGGAAGTCCTTCCTGTTGTGTAACCTAAGTCATCTATGCTGCAGAGGAAGATTGTCTTCTCATTCATTTGACTTTTTTTTTTTTTTTTCCCCCCATTCTCTGTTTAGACGTCCATATCCATAGCCAATTGGTCTGGATAGTTCTGACAGTGAATTTTCTCCAGCTCCTTTTCTATTGTATAGTTTTTAGTGAGAGACTAAAACCAGAGAGGAGAGTAATTCTGCCTCAGGCGTTGATTTGGGAGTGTAAATAGACTGAAAAATAAACACAGAGGCTGTCAATTCAGTCTTTCAGAGACTAACATTTGTTTTTAGGAGCAGATGGTGGGGGCAGTGGGTTACATCATGATACAAACGATGACCAAGAATGCATCAGAAATGAGTCTAGCCCCATTCGCTCGGTTCCTCTGCCGAGTGATATTTAAGGGAGGGCTTCTGAATTCCAAACTGGGGCAGCAGGAGGGTCTAATACCGCTCTCAGGCCTCACATGTGGAATAGAGTCTAATTTGAGCTTTTTCAATTCATCTCTCTTCCCAGCAGTGCTGCATCATTGTCCCGCATTTCTGTGAATCTTTCACTTCCAGGATGGTTGAAGAGTTAGGGACTGTGTGACCGGCCACGAGGAGAATTTCTACAGCAGATAGACAGCCTTTCTGAGTTTTAAGAAAGGACCTAAGACTTTGCATTTCTGAAGAGTTAGAGGCTTGGTCATCTTCACCCTGCCCGTGTCACAGTCAGCAGATTCAGCCATTGAAAGCCGGAGGGTCGTAGTGCTGGCGTTTACTCCCCCTGCTGGCTGTGTTAGGTTTCTCAGCTTTATTAATTTCTAAAGGCCACACACCTGTTTTTTGAAACCATTAACTTGTGTGAGGTTATAGGACTAATTTATAAAAGTATCCGTCATTTCCCCAATATTTTCCATATTATTATATTATCTTCAGAGACAAACTTATTTAATTCTAAACCCAAGTCTGTGAACTCCTTGAAATCCTAAGTTCGTGAATGTGAACTTTGCTGGGAGCAAGGTCCATAGATTTCACCAGCTTATAAAGGGGGAAGGGAGTCGGCGGTTACTCAAAAAAGGTGTTCACTTTAACTGATTTAGGTCAAGCCTCTCACTTCTCCCATGAGGAAGCTGGGTCTCAGGGAAAAAGGGAGAACTTGAGTATGGCTGATCAAGAAAGTAATACAAGGGCCATCGGAATTTAGAGACACTTTCTCCTGTAATGGCAGAACTCCTGGTGATTTAGCTAGCCATGTTTTGTGTCTGTGTTGGCTAGGAAGATTCTTTCTAGATGTCTTCCTGCCATCAGTTCTTCCTAAGACGTGTTCGGTTTCTTCTTTATAACCAATATTTGGTCTTGTGTCAGCTGGGTAATAATATTCTGTGGTACCTGTGGTTACTATTCTAGAGCTCTGGGTTTTTTTTGTTTATTTGTTTGTCTTTGTTTTTGTTTTTCCTTCATGCTGGGGATGGAACCCAGGGCCTCTCTTGCTTTCAACCACTTAGCTACACCCCCAGCCCCTGAGCTTTTCTTCTTGAATCTAACGGCTTGTCCTTGTCAAAACCCTTAGCTAATTCTTTTCATCTGAAGTCCAAAGGTTTGTGACTTGCAAATTGGAGCCCTCAGCCCCAAAGGAGCTTTTAATTGTAAAAACTTTGGCACAGAATCAGGGAGCAAAATACCTGTGTAGCCATGTGCAGCTGGGAGTGGTGTCTAGGAATTTCTCCTTTGAGTTTTTACCGTCTTGGTTTTACTGTATAAATAGGAGTGAGAGAATAGCATCTTATATCTCTGATTGATTGAGGCCTGTTGCCAGGCCAGGGTACACCCTTTCAGCATGGCCCTAAGAATTTCTCTTGAAGTAAGGAATGAGAACTTTCCGGGAATCTTAATCAGGTTCTTAACCTGTTGCTCTTTTGCTTTGTGGATAACATATTCTAACTCCATGAAGGCTTCTTGATTTTGCCCCCCTAAATGAATCATATAATAATTAGTCATAGCTTCCAAATATCCTATCTGCCCTAACACCATTCCTCCAGTCTTTTGGTGGCATATCAAGATATGTTATACCCCAAAGTATTCTGTTAATATATAAAACTATATAAACAACAACAAAAAAAACTATATAAACAGAGTAACTCAGTGTTTTTTTAAAATCCACCTCTACTAGTTTACTTAAAAGACACACAAATATAGTTTTATCTTATTTTTTTTTAGTTGTAGATGGACGCAGTACCTTCATTTTATTTATTTTTCTGTGGTTCTGAGGATCGAACCCAGTGTCTCACACGTGCTAGGCAAGTGCCCTACCACTGAGCTACAACCCTACCAGAGCTATATTTTAATAACTTTTGCTGATGACTGTAGTCCTGAGCAAGCTGCAGGTCTTTCAGAGGCCCACAGGGGGCAGCACTAGGAATGACCTCCCCTCCCCCACCTCCCCGCCTCCAGTCCTCCGTGTGCAGAGGGAGAGGGTTCTGGAGGACAGTGGTTATCACCAGGTATCAGAAGCCCTTGATAGGGGTTGAAGACACATTCACAGCAGCCTCATTTGCTAATTTTCTGGTGTATCACCTGTCCTGAGCACAGCATTGTAGATTTCTTGATCATAAACACATGCATGAAAATCTATCCAAGCCACCCATCCTACAAACCAATCTGCCTGTACACCATTTCCAGGCACCATTAGCATTGAGGTGAAGTTCTGTTATACACTCAGGCTGTGGCTCTCTGAAAGTCAGTGCATCACAGAACTTTGTCTCGAAAGCTTTCTAGCAGCTACCCATTTTCGGAGTGGGAGGGAAGAATAGACCTTTTCAGTCCTTTGAATAGGGGCCTAAGCTTGTAGGATCTTACTTAACAAGCAGCATTTAATATGCTACAAGGTCAAGCCTAGTCCATTGTCTAGGAAGCCCATTTCTCAGTAGCTGGGAGTTATTTATAAACTTGCCCTTTGCAAAAACTTAAAATGAAATTACATTAGCAGTAATGGCTTCTGGGGCCTTTAAACTGGTTGGTTTTATGGCATGAGGGGAACTCCTGGCCTCCCCACTCCTGAGAGGTAAAGGCCCCAGGCTGAGGTGGAACCAGCTGCAGTCAGGAGGTGGCAGGAGAAGTAAAGAGGCTGCTGCTGGCTTCAGCTGTAGTAGGATGGAAATTTCAAGCAGCATTGAAGTTCTTGTCTAAATTTCTCGCTGTTTTCAGTGTGATTTTTCCTTTGGAAGTTTGAACTAGCCAGGCTTTTCTGTAATGCCTTCTTTCTCCTTCCCAGAGCTCTAATACATTGAATCAGGTCTTTGTCCTTGCCTTCCTCAATCTTTATCCTGCCCAGGAAGACCCAATGTTTCTCTTTTGGGATTTCTTTTAAGCACGTATTCTAGGAAGCCAATGAAAAGAGCAAGGAACCCAGAGAATGTGTTTCTCTCTTTGCCAGCACACTGTTTAGATACTAATGCCTTGTTGGCCACAAGAACATTGATAATGCCTTGTGGCCATTGGGGCTTTTCTTTTCTTTGGGTTCCCATGTGTTCTAAGTATACCAGATTCTATGCCTGCGAGAACCATCCACCTGTGCCTGATTAAGGTCCAGGTTAAACTAGTGGGCTTTTCTCTAAAGTTGCTGTGAATGGACAGAGGGACAACGCCAAGGATCTTCAGGGGAAAGGTTCAGAAAAAAAAAAAATGATTCCTTCTAAATTTTCTTCTATTGGACTTCTTTTTTTCCATTAAGAAAACTCATTTCATTGAGTGTGGTGGTACATGCCTGTAAACCCAGCTGTTCAGGGGCTGAGGCAGGAGTATAGCAAGTTTGAGGCCAGCCTGGGCATCTTAGTAAGACCCTGTCTCAAAATATGCAGTGCTGGGGATCGAACCCAGGGCCTTGTGCTTGCAAGGTGAGCACTCTACCAACTGAGCTATCTCCCCAGCCCAAATCCCCAGTTCTGAGGGAAACAAAACAAAACAAATGGTTGCAGTAGCACACATCTGTAATCCCGGTGACTTGGGAGGCTGAGGCAGGAGGATCACAAGTTTGAGACCAACCCATCAACTTTGTGAGGCCTAAAGATTTAGCAAGATTCTGTTTCAAAACAAAAAAATCAAAAGGGGGTCTTGGAGTTGTGGATCAATGGTAGAGCGCTTGCCTGGTATGTGTTAAGGCCCTGGGTTTGATACTCAGCACCACATATAAATAAATAAAATAAAAGATCCATTGACAACTAAAAAAAAATTTTTTTTTTTTAATCAAAAGGGCTGGGGATATGGCTCAGCAGTTAAGTGCCCCTGGGTTCAATCCCTGGTACCAAAAGAAAGAAAGAAAGAAAGAAACTCATTCACAATTCACTAACAGGGAAACCCTTTGGTGTCTCCCTCTTGGTGAATTGAGGAGCTAAGCTGCTATGGAACAGAGGCTGCTTTATGGGATGACCTTTGTATGAGGAGCTAGGTAGGAGTTAGGAAACCTGCTTCTATTTGTTACCTTTTAGACTAGACTAGAGGACTTCCCTCTGCTAGTTAGCAGTTTCCTGGTTGGAGGCAGGAGTTCCTTCTACCTTGTTTATTCCAGAGTGCACTGTATATGGGGGGACCACCGTAAGGATTGCTTATGAAAGGAGAGGTAAGGTCAGTAGTAATATCATCCCAAATGGTCACACTAGAAAATCCACTTTATAGGTGAAAATTTAATTGTAAGAATTTGCTTAGGGCCGGGGTTGTAGCTTAGCGGTGCAGTGCTTGCCTCACATGTGTGAGGTACTGGGTTCAATTCTCAGCACCTCATGTAAATAAATAAATTAAATAAAAGATCCATTGACAACTAAAAAAAAAAATAAAAATAAATAAAAAAAAGAATTCCCTTAGATACTTATTGAATCAAGAAATGTTTATTTTCAGAATTCCTTTGTTTTCTCTATGATTGAACAAATACTGAGAGTTTAATACATGTCAGGCATTGTTCTGGACCCTCATATTAATCAGTGAACAAAACAAAACAAAAATTGTTGTCCTCAAGAATTCAAATTGAGAAAGTTGACATTTCTTATCACCTTGTTGTCAAAAGTCTGGGTTCCCTTTACTCTCATTCCTAATCCCCCCTCCCTACTCCTGAGCTGGATTTGTTCCTGGTGGTGCAGTGGGGACACAGGACCCTACACTTCCTGGAGCCTCATGAACCAGTTTACCTGTGTAGAGGCTGTAACCCTTCAGTTTCTGGATCCTTGGCTATAATTTTTTCCTCCATACTCTTGGGTCTTTGTTAAACATGTGCCTGGAGAATGTGTTTGAGGACTAGGGGTTTGCTAAGTAAGGCCAGGAAAGAAGCAGTGCTTCCCTGTCTTCCCCCTTCCCCCCTCCTAATAAGCTGATTAGAAGAGAGCAGAGCCCCAGGCCACTGCAGCTTTTTGTTTTTTTTTTGTGTCCTATCACTGAGCTGCAACAGCTGCCACCAAGCCCACCACTGAGCCTTTGCAAAGTCCTCTATTTGCAGTTGATGAACGGAATTAAATGTAACCTTTCGTCTGATGATGTGATTCCCTTATGAGAGCCAGTATTCTTTTTTCTCTTTTGGTCCTGGGTATGGAACCCAGGACCTCAAGCAGGCAGAGCACATTTTCTACCACCTAACTAATAATCCTCAGCCCTTCAGTTTGAATCTTGAGATTGAAAGAAAACTCCCCTCTTGCTTACTACCTCCAGTCTCCATGGTATTTCTCAAATTTTCTTACCAGCCCCAAGAGTCAGATTGTTTTTTCCCCTAGCAAGTTAAGTGGTAGGTAGTGATTAGGATATAGTGGAGAAATTGGGCTTGGTAGGAGGGTTTTCGGGCTGTGTCTGTCTCTTTGGGTGGCATTCAGAACTGGTGTGTGTGTGTCGGTCTGTTTGTGTGCACGTAAACACTTATTTTCCTCTGTTCAGTGTGTGGGTGGTTTAGGGAGGCTTGCTTTATGCCTCTGCATTGCTACTGCATTGGGACTGCAGAAACTTCCAAGTATACTAGGGCATTCAACCCTGTTTTCAAATGGCCTCATGCAATGCCTATTAATTAATCTGGTCACATTCCATACCCACCTGTGTAGGAGACCAGGGAGGGCTGGTAATTTGGAAAATAACTGTACCACAATATTTGGAAATAACAGCATGACCTACCTTGACTAAGCCCTCTGTGAGTCAGACACTTGCTCTGCTGCTGCCTTGGAGTCCTTTGTTGAAACGCTCCCTCCCCCAGTTCACTTACTACTTGATCGTCCTCAGTGGGAAATGTCAGAATCTTACTGTGTCAGGGAAGGTAACCAAAGGGATTAGGGGAAAGTATCTGGGGTGCCAGTAGTGGTGGGAGCCTTGCGGACTGAAGGTGTGTTCCTGTCTCCTCAGGAACCCTCCCTGTATACTGTCAAAGCCATCCTGATTCTGGACAACGATGGAGATCGACTTTTTGCCAAGGTGAGAGTCCCTTTCAAATTAATTTGGGAGCAGGACAAAGAATCTTAAGACTGGCTCTGTTAACTCATATTCTCTGCTAGTGATAGTATGATTTTGAGAATCTTCAAAGTCCCCAGACTTTGACCTCCATTGTCACCTGCATCAGCGTCCGGAGAAGCTTTGGAACATTGGTTCCTGAACAAAGTGGTATCTAGATGTTAGAAGCACTCTGCCCATGTTCCTCATTCCCAGCTCTTTCCCTCCTACCCTGTCACCTGCTTGGATTTTCCCGGGAATTCTTTTGTGGTTCCAGGGTTCCAGCTCTAGGTTTACAGGCCTCACCAAGCTTCTTACCTCTTGACTTCTCAGTATGGTGTTTTTAACTTTGGATCTTTTGAAAGAGAGGAGAAAGGACACCCCTCTCTTCCCTCCATATTCTCCCCCTCCTGTGGAAATTTCTTCTGTCCCTGGTGTATTAACTCCGGGCAAGCATAGCATAAATCAATCAGCAGGTAGAGATTAGTTTAGAATTCACCAGCTGTTCCTCCCTGTAATTGGATGTAACTATGCAGGACACCTTTTGAAACAGTTATCCAGTTACTAAATGCCAGACCTGTCATAGGTCTTCAGCTGACTGCGACGGATTAGCCCCTAAAGAGCAGAACAATTTAGCAGCCTGCATCTCCGCCCCCTTGCCAGGGAGAGCCTGGGAATAGGCTCAGCAATGTGCTAGACTGCCCCTGCTTCTCTTACTTTGCAGAAAGGAAAGCTGAGACTTGAGAGACCACAGGACAGGGCTGCCTTGCTATGGAAGAGGTTTTTACAGTCTTTCCTCATTCCTCAGCTTCATACAGCGAGGGAGTGTCTGAGGAAGAGTCTTGCCCTTCTAGTCTTTGTTTCCTCTGGCATCGCTCCCTGACAGGGCAGCTCCCCAGAGGCACTTGGTGGGAATGGTTTTAGGAGAGCTCTCCTAGAATGCAGATAAAAGCAGGGCCTCATTGCCAGGTGTGGTGGCACACTTCTTTAATTTTAGTGACTCAGGAGGCCAAGGCAGGAGGATCACAAATTCGAGACCCATCTCAGCAACTTAGTGAGGCTTTAAGCAACTTAATGAGACCCTGTCTCAAAATGAAAACATAAGTAAAAGGGCTGGGGATGTGGCTCAGTGGTTAAGTACCCCTGTGTTCAGTCCCTGGTACAAAAAAAGCAGAGTTTTTTCTTTTTTTTTTTTTTGCCGTGCTGGGGATCGAACCCAGGGCCTTGTGCTTGCAAGGCAAGCACTCTACCAATTGAGCTGTATCCCCAACCCCAAGCAGGGTCTTATTATAGGGTTGGTAGGACTTTGCCCTCTGTCTCAGCAATGTGAAGTGGGATTGCTCATAGCAGGGTCCTTTAATTCTCTCTTTAAATTGGATTACTCTCTGCTTCTTCCCTGCCTCTATAGCCCTCCCCTCCTTCTCCTTGTCAGTATTTCTCCCTCACCCCATGCCTTGAAAGAGAGAAATCCAAGATCCCAGGGCAAAGCGTCGTCACTAATCATTCTGGGCTCCCAGCTCTAATGACCCAACCCTGTCTCCTTTCCCTCTGACCAGTACTATGACGACACCTACCCCAGTGTCAAGGAGCAAAAGGCCTTTGAGAAGAATATTTTCAACAAGACCCATCGGACTGACAGTAGGTCATTTTCCTTTCCCTACTCCCTGTATTGGGGGTGAACCATGGTGGGAAGGGGGTGGCTGCAGGACTGTAGAAAAAGGATAAAATGAATGCCTCCTTTTTCTTTTTTTCCTCCTCCCCTCATATAATAAACTCTTCAGAAATGTAATGGGGAGGTGAGTGTACCTCACGCGGGAATACCGTGCTGGAAGGTTGGCTGTTAGCTACCTGTCTAGTCCCTGGATTTATGAGCCTCACTTGACAAATTTAACTGCAGCTCTGCTTATTGTACCGCATCCATTAGGGCAGGTAAATGGAAGTCTGTAAAGGTGACCGCTCTGCATTTTCACCTCCGAAGGATCGACTAGTATCCTGTCTCATATACAAGAAGGGAAATAAGTGTAGTGGTTAGGAGTGGGGGAGGGAGGCTAGAGGAGAAGATACATTTAGACTCCCCCAGTTTAAACTTCCCTTCTGCTACCACCCAAAAAGAATAGATCAGCTTAAGTCTTTGAGGTCATTAGAGCCTGCCTTACCTTGACCCCAAACCACTGAATACCAGGAGTTCACAGTAACTCCTTCTGTTCTGCTTCCTCATCTTAGGCTACTCACTGTTTCCACCTTTCTCCCCACAGGTGAAATTGCCCTCTTGGAAGGCCTGACAGTGGTATATAAAAGTAGTATCGATCTCTATTTCTATGTGATTGGCAGCTCCTATGAAAATGAGGTGAGAATCCCCAACCCTTCTTACTATCTTTGGTCCCACTTCCTAAACCATAGGCAGGACAAAGCCACTTGTTTTGGGCTTAAGAGAGCCACATTCCTCTGGCTTCTGACAGGGCTAACCAAGTGGTCTCCACCATGGCCCCACAAATGAATCTGCCTAGAAAGGAAGTTTTCCCAGGTCCATTTTCTTATTTCCATATAGAAGACACAATATAGGTTTTAATATCCTTCCCTGCAGTGGTTTTTAAGGTGGATTTCTGAGGTGTGGTCAAGGTGGGGGGACGGGATGCTGAGTCCTGCTGTGAATGGTGTATACCTGACTGAGTTTGAGCTAATGAGCAGATATTCTGGGTCTTGCTGAAGCCATACAGTATGAATGGGTCACTTGATGAAGTCATACAGTGTGAATGGGACTATGGGTGAAGTCCTAGCCTGCATGCTATATGCAGGAAAAACCATTTATGTCAAGCAGTAGCAACTTCCATAAGAGTAGATAGGTAAAAATAAGCCCCTAGGGGGCTGGGGCTGTAGCTCCGTGGCAAAGTGCTTGCCTAGCACTGAGTTCCATCCCTAGTACCACATAAAAATTAACAATAAACAAATAAAATAAAGCTTGCTGTCCATCTACAACTACCAAAAAAAAAAAAAAAAAAAGCACCCAGATAATTTTCAGCAAAAGTCAAAGTTCGAGAGATGCACCTCCTCCTGAGCTCTTATTGCTGGGAGTGCTTTGCTGAACACATTGTTATTTAAACCTTGCAGCACTTCTGTGAGTTGTAGGTGTCAGTGTCTTTATTTTGCCAATGGAGAAACCAAACCATGAGGAACCATAAAATTATTTTTTGTGACCATTGTCAAACTACAAAAGTGGCAGTTTCATGTGGTTCAGTGAAATAATTCTATCAGGGTCATATGCATAGGAAATGGCTCCGCCGGGGTTCAGACCCAGTTCTGTCTGACTCAAAAGCCCCGTGCTTGGACTGAGGGTACACTTGGTGGAGTGTGTGCTTAACATGCTCAGGATTGGATTTTCAGCCCCAGCAGGGGGGCAAAAAAAGGCTGTACTCTTTCTACTAGCCATGCTGTCTTTCTCTGACCTCAGCAATGATTTTCCTCTGTACCTAAGACATCAGATAACACGTACACAGTTAGTATAGATACCTCGAGGGCTGAGGTGTGGCTCATGCCTGCCTAGCATGTGTGAGGCACTGGGTTCGATCCTCAGCACCACATTAAAAATATAAATAAATAAAAGTTTAAAAAAAAAAAAAGATATGTGGAGGACTACAACAGGAAGTTTTATTTAAACTGCTGGCTAAATGTGGGATGGTGTGGCAGAATGCACTTCTGTGAGAAACCATACATCCTCTTCCTGTTTTGTACTCACTTCCACCTTATGTTTCTGGTCCTTTGAGAAAGTCTGTGTATTTTGATGGTTAACGAATTGGAGGGTTTTTCTTTTGGGTAGCAGTTTATAGGGCCTTGATCCTTTTCCTTCTTCCTCTCTCTCTCAACAGTTGATGCTTATGGCTGTTCTGAATTGCCTCTTCGACTCCTTGAGCCAGATGCTAAGGTGAGCAGCCATTCTTAATGTTGGCTTGGGAGAGAAAGTAACTATTCTTCAGGCCCAAGGATTTGTGGGGGATTAGCAGAGGCTCCAGGGAGTCGATTTAGTTCAAGAAGTGGGCTTATTATTTCAGAGTAATTCACACTGAGGGGGGAAGACTGGATGGAGAGCGCGTCCTTCCCATGGAGTAATTCTGAGAACAGGGCTTCTCCTACTGGTCCCCGTGGCTCTGTCGGAGTTCCAGCCCCTCCTGAGGCTTCATTCTCTGAGGCACAAGGCTTTGTTCTTCGCATGAGAAGTAGGCAAAGAGCAAGCATAAGGAAGTGCACCATGTGAAACTTCTATGCTTTGGGAATGGAGGCAGCACTCCCAAGTTTCCACTTCTATCCCTTAATTTTTCCCCTCTATAGAACAGGAAGAATGTGCTGTTTACCCTGTCCTCCCTTTCCACCCCCGCCCCCAGCCCTCTGTTCTCCATGTTGATGGGCAAGAGAAGAGACATAAGATACTTTTCCTGAAAACACCCAGGGCTCTGAACTTAGTTCCCAAGTGAACCCAGTACAGACAGCCATCCGGAACAGAACAGCAGGCGCTCTCAGCCCCACAAAATCAGCAGGGCAAATGGCTCAGGTTTCCTCAGGAAGGGGATGATTTATTTTTCAGCCAGGTGAATGAATAGACTTCATTTCGGGTAATCTAGTGAAAGAGTCAAACTGACGGATGTGACAGGCCACATGCCCCAACCACCGGATCTGTGGCTGGTGGATACGGACCCTGACTGTTCTTAGCCCCCTTGTTGGAATTCTTTTCTGAGCCTGAGCAGAACTGGTAAGGGAGGGGGAAGACGAGGAGCAGAGCCAGCCGTAGGTGGTTTCTCAGAGCTCGAGTGCAGATAGGGTTTATATTCAACCCCTTCCCACCTCCCACCACCTCCAGATTTTTAGCTCTGTTTGTTTTTTTTTTTCTACCCACTGATGTCTATGTTTATAAGCAATGTCATGAGCAACATCATGGTAGGAAAACATCACGCAGGAAAAAATTATGTATCTAAGTCAGTTTCAGTGGCTTGTACTGATAATCCCAACAACTCGGGATTCAGGTTCGAGCCAGCCTTGGCAATTTAGTGAGATCCAGGCACAGCGAGGTGGTGCACGCCTGTAATCCCAGCAGCTTGGGAGGCTGAGGCAGGAGGATTGTGAGTTCAAAGCCAGCCAGAGCAACTTAGTGAGGCCCTACGCAACTCAGTGAGACCCTATCTCTAAATAAAATAGAAAAAAGGACTGGGGATGTAACTTAGTGTTAAAGTGCCTCTGGGTTCAATCCCCAGTACCAAAAAGAGAAAAGAAAAGAAAGAAATAATAGCTCTGGATAATCAGCCTATGTGTTCACAGTCTTTTCTGATATTCCTGATCCTTACATAGCACTCAAGAATAGGAAGAAGTTTACAGTAGAGTCAACTGGCTAAAAAGTTCTTCACCTTATTCACCTCTTTATGTGCTTGTTGGAGACATTTACTGGTTTAGTTCAGACAGTGTCTACCCAGACAGTGTCTTAGGATTCCATCACACAAGGACTGGTTTTTCTCTTCTTTGGGGATTCAGGAAAAATGTAGAAAAGCGAGCTCTGCTGGAGAACATGGAGGGGCTCTTCTTGGCTGTGGATGAAATCGTAGATGGAGGGTGAGTTCTCTAACCTGCCTGGATCTGGGATGGTGGGGTGGCTGCTCCTCTTTGAAGTCAAATGGGCTAAGTGGTCAGAATTCTATCCCTATAGTAGTTGGTCCATCAGGACACAGCGAACATGCCAGGCATCATGGCGCACGCCTATAATCCCAGCTACTCGGGAGACTGAGGCAGGAGGGATCATGAGTTCAAAGCCAGCCTCAGCAATTCAGCAAGGCCTTGAGCAACTCAGTGAGACCTTGTCTCTAAATAAAATATAAAAAAGGACCTGGGGATGTAGCTTAGTGGCTAAGCGCCCCTGGGTTCAATCCCTGGTACCCAAAAAAAAAAAAAAAAAGAAAAAGAAAAAGCAGCCTTGTCAACCCAGTGAGACCTTGTTTCAAAACAAAAATAAAAAGAGCTGGGGGACCTGGTGTGCTGGCACATGACTATAGTCTAGTGACTCAGGAGACTGAGGCAGGAGGATTGAACGAGCAAGGCCAGTGCTGGAAACTTAGTGAGACCCTGTCTCAAAATTAAAAAGCACCCCTGGGTGTTCAATCCCTAGAAACACACACACACACACACACACACACACAGCCCAAAGTGAACAATGGTCTCTTTTTTTGTCTTTATAGGGTGATCTTAGAGAGTGATCCCCAGCAAGTTGTACACCGGGTGGCATTAAGGGTAAGTAAGCAACAGTGTTTTCCTGTGCCCACTCCCCCGTCAAATCTATCCATAAGCATCCTCCAGAGCCAGACCAACTGAATGTGTCTAAGGGTCTGGGCTGATAGAATACATACAACTTTTTTTCCTTCCTTCCTATCTCAGTATCCCAAGGAAGGGATGCAAAGGAATTTATTTCTTCCCTAACTTGATACTTAGCATCTCTTATTGTCTTTGCACAAAGTAGACACAATGTATGCATATTGAATGAATGATGAAATAAAAGAAACTTTAATATTCATGGTTCTGAAAGTTGAGGTTGACTTATTTCCTCTTTGAGACTAGATCCACTTATCTGAGACAGAGGAGTGTCTTTCTTGTCTTTTAAAGTCTTCTGTAACTGGGTGTGGTGTTGCACACCTGTCATCCCAGTGGCTTGGCTATGGATGAAATGGTAAATGGAGGGTGAGGCAGGAGGATCACAAGTTTGAGGCCAGTCTCAGCAATTTATCCAGGCCCGGGGCTGGGGAGATAGCTCAGTTCATAGAGTGCTTGCCTTGTAAGCACTAAGGCCCTGAGTTCGATCCCCAGCACCCAAAAAAAAAAAAAGAAAAAAATTTATCCAGGCCCTAAGCAACTTAGCAAGACCCCTGTCTCAAAATAAAAAGTAAAAAGGGCTAGGGCTATGGCTCAGTGGCTAAGCACACCTGGGTTCAATCCCATTACAAAAAAAAAAACAAAAAACTTATTCACCAGAACCTAAGTACTCTTTGGTGCTAGTGATATCAGAAAGGGGCCTCTGAGTTAGCTACAGAAGGATGCAAGTCTGCTGCAGAGATCGTGGTGCGTACACAGAGAACCCACCTGCAAATTGTGGGGGTGCTAAGATGTCTGAGCAAAGCAAATCTTTCCATACATAGAATGTCCCAGCTCTGACCTCCATAGAGTGAAGGCTGACAGTGCCGGGTAATGGGAAATCTTCTCTCTTAACTGCCGTGGGCTCCATTTGCATAGTTTAATCTTCTCCTCTAACATATGTCTCTATGTGGCAAGAGAGAGGGTCCCCCACCACCAGCTCCCCCCTTCCCCTTCTCAGGCTGCTGTTGCAGCAGTTTATTTCTTCAAATTAACATGCCGTCGTTACCCATCAGGCCTTGCGGGATCCATTAAACTACCCCTGGCTCCCCCTCATCCTTTCCCCAGCGATATTGATATTCAGGGAAGGTCTTCTCTGACTAGGAATCAGGTCCCCACCCCCAAGTTGAGGGAGTTGAGGATCAGATAACCTGCTGATTACTTGAAATGGAATAAATCTTTTTAAGAAGTCTTGCTTAAAATGGAGGATGGATAAAATGACCCTTTTGTGTTTATGGTCCCTCTGGCCAAGTAAAACTGTGGCTGTACTAGTCCCTAGAAGGGATTGAGAAGTTGAGGGTACCTGCCCTTTGCTTCAGTTTAAAGGACCACCTCTTCCTTTTCTACTACCAGCCTCCAACCTAAATGCTTGTCTCTGTGCCACAGGGTGAAGATGTCCCCTTAACGGAGCAGACCGTGTCTCAGGTATGACTTTCTCTCTTCCTCTCCAGATGGATGGAGTCACTAAAGGGGAAAAGTAGTCCATCCCAACTTGCCAAGTCTGAATGAGACTGGAGATCCAGATATCTTCCTTGGCTCCCTCTTATTCCAGAGAGTCACACAGCCCTGTGCTCCCCACCCTCACTCCCAAACTCCTCTCCCAGTTGCATGTGAGCAGTGACTGTCAGCCCTCCTCAGTACCCTTCAAACCCTCCCTGCCTGATGCCTCGCTCAGTGATTTATTCCCCAGCAGAGGCTTGCCTTAAGCAGATGGTCTGTGTGCGTGTGTGTGCACACTCTCTTTCTCTTATTATTCAAATGAGGGCTGGAAATGCATATTCTAGGATACACAAGTTTTGCAGATCCATCCTGCTACCTTGACTGCAGATAGATTGTCTGTCTACCTGATTCAGGGGCCAAGGGAGGGGTTGTTTTTTACCCACTTGAAATCCTCACTAAGGAGTTCGTCTGGATGTATAACCTCCTCTTTTTAACATATGTCCAGTAACCCCAGTTTTTTTCTTTCCTCCCAGGTATACCTCTTCTCTCTTCATCCCCCCAGTGGATTTGAATTTTGGGGGAATTTCCCAAACTGACAATCCTCTAGGGCCTTAGAGACTTCTTCCTATTCCTCTATCCTTGGGGATTTTCTATTCCTCATTCTTCTAAGGACGGGGAAGGCAAGTGAGGGGAAGGAGAGCCCTGCCCCCTTCCCACCCTGCCCCTCAGCAAGTCTCCCTCAGTGCTGCCCTTGTCTCTGCAGGTGCTGCAGTCAGCTAAAGAACAGATCAAGTGGTCACTCCTCCGGTGAAGACCCCGTGCCTGGCTCTTCGCCCCCCTCAAAAATCCGCATGTCTGCTGTGATTTCTCATCCAGGCCCCAACCGGTGCTCTCAGGGTCATCTCGGGATCAGAAGGGATCCCTAAATCTCCATCCTGTCTGGGGTTGCCCCCTCCCCCATACACTTCTTTCTCCTCACTCCTGCTAGGAGTAAAGCTCCCACCAGATTCGGATGCAGGGCAGGGGAAACACCCTCTTTCCTTCCTAGACTGGATTTTGTTCCATGCTCTCCTACCCCCATATTTTCTCCTCAACTCCTTTGCCCATTGCTGTAGCTCCACTCCAGATCAAAGCAGGAGAAAGAATGTGCTGAGTGTTTTCCTCCCTTTGCCTTTACTAGGCCTTATCCCAACAGCCCCTATGTCCAGTAAGGGTGGAGGTGGGAGGAGAATTCCTTCTGCAGTATGAGTGAGGGTGGGGATGGGTAGAGAGGTGTCCAGTCTCAGCCTCAGCCCACTTACTGGCCTCAGCCTTTCCCCCCATTTCATCTTACTGTCCTGTCCTTTGCCTTGAAGAAGTGACTAGAGGCAGCTTATATGGAGCGGGCAGAGTGGCAAAAACAGTGATTTAAATATTACGGAGTAGGGCTTATAAAATTCATTCTCCACCCTGATCCTGGCATACGGGATCTGCTGTGGTCTGTGAGTGGTCATTCTGGGGAGGTCCATCTCTTGATCTGCTACCTTAATTCTCCATCTTTACTACCCATGGGCCTTTTACCTGATTTGTCCTCTCTGTCCCAGAGCAAAGCCAGTCCCTGGAACAAAACTCCGTTTTAGTCTTGGGAAGGAGAGTTTCTGCTCAGAACTGGGGAAGGAGGGGGACTTACTACTTGGGCCTTGAGGGGCCTGTCCCCTCAGCTCCCAACATGCCCTCTGCTCTTCTACCTTGGGTCTGTAATCTGCTGCTTAACCCTGTTCTTCCTTGGCCTCGGCCTTACATAAAAGCAGTACCATAGGTCTGGGCTCTTCCCCTCCTTAGGTGGCCAGGAGAGGTGACTTTCCTTTGGGGTTTGGATTTCATCAGGATAAGAAGATGAACTATCCACTCTTGGTTCTAATTCCCCTATCCCCTAAAACTTCTTCCCCACAAAAAGATAACCTTCCTGAGACTTAAACATTCTGTCCCAACCACTAACTGCCAGTTCTCCAACAATGAGTGGGGCAGATAACTGGGCATATTTGAGGGGTGTCTTGGTGTAAGAGATGTACATTCAGGAGATGGCCACCTTCCTGTACTGCTCTGTGTGAAGAGGAATAAACATTTTTTTCCAAACTGCCTTTGTGTGATGTTTCTGTTCCTCTTCCTCTCTTTTTGGCAGCTACTCCTATTCCTCCAGCCCCCTCCCACTCCCCATCTTATAATATTTCTTCCCTCCTACCTCAGAGACTCCCCAGCAACTCAACCCCCCCCATCCCTAATTTACGGGGCTGTTTGCCTCCTTGGCATCGCTCCGTCCCCTCGCCTGGAAATTGGCGCCAGGGGTGGGGTGGGGATGGTATTTTCTCAGTGGGAGTCTCAGGGAACTGAGTTCTCCCCCCACCACCCCCAAAGCCAGCTGCCTGCTCCCGCCTCAGCCATTAGTAACCCAGAGACGCGCACCTGCGTGGGGGCTCTCCTCCAGCCCCTGCTCCCTTCCTGCACCTCCCACTCCTGCTCTGAAACGGCGCTGAGCGGGTTATTTATCGGAGCCAGCGCTGCTCCAGAAGGTCAGGACGGCGGTGTAAATAACCTCTTCTCGCCATTTCCCCGTCCCTCCAGAGCCTGCTCCCCTCCCCCTCCTCCACCTTTATTCGCACAAATGAATGTGGCTGGGCTGGCGCAGAGCCTGGCCCTGCATCTTAATGGGGCGGTGAGCTCACAAGATGGATTTAGCTGGGGGTTTTATGGTTGCCGCGGCGACAGGAGAATGCTTTGGTTTTCTTTCCCCTTCCTCTGCAGGATTTTAAGGAGGGGGCAGAGTGGGGAGTCCTCCTCTCCACTGCACTTTGAAGGGTCTCCTTCTCAGTCACCTCTACTGCTTACGAACTGGGCCTGCAATTCCAGGATTAAGCAAGAGAATGGAAAGGATGAGAGGAAGGTGCAAGAATGAAGAGAGCCTCTGCAGCATCAGGACATGAAACCTAGAGTTGCACAGTCTTGCCTCCTCCTCTCTGGCAGCGTGGCAGTTAGGCTCAGCAAATGGGGGGCACCTGGGTGCAGGACTCCTCTCAGCAGATAGAAAGAAAGAAGGATGTTCTATTATGTCACTCCTGCCTGTGGTCCTGCATTGAAAGCTGGAGTGCAGCGGGTAGGAGGAGGGCTGGAATCACATCTATCTTTGCCTGAGCTGCAGAAAAAGTAGTGCCCAGACTTAGCATCCTAACCTGCCTTATCACCCAGCGTGGCCTTTGGGTAGGGGCAGTGTTAGTGCTGGAGTTGGGGGCTGGTGACTAGTGATGGTGTGGGTTGAGTTCTGTACAGTCTCCAACTTGGAATTCTCTAAGCTCGTTTCTCCAGTCTTCCATTTCCCACTAGGAATGAAACTTTAGGTGCCCAGGATTACCCAGGATTCTCAGCCATTTTCTTTCAGGAATCCATCCTAACACTGATTGAAGCAGAGATGGGAACATTGCATGATCTCCCTTGCTTTTTTTTTTTTGGTCTGGTTGTGGGCCTCTGAATTTCTGCTTGTGAGCCTTTCCCTGTTTCCCAGGGGACTCTAAGAGGCCCCTCCTCCCCTCTCCCCCTTCTTCCCCTTTGGCTGGGAAAGTGACTACAGCCTGAACAGTGCCAGACACCTGCTTGCCAGATGTGGCAATTCCCCATCCCCCCCAATGTCTATCCTTTCCCCACCCCACTGAGCTCAGGCAGAGGGAGCCCCCCCACAGAGTGATTTACTGCAGCTTCTCTTCCTCAAGTGCCCCCCTTAGGCTCTTCTCCCTCCCCCTGGTACCCATGTCCCCTCATTTCCCACCATTTCCTGCAGCCACCTTCTTGGTGCAGCCTCCTCCCACTCCCACTGCAGGGTGCTGGGCTGTGTAACCCCAGGCTCCTGGCTCCTGGGCTGGAGAATGAATGGGTGGGGCAGGGGTGATTGGCCTCTGTCGCACCCATGGGAGAGTACATCAGCAACACTGCTGAGGACAGTGGCAGCCAGAGCTGATGTCATTCTCACGAGGGGAGGAAAGGAGGTGGCAGAGGAGGAGGTTAGTGGGGAGGGAACCAACACTTCAAGACTGTCTGCACGGGAGAAAAAGGCCTCTTAGAACTTCCTGGGCCGGTGAGCATCCAGGACAGTGGTGCATGGTGGACAGTGTGTTTTTGTTTGTCTGGCAGGGTCTCTGGACCCTGTCTCTGGATCTGTGTCATGTGAGACAGTAGATCCTCCTCAGCTCCTTCCCTTCATTCTTCCCCAAACACACACTTAGAGTCCTTGTCTTTCTCCCTTTCGTGTTTGCCCTTTCATCTTTCTCTGTGAGTCTCTGGCCTTCCTGTTCACCTCTCCTCCCTTAGTTGTGCTTCTCTCCCTATCACCTCCTCTACTTCCATAACATAGCAAAACCTGATATGATTCTCAGACCTCCCGTCACAGCAGGGACTCCTTCAGACCCTCTTTTTTTCTTCCCATCTCTCCTTGCAACCTGACTCCCAAAGGTCCCCCCACCCCGGCCAGAACGGGGTTCATGGTAGGACTGAGGTAGGGGAGATGGCTGGACTAAAGAGTGGCAGAGGCAGGACAGATGGAGACTCTAAGGAACCAGAGGAGGCGAAAGGAGGGGTCTGAGAACACAGGAAGAGCAATACAATGAGGGAGGAAATGTGAGTAAGAGACAAAGAGGCCAAGGCTGAGAGTTAGCAAGAACAACAAACCAGAAGAGCGAGAGAAACTGACATGAAGAAAGCAAGCAAGGATGGAACAGAGAAAAAGAATGGAGAGACAGAGACAGGAAAGTCAGCAAGGGAAGGCTGCTGGGGAGGGGCCAGGCTAGGGTAGGCTGGCTCTCCTGGGCTCCCTCCTGCTGACAGGTCATAAATCATGTGCATGAGCATGTGTGCAAAGCACATGTATGTAAGGTAGGGGTCTGAGGTGGGGATAGTGATGACTCCCACAATATTATTCTCCCATTTGTTTTAGCAGCCTCTTTCCTTGAGGTACCCCATACCACCCCTTCATGTCCCAGGAATCCTGAAGCTCCATTCTGAAGGGACTTTCACATCTCAGGGATCCTGACTTTCTCACTTGGAATGCAGGCTCGCTGGAATGTCCACCAATCCATAGAATCAAGAGGCCCCATCCCCTCACCGCCCACCCCTATGCCTGCCCACCAGCTGCTCCTGTCTGTCTTCTCCTCCCACTCTCCTTGTATCTCCCCCTCCTCGCTACTGACCCCTCCCCCAGCCTCTGACCCCCAGCCTGCCTGGGGTCTGGGTCTGAGGAGAGACAAAGACAGGATTTATCACCAGTATAGAGAAGCACCCAGAGACCTGGGCTAAGGGCAATGGCTGACCTCCCTGTGATGGGAGGGAACACTACACTGGAGGCTGGAAGACTGGCTTCCAGTGGCTCCTGCTCACAACCCCCAGCTTGCGCTGTGCCAGTCTTGCTCACTCCCTAGTCTCTGAAGACTCTGAAAACAGAGGATGACCCTGATGTGATTTTTGGCCTGTGAAGGAGAGCCTGGGAGGAGGGAAGAGATGAGATCCATGTCAGGGTTATTGTCTTATGGATAATGAGGAGGACTTGGAAAGCAGAGACAATCAGGAACCAACTGTTTCTAGGACTAGGAAGAAATTCAGGTATAATACTCTAACAGATGAGACACAGAGGGACTGCCCTTCAACAGAGTCTTCTCCAGAACAGGCCCAGACTGCCAACAGGGAGAGAAATAAGAGTCCTAAAAGATGGGAGATACAGCCCCACCTGAAAATGAAGAAATCGAATTGGCCAAGGGTTACCAGCTTCAACCCCTCTAAGAAGATCTTTTCCCTGAGATCCCCAATTCTTTCTGAGAGTTATAAGGAGCAGCTGGATCCTGCCTTTACAGTAAATACATGACTGGCCTGAAATTACCTCCACTCAACAGACAGGGTGGGTGCTCAAGAGGGAACAGTATGAACCAGTAGTTTCCGAGAAACTAGATCGTATATCTTCAGTGGAGGGTTTCCACAGCTTCCCTAGCTGCCCTTGGAGACAGAGCACCAACCCCTCCAGAATCTCACTGTGACAGGGGCACAAGCCTGGCATGGAACATTCTATGTCCTGCCTCATCTTACTGTCCTAGTAGAAGGATGTTAGATTTATCTCCAAGCAAAAAGAAGGTGAAGGCTGAGATTGTGGCTTAGTGGTAGAGCGCTTGCCTAGCACGTGTGAGGCACAGCATCACATGTGATCCTCAGCACCACATAGAAAACTAAATAAAATAAAGCTATTATTTTAAAAAAATCCACTTTTAAAAAAAAAGATGAAAAGAAGAGAAACTGAGGCAACTGGGAGCTTCCAATCTATTCTCTTACCACGATCTCATCAACCCATTTCCACATGGGGTCTATTGAGGACAAATTTCTTGTGGTCTCCTCATATTCCTTTGCAAGCGGAAAACATTCTCTCAATTTTTTTTTTTTCTTTTTTTTAAACCCAGGCCATAAATGCTGGAACCCAGGGGCATTTAACCATTGAGCCACATCCCCAGCCCTTTTTATTTTTTGAGACAGGGTCTCACTAAGTTGCTGAGGCTGACCTTGAACTTGTGATCTTCCTACCTCAGCCTCCTGAGCCATAAGGATTACAGGAACGAGCCACCACACTCAGCTTATTTTTTATTATGACAGAGTCTCCCTAAATTGCTGAGGCTGGCTTTGAACTTGAGATCCTCCTGCCTCAGTTTCCCCAGTCGCTGGGATTAAAGGTGTGTGCCACCCTGCCCAGCCATTCTCTCAATTTTTAATAAAAAGCCAGAAGTTGAAATTTTAGTGGTAAGGGGTCATGGATTGGGATGAGAAATTGGGAGAGGATCTAGGGGGCTGGGTAAAGAAGAAAACAGGAAAAGGGAGAAGAGAGTCTCTCTTTTTTCCTTGTTCCCCTTCCCCCAATTGAGGAGGCAGATTTACAGCCTTGGTGGTGTGGGGGGGAGGGGGGTGAGCATAAGGAAGACAGATCTGTAGTTCTGCCCTCTGAGTGTCTGGGTACTTAGCTTTAACTCCCCCATTAGCATCAATCCCCATCTTGCTGCCCATCCGTCTTCTGACATCAGCTCCTTCCCCTCTCTGTAGCCCAGGCTTTCTGACCCTAAGTGGCTCTTAAAGGGCCAGTCTAGACCCTTCTCTTCCTCCCTCCTCCCACTCCAGGCAGCAGTCTCCTGTGTACACATGTGCACTGTGACCATTCTTGCTAAGGCCAGAGTCGATTGAGGGGATGGTGGTGGCAGGGCAACTCTTCCCCTGCTCTTTGGTCTCCTTAGGCCTCCTTTATATGATGGGTCCATCTTTGTTCACTATCTACCTAGGTCCAGAGCAAGAGTTCTTGGTGCATTAGGGGTCAGACACATGGTTTTTGGAACAGAGCTACAGAAGGCATGTGGGTCTATAGGCAGATTCTTCCTCCTTCTCTCATTTCCTGGAGGCCCAGGGCAAGGGGTGTCAAGAACTACTGGCAGTTTTTAATTCTCAGGCAGCAGTGGGGGTGGACAGGTTGGGGCTTGAGGCTCCTAGGAGATGCTCAGAGCCCACATTCCTAGCCTCCTTTCCCAGGGATCTAGGCTATGGTCTCTGGGGTGTGGGAGATTTCAAATCTTCCTCTCCCTGTGAGGGAGGTGACATGTTAGAGAAAACCTGCCTTTGAATTTCCTGGCCCTTCTCCCCTATTCCTAAGCAACTGAGTTTAGGGGAGCAGAGGGGAAGCAGACTGTTCCCCATCTTCTGCAGAAATGCTGTAACTGCACTCCAGGGGCTGTATGAATGCCAGGATGCTTAGAAAGTTCCTTCCCTGTCTGCCTTCAATCCTTTCTGCTGCAAGCTCTGCAGGCCTCAGAGGCACGGGTAGGGGTGGGGGCTCTCCAGGATCATCAAGCCCCCTTCCTGATATCAGAGACCCAAACCCATTCCCCAGGAGTGCTCCTTCTCTGGCTCAGGATGAGAAGGAATGGGTGGGTGGGGGCACTGGGAAAGTGGCCAGGTTAAAAATAGGAGCCCCCAGCTGCCCCCCCCCACCCATGGACCCTTATTTATCACCCTCCAAACCTCACTCTCAAAGAAGCATAAATATTCCTAATTCCTGAAGGCCAATCCTAAACTCATAAATTTAACTGGGGAGGTGAGCAAGGGGGAGGAGTGAGGTATATGGCATGGGGAGCCCACTGCAGCCTGGAGAAAGCAGAACACCTCCTGGGGAGGCGCTTCACCGCGCCCCTGCAGAAGCCAATGGGAGCGTGGGAGCCTCTCTCAAAACTTCCTCTGGGCATCAGTCTTTTCTCACCCGCCCCCCCCACGCCCGCCATAAAACCACGGAAAAACAAAAGTCGACCTTACTCCCGGCCTTTCCCATTCGTCCTTTCCTTCCCCATTACCTTCCAGTTGTCCTTTCCTGCCTATCCCTCGCCCTCCTCTCCCTTGCAGCCACTGTCTGAAAAGGCAACGTCTCTCATCCATTTGGACACTGAGGTCTGAAGTCCCCCTCGGTGCCGGCGGTCCCCTCTCCCGCCCATTTGTCTCTCGGACGCGCCCCTCTAGGGTCAGGCCTTCCTCCCTCTCCCCGCCGCCGCCCCTCTCCGCCCTCAGTCTTCCTTTTCCCTCGGCCCTCTTTCTTTCGGTCACCCGGGGCCCCCTCAGTTCCCTCTTCGCTCTTGACTTCAGTGTCCTCGCTCCCTCTTCGCTCTCCTCTCCTCTCCCCACCCTACCCCTACGCGCACCCCTCAGACCCGGTCCTCCGCTCCAGTTCCCACAGCCACCCTGCCCCACGTTCCCCTCCCAGCGGATGGACGAGCGGGGAGGGGACTGGAGGAACAGGTAGAGGGAGCCCAGCTCCTCAGGGGCGGGAGGTAGCGAGAGGAGCGAGTCCGGAGAGCGGGAGGAACGCGGCGGCGCGGGGAGGGGCCTCCTCACTCCCCAGCTGCGCCCCCCTCCCCGCAGCCACCGAACCATAAATCAGGGCCACGGCGGTTTGGCCAATGGTAGAGAGACTCGTAAATCGGCCTGTCAAGCTCAGCCAATGAGAGGCGGCGTTAAATCAAGTCCTGTCAGCGCTTGGCCAATGAAAGGCCCTGGGCTGACCATAAATCTGCCTGTAAGAGACAGCAAAAGAGAGAGAGTGTGCGCTCGAGCAAGAGCCGCGAGGGCGGGGGCGGGAGGCGCGGGCGGGGGCGGCGCGAGCTGGGAGCCGAGGCGAAAGCCAGCAGAGAGCGTGCCTGCAGCCTGCGGGAGGGACGGGCAGATGGGGCGAGACAAAGAGAAGCCGCGAGAGAGCGTCAGAGTCAGCTGTAGAGCTGGGCTCGGGCGGGAGACTGGCAGAGATAAAGAGACAGAGACAGACACCCTCACATTCAGGAGCACGCAGGGCCCCCAGACGCGTACACTTGTCCCGAGACACGCGTGAACGACGCACCACGGGGGACCTGGTGCAGGGACACGCGCCAAGCACACCCGCAGGGGAGACAGCGCTTAAAGAAAGTCTTGCTTTTCTTCTGTTTCTTTCCCCTTATTCAGTCGTCACTCGGCCAGGGGTGGGTGTGAAGGGCCGCGGAGGGTGAGAAAGGAGAGGTTTGCCTTCTTGCTAATACCTGCCCTCTGTGGTCTCGGACTCAAGGTTTCCTTCATTTTTTACCCCTAAAAAAGTCACCTGAATTATTTTTTTTCCAGCGACTGCTAATTGGGAAGTCCTTCCAGTCGTCTAACCTCAGTCCCTATTGCTGTTCCTCTTTACTTTGAGGAAGCTTTTGAATTGCCTTCAAGGAATATGAAAAACAAATCCTTTTACAACCCTTCAGAGAGTCATCAACTTTCAGAATCTTAGAAGGTCGGAGTAGGAAAGACTTTCAGGCATCTTCTGGTCACTCGATCCTAGTTTTAGCAAGGCAGCTGTTCTGTAGTGGTTAGTCATGTGTGCTGGTAACATGACTGCCCTCAAATCATGGTCAGATCACTTACTGGCCCTTTGACCTTGCACAAAATTAACCTATTTGTGTTTCGGTTTTCTCATTTGTAAGACAGATGAGATAATAATAAATATTTCACAGGAATTTTGTGAGGATTACATGAAACAATTTATTTGCAGGATTTAGAATTGCAGTAGGTTCGTCGAAGAGCCTCCTCCTCCTTGTATGGATCCTGAGACCCGAGGCCCAGCGTGGCCGGAGATCTGCTCAGGGTCTTGGAGTAATCCGCAGAGAGCCTGGACTAGAACGCTCCTCCCCGCGCTCCCAAGCTGATGTTCTTCGTTGTTGCCGCGGTTCAGCTTCGGCTGCCTCGGTAGCTTCAACCTGACTGTTGAGGAGCTCTGTGGAAGGAGGACAGCACATAGAAATGCAGATTCCAGACTAGGAGGCCGGACTCCTGGGCCCTGGAAGCGTGGGGCACGTGAGGGTTTCCGTCTGTCCACCTGGACTGGGGTTCTCCGTGCCCCCGACTGAATCTCCCCAGACTTCACTTGTTCTCTTGGCCCATGGGTTTGACAGTAGGGGCGGGAAGGGGACAACTGTCAGCCCCAGCATTGGTGCCAGCCTGACTCACAGTCCACCACAGTCCACCACAGTGCCCACCCTGCTCGCCCATGCTGCCCATCAGACATAATGAGTGGCTCCTGAAAAAAATTAAAAGTTCTCATTCTTTTCTTTCCCTCCTAAGTTTTTTTTTTTTTTTTTTTTTAGGGAAAGGGCGGGCGCGGATCCTGGGTGTCCACCCCTGGCCTGTGTCTCTGGCTTGAGGTCCTGCTGGCATTTTTTTTCTGTCCACAATCAAGAAGCCAGAAAAGAAAACACAGAGAACCAGCGTCACCTGGTGGCCACAGGTGCTTTCCTGCTGTGCGTAAGGGTGCCCACAGTGACAGGACGTAGGTCGTTCTGGAGGAAAGGGATGCTATGGTGTCCCCCCTATGCTGGCCCCTGAGCCTTCTTGGTCTCTGCTCTGTTTCAGAAGCCAGGATAGCGGGGCAGATGGCCTGAGACAGGGTGAATTAGCCACAAAGAGGGAGACTCTGCTAGGGCAGCTGGAAGTCTGTTTTGGCCTCAGCTGAGCTCAGCTGCATTTCCCCAGAGCAAGGACTCCTCACCAGTGCCTCTTCCCTTTGCACTGGGCAAGGGCTGGGTGACTGGGTTCACTGGAGTCGGTGTTAAAGCCGGATCACCAAACTTTTTTGAGCCGAATAACCCTGTTTGTGGAGATGGGGGATACTGGCAGTAGTCCTTAGGGGCAGAGGTCATTTCTGGGAAGTTAAGCAAAAGGACAAGCTAATCCTTTTTTTAAAAAATTTAACCTTTCATTTTATGTATTTATTTTTATGAAATAAAATAAATCAAGCCCACTGCCTCACAGGTGCTAGGCAAGCCCTCTACCACTGAGCCCCAGCCCCAGCCCCTCAAGCTAATCCTTCAAAACCACCTCACGTGTTTTATAACTGGCCAACCCCTCAGCTGAAGGGTCTGTCCCTGGCCAGGTGCTTTCTACCCTTGCTCTGACATAGGTCCCAAAATTCTTACTTATTAGGTTCCAGCTCCAACCCTGGCCTATCTCCTTTTTCCCCAGAGACTATAGCTGAGCGTTAAAAGCATGTAATTTAGCCAAGCATGGTGGTGCACGCCTGTCACCCTGCCAATATGGGAGACGAGGCAGGAAGATCCCAAGTCCGAGGCCAACCTCAGCAACTGAGCGTGACCCTGTCTCAAGATAAAACATAAAAGGGGTAGTTCGGTGGTAGATCGCCTCTGGATTGAATCCCCAGTACCACGAAAGAAAACAAAACATGTAATTCATCTGTTAATAATGAATAGTGCTCCTTGGGCAGCCTGGGGCCAAATCATTGATCAAGAGATGGAGAAATGTGGTTTGGGGGATAGAGAGGTTGTCTGTGAAATGCCCACAGGTCTGACTGTCACTTGTCTCATTTCGGCTGGCCACTTAGGTTCTAGAGGAGACAGTTTGGGATTCTGGTTGCTGGAGACCCATTTCTAATGGAGCCGACGGAAACTTTGGGGTCCTCGTTTTAAGAGGGAGCCATATGCTTGGCGGAACTGGCGGTTCATGGCTGCATAGAGCACTGGGTTGATGCAGCCATTGAGCCAGGTGAGGTTGGCAGCCAGCATGTGGACCACCCGGGGAGCCCGGACCCTGGCATCCAGGATGTTGAGCAGCAAGAAAGGGATGTAGCTCAGGGCAAAGCAGAGGAAAACGGCAAAACACATCCGGGTCACCTTCCCATACTCTGATGGAGAGTCCTGAGCTCTTGGGTCTCCTTTAGCTGGCTTGGCCTTGCAAGAAACTTCTGGAGGGTTTTTCTCTGCCAAATGCTTAGCTACCTTGCTGTTGTCCTGGTCCCCCACTTCCAATGAGCCCCCTTCCAGGGTCTGGGTAGTGGCAGCACTGACTGGCTCAGATGAGATCCCCTCACTGAACTCTCTTGATGCCAGCCCGCTGTCGGGCTCCTGGAAGCGACCAGGAGTGGCTTCGCTGGTCCCTGCCACGTGGGTGCCTCGGATGCTCTCCTGCTGCAGCTTATACCGGGTGAGCGCCTGGGCTGCACGCTTCACCTGGCGGTGGATGAGGCAGTAGAAGATGCCCACGCTGCTGAGCCCCAGCACAAAGTAGATGCCCATGAGGATGGTGGTGTAAGGCCGGCCTCGGATGCGGTCAAAGCTGCAGGTACAGACGACAGGTACCAGGACGTACACGGGCCAGAGGGGCGCAAAGCTGGCCACACCCACGATCCAGGTGCCCACCAGGGCCAGCACGATCCCCTTGGTGCTGAAAACTTGGGGAAAGAACTTAGGGTGGGCAATCAGGAGGTAGCGTCCCAGTGCAATGAGGCAGAGGGTGAGGATGGAGACAGAGTTGGAAGTAAAAAGGAGGAGTCCAAAAATCCTACAGAAGGTGACGCCGCTGCGCCAGCGCAGATGGAGGTAGGTGTCCACAGAGAAGGGCTGGAGGAGGGTGCAGTAGAGCAGGTCTGCCAGGGTGAGGTTGGCGATGAGCAGGTTGAAGCGGGTCCAGAGTTTGGGCTGGATGGCCAAGGCCAGCAGGGTGAGCACATTGCCCACAGTGCCGGTCACAGTCACCACCACCCCCCAGCTAACTGCAATGTATCGATAGCCCAGCACGGACTCATGGTAGCAGGAGAAGTTGGCCTCAGAGGAGTTCCACATGATGGAGGCTGAAGCAGAAGGGAGTGGAAGGAGAAACCAGAGTCAGAAGCTGGCTTTCTACTTAGATCCCTCTTTCTCTCTTTTTTAGTACCAGGGATGGAACCCAAGGGTGCTTAGCCACTGAGCCACATCCCCAACATCCCCAGCCCCGCTCCTTTTTTGGGGGGTACTGGGGATTGTACTCAGGGGCACTCGATGACTGAACCACGTCCCCAGCCCCATCTTGTATTTTAGAGATGGGGTCTCACTGAATTGCTTAGCACCTCACCATTGCTGAGGCTGGCTTTGAACTCGTGATCATCCTGTCTCAGCCTGTGGAGCTGCTGGGATTACAGACATGGGCACCACACTCGGCTTTGACTTCGGTCTCTTGAACAGCTCTGGGCCCCTGGCCACTGGGTCTGCTCCTGGAGCTGAATTTAATTCACCAGCCTCCAAACCATTTTCATACCTCTTCATCTCAGGGTCCCCCACTCTCTCCTTAGTCTTAGTCCTTCCCCATTCTCAAAGATTTTCCCAGATTCTTATGAAAAATATCCCTTGTTGGACTGGGGACATAGCTCAGTTGGTAGAGTGCTTGCCTTGCAAGCACTAAGGCCCTGGGTTCAATCCCCAGCACCGCAAAAAAAAAAAAAAAAAAAAAAAAAAAAATCCCTTGTCTAACTGTCTCAGGTCTTTGTCTGCCCCCACATCCATCCAGAAGCTCTCGGTAAACCCAGCACCCTCCACCTCCCTAATTCCTCCCCCTTCACAAAGACCATGAGTCCCCTCTTTGTACTTAGGATGCTGCTAGTTTCCTCTGCTCCTCTGTCACACATGCATACAGGTCTCGGTTTTTTCTATTGTTACCACCTGAGATATGAGACCAACAAAGTAAATGTACGCCCCCCAAAAGTGCTCACCTGAGTCTCCCAGTCTTTGATTCTCTCTCCAGTGGAAGAAGTTCGACTCACCCCAAAAGCAGGGTGAAGTCAGGTAGCTTGCTCTCCTGCCTCCTGTTATACCAGACTTAAAGAATGAGAAACTCCCCAGTTACTCAACTTCAGCCACTTCCTTCCCCACCTCCGGTTCGTCCTACTCATTTTGCTTTAGTCAGTGAAATTTGGACTTCTCTGTTGAAATTCCCCATCTAGGTACTCCAGAGTTGTTCATTCTTTCCTTTCTCCTTCCTTAGATGTGGACTGCTTCCTTCCCCTCTTCGCCTGGTAGGATACTTTGAAGTATGGACATGGAGGCGGCATTGGGTCATCTGGGCCACTCCAAAATGAGGTCAGTTTCCAGGAGCAGTTCTAGGTCCCCCAGAAGCTTTGGGCTTGTTTGGGGGTAGCACTGCTTTTCTTTTCTCCAGATTTGGAGGAGGTTCCGGTCAGAGGGTCCTGTGTGATACCCTAGCACATGTGGGAAATGGAGTTGGATAAAAAAAAAAAGATGGAAAACGAGGCATCCAGGACTGTGGCTTCATCTCCCCCAGGCTCCTGTTTTCATTCATCCATCCATTCATTCCACCTGTCTCTGTTGAGTGCCTACTGTTCGCCAGACTCTGAGCTGGACACTGGGGATATTAGAAGATCTGATCCAAGGCCTCAGGTGTATTCTAGCAGGGGAGAAAGATACGTAAATGTACAAAGGCTCAATTCAACCTCTGGTTAAAGCAGAGGTTGGTAAATTGTGGCCTCTGGACCAAATCTGAAATGCCATCTGTTTTTATTTGTTTGTTTTCTAGGCAGTCTTGCTAAGTTGTCCTGGACTCAAGTGATCCTCCTGCCTCAGCCTCCCATGAGTATTTGTTTTGGTACCCAGGATTGAACCCAGGGGTGCTTAACCACTGAGTCACATTCCAGTGGTTGTTATTTTTTTGTTTTGAGACAGGGTCTCCCTAAACTCTTAGGGCCTCACTGATTTGCTGAGGCTGTCTTTCCGCCTCACGAATGGCTGAGATGACAGGCATGCACCACCGTGCCCAGTGTGTGTGTTTGGTTTTCGTGGTACTGAGAACTGAATTCAGGAACCTTCTGCCTCTGAGCTACATCTCCAGCCTGTTTTATTTTTATATTTTGAGCCAGGGTCTCGATAAGTTGCCCCAGACTGACCTCAAACTCTCCTTTCTCCTCCCTCAGTCTCCCGTGTCACTGGGATTGCAGGGTGTGGCACCACTGCTGGCCTGCGCTGTTTTGAATTATGGACAGTGTTTTGGGTGATAGACAGAATAGTCTAGACAAAAGGAGTAGCATGCATGGAACAGAGTGTTAGGTAGAGGCCAACAAGGAGTGTGAGGGAGGGAACAACAGAGAAGAGCCTGGAGAGCTGAGGGGGTCAAGGAGGGCCTGCTTATCACGCTAAGGAGCCGGAGTTCTAGCAGAAGGCTTTAGAGAGATTTGCACTCAGATAGCTGTACAGAGTGAAGGGATGCAGGCCGAAAGTGAGAGAGACCAGTAAAGAGGCTCCAGCTCAGACTAGAGGTAGAAAGCGCTTGCTTTAGGACCAAGCCACCTGTGTAATTTCCCTACACTTAGAAGGACCTGGCAATACGGGGTGTGGTGGTGCACGCTTGTAATTCCAGTGACTTTGGAGGCTGAGGCGGGAGGTTCCTGAATTCAAAGCTAGCCTCAGTAATTTAGCAAGGCCATAAGCAACTCAGCAGACCCTGTTCTAAATAAAATACAAACAAGGACTGGGGATGTGGTTTAGTGGTTAAGCACCCCCGGGGTTCAATCCCCTGTACCAAAAAAGAGAGAGAGAGAGAGAGAAGGGTCTGGTGCTTGGTTTAATGCTCTTAGTCACCGTCTTGAAATTACTGATAACTTTTTGAGGAAGGGACCCTGCTTTTTTATTTTGCACTAAACCTCACAAATGATTATTTCTGGTTAGAGCAGTGGTGTGGGAATGGAGAACAACAGCAGGCTCCAGAGGTCACTAAGAAGTCAATAGGATTTATTTAGACAGAAGTGGTAGTGCACTCCTGTAATCCCAGCGACATGGGAGGCTGATGCAGGAGGAAAGAAAGTGTGAGACCAGCCTGGCCAGTTTAGCAAGACCCTGACTCAAAATAAAAATAAAAAGGGCTGGGAATATAGCTCAGTAGTGGAGCACCACTGGGTTTGATCCCTGGTATTATCAAAAATGAATAAATAAAAATAAATAGGCTCTGTGGCTCTTGTCTATAATCCCAGCAGCTCTGGAGGCTGAGAGAGGAGGATTACAAGTTCAAAGTCCCTCAGCAATTTACGGGGGACTCAAAGCAACTTAGTGAGACCCTTTCTCAAAATAAAAATTAGAAAGGGCTGGGGATATGGTTCAGTGGTTAAGTGCCCCTGGGTTCAAACCCCCAGTACCAAAAATAAAAACTTAAAAATTAAAAATATAAATAAATAGAACAAATAATAGAACTTATTTAGGGTGAGCCATGGGATGAAGAGGTTAGGGAGAGGGAGGAACTAGGATGAATCCCTGGTTTCTGGATGGATGCTGCTACTCTTAATCTGCAAAATGTGTGTGTGAGTGTGTGTGAGTGTGTGTGTGTGTGTGTGTGTGTGTGCGCACACACATGCACAAAACTCAGTGGTAGAGAACATGCTTAGCATGCCATGTGTGAGGTCCCAGTTTCCATCCCCAGCACCCCCCCCCCCCCAAAAAAAAGGATAGGGAATATAGGATGAAGAACAGGCATAACAAAAGGAGTAAATAATGAATTCAGTTGTTATTATTTTTTTTTTAATTCTCACTATCTGGACTAACTCACCTACCTTTGCTCTCATTATTTCTGGCTGACCCAAAGTTCTGGACACTGCTTTTTCTCAAATCTAATTTTTTTCTTGCCATCTGCAATTGGATTTATTCCCCTATCTTTTTTTGTTATTAAACTAGGGATTTAACAGAGGGGCCTTTTATCACTGAGCTACATCCCAAGTCCTTCTTATTTTTAAATTTTGAGACAGGGTCTTGCAAAGTTGCTTAGGGCCTCATGTTGAGGCTGGTTTTGAATTTTCTATCCTCCTGTCTCAGCCTCCCCAGACACTGTGGACCACAGTGCCCAGTTGCCCCACCTTTAATTAAACCCTGCCTGGATTCCACATGAGACCTTCTCCTAGTGGTTAAATCTTCATATCCCTTCACCGACCAATAGACCCCCAAACAAGTGGTGCTGCCACCACAGAACCAATAAGATCACTACTGTGACCTTTGAATGCTCAATAATAAACTGAAAAATGGTCCTGTTTGCAGTGTACAGTGGCACAAACCCATAATCCCAGCTATTTAGGAGGCTGAGGCTGAGGCAAGAGGATCACAAGTTTGAGACCAGCCTGGGCAACTTAGCAAGGCTCTAAACAATGCCTCAAAACAAACAAAGGCTGGGATGTGGCTCAGTGATAGAGCCCATCTGGGTTCAATCCCCAGCATAGAAAGAAAGGAAAAAAGAAGAAAGAAACCACAGAACAAGTTAACAAACAAACAAACAAACAAACAAACAAAAAATTAACATTGGTAAAGAGGACACAGAAAGAAGAAAGCTAAAATATATCACCCTCAAGAAACCAGAGGGACTGGGGTTGTGGCTCAGTGGTAGAGCGCTTGCCTGGCATGTGTGAGGAATTGGGTTTGATTCTCAGCACTGTCTATAAGTAAAAGAATAAAAATAAAAGTGTATCAACATCTAAAAAAATATTAAAAAAAAAAAAAAAAAGAAACCAGAAAATACTCAGATGGTATCTTCTCCCTCTCACCCTCCCCAAAGTAGAGAATGATTATCAATGGCAAATGGCAGTTACAGCAAAGCAGCACGGAGAGCCAGTTCCACACTCAGGAGAGAACCCTGTACTTATTCCTTGTGGTTTCTGGTGCTCTGCGTGTTCAGAGAAAGGTCTCTAGTAATGAATTATAGAAATAAAAGTTTAGTCTTAATGATGAATTCAATTTTAAACCAGCAGGTTTGAGGTGCCTGGGTGAGGGGTGCCAGTATCCAGCTTCTCCAACCCGAGTTTCTTCTAGACCCTCTCTAAGGGACTCTCATTGTTCTGGATCTCCACTCTGCCTTTTTTTTTTTTTTTTTTTTTTTTTAATTTTATTTTTTAATTTTTTTTTTAAACTACATTGACTTGATAACAAAACAAAACAAAAAACTCCTGTTGGTTTCCATTTCTGAACCCACAGTGAACTTGCACCCACAATTTCACAAACCCGGGGCCCCTATTCCCCTCTCCTTCCTCTTTGTCATCATATCACCTTCCCTCCTTCTGTCTTCTGCAAGACTAGCAGGTGGGTAGAGGAGGGGAAGTAAGAAGAGAAGACCATAGTCAGGAGGGCCCCTCCAGATGCTGGGTTTTGTTCTGGGCCTTTTGGTTTGACTTTCCTGCCACCTAGGATGGCTAGACAGAGAGGTCCACAGGGTTACTGGCTGTTCTTGGGAGTTTGTAGTGGAACTGAATTCTGGGGTTAAGGAGCAGACCCTTTCCTTCATAAACCACGTGAAAGGTGACCAACTGCTTCCCTGTTTCAGACCATGTAGCTGGTGGGACAAGAAAGGAGTCTAGTATATCTGCAAATGGCAATCCCAGTGTGTTATACTCTTGACATACACGAACTCTCAATGAACTGTTGAGAGATTCGAGACGGTTCATTTAGCAGATGGGGAAACTGAGGTCCAGAGTGGATAAGACTGGCCTGAGGTCACTGTACAGGACCAAGCAAAGGCTAGTGCTCAATCTGTACACCTCATCCCCAATTCTTTCCGTGCCCTGTCTTGCTGGCATGGTTTTCCCACCAGAGATAGAAAAGCCTGAATTTTTTCCTTTGTCTGAGACTGGGTCTAGACCCATCTCCCTGGAATCGCGACTTAGCCTGGAGAACACTCCTTTTCTCTGTCGTTGGCGCCGCCTGGTGGACTTGTGGCGAATTCTAAACAGCTGCACTGCAATCCCAGACCTGGACTAAAAGGATTCCTCTAGACCAAGTTTACATGAGCTGGGAGGTATGGGAACCTCCGCTAGCTTTGCACAAGTCTCCTACCTTGCCTCCTCCCACCCGCGTTTTCCTGTCCCCCCCCCCCTCCTCCTGGCCCCCTTTCGGTGTGTCGGTCTTCCTCACCATACAGATACATCTCCCTATAAAAGTGCTCCCAAATCAGCGGGCAAGGACAGTCTGAGGGCGGAGGGCAGAACGAATCCAGACTTTATTGTCAGGGAGAGGGAAAAGGGGAGGGCCAGGGTGGGGGGCCAGGGTTGCTACATTGTCAAGCAGAAAGAGTTGGTGGGGAGGGGAAGGCCTGTGGGGGCCGGTCTCCCTCCCGGGTTGGAGGTGGGAAGGGCTGACAATACGGAAACCACAGAAGGGGGGGGGTGTCACGCCCCCGCCCGAGTTGTGCAGTGGAGGGGACAGCCATGAGGTCTAGGAGCTGGGACGGGGGAGGCTACAGACTCGGCGAATCCTGCGGAGAGGGAGGGGCGGGGGCGAGGCTTCTATTGCTTTTTGCTCACAGTTTTGCGGAAGGCGAGGCGGGGGTGGGCTTGGACTGGACACCCCTTGCCCCCCTCGGTACCCCTTGGGCGATGGGTGCTGGTGAAAAGAATGGAACCCGGACTGGGGAGGAAGAAGGCGAGGGAAGGGTCTATGGGGGCATCTCCTTGGTCCCACCCAAGTGCCAGAGATGCCCCCAAGTGCTGCCCCTTGCAATGGGCCCGGCTAGCCCTGGGGCTGGGGCATGGTGCGGGGCGGGCACAGTGAGGTTGCCGGCGGTAAAACCAAAGTGCTTATGAGGGACCCGGGATCCCGCTTGCTCCCCTCCCCCTGCGGAGGACGGGCGTGTTCACGGAAGCGCTTCAGTTTGGGGTAGGGGGCCGGAGTCCCAGAGTCCGCTTATTGCCAAGAAATCCATTTCTGCCCCTCGGGCCCCGACCATGGCTTGTGAACCCCGTTTTGTGCTAGGTTTGAGGGGGAAGGGCTGGATGGACATGGCTTTTGGGAGGGGGGGTGTCCCCAAGGGGGCTCAGGGGTGAGACGGCCCCCCCTTTTCTAGGGGAGAGGGAAGGGCAGGGGGCGGGGTTCCCTGAGATCTGGGGTGTTCCCCCCCTTCTGAAGCCCCCCTCCCCACTACCCCTCCCCTTTCCTGGAACCCCGTACCTCGGGGTGGGGGGGTAAGGAGAGATCATTCAGGGAGCGCCGGGAGGGGTGGGCTGGGAGCCCGGAGGCCTGGGTCCCGGCTTGAATGGGAGGGGCTGGGGCTGAGGTCAGTAGGGGGAGAAGAGGATGGGTCCGTGCGCAGTTCGGATGGGTCCCGGGGCCGGGTGGAGCAGGGGGTGAGTGATCGGCGGTCCCTGCAGAAGAGGTGCGGCGGGAGCTGGGCGCAGGGATAGCGGGGAGCCAGCTGCCGCTGCCATCACTGCAGCCACCGCCAGGGGGCTGGGGAGCAGGCCGCCGGCTAGGGACTTGGGCAGCTCCTTGGAGAAAGTCAGCGTGCCCTGAAGCCGGAGAGAAGCGCAGGGGGGTCATCGGGCGGTCCTGTAAACACCACCTCTCCCACAGCCCCGCCTGCTTCCCTCTTTCCAACCCGCCGAATTCCCCAGCGCCCTGGCCTCACCGCCAGCTCCCCGGCGCCCCTGGGCTTCTTGTGACGGCTCAGTAGTGGGTTGGGCTTCCCGGCCACGCCGTCTCGGTGCCGCCGGCTGGAGATGTGCTGAGGAGGTGATTGGGTGGTGGGTTATGAGCCCCCAGAAAAGAGCAACCGCCAGGGGGCACGGCCACATCGCGGATAACCCAGTTTCAAGTTCTGGGCCCGTTTCCATTTTTAGCAGAGGTAGGAGCCTTAAGAAGGGACCTCACCCAAGCTTCTGGTCCTCCCTGCCCCCTCAGCAGGTAGAGCTCCCCAGAATTCCTGGGGAGGGCCTTAGACTCACCTGTTTAAGTTGGACCTCCGAGTTGACCTTGACATTGCAGATCTCACAGTGGAAGGTTCGGTCTTGGGCAGGAGCCTCTGGTTCCCCGGGGGTGGGAGGCCCCAGCCTAGGGTAAGCTTTGATGGGACCCAGCCCACTTCGGGCCTCCAGAATTGTCTTGTGCTTAGTACCTGGAGCCCACAGAGGGCAGGAGGTAAGGGGTAGAGGAACAATTTCCAGGCCGACTAGACCTTAAATACCCACATTCCCAGTGACTATATGGGAGGGATGCACAAGTGTGGGGTTTTTCTAGCCCCTTGGGTTCCTCCCAAATACAAGGTGGGCCACAGGAGAGTCACAGTGAAAGAGGGTGGAGGGGGAGCTGAGGCAGTAAGGGGCTAAGTACAGGGGGAGATGGCTGGGGAAGGAGAGAGCCTGGTAGCTCTTGGAGGCTCCAGGATGTTGGAAGCCAGGGAATCAGGATATAGGAAGCAGGGTGGGCAGAGGACTGGAGAACATGTTTGGGGAGGGTCCATACCTTTGTTATGTGCCTCGAGCTGGGATAGGGAGTTCACAGCCACTTTGCACAGAGCACAGTAGAGCAGTCGCTTGGCTTTCTCCTCCTCTTCCTTGCTGCCCCCAGGCAGGGAAGCTGAGGCTGGAGTCCCCCCTTCACCCTTGATTACCCCACGGCCAGTCTCTGGAACACTTGGAGGGGATGGGGAGCCAGGCTGTTTCTCTGGGGATCCTGGGGCTGGACCCAGTCCATTCTCTGTGGAAACTGTTGGGGTAAAACACTGGGTCACCCCAGAGAGTTCTTGGAGAACATTCTTCATGTGGACACCCACCTCCATTTCCTGGAGGGCAGGGGCCCAGGAGTCCCCACCCTGTGACAACATGCATGTTGTCATGCATGGATCAGAACCAGATGTGGTTCAGTTGCCACAGGCTGGGTGTGAGACTCTAGAGCCTGGTTCATTCTCCATGAGCTAGGAATGGCTGGTTGGGGGATCTGGCTCCACCAGCCTACCTGGAGGGTAAAGCTGGCATTCTGCCCAGCCAGAGGGTGAGGTGTGGAATAAAGATTCATCCCCCAGTGGCCTGCTAGCTGTAGGAAGGGGCAGAACCAGGATAAAGGAAGGTCAGGAGAGGCGGATGCAGGCATGGCAAAGGGAAACAGAAAGAGCAGAACCAGAGAGGGAAGAAACAGGGATGCAGGCTGCTCTATAATTCATGGCTCAATTAAAGATGCACAGGCCCCAGGCCTCAGTGCTGGGTTCTGGCCTCTGTACAGGGGAAACTCTAGCGCTCCCATTCTCCCTCCAACAGACGATCCAGTTTCCGGGTCAAGAGGAGGCCTGCAGTTGGGGTAGGGAGCTGTTGGGAAGGGAACTCCTGACCCCTGCAGGTGTTCATTTGTTTGTCCATCCTATGATTCTTCCGCTTATTTCTCTTACTCATTTCTGACATCCTCCACCTTCACCCCAATCCAGAGAGAGCATCCACATCCCAGTCTGGACAGGACTTCATGGTTTATGAAAGCAGGATAGGAATAGTTATCTTGCTCTGATCCTCAGAGAGTATAGGAACTAAATGAAGTAATATGTGGAAGATACCTAGAACAGTGCTATGAGAGAAATGTTAACTAGTCAGATATGGTGATACATGCCTGTAATCCCAGCAACTCAGGAGGCACAGGCAGGAGGATCCCAAGTTCAAGGCCAGCCTTCACAACTTTTAAAAAAATTTTGTTTTTTAGATGTTGATGGACCTTTATTTTATTCATTTATTTATATGTGGTGATGAGAACGGAACTCAGTGCCTCACACATGCTAGGCCAGCGCTCTACCACTGAGCCACAACCCTAGCCTGAGCCTTCGCAACTTAGGCACTCAGGACCTTAGCAAGAACGTATCTTAAAATAAAAAGTAAAAAAGGGCTCCATTCCCAGTATCACACACAGAAAAGAAATGTTAACTATCTCTCCACCACTACTACAACAATCACCATCATCAATGTCCCCCCATTTTACAGAGATGTTAACAAACTAAACCAACATGATCAGGCTAGGAAAGAGCCTGAGCACAATTAGAACTCAGGCCCGCCCTTCCATCTGCGGATGCCTGAGGGTGGTTCCCAGCGTGTGTGGTGAGTGGGGGCCTGGGCGGTGCACAGGCTTGTTTCTCATTCTTCTTAGGGTGAGGCAGGAAGGGCAGGCCAGGATAGAAGGAAATGGGGACATGTGGGGATGTTGGATCTCTTTGGAGTTGGCCATGACTGCCACTGGATGTGGTAATCCTAGGATAGGGGTGCTCATATCTTCCTGTCCCCATAATCCCTCTTTCTAGTCTCTTGGAAGTATGGTTGAGGATGGCCACTAGCCATGAGGGAAAAAGAACTTCAGAGTGGCTTTTTGTAAACCTAGAAATGACCTCAAAGATCTTAAAAGTCTCACTCTCTTATTTGCCAGAAAAGAAAACTGGCCCAGAGAAGTCCAAAGGTCTAGCCGAGATCATCCAGGGAGTTCCTTGGGTTTCTTGAACTCAGTCTTCTCGGAGGAGAGCCCCAGCAGGGCAGGCACTCCAACATCCTGATTCCCTCTCTCCAGCATGAAGGGGCCTCTCTCTGGATTGGATAGTTCCCCTTTTCTTGGGGAGGTTTGCCAGGTGGCCTCACCCTAGCCCCTCTCTGAGTCATTGAGCAGAGAGGACAGACAGTGGTGACTCTGTTGAGAGGAGCTGAGGTGAGGGGGTGAGGGTGACAGGATGGAAATTTTACATCACTGTGTTTGGCTCCAGGACACACCTTGGGTGGGAGTGGGGGTGGGGGTTGGGAGTAAGGGAGGGAGACAGAAGCAGGGGAGAGTTAATGAAATGGGGAGAGACCAGAGAAGTAAGAGATCAGTTGAAGGATGTGGGAGATTCAGACACACCTGGTCGGGGGGCTACACCTTCCCCATTTGTGGGGGTGCTTCCTGGTGGAGCTGGGTCTCCAGGTTCCCGGATGCCAGGCTCTCTGCCTCGGGTCTTGGCGGCCTCAATGCCTTTGACTCTTCGGGCATGGCGGTTACCCTTGTAGTGTGCCTCGGCCTGACTCTTTAGGGATGGAAGAAAAAAATGGAATCTGAGATCACTTTTCATCGCCTGATCTCCCCACAGGGCTCCTCAGCTCCTGGGGTGGCCTCAGCAGGCTGCAATGAATCTCCCTGTACTCCTGAGATGTAAAGCCCCACGCTAATCAGTCTGCTCATTCCTGAAGCTTGGACAAACACGTCAGGCATGACTCTCTGGGAATCTGGATTCCCGCTTAGCCCAGACTGCATCCCACTACCACACCTAGGACCTGACTGCAGACTCAGGCCCCAGACCTGGGGACCACAAACCTGTGGGAGAATCCTAAACTGGGAGGGGCCTAAGATGTGGTCAGCTGGCATCCTCTTAGACCCTAGGCCTATGTCCTTATCCTCTGCCCCCAGGATTCTGCCCTTGCTGCTTTTACCCTCAGACTGGGAGTCCTAGGAGCTCCGATGCCTGGGTTCTATCCTGATGACTCCCCCTAGGTCTCATTTTCCCTGAAGCCTCTGTGGACACCCTAGAGGACCCTGGCCTCAAGCCCAGCTCTGGAGACAGAAGACAGCAGTAGAGACAGCTGTCAAAACAGAGCCACTGAATGGGGGAGGGAAAGGGAGGGAAAAAGAGGGAAGGGCTGTTTGCTATTGGCTCCCACCTCTCCAATCTTGTTCCCTTCACCAGTGAGTGGAGACAGGGTTGGAGGATGCCTAGGGACCAAGCTAAATAGGGGCCTAATGCTGGGTTGATCTTGGCTCCACCCACTGCCTGCCCCTACCCTCCGTTCCCATTTGTACCCCTGCTAAGAATGTATGATCCTGGAGGCACAAGGTCACTTAGACAGGGGTAGAAATAAAAGGTGTAGATAGGCAGGAAGAGAACACTGGCAGCCCAGTGGTGTGCAAGGCCCGCGGCATGGGGTGTGTGTGTGTGTGTGTGTGTGTGTGTGTGTGTGTGTGTGTACTGGATAGAGAAACAGAACATGCTTTTATTTTCTCTACTCAGCAGAATGAGGCTCTGCTGTTTTTCTCCAAAAGCTCTCAGAGCCTGTATGCTATGAAGGTCCCTCTACACCCAAACAGGAGTCCCACTGGAGCCTTAGAGGGAGGAAATCTGGGTGGCTGGACACCTGGGTTTGGGGTTTTGGGTGGCTTCTCCCCATGGGGAAAGTCCCAGACTTTGTGTGTGATTTGAAGGGAGAAGGGCAGAAATGGGGTAGAGAGAAGAGGAAGCCAGGGGGTTAGAGGGAAGTGAGCAGGCCCAGGGAGGAGTCTAGCAGAGGCCAAAGAGGACAGAGGCTCTGCAGGGGAGCCAATGACTTAACTCAGCCCTGCACCTGAGGACCAGAGGGCCAAAGGTCACACTCCCACCCAGACACCTACATTCTAAGAAGGTCTAAACATGGAATACCTCAGTCTCTGAGGAAGGGAGGAAGGGGCCAGCTTCAGAGGATGGGTCTACTCACGTCACCACACATAGTCAGGGCTGGGGTTGTGGCTCAGTGGCAGAGTGCTTGCCTAGCATGTGTGAGGCACTGGGTTTGATTCTCAGCACCACGTATAAATAAAATAAAGGGCCACTGACAACTAAAAAAAAAATAAATTAATTTTAAAAAATCCAAAAAACGGGGCTGGGGAGATAGCTCAGTCGGTAGAGTGTTTGCCTTGTAAGCACAAGGCCCTGGGTTCGATCCCCAGCACCAAAAAAAAAAAAAAAAAAAAAAAACCAAAAAACCCCACATATGACCTCTTACTTCCCTGAAGTGCCTCCCAGCAGCTCTCGCCTATCCCACAGTATCCCCACTCCTTGTTCTTCCCTCAACATGCCTTTAATCCTTGCCCCTCACCCAGAGGTCCCAGTCTCTGCCCTCCTCAAGGTCCCCTGGCTGCCCCTGTCCCAGGGGTGGGACAAGCAACTGGGCTTCTTACCTGAGAATTGAAGCGGATTTGACACACATTACAGGAAATGACAGGCCGCTTGGTCTTGAGCAAGGGTCCCCCAAAAGTGTGGGAGAGCACAGCCTTCTGCACAGGGTCCATCTGTGGAGACAGGCTAGAGTGAGCCAGGAACCCCAGCATAAGTCCATCATCCCCCCGACTGGCAGCAGCTGGGTTAAACCAAGGTCCCAGAGCTTTTTCCTCTAGCTCAGTCTTCATAGCACTGGAAGGGACCTGATGGAGTCATTGGACCAATGCTTCTATTTCACAAAAAAGTAGAAGTGGTTTGCCCAAGGTCACATCATGAGTTAATATCTCAGCTGGAACTGGATCCTGGACTCTTGCCTTGGTTCATCATACCATGAAGGTCCAACTCTGTCATCTTGACCTGTCTCCTACAGCTAGCTAATCTGCCAGAGGTCTGCTGACACGAAGTCCTAAGGAACCCTAGAACTTTGGGCCTTTCACTGAAGCTTCTGAACCCTTTTGGCCCCCTCTGGTGTAAGACTTTCTGCCCAGTCCATCCTCTGGTTCCTATCTTCCCATTCCTGGGATCCAGTTTGCCCTTAACACTCTTTCTGTGGACCATTTTTTTTTTTTTTTTTTTTTTTTGGTACCAGGGGTTGAACCAGGGGTGTTTAGCCACCAAGTCACATCCCCAGTTAGCCCTTTACATTTTTTTTTTTTTGAAATATTTTTAAGTTGTAGATGACAAAATGCCTTTATTTTTATTTTTTGTTTTTAGTTGCAGATGGACACAATATCTTTATTTGGTTTATTTAGTTTCATGTGGTGCTGGGGATTGAACCCAGTGCCTCACACATGCTAGGCAAATGCTCTATCACTGAGCTACAACCCCAGCCCCCAATGCCTCTATTTTACTTATTTATTTATATGTGGTGCTGAGAATTTAACTCAGTGCCTCACATATGCTAGGCAAGCACTCTGCCACTGAGCTACAACCCCAACCCTGCCCTTTTACTTTTTATCTTTTTTTTTTTTTTTTAAATTTAGAGACAGGGTCTTGCTGAGTTGCTTAGGGCCTTGCTAAATTGCTGAGGCTGGCTTTGAACTCATGGTCTTCCTGTCTTGTCCTCCCGAGCTGCTGGGATTACAGGTGTGCGTCACTGTGCCTGCTCTATGGACCTTTTTAAGGCAGCACCTTCTAGAGCAAGTAAAAGAATCAGAAGAGCCATAGTGTCACATACCTGTAATCCCAGTAGCTTGAGAGGCTGAAGTAGGAAAAATTGGAAGTTCAAAGACAGCCTCAGCAACTTAGGGAGACCTTGCCTCAAAATAAAAGATATGTAAAGGGCTGGGGATGTGGCTCAGTGGTTAAGTGCCCCTGGGGGTGGTTGAGTTCCCAGTACCCCAAAAAAAAAAAAAAACAGAGGGGAATAGGTGGCTGTAGCAAATAATGGGGTGTAAGAAGGGAGCTGGAATAGCCTAAGGCAGCCCAGTTATCTTCTGAACCTTCTCTCCCTGATCACAGGGCTTCTGGGGCAGGGCTGTGGTCTGGGTAGGATTAGGGCCATCTCTGCCTCCACCCTGGGTCAGCAGATGTCTTTGCAGTCTTCTGCCAAGAGTTCACGAGGAGCGAAGAGGATGGGAGTTTCTCTGAGGCCTTCTACTATCAGAGGATAAAGCCAAGGGCCTAGAGGCATGAAGATTGCCTTCCAGAACAACCCTCCTCCCCCTGGGCCCCTAGGCGGCCAGGGAGAGGCAGGACTGACTGGAACGAAGCTGAGGCTGAGGATTGGGTGATGGCTGAAACCGCTTATAAGAACAAACCAAGTTAGGGGTGGAACCTTATCTTCAAGGTGGAAGGAATCAAGTAAGACAGAATTGCTAGAGAATTGGGGGTCCTTAGTTCTTCACTTGAGTCCCTGCTTGTGCCCAGGTTTCAGGGTTTCCAGTGAGACGCTGCGAGAGAGGGATCATGAAGCAGGGGTAAGGAGGGTTGGAGACCGGAAAGCCCAGATGTCTTGACTTCCCTGCCTCCCCCAGGAGTCTCACCAGCTGGGTGGGTTAATATCAGGAAAGGGGCTTTCAGCATCCCTTGTGAAATGGGCAGCAGCCTCACCTACGCTGCCTCATTTTGGCAATGGTGGATGCAGGAACCAGGACTGGGTTCAGATAAGTGTCTGACAAACATCAATATCTTGACTGACCCTGGGCTGGAAGGAGCCCCTCTCAATGCTGTCTTTTCACCTCCTATCAGCTTCCTGGAAGCCCCAGTTACATTCAAGGAAAAGTCTAACAGGAGAGGAATGGGTGTATGCATGTGTGTGTGTGTGTGTGTGTGTGTACTAGGCAGGCTGTGATCAATCTGTGCATGGGTAGAGTGTGAATGAGTGTCATGTACTGTGTGTACATCATTTATGTATCAACAGTTCTGTGTTGGGGGCTTAGCTGACACCAAGAATGGTCGGGTTGTGTAATCTTCAGCTGTGTGTTTATCTGTGTAAATATATGATGTGTTTGGCAGAAAGAAAGACAGACCAAGTTGGAGAAGGCTTTAATCACAAAGGGGAGACAGATTGCTGCTCTCAGCTCCCAGTCTCCAGGTCTAAGTTTTTCCTATTCAGAGACCCTCCTCCCCCAACTCTGCTCCAGGGTTCTCCTAAACCTTGGGCTTCCTCACATGCTGGGTGGGGAATGGGAATTCAGCCCAGACAGAAACCCAATCTGGGCCAGGAAACCTAAGTCGGATGAAAACAGTAGGGAGAGAGGAATGGGATGTAGAGGGGAGGGCAGCGTCTCCTGGTTCTATCTCTGCCCCACCCCACTGCCCCAGCCTGCTCCCAGGAGGGGATGAGGACCCAGGATCCTGAGGATGAGATGTGGCCTGACCATCCAAACCTCCATTCCCTGAGAATCCTGGCCCCACCTGGGTCCCTCCTCCAGGGTGAGAAAGTAACTCTTGCACAGCCTCCTCTCCAGGTTAAAGTCCAGAAACACCAACTGGGGGCAGGGAGGGTAGCACTGGAGTCAGGCAGGCCTTTCCCACCTTCTCTTCAAGAACAGAGGAGACACCAGGTTGAAGGTGAGGGCTCTTGGGTCTAATCCTGGTGCAGGTGGAATGTGAGCCACTGAAGTGCTGCTTCAGGCCAAGGTCAGGAGGCCCCGGTGACCTAGATGAAGGCTCCCTGGGGAGAAGTGGAGGCCAGCATCTCCCAGAGCCCATCTCACTCCACAGCCTCTTCTATGGGATGTTGGCCTACAGACTGTGTGGACAAGTCCACCAAACAGTCCCCTCCCATGTGCCCTCCAACAGCAAACGTGAAGGGGAATAGCTCCCTCAAGCTGGGGCAAAATGAATCAGGAAGGGCAATGGGGATAGAGGGAGGAAACCAGATCATGAGGGGGAAGCTATGATTATATTTCCTTCCATTCCTCTCTATGTGATGGAACTTGCAGTCCCTTGTCTGACCACCCCACTTCCCCACCCCTCAAAATGAGGTGACAAGCCGCAAGGGAAAGGGGGTGGAATCTCAAGGATGGGAAAACCTGAGGAACACGAAGGGCCGACACAGGGAAGATAAAAAGAGCAGGTGGAAGCTGGTGGGGAAGGGATGCTGGGGAAGGGATGCTGGGCCAGGGTTGGTGAAGAGGGAGCTGAAAAGTGAGGTAATTTGAGGGTAGGTGTAGGACCTGATGGGAGGTCTGAAGATCTGGGGGCTCCAAGGACCTGGGAAGCAGAGGTTAGGGTATCCAGTATGGTGGCATGGTCTGGGGGCACCAACTGGGATCCTGAGGCTGGTTAGGGCCGTGCCGGTGTGGGGGATGGGCCGGACAACCCGCGGACTGGGCGAAGCGAGAGGTGGCCAGCCCCGCAGGGGCGGGCGGGGATGGGGTGGGGGGGCGCTGCGGCAGCGCGGAACCCGAGAGAGAGGAGGGGCCGGGTGGCTTACCCTGCGGGACCCTGGGGGCCGCGGCTCCATGGCCCGGGTGGCGGACCCGGGCGGGGGGGCCGAGCCTGGCCGGCCGGGCAGGCCGGGGACGCGGCGCTGGTTGCCCGGGCGGCTCGGGCTGTGAGGCCGGGCGGGTCGGGAGACTGGGAGGCGGCGCCGGCCGGTCTGGAGCCCGCCCCGGAGGCGGGGCCGAGGGCGGTCCGAGGACGGGGGCGGGGACGGGGAACTGGAGAGGAGTGGAGGGGGGATAGACCCAACAGGCTAGAGGGGATGTCCAAGTCCAGGCGCCGCTTCCCGGAAAGACCTTCTCCGGGCGAGGGGCCACTTGGCCCGGCGGCATAGGCAATGAACAGCTGACCCAAGATGCCTCCACTGGGGTTCCTTCTTGGGTCCAATGTCCAATCCTATGGTCGACTCTGTCTAGCTCGGACATTTGTCCTTTCTTTCACCCCTTCTGCCCTGATCCTCGCTCCTCTGCTGACAGCGTTTCTTGAGAGTCCGCAGACAACCCATTCCCAGTTCCCTCTGCACACAGTCCCTATGCTGCGCCTTTTTCAAGTCTCTTACCCCGCAAGAGTGGGAAACCGAACCCAGGTACCCAGGTGTCAGGCACTGCTCTCTCAGCAATTCTTCCAAATGGTGGGGTTGGGGCTCCCAGTACAGAAGCGACCTCAGACTAGAGACATCATGCCTAACCGCTTCTCTCCCTCTCCCCTCATCTGACACCTGCCGGGCGCACCAGGTTCTCTAAGCTTAAACCACGCTTCGTGCACTTACTGCCCTCTGGCGGTCGAGTTGGGTAGCACTGGGGCGTGAGCGGCAGGAAAGCAAAGCAGCCCACTCCCCAGGACACCTCATTCTCTGTGGATAGGGCTTGGGATCCTACTATCTCATCTCTGGGTCTCATCCCCTCCCATCTTACCTAAGGCAAAGAGATGACTGAAGCAGGGTACTGGATCCAGGGAGAAGTTGCCTTTGGGAGACAGTGAGGGACATCCAAGGGCAGAAGGAAGCAGTGGAGTAAGTGGGAGGAGAATGAAGGGGGACAGCAATGCGGGGTGGATTGAGGGGGGAAGGTATGATGGGTAGGAACTGCCCCAGTAGGAAAGAGAGCTGGAGGTACCAGTCCCCAGACGGCTAAAGGTGCCATGAGTAATAGTACCACCTCCAGCAGCACCTAATGTTGATTGAGCCCTTGGAATGTGGCTGCTCTGTACTGAACTCTTTGCATGGATTATCTAATTTAATCATCACAACCACTATTTGAAGTAAGTACTATTATTATCTTCATTTTATAGACGAAGGAACTGAGGTTTAGAGAGGTTAAATAATTTGCCCAAGGTCATAAGCTAGTAAGTGGCTGAACTGGGATTTGAATTTAAACCTGGGCAGCTTGACTCCAAAGCCATGTACTTAACTGCTGCACAGTACTTCCAAAGGCCTGTCTGCAGCTTTTCTGCAGTCCTCATTCCCCTGCAGAATTTGACACTATTGATGCAGCCCGACACACTCTCTCCCTTGGCTTCTCCAACTCTACAAAAGTGTATTTCCTCCCCTGCCCCCTCCAGTGGCTCCTCTGTTTCCTTTAGGGAGCCTCCTCAGGTTTCCACTGCCTAATTCTGCTTATTCCTCAAGGCTGAGTCCCTGACTATCCTACCTTCTCTTTCTGCTCTTCCCTTAAACCAAAATAATAGCAATATGGGCTGGGGTTATTGCTCAGTGGCAGAGCACTTGCCTACCATGTGTGAGGCACTGGGCTCGATCCTCTGCATCACACATAAATAAATAAATAAATAAATAAAATAAAGGTCCATTAACAAGTAAAAAATTTTTTAAAAATAATAGCAATAACGTAACAATCATACCAGCTAATATTGATTGAACGCTTACTTGGTGCTAGGTGTTATGATTATATAATACAATTGTTACAACCTCGTGAGTTAATACTATTACTATCCCATTCTACAGATGGTAAAATTGAGGTTCAGGATGGATAAATGCCTTGCTTAAGGGCACATAGCCAGTACAATGGACCATCAATTCACATTCTGACAGTCATATGCCAAAGCTGGTGATGTTCAATTTCTGCTGCACTCTCCAAGCCCAACTATGCTCATGCCTTTATGTATGTATGTATGTATGTATGTATGTATGTGGTGATGGGAATTGAATCCAGAGCCTCATGCATGCTAGACAAGTGCTTTCTAGTCCTTCACTGAGCTACACTTACAGATTCCATGACTTATTTTTCTTTCTCCTCTTCTTCTCCTCCTCTTTTTCCTCCCTGCTCCCCTCCCCCACTTCTCCTTCTTCTGTTTGTTTTTTGATACTAGGGATTGAACCTGGAGACCCTAGCACTTTTTATGTTTTAATCTTGAGAAAGTCTCGCTAAGTTGCTGAGGGTCTCATTAAGTTGCTGAGGCTGGCCTTCAACCTGCCTTAGCTTCCAGAGTTGCTGGGCTGACAGGTGCGCAGCGCCACACCAGGCACATGGCTTCAAACAGCCCACGAAGCAGTGGAGACAGGAGCCCTGTGGAACTCAGAAACCTGGATTATTTACGTAAATCAATTAGATAACTTTGCAACCTTAGACAAGTCACTTAACCTCTCTGAGTCCATATATTCTCGCCTATAAAATATGGACAAAGCACTCCCATAATCCCAACTACCTGGGAGACTGGGGCAAGAGGATCTTGAATTTGAGCCCATCCTGGGCAGACCAGTGAGGCCATGGTATCAAAACAACATAAAAAGTAAATAAATTTTAAAAACTGGAGACAACGATGGGGTGCTGAGACTTAAGGGTAAGTGTAAGTCAGGTATTCAGAGAGGGGGAAAGTACTCCCCATACCTTAGGTTCCAGTTATACCCAATCAACGGCACTTTCTCAAGTGTTCTTTTCCAGTCCTTGCTCTTGTAATTTGCTTCAATCTGGAACATTGTTTAAGGACATTTTAAAAATCCTACTAATAATTCTTCAAAGCCTAAATCATGTTACCCACTCCATCTAGGTTAAGTCCTTTTCTCCTCTGTTCTCCTTTTTCCTGCTTAAGTTTGGTTGGTCCCTTAGGTACTTCCATCTCCAGCAAGTCGTGTTTGACACTGCTTTGACTCCCACGAAAGCTAAATGCCTCTGACACACTCCTCAACACTATTCCTGCTCAACTGTGAGCTCCCTACGGCTGAGGACTGAGTCCTGTGCCCCTGATACCAGGCACAGTGCCCAGCACATGATACATGCTCAAAAATAATTTTTTTTTTTTGGTTAAGTTGGATTGTTGTTAGTGTTTCTGTCACAATATTCATAATCTTCTCTCTGTTCTACTGGGTACATATCTTTTTTTCCTGAATATAAAGTCCTTTAAAATAGGAGTTTCTTGGGCTGGGGCTGTGTCTTAGTGTAGAGCACTTGCCTGGCATGTGTGAGGCACTGGGTTCAATTCTCAGTACCAGATAAAAATAAATAAATAAAAATAAAAGGTCCAGGCTGGGGTTGTGGCTCAGGAGTGGAGCGCTTGCCTAGCACGAGTGAGGCACTGGGTTTGATCCTCAGCACCACATAAAGAAGCTAAATAAAGTAAAGGTATTGTGTTCATCTATGACTAAAAAAAAAAATCTAAATAAAATAAAAGATCCATTGACAACTGAAAAAAAAAAAGAAGGGCTATCTTATATTTATCCCTCCTGTCTGCATTGTATCTAGATCTGTGCCCTGCTTATAGTCAATACTCAATTTTCTCTTGTAAAATGAGAATAATAACAACAGTCACCCCAAAGGGTGCTATAAGGGTTAAAGGTTAAGATTTGAAAAGCACTTTGTAGACATTAAAATGCAATGCAAATATTGGTTTAGGTTCTTCTGGAGATTTTGGAGAGTGGCTAAGGAATAAAGAGAATTCTATTTGGAGTAAGATGTTATGGGTTCAAATTATATCTTGGACACAGATTGCATCAACTTACAGAAATGACTGAACCCTGTCTGGGCACAGTGGTTACCCCTGTAATCCAAGTAACTTGGGAGGCTAAGGCAGGAAGATCCCAAGTTCAAAGCCAGCCTCAGTGATTTAGAAAGGCCCTAAGCAACTTAGCAAGACCCAATCTCCAAATAAAACACAGAAAGGCCTGGGGATGTGGCTCAGTGGCTAACCTCAATTTTTGTTGTCCCATTTGTCGAACAGGAATATTAATGTCTACCTTGTGGGGTTGTGGTGAAGATTAAAGGAAGTTGGATATGGAAACATCTGCTGCAGTCTCTGCATACTCCATTCAGTTTGTGTTTGTGGCCAAATGTGCTTTGATGGTGGATGATCTGAGTTGAGTAAGGCTGAATCCCCAACCTTTAGCTTCAGCCCTCTCTCCAGGCCTCAAGTTCTAGTTGACTGTTGGACTTTAAGTTGCTGAGGCTGCAGTCCAAACTTGTAATCCTCCTGCCTCAGTCTCCTGGGTTGCTGAGATTATGGCATGCACCACCACACTGAACTGTTGGACCTTTTCAGTTCAATGTTCTCCTGTAAAACTCTCAGCATGTCCCAAAGAATTCAGCACCCTCAGCCCTGACAGCCTCCTCCTCTAAACCCTGCCTGTGTCATGGTGACTTCTTCCTCCCAGTCGCAAAGGCCTGAACCTTGGGTCATCCTTGACTCATCCTTTCTCTTCTCCCCAACCCCTGAACACCAGTTGGTCACCAGGCCTGTCAGTATGTCCTTGGAAACACCTCACCCTTCCCCCTTCCTCTCCCTCACCCTGCTGCTGCCACTTGCCCAGTGTGACTTTCCTCCAGTCCCACACTGCTGGAGCAGCCTCCTAACTGGGCCCCCTCCTCCAGGCTTACTCCTTCCCAGCCTCACTCAGACTTCTCCAGTCACCTTCCTCAAAGGCTGCGCTTAGCAAGTCATGCTCCTGCCCAAGAATGGGTAGTGGCTCCCTACTTCATGTTGTAGTAAACAGACAACTCTGCCAACCCTCCAAGCCCTACCCACAGATCCTACCTACCTAGCTAGGGCTCCAGAGAGCTAGAACTTAAAGGGAGGCATGCTTGCCTACCTGCTTATCCCCTTTCCGGATTCAGCATGTACACCCCGCCACCTCCCTACTGTCACTACCACTCCTTAGGCCTTATTACTTTTCTGGATGGTCTGGCCATCACAGGAGGTCTAAGTGAGATCATTCACACAAAACACTCCACGTGGTGTTGGTCGATAGCAGACTTCAGTAAATATTAACTATTATTATTGTGGTTAATACTATACCAGATAGCTGACAAAACTTGTAATTGACTAGAAGTGAGGAAGATTAAGTCATAAGAAGAGATAAAGAATTAAATATAGGAGTAGAAGAGGGCAGGGGTGGGCTGGGGAAGGCGGCTGCTACTCACCGTACTGTAGTTGAAGAGGCTCAGGGTGGGGGCCGGCTCCAGAGGGAAGGGCAGAATCTGCTTGAGGTCCAGCGGGGGCTGCATGATGGGGGGCTGCCGCAGCAGCGGGAGGGGCCCTGCCCGGCTCAGGCTGCCTGGAGGGCAGAGAAAGCATTCTGTAGGGTAGGGAGATTGAAGCTGGGGAAGCCCGCCCAAACCTGGCATTCCCATTCCCTCGCTGGGGCCCCGCACTCAGAAGTGTGACCCCCATGCGTGCACATGTGTGAGCCCTGTATACACACTTCCCCTGCTGACTCCGGAGCCCTGGAGCAGGTCCTCCTCTGTGGGCCTTCCCTTCTGGGTGGTTTTCACTTCCCCTTCTCATCTCCCTTCCCCTAAGACCTTTAGGTACTTTACAGACCTAGGAAAGCCTAGACCTTCCTTGCAGGCTGCCTGCTGGACCAACAGGAACCCTGAGCCCCAAGCTCCTGGCCACTCCTTGCTTCCCTGGCATTGCTTGCCCTCTGGATAGTCAAAGGTTTGTTATCATCCCAGGAAGGACAGAGTCAACTGGGTGATTCATGCCACTGCCCAAGGGGACCATGAAGCCAAGATCTGGGGGAGGGGTGCAGAATTTTTCAGGTTCCCAGGAGTTATGATTTTGTTCCAGCCATAACTCTTAATTAACTGCTGACCTCTCTGGGGGTAGGTAGTGAGTCGGTGGATGGTCTGGGCCATTCTCCGGGACCCCCCTCCAACCCTCTTCAGTCCTCCCCAGGCCCTTTGTCTCACCGGGAGTGCTCAGCTCCAGCTCTGCAGGACAGCCACCACCCGGCCTCTGACCCCAAGGGGAAATGAAAGTGGAGGCCTTCTCTCCAACTACCCTCCCCTGAAACGTTCTTCTCCTCCCCCTAGAGTCATGGGAGGAACTCCGCCAGCTTCCAAAGGGAGCCCTGAGTGCAGAGGCACCCAGGACCTTCTGGATATCCTGTGGCCCAGCTGCCTTCTGCGACCCCACAGTCCACCAGCTGCAGAGCTCTGGCTGCCTCCACTACTCCAGCCACCCCCTGCCAGCTACAGGGGTTCCCAGGAACAAAGCAGCCTGCTTGCTTGGCCCCGTCCTCCCCTGACCTTCCTAGGGCAGGGGATCCCCAGGTTCTTCTCCTATTCCCTCCATAGAGACTACCCTCTTTCATACCTTCAGTTTCTGGTGCCCGCTGCCCCCAGGCAGTGGCCTGGCCCTGGCCCCCCAGGGGCCTGGGCCTGACAACGTCCCCTTCCCTTGGTTCTGCCCTCTGCCCCCTCCCTTGCTATCCCCCTCCCCCAGCCCAGTCAGTAGAATCAGCCAATCAGAGTCCTGGAAAAGTGGGGCAGAGGGGAGGGCGGGGGAGCAGGGATTAGGGGAATCTGAGGCGAGGGAGAGGGGGTGGGGAGGGCTCAGGCACAGCTGGGGGCAGGGAGCTGGTCCAGAAAGGTCTGGAGGGGTCTGTCTCTTCCACCCAATGCCAGGACTGGGTGGCCAGGGTGCCTCAGGCAGAGAGGGGTCAAGGCTGCTGGGAGTTTGCGCTTCCAAATTCTAGGGTCTGAAGGAGAGTATAGGATGCTTGGCTTTGGCCCTTGAGCTGTTGGGGGTCTGTGTGTCTTGTGTCCATTTCCTCCTCTGACACCTTCAGGGTTGGGATGGGGTGGGTGAAGACAGACAGCGAGTGAGAGAAAATGGTAGAGTAGCAGAAGCAGGAATAAGTAACTGAGAAAAAGGACAGAGACTCTGTGACAGAAGAGGGTAGAGAACCATGGAAAGATGGAAGAGTGAAATGAGATATAAAACAGAGCCTGCTGAAAAGCAGGACATAGAGCTAGAGGTTAGGGTGGGAAGACCAAAGGGCAGAGAATGGAGAGAGGGAGAAAGAGGAAGAGAAGAGAGTGAAAAGACAGACTGACAGTTTGGCCCTCTTCCCTTCCCGATCTGTCCCCTCATGGCCTCCCCCTAGGCCCCACCTCTCTTCTCTGCCTGGCACCCAAGGCCAGGGCAGCCTTAACGAGCCTCAGGAATGGTGAGAGAAACCTGAGTGCTCCCAGAGTCCCCAGCATCCCGCCCCCACCCCAGCAGCTGGTTTGGGGCTGGCACTTGACCTGCTGCAGCAGGAGGGACTGCAGCTTGGCTCTGGGCTCTCTAACCTCCCACTCCTCAAAACCATCGCAGGGGAGAGAGCTGAGTTCCAGAAAAAGCCACGGGAAAAAAATCAAGGAGCCACCGTGTGCCAGGCAATGAATTCTGAGTATTATCACATTTAATCTCTGAGGTGACCCAGGCTATGAGGTGACTAGGATTCCATGAAGTAGCTGATATTATTTTTTTCCATTTGGTATGTGAGGAAACCAGGACTGAGAGTAGTTAAAAAAACTTGGCTGATGTCACACAGCCTGTAAGTACCAGGGCTGAGATTCAAATCAAGATCTGTCGCACTCTATAGCAAGTTCCTTCTCTGCTACATCACTCCCAAAGGGCTCTAATTTAACTCTGAAGCAGAGATGTGAGCACAGGCTTCCATCTGGTTGAAGGATAGGATGGGGAGAGCAAGTTCCATGCATTTCCTGGCATTGGAGTCCTCATTTCAACTCCAGAGGGGGATTTAAAAAAAAAAAAAAAAAAAAAAAAAACAAAAAAAAACAGGTACAGCCACTCCGTTCCCTGTGACCAGTAACTCATCTTTTCCACTGATGTGAATGTTGGGGTAGAGGGGAATATGAGAGAGGGTGAAATAAGGGTGGAGTAAGGGAAGGACCAGGGTGGGCAAATGGAGAGTCATTTTTTCCTTTCTGGATTCCTGTGTCCTCCCCTCCACTCTGAAATCTGAGGTGGGGTGAGGGGCAGATGGCAGCTATGGGTTGGGTGGGCAGAAACAGGCCTCTTGGTTTCATATAGCTCAAACCTCAGGTTCTCCCCCCCCCACGCCCCCCGCAACACACACACCTTTTTTGTACTAGGAATTGAACCCAGAGGTGCCTTACCACTGAGCCACATCCTCAGCCTGTTTTTAAAAATTTTTTATTTTGAGACAGGGTCTTGCTAAATTGCTTAGGGCCTTGCTAAATTGCTGAGGCTAGCTTTGAACCGGCAATCTTCCTGCCTCAGTCTCCCGAGTCGCTGGGATTACAGGTCTGCACCACCGCACCTAGCTCCCTCCCTCCCATTTTCTGAGAATAACAATAGTTGCCACTTTTCGAGGGCTTCCTATATGCCAGGCACTTTACATACATGGTTTCCCAGTGGACGGTCCCCTGTGCACTAGCTGGGTGGTTAGCTGGTTTCTCTGACTCTCAGTCTCATTTCTCATCTGTGAAATGAGAACAACAGTACCTGCCTCACAGAGCTGACAAGAGGATTGAACAAATCCATGTCAAGTGCTGGCATGCCACAATGAGAGCTCAATAAATGTTTGCTGAATAAATGAATTCTCATCTTATAGAGGGTGACAGCTGGTTCAGAGAGGGAGTTATCTGACCAAGGTCACACAGCTAGGAGGGGATTTGAACACGCCTGGCTCCAGAGGCAGCACTATACTTTTCTGGGGAAGGAAAGAGGAAAAGGAAAGAATATAGGAAGAACCAGGTGACCAGAAATGATGTAAAAAAAATCTGGGTTTTTATCAGAGAAGGAGAGTAAATTGGAGTGTGTGTAAGTGAAGCACCCATGTTAGGCAGGGCAGGGAGGAGCTGGGGCCTGGCTGGGGCAGGCTTCTCCAGAGAGAAGCTCATTAGAGTAATTACCTCCAGCAGACAGAACCCCACCCAGCTCCATGGGGAATTGCTACATGCTTTATTAAAGACAGTTCCCAACGCACTTTAGAGGGGGCAGGTCGTAGCCCCTCAGATAGCGGACATCTGCCCATTCCTATACCCTGCTTAACTGTGGGCACTTTGATCTTGCTCTGGTTTCCCCGCCAACACTAACCCACCACCAAGCTGCATCTGGCTCCTCCATCCCACTGAGGCCTGGTCTCTTCCTCCTTCTCTTCCCCAGAAGTTCTGGCCAGGTTGGGAGCCCTAGCTCCTTGGTTCTCAGGTGGAGCCCCGGCCTCAGGCCCTGGTGGTAAAGATGGGAGCGTCTGCTGTGAGCTGGCTCAGGGTGTGGCAATGCCTGAGTAGGCACGGGAGCCAGGAAAGGTGCTGGGCAGGGCTGAGAGTAGTGCTGGTCTGAAGGCGAGGCCAGGGTGAGACCAAGCTCAGAGAGAGGCATTGGGGTTAAGGTTGCAAGTAGTTAGGGCTCCAGATGACGAAAATCATAGGGTCAGTACTGGGTTAGAATGGGAATTAGACTCTGAGGCTAAAGGGAGGAATTGAGATATCATCTCATCCATTTCTGTTTCCTTTTAGGCCTTTTGGCTTCTCTTCCTTCCCCAGAAATGCCTAAATCAGGGTGGGGAGCGACTGGAAAGCCTTGAGCTCCTGGGTCTTATCTTCTTGACCAAGTCCAATGTATCTGTCCCCTTCTGCCCCATCCTGGCAGGAGGCAGGTTGAGAGCTGGAAAAGCTTTGAAGTCAAAGATGAAAGAGACAAGGGGATGATTATGAACAACTACTCAAAACATCATCCCTAATAACCCCAGGGTGGGTGTGGGCGGGAGCAGGGCTTAAAGGGAGGAGGAGATTGGGAAGGGAAGAGCAGGGAGGCAGACCTCTGAGAAATCTTTCCCAACCTGACTGGAAGAGGCCTTCTCTTCCGCCTGCCCCTCACAGCACCAGGGCCTCCATGGAAAGGATGGTGCAGAAAGGCTTGGAACAAGGAAGCCAGGCCCAGAACTACCACCTTAAACCTGGGACTCCAACTCTAGATCTCAAGCAGGCTGGGCAGGGACATCTTGGAGACCCTCCAGGGTCACCTAGCACATGGACTCAGTGGTCCATTCTAAATGAGGCATTTAGAGCTGAATACCTTGGTATGGGTCCTGAGGGTGGGACCTGAGCCTGGCAGCTTCCCTCACTCACCTCCTTCCTTAAAGAGGGCTCGGGTGGAGGGCTGGGGTGAGGCCAATTGGTAGAGGGTGTGTTTATGTATGCACACATAATTCATAAGGCTCTGGTTCTATCCTCCGCACCATAATAGAAAAAAGAAAAAGAAAGAAAGAAAGAAAGAAAAAGAAAAAAAAAAAAAAAAAAAAAAAAAAAAAAAGACTGAGGTTTTGAGGGCCCTAGCAGGCTTCCCACCCCTCAGTAGCCTTGGCACAAGGAGGCAGTTAATTACAGGGTGAGGGCAGAGGGCAGAGATGGCACAGGTTGGAGGACAGTGGAACCTGTGCAAAGGGGTCTGAGTCCAAAGTGTGTTGGGGGTGTCCCCCTAGAGGATGGGGGTGGTATTCGAAGAAGGCTGTGGAATATCTTCCCCTACTAGAATACTCTTGGGAAAGAGGCACGGAAGAAGTCATTCATGCCTTGTTCTCATTCATTTAATAGATATGATGGAGTGCCAGGTGGAGGGGAGTGAGGCATAAAGTGGTGAGAGAGGCCACACAGGAGGAGGAGAGAAGCAAGGCGGATGGGTCTCTGCTAGCGAAGTCAACAGGGTAACAGGGATGAATTCAAAGAAGAAAAGAAAGGCAGATAGATAGCAGAGGGTCTCAGGAGAAGGAGGGTAGGAGCCAGTCAAGCCCTCTGGGCATCAGCTGGATCCAGGTGTCCCCAGTGGGGGGAGGGAGACCACAGGTGTCTGGGCTTGGTAGGGGGCTCCCAGCACAAACAGGGCACAGGAACCGGCCTAGCCAGGGTGGAGGGCAGAGGTCAGAGTAGGCCTGTGCACTACTGTGGAGGCAGGGCCCTGGAACTGGAGCTGATGCGGAGTCCAGAATACAGCTAGGCCCTCTCCTCCCCCATCCCTGGGGCTCCCTTCCCGATGTAGGTCATGAGGATGGGGTGGCTGTGGCTGACGGGCTGTCAGAGCCCAGCGGGAGTTCCCCTCCCCCAGCTTTACTTTCCCCACAACCTCTCCTTCTCCTGGTGGCCCCCGGCCCAAGGCAGGGGTGGAGGGGAAGAAGGAAGACGGGAAGGAAGGGCCCAGGCAGCCAGAGCAGGGAGAGAGAGGGGCAGGTCCCGGCGTGTTGGGGCAGGATGGCTGCGGAGACAGGCTCTAAGCCGCAGGAGCCCTGGATGGACGGTTTCCCACCCGCTCTTCTCCCCAGCCCCCTTATCTTCAGTCCTCAGGTTCCCACCTCCCACCACACTCACCTCGAAGCTACACCCACCGTCTTCTCCCCCCGCCCCCCACTTCCTCCTTTCCCTCTTATCCTGGGCCCAGAAGGATGTCGGAGTGTCAAAGCAAAGGGTGGGGGAAGGCGCTGGAGGGGACGGGTCCGAACCTTTCCCCCAACTCCACCAGGCCAGCACCAGCCCCCTCCCCCAGCCTCTCGTAGACTGTCATATAATATTCATGAGCCTCATGAATACGCAATGTTCTCATTATGGGGCGGGGGTCTCACTCCTTCTGCCTCCCCCCTCGCCACTCCCTTAGACCACCCGGAGAAGCGGCAGCTTAGCAAAGAGGGGAAGGGACCCCAGATGTGGAGCCAGCTGAAGGGGGAGGGGGAACCGGTCGCTGACTGGCGGCCGCAGTCTCCGCGGTGCCGGGAGGTGGAGAGGGGTGACCCGCTGAGAGGGACCCGGGAACCTGGAGACTGGAGGCGCAGAGCCCACTCACCGAGGATCATGCTGGGGACCCAGGCGCCCGGGGTTCCGCGTCGCTCTGTCCCGGGGGCCGTTCTGGCCGGGCTGGGGGTACGGGGGGAGGAGTCGGGGGCGGAGCAGAGGCCGGCCGAGGCGGAGCGGGGCGGGGCCCGCAGCAGGTGAAGGCGGGAGGAGGGGTACCCGGCGCCCCGGGCTCCGCGAGGGGGCGTCCTGGCCCCCTCCCGCTGCCTCCCGCTGCCTCCCGCCCTTCTGATTGCTGCCCCTGGATCTCTGGGCTTTACGGTGCCACTGCAGCCGGGGTTGGGGGAACAAGACGTCTAGAAGACCGTGTGAGGTGATGGAGGAAGCTGGAAACTAAGAGGCCTGGGTCTGAGGGCGGGAAGTCTAGTTCCAGGATGATGGGGGGCGGGATGCTTAAGTACCCTGGAGAGGGATGGAACCCCGGATTGGGTGGGACAACCGGCTTCTCTCCAGAGTGATGAACTGGTAGGGGTGGGAGGGAGGTACTTTGAGAATGTTTGGATCCTAGTTTGTTTTTCCTTTCTTTATCTTTTTTCTTTTTCTTTTTTAAACTGGGACTTGAACCCAGGGGCGCTCTATCACTAAGCTACTTCCCTAGCCTTTTTAATTTTTTTATTGTGAGATAAGGTCTCCCTTAATTGCTTAGAGCCTCGCTGAGTTGCTGAGGCTGGCCTCGAACTTTTGAGTCTCCTACGTTTGCCTCCCCAATCGCTCGGATTACAGGCGTGTGCCACTGCGACAGGCGGTTCGTTTTTCTAATTTAGGAGTCGAATCCCTGGGGACTGGGTGAATTTGGGGGTTGAAGATAGATTTGAGTTGATCTCTGCCTGGGGTCGGAATGCCTGGGTCCTTAAAGAAGGTCTGGGTGAAGGGACTGCAATCAATGTTCTTGAGGATGTAGAAATAGAAGGTTGTAACTGAGATCATTAGGGTAACTGGAAGATGACAGAAAATCCAGAATTGAGATGCAACTTTGTAGAGATGACCTGGATTGGGTTGGGGAGGGAGAGGATATACTCTTCAGAGTCTAAATGCAGGGCATTCCCCACTAAGGAGAGCTTCAAGGAAGAGCTCTGGTGAGGTGGAGGTGAGAATGGAAGGTAGGACAGAAATTAAAAGCTGGGGAGAATGTCAGTGGGGAGAGGGACTCAGGACACTTGGATGTATTCTGAGGCCAACAAGGGAACTGGGCAGAATTCAGACAGCTGGGACCTCAGCACAAGGATAGTCTGGGAGTCTGCGGAGGTGTCTGAAGAAGATGCAGCTGCTACAGCCTGGACCTGTCTGTACCTGCCTTTAGAGGGCGGGTGGCAGGCAGATTTCCCAGAATGCCAAGCAGCCAGCTTCAGGCCAACCCCAGCCAGAGGGATAGGGGGTGTACTTGGGAACAGGAACACTTGGGATTTAGGGGGGTGGAGGCACGGAGGAAGAGGTCAGTGGAAGGTGTGGTGGGATTAGAATCTCATAACAGTTTAGGAAGGGGAAGGAGGAATGGCATTTCTGGGTTCTGGAGGCAAGTTAGGGCTGGATGACCAAAATAAAGTACAAGAGGTTTGGCTTCCTAATTCTGGGTACCAGCAAACTCTTGCCCCCACCACATTGACTTGGTTTGAAGAAAAGATGTTTCTGCGTCTGTCAAGGTGCTCTAGCTCAAGGGTAACAGAGTGCTAGGGGTGCCAAAGCCCTGGTTTGTTCTGATCTAGAGGTCCAAAGATCTTGGGACTATGACCTGGCTGTCCGTGTTTGACCTTGGGGGAGAATATGAAGTCCATCCATCAGAAGAAGTTCGTGTGTGTGTGTGTGTGTGTGTGTGTGTGTGTGTGTTACCAGGAATTGGACCTAGGGTTGCTCTACTACTTAGCTGTATCCCAAGCCCTTTTACTTTTTGAGACAGGATCCCGCTAAGTTGTCCAGGCTAACCTTGAACTTGAGATCTTTTTGCTTGTCTTCTGAGTTGAGCTGCTGGGATTACAGGTACATCCTTTTGCTCTGGGTCTGACCTGCCATCATAGAGTTTGACCCCAGTGTCATCAAGCCTGCTTTTCTTAGACCCTGCTTCTACTCTCCTCTTCCCTTGTCTCCTGGGTGAATTCTTCAACAAGGGCCAGCACTAGGAATGGTTGACCTGTGATGGATCCCCTTTGCCCTCAGTCCTTGTTCAGGGACTCTGAGTTAGGGAGATCTCAGAAGAGGGTTTGCTTATTTTACTATGGGGAGGCAGCTGGCTGGAGGGCGGGGTGACCTTGCAGGCAGCTGGGGGGGGGGGAGAGTGTGGGGCAAATTCATTATTGATGAGCCCTGCACCCCAGGCTACTAATGAGCCTAGGCCGGCTGCTCTAATTGATGTCAAGAAACTTGAGACCCCCAGATCATCTTCCCGCCTGCCAGCTGCCTCTTCTGGGCCCCCTCCCCCTCCCCCCACCCCCAGCTGCTCTGTTCACTTCCTTCCTTCTTCTTTTCCATCTCTACCAACACGACAAGGATAGTGCTCAGGCCTTCTAGCCCCCCACCCTCGTGTTCCTCTGGATCATTCAAGTCTCAAGGTGGGAGGCACTTGCTCTGCAGGGCCGGAAGATTTGGAATAGGAAACAGCCCAAAGGTAGAGTATTACAGCTCAGGGATAGAGAAGCTGGTCCTAGATTACATCTGTGGCATTTTTGAACCCAAGGAATTCCTTCCTTGAATTGTGCATCCATGGGAGAGATCTCTCCACTCTTTCAAGAGTACAGGCACCTTGCACTGACACACCCAGATACCAGCCCAATGCTCACAACCCATTTCCCTTCTCACAACAGTGGAAGAAATTTCAGATCTGGCCCCTGGCATTTGTCTGCGATGACCCCCACTCTCCGTCCTTCTCCCAAGAGGGGGAACTCCTCTCCATGTAGCAGTATGGGATTTCCTTCCTCAAGAATTTCTGGTGCCTTATATTATGGCTGACATCCTTTAAAAAGCTGGGTGGTTCTTTGTCTAGTCTTATCTCTTCCTCCCCATCAGTGTCTCTTGGTTTATGGGTTCTGGGAAGACATTCCTGAGATATGGAATTCTAAAAAGTCACAGACTGGAGTGTGGTCCAGGCATGGTCTGCCAGAGGTATTTTGAGGTGATGCAGCACTGCTAGGTAGGAACCTGAGTTAATAAGAACAGCTTTGGTGATAGGGGAAGACAGAGGTGGACCTCATTCCCCTCTTCCCCAAATTCCCTTAAATCTGTGCCTGTGCTGCCCTCTGGTGGCAAAACTATGGTCTAGCGAGCCGTGGACATCTGCCTTCCACACCCCGAGTCCTCTTCTTCCTTGGCTGCACATCAGGTTTGATGAGAAAACAGGACCCTGGAGGGCTCCCCTGTTGTGCATGATTTCTCTTCAAGACTCGAACCCTAGGGTATGTTGAACAAGAATGTGAGTTGTCAGTCAGACAAGGCTGGGTTTGACTGTGCTGCCATACACTGTGTGACCTTGGGAAGTTACATAAACTCTCTGGGCTTCAGTTTCTTTTTGTGTAAGTGGGGTTAATAGTACCTAGTTCACAGGATTGATAGAAATTAAATGAGATCGTGTACATAAACTATTAAACGGTCACCTCCCACCAGTATACAATAGCAATTGAAACAAAACAATACAAAAGCCTAACTGGCTTTTTTTCAATTTAGTTCCATGGCTTTCCCCTCTCATTTCATTACTGATAAGGGAAGCCCAGGTGAGTCTTCTGCATTATCTCCCTCCACCTTCTCCTTTGCATTCTTCCTTAATCCTCAGGCCCAAACCATTCTTCCCTTCTCCCCTTCCATTGATCTTTTTCACCTAAGAGAAGTTCCTGGGGGTCATACTTCCAGCTCTCTGTGGACAGAAGTTATGAGACAAGGATCTCTTTCTTGCCAAGCTGTCTGGTTCCATGATGGGTTTGGAAAGAGTGAGGTAGGAGGTCACAGAAGAGTGCAACTCTGATAGTGGGGGCAGTGGGTTGGGTTTATTGCACTTGCAACAGAGTTTAAATAAGTCCTGGGTGTCAGGAGCCAAGGGGAGGGGAGGGGAGGGCTGGGGAGGGAGAGGAGGGGCAGCATCAGTGCAGCTGGTGGGCAGAACCCAAATCTTGCAGGAGCCCAGCTCCCCTTTCTTGGGAGACTGACAGTGCCTGCATCTTGCCAGGCTGAGGTTCCAGATCTGTTGCCATCATGGCCTCTTCAGGGTCCTGGGCAATTCCTGACTTCTCCCAAGTCAGGGGTGAATTGGGCCTCTAGGCCTAGGTCTGGAGCAGACCCAAAAGCAGTTCTGGATCTGCCTGATTAGGTTATCAATATCTGTGTCTGGGTTCCAGATCAACCCCATGCCCCAGACTGGATCTGGCTCCATTAGAGTTCTGATTCCCCCTGGAGCTGGGTTCTGGGCCAGCATCGACCTTTGTTTGGGATCTGTCCTGAGCTGGTCTTAGGGCACCATCCATAGTTAGTGTTCTTTGTTGGCCCACCAGGGTGGGGGCTGTCACAGCTGCCAGGTCTCACTCCTCAGGTCCCAGGTTTTTAGCTGGGGCTTCCTTGTCATCTCTGGCAAGACCGATGACATACCTTTGCAGGCTGAAGCTGGACAGGAAGTCCTGATGGCATGTCTGGCCCAGATAACCATGACTGGATTCCTTAGTTATGGTTCCAAGTTGTTTTCTGGAAACTCCAAAATGCAAAGGCTGTGGAGAGGCTGGGCCTCTGTCCCTGGATCTGAGTTCCCCCATCCATGAGAGGGCATGTGTAAACGAGGGTCCTTCACAGTGCATGGGATGGAGAGGGATCCCCAGCTTCTCACCCCCCTCCCCCGGCTCTGGCCCTTCAAGTATGTCTCTGGGCTAAGGAGAAGAGCTTCTCCCTGGCCCTCAGCACCTTCAGGAAGTGCCCAGTCCCCTCCCTGTCAGCAGACTGAGGGTGGGGGACTGGATCTTCAGGATCAGGAGTCTGGCATCAGGAGGACTCAGGCATCAGAGGTGGCTGGAGGCTTGAGCTGAGCTTTCTCCATGGCCGTGCCATATGGGAGGGAGCGTTTGAAGAATCCAAGCTGATGGGGGAAAGGAGGGAGAGTTTAGGTACTACCATTTCTCCCCAGCTCCTATGTCAAGAGGAAATTAGGAGGAATCTCTCCATGTTGCAAAAGGGGCCTTGAATTCAGGCTAAGACTACTTCTCCCAGAACTCCAATGGGCACAGAAGGGTCAAAATTGGTGATAGTTTAGTATGTGGGGAGCCTTTTGCTAATTCCTTAATAATGCCCCCAGTGAAGCCAGGCATGGGAGCACATGTGTATAAATCCCAGCTACTCAGGTGGCTGAGGCAGGAGGATCACAAATTCAAGAGTCAAAATAAAAAATAATAAATTTTAAAAAAAGGGCTGGGTAGCTCAGCGGCAGAGCACCCCTGGGTTCAGTCCCCTGTACTGGGAGGAAACTGTCCCCAGTTAAATAGGGAAGTGCAAACAGATCTGAACTTGAATGCCAAGTATTATTGCCTACTAGTGGCTGCCTCTTGAGGAGTCTAGGCCACTGCTAGGATATGATCAATTAGTGATGGCTGCCATGGATTTTAGGAGGAATAACAGCATGAATGCCACATGTTTGCCATCTGTGGCTTACACTGATTTTGCAAATATGGGCAAACTAATCATCTTGAGATAAGTCTTTCTAAGCTAGGGGCTGTAGAATGAAGGGAGGGATCCTATAGGAAGGGATAGAATGAGATGCAAATAGCCAGGTAGGGGTAGAGGCATATGACTAGAAAATTGATCTAGAGGTGGATACTTGGGATTGTGCTGAGTCAAGGGCAGAGCCTGAGGAGATGGTGGCCAAGTCATGGGCAGGACGTGGCTGACCTTGTAGAGGATGTAGATGAGCAGACCTAGGAGCAGGAGGCCAAAAAGGATGGCTAGGATAATGATCCACAGTGGGACGCCATTGTTGCCTTCTGCCTTGGTCCACTGCACAGCTGTGGCCACCTGGGAAACAAGTAAGGTGATGTCACGGAGAACCCAGAACTTCTTCCTACCCTACACCTGGCTCTCACTGGATGGTCCTCACTGGATGTGGACCCACCTCCCACCACTCATTTTGAGCTAACAGCTTTCTGAACTTAAAAGATGAAAGTTCCTGAAATGCACAGTATTGTCTCTTACTTTAGGGCTTTCATATCTGCTATTCCCTCACCCTAGAATCTTCCTTTTCTACATGGTTAGTTCCTTCAGGTCTCAGCTTCCAGATCACTTCTTCCAGGAAGACTTCCCTGACCCTGCAAGACTAGATTCAGGTATTCATATGAAGTGCTTTCATAAACCTCTGGCACTTGTCACACTCTACTGTCACTGCCTGTAAGGCTGTGAATTCCAGGAGCAGAGACACCATGTCCATCTTGCATCCTACTGTATCTGGCACCTGCACAGTTCCTGGCACATAATAGATGCTCAGTTAATATTTGTTGCAATAACAAGGCTGGCCCTCTCCCATGTCCCAGTTCTAGCACTCTGAGCCCTGTCTTTCTTGGCCTAGATCTCTGGCCCTGGACTCACCTGAAGTTTCTTTTGGGGTAGTTGCTGGGGCTGGATTCGGTAGGGCATTTTCAGGGCTTCATACACAGCTTCACACTGCAGGCTGAATGACTGGTGCTCTTTCTGTGGGTGGAGAAAGGTGATCAGGGCCACCTCTCCTGGGATCTAGAGGACATAAGGCTTCCTGGTGGTCTGGCCCAGGCTATGATCTTTCCCTGTTTTGGACTCATTCTCTCCTAATATTTCTTTCTTTTTTTTTTAAGAGGAGGGTACTGAGGATTGAACTCAGGGGCACTTGACTACCGAGCCACATCCTCAGCCTTATTTTGTATTTTATTTAGAGACAGGTTCTCACTGAGTTGCTTAGTGCCTCACTTTTGCTAAGGCTGGCTTTGAACTCTTGATCCTCCTGCCTCAGCCTCTCAAGCCATTGCATATGCCACTGTGCCTGGCCTGATATTTCTTATATGAGGTAATAAATATAAAATAGAGTTATTATAACTAGATGTATAGTCAGGTGACTACCTGTTTAACAAAAATATGTATTTTGGTGGAATCATTTAGTGGCTTAATGCCCAGGACAGTGGCTCATAATGTGTACTCGATACGTGGCTATTTTTACTATTCCTACGTCGTCCTGTCTGTCCACTCGGCATTCATCTTCCACCTTTCTGTTTTACTCTCATAACTTTGCACACTGGTCTCCTTTCCAGCTCTCTCTTCTCTGAATGGGCCAGGAAAGGAGAGCTCCTGCTGTGGCCACAAGGTGGTGCCAAGGACACAGTCTGGTCTAGACAAGGGCCAGGGAGGGGGACTGGAGTGCCTGGTCCATTCATCAAGGAGAGGTGGGTAGCGTACTAGGAAAGCTTGGGGTCCATCTGGGTAGATCTGAGGGTCAGGGGTCAAGGCTGAAGTAACGCTCCCATACCTGCAGGAAGGTTTTGGCCCAGACTCGGAAATGCAGCTGCAGACTCCGGCTCTCTTGCCGGTGCAGTGGGCCAAGCTCACAGCGCAGCCTGAAACATTCAGCTTCTGGGCATTTCTGGGAAGGAAGAGGAGGTGTGGATCTGACATTCCGCCCTTCTGGTGGTGTTGACAGCTAAACAGGTACTCGATGCTCGGGTTCAAACCTCATTCCCAGGATGACTTACCAGAACCTGAGGCCCGGAGGACGCAGGGCTCCTACCTGGAGCCTCTCGTCTCTGTAGGTGGTGTGGGGAACCCTCGGGCTCCAGCTGGAAGAGGAAAGAGACCCCTAGCTGCCTCTCTACCTCGCTGCATCACAGCACTTACGTCAGCCTGTGCCTGGTGCCAGCTGCAGCTTCGACCTGTTCATCTCTTCACCCATCCACCCAGCTAACCACCTCCCATGTGCCAGGCGTCAAGCAAATGCAGCGCTGAAAATTGGAAATAAATAAAACTTGGTTTTTGGAATTTACACGGAAGAGATGTATAAATCCGTCATCAGATCCTTGTTCCTGCCTGTTTGGAACACTCTTCCCTATGTCCCAGGGGTAGGTTCATCCTTGTCTTTCAGTCCTCTGTTTAACCATTACCTCTTTAAGTTTTCCCCTGATGACTCAATTTAGACCGTCTCGTCTCCCCACAGTATATTAGCTCTGCACTTTCATTGCTTTTAATACCTGTTAATTTCTGTTTTTTTCCTTTTTCCTTTTTTGTACTAGGAATTGAACCCAGGGCACTTAACCGCTAAGCTACATCCCCAGCACTTTTTTAGTACTTTATTTTGAGACAGGGTCTCACTAAATTGCTAAGGTGACCTTGAACTTGGGATCCTTCTGCTTCAGCCTGCCAAGCTGCTGGGACTACAGGCATGTGCCACCACACCTAAGTAATTTTTCTCTTTTATTTTTTTTTTTGTGGTACTGGGGATTAAACCTAGAGGCATTCTACCATTGAACTACATCCCAAACACATTTCTTTCTTTCTTTTTTTTTTTTAGACAGGGTCCTGCTAAGTTGCAGGTTGCCCTTGAACGTGGGATCCTCCAGCCTCAGCCTCCAGAGTAGCTGGATTACAGTGTGTGCCACTGTGCCTGGCTTAATTTTTCATTGTTTATCAGCCTCCACTAGAATACAGGTTCCATGGGGACCCTGTCAGTTTTGTTTACTGCAGTTTTTTGAGCCTAATAGTGCTCAGTTCAGACACTCGTTCAATTAAATGTTGTTTATGAGTAGGTGCGCTATGAAACAGGCACTGGGGCCCACGGTACAGGTCTGAAGGAGGCTTCCGGTGGGAGGCAGCACAGATCTGGCCTTAGGAGTGTGTCAGGAAATAGGAGAGGCTGGTTCAGAAGGAGCGATGCCTCCCAAGTCTTCGAGGCGTCTGCGCTCTGACCCTTTCCAGTGGCCTCAGTCCCAGCTACAGGCACATTCTTGGTGCCTCTTCCAGGTCCCAACGACCTTTCCTAGCTCCTCAGCCCTGGCCCTCCGAACCTGCCCCCAAGACAGTGTCCAGGCCCCTCACCTCTAGGCCCTCGGGGTTAGGCGGGTATCTGCTGGTACAGTTGCTAAGTCCGGTGACTCTGGTCACATAGAGGAACTGCTGACCTTCCCGGGCCTGGGGACAGCTGAGCTCCAGTATGCCCTGGCTGATGGTGCTGGGGCCCAGGTTGATGAGCTGAGGGGGGAGAGCACAGTTACCATGACAGGGACAGGAAACCTTCTGCCTCACTGAGACCCTGGTCACCATGGCCCCTGTGTACCCTGTTGTAGGCTCCCATCTCAGGGTCTAAGGAGGAGCCAAGGGGCAGAGAGGAAATCCTCGTCCTCCTCAGTCCCCACCCGTGAGCCACGCTCCATCTCTCCTTTCCACTGGAGTCACTCAGCAGCTGTCTATTCTCCGGCTGCTTCTCTCAGCCCTCTGCAGCCACTCACCCCACACTCCTCTTCCTCACCCTGGCCGAAGCCACTCATGCTCTTAGCTTCTCCGTCACTCATGCTAGCTCCTCCTTCCCCTTGCACATTCTGGCCCAGCCCGCCCCCTCTCCCCTGGCAAGCCTACCAGCTCTCCTCACCTCATAGACATGGTGGACGGCAGGGCCCAGGTCCCCCTCCTTCTGAGGCTGGCCTCGGGGATGCCAGTCGCTTACTGGGAAGAACACAGCCTCAGGCTTGGAGACACTAAGGAGGAGGGTGGTTTAGAGGAGGATGGAAGGGAACCTGTGTGTATTCTTCCCCTTGAGTCTGTCGCCCCTGCCAGAAAGTCCCCATTTTGCCTGAATACTGACCCATTAAGGGAGACCTGGGCCTGAGCCTCCACAGAGAGCTGGAAGGAGACCACATCGCTCTGCGAGTTGTTGAGATTCTTGCTGTGGATGGAGGCAAGACTGAGGTGGTGCTGGAGCCCCGCCAGCGGGGAATCCCCCAGGCATGGGCGTGGCATCCTGTGCCAGCCTCCCTCCTCCCTGCCCATCCATTCCCTACCTGAGGATCTGGAAGTCAAACTGGATGGTTTTCTTTGTGTCCTGTAGGTGAGGGACAGTGAACCGAAGGCCACCCCAGAGCTGTGGGACAGGGAGGAGAAAGTGGGCCGTTCCACAGGGCGTTAGTGTCACTCCAATTCCAACCCCCCTTCCCCTTCCTTGGTTATGTTCTGAACAGGCTAGTCACTGTCCTATGGTCCTCTCTCCCTCATGCCCCCTCCTCTTCTGTCTCAAACTTACACTGGCTCCTGCCTTCATGGGGTTGCCCAGGTCACACACCAGCAGGCGGCTCTGGTTCACAGTAGAATAGTCGCAGCTCAGGCTGGAGAAGTTCTGGAGATGGGGCAGGCACAGGTCAGGTTTTGGTGCCCCTCTTGTGTTCCCCCAGTCCCCATTTGAGAATCCCCTCTCACCCCTGGGTGTCTGACAAGTCCTGAGTACTCAGCCTCCGGAGGGGCCGTGACCCGAAGCTCAGCCTCATAGGCACCACCCTCACCCGCGTTCTGGGCGTGGAAAGTGAGGTTCAGGGCATTCTTGTCACCTAGGTACACGTGCTTCTGCTCCCTGGAGAGGAACGCAGGGAAAGAGACCCTGGGGAATTAACTCTCAAACCAGGACCATGGGTAATAACAAAACCACAACAATACAGTAGTAATAGACACCACTGACTGAGTTCCTACTCTCCCGTAGGCACCAGGTTAGATGCTTCATGCAGATGAGTGCATTTTAGTCCTTCCAAAACCTCAGAGAGGGCTTGGGGTATAGTTCAGTGACAGAGTGCTTGCCTAATATGTGTGAGGGCCCAGATTTGGTCCCAGCAATTATTCTCACTACACAAATGAAGAAGTTGAAGCTCAGATAAAGTTCAGTACCTTCTCAAGATCACACAGTTAATATGTCCCTATTCTACTTTTTCTGGTGCCAAGTGCATCTGGAACACCCCAGCTCAGTGTCAGCCCCCACTTACCCAAATACTTCCAGCTGTAGGTCAGGCACACAGATGTTGTCTTCTCCACAGTCCAGCAAGATCTGAGCCTGGGAAGCAGAGCACCCTTAAGATGGGGAGTTTCCTACTGTTCCTGGGCTACAGGCTCCCCATTCCCCAGGGCCCTACCCGTCACGTGCCCAGGTGTCTGTCCTCCTTGGCCCCCCTCCCTTCCTGGCCCTCACCTTGTCCTCTATCCGGTTCTTGCTCTGGTAATGCAGGACGGGTCGGAGGCCATGGCTATCCATGGGGGCTTGGGGATCCAAGGAGAAGTTGAGGGCGATGTGAATCGGGGAGAGTTTATCTCGGAATTCTGATTCATTCTGGGGTCAGGGAGAGAGTTCTCAGGGTCAGGGAGTACTCTGGAGACTTGGCAGCCTTGCTTCTCAGCCTCCTATCTCCCTTTGTCCACTCAGGGGCCCAAGTCTGACTGTCCTCATTATTTCAAAGTCCCTAGCAGCCTGGTTTCCAGCTCCTCCAACAGAAAGGCCTCCCTTCCTCAGTCAGACCCCCGCTCCCCAAAAGTCCCAAGCCCTTCAAGGGACTTTCCCAATCTGTCTTCTCCAGATGGGGCCTCAGTTCCACGTGGTACCCCTCCCTGACCAGTCCACACCCAGCCTCAGGGCCATACCCTGAGGTAGATCTTCATCTCTCTGCAGTCCTCCCGAGCCCCATTCTGGATGAGCAGTATCTGGGTCAGGGTCGCCTGTCTGGAGGCCAGGAAGAGTGCCCGCCGTACCCCTCCCTTCTGCTTCTGCCAATCCAGCTGGAGCTCCACTGCGAAGCCTGCGCCCGGGGACTTACAAGTTATGGGAATCTACTGCTCCCTCCCAATCTATTCAGAGAGAAAGAAGGTGCCCAGGCCTCCAGCCCCTGCATGCCATCCCAGAGCCTGAGAGATCAGGCAGTCTTCCTTACCAATGGAGTTGGGGACATGCTTTCCAGAAGCATTGAGGCAGAAGCTAAGGTTGATGCTGGAGAAAGACCGAGGAGAAAGCTGTTGAACACACCTGGTACAGCATCCTCTCTGCCACACACCTCGGGATACACCCAGGCTAGGACACCCCAGTGTCCCCTCTCTAAGTCAGACTTGGGCTCTTATCCCAGGTCCCAGGCACAGATCTCTGCAACACCCTGACCTAGCTCACCAAGCCACAGGGCTCCCCTCCAAGCTGCAGCTGCGTTCTTCTGGGTTGAACATGGCAGGGAAGATGGTGAGGGAGGCACTGGCAGACACAATGGGGCGACCCCTGCAAGCGTGGATATGGGATGAATAGAATTAAGACCTCTGAAACCTGTGCCCAAGCCCCAGAATGCGTTTCCTCTATTGTGATTTTTTTTTTTTTTCTATTTTGGTGATACTGGGGAATTGAACCTAGGAGTGTCTACCACTGGGCTACATTTCCAGCACTTTTTTTTTTTAGCAAGGAGGTACTGGGGATTGAACCTTGGGGACACCAAGCCACATCCCCTTTTTTATTTTACTTTTTTTTTTTTTTTTTCATAATTTGGAGACAGGGTCTTACTAAGTTGCGTAGGGCCTCGTTAAATTGCTGAGGCTGGCCTCAAACTTGTTACCCTCCTACCTTAGCCCACCAAGTTGCTGGGATTACAGGCGTGTGGTACCACATTGGGCTTCTCCAACCCTTTAAAAAAAAATTATTTTAGGTGCTCTGATTGAACCCAGGGCTCTTTACCACTGAGCTACATGCCCAGTCCTTTTTATTTTTTATTTTGAGACAGGGTCTCACTAAGTTGCTGAGGGTTTTGCTAAATTGCTGAGGCTGGCCTCGAACTTGCAATCTTGATGTCCTCCTGCCTTAGCCTCCCAAGTTGCTGGAATCAAAGGCACCGGCCCTTTTTATTTTTCATTTTGAGACAAAGCATTGCTAAGTTGCTGAGGCTGGCCTGGAACTTGTGATTCTCCTGCCTCAGTCTCTTGAGCTTCTGGGATTACAGGCCTGCGCCACTGTGCCTGGTCTACACTGATTTTCACAAATTAGCTCTACGGAGAGATTTCCAGTACCCAGGCTGCTTCAGTCCCCCCTTGGAGTTCATACCTGTACACAACAGCCTTGTCCACACCAAAGGACCCCACAATCAGATCTGCAAAAAGTCAAGAAACCACCCCTTATAGAAATCCCCAAATCAGGATCCTTTCTTCCTAACCACCTTCTAGTGTCATTGTGCAGAGGTTGAAGTGAGGGAACAGTGCCACCTCGTGGCATCAGCCCACAACTGCATCTGGAAGCTTAGGAAAAGTGAAGAGAGTTGGTAGGGGTTTGTGACCAGAGAATTCTAAGGTGGAAGGGGCCTCAGAAAAAACTCACCAGGGTATCCGTTGCCATCTAGGTCTCGGCCTCCTCGAAGGGCAGAGCCAAAGAAGTCTGGGGTGTGGCCAGTTGCCCACAGAGGCTGCAGAACCTGGGAAGGCTTAGAGCCCAGTCCCCCTGGGCCCCCAGGGAATACAAACACTAGCCCCTGCTGGGTCTCCCCACCAAAGGGAGCCCCAATGGCCACATCTGCAAGACATACAACACAAATCAGTCAACAGGCCAGGAATCCAGGGGTCCAAATCTCTACCAATAGACTGCAGGACCTAGTATCCTATTTTTTTCCCATCTGTCAATCCCTGTATTCCATCCCCACTCTTCCATCAAACCTCAAGACCCAGACATTGGAATTAAAGTCTATACCCTTCCTTGGAAAATCACAGGGCTTTGGGTGTCTTAGCTGAAGGACACCCTCCCACTTAAGCCCCCCAAACTCATCCTGAGCTCTCTGAGCCCATGTTACTTACCATTGTAGCCATCCTGGTCCAAGTCCCCCAAGGGGGTCAAGGAGCTGCCAAATCTGCCAAACTCATCACGGCCAGTGAGGGTAAGGGTGGGCGTGGGCTCTATGCCGGCCAGGTGCTGCAGGTAGATGTAGACCCTGCCCACCTCCTGGGGCCGCCCATCGGCTGTCCGCTCCATGAGTAGGGGTGCCCCCACTAGCAGGTCATCCAGCCTGGGGGGACAGAAGACCCAGGATCCTGATACCCTGTCTTGCCACCCCGCTCCCATCCTAGTGCCAGAAATTCCAGACATCCTGGGTCCCCAGGCTCTTTCCCACCCATAAGGAGACCTGAGGTCTCCAGTTTAGCTCTTGGCTCTGTCCTTGGCTCTGAGCAAGGGGAATGCAAGCATGAGTGAGCGTTTAGAGAAAAAGCCCTGGAGAAGCACTCTGTGTGCAGCCACCCCAGCCCCACTCTTCCCTCCCGGAGCTGGTCAGGGCATCATGGCATGCCCTTTCCCACTACTCACCCGTCTCCATTGACGTCTGTGGCAGCCACTGCATAGCCGAAGTAGGAGGCCATCTGGGAGGGGCAGGGTAAAGGGCAGCATGAGGTCAGAACATGGGGTCAATAACCAGGATCAAGGGGCAGTCCAGAGACCACGGGGAGGTGGGGAGTTTGATGTTATTGGGTCAGGACTGAGGCTTGGCTGGCAGAAAGCCAAGCCAGCGTGGGGGTGGGGAATGTCCTTACCTGTTCCCCTGAGAAGTTGTAGAGGGATCGGATGTCTGAGCCATTAAGGATGGTGACCTGGGGGTGAGGAGATAGGCCAATTATTCCTGAACATCTCATGAATGAAGGACAAATGGGTACAGGATACCTGAAGGCAGGCATTCCTCAGAGGCACACACCAGTGGTCCCTAACTCCCTCATGAGCTTTGCCCTCCCATTTCCATCTCTATGCCAGTGGCTCCACCTCTTGGGTGCTTCACTGTTTTTCTCTATATCACCAACTACTGACAGATTTCACATTATCTGTTTGTGGACCATCTCTACTCACTAGAATAGTGACTTGTAGGTTGGTGGTGGCGGGAACTTAGTTTTATTCTATGCTTTCTCCCCAGAGCCAAAAATAGTGCTTGGTGAGTAGTGGACTCTCGTAATTATGACTGAATGCACACTGGGGCCTCAAACTCCAAATGCTCAAAACCTAAGTCACCACTCACCCTCCAGCTCCCCAGACGCACTGTGTCTTTCCTGCATTTCCCCTTAGCCCGGCCCGCCAGTCCTTGGATCCCGCTCTCCTCCCTACTCTTGCTGCTGTGACTTTGGTGTGAGCCTTCCCCCCAGAATGCTGGACAGCCAGTGTCCTGGCCTGCTGCTCCCCCTTCAACCCCAATGCAGTAGGACTGGCTGACTGCCCTAGAGTGAGCTGAAGATGGTCACTGGATCTACTGCCCAGTCTCAGTTTCTTGCCTGGTCCTCCAAGATGCTGGAGAATCTGGCCCTAACTTACCAGTTTTTTTTTTCAATCTTTCCTTGTTCTCCTCATCCTCAATCAGCCCATGAGCTGCTGAACTAGCTTGACATTTTTTTCCTTTTTCCTCCGTCTCCTTCATGCTCCTTCCTAGAATTTCCTCTCACCTCTTCTCTGCTAAACCTCCACCCCCTCTCTAGAATGAGATTACTCTTTGCTTTTTACTGTCACATCACCTTGGATGGTTTTCTGAAACTTATCATAGTGCAGAAAGTATTCTGACTTTGGAAAAAGATAGGGCTGCTTTGTGTGTGTGTGTGTGTGTGTGTGTGTACGTGTGTGTGTCTGTGGTTTGAACCCAGGGGTGCTCTACCTCAGAGCCACATCCCTAGTCATTTTTATTTTGAGACAGGTTTTCACTTAGTTGCCAAGGCTGACCTCAAACTTGCAATCCTCCTGCCTCAGCCTCCAGAGTAGCACCACAGTACCCAGCTAGACCTGGTTTTAAATCTCTATCTGGCCACTTATTAACTGGGTGATCTTAAGCAACTTACTTGAGCTCTTAGGAGCTCCGTTTCTCATGTGTAAAATGTGAATGATAACATCTACAGCATAGACTTGTTGTGAAGAACAGCATCAACAATGGACAGTGCCTGCTGCATTAGGGGCTCATGAATGGTTCTGCCCCGGACTAGAATTATATGTGTGTCTTATCTCATGTACTTGATTAGAAGCACCTTATGAGATGGGGTATGATGTCTTCTCCATCCTCTTATCTCTTTCCTCCCCTCAATACAGGTTGTTAATTGAACAAAGGCCTGTGACACTCTTATCTGTACAGGCACTTGTCCTGGTCTAATAATAACAGCTGCCCGCTGTACCCTGCCTAGCAATTCACTAAGTACTTTCACATGCATTATCTCATTTCACCCTTACAAGAGCCTTGTGAGGTCAGAACTATTATTATCCCATTATACAGAGAAGAATAAGGCTTAGAGAGGTTAAGCAGGAAGCAGGATGTGAATAAAAAACAGAATAATTTATCCAGAGTAAGTGCCAGAACTTGAACCCAGGTCTGACTCTAAAGCCCGTGTTCTGGTCCACTTTTTGATCCCTCACAATCTGCTATGCATGGTTCTTTGTGCTTAGCCAGGGGAGGGGAGGGAGGAAGGTCAGGCCGGGTCTTACGTAGCCATAGGTGAGGTTCCCTTTGGGCACACCAGCAACAAAGTCTGTAAAGAGAAGGCAGGATTGTGGGCTGAGGAAGGAGAGCAGCACACTGGTGAGCGGTAGAATCCTGGGACCCCTATTTCCCCCCCCAGAGGCCCATTCTGGGGACACACTCACCTTCTGTGTCATCGCCACTGAATTCACCCACAGCCACAGAGTATCCTATGGGACAGGGTGGGCAAATTAGCGCTTTTGCTTTGGGACCCCTTTGCGCTGACCCACCCTGAATCCCTTCCCCTCCCCTCCTGGGTCTTCATGGTCAGCCTGCACATGACACGTACAGCAGAGGGTCTGGGGGTGCCTGAGTAGGGGAAGGGGGGTGAGGTGTGGGTGATTCAGGGGCCCTGAGTTCTCCCCTGCCACTCCCTCCCCACCTACTCACTCACCCAGGTAACTGTCATCGTAGATGGAGCTGGCCTGTCGAGTCTGCAGCTGCCCCTGAACCAGGTTGATCAGGTACTCAGGGTAATAGGATTCTGCAATCTGCTGCTGAGTGGCGGATAGGATCTGGCCTGGGGAAGTGGGGTGTGGAGGGGCTGGATGAAGGGCAGGTGGTGGAGGGGACTCTGGAGGCTGACCAGGTAGGATTTCATAAAATGTGGATCAAGGAAGGGAAGCGTGTGGAGGTGATGGGCACCCCACATGAATTTTGAGGAGGAAGGAGAATCGGGAGGGGTTGAGGAGACGGAGGCAGGGAGGACTGGTGATTCCAGGCTGGGAGTGGGGCTGGGAACTGGTGCCAGGGGGCCTAAAAGAGGCCAGAGGAAGGACTTACCTTGCCAGAAATAGCTCCCTGGTCCACCCAGGACCACACGGCCGGTCTGTGGGAGGAGGGAGGTGAGTCCAACATCTGATCCTGTCCTCCAGGGTCCACTACCCACCACCCCTTCCTCCAGGTCATCCTCTCACCTTGGTGAACTCGGCACTGAAGCCCCCTTGGCAGTAACCTTGCCCTGCTGCCCAGCTGAAATCTGTGAGGGGAGAAGGTGATGAGAGCAATCCCTGCACAGATGGGGAGAGGAAGTCAGGAGAAGGGCCTCAGGCTGGGTCAAGGCACATAGGCTAGCTGGGGGTGAGGAGGCACAATCCAGAGTGGGCCCTGAGCACAGGAGAAATTCTCATGGAGGAGGCAGACTTGGCACACGTGTCTTCTCTTGCCCTACCTGAGCGGCAAGGGGCATACTCCAGAATTCGGGTGAAGTTGTCTGTGGAGAGGTAGCAGGTGCCCACAGGGTCACTCAGTGGTTCCTTCTCTGTGCGCCAGCTATATAGTGGAGCACATGCCTGCAAGGGCCAGGAGGAGGGGACTTCAGGTTTAGTCCTCGGGCTTTACTCCACCACCACCTATCCCCCAGGTGCCAAACCAGGGTTCTCTGGCCCCTCACCAAGATGGAGGAGTCATGGGCTCGAACTGTTGCTCCGAACCACTGCAAGGACTTATATTCCACAGGCTCCTCTCCTCTGTACTGGACAGTGAGGACTCCAGCATCCGGGAGCCTTGGGGAGGTGAGAAGGGGAAGTCACAAGTGGCCTGAGCTATTGAGGTCTAGGGCAGCCCCTGCCCTCGGCTGGGGATGCCCAGCACTTTCAAGCCCTGAGCACCCATGATTCGCTGGGAGAGGGGAGTGGAGAAGAATCTTTCGTTACTTTGTGTGTAGACTCGGCCTTCTTACACACACACACACATCACACACACACACACACGGGGGATTTCTACGGTTGCCTCCCCAGGCTCCCCTGCTTCCTCACCCAGCTGAGACAAGGACACTTTTAGTGGGCTGGGGCAGGAGGGCAATAGGGAAGATTGGCTTTCCCCAAATGCAGAAGGGTAACTATGGCAGCACGTCTCCATCGGTACCGGGGTCTGTGTCTCTAACAGCATCCTCCTCACTCACATCCTTTCTTGACCTTCCTCTCTCTTAAGTCCAATCTCTGTCCTCTATAAGACCACCTTTCTTATTCTTCTGATTCTTATCATTTAGACTTTTAGGGGGCAATGGGGATTGAACTCAGGGGCACTCGACCACTGAGCCACATACCCAGCCCTATTTTGTATTTTATTTAGAGACAGGGTCTTGCTGAGTTGCTTAGTGCCTCGCTTTTGCTGAGGTTGGTTTTGAACTCATGATCCTCCATATCTCAGTCTCCTCAGGCACTAGGATTACAGGCGTGTACCACTGTGCCTGGTCCCCTTTATTTTTCATTCTGTGACAAGGTTTCATTAAGTTGTCTAGGTTTTCCTCCAACTTGGCATCCTCCTGCTTCAGCCTTCAGGATAGTTGGGATGACAGGGGTACAGCACTATCCTGATTTTTTAGACTTTTTAAAATTGGTCTGCTTAGGGGCTGGTGGTGTAGCATAGTGGTAGGACACATGCCTAGCATGCACTAAGGCTCTGGGCTCTATACCAGCACTGCAAAAAACAAAACAACACAGCAAGACAAGACAGTCCTGTTACGTGATTTTTATTCCCACTGTCTCCAGCTTTTAAAGTTTGCCCTTTCTTTTCTTTTTAAATTTTGATTTATTTTAGTGGTATTGGGAATTGAACCCAGGGGTACTTTACCACTGAGATACACCCCCAGCACTTTTCATTTTTTAATTTTGAGACACAGTTTCACAAAATTGCTGAGGGTCTTGCTAAGTTGCTGAGGCTGGCCTCCAACTTGCAATTCTCCCGTCTCTCCTACCTCCTGAGTTGCTGGATTACAGGTATGTACCACTGTACTTGGTCTCCTCCCCCCACTCCTCCTCTTTTTTTTTTTTTTTTTTTTTTTGCAGTGCCATGGTTCAAATTCAGGACCTCACACATACAAGGCAAGCCCTCTACTGCTGCATGTTCTCTTCCTTTCCCCTCACCCAAGTCTATCCCTGAGATAGACTGCTGCAGTTCATATCCTTGCTGCACCCTTTACTAGCTGTGTGACCTTGGACAAGTGATTTAACCTCTGTTTCCTCTCTTGTAAGATGGGGATAATAATACTTCATACAGTTGTGGGGAGGATTAGGTGAGTTCATGTTACGTGAGTGGTCTCACAGTGCTTGGCACAGAGCAAGTGCTCTTTGAGTGGTAGCTGTCAGTCTGTGGCTGCCTTCCATCTATCTCAGTGTCTCAGGATTTTGAGCAACTCGAAGGCAGTGACTGAATCATCTTCCAATCCTGTAGCACAAACACGGTGCCTGGCATGCACCATCCCTTAGTCAATGCTTAGTTAGAGGAACTGAATGGTCTGTGAAATTCTCCCTGTCTTTGTCTGTGTTACAGCCCTGGCTTCTCTGAGTTGTGGGTGATTCAGTGGAAATGAGAGCCACATGTTTCTGAATCATGCCCGCCCTCCCTGGGCTGGGCTGGGAACGTGGAGTGAGTGCCATGGGGAGCCACTGCTTGGAGCTGGAGCACCAGAGCTGCTGCTGGGAGGGCGTGGCCTCAAAGCTGGGCAGGCAGGGCCCCTTGCTCCAGGCCCCACCCATACCCCGCCCCCAGCTGCAGCCTCACTCCTCCTTCAGTCTCTCCCTGAACTGCACCAGCCTACCTTTGCTGTCAATTCGATGGGGGGTGCACTGTGCAGGGCTGGCAGCCCAGGGACAGACGTAGACAGCACCACCCTGCAGCACTCCCGGCTGGCTGGTGTTGGCCTTGGGTGCTCCCACCAGCACACTGACCCTGGGGAGGGGAAAGGAAAGGCAGTTTAGGTTGGCTCCTAGGTCTTGGTCCGTCTCTAAAGGCAGGAAGGACCCAGGCCTCTGGGCCAGGGATGGCTGGGGGTGGGGTAGATGCCCCCTGGATTGTATTTATATCTCAAAAGATGCCACGGATGCCAGAGGAACGGGCTGGAGTCAGGCGGTCCCCATGTGCTGCTGTCACTAACCCTGCCCCTCCCCTCCTCCCACCACTCTCTCTCCTACCTTCCCCTATTAATAAGAGAGGAGGAAACCAGAGTCAATTCCAGGAAGGGGAAGAAGAGCTGGAGGGTCTGGCCCCACTTCTCCATCTCCTCTACTACCTGCCTAAGATGCACTGCCCAGTGGAAGGAAGAGCTTGGTGGTAGAGAGCATGCTCACCATGGCAAGGCCCTGGGTTGGATCCCCAGCACCAGGAAAAAAAAAAGATACATAATAATCAAATGTAACATGTGGCCTCTGATTGAAATTAAATCTAAAAAATTTTTTTAAAGGGACAAATTAGATGTTCCTCTGGAGCTGGAGTCCTTTCACCTAGACTGTACCCCTTGTCCCACGCCAAATCCCTTCTCTGGGCCAAGACCCAGGCGTCCAGCTGCCCAACCTTGGGGCGTGTAGGAGGAAAATGTGAGTCCTGGAAATCAGGCAGCAGACGTGGAGAGAGGAGCTGGAGGATAGTGAGAGAGAGTGTTCCTCTGAGCCTGGGTCTGCCCTCCCCCTGGGGCCTGCGGTGGACATCACCTTCCTGGCTAGGCTTCTGTCTCAGTCCTTGAATCCCTTTCACATGCCAGCCCCACAAGGCTGAATTCAAATCCTGCTCTACTGCAATCCTTGTTCTACACATAGTGGCTCAGTTCTCCCCAGAGAAGTTGGTCTCTGATGGGGTCCTATGTCATGGGTTGGTCACAGTTAATGTCCTGGACAATCTTCCTGCCTTCGGTTCTACCTCTGCCATCCCCAGGTCGCTTGCCTCCAAGGCTTCCACACAGCTCTCCTGGCTTTCTCCTCCAGGGTCTTCTCTGGGGACTTCACTCCATAGCCTGGGCTACGTGTCTGGGCCCTGGACATCCCCACAAGCCTTGGCCACTCCTGTCCTTTTGTGTCTGCCTCTAGCCACTCTTCAATCTCTCCATCCCTTTGTCCCTAGTGCTGGCTCTCGTGGTTTAGGCTTTGGTCTCTCTCTCTCCGATCTTAGGTTTCTCCACCTCTATTGGTTTCTGTCCCCCATGCAGCTTTCAATACTCCCAATAGCCATTCTTCCCTGGACTGGAGGATCTTCCTCAGCCTTTCTCAGTAGGAAAGCAGGCCCAAGAGGGGCATTGTGGTAGAGGTCACAAAGGCTGGGGTGTCTTCCAAGAGGACCAGGTATATTGAACATGGGAAGACTGGGGTCCAAAAGCAACAGTGGATGGGAACACAGGGAGAGCAGACCCAAGGGGACTAAAGTGTGTATTGGGAAGGGGTCTATGAGGGTCAGAAGATGAGAATGGAGGAGAGGGAAGGCAGGGTCCAGAGGAAGAGGAGTGGGTAGGCAGAAGAAAGGGAGTTCCTGAAGTTATGGGGGCGGAGAGGGGAGGTGCCAGCTTTGGTTACCCTGGGGACAGGAAATGTTTACTGCCTGTGGCTTCCTGTCCTCACTTCTCCGTTTGTCTCCCACCCGCTGGGCCCCACCCCTCTCACTCAGACATTACATTCAGTTGGGGGTGGGAGCTGGCCACTCCAAAGGCACAGTGACCTGGTCAATTGCAAGTCCAGTAGGTTAGGCTGGTGATCCTGAGAGGTTGTGTTGCCCCAGGGTTGGGAAAGGAGCTGCCCCAAAGAACATGGTCACTGCCCTTAGGCTCCAGAAACCAGAAATGGTCACCAACTGGAAACATACCACTGGACCTGGGGCCTGGAGCTGAGGTCAGGCCCTAGCTCAGCATGGGCCTGGGCAACACCCTTTCCTTCTTTCTCTGGGTTATCAGAAGTCTCCTGGAACACCAGAACCCTGTTCCCACTCCCAGTTTCTCCAACAGTCACTGCTCCTGAGGAAGAACTAAGCCTGAGTCTTCTGGGGTGGCCTGAGGAGGAAGCTTGGGGTTTAACAGGATTGGAAGGTGACAGAGAGGCCTTACAAAGCTTGTGAAGCCCACAAGCCCATGTGGCCAGGGGTATATCTATTCTGGCTATGTGAAGGTTCAGGATATCTGCGTTCAGGAATGGGGACACAGATCCAGAGCTGCCATGCTGCCCATAGCTTATACTGAAGACTCAGCTACTCTGCCATCATGTCATCTCCCCTCACCCTCCCATGCAAGTGAGCTACCTAGTGCCTGGGCTGGCATGTAAGTAAGCTTGTCCTTATTTTCCTTCTCCTAGTTCCTGCTTCCTAAATCCTCTACAAGCTGGGTCCTCTTAAGGATCCAAGAAAAGTAACAATGGGGAATTCTTGGACCATTTTCAGTATTTTAGAAAGCCTAACGGAAACCATGCATTTACCTGATAGCCAGCCCGAGTTAATTAAAACTTCTAGTGTATTTGTTTTGGGCTAGAATTGTATCAACTCCTGTGGGGAGTTGATATCTCATGCTGGTCAGAAGTTCTGATAGGCAACTATAGATGTTGCTTAATAAAAAGTGAGAGAACCAATTAATTATTCCTTACTGAATGCAGTTTGGCAGATAAACCTCCAAAATTGAGTCCAAGGGGCAAAATAATTGCCATAATTTATTTCAAAGCCCCAGAACCCTGAGATTCTAGATTTAGTCCTTGGAGACAGAGACTGTCACAACAGACACTGTGGAGAGCATTGCTGGTTTGAATAGTGCAGAGGCCTACAGAAGTGCTGCAAAGGGAGGCCAGCTTGGTCCTGATGCTCCTGTAAGTCCCCAAACTGCTGACCTAGGCCTGGGTCCTCTTTGACGGAGGGTAAACTAAGTCACAGAAAAGTTAAATAATATGTCCGGAGTCACTCAGGATTCCTCCTGGCATAAGAACCAGAAACCAGGACTCCTGGCTCCTAGGCCATTGTCCTGCTCTTCCTCTCCGCTATCTCCATAGCAGGCTTCTGATTAACCAGTCCCCGTTCAATACTCAGTTACTGTTTCACTCTGATGGCCTGACAAGGTTGGGTGGAGAGCAGCAAGTGGGCCAGGGCCCAGCTCCTACAGGTCCTGCCAGGCCAGAGGGGGACACCTACTTCTGAAACCTTAAGCATATGCCTGGGGTTCGCAAGGCATATGCCTAGCTGGCTGGGGAGGAAGAGCTGCCTCAGGCTGCTTAGCTCAAGTTTCTAATCTCAGACTGTCCACCTTTCAAGCTTTCAAATGTCCTGGGCCAAGGAGCTTGCCTCTTAAGTCTTAGATTCTCCTCCCATAAAATGATGAGATGCTCTTGAATGGTCCCTAAACTAACTTCTAGTTCTATGACTCCTTACACTTCAGTTTTTATGTATATAAATGTGGCAATAATGCTTTCTCTACTCAACACTAGGATTTTCATAACAATCCAATGGAGAAATCACTATGAAAGTGCTACTATCATGGTTACAAGAAGTACTAAAAGCAGGTAATGGAGGAAAAACATAAGCAAAGAACAAGCAGGTGGCCAGAGAGAAGAAATCCATAACCAGAAAGCAGCTACCCCAAAACTCATGCCTCCCATTTACCAATCACTCTGTGGACCAGGTGTCTCTTAGATATTTTGTCTCATTAGTTCTTAGAATAAGTTAGGCATCTGATGTTTATGGGAAGATCAGGCTCCTAGGGTTTACAGAACTTATTCTACAAGACAATACTTTTTTTCCCCTTTGGTACTGTGGATTGAACCCAAGGGGTGCTTTAACCACTGAGCTGTATCTCCAGCCCTTTTTATTTTTTATTTTGAGACAGGGTCTTGCTACACTGCTGAGCGTCTCACTTGGTTGCCCAGGCTGGTCCTCAAACTTGCAATCCTCCTACCTCAACCTCTTCAGTCACTGGGATTACAGGTGTGCACCACGATGCCTGGCTATACATGGGAGTTCTTTAACTGGAGAGTGGCGGGGACTCACTCCTGGGAGCTGCCTGACCTTAGTTTTGCTCCTTCCTGCCATGCAATCTCTGTGATGATGCTCTCCCCTGTCCTCTGATGCTGTTTTGCTGTGCTCCTTGAGAAGTGATGCAGGCAAGACCAAGAACACTTAGGTCCTTCCTCTTGGCTGTGGCCCCTAGATGAGAGGCTATGTTGTCTCAAGGGAAGGGGAGGAGGTCAAAGGCCCGCTGTGGTGAGAGTGGAGGTCACAGGTGAGGCAGAATGTTGCAAGTGCTACTCTAAGAGGTATTGCATGGAGAAAAAGAGAGGAGGAGGAGTGTAAGATGGACACCTGGTTCTCTCGGGAGGGAGATGAGCAGAAGGGAGGAGAAGGCTGCGCCCTGTTTTAGAAGAGGGCTTCAGGGACTGTAAGATCGGGGCCAGGGCCAGATAGACACCTAGGGGACCAGGAGTGTGTGAAAATCCAGATGTTTTAGAAGAAGAATGTTTTAAAAGGGAAATGACACTCTTGCAATTGGGGTGGGGGGCGGGCAGGGGAAGGGAAAGGTTAAAAACTCTAATCAGGGAAGAAGACCCCATCCCCTCCCTCCCACTCTCCTCTATTTCATTACGGTTGTGGTAAGAAGTTTGAGGGGGCCTGGGGGAGGCAAGGCCTGGCAGAGGCTCCAGGCCAGGGTGATGCAATGGGGTTTGGGCAAGGGGCCAGGGAGGTGGGGTGGGGACCTTGAAAAGCCCAGCTCTAACAGCTGGGGCCTAACATCTTTCTTTTTTCCCACCCCCAAGTTCCCCAGACAAAGGAGACATTTGCTTCCCTCCCCAATTAAATTAGCTACATTAGCCCCTTTCCTTCAAAAATTAAAGAAAGTGAGAACTCAGTTAACTGTATCATGTGCCAAAACAGTTCGCCTCTGATAGAGGTCCTTCACGCCCTAAGATCCTGAGGTGTGAGAGGCAGTGGTGAGCACTGGGAAGCTCAGAGCTCAGAGATGGAGGAGACATGATTACTCTAGTCATAGTGGAGGATCAAGAGTCAGGCATCTGGGGGGTCACTGGCCCAAGTAGGAGCAGTCACTTTCCTCTCCTGCTCCCCCTACCCCCATTGATGGAGGGGAGGAAATCCTTGTTCTAATGTGGTTTTGCCTCTAACTGAGATTTCTCCAAGCCTGTGGACACCCCATTTTTTTTAAGGCATTCAGCGTCCGGGTCTGCTTGTCACCCTGAGGAATTGGTAATAAGGATCATTTTTTGAGACCTTCAGGGTCCTTGAGTCCTTGGTTCTGACGCTCTTGGGCCAGCGCGAGCCGGCGTCTACCCAGCTTCCTACCCAAGCCCCAGAAGTTTTGGTCTCAGTTCAGCTCCAGCCGACAAGCTACAGGAAATCAGCTTTTCTCTTCCTCCCAAGAGCTAAAGGAAGAGGGAAACCGCCCACCCCCCTTCACGCGCGCACACACACCCCTCCCGACACATCCGTGCACCCGCCCTTGGCTGAGCCCGCCCCCAGCCCCAGCGCCCCCAGTGCCAGGGTCCTGGGACTCTTCCCAAGTTCTTGGATCCCCCGGTCTAACTAGAGATTGCGGGTGGAAGGCGGTGCAGAAGACTAAGGAGAAAGGGGAGGGAGCCGCCATCCCCTTCCCAGGTCTTCCCCAAGTCTGAATTGAGGGGGGAGGGATGAAGCTGGCCCCCATTTAACCTTCCGACCCCCTCCGCCTCTGTCTCCCCTCTTACTACACAGAGCTCATCCAGATTCTTCCCTTTCCTTTCTGCACAATGGCCCCATGGATCCCGAGATTCGCCAGTGCCCCCCAAAACCCTTCCTGGCCTCCGCGCCCCCTTTCCGCCCCCGCCAGCCTCAGGTTCCCGGGCAGCCCCCAGATCTCAGCCCGAGATCCTCAGCTCTCCATTCACGCGCTGCCTTGGCCCCGGGACTCCTGCTCAGACTTCTCCAGCTTCTAGCTTCGTGTCCTCTCCACACCCGACACATGTCTCGCCACCGATCTCTCCCACACTCCAGGCCCCCTCCACGCCCGCCACGGCTCCCTCCCTACTCCAGCGCGGGCCCCCAACTCTAGCGTGGGCCCCCAACTCCAGCCCAGGTCCTTCCAAACTCCGCCCTCAAACTCAAGCCCTGGTCCCCTGCAGACCCCAGCCGCGTCCCCAGTCTCCAAGCGGCCCCCAACCCCCATCCCGCCGCCCACCCTCGTCACTCACCCGTCTGTTCCCGGCCGGTAAAACTCTACAGAGAAGCCGAAGAAGGAGCCCGGGGGCCCAGAGAGCACTGCTGGGGCCTCCGAGTCTAAGTTGAAGCCCCCGACCCTGGGTGGCGGCGGCAGCAGCAGGAGCAGCAGCAGCGGCGGCAGCAAGGGCGGCAGCAGCAGCGGCAGCTGGGCTCGGCGCCGGGGACCCCAGTGCAGCCGCGCCGCGTGGAGAGGGGACCCTGGCGTCCGGCTCCCCATAGCGCCAGCTCTTCCCTGTCCTGGGGCCACCGACCCGGAGCCGCTTCCTAAACCTCCCAGAGGCGAATGACTCAACGCGGGGGAGGAGTTTGCCAAACTCCCGGCTGAGCCCTCCCCCGCCTGCCGAGGGGGCTGGCGGGGGGGGCATTCCTGGGTCCTCGGGACGCCGAGCCCTTGCCCCCCACCCCAAAGGGGCGTGGGGGGCCGCACCTCTCCACCCCCTCTCCCCAGCCCCAGCTGGAGGCCGGTTGTCTGGCCAGGGTCAGACTGGGCGGGCTCGGGCTCTTCCCCCTCCTCTCCGCTTCCCCTCCTTCCTCCCCCTCCTTTCCAGATGTACAACGTAAACGCTCGGAAAAGGAGTCGGAAAAAGGGAGCGAGAATTTCCTAATGAGGAAAGGAATCACCTCTGGAGGGCGGAGGGAGCCTGGGTATGGTGTGCGGGGTCTCCCTCGCTTCTTCAGGGAGGAGACTTAGGGGTCTAAAGAGATAGGAGACTCCTCTGGCGTCTGGCCAACTGGGATTCCCCCTTGCCTTCCGGGGCCACCGGGTGCCTGGGTTCCGGCCAGCTGGATTTGGGACTCGGCAGTCGAGGTACAGAGCGCTCCCAGTCCGCCTGAAAGTGGCTCCTCGAGTTCCGCTCTCCCTCCCCTCCCCCTCCAAACTGCTAGAATTGAAAAACCACGAGTCTGGGGTCATTCGCCAGGAGGATTCTGCCTCAGGTCTCCCACCTGGTTGTAGGGTATGGAAACCTCTGTTAAGCCCCTACCTTGGTCTGGCAGTTGACCAGTTGACTAAGGGCTTGGAAGTGGTTGGCCCCCCCAGTACCTTGATCAAAACTGGCCTGATTCCCTACAAGGACTGGGGAAATTATGAAGGGTGATTGTGGTGTTGAGGGGTGCCTTGCAAAGGAGCCCAACCTTCAGTTTCTATTGACTGTAACTCTGGGACCTGGAATCCAGGACCTCATTTTCCCCAGATCCCTTGTGGAAGTTGAGGAAGGGACTATGCAGTAAGGGAAGGCAGTGACCCCTGCCCATCCCTTCCCCCAGCTCTGGCACTGTGTGATGAGATCACCTTTCAGGATTCTAGTCTTTATCTTAGTCTGGGGGAGGGGGACCAAGGAGCCTAAACCCCTCTCCTTTTCAGTCCCTTTCCTGTCTTTTTCCTCCAGGACGCCTATTCTTCCAGAATAATACTCCCCCAAAGTCAGACACTGACCCCTCTCTTTCCCTGTCCTCTGCCAGATTCTAACCTGGGGGGCTCAGAATAAAAGTGTCTGCAGTCAACAGTCTTCTCCCTGCCACAACTCTTCCCTTCACTGTTACTCTACTTCCTGTCCCAAATCATCCAGCTAGTTTTTTCAAAAGCCCTCTCCAGGGCTGCTGCAGCCCCAGGAAGAGGTCTTCTGATCCCACTGTGGTTGATGCTAGCCCCCATCCTACCCACACATCTGTGTCCTGACCCTTTTTCAGGTGCAGAACCCAAGGACTCTCCAGGTCAGGATCTTAAGTGTAACAGTGCCCAGAGGTAACCTCTAGTAAGCACTACTCTAGCTAAGGGGCTGGGAACCTTCTTTGGGAGAAGAATGGAAGTTTGATTGCTGTAGAACCCAGAAAAGCACAATGTATGTGAATTTTGCTCTCTCCTTTCTCAGTCCAAGCACTCTTTAGATTTTCCCAGGATTTGGAAGCTTGGGGTAGGAGTGGGATGGGTGCAGGGAGGGAGGTGTGTGACTCAGCTCCTCCCAGGAGCTTTGGTGGGGACAGGGGACAGAGTGTCCTGCCCCAGTCCTCCTCCCACTTCACCCCACCCCCCAGTCTTGGCCAACTCCAAACAGGCCCCCTCCCTGTCCATTCCCTGCTCCTGTGTTACAACCGGGAGCCCCTTAGTCATTCTCCTGGCTGGCTTTTCTACTCTCACCCAATATCCCTCCTCTCTTGGCTCCTCTGCCCTTATAAGTCCTCTCTGAGTGCCCCAACACTGCCTGCCTTTCCTTTTGCCATGCCTGCTTTTGGTCTGGCCTTCCCTCCTGTGCTCCCAGTTGGGCCTGAATTTGGGATTCCCTCCAACTCTCAAGGCCATCCATCCAATATTCTTCAGAAGAGAAAATGGGTGTGGAGAGATGAAGTGACTTGTCTAAGGTCAAATGGTTAGCCAGATAGGGTAGTCTAAAACCTAAGTGTTATGACTCTAAATCCAAAGCCCTCTCCTCTCAGCCCCCTGTCCCTGTGTCCTCTGCCTCCTTTCAGCTTTGTCTTTGTCTGTCTCTCAGTTTATCTCTGGCTCAGCATGGGTGCCTCTTATTGGCTCTGTTTTCTCTCTCAACCCGACCTCTGTCCCTTCATTGCTCAATGGGAATGATTTGATGTGATGACTGAGTATTCCTAATCATGGTTACTAATCATGATGGAGGCACAGGGGATGAAGGGCAAGGCCAGGACATTCATTGGGTTAGTACTGTCACTATCAGCCTGCTCCAAAGACAGCAGTTTTAGAAACAGAAAATGACAGAGATTCAAGATGCAGGTGCAGATTCTAAAGCCAGGAATCATGCTGAATTTCGGTAGCGTGGGATGGGTAGAGTATTAATAGTGGTTTATTTAACACATGCTATTTGCCTGGCTCTGGGCTGCCCTTTAAGTTGCTCCTATCCCATTTAAATCTTCCCAACTATCCAGCACCGAAGGTATTGTTATCCTCATTTTATGGTCAGGAAACTGAGGTTTACTAACAACATGAACAGAAAAAAGAGCAGAGAGGGAATCCAAACCCAATCCCAGTGGATTTCCAGAACTTTGCTTTTCTCATTATTAACCCTCTAAACTGCGTTGGATTTCTATAGGGAATAGGATTCAAGAGTAAGGATTTTAACCTAGATCTGTAGTCTTTAGGGGTAGGGTGGGGGAAAGATTTTATGTATAGGTCATTAATCCTTCTGAAACTGGTTGGAAGTTCTTTTGTGTGCATATATGTGATAAAACTCAGTGACTACCTCTTCCCTTTTTTTCCTTTTATCTTTTTAACTTTTTTTTTTTTTTGATACGGGGAATTAAACCCAGGGGTGCTTAACCACTGAGCCACATCCTCAGCCCTTTTTATTTTGAGACAGGGTCTTGCTAAATGCTTAGAGCCTTGCTAAGTTGCTGATGCTAGCTTTGAACTTAACGATCCTCTTGCCTCAGCCTTCCAAGCTGCTGGGATTATAGGAATGTGCCACCGCGCAAGTATCAGTGGCTTCTTTTGGATTCTCAAATGCCTGGAAATTCTGAGAACACTGGGTCAGGGTGTTCTGATTTCAAGACATAGGTTTGAGCCTTTTGAGGCCCGTAAAAACTTAGGTGGGTAGAGGTGACTTTGGCTGAAGTTGCTATGAAGTAAAAGCTCCCAACGTGTGTGCTGATGCCAACACAAATGGGTTATAGGTGTGCTGAGACTGATGATCTCCCTTGATTCTTGAAACCTGGGAAGATCTGGTTTTGCCAGAGACCCTAGGCTAGTGGCTTCTGGCCAGAGCAAGCCTCTCTTGCTTACTTCAGGGAATTGTGCAAATATAGCATTCTCAGCATGAACAGTGCAGAAATGACTGGTTAAGAATTGGATGAAAGGGGGTCAGAGGAGCTTGTTGGTTTGTGACTCCTAGGTTTGGTCCTGGGCCCTGTTCCTCCTGTGGTGGGGTGATGAGCAGGAGTTGGATCTCACAGGGGGAAGGAAGGAGGGACATTTGTGAAGGTTATGAAGCTGAAGGGAATCGGGGATCCCCATCAATAGAGTAGGAGCCCAGTCATAGCAGGAGTTGACTCCAAAGGCTGCTGAAATTGGGGCAATGCTCTGCATGTCTAAGAAGGAAGTCGGAAAGTACAGGAGCAGGCTCTCCGAACCCATGGGCTCTGTCACTGGCCTGACTCAGGTCTCTGCCTAGGGGAACTGATAGCTCCATCATCTGTGAGTCACCACCACCACTCCTACCCCTGTCTGACTTGGGAGCCACCCCTCCCTCATGTCCCAAACCTAAAATAAACCCAGATTCCCCTCCCCTACCCCCACTTTGTTCAGAGAATAGGAGGGGTGGATGAAAGATGTTTGCTAGGGTGACAGGAGCAGTCCTGGGAAGCTTCGATTCTCTTGGGGATCTAGGACTCTGAACCTAGTGATTGAGACTGTGTCCAGGTGTCTCTGCAGGCACTAGACTGGGAATTTTTCTAAGCTGGAGAGAGGCAGAGGGACAGGGACTAGTTCAAGGGCATTTATGGGGAGGGGCAGGGCTGAGGGCATGCTGGTGTAAAAAGACCCAGGGGTCCAGAATGAGCAGATCAATGAGAAGGAGTTCGCCCCCTCTAGCTAGTGTCTTTTCTTTCAAATTCTCTTCAGATTTTAATGTTTTTTCTTTTTCCAGCATTTTTGGAGGCTCCAGAGTTCTACAGCAAAATGTAATGACCCCAGATAGGGAGTTAAAAGGAAAGAAGATCCTTTGAGGTGTCCAAACATTGACCTCATTTTATTTGCCTCACTTGCCCCATCCCCATTACTTTTCTTCTTTCGTTTCCCACTTTGCTGCCATTGTCCAACCTCTGTAGAAGCAAGGGGTTCCTGACACTTCTCAGCTCAAGGGCTTGGAGGCTGGAGGAGAGACCCATCCAGGGTGAGAGCTGTGGGTGAGAATGTCAGCTTCCTGGGATGGTCTTCCAGATGTAAGCACATCTGGAGCCCATCAGGGAGGGACGTGGAGCACCATGATTCCCAGTGCACATCTGATTGGGGCTACAGATGAGCCAGGCATTCCCTCCTACTCCCACAAGTCTGCCTGCCATTTCTAGACCTCTCTTGGGAAGGATTACCCTTCCAGACAGGAAGTTAGGGCATTGGAAGGGGCCAGGGAGGAGAACAAGAAGGCCAAGGATTACATCCCAAACTCAGACGTGCTGTTTCAGTTTCACTAGCTTCAGCTCTTTGTATTTTTTTCTGCACAGAGATGACAGCATCTCTGATTAGGTAGAAATAGGTGTGTGTGTGTGTGTGTGTGTGTGTGTGTGTGTGTGCAGCATAGTATACACTTTGTCTTTAATAGTTTGAAGTTGGAGATGGGGCCCAGAATGACCCCCTCCTTGCTTTTCATGAACCCGCATGAGTCTTCCCCATGAGTTCACTGGACCTCTGACGCTTCTCACCTCTCCGCCTCCGAACATACACACACACTTCTTCCTTGGCTATAAATTCCTCCCTGTTCATCGTCACTTTACAATGAGTACATTTGTTTTTCAGGGATCATGTAGAAGGCGAAAAATAGGTTCATCTCCTTGCCCTTCCCTTCTGGAAGAGCTGACCTGTTGGAGTGCTGAACTATGGGATAAATGGGGTTTATAGTGATCCCTGCAAGAGTTCCAGGTGTCCCTAGCAACATTTCATAAGGATAAAATAGAGAGTCATTGGCACCAACATTCATGAGTTTGGTGATGTGGGGCACTCCTGGGGACCACAGTTCCCTCTCTTTCTTCCAGAACAGTACTATGAAGAGGAACCAGGTCTTAGGAGAATTTTTTTAATTAACTAAAAAATACTTAAATTGATCAATAACATTGCATGTTTTTGTCATGAATAAAATGATACTTGAAGTATATATACATTGGAAAATGACTAAATCTAGCTAATTAACACATGCATTACTTAGTTACTGTTTTTATTGTGAGAGCGCATAAACATTTTACTTTTTTTTTTTTTTTTTACATTTTTCTTTTTTTGTGTTTGTTTCTTTTTTGTTTCTTTTTTGTCCATACTGGCCTTCAACTTGCCAAGGCTGGCCTCAAACTTGTAATTTGCCTGCCTTAGCCTCCTGAGATGCTGGGATTACAGGTGTGAGCCACCAACCTGTACATTTTTCAAGAATACAATATATCATGATTAACTATTGTCACCTGTTGTACAATAAATCTCTTGAAATGTATTTCACCTATCTAACTGTAATTATGTATACTTTGACAAACATCTCCCTCTCCCCTAACTATCTGTTTTGGGTAACCACCATTCTACTCTCTCCTTATGTGAAATCAACTTTTTTAGATTTCATATGTGAATGAGATCATGTGGTATTTGTCTTTCTGTGCCTGGCTTGTTTTATTTAACATATGTTCATCCATGTTGTTGCAAATGGGAGTATTTCATTCTTTTTTATGGCTGAATAATATTCCATTGTGTTTATGTACCACATTTTCTTTATCCATTCATCCATTAATGAACACTGAAGTTGATTTCATATCTTGGTTATTGAGAATAGTACTGCCATGATTACAGAGACACAGATGTCTGTTCAACACACTGATTTCCTTTCCTTGTAGTGGATTACTGGATTTCATGGTATTGCCTTAGAGGATTTTTTATGGGACTTGGGATTGAACCTAAAGCCTTCGGTATACAAAGCATTCTTTCTGCCACTGAACTACATACCCAGCCATGCCCATATACACATTCATATTTATGAGACAGGGGTCTCATGTTTTGCCTTGGTTAACCTCAAACTCCTAGACTCAAGGGATCCTTTTGTCACATGTTTGAGGCCAACCTTGGCAACTTAGCCTATCTCAAATATAAACAAACAAACAAAAGGACTGGAGATGTAGCTCAGTGGTAAATTGCCCTGGGTTCACTCCCTAGTACCCAAAACAAACAAAACACAAAAGGGTTATCCTTCTGCCTCAGCCTCCCATGTAGCTGGATCTGTAGATATGACTCTGAGTCTCTCAGAAGATTCTTAAACTTGGGGCTGGGGTTGTGGCTCAGTGGTAGAGTGCTTGCCTAGTACACGTGAGGTCCTGGGTTTGATCATCAGTACCACATAAAAATTTAAAAAATAAAGGTATTGTGTTTACCTTAAAAATATATATATGTGTGTACATATGTGTATATATATATGTTCTTGGATTCCAAGGTTGTGACTTATAAAGTTGAGATGATAATACATAAAAGGAGGTAGTATTGTGCTATACAATTTGCAAATTTACAATTTATAAGTTGTTTATTGCTAGGTATCTCATACCAAAATCTGTGTGGCTTCCTGCATAGCCTGTAGCAAAGACTGCTTGCACTATGCCCTTTCAGCACCCGTTCTTTTCCCATTTTAAGCCTCAACCCTTGATTGAACTTCAGAGTCCCAGGGGAGAAGCCAGAGGAGTAGCTCCCTAATGCTTTGCTTAGATTCCTTTAACAGCTGTCCAGCAGCATAGAGACTGGGCACCAGAGAACCCTGCCCTGTGTCTGGTCAACATTTGGCTAGAGGGTTCTAGCTGACAGAACTCTGGGGTTAGAGAGTAGGACCAGGTCCTTTAGTTTCTAAGATAGAGAAAGGAATGTGTAATAGAGATTAATCAGGGAAGAGGAGTTGAGGGGTTAGGTAGAGAGATAGGTGGCTGGGGTGAGAGAAAGTTGGGACAAAGCTGGCAGTTTCACCTTAGGGAGACCAGCCCTTCCTTCAGGCCACACCCTTCCACAGGGCTGCCATGACTGGCCACACCCCCACAGCTGGCTGGGAAAAAGATCTCAACCTATCCTCCTCTACAAGCAATTGCTTACAGATGTTCTAGGAAAGGGGGGATGTTCAGAGGAGGAAAGGCAGAATAGGGGGTGAAGGGAAAGGAAAATAGAAGGAAGAAGGGGGAGATTCATAGAAGGAAGAGAGGAAGTTATCTTTAGTGGGGAAGCCTGTGAAGACTGACGAAGTCCAAGAGAAAGTAACAGTTAAGAGGAAAGCAGGAGATGGGAAAGAGGGTCTCTTTGCCCCTGCAATTTGCCCTACTCACTGGGCTACTGAATCCCTCGAAACCAAGGCTCTGATGATGTTACTTCTCAGTTTAAAGCCTTCTGTGGCTTCAATCTTTGAACCAATAAAGATCTCGGACTGCTCTAAGTGCCTAGAACTGTGCATGGCATGCAGAAATTGCCTTTGATCTTGCTCTGTACACACTATTGAGTGCTCACTAATACATACAAAACTCTGAGGGCTTAGGCGAGGGATGAAAAGGAAGGAGGGGGAGTTGGGCTAGGCAGAGGACATAAGAGCAGAGAGGGACAGGAGAGAGGACTTGGGGAGAGAAAAGGCAGAGTGTCAAATGAGGGTAGCCAGGAGTGAAAGAGAAATGGATGGGGGAACCAGGAAGGAGGGGTCCTGAAATAGGAATGGAGAGGATAGGGGAAAGGAAGAAGAGGGACGAGGACAGAGGAAGGGGAGAGGAATGTGGAAAGGTGGGGCAGGTGAGGAGCCCTGGAGAGTGGGATAGACTTTGGAAGCCTGGATGGCAGAGCCAATCCTTTCCTGGGTCAAGAGCTCTCATTGGCCAGTGAGTGGGCAGGAAGCAGACAGGTGGGTCTGCTCTTTCCCCACCCCAGCCTACCTTCGTTTAGGACCCAGCTTTCTCTTCCCTTTTGTCATTTTTATATTCTTGTGTTGACTCTGTTCTTTCCTGGGTCCTCTGCCCTCTCCACCCCCACTTCTTAGAATCCTGAAGTCAATCTCCTCCCCACTCACCACCCTGCAGGTTAGTCTCCTGGGTCTCTTTTGGTCCCTCTCCTCTGGGTGTGTTTCCCAGGGATGAAGCAGACTGGAGGTGCATCCAGATCTGGTCTGCTCTTTGCTCAGCGCCCATCCCCCTCCAAACCAGTCCAAGGCTGAGAAGTTTGCGTCAGAAGTCCCCTTGGCCCCTTTCCTGCTCCTGAATCCCAGGGGCGGTATTTGGGGGTGGAAGGAGGGGTAAGGTCCGAGGTGGAAAGTCTGACGCTGAGTCCAGGCCCCCAGCCCCATTCAGACTGGCTGAGCTCATCTCTCCAAGCAACCACAGCTGGATGTTTTCCATGTGCTCACCTCAGGGAAGGGGCTGGGGGCCAGAATTCCAGACAGTTTCACCACAAGCAGGCTCAAGGCTGAAGCACCCTCAGGTGCCTCCTGTCTACCTTCCGCTTATGTTCCACAGGGATCAGTCCTGGGGGAGGAGCAGGGAAAGGAGAAACAGGCCGTTAGAGGAGTCAAAGCTGGAATAGAATTTGGACCCAAGTTAGCCCAGGTTTCTTCATCCCTCTACGGGAGTGTTCGCATACCGGCCAGGCAGGACATGAATGTGTATGTGAGGTGAAAACCTGTGTGTGTGTGTGTGTGTGTGTGCATGCTGCCTGTGTTGTCTGAATTTCTGAACATGCTTGTGTTGGTGTGTAGACTTTGGTGGGGTTCTGTGTCCTGGGTGATCAGTGGACCAAAAGTGTGTGTGTGTGTGTGTGTGTGTGTGTGTGTGTGTGTGCCTCTGCTCTCTTCCCAGTGCAGTGGAAGGTGACAGGTTTGGGACAAGTTCTTCCCATCACCTCACTCCTTCCTTAACTCATAACCTTCTTTTTCAACCACATATACCTGGAGAGCTGGGGAGAGCAGGTCCTGAACAGGAATGGGTCCTTTTAGTAGAGTAAGTTGGGACAGTGGGACTTCTGGGGCTGATTGAGGTGCGGTGATAAAACCTGAGTGGATATAGGGACTGAGGGGAGAGTTGCCCTTGGCCCCTGCCATGGGGGCTGCAGAGCTGGAAGTTTTAGAGGGTGCCCTATGAGGGTCTCTGCATCCCTTTCCTCCCTCTCCTGGAGGCTCTGAGTTCTTGGACAGGCTGGAGGAGGCTGGGGGGAGGTAAGGAGGGGGTGGTAGGAGGCACTTGGCTGTTTGTTCCCTCTCTTTCCTGACTCCTTTGTGGCAGCAGACTGGCTTCCTTCCTCTCTTCAGCACCTTGGCTCCCAGCTCATTTCCGCTCTTATGCCCTAGTGCAGCTCTCAGCCTTTCACAGGGGTTCTCTAAGCTGGTCTTCTGGGGAAGGGGACCCCTATGTAGGCGCATAGGGCTGAGGAATGCCAGTGAGATGCCAGGGTGCCCTTTCCTCAACCCATTCGAGGTCAGCAAACCTGGTTTGCATGGATTTGGGGAGAGGCTTGTTTGCCAGGGGATGGGAAGCAGGGACCCAGGTGTGTGATTACCTGGGTCCTGCCTCTCCTTCAGCCTGAGATGTGGATAGAGCAGGGATGGAAAGATGCCCTGCCCCCCACCCCAGCTAGCCTCCCTCTTTGTGTCCCTACTTGGCTGTCCTTGCCTCAGTCTGCCCCTGCCCCACCTCCCACCTCTATCCACTGCCCTACAAGTCAAGGAATGTAAGTTTCCTCTCTCTCTCTCATTGATTAGTCATGGGCACCCCTATCCCCGTGGGAACCGTTACTCACCCTTGGGCCCCCCCCCACCCCACCAGTCACCGGCTGTCTCCCCAGAACTGGCTGAATTCCTGTAGGAGGAGCTCACAGCCAGCAGTTGAACATGGGGGGGCGGTTAGTGGGGGTTGTGGGTGGTGGGTAATGTCCTAGAGACAGCTACTTTTGGAACAGCAGTTTGATTTTATTATGGCCCAGAAGCAGGAGTCCCTATTTCTCCCCAACACGTACACATATGCACAGGAGGTTGTACTCTTGGTTCTAGCTACTTTAATAGTTATGGAGGTTTAGGCAGAAGGGGCAGGGTTGAGGTAGTGGACTGTTTGGAGAAGGGTTCAAAGCAACTGCGCACCTAGTCCCTTCATCATTGCTGGCTTTGGGGCCAGGACTAGGGCCTGGGGCCTGCTCTTTGGACTTGGCTGAGTGCCCAGGCCTGGCCTCTTTCTCTCATAATCAGACAGGGCCCTTTCCCAATAAGGAGCCTCCCAACTCTGGGTCTACTCCCCTGCTGCCCCCACCTCTCCTCTCCCCTCCAACAGCTCCTCTGCCCTAAAATGGCCACATTTTCCCCTTCTTCCTCCTTTCCTCCCCCACACCCAGGTTTGGGGCCCTGGGGATGGAGGGGGGTTGGGTAAGGGTAAGATTGCACAGGGCCCAGATGGGCAGATTTGGAGAAAGGTAATGAGATCTCAGAAGATAAAGGAATTGGGCCACATGGCCAAGGTATGTAGGGGGTAGGGATGGGAACACAGCTTCCTAGAGTTATTGTCTCTCCTATAATAATAATAACTTGTGCTTATGGCACATGTTAAGAGTTTTACATATGTGTTAACTTATTTAATTGGCACTGCCCCTCTGTGAGGAAGGTACTATTGCCCTATCTCAGAAGACAAAGAAACTAAGCAAATAGAGGCTGATTAACTTGTCCAAGATAAATGGGAAAGCTGGGATGTAAATTTAAGTAATCTGGTTTCACATCAGGAGAGACCAGCCCACCTAGCTGGTTCTTGAGCCTCACTGATAGAGACATAAGAATGCCTCGTATGGGGCTTATGTGGGGTGGTGATGGCCACAGAATCTGACGGTCAAGTGTGCCCCACTTGGGATCCCCACCTTGGGTGTTTGGATAGATTCAGATTAAACATTCTCAAAAAGAGCAATTGAGGGCTGGGGAGATAGCTCAGCTGGTAGAGTGCTTGCCTTGCAAGCACAAGGCCCTGAGTTCGATCCCCAGTACTGCGAAAAAAAAAAAAAAGAAAAAGAGTAATCGACCCATTAAAGGTTTTTTTTTTTTTTTTTTTTTTTTCCTGTATCAGGATTGAACTTAACCACTGAACCACATCCTCAGCCCTTTTTTGTATTTTATTTAGAGACATGATCTAGTTGAGTTGCTTAGGGCCTTGTGAGATTCTGAGGCTGACTTTGAACTTGAAATCCTCCAACCTCAGCCTCTGGAACTGCTGAGATTACAGGTTTGTGCCACCACGCCCAGCAACAAATTCATTTTTTAAAAAACAAATATAAGCTGGGCATAGTGGTGCACGCCTGTAATTCCAGTGGCTCGAGAGGCTGGGGCAGGAGAATTGTGAGTTCAAAGCCAGCCTCAGCAACTTATTATTACGTGATATGCAGGTTAGCACAGGATCCAAATGTGAGTGACTGGAGGTGGAAGGTGGGAAGGGAGGAATGTGTAAAAAGGGGCAGAAATAAGGATCAGGGAAGATCTCAACAAATGAGGAAGAAACCAACAAGGTTGTATGTGTGGAGGGACTTCCTGGAGCTCTTCTCCAGTTTTGCTTATGTTCTAGGAAGTTAAAAAGAGTGATTTATTCTATCTACTGAGAGAAGCAAAGGAAGAAGGGGATGCAAATTCTTACAGCCCTGAAAGCAGATGGGGACCCCCTGGGACAGATCCAGGTACTCATCCTGGAGGTTCCAACTTGAACTCTGCCTTTTGGCTCTCAATTTTGTCTTTCTCTAAACCAAAGGAATTGGATGACATTATTCTTGAGGTTCCATTTTAGGCCAACACACTCAGATTGTTATATAGAAACTCAGGGGAAAACCAGAGAAGGAACTGGAGTCCTCCTGTGGGGGCCAGGAATAAACAAATAACTGGTAACCAGGATGAGCTCAGGGCTCTGGGGGGAAAGGCTCTGCTGGGGGTAATGGGAGGGAAGCCAGGCCAGGCAAGGCAGACTTCAGAAAAAGTGAATGGAGGATGGACTCATTCATTGGATCCTGTACCTTCAGAAACTAAAACCTAGGAATCTGAGCCTCCCATCCAAGGAACCTGTAAGGAAATCAAGAGCTCTGAACTTCTAGGAAGGGCAAATCCCCAGGTCCCTCTGCAATTTAAAGGTATTATGAGGAAAAACAGCTACAGTTATCAAATACCAGCTATAGATCTAAGCATTTACATATATTACCTCCATTAACTTCAAAATAATCCTATGAACAGCATTTATATCTTTCAAATTGATTTCCACATTTAATCTTTCTAACAACCCTCTAAAGCTAACAGGCCATTTGATGAGGAATCTTTAAAAGCAGGAAAAGATGAAAATGTGTTCCAGCAGGGCTTTCTAACTGGTAAAGGTGGAAGTCCCTGAGGAGTTAGGGGACTCTCACATCCTAGTAAGATCTCTCCTGCCTCTGGGCTTGCGGATTGGGGTGGGGTATGCTTTCCAGCCCTTGACAAATGGAGCTTAAAGATATGTATCTACATCCCAGGTTACTGTTTAGGAGTGAGAAAATAGTACCTTGATATCTTTGAGAATGTTTCTGAGAAGTCTTCAGAGATAGAAATAATCATAGGGTTGGTGATTGCCTTAAATTTGCAAAGAGACCTGGAGAGACTCAGAATGCAGAATTCTGAGTGAGCTAGCTCTCCTTCTCTTTTCTTTTTTGGTACTGGGGATTGAACCCAGGGGCTCTCTACCACTGAGCTACATCCCTAGCCTTTTATTTTTTATTTTGAAACAGGGTCTCACTAAGTTGCCCAGGCTGGTGTCCAACTTGTGATCTTTTTGCTTCAGCCTCCTGAGTAGGTGGGATTAGATGTGTGCTCCCCTTCAGTTTCACCAACTACTGGTCCAATATCAGGAGAGAAGGAAACTAAATACATAGATATATAGAGGGACTTCCCTGTTATTGGGGGTTGATAGGAGACTGCATCTCCTGTGGGTGATTGTAAAGTTAATGCATTCTTCCATCCTTCACTGGACAGGAGGTGGAGGTGTGAATGGTAGTGTGATGGAGAGGGGTCTGGGAGTGAGGATGAGCTAGTTTGCCTGGATGACCTCTGACTAGCTAGAAGAGCCTGAGATTTTTGAGGAAGATGAATTTTGCCAAAGGGCATGTGGAGGAGGTCAGTGTTTTTGGGTTCCAGCTGGGGTGAAGTCAGAGACATAAATCACACCTCCCAACTGCCCGTTTCGTTTTGAGCTCAGTTCCCAGCCAAGAGCCCAGCTAGCCTGCCAGAGGAGTGAGCTTGTAGATGGGGGAGGGGCCAAGGAGCTGGAAGTGGGTGATTTGGAATGGGAATCAGCTGGGAGTGGGAAGTTGGTCTCGTCAGGGTCACAAACAGGATCAAGGTCAGGGCTGGTAGGACAGAGGGCCCAGGGATCTCAAAAGAACTGGCCTTATAGATTCCTTATCCCAGTCAGGATGAACTGACTCTCAGCCACACCCAGTCTGCTGACTTCTCCCCAAGCTTAAAACCACTGGATGTGCCTAGAGGCACAGACACTGGCAAACACACACCCCACTTCTTCCGCCACTCAGCTATCGCTCTCTACTCCCAGAAAACTCCACATCTTTTGGGTGAAGCTGGAAGTGAGTGAAATATCCTCCTCTAGTGATCCTTATTTATTTTTTTGGTGGGCAGGAGGCTACTGGGGATTGAACCTAGAGGCGCTTACCCAGGGCCTTGTGCTTGCAAGGCAAGCACTCTACCAACTGAGCTATCTCCCCAGCCCCCCAGTCCTTTTTTAAAGACAGGGTCTTGCTGAGTTGCTGAGGCTGGTCTCAAAATTGTGATCCTCTTGCCTCAGGCTTCCCGAGCTGCTGGGATTACCACTGTGCTGGCTCCTCTAGTGATTTTAAAGGCCGGCACTGTCATCTCTTTTGTCCTTCCTCACAGTAGATGGATCTGGCTGATTTTCCTTCTCACTTAGGAGGACCCTGAGGGCCTGTTGTCCTAGTGGTAGACAGTGCCTCCTGACCCCAGTGATGGGAGAGGCAGAGCCAAAAGGACTGGTTGAGTGTGCATGTTGGGCGGGGTAGGTGTTTGAGGGCAGGAAATCCAGAAAGCAACTCAGACAATGGCCTTTTCCTCTGGCTTGGGTTCAGGCTGCTGGTTCCTGCCTGACCCCAAGGGCACCTCCAGTCTCTCCCTTTGGTTAGCTTCCCACTCACTGCTTATTTGGGGGCAGAGGCAGGAGGGGCAGTTCTTTGGAAGCAAAGTAGCCCTTCTGTCAACCCTTTTCCCATTGATGGTTCTGGATTGACCACAGGGATTCAGGGATGTAAGAAACCTCATCTAGTCTGGGACTACCCTTCCCCTGCCTCGCATCCCCTTCCATGTAGTTTGCCATGGTCTCTTACATGATATAGCTATAAGCACTTTGACATCTTACAAGAAATATCATGCTTTTGTTTTTGGTTCAGTTTACCCCTTCTGCTCTTGGAATTGTCTACTTGCATCCCACTAGACTTGGCTTTAAAGGAGTAAGGATTGTGTGCCTGTTGGTTGGTATAAACCAGTACTGGGAGAATCGTTATACACCCTCTTCTTTTTTTGTATCAGGAATTGAACCCGGACGGACTTAACCACTGAGCTACACCCCCAGTCTTTTTTTTTTTTTTTTTTGCAGTGCTGGGGATTGAACCCAGGGCCTTGTGCTTGCAAGGCAAGCACTCTACCAACTGAGCTATATCCCAAGCCCACTACCCCCACACTTTTAAAAAATATTTTATTTAGAGACAGGGTCTCGCTGAGTTGCTTAGGGCCTTGCTAAGTTGCTGAGGCTGGCTTTGAACTCGTGATTCTCAAATATACGCATCTTGATATACAAGGTAGAAATATGATTATACTGGAGAAGAGAGATCTTGGAAATGATTTTTTTTTTTTTTTTTTCAATTCTAGAAAAGGGGGAGTAGGGTAGAGCCACATCAGGACCAATTAATTGGGGTAAAATGACATTGAAGCCTCTACCTCTTCTACCTTCTCCTGCTTGGTACATGGAATAACAGAAAGCTTCTTTCCAATATACCTTCTGCTGTAGTCACTTGGGTCTCAGTGTTGTCTCATTAATGGACCCAGTTATCTTTGGCCTTGCTCCTGTGAGCCCAGCATCTGGAATGCACAGTCGTCTATATGCTTTATTGAGGCCCACGTAAGCTCTGCACGAGTTTTCCCAGCTCATTCTGACTCTGCTGTGTCCCACTCTTCTGAAGTCCTGCTGTAGTCTGCACTACACAGTCTAGCACTTAATTATCCAGGATATTTATAAGTTCTTATGCAATTTAGAAATTGAATACATTTGTATGTACCATATGATGGAAGCAACTATAAATACTTCATGAAAGAATATTCCATAGAATTTCAATGTTGACATTTGCTTTTTGTTAATGTGCTTTTATTTTGGACAGGAAAACATGTCTGTTATACTGAAAAAGAGGACTTGAGTTTGTTGCCTCCCTTGCTTGATATGTGACAGTGGCAAGTAGTTAACCTCCCTGAGTTGCATTATATTCATCTGTAAAATAGAGATAATATCTTTTTCATGGATTTGTTGGGAGAATTTAACATACTATCTGTACAATTGCAGCTCTTGGAAGTAAATATTAAAACCTCTCCGATGAATCTGAAATCTACTCAGTCTCATATACTCTCCAAATGTAATGTGACTATTTCATAGGTCAGTTCTCAGCACAGATATCACTTCCTCCAAAAAGCCTTCCTAGTTCCCTGTACTGAGTACTCCAGATTTCACCAATCATAGCACTTACCTCTCCATATTATATCTTTTGTTTGTCTCTTCTACTAGACTAAATTCTGTAAAGTAAGGTTCTTGTTATTTCTGTTTTCCATGGTCTAGGACATTGCCTGGATTAGTAAATACTATTTGAATAAACTGAGCCTTTAAAAAATGTAATAAAGGAGTTGGGAATATAACTCAGTGCAGAGCACTTAGCATGTGCACGGTCCTAAGGTTGATCCTTGACCCTGAAAAAAAAGAAAGTAATAAAAATAGACACAGTGACGTTATAAAATTGTGACAAATATATATTTTAAAATATTTATATGACATTTAACATGGGTAGTCTTCTAGCAACATAGTACTTCTCACTTATCATGCTTTTAATGTGCAGCCAATTCTTAAAATGGATCTAGAGATGTGGTCCAATTACTTGTTAATGGTGGTCTTGATCTGTCCCCACAGAATTCTATGTTTTCCAAGTGTGGCAGAGATCACTGACTCATGGGATCTAGTCTATTTTTCCTTCTGGTAATATGACCCTTCTGCCTGGCTACCCACACACTGTGTTGTATGCAGCAGGGCACTTGGCTGCCAGCTGGATATGATACTGTCCTGCCTGTTTTCCAGTAGGCGGGGGCCCCATCACTAAGTTCTGGTCAATGGGATGTGAGTGAAGCAATGTGTGTAACTTCTGGGTCATGATCTCAGAAAGAAAACTAGTAGCTCTTTACTTCCTATTTCTTACTTCTGTGTACTGGGATGTGATGACATGTTAAGCAGCCATCCTGGACCCCGAGGTGCAGTCTTCTCCACCAGTCAAGGACTATCTACCTGTTCTTTTTACCTCTGAACTACTACTTCATTTGTGGGTCTCTTTGTTACAGCAGCATGGTCTACATTCTTTGCATAAAGATTACCATGGAATTCATGAAACCCTTAGCCTACTCTGAAGAATGTTTTCAAGGAGTTAAAAAAAGTTTTAATGAAAAGAGAATCTGCTGGTCTATTTTACTGGATGGCATTTTGTAGAAGATCAAAATTTGCTGTATCATAAACATATTAAAAGTTTTTATAGGTTTATAAACATACTGGCTTAAAAATATATATATTTTTGGTGGTATTGGGGTATGGTACTTTACCACTGAGCTACACCCCTAACTCTTTTGATTTTGTATTTTGAGTCAGGGTCTAAGTTGTTGAGGCTGGCCTTGAACTTGTGTTCCTTCTGTTTTAGCCTCAGGAGTCCTAGGATTATAGGTGTGTGCACCCATGCCCAGCTACATACTACCTCTTTTATTTAGCTTTATTAACTGCTTATGAAAACTCTGAGACTCCAGATGGATTATGTGATTGTCAGTTTCCAACGTGGCCTCAGTGACCTGTATCTCTTGGTACTTATGCCATGTTCCCTTCATTTTATGCCTGAAAAATGGTTAGCCCCTGTGTCTAACACAATACTGTGGAAATGACATGTTTAACTACCAAGGCTAAGTCATAAAAGACATTGCATTTCCAACTTGGTCTTTTTCTTGATTACTTCCTCTGAGGGAAGCTAGCCACCATGTCATGAAGATACTAAAGCAGCCAATGGAGAGGCCAAAGTGAAGAGGCACTGAGACTTTCTACCAAGAGCCAGCACCAATTTGCCAACTATGTGAATGAGCCACCTGGCAGTACTGGGTGGTCAAACCCAAACTTTCAGATAACTGCAGCCCTAGTTGACATTTTGACTGCAACCTCATGAAGACATTGAGTCAGAATTGCCTAGCTGAGCTATTCTTGAATTCTGACCCATTAAAATCTAACAATATCTAAGCAATGTTTATTGTTTTAAGTAACCACACTTTAGGGGTAACATTATGCATTAACAGAAAATATAGATTATAAATTCCTTGAAGTAGGATTCCTGTTTTATACTTGTTTCTACCTTAAGTTACTGCTTCAATCACTCTCCCTACTTCTCACCTGGCAGACACAGCACAGGAACATATTTGGTAGAAGATGAGAGGTGAAACGACATTCCCTTTGAAATTCAGCACAATGCAATTGGATGAAAGATATTAATTAATCTATTTGACCATTTTTTTTTTCTTCCCTGAGAGTTAAGATTTTCCAGGATGGTGAGGACAACAGAACTCAGATGAGTAAATGTTGTTTGTCATACTGGGATATCTCCAAACTCTGTTCTCAATCTTTAAACAGGATATTTTTTTTAAGTCTGGGTATTTAGAGAAGCTCCAGTAAATGAGAGTCTTCCAGTATTTGATAGAAACTCACCCGGGCAAAGGAAGCGAAACACCACCTAGAGGGGAAGTAAAGGGACGCCTCTATTCACAGGATAAGTTCAGGCTCAGGGCCTTTCTCAGAGACCAGGTAAACACTACACAGCTACAACTAACTGAATGGGCAGTAAAAGACTTAGGTGAGGAAGAGCAGCTCTGGGTGGGATGGAGAAGAGATCAGAGACAGACTTCCCTTATATCCAAACTCAATATATATTAATATAAAAGACATGACCCAGACGAATATCACTTTGAAACAGTAGCTTGGTTCCTTGATCCATTTTGAGTTGACTTGTTTTGGGTGACAGATAAGGACCTAGTCTCATTCTTCTACACATGGATAACTAGTTTCCCCAGCACCATTTCTTAAAAAGGTTATCTTTTCTCTAATATCGGTTTATGGCACTTTTGTTAAAGATCAGATGACTGTACCTGTGTGGTTTTGTCTGTCTTCTGTCCCATTGGACTATGTGTCTGTTTTTATGAACAATGGCCTCATCTTATAGTTAAGAAAAGTGAGACCCAGAGAAAGGAAATGACTTGCCCAAGGTCATACAGTTAATGTAGGACAGAGTCCAGGTGTCTTATTACAATCTCTTTTCACCATGCCACATTTGCCTTCACTCTACTTCTATTACATATTCCATTTTATACTACTGACTTCCAACTTCAGTTTGGGATCCAAACTCGCCCTGCCCCACCCATATAAGAGACTTTGCTACTGTTTTAGGTTGAGCATTGTTCCTTTCCTGACCTCGATGTTCCTTGTTGCTTTCAATGAGAAACTGAGTCTATTTCTCCATAGGCTGGAGGGCTCTCAGAACTTCTGACTCCATTCAGTTTGTGGCAGGGAAGCTGATGGGCACAGTGCAATGGGATGCCTTTTACCCTGGCAGGCTGATTGTACCCAGCTGGTGGTCATGGCCTTGTGCCCACTGGCAGGCAAGGTGCTCACCCATGTACTAATTTGATGCCTTATCATCCATGGGTACCAGATGGTTGGCTGGATACCTACGTTGCACATTCCTGGCCTGCTGTTCCTGTCTTGTGTCACTTGTAGGTTTGTATATGTACGTGAGGTTTAGGAGGGTGGTTTCTTCATGTAAATATTAAGATACTGGCATTGTCAGACTGTCAGGAAGGAGGATGGCTCACTACCAACTTAGACTCCGAGATGGACAGTCCAGGATCTGGACTTCAGAAAAGTCCTTCAAATGTCTCTGTGATCCCTCTTTTCCCAACTTTCCCTGATTCCAGAGTTCTTGGTGTCACTCTTCCCTAGTTTGATACCAGAAGCTAAGGAGTCATATGTGGTACGTACCTCAGGCCAAAGTTCCCTTTCTCTTTCTTTCCTTGTCTTTTTCCAAGCCAAAGTTTCTTTGAAAGGGAAGGAAGAGAAATGAGGTGTGTGTGGGTTAGGATGAATGGACTAGAAAGCAGCAGAAGCACCTTGCTTGACTCTTTCTCATAGGCTTTAGAAGACTCTGGGAACTAACTATTGCCTTATCATTTCCACGGCAGTTCCAGGCAGCCTTAGATTGTAACTCCACCTGCTGGACACCACGGAGATCAACAATGTGCAGCTTTGTCTACAACTAGCATAGAGAATAAAACTTCAATACTCCACCTTTATCCTAGTGCTAAATCTTTCCTCATAGAATCTGTTGAAGATGGTTCTTTCTCAGGGAAGCAGACTGACTACTTTTTCAAGACCAGGTACTAGGGAGATGAGGTACAATATCCCCTCTATGCTGTCCTTTCTCTATCAAAAAAATCTCAGAGGCTGAATAAAGAGCTTCCTTCCTTCAGTTGCCCTAGGATAGTAACTCTGTTCAGTGTTTGAGGAATTCAGACTCAAACTCGGCTTCTCCTGCTATACTCTCGCAACACAGATACTTCTGACACTAGGTGTGAGGGGGTTTTCCCCACACTCCAAGCAATCACCTCTGCAGAGGATACCAGCAAGCTGTCCTTCAATTCTGACACTATACCTAGAGATTACGTCAGATCCCTCAGGCTGAGTCCCGAAGATTTCCCCCTTTTCTGATGCCAACCACACGCACTGGTTGTTTTGCTTGGGTTTCTGAATGACTGGCTATAAATCAAGTTTCCTACAACTCCCACTCTTGGGTTTGATTAATGTGCTTCAGCAACTCACAGAACTGAGGGAAACATGTCTATGGGTTTATTATAAAGAATATTACAAAGGGTACAAATGAAGAAATGCACAATAAGGTAGGGTGCATGGTGGAAAGGGTGCACAAGTTCTATACCCTCTCTCAGCGTACTACCTTCCAGAAATCTGCTCAGCTATCTGGAGGTTCTCCAAATCCAGTCCCTTAGGATTTTTATGGAGGGAGACTATTTCATATCTAATGCTAATAGACTGTAGTAGACTGGGTGAGGATTCCCCCTGCTCAAGGTCTGTCTGCTTCAGCATTCTTTTTGGCCCATTTGGGTAGCAGTCCTCTCTCCCTACAGGGTATAGGGCAGGACCTCTGTGGAATGAGGACCATTTCACAAAAAGGGACAAGGGTAGGTGGGAGAATATTTTTATGGTCAGCTCCAAAACAAAAATGTGGGAAGATTAGAGATTCTGTGACTTGTTTTGGGGAGGAAGTTATAAGCCAGGAATGGTAGATGAAAACCAAAAAATAAATACCATACTCTCCTATGCCCATAAAGCGACAGATAAATGGAGTTAGATTATAGGATTCCTGTTAGCTTTAGGGCAGGGCAAAATAAATCTTAGATAAAGAATTGCCTATACTAAGCTGGATGTGGTGGTTTATGCCTGCAAACCCAGCTACTTGGAAGGTTGAGGCAGGAGGGTTCCAACCATGAGGCTACCTTGGGCAACTTAGTGAGACCCTGTCTCAAAATAAAAAGTAGAAAAGACTGGAGATGTAGATCAGTGGTAGAGGACCTCTGGGTTCCATCCCTAGTACCACCACCAAAAAAAAAAAAAAAATTGCCTAAACTTGTCTCTGTATCCTACCCAATTCAGATATGGGAATCTGGGGGTGTCCTCTACTGTTCTTTTCAAATCTATAAGCAGTTTTCTTCTCTTGCTTATGAGCAAAGAAAATGCCATTAGTATCCATTAACAATCATTCAATCCATGCTGACACCATGGGCTACATATTCAGAAATGAAGGTCATTTATAAGTAGTGACAGCTCTCAAATTGAATTCTTTATTGGTGAAACAGGAGACAGTGTTAATCACATGCTTGAAACTGGTTGTAAAATAATATCAATTCATGGAGTTTTACAGGGCTAGGAAAACAGTTTACATTAGATCCAGAAATCTATTTCTCCTTCCCCACCTCACATTACAATCTATCAGGGTCAAAGAGCAGTCATTTCTTGGGGTGGGGTAACCCCAGTGACTCTTGAGGCTGAGACAGGAGGATACCAAGTTCAAGGTCAGCCTTGACAACTTAATGAGGTCCTAAGTAACTCTGGAAGACATGATCTCAAAGTTAAACAAAAAAATTTAAAAAAGGCTGGGATATAGCTCAGTGGTAAAGTGTACCTGTATTCAATCCCCAATCCAAAAGAAAAAATGTAATCATTTCTTATTTTTTGGAAGCCTAATTTTGACTTAAAGTATGCCCTTTAAATGTCTTTTGAATTTTGTTTTAAAAGGAAGGAATTAAAAAATTAAGACAATGTTGGAGATAACCTTGTTAGATACAGTTTGTGTGATTTTGTTATCAAGGACCTTCAGTTTACTCATACAGTTAACTGTATTGAGTGTTCACTATTAATACTTAAAAAAAAATGATGTATTTTCCATTCATACCTTTAAACAATTATGTCATAGGTACTGTACTTTTATTATCTTTAGGTTCTTAATTACTATTATGTTATATTCTACTCTGATTAGTGTGGATTTTTTAAGGACTTGAGTACTTAAAAACTCCCAATAGTGTTAAGTATCTTCCTTGTAAATTTCTTAGAAGTCCTTATTCAATAATATGTAGTTTCAGAAACTTTATTGTATATATGAATTAATCTAAGGTATGTTATGAAAAAAATGTGTGCTGCTCCACATTTTCTGATTCAGGAAATCTGGACTAGAGCCCAGGAATCTGCATTTTTAAATAAGCATCCAAAGTAATTCTGATGTAGGTGATAGTTAGTTGGACCATGCTTTGAGAAACACTGCCTTTGACTATAAATGGCCTGAGGGTAGGGCTGTAACTAAAACAAACCTCCATGTGTACATCCCATTTAATTTGGCTCCATGTAGCAATAGATACAACATTGGGGTTTGTATCATTTTTGGCTGAGAACTGAACCCTCATTCATTTTCCCCCTACAATAAGGAAAGGCAGTCCTAGGTTCTGTTAGAAGCCCTTCTTCCTGAGGGAAGAAACTCTTTTTGTGTTTAACGGGTCCCCTGCCCCCGTTTTTGCTAACCTGGTCCATCTCTACACAAAGGTTTGGTGAAGGCTGTGAGATCTGACATAAGGGCCCTGGCGATTCTGCAGTCCTCACTGGAGAGGACTCAGAAAAAGCTGTTATTTTCTCCACCTTTTGAAATGTACAATGCAGGGGGCGGAGTGAAGGGAGGAGAGTCAAGGGACTATGCTGGAGTTGGTAAACAAGCTTTGAAGAAAATAAGAAAGCATATTAGCAGGGGAGAAATGAAGGGCTGCACACAGCTCCTGGAACACCATGGCATTCTCTGGAGTCAGCTGTAGTCGCTGCCGGGTGTCTCCTATTTTGAGGGAAATAACAACAAAAAAACCAGTATTGGCAAACTGACCTTTGGCTAACATCTGAAGGTTTGTCTGGAAATGGTTTTCTGAAAAGCAGTTTACATCATAGAAGGAGAAGGAAGGACAAGTCATGAATAAAAAAAAAAAAAAAAAAAAAAAAAATTAGGCCAAAAAGCATCGCAAGCACCTCAAATAGCCCGAAGGAGGTTGCAGGGTTGCAGGGACCAAGCGGAAAGCTCCATTTAATCTCTGGCCTAGCTAACATAGCCCGGAGCATGCTTTCAGTGCACTTTTAAGCGAGACTGTGATGAGCTATTCCAGCTCCTAGAATCAGTGATGACTCTTTGAAGAGTTTCTTCCCCCGTAACTCTTGGGAAAAGATTAACTAAAACCCTGAATTGGGAAATTAGGGAACACTGTGGTTGCTCTGTGTGTTTTAGAAAGCTGTATTTGATTGAATAGGTGAGGGCAAAAGTCCCTTCACTTTCTAGGTGCCTCCCCCCACCCCTTTTCTCAGCTTATCTGGATGGCCTCAGAGAATATTTTAAATTTGACAGGAAAATTTTATAGAATGATCAAAAGTCCCAGAAATGGATATATAATCATCATCCTCTTTATTTCAAAAATACTTTTAATTGAATAACAAAACAACCAAAATTTTAGGGTGTGACTGAACCTTAAAAGTCATCTAGTTCCATTCCCTCTATACAGAGAAGAGAGGATTGAGGTACAGAAAGTTTGACATTTCCAAGGTCATAGGGCTGGTCTTAGATTCAAAATAAGTGTATGGCTCCTAGTTCAATGTTACCTATTAACTGCTTTCAAAACCACTTTTTCACATAGTTTTTGCTTGCCTATTTAGTACTCAAATAATATAGCAACAAGGTTTTTTAGAAAAAGTTTTTATTGGTGCATTATAATTATACATTCACGTTATACATTCACATATGTAGGCATATATAGGGCTTTTTTTGTGTGTGTGAATGAGATGGCATATGGTACCTGTTCCTCTGAACAGGTAACTAATTTCCTTTAAAGGGGGCGGGGGACAAAAACCAAAACCTGACCTCTTATCTTGTTAAAAAGCAAACATTCAAAACCCCAACATACTTTAGCAAACTCTCAGTGCTCAAGGTACTGATTATCCAGTTTCCATTCTCCCTCTTCAGGTGACCTGCCCGCAGATGCAGATGTTTACATTAGTCAGTGGTTCTATAAAAAGTCTGATACTATGTACATTGTGGAATGGTAGCTAAGGTGCCATCTTCTCAAACTTAGCATTCTAGTGGTCTTCAGAGGCTGTGGGCCCCTGATAGGTTAGTCCAGTAGTTCTGGGAGTTATTCCTAGAGGCTTGGCCTTATCATCAGCTCTTTCAGTTATTCAAATGATCTTGTAACCACCCAATTTTCTGTATTATTTTCCCTCCCTGCTTAAAATATCTAGACTGGTTTTTTTTTTTTTTTTTTCCCTAAACATGACTGATGTATTTAAAAGACAATACCACACAACTCAGTAAATGCTATTTTAAAAAGTATGAACAGAGAACAAGAGTATAGAACAGAGCTTGAAAAGGTTAGCTAAGGAGGTAACATTTGAGTTGGAACTTGAAGATGGAATAGGAAGATGCTAAGCAGAAAAGTGTTGGGAAGGGTAAGGAATAGGTACATTTAAGGAGAGGTGTTACGGTTTGGATGTGAGGTGTTCCTCAGAAGTTCACATGTGAGAAAATGCAGTAAGGTTCAGAGAAGAAATGATTGGGTTGTAAGAGTCTTAACCCAGTCAGTGCATTAATCTCTGATGGGATTAATTGAAGCGGTAGGGTGTGGCTTTGGGGTATATATTTTGTATCTGGAGACTCTGCTTCCTGATGATGCAAGCTGCTTCCTTCTGCCATGATGTCCTGCCTCACCCTGAGCCCTGAGGAATAGAGCAGGCCTTCTATGGACTAAGGCCTTGAAACTGTGAGCCCTATATAAACCTTTCCTTCTTTATAATTGTGCTGGTCAGATCATTTAGTCTCAGCAGTGAAATAGCTGACTAAAACAAAAGTATGATCATTAAAGACTATGTGTTAAAGATGATAGTGCATTCACCAAGACTAGATTATGAATAGGATGAGGAGAGATAAAGTTGTAGCAATTTTAAAATGCAGTGGGATTAAGTGTGCTTGCTGGGCACAGTGGTGCACACCTGTAATCTCAGTGACTAGAGAGGCTGAGGCAGGAGAATTGTAAATTTGAGGCCAGCCTCAGAAATTTAGCGAGACTGTCTCTAAAAAAAAAAAAAAAAAAAAAAAAAGTGTTGAGACGGAGACTGTAGCTTAGAGATAGAGTGACCCTGGGTTCAATTCCCAGTAATACACACACAGAGTACTGGCTTTAGGAGTAGCAGACATGACTTTAATTCTGGTTCTTCCTTACAGAAATCAAGAAACTTTGGTCAAATCTTCTGAATTCTATGACCCTCAGTTTCCTTATCTACCAAGTGATGGTACCTCAGTACCATCACTTCACTCAGATTATGTAGATGGTACTTCACTCAGATTATGTAGAATTAAATGTGAGATATATATATATATATATATATATATATATGTACTTTATACCATGTTTGGCACATAACAGTTGCTTAGATAAGCCTTTGCTATTATTACAAGGTAAATTGGGAACAGATAATTAAATATCTTGAAAGTTGTGCTAAAGCAATGGAAGATAAAATGAAATGGGAAAACCCAGAAGCAGGCAAGGCTGCTGATCTGAAATACAGCAGTTGCAGTGGGGATGCAAAGAACTGGGTTAGCTTCAGAAGTCATCTCTGGTATTGAAATGCCAGGATTTAGTGACTGACTGAAAGTGAAGGAATTCTGAAAAGACTGAATGAAGAGTGTCATGATTAACTTAAGAATAGTTATGTAGGAGGAAAAGCACATTTAATTTAGGTGATCGTTGAAATTCTAAGTGCCTTTAGGTTCAAGGCCTCCTTGAGGAAAGAACCTTAAGTAATTTTGTGTATAGGATTAATATGGTTCCTACCACAGCATAACAAGAAATAACTTGTTACTCCTTGAATGCCCAGGGAGTGGTACTGAAAAAACCCACTGGTCCTGTACATTAGGAGGTCCAGTGGAGACAGAATAGAGTGGGCAGACTGCAGCAGATTAAGAAGAAAGAATGGGGCTGGGGTACCTAGTTCAGTGGTAGAGTACTTGCCTAGTATGTGTGAGATCCTGTGTTTGCTCTGCTCCCCAGTACAGTCGGGTGGGTAGGGGAAGATTTAAACAAGTCCTTCAAGAATCTTTTAAAAAACCTGGCACTGAAGGAAAGCAAGCAAGCAACTGCTTGAGAGGGAGTGTGAAGGGGTCTATGTATTGGTTTACTGAGCATGCACGGAAAGAGACTGAAAAGCTAAAGATGATGTTTTCCACATTCCCTTGTAGCTAGTTAGTTTATTTTTATGGTGCTGGGGACTGAACCCAGGACAGTGCACATGCCAGATAAGTGATCTACTACTGAATTATATCCTTAGCCTCCAGTTAGTTTAAATCACATCTCAGTTAAACTCTGTCAATCAGATACGTTAGTTTATCACTTGGATTCAGAGGCCGGAGGGGTTAAGAAAGGGTGTAGGGAACACATTTGGGAATGCTGACAGTGGCAACAGTGGTGTGCTGCTTCCTAATGTAGGGAAGCAGTGTCAGGTCCCTCAGCCATCTTTAGGAATCATTTCTGATAGTCCAGCATTTGTTTCTTCAGCTCTTCTAAAAATTGTGGTCCATTTAGCACCCTATAACAAGTCCCCAACTGATTACACTAGTTAGAATGGGTTCTATTCTCTGCAACCAAACCCTGATCAACTTGGAGAAAAAGGGTATATCTTTTTATTTTTAAAAGAATGGAGGTGACTAGATTTTTGTAGTAGAAAGAGTTAAGGAAAGGTAAAGAGAGGTGAGAGAATTACTTGTGGAAAATATTGGAGGATGGGGAACTGAGTGTGGCAGCCTGCCTTCAACACAATCCCAGTGATTCTTGTCTTAGTATTCATGTTCCTATACAGTCCCCTCCCACAAGGAAAAGGGCTCATCAGTGTACCAAAAGTATAATGTAGAAATGAAGGAGTGTGACTTCTGAAGTGAAATCATGCATAGAAGAATTTATAACTTCTACCTCACTCTTAAATTGTCCATTCTGGGAATGTCAGTTGACACGTGAGGACACTCAAACAGGCTGCAGAGAGTCCCACATGGGGAGGAGCTGAGGCCCTTTGCCAATAACCAACCCCGATTTGCCAGACATGTAAGTAAATCCCCAGACCCAGCCAAGTCTTCAGAAAGTTTCTGCCTTTGCTGAATCTTGACAGTAAACACAGAAAGACCCCAAGTCAAGATGACTCAGGTAAGCCACTCCTGAATTCCTTCCCCACAGAAACCGTGAGAGTAACAAGTATTTATTATTGTTTTAATACAGTGTGTTTGAGGGGAAATTTGTTACACAGCAATAGATAACTAATACAATGGATACAGTACAGGGCACAGAGATGAAATTAGCCTTGGAGAGGAAGTGTATCTCTGAGATAAAAGAAAAAAATTGCTATATGAGATAAAAAGTAAGGTGAGTTTGACACCAGTATTTTCTTAAGAAAGATATAAAGTCATTGGTGAAAGTAGGGGGTGGGAAGTGGGGATTACTAAGTTAAGAATAGTAAAAGGATTGTAACAGTAACCAGATAAAGCCTAAAAGCTTAACAGAAATGAATGCCTGATTTTAGAAATCATATATCTGCTGTGGAGTCAGGTAGTACATTTGATATTTTCCCTACCTATGCTTAATACCCTACAATTAAAAGGTGGTGGATTTTACCTGACTTGGAAGTTGGGGAAGGAGAGAGAGAACAAAGGGGTCTAGGGAATTCAGAGTGCTGGTTTTAGGCCACTGACGAAACTGATCATGGACTTCAAGTTGGCAGACATGGAAATGAGTTCTGGAAGAAATCTGTAGGCTGGGAGAAAGAGAGGATGAGTACAGAATCAACATTTAGGGGCCTGGGGCTGTAGCTCAGAGTGGTAGAGCACTTGTCTAGCATATATGAGGCAATGGGATAGATCCTTAGCACCACATAAAAATAAACAAAATAAAGGCATTCTGTCCATCTACAACTACAAAAAAAAAGTAAAAAAAAAAAAAAAAAAAAAATCAACATTTAGGGAGGCAGACTGGTGCAGATGCCCAAACCAATAATTAGTAATCAGAAATCTCGGGTTATGGTCATAGTTCACTATGACACATTATGTATCCTTAGCAAAGATGAAATTTTCAGGTCCTGTTTTTTTTTTCCCCCTCCAACTCCTGAGTTAAAAAATGTAAAATGCTAAGGAAGAACAGACTTGTGTTGCACTCTACAATTATTTTAACAATTATTCTTAAATGTTTTAAAATTATATATTACTTAATACACACATAGTAAGCATAATAAACACCAAGAAACTAACTTATTGAACATACTACTACTAATATCCCTTTTCTTCCTGATCTCACTATGTTGGCCTCTTCCACAGGTAAATGCTATTTTGAGTTTTGTGTTTTTCATTCTTTTTCCTTTTAAAAAACTCATGATTCATATTTATACATGACCTGTTTCTTTAAAAAAAATTTTTTGTAGTTGTAGATGGACAGAATAACTTTGTTTACTTTTATGTGGTGCCAAGGATCGAACTCAGTGCCTCACACATGATAGGCAAGTGCTCTGCCACTGAGCTACAGCCCCAACCAGTTTCTTTTTTTAAAAAACGTTTAGTTGTATATGGACACAATACCTTTATTTCATTTATTTTTATGTGGTGCTGAGGATTGAACCCAATGCCTCAACAAGCGCTCTTACCACTGAGCCCCAGCCCCAGCCCCATTTCGTCATATGTAAAATAAATCTTGGATTAAGTGTTTTCTAAGCTCTCTTTCAGCTCTAATGAGATATGATAGGTGAACAACAAAGTTACATACTTAGTGGAATCACATCAATGCTTCTTTTTCAAGGGTTTCATAAAGCTAAAACACTGAATCATCTGACAAAATCTCCAATTCAACAAAAGGATATCTCAGTGGAGCTTCTAATCTCAAGACTTTCCATCACTTTCAATTTGCACCTCTGCTATAAAGATTTACTCTAGAGAAAACCAACACAAGGAGTCGTCCAATAAAAACCTCAAACTCGAATCTGAGGAAATAGAACTTGAACAGATGAACTTGAAAAGCATACATTATTTCAGTGACAAGTATTTTAATGAAAATTAAGAGGCATGGTTGGGTTTGTAAGTAGCAGTTTTTCATACAACCTGGATTTATTTTCTTATAACACAAACAAAATTGTCTTCAGATTTCCTCAAAGTGTCTTACACTATTTTTTGTTTCACATAAAACAGTTTTAAAATAAGGAAAACACAAATGTAAAACTGCTGACCTAATAGCTGTTCTCTAGGGTTGCTGTCTGGCCTAGATGCTGTTCTTCCTAGCTATAAACAACACTGGATTCCGTATTTGTCTTACCATTCACCCAGTTTTAAGGGTTAAGTGAATGGGAACATGTAGTAGAAATTACTGTGGAAGTGGCAAATATCCTGTTCATACTCAGGTTTGCATTGATCAGATCTCAGTATGGCTGGAACAGAAAGTCAGCAGAGACTGTTGGTATGAGGTAACACGTTAATGCGTCCTCAGAGATTTCTGAAGAGCCAACTTTGTAAAGTAGGATGTGAATGCGTTTGAACCTTACCAGTATCAAGAAGATAACAATGAAAAGAATGAGCAAATACTATTGCTACAGTATTCTTCTCATGGAATTTCAATAGTTTTTCCTTATTGTACCCATTGAATTGTCACCTGAAATATGTACTTTCTTAAAGGTCTCTTCTTTCCAAGGCCAGTCCAGCTTTGATCCTTTAAATATAGTATACACAACAAGACCCCATCTCAAAAAGAAAAAAAAAAAAAAATATATATATATATATATATAGTATATAGTTCTGGGGATATAGCTCAGTGGTAGAGCTCTTGCCTAGCATGCACAAGGCCTTGGGTTCAGTCCCCAGCACCAAACAAAAACAACCAATCAACCAAAACCAAATACAAAGTATACAAATTGCCTTGATTTTTATATACTGCCTCTTTAAAAACGATAAAAGTAAAATGTTATTGCTTCAGTTTTTGCCTATTCTTAAGCTTATTATGAAGTGTGAAAAGGGTAACTAAAGGACTCCAAGAATGCCAGTATAGTACATACTGTATATATTTTGTCTAAGTGACTAACACAAGCAGCTACTGTTCTGCCTCACCAATGAAAGGGTACTGCAGTGCATTATTTGAAATTAAATCCAAACACTCTCCCTCTTTAGTTCAGGTATAGCTACCAGGAGAGTTAAGCATCACTTATCATCAACATGTGTTTATTCCTGGTGAGTACATTTGCAAATTACAATGGCACTTGTAGAAACCCTGCAGAGAAAGGCAATCTTCCAAAGAGCAAATCCTTTCCTTGGGATACAGAATGGAAGCCCTGGACAAGACCCAGATGTAGAGTTTAGCTTTTTAGGCCAAGATTTTGAAACACTTCTGCTTTAACCTTCAACCATAACACTATAACTGAAATTAAGGCAGAATATTCAACTTTTTACCTTTTACTGTTCACATCTCAAAGGAAGGGTATCTCTAAAAAAGAAGGTTCCAAAGATAAGAGGGTCCCACAGATAAGCAGCTACTCCCAATTTCTGACAGAAGTGCTAGAGATAAATAACCATTTCTTTGTACTGTTTTTTTTTAGGACTCTTCAACCATTTCCAGCGAACTAAATCCACACTAGTGAAGCCTAGGTCCAATGAAAATCCCAAGCAGTCTCTGAAAGCTTGTGAATCAGACATATTAGCAGCTTTAATAATTAATTTACTAAGGAAACAACAAGACTATTTTGTGAGTTACCAAAATTAACATTCTTCTATAGAGTGCTATTCATGCTCCAGAAGGTTGGAGGTTTTATGATTACGTTCTAGTAGTCATGACAAAGAGAAGTCCTCCCAAAATAAAAAACTAAGATTTTTTTTTTCCCACAAATGGTAGATATTAGCTTATCTTAGCCCTTTACATATATAAAGGAACACAAAGTAACTATTTTCTATTCAATTCCTTTGTTGAGTTGTATTGTGATAAGACTCACACCTCTTGTTTTTCTTAACTAGTTAGGAGCTCCTGGTTACAAGTATTATATGGACTGTTTTGTTCTGTCATCACCAAAATTAACAAAATCAAAGGGGTTTTGTATCCAGTAATATGATCACTTTAAAACAAAGTTACATTGTTGTGAGGTATTGCTTAATGCACAAACATAAATGTCCAGAATGAGGGATACAGGGAGGTTTTATTTCCTCAGTAGAGTACCAACCTCTCCAGCTCTTAGTTATTCACTTAAGATCATGCAGCTAGAAGTAGAAATAGTATTGTACTGGGGGCTTATCCAGATCTCAAATCTATCCCCAGGCCATACAGCTTTAAAACCAAACTAAATTTGAAAATGACCAAAAAATTGGTCTGCAATGTCTGGGACTGTAACTTAGTGATAGAATACATAGTTAGCACGCATAAAGTCCTGGGTTCAATCCCTAGCACTCTGGGGCGGCGGTGGGGGTGGGGGGGACCAAAACAACAAATTTCTACAAAAACTGATCTGGGGAGGTTATGATGTCTCTTTGCTAGGGCCCACAAAGTGCTATGACAGCCAGAGCCTTGGGTGTTTCAGAAATCTAAACTGTTATGCACACATTCCATGGCAGTCACCAGGGCCCTCACACATTCAAGTTTTGAAGCTTAATCAAATTTCACACACCAGTGGAAAGCCTACCTCTTCTCCACACATACATTTGTTTCTCCCCTCTATTTCAATCTTCATCCCTACCTAATCCACACCTACTTTGACAGCTAGTAGTTTCTAGCTGGAATGTGGGATGATAATGAAAAAATCTACCCTATGTTGGAAATATTCAGACAGCAAGATGTTCTAAAGTTTCTAAAGAAGAATGGGGTACTCTGCTATATAAATGCTATCAATACCTGAGAGATTCTGGATTAATAGATGGATTGGAAAAGTCCCATTTCTATAAACACTTTAAACCCTTAAAAGAATTTGGTCCACACACAGCAAAAAAAAAAAAAAAAAACAAAAAAAAAAAACAAAAAAACACACTTGTTTTCTCCTATCCAAGTTTCCTACCTACTTTAGCTTTAGCTGGATTTTGTGTGTGTATGTACACTAAGGATTGAACCCAGGGGTACTTTACCACTGAGTTACACCCTAGTCCTTTTTATTTTTAGGCAGGGTCTTGCAAAGTTACTAATGATCACCCTAAGTTACTGAGGCTGACCTGGAAATTGGGATCCTCCTGCCTCAGCCTTCTGAATGGCTGGGATTACAGGTGGGCACCACTGTGTCTGGTTTTTGCTGGATCATTTGAGATAACCTCAAAATCATTATGTTTGGGATGTGATTTTTGATTTGGGGGCTGCATGAACTTAACCAAACTCTCTACCTTGATGGATTATCAAGTAAGCCATCTTCAGAAGAATTGATGGAAGTTCTTCTGAGTATGAGGGTTCTTGCATTAAATGAATGAGAATTCAAAGGGGGGAAGAAAAAAAGGTACTTGTCAGTTTGAAAGTCACAGACAATTTATCATTCTATTATTAGATAAGGAGAAAAAAATGAAGAACCCTTGGGTAGCAGGAAGAAGCAAGAGTCTTCTAGGACCTGGCATCTGCAAGGAAACAAAAAAACAAAACAAAAACAGACAAAACAGAGTTTTTAGTTCCTTTCAAAGACAAAAGCACCAACTACATGGCACAACAGGCCACACAACTATAACCCAATTAAATTCTCTTGGTCAACTGGAGGAATCCAGTTGTTAATGACAGAACACCAAGGGCGTTCTGACTCTTAGCTCTTTAGTACCACTGTGTACACAGAGAATGGCTAATTGAATTGAAAACATTTTACACAGACATTAGTGTACACTTCTATTAACAGTTTCCTAAGTGAGGAGAACATCAGAATTGACTCTCCAGGCAAATGATGCCCTCAGACAATTTTTTTTGGGGTACCGGGGATTGAACTCCAGGGGCACTTAACAACTGAGCCATATCCCCAGGTCTTTTTTTATATTTTATTTAGAAACAGGGTCTTGCTGAGTTGTTTAGGGATTCGCTAAATTGCTGAGGCTGGCTTTGAACTGCGATCCTCCTGCCTCAGTCTCCTGAGCTGTTGGGATTATAGGCATGTGCTACCACACTTGGCTCCTTCAGATAATTTAGGACTAATTCCAATCGACTTATATGGATCTTTTTCTCTTCTTATATACTCTGTTTACTCATTAATTCAACAATATATTTTGAGCTATTACAATGTACATTAGGGGATAAAAATATGGTATTACCTATCTTTGAGGTACATATCAGGTAAAAAGTGGAGTTGTTGATAAAAATACCAATGGGATACAGTGCAATAAGTACTAAGTGAACAAAACATGCTCATGTCTATACATCCAAAATTCTCCACCCATACATAAGTTCCTTAAGGGAATAAATCACATCTTCTATTTCTTTTGTATCCTTTAAAGAAGTTACAGAATTCTGTAACAATAGACATTCAAAAAATGATGCTTCATTTTTATTGAGAGGATAAGAAAGTCTGTGGCTCTTAAGGATTCTTATTTAATCTAGGACTTTTTTTTTCACAGAAAAAATAAATTTGCAGTGTGGAAGGAGTTTAACAGCAAAGAGTTAAGTTCTAAAGAAGTGTCTTATCTTAAATTATAGAGAAAGAAGTTTCTCCTAGGTTTTCATCTTAGAGTTGCCGTTTTTTCTACTAGCAAGTTATCTGTACTGCGTGATCACCAAACATCTTGTGCAGCACATCAGAGAGGAATTCAAAGTTCACCATTTATCCAGGTCTGTTCAATGTATACTTTCTGACACACCCCAGTGCTATTGTGTCTCTTTTCCTTCTGAAGTTAAATCTTATTTTCTGGTTTTCAGATGTATTTGACAATTTTAAGTCAGAATCTACCAAGAAAAATGACCAATATTTATTGAAAGATATTATTGTCTTTGGCTAAGAGGCATTTGCTTTTAGCATCTCTTTCCCACTTCTCAGCAGAAGAAACATTAGTTTTGGTAGAAAATGAACCCTAACACAGATTCATCCACTTACTGTCCAGAGAGAGTGAGACTAGCAAGCAATAGGTCAATTATTTATTCATTCAGTAAGTATTCACCAAAGGCCTACTATCTGTAAGAGAGTTGGGATTAATTCCATTTTCAGCCTTTATAATATTCCCTTTGCCAAGAGCAATGCTGGGCAAACTCAGCTAAGGCATATATGAAGTGTCAAACTTGGCCCTGCCATGGGCACATATAGTAATCTCAAAGAAAGGCATCATCCTTGAAAAGTAAAAGATTTTGGTCTCTTCATATAGGTTTTGTGAAGTTCTGCTCAATCAAATACTCAGATAATATCAGCAATGTAAGACTCTTAAGAGACCCAAAACTTTTAACTGCTCATTAAAAAGTATGAATTTTTTGATGAGAATTAAACTGTACTGCACAGGGAGAGAATTGCTGAGCAGTGGAGCACAGCTGTCTGATTAATCTCAGTCCATTAAAAGAGGCGTGATGGATCTCAAATGCAACTTCGGTTAAAAAAAAAAAAAAGGAAATGTGTACTAATGTTAGCAAAAACAACTTAGCATGTTAACAGAATTCTAATTTAACCAGTAAATGTCTATTCATTAGCGTGTAAAGCCATAACAGAGGCTATATACTTAAAAAACATGCGCGTACACAAAGCTTTAATTTGGTACCATAATCTGAAAGAAAATTGGACTCAAATTGCTTTATGTCCAGTTAAATCTTGCTACCATCTGAAGAGATACTGAAATAAAACTGAAACACTTACTTAAGATATTCAGTTACTGTGCATTTCCATCTGCAAGTAGAAATATTTCAAAATAAATACACCATGTCAATTGAAATTCACTTCATCCGCTATGCTTACTAAACACAAATGACTTATTCCTGGAGTATACTGAATAATCATATAAAAGTAGAAGAATTTAAAGTTAGTGATCAAATTCCTTTCAAGAGCATGGGAAAACAGTCCCTCACTTACCAACCCTTTTGGTGTGAAATTTGATGATTTCACTTTTGGGAAATGCAAGTATCCAGTGGGAGATGTTTTATAGGGGATCCTCTAACCCCTCAAAAATTAGCTTAAATTGTAGCAAAGACTGAAATCAAGGGAATCTGAATTTGGGAAGCAATGCTAAAAAAAGTTTGTATTAAATAAAAATCACACTACCTTGGGTATTCTGAATGTGGGGATTTTGTTATCAGGGTAGTGTAATATGTATTTAGTTATCTGTTTACTGAGCATTTCTTTGGATGTCTAGGGAAGACATCTGAATTCTATGCCTTATGCTGGCTCTTAAGACTTATTATTTTCTTTTTCTCTCTACCCATTTCTTTTTAGGACAATTTCTGATCCCAATTTCCTATTGATAGTATGCCTTGAAAATCAGGGATGACTTCCTCTTAGCCAAAATCAATAGTTTTTTATTGGGCCCCAAATTTACTTAGGATATTTGATGTGGTCTTATACTCTTCTTTTCTTTTTATGGGGTTGTGGGGTGGGTACCAGGCACTTGACCACTGAGTCACATCCCCAGTTCTATTCTGTATTTTCTTTAGAGACAGGGTCTCAAAGTGAGTTGCTTAGTGCCTCACTTTTGCTGAGGCTGGCTTGAGATCCTCTTGCCTCAGCCTTCCAAGCCGCTGGGATTACAGGCATGTGCCACTGCACCGGCCCTTATACTTTACTCTTTATAATTTCTGATTTCGAACCAGGGCCAGGAGAAGAAATAAGTGAGTGAGGTGCTTAGAACACAAAATTTAAGGAGGCACTTACTTTTGGGGTGCAAGATGTTTGGACTGAACATATCTGATAATCAAGACTGTTTTTGGCATAACAAAGAGAGTAAAAGCATTTTGCTGCTATTTCACTTACTGTTTTTCCATGGCAGAACATACGGCAGAGACTTGGGAACCCGCATGCCGGAAGCCAGGTTACTCTTATGTTCCATGACTATGTTGCTTGCAGGACTGCAAAAATGAGGAGAATTTTGACAAGTCAGCATATCTGAATTCTCCAGGCAGGCACACAAGAGATAATCAAAATGTGTGTTTTTGTAATTTGGGCAAAAGCAACAACCTACATTCATCTGAAATGTAAACACATTTCCATTAAAACATTCCTGCAATTAGGATGATTACCATTTTCTCTGGAAAGTTCCCTGTTCTGAACAGGCATCAAAATGGGTCTAACCATTTTCACTTTCCAGAAATTGAGATAAACAGCAATGCCATCTACTGTTCAGTAGTATGACAGGCTCATCAACTCATTCAATAAACAAGACATGAACTAAAGTGCCATTCAATTTAACCAAAGGAAGCAAATCTCAGAACTGATATAAAATTAAAGTTGCAACCAATGGAATTCATCTTTAAGTTTTTCCATCTCAGAGCATATAGTTTTTATTTAATAAAATTATCAACTGATCTCAGTAACTAAGAAATAAAAAATCAATAAACATTCTATTCAGGAAAAAAATAAAGTCTATTATCTTATTCCTTTATTTTCTAATCCAGAAATAGTCTCATTTGAATTGGAAAATTGATCTTTTAAGGACCAAGTATTGGAGGTAATGAGAAATCTTAGTTTTAAATTAGATACAAAAATTAGTGGGGAGATGTATTTTCTTTCCTGAAAATACATACTCTGGGTCTCCAAATCTCAAATAAAGAACTTTTATGACTACTATTTGTTTTTTTTATGTAGACATTAGTTTCCTAGAGTAAAAATGATTCAAGTGGTATAACTGCAAATTTTTTCAATTAAAATAATGTAAAGCTCACAAAAACAAAACACAAGAATGTCTGGCATCAATGTCTCCCTTGTTAAGACTCTATACTAATATTTTTGTATTCCCAGTGATTAGCACAGAACACATGACCTTTTTATAAATCAAGGAATAAATAAGGGGAAAAAATTCCACTAAAACAATGTCTATACTTAGTTACTACCAAAGATCATCATCAAGGAAAGAGGGTAGATTTGAATTTTTCTTTTTAGTAACAGGATGCTCTAATCTGGGGAGGCAGTTCTGGAAAAGAGACCATTTCATTTACCTGTTGTTGCCACAGAAGTTAGCTGTGCCCCAGACAAATGGGGTGCTAGTCTGTTCCCACAAATCTGCCAAAGGAAGCAAAACATAGTTTGTAGTACTACTTGATAAGATACTAGTTCATGCTAGTTGTATGTGTAAGATGGGAAATGATACACCTAAGTTTGGAAATGCAAGTAAAAATTGATCAAGTACCCTGCTGAAGTGACACAGAAGCAGGAATTTAATTGAAGGATATAAACACAAGCGACATAAATAATAATAAATGTGCCCAGTAACAATCAAACACAGATGGTACAACACAATTTATGGAAAAAAGCAGATGTAAAGGAGTGCTTTTTCCAATCAAGAGCGATAGGCTGTTCTACGTGTCTGCACAGGGATACAAATGTGCTCATTTTGGGGTCTAATAAAAATAATAAGGCATTCTGAACAACATGGTATGTTCATAAAAAGGGAAAATCTTCCTTCTGTCTTAAGCAAATGGCTTGGGATTTAGACATGGTGAAGAAAAAGATGTAGAGGCACTTTACCTTTATCCCAGTCTTCATCACAAGGAGGGCACTGCCATGTGCTCTCAGTCAGAGTCTCTTGTCCAAGGTTCCGGGTTTGGTTAACTGCAAGACAATAGAGATCTGACATAAGAAGGAGACAGTGCCAAGTTACTGCTTTGAAAGACTGCAGGGAAGTCTAATGGGTCTTTGTTTCTAAAAAATGGATAATATAAAAACTAAAAAGGGATCTTATCTCTTTGCTGACAGAAAGAAAGCAGAAACAAAGATATTTACCATATTTAAGGCAACGAAAGGATTTTATTTTTAGATGATTCATTAGTAAAATGAATCAGGCTATTCAGAAGAGAAAGGAGTATGACACATCAGAAACTGACAATCTATTGCTACTCTAAGATAAAAATCTCAAAGGCAGAAAAATATTGTTCTTTTGAAGTGAAGAAAGAAAAATCAAGTTGACAATGTAGCATAATACAGATCTGAAGGGGCTAACCTCTAGTATTGAAATAATTTAGCTAGTCAGGCTTACCCACATCCTGCTCAATACAACTTTTGTCATCACAGCTTGAGATATGATGACTGATTTCAGCCCGAGGAACCTGGTGGCGAGCATTGAAGGGACAAGTAGCCAATTTGTTTGCGACATCAGGATGATTCTATGGAACCAAAATTAAGGGATTTGTCAGTTCTTTAGAAATCTTAAAGTCTAAAGGGAGTAGCTTAACCTTAGTCTATAATGGCTCCCTTGAAATTCCTCAATAAACTTACAGCTGAACTATAGTGGGCAAACTCACAGTAGAAAATTAAGAGGGAATTATTTATCACTCACAGACAATATAGTCATTATTTCAAAATCAAAAGATAAGCTTCTTTGTTATGATTGTAGACTGACAACACAGATAACTGGAATTTAAGTGGCTTATGTAGAGCTAAATAGTAGATTTGAACCATATCTTTTTCTCTGTTTCTCAAAGTTGCAAGATTCAGGTGGTGTAGTTGTAATGGTAGCATTCTCTGGATGTCTTTGCAAGCTGATATTCAGGATGAATAGTAACATTAAAACTCAGTCTGCACTGCAGTAGTGTCCTGCTATTGCAATCCAATAAGTGCTAGAAAATAGTTGTTGTAAGAGAGCTGCAGAAGAGACAAACCAATGATTTTTCAGATTAACACAGGGACACTTATTTAAAGTAATGAGGCCTGCAATGAAGCTCTGAACAATTTAACCTTTATTTTGCTATTTCACAAAGGAAAAGCCCAAATGATAGAGACTACTTTGCTGACCAAGTTCCTTGCCTTAAACCCAAATAGTTTCATGTCATTCAAATTCTATGGCAAATATTCCAGCAATTAAGAAATTTATTTATTTATTGATTGCAGTGCTGGGGATTGACTCAGGGCCTCATACTTGCAAGGCAAGCACTCTGCCAACTGAGCTACATCCCCAGCCCCAAGAAATATATTTATTAGGAAAAGGAAAAGATATGTCACCAATGCCAGGTGCAGTGGTGCATGCCTGTAATCCCAGCAGCTTGGGAGGCTGAGGCAGGAGGATTGTGAGTTCAAAGCCAGCTTTAGCAAAAGCAAGGTGCTAAGCAACTCAGTGACACCTTGTCTCAAAATACAAAATAGGGGGCTGGGGAGATAGCTCAGCTGGTAGAGTGCTTGCCTTGCAAGCACAAGGCCCTGAGTTTGATACCCAGTACTGGAAAAAAAAAAAAAAAAATACACACACACACACACACACACAATAGGGTTGGGGACGTGGTTCAGTGATCAAGTACTCCTGAGTTCAATTCCTGGTAACCTCCCCAAATGAAAGATATGTCACTAATAAAACTCGAAGTAAAAATAATGTAAGGCAGGGAAAAGGTTGGAAAAACATAGAACTAAGAAACTTGTGAGAGCAGGAATCTCCAACAATTTCATAAGAGGTATCAGGCATTCAAAGCAAAGGTTTTTTTTTTTTTTTTTTTTTTTTTAATTTTTTAGTTGTAAGTGGACACAATACCTTTATTTTTATGTGGTGCTAAGGATTGAACCCAGGGCCTCATGCATGCCAGGTGAGCATGCTATCACTGAGCCACAACCCCAGCCCAATGCAAAGGTTTTGGGGCTAAAGATTAAGGACATTCAAAGACAGGAATTATAATAGAATCTTTATACCACTTGACTCCCCTTCCCGATCTTTATCCTTGAGAAATGTTTGAGAATATGTAGGGAGGTGTGGGTGGTGGTGGTGGTGGAATTCTAGTGCTGATCCACATTGTTCAGGTTTAACTTTAAGAGATCCTTGCTCTAGAGATTAAAAATATGCTAGAGAAATAATCAAAAAAGACATTTTATTTCTAGGATGATAAGAGAAACACTTTTTTTCCTTCTCTTTTTGGTGGTGGGGATCGAGTCCAGTGCTTCAAGCATACTAGGCATGTACTCTACTACTAAGCTATACTTCCAGCTAAGAGAAACATTTTTAAAGGATGTTAAGTCTGAACTGTATGCTGTTTGGATTAAATACTCAATTTTTTCCAAGCATAAATGCTTGCATAATTTTGGTCTCTGTACCTGACATCTGCATTCTAACAACCCTGTCAAAGTTCCTCTTAATTAATATAGCATTAAAGTAGTTTATATCAGATAAGTCTATAAAAGAGTAACTAGAGAGGAAAAATTCTAAATTTTCTTTTTAAAAAGATAATGAAATTTCAATAAACAACTGTTTTTAGGAATAGTATTTTCCTGGGCTAATCTCTAGATATTCAACTGCTCTAAAATTTCTAAACAAAATTGGAAAGCAGTATATTATAGTATTTGATTCTTATTAAGACAATGAACACATCAAATTTATAAGGTAAGAAGGATTTCTCACTGCTAGCAAAAATTAATGTTTTTGTTTTAAAAAGGGTAAGATGACTTCAGAGATGTTGTTTATTAAAGGGTACTTTGTAACTAGTTAGGGGGAAGAAAACCAAAACAAGAAAAAATGATGCACCCCAAGAAATAAACAAACTCCTTTCTATAAATGCTGGTGTTTAACACAGAGGTGGATTCCCAAAACAATTCTGGCATTTGATTAAAACATTTATGCTAAAACTATTTGCTGTTTACAAAGTCTGGCCTTTTAAAATAACTTAAGAGGGCACACGAGAGGGTAAATTATGAAAAAAATACCCTACCTTTCTGCACTTGATAAGATGATAAGGAAACCTGCAGGCCCTGATCTGGTGGTTTTTATCATAGGGGCACTGTAATAACTTTTCAGGGTCCAGGGAGTCGACTGAAAGAGAAAAAAATACAGTGAGTATAAAGCATAACAGGTTCTTGTAAAACTACAGCATTCCAGGAACACTGGATTTTTCAATGGACTATGTAATAACAGAAAAGCTAGTTTAAAGAAAACTTATATTTAGCTGGGTGCAGCTAAATATGGGTATGTGCCTCTAATCCCAGCAATTTGGAAAACCAAGGCAGGAAGATTGCCAGTTGGAGGTCACCCTGGGCAACTTAGGGAGACCTTATCTCAAAAACAACAACAAAAAAGTGTGTGGCGGGGGCAGGTAGGGATATAGCTCACTGGTTCAATTCCCAGTACTGCAACAAAACAAAATAAAACAAACCTTAGATTTAAAATAAGGGTGACTAACCAAAGATGAAAATGTAACTTTGAGAAAACTGTGTTATCATTGAGTCTTTTTTGTTTGTTCTTTCTTTTCCCTCTCCCGTTTTCTGTCCATTTTTCCTCTCAAGGTAAATAACTTTCTAGAGGTGGTGTGACAGGGGACAGCCTTTTCTGTAATATATCCTCTGCCTGGTCCTTACAGTGCTGAGGTCTGAGTCTCTTACTTATGGAAGTCAGACTTCCAGGAAGGAGTAACAAGAGAAGATGTCCCTCTACTGTGGCAGCCTCCCCATCACTGCCAGACATCACTGACAGGCTCTGTCAGTCTGGCTGAGTATGACTATTAATAAAGGGCCTGCAAAAACAGCTTAACTCCATGACTGTATCTTTTGAAGGACATCAGAGTTGCCTGAGGGGATAGGATTTCTCTAGTAGTCTCCTTCACTTCAGTGTTGCCTGGGGATTCAGGCTTTCTCTGGCCTAGAAATGGCTAAGAAGGAAGAATTTGGGCATCATGGAAGGAGACAAAAAGGGAGATGGAGGGGAAGGAAAATGGAACCGATTTCAGCCAGGGTAGGGAGTAAGGAAAAGGAGGCACAAGGAAAGCCCAGCCTTGACGTCACTCTGTCCAGTCTAAAAAGGACGTATCAATGTACAACTAATTAGAATAAAATTAAAAAATTAAAAAAAAATGAGGAGGTATCAGATGGGGTTGCCTCCAATGAACCTGTAAGGAAGGCAAAGATGTGGGGAACCAAGGAAATGGGACACTGTAGATACAGGAGGCAGAAGGTGGAGTCTTGAGTTGGGAGAGGGTGTGGTACAGGACCCAAGCCTTCCCCCATCACTGGATAAGTCCAGTGGACCCAGCAATTGTGGGGTATAAGATCTCAGCTCATATTTGATTGAATATTGTTTTCAACATTGCTTATCTTTACTACAAAAAAAGTTAAGCTGGGTACAGTGTTGCATGCCTGTGATCTTAGCAACCCAGAAGGTTGAGGCAGGGGGATAGCAAGTTTGAAGCCAGATTTGGCAATTTAGGCACCTTCAGCAACTTGGCAAACCCCTGCTTCAAAATAAAAAAAAAATAAATAAAAAGGTCTGGGGATGTAGCTTAGTGGTAAAGTGCCTCTGGGTTTAATTCCTAGTACAAAAAAAAATTCTTTTCTTGTTCTTTCTTTCAGAAATGGGGATTGAACCCAGGGCCTCAAGCACAGTAGGTAAACACTATGCCACTGAGCCACATCCCTAGCTCTTTTCTTTTTCTAAAAGTGCTAATTAAAGATCATTTCTATTCTTTATCAATTGTGAATTGTTTATCTTATTTTACTTTTATCATTATCTTCAGGGGTGGCAAGAGGTTTTATTGGGTTGCCGCTTGTCCTCAGAATGTGCTTAACCATTTAATTTCCGTTCCTAAGTCATGCTTCCAAGATCCTAAGGCCTTGTACGTGCTAGGCAACCAAAATTTCCCAACCAGTGTGCTAAAGTTGAAATGGGTAGCTGGTGTGCCAATATATCAATATGTGGCCCACTGCACCTGCAAATCCTACCTCTCACCAATCCAAATGGTCCTAGGGCAATTTGAGGCTGGTTAATCCCCTACATTAGCATCCTAGTATTCTAAGACATGAACAAAGTTAGTAAGCATTGCTCTACTTTAATTATATGTTCTATGTAAACTTGAAAAATATTAGTGGATAGTTTTATTCACCATCTATCTGCTTTAATTTACCTTTATTTATTTATTATTATTTTGTTTTTGGTATTACTGGGGATTGATCCTAAGGCCTTGTACGTGCTAGACAAGCACTCTACCACTGAGCTACATTCCCAGATCCTCTTTTAAACTTTTTTTTATGTTGAGACAGGGTCTCACTAAGATTCCCATGCTGCCTTGAACTTATAATCTTCCTGCCTCAGCCTCTGGAGTAGCTGGGATTACAGGCATGTGCCATTGCATTTTGTCTTTTAATTTGCCTCCATAAGTAGTGCCTGATGTTGGTTACTTTAGTTGCCTCTTAAATGAAACCATTACTTTTATCAAACTGGTGATTTTACTTTTCATATTTTGGAACAGACAGAAAGAATGCAAAAGAATAATTGAGTGACTACCCAATTGGCCAGCTAAAAAAAAAACAGAACAAGCTGCAAAAACAGAACCTCCTGAGGCTAAGACAACTGTAGACATATAGAACTGTTATGTGAAAGAAAGCCCCTAACCTATATGTGCTATTTAAAACTGTCCTTAGCTGGGGGCAGTGGTGCATACTTATAATCCCAGAGACTGGTAGGCTGAGATAGGATCCCAATTTCAGCTTTAGCAATTTAGCAAGACCCTCAGAAGCTTAGTGAGAACCGGTCTCAAAATTAAAAATAAAAATATATAGCTTAGTGTAAGTGCCTCTGGGTTCAATCCTCAGAACCAAAAACAAAATCAACATTCTCCCCATCCTGCCCTTATGTTATATAAGATGCCCAGGCTGAGCCCCAAATCTTAACAAGCATGGCTTAGGAAGGGAAATTAAATGGTTAAGCACATTCTGAGGACAAGCGGCAACCCAATAAAATCCTCTTGCCACCCCTGAAGATAATGATAAAAGTAAAATAAGATAAACAATTCACAATTGATAAGAAGCTTATAAACCAGAAGACTGCAATGAAAATCAGGAGCCAGTGGGGAATTGAAACAGACAGTTTCACTGGAAGAGTGGTAAACATGGAATAAATTGCTAACCATGATCGTGATGCAAATGAGCCAGAAAGGTGACTTGAAGGACAGAATGAATAGGAAGGAAAAGTCTTAGAGGACAGACAAGCTTATTATGCCAACCAGGCTCTTCTTGACCAGCAATCTTTTCAAATTTTGAGGCTTTAGGACACCCAGGGAGCATTTATAGAAGAAATTCTTATTAGTTTCCCTTCATTTAATCTGTTCCATCACTAGCAAATGTTAGGCCATGTCAGCAGTTGACAGACTGGACATACCTTATGATTCATACAAATCATACTGCCTATATAGTGGCATATGTCAGAATTGATAATGAGAGCTTCCTACCATAATGCTTTACTTCTTGGTTTCAAGCAATTGCAGTTATCTCTAATCTGATTTTCTAGATTTAAATTTATTTTTAATTAAAAATATTTAAAACTGATAAAATATAAAATTTGCCACTTTGATAATTTTTTGATTTGCAGTGCTGGGGATCAGACCCAGGGTCTAGGGTTTCTAGACCCTGTTTCTAGGAGCTACTTCCATGTCAGTACACATAAGGACTATTTCATTGCTGCATATGAATATACCATAGATTCTTAAACGGTTCCTTTACTAAACATTTAAGTTTCCAATTTTTACTACTATATGAAATATTATGACTAATACTCTAGTAGATGCTTCTTTGTGCACTGTATGAATATTTCTCTTGGGCAGATACCTGAGAGTGCTGAAATGTATGTCCATTTAAAGTTGTAACAAATACTATTAAACTACTCTGCAACAATTTTTCTGGCTTACTGAAAACATAACTTGCTTTGGAAAACAAAATGGGTCCTGTTAATAAGCTTCCTCCAAAAAGCAGAGACTCTGCTGTTACTCAAATTTAATTGAGGCTTAAATGGAGGAAACTTCATGGGAATAAGGAACCAGGCATAACAAAAGTATCATCTTTGAGGTATAATCCAAGGACAGAACCTAGAGATCTTTAGGACTCTTATTCAATTAAGGTATAAGCTTCAGGTAAATTTCGGAAAGAGGTCAAGTATACTTTAATGCAGCATTTCCCAAGTGTTTTTCATTTAGGGATTGTGTTAACATGCGGATTCTGATTCAGTAGGTCTGGGATGGGACCTGAGATTGTGTATTTACAACAAGCACATAGGTGAATTTTTTTTTTCTAAGAAAAAATTATGCCTGAAAAAAGGAAGAACTGAGACAGAAAGGGAGATGTTGTTTTCTAATTTAATACAGAGTAGTAAGCATCCAAGAATAAATACATAAACCATACAGAAATTTCACTTTGTGTATACGTGTGACCCTAGGGATTAAACCTAGGCCTGCCTTGTGCTATAACCAGAAATTGGACCAGCCCAGATATATCATATTTTAAGTAAAAACATATTAAGACATTAGGAAGTAGGGTGGAACCCTAAAGAAGATCAAAGAGAATTAGCCTTCTAGATCAGTAATTTTAAAAGCGTAGTCCTCAGATCAGCGGCATCAGCACCACCTGGAAACTTCTCAGAAATGCACATTTTTGATGGGTGCAGTGATGCATGACTAATGCTATCTACTTGAGAGGCTGAGGCAGAAGGATGAAAATTTGAGGCCATCCTGAGCAATCTGGTGAGACCCTGTCTCAAAATAAAATAAAAATGGCTGGGATGTAGCTCATAGTGGTAGAGCTGCTTGCCTGGCATGAGTGAGGCCCTGGATTCAATTCCCAGTACTGTTAAATAAAGAAGTCCAATGGAGATTTTTATTACCAAAATATAGAAACTACAAAGAAATAGTCTTTATTAAACTGGGCATGGTGGCACATGTCTGTACTCCCAGTGACTTGGGAGGCTGAGGTAAGAGGATGGCAAATTTCAGGACAGCCTTGGCAATTTAGTGAGACCCTATCTGAAAATGAAAAAAATGGCTGGGGGTGTAGTTCAGTGATACAGTATCCCTGAGTTTAGAGAGAGAGAAAGAGGAAAAAAAAAAAGAGAGAAATAAAAATCCTTCCCAGGATTTCTTATCTTAAAAACTCAATGCACATCAATCTTATTATGCATACTATAGTACTTCTCAAAATAGAAAGAAAACAGGTTACTATCCCTGTCATAAATATAGGAGGAAACCTGAATCTTGAGTTAATATGCCTAATTTAATAAACATACTGTTTATTATAGAATACATGCTTAGCATGTGCCAGGATCTAGGTTCAATTCCTAGCACCAAAGAACAAAAACAAAACAAAAAAATTAAAAAATAGTTTAACAGATTCCCCCCCCCCCCCTCAAAGTACTAGGGATTGACCAGGGGTGCTCCACCACTGAGCTACATCCCCAACCGTTTTTACTTTTTATTCTGAGATAGGGTCTCATTAAGGTGCTGGGCTGGCCTTAAACTTTTGCTCCTCCTGCTTTAGCTTCCCAAGTCCCTGGCATTACAGGCCTGCACCATTACACCTGGCAACACAGGTGTCTTAAGTGCTGCTTTTTCAAAGCTCTATGACTTCTTACACATCTTTAATTATTTAAGTTTCAAGTGCCTCATTTAAAATTTGGGCACCTCTCTATATTAATACCACACAGACCTTTCCATATCAGCAGTTCAGGGAGAAATTTGAATTTTTCACAACACAATAAAGTCTTGTTAAGACATAAACTACAAGTAAATGATTTAACTTATTTTCTAAAACAACAAGAAGTACATACTGTAAGTGTCTTCCATGCTGAAAACGAAGGAGCTGAATCCAAGTGCTGGGGGGAAAAAGGCAAGATTCAGAGAATCAGAAATGAAATGTACCAAAAAGTAACCCTAAGAAGTGGAGTCACTTCTGGAATCAAAGCTACAGAAACTGAAGAAACAAAACCTTTAGTGCATACCCTTCTCCTCCCAATTTTTTTCCTCTTTAAAGCATTCTTTATTCCTTTGAAGCATTTATAGCGTTATTGCCCAATTCACATTCTTGGAATAAATTCTAGGGTCCACCAATAGTTAAGAAAAATATGACTACTAATATGAACTCTATTCAGGTGATAAGGTGTCCATCTATTTTAAGTGCCATTACACAGTCTGTCACTGTTCATCTGCTATTTGGGTTTGATGCTATTTAACAATAGAGGGGGTGAATCAAGATCATAAAACTACTCTTAAACTACAGTACTATTTTAAAACTCTCCTCCCAAATTATTAAAAATTACAGGAAGGGGAAGGCTACTAGTCTTGCCCTTCTCTGGGATATGAGAATGCTAGGTGTCTAAGTCAGGCAGTGAACACTAAACTCATCCAAACGCTCAGAGACATTCTAGTTTATCATTTTCATGTATTCAACATGATTAGAAGTGCCACCTTGATAGTCCCCCTTTTTAGTGCTACTTCAATTTTACACCCCCTAAACTACTATGCTAAAATGACAAGACTTGTTGAGTTAAGCCTCTTCAGTTAGTATCATTCCCTCTGGTCACTGAGGGAAAACTTTTGAATATTAGGACTTAAGAACGGTCTATATTATGGACAACACAATTATAAGAGAACAAACCTAACAGAAATGTAAAAGATAAATGGTTTTGTAGTTTGGATCCTCATCTACAAAGTTCTTCTCTGCTGAACATGTGATTAAATAAACTATGAGAAAAAAACTATTTTTTAATATAAAAGAACCCCCATAGGAAACTTCTAAAAATTGGTTATATTTACAGCTGTTGTCTCTAGGCAAGCTCTCCTTTGGTCTCTCATACAATTCTACACCCCTTCCCCTCATTCTATGACATAAGCAACATTAGAACCTAGGTTAGGAAATACAAGTGATGGGGCAGAGTATCATTTGTTAATAGCAATCATTAGTGAAACTATCTTAAAAATATTTTTTATGTTTGGATTAAGAAATCCTGACCTTTTTTGACATGTTTTACTTATATACAATTACTTCATACTTTTTCACTTAAGTAAAAGATCTGGAAGGAAGAATCAAGAATTGTTTCTTGATTTCAAGGCATAAAAAGGAGGGATGAGTGCCAGATTCAGTGACTTGTAGGAAGTCAACCTATTCTTTCCCGGAGAAATGAGTAATTACAGTAGACTAAGGGCAGTGGAATTCACAGCATCACCACTCAGCTGTGTTCCTTTAAGTATCTTCCACATCAAACTGTTGGCAGGTGACTCTTTCCCTTTTCCTTAGTACTAGACCCGTGGTGAATTAAACAAACTATGCAGTTCAGTCTGGGAACTGGATCTAGAAGGAAGCTACTGTTAAAACTTTTAACACAGTCACAGGCCGCTGTAATTTTTCCTTCTTCAAACAAAAACAACAAAACCAAAAGCTGAGTAGATTTAAGCAGCGGGACTAAATAACAGAAAGTGGGGGAGATGGTTAACCTAAAAAAAGGTAGTAAAAAGTAGTAGGGAGGCCCTCGAGTGGACGATGGAGCGGAACCAGCAGAAAGTCAACAGAGCTGCGTTCAGAGTCCCAGGGCTGAAAGCCACTGGCGTAAAACTGAAAAAGAGAAGGTATTAGGTGGTGGCGCTATCCCAGTACATGAAAGCCAGTCTGTTTGGAGGAGCCAAACCAGCGTGGGAATGTCTTTCCTACCTCAGTCGAGAGGCGCTCTCCCGACAGTCGCCTTCGTCCTATAGCCACGCCCCGGCAACGCCCACTTCCGGTCCCTGGCGCTAGGGGGCGGGGCCCCCACTTCCTGTGACAGGCGTTCTTGGCGCTGGGGCCAGTGGGGTCTCCTACCCTTGCCCCTTCCCCACTAGGGCCCAGCTGCGGCCCTTTCTGCTCCTTGGCGCCTTCTTGGGCCCATCATTCTCTGGCCCCGGGCCGATAGTGGTCCTGCGTGGGTGGAACTCCAGCTTCCTTGCCTGGTCTTGGTGGCGGCCATCTTAGAAAAGAGGAGCATTTAGAAATGGGCCCTTGAGGGAGTGGGACTGGGTCGAGGTGGGAGCTGTTTGGAAGGAAACCTTGTTTGTGGAAGTTGTCTAAATATGTAATTTATGTTTTGAGGGGAAGGAAGAGGAATTAAGAAGGGCACAGGCAGAGCAGCCAGTTACCAAGGGCAGGAATTTTGTGTCTGTTTAGCGCAGCGATGTAGAATTTTCAAAATTCAAAAGGCAGTAATAGTACCTGAGAACTAGGTTGGTAGGATGATGGATAAGTTAGTTGGGTTAAAGGGAGTTTTAGGTTGCAGAGGACAAACGGGCCAGAAAGTTAAAACCTGATAGAAAAGCCAAATATACTGTGAGCCTTTGTTCTGCAATCTGATAATATATATCAGTTATTGTCCCCCAAAATGCTTAGGGAAACAATTACAAAAGTGGGTGAATGGGTAAATGGCAGTACAACATATGCCAAAAAAGTGGTAGAGACTGTAAATCCCCTATGAGGAAGAAATAAGGTCTAAAATGACCTGGGAAGGCATTATGGAAGAAAGGGATTTGTGATCTTTGAAGTCTCAGTGTAAAAAAGGTGTTGACACTGCAGGTAGACCTAACATATCCCCCCAACTCCCATTTAGAGAATTGAACCCAGGATCTTGCACATGCTAGTCAAGTGCTAGGGACAATGTTTTAAAAACAAGACGTAAAGAATGTTTTTGTACTGTCCAAAGTGTAAAATGCAGTCTGGGTGCTGAAATATTGGGATTTCTGGCACATTTCAGTGTGCTGGGCCTAAATATGAGTTGAGAGGACCTATTCTGACAGTAAAAACTGTAGCCTTAGTGAAAAGGATCTTGGAGATCATTTTATTTTTATATGTATAATTTGTAAACATAAATTAGTCTGTCCCCACCTCAATTAGCAGTCCTTAGGTTGATGAGTATGTCCTTCATAGTCTTCGATTCAGATTAAGCTCCTAAAAAGAAATAGGTGTTGATGGAAGACTGGCTTAAGCCATTCTTGTTGTAGGCTAGTGAGTCTAAATCATGATCTGCACATTAGAATCATCTGGGGAACTCTTAAGACATACCATGCCAAGTTCCATTCTCATCCCAGACCAATTAATCAGAGAGAGCCAGGCATAGTTATTTTTAAAAACCTACCCAGATGATTCTAATGTGCAGCCAGGATGAGAACCACTGACCTAGGCACTGTTTTGAATTTATAAAAGCTCTTCTTTCACCTGGGTGGCCTGGATGATTCATAGGAAGGAGGAACAAGCTGTTAAAGTGCTTTTTCAAAGATAATTGCTAAGAATGAAAGCTTCATTGCAAGCTTAGCACAAAGCATTTTATAAAAGCTGCTGTTTTGGCAAGTCAGTTTCAGACTGTTAGGAAATAGTTTAAAAATATATACATATTTTTATTTTGTGGTACTGGGGATTGAACCCAGGACTGCGCTACCTCAGCCCTTTTTATTTTTATTTTTTATTTTGAGACGGGGTCTGACTGAGTTGCCTAGGCTGGCCTCCAAAGTGCAATCCTCCTGCCTCAGCTTCCTGAGTTGCAGGGATTATAGGTGAGTGCCACTGCATTCAGATGGTTTAAATTAATTTTAATGAAACCCCAGACCTCTGAATTTATCACAATGTCATTCATGCATAATTAGCAGGCCAGAGTGATTTGAACCAAAATATGATTTTCCAGGCTTTAAATTGCATTAATTTGGTGCAGTTGTTGTCATTGTTACTACAGTCCATAAATTCTTTTTGTTCATTTACCTGCAGATTGAATTGCTGAGGCAGAAAGAGCTATGGACATGAGAGGACGGGGAGTGGGTCCTGAACCTGAATCCCAAATCAGGCTTTACTGTGTTCAGTAATGCCTTGTCAGAGTGACAGGATCCTCAACTGATAAAGATGTGCCATTTAGCACCAGTGAACAAGTTTAAGAATTTATAAAAGCCCAACTGTCTTTTGGTGGTGATTTTGATATAAAAATGCACCACATATCCATTCTTTCTACTTTTAAAAGCACTGTACATTCCTTTTCAACCTAGAAACAGTCTGCTTTGTCTGAGATCCCTGCTGAGCTTTCTTTCACACTGGTCTTCAGTCATGTTGATCATACTTGGAACAGGAAAAAACAATGAGACCAAGTAACTTATACAAGGGTCCTTCTCGGAGTTAGTAGGACTCAATACCCAAAATAGACTCTAACTCTTGTTGGTTCTCTCAGTGTGTATACTAGCATTTATCTCTAAATTATAGATTATATTTTTAGAATAATTATTAGTTAAAAATAAAGTATGGACTAATGAGTAAAAACATCTGTATTTTGTTGATTGAAAGAAGAGTTTTTTCTGCTCTTAAGACTGAAGGAATTCCAGTAGTTTTTGAGAGTATACAGAAGTGTTTCAGAAAACCTAATGAAACTTAAACCTTTGAAACATTATGGCAGTTCCTCAAAAAACTGAAAATAGAATTACCATATGAACCAGCTGTAGCATTCCTGGATATATATCCTAAGAAAACTTGTTTCCCAACAAAAGAGATAGTTGCAGCAAACAAAAGAGATACTTACATACTCATTTTTGTTGTATCACTATTCACAATAGCCAAGATATGGAATCAACATAGATACCCATCAACAGATGAATGGATAAAAAAAAATATATGCAGTGGAGAATTATTATTCAGCCATAAGGAAAAATGAAATCCTGCTATTTGCAGGAAAATGGATGGAATTGGAAGCTATTATGTTAAACAAAATAAGCTAGATATAGAAAGACAAATTTCATATGTTCTCTCTTGTATATGTAAACTAAACAACAACAATAAACTCTCAAAGATGACCTGAAAGTGGAGGAGGACTATTATGGTCTGGAAAGGGGGTGAGAGGAGAAGAGGGGGAACATGAGCGAGGCTCAATATATGCATACATGGACATACCAGAGTGAAACCCATTAATTTTTGCAATTAATATGAGTTAATAATCAAAGGTGCCAAAACACACAATGGAGAAAAGATAGCCTCTTCAACAAATGGTGCTGGAAAAACTGGAAATCCATATGCAGTAAAATGAAATTAAACCCCTATCTCTCACCCTGCACAAAACTCAATTCAAAATGGATCAAGGACCTAGGAATCATACAGAGACCCTGCACCAAATAGAAGAATAAATAGGCCCAAATCTTCATCGTGTTGACTTAGGACCAGACTTCCTTAACACAACTCCCAGAGCATAAGAAATGAAAGTAAGAATCAATAAATGAGGTGGACTCAAACTAAAAACCTTTTTCTCAGGAAAGGAGACAATTATGTGAAAAGAGAGACTATGGAGTGGGAGATAATCTTTTCCACATGCACTTCAGATAGAGCACTAATCTCCAAAAGTTATAAAGAACTTAAAAAATTTTACACCAAAAATACAAAGAACCCAATTAATAAATGGGCCAAGGAACTGGGCAGATACTTCACAGAAGATACACAAGTGATCAACAAATATAGAAAAAATGTTCAACATCTCTAGTAATTAGAGAAATGCAAATCAAAACCACCCTAAGATTTCAACTCACTCCAATTAGAATGGCTATTATCAAGAATACAGGCAATAATAGGTGTTGGTGAGGATGTGGGGAAAAAGGCATACTCAAACATTGCTGGTGGGATTGCAAATTGGTGCAGCCACTCTGGAAAGCAGTATGGAGATTCCTCAGAAATCTTGGAATGGACCCACTATTTGACTCTCTTATCCCATTCCTTGGTTTATACCCAAAGAACTTAAAATCAGCATATTACAGTAACACAACCACATCAATGTTTATAGCAGCTCAATTCACAATAGCTAAATTGTGGAACCAACCTAGATGCCCTTTAATAGATGAATGGATAAAGAAACTGTGGTATATATACACAATGGAATATTACTCAGTCATAAAGAAGAATAATATTATGGCATTTGCTGGTAAATGGATGAAGTTGGAAAATATCATGCTAAGTGAAATAGGCCAAGCCCCAAAATCCAAAGACCAAATGTTTTCTCTGAGAAGTGGATGATGATACATAATGGGGGGGTGTGGGGGTAGAGGGGCTAAGAGAAGAATGGAAGAACTTTAGATTGTGTAGAGGGAAATGAGGGGAGGGGAGGAGATGAGGGAAGGAAAGATAGTGAAATGAGACAAACATCATTACCCTAGGTACATGTATGATTACATGAATGGTGTGAATCTACATCATGTACAACCATAGAAATGAAAATTATACTCTATTTGTGTACAATGAATCAGAATAGTCTGTAAAAATAAAACTAAATAAAAGTTAAAAAGGCAAAAAAAAATCATAATAAAAATTAACTTTTGCTCATCAGAAAACAAATATCATCCAGGTTTGGAAGCATATGTCTGTAATTCCAGCTACTTGGGAGACTGAAGCAGGAGGATTGTATATTTGAGGTCAACCTTAGCAACTTAGCAAGACCCTGTTTCAAAATAAAACTTAGAAAATGTATGGGGTTGTAGCTCAGTGGTAGAGAACCTCCCTAGCATTTGTGAGGCCTTGGGTTCAATCCTTAGTACAAAAACAAACAAACAAACCCAAAAGACTAAAATATTATATTGCTTTGCTTCTGGCTTGAATTTTATCAACTAAAAAATTGATTTTCTCATTTAATTATGATTTCTGATTGGTAGTTAAGTGTATAATTACAAGTAGGCATTTGTAAAATCTTTGAAAATGAGGGATTATGTAACAGGTGTTATTGGTGAGGATAGGTTGGGAAATATTGCTTTAGAGGAGAGTGAAAAGTTGGGATTGGTTACAATTGTGTAGGCAAAGTAGCAGGGAAGGTGGTGGAAGCCAATGAAAATTATAGTTCTAAAATTCCAATACTGCTATTTGTCAGATCTGCTATTTTAAGGAATGTCAAATGTTTAAATGCAGGTTCATTTTCTCTATGAAGCTATCTTCTAAGCTCTACCTGGGATTAAGTCCTTACATCATTTTTTTTTTTGTTTTTTTGGTAACATCTCAATACCCTCTTCCTTCCCATTGTGTTGTACCAGTGGTTCTCAAAGTATGGTTCCCAGAGCAGCAGCAGCAGCATCACTTGGGGACTTGAGGGAATGAAAATTCTGGGTCTTATGACAGACCTACTGAATCAGAAACTGGGGGATGAGATGCCCTTCAATCTGGGTTTTAACAAGCCCTCTGAATGTTTTGGATATCCAGTAGACTTTGAGAACAAATGCCTTAGACTATAGTCGTTGACATTGTTCCCTCATAACATTGCCACAAGTTCTTTTTTTTTTTTTAAATTGAGGTGTGATTGACAAATAAATTCCATATATTTAAGTGTACAACATGGTGTTTTGATATAAATACACCTTGTTCAATGATTCCCATAATCAAGCTAATTAACAAAACTACCATGGAACATCGCTACCTATTTTTATGTGTGTGGTGAGAATACTTAGAATCTATGCAGCAATTTCAGGCATACAGTACATCGCTGTACAATAGATCTTTAGAACTTGCTGATCTCATAACTGAATACTTGTAGGTTTTGACCAAGTATTCCCCATTTCCCCTATACTATTATACTTTAAATAGTGTTGCAAATATGGTAGATACTTGATTATTTGACTTGTGAACACAGGTACATTTTGTCAGGAGCTGCAGTAAATGTAAGACATCATCTATCTTATAAGAGAGTATGTGGAAAGAAGAGACTGAAATATTTGCTTTTCCCCCCCTTTCCTTATATTATAGGTGCATGGAAAGGCTGCACAAAAAGTCCCATAAAGTTTATATAAACCACAGGAGAGATAAGGATATGGAACCAATGAGATATGTTTTGATATATATCTAGGACATGAATAATGGGCCTTTGCAATGTTTCCCCCACCCCAGTTCACAGTGTGAGTGGAAGAGTGAAAACCTTAAAACTTGATTTTAGGGAAGACACTTTATAGCTGGAAAAACTTATTACTATTCCATGAACATAAATTGTCTTAATAGGACTTTTTGGAAAAGAGAAACTGGTTACCAAGGTGTTTAAAGGTTGATTTATTCTGATAGAAATATTTAGCCAGAGTATCAAGTCTCTTTGTATCTCACCATGTCTATATAGATCCTTCACATTTAGTGTCCTGGATTGTTTGTGGGCATAGGACTAGTACATAGTCAAGATCCTGCCTATCCTAGTGGGGTGATTTTATTGGTGACTCAGAAGTAGGTGCCCCTGGGTTCAATCTCCAGCCTAACATCAACAATCTTATCATAAAGAATATTATAATTTAACAATAATAAAACATGATAAAAGGTTACATAGAGAAATAAGCCATCTGTTATGGGGGCGTGTGGCAATATTTAGGACTTTGGGGAACCTAGAAAAGTTTTGAGGCAATTACTTTTTTTGGGGGGGATGCTGGGGATTGAACCCAAGGCCATTGTGCATGCAAGGCAAGCACTCTACCAATTGAGCTATATCCCCAGCCCTAAATGTTACTTAAAAAAAAAAAAAAGCAAATACTTTTTTCCTCCATAAATTTGTTTATTCATTCATTCATTCAGTCTGGTACTGGGATTGATCTTAGGGGTGCTTTACTACTGAGCTACATCCTTATCCCCCCTTTTTAAAAAAAATTTTGAGACAGGGTCTCCGAGTTGCGCAGGCTGACCTTGAATTTGTAATTCTCCTGCCTCAGCCTCCTGAGTTGCTGGGATTATAGGCGTGTGTGCTGTGCCCAGCTTTTATCTGGATTTTCTTAATGCTTTGGCTGATTGTTATGTGTGTTATATGAGAAGTCAAAAAAGTGATATTTTAGCTTCTGTCGTGCCTTCTCCTAAGCACTCAAAACTTATTAAAAGTTTTAGTAGATTTGGCACCCATATTTTGAATGCCCCAACTCCCTATTAAGTGATGTTTTCTCTCTTAAGACGAAGGTGACCAACTGGTTTGTCTGGTTGTTCCAGGACAAATATTGGTGGGGCTGTTTTTCACACTCAAAAGCATTAAAAAAAAATAAAAAAATAAACTCTGGGTTTAGAAGAAAAATTATGTGGTGAATCCAATTGACTGACTTTTTAGGGGAAGATTCTGTATATTAAAAATATGATAAAGACAGACATCTGGGGCTGGGGTTGTAGCTCAGTGGTAGAGCGCTTGCCTAGCACGTGTGAGACACTAGGTTTTGTCCTCAGAACCACATTAAAAAAAAAAAAAAAAAGGAATTGTGTCTAACAGAAAAAAAAGACATCTGCTGGTATTGGGCCATCTTCTTGGGGAACATTCTTTTGTTTTTATAGTTGATTGCTAAATACCAAAGTATAATTTAAAAAGTTGAAAATGTGTGAGGCATTAGTCAAGAGATGAGAATAAGCTGGGTGTGGTGGCATGAGCCTGTAGTCCCAACCACGCAGGAGGCTGAGACGGGAGGATCACTTGAACTCATGGGTTCTAGCCCAATTTGGGCAACACAATAAGACCCTGCATGAAAAAAAGTTTATATTATGTAAATTAAAAAAAAAATCTTATAGTTGTAGGTGGACAGAATGCCTTTATTTTTATGTGGTGCTAAGGATGAAACCCAGTGCCTCACACATGTTAGGCAAGTGCTCTGCCACTGAGCCACAACCCCAGCCCTATATTATATAAATTTAGGGGAGAAAAGCAGTAGCTCTCGTTTGTACACAGTATATAGAATGTACTAGATATGAAAAGTGCCTAGTCATTTTTCCTTCCATTTTCTGCTTTAATTGAAGAGAAAAAAAAGATAATTTGAAAAGATCTAGAAAATGCTTGTATAAGGAAGAGCCTCAGGGCAGAAATATTCATTTGATTGTAATGATTTTTTATTTTTGTGGTACTGGGAATTGAACACAGGGCCTTGCACATGCGAGGCAAGTGCTGTACCATTGAGCTACATCTTCAACTCTTTAAAAATTTCTATTTTCAGTGGGGTCTCCCTAAATTGGCCAGGCTGGACTCAAGCTTGTGATCCTTCTGCCTCAGCTCCACCCTTCCACCTCCATAGAAGCTGGAATAAAGGCATGAACCACTGCAGCATAACTTTTTTTTTTCCCCCTGTGGTACTGGGGACTGAACCCATGACCTTGTGTATTCAAGGCAAGCACTCTACCAACTAAGTTATATCCCCTGCCCCTGAACTTTTTTTTTTGTACTGGGGGTTGAACTCAGGGGCGCTGTACTACTGAGCCACATCCCCAACCCTATTTTGTATTTTAGAGACAGGGTCTCACTAAGTTGCTTAGTGCCTCGCTTTGCTGAGGCTGACTTGAGGTCCTCCTGGGATTACAGGCGTGCACCACCGCACCCGGCCTTCTTACTTTTAATTATCAATCTAAATATACTTGGAATAATCAATAAACTATAAGAAAGCTAGTGTTATTTTTAAAATTACAGCTTAAGGGAAACTGATGTCTGTCAAATTAGATCTTGGCATTTGAATTTCTATTAGATGTACACAGCACCAGGCTCATTGTGTAGCAAATACAAAACACTTGATTGTGACTTTCCCTATGAAGATTAATGAATGGTATGATTGAGGTTGAAGAAACTTTAACTGTCATATTAGAAGTCACTAACGACAGGGAAAGTTTAAGTGAGGAATAAGTTGGATTAAAAAAAAAAAGCTAGAATAGGGATTTAAATAGTTGAAGGTGAAGGGGTAACATTTAAAAATGAACAGAGTGACAAAGAATAAGGCATATTAAGCCTGTAATCCCAGAGACTCAGCAGGCTGAAGCAGGAGGATTCTAAATTTGAGGTTAGTCTGAGCAACTTAGCAAGGCCCTGTCTCAAAATGAAAAGGTCCTGTAATGAAAAGGTCCTATAATGAAAATGAAAAGGAATGTAGCTTAGAGGTAGAATACTCCTGGTTCAATTCTTAGTGTTACACACACACAGAATAAGGCATTTTAAGATGAGGGTAAATTGACTTTAGAGAGTTAGGAAGATAGATTTGGAGCCATGTTCCAAACTACACTTCTCATAAAAACTATTCATTAAGTAGCACGGAAGATTTGTATAGAGAATCGATAGAAGAAGGTTGGTCTAACTGTTATATACTAAGTGACTTGGAGAAAAAAATTGGGGGATGAAGAACCTAATTATGGAACAGCTTTTGAACCCACATGCTGACTATATTACCCCTGCTAAGAAGGGAAATAGGGAAGTAAGCTCTCTAGCTGTTTGGTTGACAAATGAATAAATGAAAACAAGGAAGCATAAGAAACCAAATGAAACTTGTCATTGGAAAAATATTCTTTATTTAAATAAATAAACGTGTTAAGATGCCAATGACAAAAGTTGTTTCCTAAAATTTGACAGTTAAGTTTTCCCTAAAGTTAAAAAAAAAAAAAAAAAAAAAAAAGACTTAAAATTAAATCTTCTATCTGCTGGTTCTTCAACTCACAAGTTCTCCATTAGTTTTTCTGACCTGTAAGGACAAAGATTGAAGTAGTGTCATTTTGATAATGCTTTTGTGGAGGGTGTAAGCTTGAGGTATGTTGGTAGCATTTCAGATATAGATTTACACAATATTTTTTCCAAAGTCAGATTTAAAGCCCTCAGGACTTCCCCTTATTGTGGGCAGAGGAAGGACTTCTAATATATATATATATTTGTACCAAGGATTGAACCGAGGGGTGTTAACCACTGAGTCACATCCCCAGCTCTTTATTTTTTGTTTGAGACAGGGTCACATTAATTTCCTTTAAGGCCTGGCTAAGTTGCTGAGGCTGGCTTTGAACTTGAAATCCTCCAGCTTCAGCCTCCAGAGTTGTTGGGATTACAAACTTGTGCCACTGTGCCCAACTTAATTTTTTTTTTAAAAGGAAATTTGTCTAGGAATTTTTAAAAAAATATATTTTAATATGTTTTTAGTTGTAGATGGACACAATACCTTTATTTTATTTATTTATTTTATGTGGTACTGAGGATCAAACCCAGTGCCTCACATGTGGTAGGCAAGTGCTCTACCACTGAGCTACAACTCCAGTGGTAGGAACCTCTTTAAATACAGCATATTTCACAAATTTGTGTGTCATCCTTGCACAGGGGCCATGCTAAACTTCTCTATACCATTCCAATTTTAGTATATGTGCTGCCCAAGCTAGTACCTGTCTAAGAATCTTTGAAGGTTTAGACTACAACATTAGTGATTAGTTAAAACTCTGATATTAGGTTGGGCATCGTGGCACATGCCTGTAATCCCAGAGGCTCAGCAGGCTGATGCAGAAGGATCGGAAGTTCAAAACCAGCCTCAGCAATTTAGTGAGGCCCTGAGAAACTTAGCAAAAAACCCTGCCTCAAAATAAAACATAAAAAGTGCTGGGGATGTGCCTCGGTGGTAAAGAGTCCCTGGGTTCAATTCCTGCTACAAAACAAAAGACAAAAACCCCCCTCTGATACTAGTCTAAAAAGGTTATTTTACCTTTTCTCCAGGATTTACAGTTGTTGGGATGATTATCATCCATAGGCTCTTTCTTGAGGTCTCTTGAGTCACTGCAGGAAAGGACCATAAGAGGAAAGTTATTTGGAATAGGACTGAAGACAGTCAAGATAACCAATTCTAGGAGGCTAAAGTTACTTTATCAAACAATTTATATTAACTCACAGAAAGGATTTTTTTTTTTTTTTTTTTTTTTGCTAACTTATGCTTTGCATAGTTTCTTTATTCCTTCCCTTCTCCCTGTGCAAGTGGTGGTAATTTCACTAAGGCTCCTATAACTTTTTTTTGTACTAGGGATTGGACCCAGGGGAGCCTTACTATTGAGTTACCTCCCCAGCCCTTTATTATTTTAAAACAGGGTCTCCCTAAATTGCTGATGCTGGCCTTTGAACTTGCGATCTTCCTGCCTCAGTCTCTAGAGTAGTTGGAATTTCAGGTGTGTGCTACTGTGCCTGGCTCTTTTAACTCTTGTTTGTGCATTTCAAGTTTGTTTGGCTGGGGATCCTTACCTGGTTCATGTATAGTATGTTTATTCTTTCCAACAGTTTGAGGAATCGGTTTTTTATTCTTTGAATATATTACACAGATTCCAGAATGTTGTGTACGCAACTCGGTGTACAGTACTAAGTGGTGCCATTGAGAAGGAATGAAAAGACGCTGCCCGCCACATCTTTTCAGTTCACAAGTGGTTGAAACTTAAGCATTTGCTCTGCCTGTAATCTAATGGTCTCTCACTTCAGCTGTCTAATTGGAGATTGAAAATACAGTTTATCTTACCTTTCACAAACCAGCGTTTTTGGAGTAAAAGTCTGAAGAACAAATGAAGGAGAATGATACATGTTATCTAGAAAGAAGGAAAGGTGAAATAATACATGTAGTAGGCATTTTTACATTGTTGCAGCAGAGGTTTGAGTCTTTCTTCCATAGTTGTTGCTGGGAAGTGACTGATTATATGTCTATCTCCCTTACATTTAGGCATGATCAGGTCACTAGTTTTGCCAATGGAATACGAATTAAAGTATTTTACTCAAGGCCAAGGTGGTTAAAATGCAGTTGCACAGTGGGCTGGAGTTGTGGCTCAGTGGTAGAGTGCTTGCCTAGCATGTTTGAGGCACTGGGTTCGATTCTCAGCACCACACATAAATAAAGATATTATGTCCACCCACAAGTTAAAAAAAAAAAATAAAAAAGGTTGCCTAATAATTCCAGAGGCTCAGGACACTGAGGCAGGAGACTGTTCATGGCCAGTCTCAGCCAACTTAGTGAGATCCCCCCTGTCTCAAAATAAGGACTGGGGATGTGACTCAGTGGTTAAGCACTCCTGGGGTCAATTAAAAAAAAAGAAAAAAAAATGCAGTTACACTTTCTCCATTTTCCTTCTGTGGAAGACAAAAGTGAAAGGTGACAGCCACAAGATGAAAAGAGCCCATGTTCCTGAATCACTACCATCAAGTGGATGATTGTATTGGGTTTAGTACAAGGAAGCTTCTGTTGGGTTAAGCTGTGATATTCACATGGTTTGGACTTTATATTTTATAGGAGCTAGCATTGCACTAACATACACATTTGAGATTTCTTTTTGGTAATTCTACATTTTGAACCCAGAGTCTTGCACAGGCCAGAAAAGCCTCTACTCTTGAGCTACACCTCCAGCCCCTATTTAATATTAAGGTTGATTATGAGGCAGGCTTTTATAGATGAGAAAGATGTGCTGGGAAGCAACTTCCTTTAAGGTGACAGCAGAGAGCTAAATCTAGATCTAACTGAAAGCCAGTGAAGTATCCCTTACAATATGCTGCATCTTGAGACACAAAATATAAAAATTTATTTCAAGACACATTTGAAATAAATCTCAACCGTTCATATTACAAGTTTCAGTTTATAAAGTTTTTTGTACACAGGAAAGTGACCAGATATTGCTAAGAAAAAAAGAATTAGATGAGAATTTAGGCTGGGTGTGGTGGCTATGTCTGTAATTCCAGCAGCTTGGGAGGCTGAGGCAGGAAGACCACCAGTTCAAAGTCAGCCTAAGCAACCTAGCGAGACCCTAGGCAATTTAGCAAGATCCTGTCTCTAAATAAAATATAAAAAAGGGGGTTGGGGATGTGGCTCAGTGGCTAAATGCCCCTGGGTTCAATACCTGGGTACAAACAAAACAAAAACAACAACAACAAAAAAAGAAACAAACAAACAAACCAGAAAAAACAAAAGAACAAAAAAATCCCCATGAATTTATATTTTATTAAGAGTCTTTACTGAGCTGCTTCTCTGGAGACAGATGAAATTCGTAGCTTTACTAATTTGATTGTTCTAGTAAAGGATTTTGTGGGAAAAGTACTGAGACTCCAGTTGTGCTGCCCAATATAAAGGGCTCAGGCCTTCATTCATGATTATGTTCATTGTTTTACCTTCCTCACTTTCATTCCAGATATCAGGGTCCAGAATCTGATGGGCAGCATTAGAAGGTTTTTCATTTAGTTCCAAACTTGGAGAAATAAACTTTGGAAGATTAAATGGCTCTGAAATAAAGTAGACCAGAAATTATAGGACTGGAAATTCCTTTTGTTTTTCCACTCCTTTCATTTGTTTAGGGCTTTCACAGCTATGAGATATGAGGGCACAAAACAATAGAACTTGAGGTCACTTCCCTACTCCCCAAAATAAAAAAAAAACTTACCATCATCTACTGCAGTTCTGTCAGTACAGCTAGCCTCATGCTCCTTGAGCCTTTCAATTGGGACCACATGACAAGCATTATATTTGCAGTTAGCCATCTTTTTAGCTATCTTTGGATTTTTCTAGAAGGAAAAATTCCTGTTAGGTTTTGCCTGTATTCCAATCTTTCTGGAAATGTTGAAGACCTGCTGTCTTCAACAACAGGTTCTTCAATGTTTCAACATTGAGACCTGGCAGGTGCTACATATGGTTGGAAGCTGGAAGCTTTTTTTTTTGTTGTTGTGCTGGGGATTGAACCCAGGGTCTCAGAGCATGCTGGGCAAGTACTCTAACACTGAGCCACAGCACCACCCTTAAATTTTTTTTTTTTATTTGGACACAGGGTCTCCCTAAATTGTGATCTTCATACAAGTAACTCGGATTATAGGCATGCCTGGATTTAAAATTTTTTTTTTAACTTTAACTTTTTATATTCTGAGCTTATTTTCTCTATCTGGTGATTCACAGTTCTTATCAGGAAAACTTACCTTTTTGCATGATGCTAGGTGGTACTGTAACCTGCTGGCTGGCATCCTGTGGTTCGGGACATAAGGGCATATTTTTAAGTCTTCTGGCTCCATGAGGCCTAAATGGCAGGAACCAAGGGTTGGCAAAGAAAAGACTGACATTTAAGATCAGGTGGTCCTGACATAGGTCTCTTCTACTCTTGAAAGAAAATTGATATGAAAGGTATTGGTCTCTCAAATCTTACCTATGAAAGTTTGAATTCTAAAGTAATAGCCTAGCCAATTTAGATAATAGGGAAAAGCTCACTGTTTCTGTGCATTGGAAGACCAAGAATTAACATTTGTACAATAGTCTTACAGGCTGTTTTATTTTGGTACTGGAGATTGAACCCAGGGGGACTTTACCATGGAGCTACATCCTCAACCCTTTTTATTTTGAGTCAGGGTCTAGCTCAGTAGCTGAGGGTGGCCTTGAATTTGTGATTCTCCTGCCTCTGCATCGGGAGGTGCTGAGATAAAAGGCGTGTGCCACAACACTAGGCTTTACAGGTTATTTTAAACAGTGCTTGGCTCCCATAATAAAGAGTATTAAATAAGGAGACAGCCTCAGAAAACTCATAGATCTGGGATAAGATCTTTAACACTGTAAGTGTGAGTACCAGTGAAGGCAAGGCTGGGGCAGCTGGTTCCTTTTCTGTTCATTATTGCTCCCTTCCCTTCCTTCTCCAATTTATCCCAATTGAGCTCTTTGCAGGAAAGGATGCGAATTTTCAGGTCAGCATAGCACTTTTGGGAGAGAGAATCAGAAGAATGAACAATACTATGGTCATGTCCAGGTTACTTTATAATTACCTGAGAATGCAGTCTGAAATCTCTAAAATTTTAGATATTAACACAGGAAGACTCCTAGAAGTGAACTAAAAATACACCATCTCAAATCTGTTGCATTTTGCTGCCAATAGGAGACCAACTTTCCCCTATGGCTAGCTGTCTTTAGCTATCCTAGTAGACATTCATTTCAAGGACTTCCAAGTTTCCAGGCAACGGCTAAATCTGAGATTTCTGCAAAGCAGGAATGTATAGTTTGATAGGGGGGATAAAAGATCAAGGCAGACTGGCATAAGCACTAGGGATAGAAAAGTGCCCCAGAATAGCCCATTTCAATTCTGCTTTCCATCATGCCCAGGGCATAGACAAAGGGCACAGAGCTAGACTGTTAAATGTCAGATTTTCCTGAGGGCATTTTGGTGATTAAATGCAGGGATTTAGATTCAGGTAGTTTTCAGCAACACAAGCTAGGGTGGTTCTTTAAAGCTTTCACTGCATATTAATTATTATATTAAAACCATGAACACTTAGAGTGAATTGACTTTCTGGAAAATAAAGGTTGTAGTATAGTCCAATGTTGTACACAGTTTTTGTTGTTGATGGTGCTGGGGTTTGAACCAAGGATGTCTTTAGATCATAAAGGGAAAGGTATAATTAATACCTCGATGTAGTCATCTGATAACCACAAATCCTTTTTTTTGATAGCAACCTAAAAAAGTATGATTTTGACCAGACTGGTAAACGTGGTCTTGATAAAAAACTTGTTTCAGAATAGACAGTGACAATTGGTGACTTTGGCTGGTTCACCTAATGGTTGAAAGCCGAATGTCCCGTGTAGGGAGGCCAAGACTAAGATGGGAGGCATTTGACTAACTCATGTCAGATTTGGCAAGAGTTTTCCAACATCGATGCCACCTTCACAGCCAAACCTAGCCCAAAGGGGCTTGAGACCTACCTTATTCTCAAAGTAGTGTCTCTCAAGAATCCCAAGGGAAGTGTCACTAGAAGAGGAAGCCGATCTTTCTGTAAGGCACATAAGGTGAACAACTGAGGTTTGAGGAGAGGGAAAGCACGATACCTTCCAGTCAGTGATGGAAATTGACTTGCCTTTCAAGCCTTCTGTTTACTTCCTCTCCTCCCACTGTAGGTTCTATGGTTTCTCAGAAGTTTGGAAGGTCTTGATGTCACAGTGAAGTCTTAGAGAAGTGATTCTCAATCTCGTTGTGCAAGAGAATCACTGAGTAGTTTTAAAGTGACAGATCCTTTGGTGCCACTCCAGAACTATTGGATCAGAATCTCACAAGCGGAGTCTGACTGAGCGTGGCTTTAAAAGGGTTCCACTGGGGATTCTGGTTTGCAGCAAGGGTTACTAGGCCTTGATCTGTGGTAATTAGTTACCTTTAGAAGGGCGTCTCCAGCTCACAGGAGGAACTGCTGCATAATCTTTCTAATAAAGTTTCCCTGAAGACTACCAATTGGCATGATTAGTCCATCTTTAAAACCTGGCCTTTTTCTTTATAAGGCATCTACTAGAATTCCCCAAAAGTAATTTAACAAGCTCACCACAAACTCAAAACTCAAAATTTTAATTTGTTTGCATTCCTAATGCAATGTGCTGGACCTTAAGCCAAACATTTACATTTGCCAAATCATTTAATCACTTTCACGATGTATGGAATTATCACCATGTTATAGATTAGGAAGCAACTCGGTGATGATAGCCTAAAGTTACAAAGCTAGTATGTGTTTGAACAGCATTAATATTGTTTGAGGTAATACATGTAAAGCACTAAAAATACCTGTCACATAGTAAATAATTAGGTTATATCATTTTGCATGTACTAATTTATTTAATAGACACAGTAGACCCATAAGATAAGAACTGTTATCAATTTCACCTCCATTTTACATGCAGGGAAACTGGATTACCTGGTAAATGGGAGACTGGGACAAGACCTTAAGCTACCTGACTCCAGAACCTGGGCTCAGCTCACTCTCCTCAACTACATTTAGTACCAATTCTGACTGATTCCAAAGTGTAGACGTCTCCTATATACCAAGTACGGGAGACTAAGTTTTTCCAGGCTACAGTGATCTTTCACTTTTGTATAATATAAAATGAGCAATTAAAGTCAGAACCTGATTTAGGTGTGAAGGATCTAATATAGACCAAGTGCTGTTGGAGCTCAGCAAGGGCTGGACTTGGGACTAGAGCTAGATTCGGCAAGATTGTCTTGGTATGGTGAGTCTTCAACCAAATTTTTGGGATAAAGATAAGAAATGCAAGTGAGAAAGAACCAATAGAACAATACTGACCCAGAGAAGGCTGGTGCTGTGCTGTTGTTGCTCAGTGGCCTAGATGTTGACATCTTACAGCCTGCCCTTATTCTTCCTCATCAAGATGAAAAGACCAACGGAAGTCCCACAAATGTCTTTACTAGAAACTGGGTTTCTTTGATAATAGCAGGTGACTCAAATCTTCAGGGCCAATATCACGTTATACCAGGCCTGTAGTTAAATATACTGGAAGTCAGATTCTCTTTGCCAAGAATTCATAGTCTTATAACTGTGTATGGCGGTGCACACCTATAATCTCAGTGACTAGGAGGTTGAGGCCAGAGGATTGTACTTCAGGGCCACACTCGGCAATTTAACGAGGCCCTAAGCAATTTAGTGAGACCCTGTCTCAAAATAAAAAAATTGAAAGGACTGGGAATGTGGTTCAGTGGTTAAGTGTTCCTGGGTTCAATCTCCAGTACCAACAAATCAAATAAAACCCCAAACGACAACAAAACAAACCAAGTCTCCCTTAGAGATGTTTGAAATTTCACATGTTAAGCATTGACATCTTTCTGTTTCTTTAAAGAAGACATTCTCTTGGGAGAAAACATGTTAAATTTCTTAAATAATAATGCTGATCACCCCTCTCTTTTCCTTCCCCCAGGAATGGACTGGGACAATGTGAGAGTTTTGGATATGGAAAATGGGAATAACTAAAAAGCAGAGAAAAGGGATCAGAAAGCAGATGGACACAAAAACAACTGTCTGATTTAAAAATTTTCGTAGGGACTTTGTGCTTTGAAAGAAACCCCTTGAGTTAGGGGATTGAGGCTTGGTTCAAATGACAAGAATATTTTAGTGCTAAAATTTATTCAGTCCTCTAAGGTTTAAGGGTTATTGTTAATTTCCTTTTGTTAATCTCAATGTGGTTCTTCATGAGGCTTTTTTCTCAATTTAGTCTTAATTCAACAAATAAACCAGCATATTTATTAAATGGTGGCTGTGTCCAAGAGGATACCCTGCCCTAGAACATTTGCACCCCAATCTCCTAGTGTACTTATAAATGCAGATTTCTAGGTCTTCTCACAGGACTGCCAATCAGAACCTGAGAGGACAGGGATTGAGCTTGGTTTCTTAAGCACCTGAAAGTATCATTGTATTGCAGGGGTTCTCAAACTTGAGAGTGCATTGGAATCACCTGCAGTGTTGTTAAATTAGTGCTGGACCCACCCCAGAGTTTTGAATTCAGTAGATCTAGGATGAATCCAGAAAATTTGCATGTCTAACGGGTTTCTAGCAGATGCTGATGCTGCTGGATCACTCTTTAGGAATTGCTGTACTAGAGCTTTGTGAAGGAGATAAATAATATTAGGTATAATTTCTGTCATTAAGGAGCATATGATGTAGTTGGGAGAGAGAAGACAAAATTAACAAGAAATATATATACATATATATATATGGCAATATACAATGTAATACAATATAATATTTTACATTGAATGGTGTAGTTAGGGGGAGATGGGATTTGACCTGGGTCCTATTATGTGATGGTGCCTATGGTTCAGTAAAGAATAAGAGAGGCATTCTTTTTTTTTTTTTTTTTTTTTGATATGGTGGTTGAACCCAGGAGTGCTTAACCATTGAACCACCTCCCCAGCCTTTTTTATTTTTTATTTTGAGTCAGGGTCTCGCAAAAATCCTGAGGCTGGTCTCGAACTTGTGATCCTCCTGCCTTAGCCTCTCGCCTTGCTGGGATTACAGGTGTGTGGCATCACGCCTGGCCCAGAGTCATTCTTGATGGCATATAAAAGAGGGAAAATACAGACGTGTATGGGTTGGGGTGGTAGGTACTTGTTTGGTGTAAAGCTTTTTCTAGGACCCTTATGGAGGAGTAAAGCCAAAAAGATTGGTGCCACCTTGTGAAGAATCTTTAAAATCTGTCCCTTTCCCCAGTCTCACCCACTTCACTGCCTCACCAAAAGAGGAAGTCTCTCTGCTGAGTGTGCAAGAGGAAGAACAAGAAGGCTCCCAGGGCCCGTGAGCCATTGTAACTGCTTTCACCCATTGGCCAATTGCAGAGGCACAGGAAGACCAGTCCACCAACCAGGCTGGGCCCTTCCGCCTCGAGGGTGTCACCACACAAGCTGAGAGTGTTTGGGGAGATCGGGCATTGCTGTTCGGATGCTCTTCTCTCTCAGTGGCCATCATGTCTTTGACCTCTGCCTACCAGCATAAATTAGCGGAGAAGCTCACCATCCTGAACGATCGAGGTCAGGGGGTTCTCATCCGCATGTACAACATCAAGAAGGTAGGCAAGAGGGACGGAACTGGTACTAGTCACTCGTAGTAGTAGGGCAGAGAACCCTGAGACCAGAAGGTCTGGCAGTTAGAGCCCCTCGGCTTCTTACTGCTTTCACGGGCATTCATCTACCCAGATTCTGTAGGCCCGATAGGTCAGGGAGGCAGAAGGGAGCCACTTTTCAGGGCTTTCTATTTCTAGGTATAATTCTCACCCCAGGGAAAGCATCTGCTTTCCTCTAGGGCTGAGGGTAGGGGTGGGGGTGGGGGTGAGAGGGAGAATAATTCTGTTCTGGGTGATTTGGATAAGGGTCTGGGGTTTAGAATTCTGGGTCTCATTATTTATTGTTGACCGCCCCCCCGCCCCCCCCCCCCCCCACACACACACTCTGAAGCGATCTTAAGGTGGGTCTCTGGCAAAAACTGTTTTGTGGAAGCACTTCCCTAAAAGGAAAAAAGAATTAAGTAGATAAAAAGGGATAGGTGACTTCTGAGGTGCTTTGGGGCAATGCATGCTCTGTGTGCGTGCTTAGGATAGAAAGTGTGAAACTGGGAGACCTGTTGGTGAGAGGTGGGTCAGAAGAAAAGAGATAAAAGAAGCGTCATTGAGCTGAACACTGTGGCCCATTCCTGTAATCCCAGTGACTCTGGAGGCTGAGGTAGGAGGATTGCAAGTTAGAGGCTAGCCTGGGCAATTTAACAAGACTGTCTCAAAGTGGAAATATAAAGGACTGGGGATGTAGATCAGTGGTAAGGGACTACTGGGTTCAGTCCCCAGTGCCAAAACAAACAACAATTGAATAAAAAACAAAACAAAACAAAAAAACAAAAACAAAAACAGGGTGGGGGGATGTGGAAGAGAAAATTGTGGGAGGGAGGGTACTTTTGTACATTTTGTAATACCAGAAACGTGGTTTTTCAGTCTGTAGGCCTCCTATAAATGCCCTTTGGATTAAGATTCTTGTATAATGGACATAACTGTGACACTGAGTCTCTCACAAAGTATGACTCCTGAGCAGCCGCTTTCTCATGCCTTCCGGCTTCAGAAGCAGGGCGGAGAACCTGCTTCCTCTTTGTGCTGGAACCGAGTAGATGTTAGGCTTTACCCAGCAAGACAAGATCCCAGGTTGTTTATTCAGATCTGAGATAGTTGGCTTAATGTCTTGGAACTTGCTCCCAACTTACCTGCTTTTATAATTAATTCCTGGATTGCTGTTTCCTAAAAGAGATTATGAGGATGGAAGATGCAGGAGGAGGTGTGTTTCCGAGGGGCAGGAGAAAGGGTTAACCTTATTGCATGGTTTATCTGTGCAGACTTGTTCAGATCCCAAATCCAAGCCACCTTTCTTACTGGACAAGTCCATGGAGTCATCTCTCAAGTACATCAACAAGAAATTTCCCAACATAGATGTCCGAAACAGCACGGTGAGCACTTGGTCCTGCTTTCCTCCTTTCTCTGATTCTGGAGAAACTCCAGGCTTTGCTCAGATTCTGTGTTTTGACTGCTTCTTTACAAACTTGGTGTTTTCCTTGGCTCAACTGCAGGGCTTTGGGTTGTTGTAGAGTTTTAGGTTGTGAGGACTTTGAGATAAGATGGGAGTCCCCCAGGGTAAGCTGGAGCAAAGCATCACCCCTTTCTCCATGAGAAGATTCATGAGCACACTTTGCACTCAGAGAGCAAGGCAGTTCTACCGACCCACAGGGTGCTGTGTTCTATTGTTGTTCCTGTTTCCCACTCAACATTTCCTTGCTACTTAGAGCTATGCACCTAGTAGAATAGCCCCCACTTTTCCTTCATTGAATGTTAGCCCTAGATGTTTCACCCATCTTACCTGTGGTATCTTCTTATTTTGCTTCTTTTGTCTTTGACATAAATAGTAAACCTCTTCAGCTGAAAGGGACCTTGAAATGTCCTCTCATTGAACCCTCTGTATCACATCAGGTTCAAATGCAACCATCCTACCTAGATAGTATCTTTCCAAATACCTGGAGAACTTTGGAGAGTTTCCAATTTCTCTGTCCAGGTATTTTCATCCCACTGTTTGGGTATTACTCCTCGATTTACTTTGATCAATTGTCTTCTTATTTTGCATTTTTCTTTGTTTTGTATTTCTCCCAGCAACATTTAGGACCAGTACATCGAGAAAAAGCTGAGATAATTAGATTCCTCATCAATTACTACCAGTCATTTGTGGATGTCATGGAATTTCGGGTGAGCTTTCTCTAGCCCAACTGCCTAACATAGGCACAGTCTTTCAGACTTCCTATACCTTCCTTAGTAGATGTTCATTTATGCTGCTTACTACAAGTTCTTGAGAAAAAAAGAGAGATATACTGACATGGAAAGGTATCTAAGTTGCATTGTTAAATGAAAGCAAATTGCAAAATAGTATATGACATCAGTATTTTAAAAGATACATAAATTTATACACACATAGGGTTAGTATTTACCTAGGAAAGATTTGGAATATCAGACATTAAATTGTTTAGAGTAACTATCTTTGGAGGTAGATTACGATTGGCTTCAATTTATTAAACCATACTTTAAAATTTTTTTATTATAATACACATGACATAAAATTTATCTTAACTGTTTTTAAGTATACAGTTCAGTGGTATTAAATACTGTCATAATGTTGTACAATCATTCTTTTCATGTGTAAAACTGAAACTCTACACTCTTTAAATAATAACTGCTCACTTCCTCTGTCCCTTCGCCCTGGGGGACTACCATACTACCATCATTTTGTTTCTATGATTTTCACTACTCTAAGTATTTTATGTAAGCAGTATTTTTGTCTTTTTGAGACTGGTTTGTTTCACTTGGCAGAATGTCCTAAAGTTTCATCCATGTCGTAGCCTATGGAAGAACTTCCTTCCTTTTTCAGGCTTAGTAATATTTATTTGCATAGGTCTGCTGCATTTTGCCATCCATCCACGAATGGACGCTTGGGCAGCCTCCATGTCTTTAGTTGTGAATAATGTTGCTATGAATGTGGATGTTCAGCTGTCTGTTTGAGATCTTGCTTTTAATTCTCTTGGGTGTATACCCAGAAGTGGAATTTGCCAGATTATATGGTAATTCTATTTTTAACTTTTTGAAGAACTGCTATCCTGTTTTCTACCATGGACATACCATTTTATATTCCACCAACAGTGCACAAGGGTTATAATTTCTCAACATTCTTGCCAACAATTGTTATTTTCTGTTTTTTGGGTGTGAGATTTTGCTTCTTTTTTTCTTTTTTTTTTTTTTTGGTGGTGGTGGTGTTAGACCTTGAACCCAGGCCCTCAGGCATGCTAGGGAAGAACGCTACCCACTTAGCTACTTACCCAGCCTCACTGTAATTCTGATTTGAATTTTGTTAATAATTAGTGACGTTGAGCATTTTCTCATGTTCTTATTGGCCCTTGTATGTCTTCTTTGGAAAAATGTCTGTTTCCTTTGGCTATTTGTGAATTATATTTATTTGTTTTGCTTTTTGAGTTTTAAGGTATATATGTATTTTTGCATTCATTGAATTTTAAAATACTAAATTATTTTCCATCAATATTTTATTATGAACCTACTAAAAAATTTCAAGAGTATATGGGTATCTTTAATGTGAGAATCTAAATTCTGAAATGTTTGAAAATCTGAAAAATTTTGAGCGCTGACATGTCTGCCACAAGTGGGAAATGCCAAATCTGTCTTCATGTGACTGGGAGCAGTCAAAACTCAAGTATATTTAAAAAAAATATTGTATCAAGTTACCTTCAGGCTATGTGAATAATTTGTATATGAAGCGTAAGTGAATATTGTGCTTAGTTTTGGGTCTTATCCACAAGATATCTTATATGCATATGCAAATATTCTCAAATTAAGAAAAGGTGAAATATGAGACACTTTTGATTCCAATCTTTTTGGATAAGATAGTCAACCTGTGCAAAGAATATTGTGTTTTTCTTCTCCAGGATCTCCTTCATTACTAGTATCTTACTGCATTTGCTTATTTTTTTCTGAACCATTTGAGTTAACAGACATGAAATTTCCTTCCCCAAATATTTTAGCTACCTCTGCTAAGGACTAAGGACAAGAATATTTTCTTACATAATTCTAATACAACTTTTATACTCAGGAAATGTAACATTGCCTGTAACACTATTGGCTGATACATGGCCCATGTCCACATCTCTCCAGTTGTTTCAAGGATCTTTCATTGGATTTAGTTATGTCTCTTTAGTCTTTAATCTGAATATTTCCCAGTCTTTGTTTATCTTTCATGACACTTTTTTTTTGATACTTGGGATTGAACCCAGGGTTGCTTAACCACTGAGTCACATTCCCAGTCCTTTTAAAAAAATGTTTCATTTTGAGACAGAGTCTCACTAAGTCCTTAGGGCCTCGCTAAGTTACTGAGGTTGGTCTCAAACTTGCCATCCTCCTTTCTTAGCCTCCCAAGTTGCTGGGATTACAGGCATGAACCACTGCACCTGGCTACTCTGACCTTTTATTTTTATTTGTTCTTTTTAACTGTACATGACAGTGGAGTGTATTTTGACATATATACATGGAGTGTAACTTCCTATTTTTGTGGTTGTACATGATGTGGAGTTACACATAGGAAAGTTATGTCTGATCATTCTGTCTTTCCTATTCCCATCCACTATCCCTTCCCTTCATTCCCCTTTGTCTTATCCAATGAACTTCTATCCCCCCCACTGTATGTTAGCATCATTTCAGAGAGAACATTCAACCTTTGTTTTTTGGGTTTGGTTTACTTCGCTTAACATGATAGCCTCAGGTTCCGTCCATTTACTGGCAAAGGCCATAATTTCATTCTTCTGAGTAATAGTCCATTGTGTATATATACCACATTTTCTTTTTCTATTCATCCGTTGAAGGGCACGTAGGTTGGTTCCATAGCTTACCTATTGTGAATTGAGCTGCTATAGACATTGATGTGGCTGCATCATTATAGTATGCTAATTTTAAGTCCTTTGGATATATAGTGAGGTGTGGGATAACTGGTTAAATGGTGATTCCATTCCAAGTTTCTGAGCAATCTCCATATTGCACCAATTTGCAGTCCTACCAGCAATGTATGAATGAGCCTTTTTCTCCACATCTCCACCAACATTTTTTGTTACTTGTATTCTTGATAATCGCCATTCTGACGAGAATGAGATGAAATCTCAGTGTAATTTTAATTTGCATTTCTCTAATTTGCTAGAGATGTTGAATATAGTTTTATATATTTGTTGACCATTTGTATTTTTCCTTCTGTGAAGTGTCTATTCAGTTCCTTTGCACTCTGACCTTTTTGAAAAGCCCAGCTAGTTATTTTTCAGAATATTCTTCAGTTTGGATTTGTCTTATTGTTAAAAGTTTCTGGTAGCAATACTACATAGGTGATATTTATTTGAATTTTAAACAATAAGCACATACTTTTTTTGTAAACATGAATAACCATTAGGACTATTAAACACAATGCTTTTTTTTTTTTTTTTTTTTTTTTTTTTGCGGTGCTGGGGATCGAACCCAGGGCCTTATGCTTGCAAGGCAAGCACTTTACTGACTGAGCTATCTCCCCAGCCCAACACAATGCTTTTAAAAAGACAAATTAATAATGTGTTTCAAAAGTGTTAAAAATTAATGAGGTAATTCTACTTCTAGAAATTTGTCTTAAGGAAATAGATGTAAGTGCAAAGACAGATATACAATAATGTAGTCTTTGGCATTATTTATGATAATGACAACTTGATAATTGATATATCTTATAAAAACAGATTTGGTGAAAAGTTTAGGGTATATACCTGTAAATTATTATTATGCTGTTGTTAAAGATGATAACATGTTTATATTAATTGATATGCAGAAATGTTCTTCACGTGTTTAATGGAAGAGTAAATTACAATCTAACTTAAGATGTAAGATGTCACTAAAAGGTATATTTACATAGATAAATATGCATATGCAGAGGATCAGAATTTCTGATAGGCAGGATTATGGGTGGTTTAACATAAATTAAAATTAAACTTGTCTGTACTTTCTAATTTTTCTACAATGAACACACTATTATTTATATGTTCAAGAAATGTGCATATTTTAGTCCTCTGAGCGATCTAAGTAATATTTCTTCAGATGATGCAAGAGTGTGGGCCCTGCCTTGGGAGCCCTGTGCCTCCTTCAGGCCGTGAATCCATTCCGTAGCTTCCATAACGAAGAGATTGGTGGGAACGTGCAGGACTGTGAGTCTGAGGGAGCGTCAGGTTGCAGAGTGTTAATCTTGGAACCGGGAGTAGCGGTTAGTAATAGGGTAGGTGCCGGTGGAGACACTGGAAAGAATGCTTGAAGCTTACAAAAAGTCTCTTGCTAGAAAAAAATTGGAATCCAAAGGATATTTTAGGGCATCTGCCAGTTGCTGTGGTGGTAATGTTCTGAGCCCGAAGCGTTTGGTATTGCTTGTTTAAGGCAGGAAGCGAAATAGGGACATTGAATTATGGTGCATTGTAACGTAGGTAAGCATTAAATCAGATGGGGTTTCTGATGTCAGCTTTACCACATACAACCTGAATGACTTCAAACAATACTGCCACTGTCCCCAGTGGTATTGGGGATTGATCCCTGGACCTCACACATGCAAGGCAAGCACTGTACCTCTGAGCTCCATCCCAGCCCTCTCAGAACTTTATTTTTTTATTATTCATTTATTTTTTATATTTTTGATTCATTGTACACAAATGGGGTACAACTTTCGTTTCTCTGCTTGTACGCGAAATAGAGTCACACCACTTGTGTAATTATACATGTACATAGGGTGATGATGTTTGTCTCATTCTATTATCTTTCCTTCCCCCCACCCCCACCCCACCCCTCATTTCCCTCTACACAATCCATCCGTCCTCCATTCTTGCCTTACCCCCTCCCCCAACCCTGTTAGAATTTTATTTTGAGTTAGGGTCTTGCTAAGTTGCCTAGGCTGGCCTCCTTGCCCCAGCCTCCTGAGTAGCTGGGATTATATACTTGTACCACCACATCTGGCTAAACAAAAAACTTGTTGAATCTCAGTTTTCTTTTTTGTAAGAGGGAGAAGTAATATTTACTACATGTGGCATTTGGGAGAATTAAATGAGATAATGCATGAAAAAAGTCTAGCTCAGTGTTTAGAATTAAGTAATAAGTCAACAAATATAAAATCTTTTCTCCTCTAATTCTTGTATTTAGAGTGTAGGACCTTTGTAGTGACTGAAAGGGAACTTCAGCTATATCCTGTAGGCCCTGGGTTGCAGACTAGAATGTAGAGAAATGTTCCTAGCAAATGCAGCAGCATAGACCTGGACAGAGGCAAAGGTCGTATAGTGTACAGGGAAGGTCACAGGATATAGGTGCTGAACTTCACTAGCTCTCTGATCTTGGGAAAGTTGCTTAACTACTCAGTCTCGGTTTTCCCATTTGGTAATTTAGACACAGCCTTTTAGGAAGGTAAGTTGAAAACATTTTTTTCCTATACATATTAATAAACTTTGGCAACTGTATATGCCTGTGCATCACCACTACAAAATTAAAAAACATTATTACCTGCAAAGTTTCCCTGAGTGTTTTCTTCCCCCTCGTCAATCCCTACGTTTTATTACCAGCCCCAGGAAACCACTGATCTGTTTTCTTTCTTTTTTGTTTTTCTTTTTTTTATGATTCAATGTCCCTTTAATACAATCTGCTTTCTAGAATAGATTTTTCTTTTTTCGAAATTCAAATAAATGGAATCTAATTAGCATGTTTTGTGTGTGTGTGTGTGTGTGTGTGTGTGTGTGTATCTGGCTTCTTTCATGCAGCATAATATTTTTAAGATTTATGTTCTGTGTATCAGTAATTCATAACTTACTTTTGCTGAGAACTATACCCTTATATGGATACAATTAGTTTATCTGTTTACCTGTTGATGGACATTGGATTGTTCTAATTTTTGGCCAATATGCTATAAACATTTAATTATAAATCTTTGTGGAGACATATTTTTCATTTCACTTGAGTAAATAATTTAGAAGTTGAATTTGCTGAATGATATAGTAAGAGTATGTTTAATATTTTGAGTTTTTCAATTTCTTTCTCTTTTAATTGACATAATAATTGTACATATCTGGGGTGTACAGTGTGATAATTTGCTTCATGTACTGTGTCTGGTGATCAAATCAGTATAATTAGCATTTCCATCTCCTTGAACATCCCTTCTTTGTGTTTGGAAACTTCAAATTCCTCTCTTCTAGTTCTTAATAAGAGTATTAGTTCTTAATAAGAGTTTAATTTTCTAAGAAACTGCCAAACTATTTTTCAAAGTTGCTCCATTTTACCCCATAGAGGAGTGGGACCCAGGGATGATAAGGTCAGGGACAGTGTGTACAATAGAGATGTGAGGTGTGCCTGTGGACACATGGACGTTTGGCAGGGTAGCCTGAAAGGGGCTACTGATGGCTTACAGAAACTTCTCTGTCTTTTTAACAATGCCTCCCTTCCAAGACCTGGCAGCCCCCAAGGGAGTGTTCTCTCCCCCTCACTTAATACCCTCTCTGGTATTACCTGTCATCTTCTCTATTGTTTTATTCATTCTCATCTTCATTTCCACCCCCAGGATCATGTATACGAACTTCTCAACACCATCGATGCCTGCCAGTGCCATTTTGATATCGTAAGATCCTTTGTAATTTTCTTTTACTAGGGAATAGAATTAAAGAAAAGATGGGTTTAGGATGGGACTGCAAGAACGGACCATATGGTCCCTCTCAGGACCATAATTCTTTTGTAAAAACTGCCAAAGATAAGATGTACTTACAAGTTAAGTAGATCAGCAAGGTGATTTAATCAATTCAAAAACTACACAATTTTTTTTTTTTTTTTTTTTTTTTTACTTCACTTCCTTCAACTCTCAAATACTAACTTGTTTCCTGGTCTCCTTGTGTCTGGAGCTCATGTTTAGCTCCTGACTTTTGTTTCAATTTTCTTCTTCTGAAATTTTGATCCTATCAGTTCCTACTTCAAAATAGACCCACCCAGAGTCTATTTAACACTCTGTGGAATGGCTGGAGAAACAGGGAGATCCAGAACCATTGGTCATGCTGTGTCCTTGGGTTTCACTGTTTCTTCCTTGTAGAGTCTCAACTTTGACTTCACTCGAAGCTACCTGGACTTGATTGTCACTTACACCTCAGTTATTTTACTTCTGTCACGGATTGAAGATCGACGGATACTCATTGGCACGTACAACTGTGCCCACGAGATGCTGCATGGGCATGGGTGAGTTAAGGCGAGGTGAGGTCTCAGGAGCGGTGCTCTGAGGTGGGGGTGGATACAAAGGAAAGGGATGCTATGACTTCTCAGGCGAGAACCTAAGATCTACATACGTCCCAGGGAAAGGAAGGTACACTTTTACAAATAGTTAACTCTAGAACATCTATTAGTGGATCATCCATTCTGCATTACCTCTGATCTTTTTTTTTTTTTATCCTGGACTGGCTTCTACTCTGCTTTTCAGGTTATTGCAAAAATCACAAAGACAATTCTCTGTAGTATTGTTAGGACTAATACTAGTAAGGTTTAGCCACCAGGGGTAAGTAATGTATGTTAATACATTTGAAGCCAAATATAAATGAATTTTGAATGATCTGCAATTCTTCCCCAACTTGAGTGGTGTACATATAATCATTTAAGGACTGAAGAAATGAATGCTGGAGGAATTCGAGGGGGATCTGGCACTTCATTCTATGTGTGATGTGCATGCCCAGGTGTCTGCCTGGCTACCTGGGCACACTCCCATCAGCTTTACATATTTATATATCCTTTTGGGTTGTGTACAGGCATGCTACTTGATTTCTGACTAGTTTACACAAATTTAGAGAATACCTATTGTGTTGCCACCCCTATTTTGGGTGCTAAAAAGGACCCAAATTTTAAGGACCTGCCCCAAATTGTATGGTTCTGTCTAACCAGTGCCTGAGTCTGGAGTGGTGTATCTGTAGGTGTGATTCACAGACTAGTCTGTCTTTGGAGGTGCCAGGGATGTCGGCCTATGCACATGTTTTTATCCTATATGTAAACATTTATGTTTCTATCATGGTTAAGGCCTAGAACTCCTCTGTCTTCTGCCTTCTTCCAGTGACCCCAGTTTTGCTCGCCTGGGCCAGATGGTCTTGGAGTATGACCACCCCCTGAAGAAGCTGACAGAAGAATTTGGGCCTCACACAAAGGCAAGTTCCCTAAGAGAGCAGGGACTGCCAGAGGCAGCAGTATTTGTACCCAGCTTTGACAATCAGCGTGACTTGCCTCTTCCTGCAGGCTGTGAGTGGAGCCCTCCTCTCTTTGCACTTCCTGTTTGTCCGGCGGAACCAGGGGGCTGAGCAGTGGCGCAGTGCCCAACTTCTCAGTCTCATCAGCAGCCCCCCCGCCATGATTAACCCTGCTAATTCAGACACGGTGAGTTCCCTTTTCCTTCTGTTAGGGGAGGCATCCTCTGCCAAGGCTATGACTTTAGAAGGTGCTTCTTTGAGGAAACATCAGCCCTAGGAACAGTTAGCCTTCTTCTAGGATATGGCTCTAGGTCCATCACTTTTTGTAGCTCAAAAACATGATTGGGTTGGAGCTTCTGTTTGGACCAGATTAGTGTGCACCTTCTCATAAAAGGAATTAAGTAACTGTAGGACGAATGAATGGATGGAAGTGGTTATTGGGAACCAGGAGGAACTTGAGTTTGGGAGTCAATCAATGAATAAATGTTTTGTTTAACTAGTGGACCCAAAGTCCTTCCTTCAAAGAACTTATCATTGCTGGGTGTGGTGGCACATACCTGTAATCCCAGTGACTTGGGAGGTTGAGGCAGGAGGATTGAAGTTCAAAGCCAGACTCAGCGATTTAGTGAGGCCTTAAGTAGCTTAGTGAGACCCTGTCTCAAAAAATAAAACACAGGGGCCTGGGGTTGTGACTCAGTGGAGAGTGCTTGCCTGGCATGTATGAGGCCCTGGGTTTGATTCTCAGCATTGCATATAAATAAATGAAAACAAACAAACAAACAAACAAACAAAAAAAAACAAATAAAGGTCCATCAACATCTAAAAATTTTTTTAAAAACATAAGTAAAACATAAAAAGAACTGAGGATGTGGCTCAGTGGTAAAGCGCCCCTGGATTCAATTCCTAGTACCAGAAGAAAAGAATAGAGAAGAACATATTGTTTAGGAACGCTATGCCATGTTGTCATAAAAATATAGCTGGGGCTACGAGATTAGTGATAAGGGCCAACTGAGTGATTTGTGTGGTAAAATAATCTAAAGGAGAAAGAAATCATGAGGAGGTTTTGGATTCCCTTCTGTTATTAAAAGCCTCTGAACTGTTGAAGAGCTGTATGTTAAACCTTTTGTTTGTCCTGACCTCTGGCTCCAGCCCCTTTTCCTTTTCTCGACTATGTCCTTTTCCCCTCAGTTCACTTCCAGGCCTCCCCTTCATTTTTGGCAGATTTCCCAGCTACTGGCTTATCAAATAGCCCTTGTCCAGTGTGGTAAAATAAAAGTTGGTGCTGGGGATTGAACCCAGGCCTTGGGCATGCTAGGCAGGCACTCTACCCCTAGGATACACCCCAGACCCCTAAAGTTGGCTTCGATATTCAGATTCTAGATAGGCTTTACTCCTTCAGGGGAAGACTGAGTTAGATGACTGCTTGATGGTCTCTGTCTCTCTGCTCTCAGATGGCCTGTGAGTATCTGTCCGTGGAAGTGATGGAGCGCTGGATTATCAGTAAGTTTTGGGGTCAGGTGGGGACACACGCAGCAGCATCTGACATGGAGAGCAAGTTCTAAAAGGCTTCCTCCCACTCTCTACGCCCTGCAGTTGGGTTTCTTCTTTGTCACGGGTGCCTCAACTCCAACAGCCAGTGCCAGAAGCTGTGGAAGCTGTGTCTGCAGGGCTCCCTGTACATCACGCTCATCCGGGACGACGTGCTGCAGGTGCACAAGGTCACAGAGGACCTGTTTAGCAGTTTGAAAGGGTAAGAGGTGTGAGAGCTGAACTGATTTTGGGGGTTTTTTAGCCCCTTCCAACATCTTTTTTTTTGGTCTCAATGTGTGTTCCCAGAGTATGGATGGTAAGGGGTAATTCTAACTATTGGAGAAGTATTTATTGAATACCTGCTGTTTACTAGGTGCTTCACTGGGTTTTAGTAATGCAATGATTACTAATAAGATAACAGAGGTGAAGAGTGAGGACTCAAACTAGATTGAATTCAGGCTTTACTACTTATTAGCTGTGTCACCTTGGGCAAGTTGATTAACGTCCCTGTGACATTGGCTCAATTTCCTCATCTACAAAATGTGGATGATGGTAACACCTTATGACTAACCTCATAGGGTTATAAAGAATAAAAGAGTTGCTATTTGTGAAGCATGTAGAAAGTGCCTTGTATATTTTAAGTACTATATGATTGTTAAAATCAACCAACCAACCAACCTCTCAACCAGAGTCTCTGTTCTCAAGGAGTTTACAAATTGATGGGAAAAGGTAAACTGGGGGCTGGGGATGTAGCTCAGTTGGTAGAATGTTTGCCTTGCAAGCACAAGGCCATTGATTCAATCCCCAGCACCACACACACACACACACACACACACACACACAAGGCAAACTGTTTTGATAGAGTAAGGAGTTGTGGTATGTAAACACAAAGTGCTGTAGAAGCAGTAGAAGCAGTTAGAAGGTATTTAAACTGGCCTTTCAGGATCAGGACACAGGTAGACCTAAGAGTTAGTCAGTGTGGATGTGTGTGGGGGATTCTTTATGTTTTATTATTTTAGTTGTAGATGGACACAATGACTTTATTTTACTCATTTATTTATATGTGGTGCTGAGGATCAAACCCAGTGACTCACACATGCTAGGCAAGCATTCTACCCCTGAGCCACAACCCCAGCCCCCAGAGGAAGGGATTCTATGCAGAAAAATGATCAAACCCACAGGTTCAGGGAATGAACAGCTGGGTGACAAAGGTGGGGATGTCAGAGAGATGGGTTTGGGGAGGTGAGTCAGGGCCTTGTATGTTCTGCCCTGGAGTCTGAATCTGTTCTAAAGAGGATCTGGAGCCATTGAGTGAATTCGAACAGGGCAATATCATGATCATATTTGCACTTTAGAAAAAGTTACTCTGCTGTAGGGAATAAAAGAGATTAGATGGACAAAGGTAGAGGCAGGGATTAATTAATTAAATTAGGAGGAAATGAGGGTGATGTCAAGGCTTCTGACACATATAGCTAGCATTCCTTATGACAGAGGACATATGAGATAAAGCAAGTTTGTGGGGAAAAGTTTGTGATTTTTTTTTCTTTTTCTTTCCCTTTTTGCTTTTTTTTTGTGGTGCTTGGGATTGAACCCAAGGCTTTGTGCTTTTGTGCATACTAGACAACACACTAACCTTGGGCTATATCCTCAGCCTTTGTGAATTCAGGTTTTTTTTTTTTTTTTTGGCTATTAGAGATTAAATGCTCTACCACTGAGCACCCCCAGCCCTTTTTATTTTGAGAAAGGGTCTTGTTAAGTGTTAAGGCTGGCCTCAAATTGGCAGTCCTTCCTCAGCTTCCTGAGTAGCTTGTGTGCCACCATGCCTGACATGACTTCAGTTTTGAACAGGTTGAATCTGAAGTTTGTGTGGGAGAGTGAGGACAGATGTGTTGAGCCTTCTGCTGGAAGTGAGGAGTGAGGTTTGGACTCAGATGTAGACTGGTTAGATGATAATCAAAGCCATGAGAGTTGGTGAGACTGCTCAAGGAGAACTAGAGTGAGAAGAGTAGGGGGGACCATGTACCTCTGGGTGCATTGAATTTCAGAGGCAGAAAAATCACAGGGACATTGAGAAGAAGAGGGAAAACAGAAGCCAAGGGAAGAAGGGAGAACTGGTTATGTATGTTGGATGGTGTTAAGAGATCAAATAAAGTAAGGATTGAAAATGTGCTGCTGGGCGTGGTGGCGCATGCCTGTAATCCCAGCAGCTTGGGAGGTTGGGGAAGGATTGCAAGTTCAAAGCCAGCCTCAGCAACTTAGTGAGGCCCTAAGCCACCTGTCTCAAATCAAAAAATAAAAAAAGGGCTGGGAATGTGGCTCATGGGTGAGTACCCCTAGGTGTAATCCTTGGTACAAAAAAAAAAAAAAAAAAAAGTCCCTTGGGTTTGGTTATAAGGATCACCTTATGCCCTTCTTGTGAACAACCTAAGTTGAGTGATGAGTTTGAAAGCTGAGTTGCACTGGTTAGGAGCAGTTGGAGATAAGGAATTTAATAACAACTTTGTTGAGTCATTTGTGAAGGAAAGAATAGAGCTATAATGAGGAGGTGGTATGTGATTAAGAGAGGGGTCAAATTACCTATATTATTACCTCTGGTGGCAAATGTGACATTCAGAAATGTGAAAAATACAGAGTGGAAACTGGCTACAATGTTGCCTCCCAGTGTAGTTTGATGTACATCCTCTAGATGCTTGTGTGTGTGTGTGTATGTGTGCATGTATATGCACACATGTATATAAGCATAAAAGATGTGCATGTATTTTCAACCTTATATAAGTAATTTTTAAAAAAGAAATATACCTGCATTCTACATTCTGCCTATAGTTTGCTTTTCCCCCCTTACTGTATTTCTGGATATCTTCCAATACCAATCTATAGAGACTTATTTTTTTAACAGATGAACAGTATCCCATTATGTGGTTGTAACATATTTATCCAAACTTCTATTGGTGAATATTTGAACTGCTTTCATTTTTAAAAATCATTATAAGCCAGGTGTGAAGGTACATGCCTGTAATCCCAGCTACTCCAGGAGGCTGAGGCAGGAGTATTACACATTTGAGATCAACCTAGACAAGTTAGTGAGGCCCCATCTCAAATAAAAAAGGGCTGGGGATGTAGCTCAATAGCAGAGTGCTGGTCTAGCATATACAAGGCCCTACGTTCAATCCCCTGTACTGCAAAAATAAATAAATAAATAAATAAATATAAAATCATTGTAAACAAATGCTATCACGAACATTCTTAGACATATACCTTTACCTTTGTGAACCTAGGTGAGTATTTTTATAGGGTAAATTCTCAGATGTGTAATTGCTAAGAATAAAGGATTTGCACATTTTAAATTTTAATAGCTTTTGCCAAACTGCCCTCCAAATAGATTATATTATCAACAGCCTATGAGAATGCTGATTCCTAAGTATTATTTTAAAAAAACATTAATTCTCATCAAAATGCAAATGATTTTCTTTACCATACTAGAAAAATCAACGATATAGTTCATATAAATGCAAAGAAAACCTCAATAGCCAAAACAGTCCTGAGGGGGTGGGAAGAAAAGCATTGCTTTTCTTTATATACTACAGAGCCATAGTCATATAAACAGTGTGGTTCTGGCATGAAAACAGACATGTACCAATGGAATAGAATAGAGGAATGGAATAGACACATAGACCAAAGAAATAGAGTGAATAGGAGGTACAGCCATCTGATTCTTGACAAAGGTGCTAAAAATGTAAGTTGGAGAAAAGACAACCTCTTTAACAAAGGGTGCTGGGAAAACAGGATATCCTTAGGAGGAGGACTGAAACTCAATCTCTATCTCTCAATCTGCACAAATATCTACTCAAAATGGATCAAAGAACTACAGGTAAGACCTAAGACTTTGAAACCGATAGAAGAATACACAGGGGAAACACTTTAGAACGTAGGTACAGGCAGTGACTTCCTGGCCCTGGGTAGGACTCTAATAGCTCAGGAAATCATGGCAGGAATCAACAAATGGGATGGCATCAAATTAAAAAGCTTCTGCCTGGCAAAGGAAACAATTAACAGAGAGGGAAGAGAGCCTACAGAATGGGAGAAAATCTTTGCTGGATTTTAGCTAGCAAAATCCTCTTCCAACATAGGATTAATATTGAGAATAAATAAAGAACTAAAAACACACACACAAACAGATAACCCAAGGAATAAATGGGCAAATGAACTGAACAGACACTTCTCAAAAGAAGTACAAATGGCAAATATATGAAAAGATGTTCAACATTCTTAGCATCAGGGAAGTGCAAATCAAAACTATATTGAGATTCAATTTTACTCTATCAGACTGGTTATCATCAAGAAGACAAAACCAGGGCCGGCATTTGTGGCTCAGTGGTAGAGCACTTGCCTACCATGTGTGAAGCACTGGGTTTGATTCTCAGCACCACATATAATTAAAATAAAAGGTCCATCAACAACTAAAAAATATTTTAAAAATATAGCTCTATGGTAGAATACTTGCCTAGCATGTGTGAGGCCCTGGGTTCAGTTCCCAACTCTGAAAAAAAAAAAGTACAAAAAACCAGTAAATGTTGGCAAAGAAGTGGAGGAAAAATGGAGAAAGGAACACTTATACAGTGTTGGTGGGAATATAAATTAGTAGAGCCAGTGGAAATTAGTATGGAGGTTCCTCAAAAAAACTAAAAATAGAACTACCATATGATTCAGCTATACCATGCCTTGGTATACACCCAAAGGAATTAAAGTCAGCATACTCTAGAGATATTTGCATATTCATTCTTATTGTGGCACGAATCACAGTAGCCAAGTCATGGAATTAGCCCATCAATGGATAAATGGATAAAGAAAATGTGATACATATACATGATAGAATATTGTTCAACCATAGATAAGAATGAGACCATGTGGTTTGTAGGAAAATGGGTAGAACTGGAGATAATAATGTTAAGTAAAATAAGCCAGAACCAGAAAGGCAAGTGTCATATATTTTGTCTTATATGTTGAATCTAGGGGCGGGGGAAGATGACTTGAGAATAGAGGGGAATCGAGTGAGGTACACATGCCTGTAATCCCAGATACTTTGAAGGCTAAGGTAGGAGAATCATAAGTTCAAGGCCAGCCTTAGCAATTTAGTGAGAAATCCTGTCTTAAAATAAAAAATAAAAAGGATTGGAGATGTTGCTCAGTGGTAGAGTACCCCTGGGTTCAATTCCCAGTATGGTGGTAGGTATTCATTGCCAAAGAAAAAAACATTATAAAAAGGAAAAAAAATCTTTGCCAGAGTTAAAAGAGAGTAAATTAAAGATTAATAATTAGAAGTTGTAGGAGGTGGATTGGGGTATAAAATCCTTGATGATAAAACTGTCTAATAATGACCACTTCTAAGGAATGGAAGGCATATTGGAAGGTTGTTCAGTTCCCCATCACTAAGAACAATAACCAATATATATGATTTATTGTTTAGGGAGTTCTTTGGCATAAGTGATCTAAGTTGATTTTCATGATAACTCAGATATAAGTATTAATATACCTTTTTGTAAATGAGAAAATGAGAAGCTCAGTCTCAATGTCCCTCAGTTAATAAGAGGTGGAATTAGGAAACAATTCTAGATTTTTTGACTCCTAATTCTGCCTGTTTCCTTCCTTTGTAAAGGTTGAAATAATTATCCATCAGGAATGCTGTGGAGTTGAATCCTAACTTAATTAAGATACTTTTCAACTCTAAATTTCTTTGATTTTGCACTGTTCAATAAAGGAGTGGTTTGGAGAAGGGAAATGAGAGGTTATAAAGTCCCACTAATGTGACACAGGAATACTCAATGAGGGAAGACAGACGCAAGGAACACAGAAAGCAAAGAGTCTATAATAATAGACTGGGATTCTACTACAGGTTGCTAGTAGAATAAAAGGAACATGGCCAAATGCTGCAGACAAACCACAGGCAATGAAAAGTTTATTTAATTTGGTGATTCAGAGTTTCACATTGACCTCAGAGAGAGCGGTTTGTTAAGCGTTGAAGGCCTTGTGGGATCCAAGGGTCAGTGAGAGGTGAGGAAGAAAAGTGATGTCTCTTTGAAGGAGTTTGGTGGTGTGGGAGAATGGGTGAAGTTCAGTGGATTGTAGGGTCAAGCGAGGTCTTTTTAGAATAAGGGAGGCTTTGAACTTATTTGTTGGAGAAGAGAAGAAGCCGATGGAGAGGGAGAGATTAAAGTAACAAAGAGATGACCCATAAAGTTGCATTCCAAGGGGTGGGAAGAGGACCCCTGGTACTGCTGGAGCAACTACTTTTACTTGAGAGCAGGGCCTGTGTGGTATTTTGCATTGCTTCTTTTATCCTGCTCAAACTTGGAAGTGTCTTGAGCAGGAGAATAGGGTGAGAAGTCCAGCCTCAACTTTGCCGTTAGGTCCCCATGGGAACCTTGGGCAGTCATTTCCTTTCCCTAGCTATATTTTCTATTTTTTTGTGGTGCTTGGGATTGAACCCAGGGTCTTGTGCATGTGAGGCAAGCACTCTACCAACTGAGTTATATCTCAAGCCCCCTAGCTACTTTCTTTATCTGCAAAATAAAGAAGTAGAAGAGAGTAACCTTTAAGCCCTGAGTCTTTTATTGCTAGGCCAGGGTAAGAAGTTAGGCTTGGAAAGGTCCTGCCAACCTCTTCTACCCCAAGTCTATAGGTTGCAGTCTAAGGACAGGAAGGATGGGCAAGGCCCCCCAGTGGTGTGCTCAACCCTGTTGTGCTTCTGTTAATCCTTAGGTATGGCAAGCGTGTGGCAGACATCAAGGAGAGCAAGGAACATGTGATCGCAAACAGGTAAAAGTGGGGGATGGGCTCTCTGAGAGGGGTTGAAATAGGGCTCTCTCCTGACTTTTGTTCTTACCTGCTTTAATCAGCTTTTTCGCTGCTGTGACTGAAAGACCAGCACAATTGTAGAGGAGGAAACGTTTATTTGGGGGCTCACAGTTTCAGAGGTCTCAGCCCATAGACAGCAGGCTCCATTCCTCAGGGCTCAAGGTGAGGGTGAACATCACTGCAGGATGTTTGGCAGAGGGAAGTGGCTCACATCATAATTGGGAAGAAGAGAAACTCTACTCACTAGATACAAAATATGTACCCCCAAAGTCACACCCGCCAATGTGGCTACCAGGAGATTAATTCACTGATTGGGTTAAAACTCTTACATCCCAATCATTTCTCCTCTGAACCTTCCTGTATTGTCTCACACGTGAGCTTTTGAAGGACACCTCCCATCCAAACCTTAAGATCACCTAAGTCATCCTGAGCTTCTGGACAGACTTATTGCCTCAGCCCAAGAATATGCTGCTGCCTCATAGATTCCTGCATTTTCTTCCCAAGGCTGACTTCCGCATCCAGCCTTCTTTCTTTCTGCTGACACCCCTTCCTAAAGCCTGCTCTTTGCCGCACTGCTTGTGGAGGGTTGTTACAGGCGGGAGAGAGAGGCGGTATTCTATAGTTTCTGCTTTCCTTCCTCAGTGGCCAGTTTCACAGTCAGCGGCGGCAGTTTCTGCGGATAGCAGTGAAGGAGCTGGAGACTGTATTAAGTGATGAGCCAGGACTACTGGGTCCTAAGGCAAGAGAGAAATATTGGGAGGGGAATGATGGCCGATTGGAGGTTCTCTGGGGGAGTGAACTTAGTGTTCATGAAATGTTTGCATTTCTGAATCTTTTGTGATCTATTTCTATGTATATACGTCGATTCCTTAATTTTCCTTAGAGTACCCCGCAACCTTTTCACACGCCTTTTTGGGGCACTCTCATAGAATGCCATGTGTTATAGCTATTTAGGTACTTGTTCTTCTATGTAAGTGTGAACTAATTGATGGCAGAACTTGCTTCTGTGATTTATTTATTTATTTTTTTGGTGGTGAGGGGATCTGGGGATTGAACCCAGGGGCACTTAACCACTGAACCACATCCCCAGCTCTTTTTATATTTTATTTTGAGACACAGTCTTGCTAAGTTGCTCAGGGCCTCACTAAATTGCTGAGGCTGGCTTTGAACTTGCAATTCCTCTGCCTCAGCCTCCCAAGCTGCTGGGATTACAGGTGTGCCCCGCTGTGCCTGGCACATTTGTGTTTTAAACCATATAAATGCCTAGTAAATATTTCTAAATTTTATTTTGATCAGGAGGGAGGGATACTGACTGCACCAGTGTCACGTGCACACACATCTAATTCTGTGCCACATAGTTGAGGTTTTTTGTGGGTCTGTGTGTTTACACTGTTGGTCTGACTATATGATGTATCCACATGCAGATTATCATGGTAGTTTTCTCTGTGCCTTAAATCTGTAAAGTTGAAAAATTTGACAGTCCTTGCCTTCTCCTTAGGCCCTCTTTGCTTTCATGGCCCTGTCCTTCATTCGTGATGAGGTCACCTGGCTGGTTCGCCATTCAGAAAATGTCACCAAGACAAAGACCCCTGAGGACTATGCTGACTCGTTAGTACTTGACATGGTTAAGAACCTTGTCCTAAGATGGGCTGGGAAAGGGCACTTTATGCCGTTAGCTCTCTGTCTCCATGCATGTTTCTAGCCTCGTTCGTCTCTCTGTTCATGTCCTCAACTCCTCAGGAGCATCGCAGAGCTGCTTTTCTTGTTGGAGGAGATTAGGGCTCTGGTCCGAAGGCACATCAAAGTGATCCAGCAATACCACCTTCAGTACTTGGCCAGATTCGATGCTCTTGTGCTCAGTGACATCATTCAGGTGTGTTTCTTGATTATAATTCGGAGGTTTCAAGGTGGCCCGTGGTCATCTTCCTCTTGGAGTCATGCTGGTTGAATTTCATGCTTTGAAGATTAGGCATCAAAAAAGCCCTATCTCCCCCTCTACATTTGTTAAAAGAAAAAAAGAAAGAAAAGACTACTAATCTTGGCAGTTTTTTTCCCCCCTAAGTGAGACTATGTACAAATAGGAGAGATAAAGAAAAACTAATGTTAACCTGGCAGGGGTTCCAGGAAGTTCCCTCCATCCTTGCTGGCTTGCTCTTGGGTTTTGGCCCTTGGCAATTCTTTCTGCCCTCATAGGTTGACTATCACATAGACTAGTTTCTGCCCTGATGGAACCTGTGCCCACTGACAGCAACTCCAACCCTCTTTTAGAACCTGTCTGTATGTCCAGAGGAGGAGTCCATCATCATGTCCTCTTTTGTCAGTACCCTCTCCTCTCTGAATCTCAAACAAGGTAACTGGAGGGAGGTGGGGGAGGCAGGGTGTAGATAAGAGTCAATATCTTTTTTCTAGAAATATTGATCTTTAATCAGGGAATAGGGCCAGATGACTCTGAAGAGTACTTAGATTCTATGCAGTCAGATATTAGGCTGCAGTTTTGTTTCCTTTTACACTTGCTTCTGGTTTTTTGCAGTTGATAATGGAGAGACATTTGAATTCTCTGGATTAAGACTGGACTGGTTCCGCCTGCAGGTAATGGGCACTCCTTAGATTTTTTCCTCTCCCACAGTCCTTTCTCTTTTATTTCCTAAACTCTACTTTATGGAATAACTGAACTTGAAAACTTATGACTAGATGGGACCCAGCCAGGCCAAATTGTAGTCCCAAGCCTGGGACCTGTTTCATTCACCTTGCTTCTTCCTCCCTTTTCCCAACTCCAACCGCAGGCATATACCAGCGTGGCTAAGGCTCCCTTGCACCTGCACGAGAACCCTGACTTGGCCAAGGTGATGAACCTCATCGTCTTTCACTCCCGAATGCTCGACTCCGTTGAGAAAGTGCTGGTGGAAACTTCTGACCTGTCTACTTTCTGGTATGTCCTGGTTCAGACTATCAGTTCAACTGATCTCTTGCCTGGGCTCTGTGGAAGACCATTATTCCCCTAGACAGATGGGAAAGTCCTGTTTTCTTTGCAATCTTAAAAGTAGATTTCAACTCCACAACTCACTCATGCCAGCTTCCAAGAGCCAGTAATCCTAAGAGGGAGAATTGAAGCTGATTCCCTTATGTTCTGTATTCTTCCTTGTGAGGAGAGCCATTTAGACTTCACACTGCCTTCCCCTTATTTAGGATAATTCAGTCAGATGTCTTCTTCCAATCTTTTTGCATCTTCATTGTTATCTTTGGAAACTTCCTCAGCATCTCTCCCCTCCCCACTAGTACTGGGGATCCAGACCAGGACCTCACATATGCTAGAAAGTGCTCTACCATTGAGCTACAGTCCAGTCCCCAGCCTCTAGCTTTTTATTTATTTATTTATAAGCTCTTGGGACCTTGGGCTTTAAAGAAACATGAAAAACTTGGAAGTTTATGATGAGATCTGAAAATAATTGAGATGGTGGAGAATAGGCTCTTTGGAGGATAAACATTTAGTTTGTCTTCCACAGGTAGCACCTGACATTTATTAGGGGCATAACTCTACTCCTTGAAGGATCAAACAAACAGAGCAATATGTTGTCTCTGCTCTCTGCAGTCAATAAATGGGGCGACATAATACTCATACTAAAAGGACAGCAACATAATACTTGCAAATGTAAGAGAATAGAAAAATAGTCCATGAGTTGTGAGGCTATAGAGTTTAGGAAAGATTCGTCTCCTAGAATTAATCTGAGAAGGTTTTCTGAAGCCTGAGTGTCAAATTTTGGGAGAAATATGACTTTAGGACTAAATTAGGAGGAATGACCCAAATCGTGCAAAGGTTCTGAGGGAAGAATAGCAACTTGTATGCAAGGAAAAGGAAGAAGATTATCGCTGAACAATCCTGGGGCTATTACAAAGGTCCGGAGGGGTTAAGGTTCTTGGATTTCCTTTTACCTCAAGGGAAATTAGGAGGGAGTGGTGAATAGCAATATTTGTTGAAAGAATGAATATTCTCTGCTCCTCAGAGGGATCAGCTCATAACCTTTGTTTTAAGTCTCCTTCCCCTTTCTCCGCAGCTTTCATCTCCGTACTTTTGAGAAGATGTTTGCTGTGACCCTGGAGGAACCTACTATGCTGCGATATGCCATTGCTTTCCCCCTAATTTGTGCCCATTTTGTCCATTGCACTCATGAGATGTGCCCCGAAGAGGTGGGTGTCCTGAACTCTGAGCCCTGCCGTCTCTCTAGTCACATCTCATCCTTATCCCCCAAAACACAATCCAAGGGTTGATTTTGGTCCCAGGAAGGGTACAAGCATAGGTACCCTTGGTGAGTCCCTAGGTGTCTCAGTTTGATGTTTGACAGTGTCCTCTCTTTCTGGACCTCAGTTTCTTCTTCTGTGGCAGTGGGCAGCTTAGGCTTGGGGATGAGGAAGAAGTGGCTGTCCTGGAGATAACAAGTTCCCCCTCGGTCCCTTCCCACAGTACCCCCACCTGAAGAACCATGGTCTTCACCACTGCAATTCCTTCTTGGAGGAGTTGGCCAAGCAGACCAGCAACTGTGTTCTGGAGATCTGTGCGGAACAGCGCAACCTGAGCGAACAGGTGGGCCCAGTCTGTTTCTGTCTCCTCTCCAGCCCTCCATGCCTTCTTCTCTCTCTGCCTTTGTGTTCCTCTCAGATACTAAGTTCTTTAACTCTTCTTCAAGTGGGGCTGAGGCTTTTGTTTATGTGAAGTGATGGCAGGAATCCTTTCTTAGTGTAGCCCCGTCAGTCCTAACTCCCATAGGACTAGATAGAGGTGTCTAAAAATACTCTTATTTGAACAGCTGCACTCCAACAGACCCATTTGAGGAGATCTGGAAGATGAGTTAACTTTCTAATTTACTCCCTTCCTCTCTTCAGTGTACGCATGCTTGGGGACTGTGGCCCCTGATCCCTTGTCTTGTCTCCTCTGCATGCTCGCCTCCTCTGTGGCTCTCTGGACATTTTTAGGCACCTCTTCTGTGTTTATCCTCAGGGTTGCTTTCTTGTCTTTGTCTTCTGTTTTTTCCCCTTCTCCTCCCTTGACTGTCTCACAACACCTGGTCACAATTAGCTCAACCTAAATTTCAGAAAATTTGAAAATGAGGAAGTAGTTTTGCTGTTGCCCTGGAGTCTTTTAGATTTCCCTGATGACCCACCCTTCCTGGGTTTGAGTCAGGCTTTGTAGCAACTTTGGTAGAAGGCAAGCCCCGGTGCATGTCTTTGTGATGTGTGTATGTGTGTGTATTTTTTTAGAACAGTTACATTATTACTTAACCTTTTCATTTTCTCATATGTAAAATGAGGATTAAAATACTTTCTTCCTAGAGTTGTTATAAGGATTAAATGAAATAGAGTACACTAAATATTTAATATACAACACTCAATAAATGTTAGCTCTTGTATTAATTGCTACTTGCTGAACATTAAGCCCTTTGCTAGATGTTTGAGGTGGGGATGCAGAAGGAAGGCACATGATCCCTTTCCTTGGAGAATGTTCTAGTTTATGGAAAAGGGTAGTACAAATATATGTTTGAAAGAAACTTAAATATTTAATGCAAGGAAACTAGGCAAGTGAGCATACTTACCAGTATATTCACTCCCAGGAATGTCTACCGTGTGCAAGAGACACAGGTAAAAAGATTTTCTCAGTGCTATACCAGGAATGACTAAATCGTTTTCACACAAGAACTTTTGATAACTCTGGCCCTTCAGAATTAGCATTTTGAATAAATAATTAGTGATGTGGCCATTACTGGTGGTGCTACATTTTGGGGGACTGTTTACAGACTCTACCATAGACACTTTAATTAATTAATTAATTATTTATTTACTTATATATTTTGGTACCAGGAATTGAATCCAGTGGCACTTTACCACTGAGTTATATCCCCAGCCCTTTTTTATTTTTTATTTAGAGACAGGGTCTCACTAAGTTGCTTAGGGTGTCACTAAATTGCTGAGGCTGCCCTTGAACTTGTGCCTCCCAAGTCGATGGGATTACAGGCCCATCATGCCTGGCCCCCATAGACACTTTTGGATAATCTCAGGGTTGAAGCATCCTCAAATCCATTAAGGTGGACTCTTTTATTTTTTGAACAGGTATGAGTTTGGATTTAAAAAAAAATAAAATGTGACCAAAACAACAAAATTGGTTTTCTTGTGTGGCTCTTATGTCAATCTAAGAGTAATTGCAACTGAGGAGTTTCTATACATGCTTTTCACATGCTCAGTAGCTTTGGAATCAATGGAGAGAATTCCAAGGTGATTCCTTGAAGGCCACACCTGAATATCCAGTTGTATCAGATGTTTCCTGTATTGCTAACTGAAGAAGAGAAGAGATGCAGGATTGATGTTTAAGTTAACTAGCAAGAAATTTATTTCTTAAAAAGAGGTGGGAGGGGAATGTTGGCCACTTTGGAAACTGAGTTTTTGGAGGGCTTTGGTGCTGTGGGGAGCTGTCTTCATGGGGCAGAGTATGCAGGAATGTAGCAAGTGAGATAATTGTTCCATCTAGCAAAACATAATTTTCCCAGGTTGGAAGACCCTAGAAAGCAGTTGAGTGGAACTGTTTTATCTTATTGTTTTTGCTTGAGTTTTTCCTATTAGGAAAGTCTCTGTGGCTGTCGGTGGGGGAACATGGTGACCCCTGAAAGATACTACTGTCTTGGGATTTTAAGGTTGTACATGGGAAGATATTATGAAAACTGAAAGAAGTGAGCACATTCCAAATAGGCCCCCATTAGATTAAAGAAAAGCATAGAGGAGAGAGGAGAGAAGAAAGATGACAGAGAGAGAGAGAGAGAGAGAGAGAGAGAGAGGATGATAACAGAGAGACCTTCTTATAATTCTTAGGCTACACTTTTAGCAATAACTCTCATTTCTCCCTTCACCTGTGTTTGTCTCCAAAGCTTTTGCCTAAGCACTGTGCCACCACTATCAGCAAGGCCAAGAACAAGAAGACCATGAAGCAGAGGCAGGCTCCCAGGAAAGGGGAGCCCGAGAGGGACAAGCCAGGAGCTGAGAGTCACCGCAAGAACCGTAGCATTGTTACCAAGTATGGACCTGGCCCCAGAGGGCTAAGGGGGTGCTGTATGAAAGAAGGGAAGAGGGAAGGTGATATAGGAAAGGGGGGAAAAGTGGAAGTGGTGGGAAATGAGGAGATGGGAAAACACTTTAGTGTGGATTTTCCACATGTACCTGCACAGTCCTTCTCACACACCAGTAGGCGGGGTCAGATCTGTAATCAAGCCTCATTTTATTTTCCAGCATGGACAAGCTACACCTAAACTTGACAGAATTGGCCCTGACAATGAATCATGTGTACAGCTTCTCTGTGTTTGAACACACTATTTTCCCTTCTGAGTATCTTAGCAGCCATCTGGAAGCCAGGCTCAACAGGTATCGCTCTTTCCTTGTCTATGTTGGCATTACTTTCCTTGTCTGTGCGGCATAGCACAGCAGTCCTTGACATAGGGCTTCGTTAAATGGATCCTAAAGATTCTGTTACAGTCAGTCTGGCATAGATTCCAAGTTCCTCTGAAAAGCAAACACAAAGAACCCCAAATCTCTACAGGTAGTTTTATTGAACAGCCAGAACCCCTCACCCTTGGTTTAGTAGAATGAGCAGAGCCTTTGCAGTCAGCAGAGCTGTTTCAACATCCAGGCCATTAGCTAGGACACTGCAGCAGATTAGCTTGTTTAAGCCATTTTCCTTCCCAGTAAAGTAAGGATAATGATATTTACTTTGTAATTACAAATTACCTGTGATTTAGAACTGATAGAGAATTAGAGATAATTATGAGTGCAAAGTTCCTGACATGTTATAGCCCTTAATAAAATAAATCCCCTTTCCTCCTCATTGCCCCTCATTGCATTATTCCCTAAATTAGGAGGAATGCCCGTTATATTGGAATTGAATGCTGTGATCAGCAATTAGGGATGTTGGATAGAATGATCATGAATAATCCTTTAGTCTTCTGTGTTTTGTTTTGGAATAGGTCGTATGTTCATTCACCAAGAATTTATTAAACACCTAGTATGTGTCAGGAGTGTTCTAGAAGTTATACAGCAGTATACAAAACAGATAAAAATCTCTGTCCTCTAAAACTGCCTTCTAGTAGGGGAGATAGACAAACAAAATAAGAAAGTAGAATTAATGGTAGATTAGATAGTGATCATCCAAGTAGAAAGATAGTGCAGGAGAGGGAGATGGGGGCTATGGAGGTGGGTGTAGGGGGTGAGAGTAGTGCAGTTTTATATATAGGGTGACCAGGGAAAGCTCCTAGAGGAAGTGACATTTTTCTAAAGGAGTTAAGGAAGCCAGGTGTGTGACTGTCAGGGAAAAAAGCATTCTAGATGGAGGAAATAGCCAGTGTGAAGACTCTGAGGTGGGAACGTGCCTGGTATGTCACATGGACATGGGTGAGCCACTGTGGCTTCTGCAGAATCAGCCAGCCTGGGTGAGACTGGTGGGATGTGAGGCTAGCGGAGGTGGAGGAGTGGAAGACTGTGTAGGTGCTTATGTGTCGCTGCGAGGACTTTGGCTTTTATCTGAGATGGGGAACCTTGACTGATTCTCTGCAGAGCTGTCTCCATGTTTCTCTCTGGTTGTCTTAGTAGGAGTCAGGACAGAAACAGGGAGAACAGTTTTGTTTTGTTTTCGGTACTGGGAATTGAACTCAGTGGCACTCTACCACTGAGCTACTTTCCCAGACTCTTTTTTTGTCCCTTTATTTTGAGACAGGGTTTCTCTAAGCCTTTTTATTTTATTTTGAGACAGCGTTTTGCTAAGTTGCCCACGCTGGCCTCAAATTTACCACCCTCCTGCCTCAGGCTCCAGGATAGTGTGGATTATAGGTATATATCACTGTGCCTGGCCTATGAGTCTGTTTTCTTCATTTGATTCTTTATTTGTTTATTTATTTTGCAGTACTAGGGACTGAACCCAGGGGTGCTCAACAACTGAGCTATATCTTCAGTTCTTTTTTTTGAGACAAGATCTTGCTAAGTTGCTCAGAGTCTCACTATATTGCTGAGGCTGGCCTTGAATTTGCAATCCTCCTTCCTCAGCCTCCTGAGTGCCACCATGGCTGGGTCGACTGAGTCTGTATTTTGATTATGGGAGATGCAGATTTTATTTTTCAAGTAGTTTTTTTTGGCAGTACTAGAGATTGCATCCAGGGCTTTGTGCGTGCTTGGCAAACACTCTGCTTCTGAGCTACATCTCCAGCCTCTTCAATTAGGATTTTGCTTAGGTGAGGTAAAATTAGTTTGCATTCATAACATACATATTAGCTACATGAGAGATAGTGTCTCAGCTGTATACACAATGTCAAAAAGATGGCAGTGTGATAATCACCCATGTGCACCCCTTCAGAAACTGCTGGTGGTTTCTAGGTCCTGGAGCAGCATGGGCGAGATCCTGTAGTTTCCCCTAACATCTCTGATACTTACTTCATTGGGCATCCTTGTTCCCACAGCTCCAAGGTTGGCCTAGAGGCTCGGCCTCACCTCAGTCTATCCTTTCTGTGACTGAAGGGTCTGTTCCCCTTCATCTTGGGAGCACACTCTCCTGTCTCCTACCATAAACATTTTGCCATAAATATCAAACAAAAAACCTCCCAACCATTTTGTGGCTTTAAGGAAAATCTGAGGAACTCATTTATATTGGGGTGCAAGTCTGACAAAGGCGTGGAGTGGTGTTCCTCCTCCTCCTCCAGTTTACTTTTTTCCAAGGAAAAAGGCCTCTGTCAAAGGACTAACTCTAATTGTGACATTTCAGGTAACTGGGGAGGGCATTTTGGAAGGAGCTGGGGGTCCAGGTGGGGAAGGTTCTGCTATGGAGCTCCTGTAGTAGTGTAGTGTGGACAGTCATGACTGTGGCCACATGTCAGCTGAGTGTGTTCCATCCAGCCCTGGCATCCGTGGCCACTGGGGACTGCTCTGCACGTCCAAGGAGTTCCAAGCACGTGTTTCCATTCCTGTCATTGGTCAGAACTATTTCCAAGTTAAGACAAATACTGCACTGAGAGCATGGGTGGTGTGAGCATGCCTTCAGAGGTACATGGAGTCTGGAAGCTCAGATCTTGTACTACTTGGCTCGATTTCCCCAGGGGAGGCAGAAAAGTCTAATGGTTAGGGATCAAATATTACTGGATTCTACTCCTAGCTCTGCCACTTGCCCATTATGTGGTCTTCAACAAGTGATTTATTCTATGTCTTTGTTTTGTTATTTATAAAGTAGGGATAATTGTCCCTAACTTATTAGGGTGCTATGAGGTTTAAGTGAAATAATATGTGTAGTAAGATCAGAGCCCAGGACCTGGAGTGTAGAACACACTCACTAAGTGTTTTGGTGTTTATCCTGTGATTGTTGTTATGTTTTTATCACTTAGAGCCATCGTGTGGCTGGCTGGCTACAACGCTGTAACCCAGGATATCCTAAGGCCTTCTGAGCTGTTGGCAGGCGTCAAAGCATACATTGGCTTCATACAGTCACTGGCCCAGTTTTTGGGTGCAGACGCTTCCAGAGTCATCCGCAATGCTCTCCTGCAGCAGACACAGCCACTAGACTCTTGTGGGGAGCAGACCATCACCACTCTCTACACGAATTGGTCAGTGTTGCTTACCCTTCCCCAGTGCCTTACCTCCTTGTTAGCACTTTTTCCTTTACACAGTAGGACCTCAGGGCCCAAGCATTTTAGCTTCCAGGGTCATGGACCCCCAAATGCAGGCTTGTTCCTGCTCGAGGATCAGAGCAAGATGCTGGGGCAAATGCTGACCCACTTCTGTCCCCCGTGACATTTCCTTCAGAACTTTAAGATAACATCCATCGACCCACCCTGCAGCCTTTTGACCCTTTTCCTATTAAACTCCACTTCTTAACCTTCCTTTTCTAGATTCTTACTGTTTCAATTTCTAACTTCCTCTTTCTGATATTCTCTTAGTTCTTTTTGCCTTAGCTTCTCCCTCTGAGAACATTCTTCCGCCTTCTCTCTGGAACGTTGTGTCCTCATCCCCAGACATGACCATATCAAGTCTAGTAGATTGTTCTTAATAGGAAAGGTGGCCTCCTCTCCCAAACTGGAGAAGGCCACCAAATTGTAATCAATATTGTTTCCTTTGAGATTTTGAAGAGCTGAATTCCTACTTCCCCAAACCACTGGGTGGTGCTCTTAATCTATATCAGCTTAGTGGGAGTCATCTGCAAAGAACCCCCTGAGTAAGGGGAGCAAAATTTACAAATACAAATGTCAACAGGGGTCAGACAGGTAAGATAATGAATGTCATGGGCTAGGTGAGGACTTTGATGGGGTGGAGAGGGGGTGCCTTTCTAAAGGGAACAGCTTTCATTTAGCAACACCTGAATGCTGCCCACAAAACTCTTATTTTTTATGTAAAATCTCTGCTTAAAAAATTTGATAACAAATTGAAATTGAAAGGGAAAAAATATACTTGACAGCTGGGGTTTTCCCACTGGTGGTTAACTTATGACATCTGTAAAATATAGACTTAGAGCTGGTACCTGAGTGCGTGGCAGGGGCCAGGCAAACCATCCCCACCTGTACTGGCTGGTGCCCAGCTCCTTGAAACTTTGGTCAGAGGTCAGGAGAAAATATTTGGAGAGTGGATGACCAATGTTCATGGGGCTTCTCTCTACCCAGGAAGTTTGACTTGAGGTTGACTTCCAGGATCCTAGGTCCTCAGTCCAGCCCTATTGTTGGAGAGGTTGAGGCTAAGTCTCTCTCAGAGGGGCCCAATTAGTGGGGTTTTTTTTTTTTAAAGGAATTGAACCCAGGGCCTTGCACATGCTAAGCAGGTGCTCAACCACTGAGCTACACCCCAGAAATCCAGTAGGATTTCTTTTTTTATGACAGGTTGAGTCTGTCTTATCTGACAGAGCGTAATGTTGGGGGAATGCATTGTTGGAGAAGAGCAGGGCTGACAGGGTGGAAGCACCCTGTCATTGCAAATTTTTTTGGTGCTGGGGATTGAACCCAGGGCCTTGTGCTTGTGAGGCAAGCACTCTACCAACTGAGCTACATCCCCAGCCAGCCTGCCATTGAATTTTCAGCATAAATACCCTGCAGACCAGAGGCCAGAGCTTGGGGTTTGGACTGTTACACTGTCTTCTTTGAGTTTCTCCTCACCCTGGCCTTTAGCAGAGTTTGTCTCCCCAAGCCCACTGGTAGGTGGGTAGTGTTAGGCAGCAGTGGTTAGGAGAAGGGATTGGATGCTAATTGGTGCTTTCTTTTTTTTTTTTTTTTTTTTTTTTTTTGGGTACTGGGGATCGAACCCAGGGCCTTGTGCTTATAAGGCAAGCACTCTACCGACTGAGCTATCTCCCCAGCCCCTAATTGGTGCTTTCTTGACCATCCTTGTAGGTACTTAGAAAGTCTGCTCAGACAGGCAAGCAGTGGGACCATCGCCCTCTCCCCAGCCATGCAGGCCTTCATCAGCCTTCCCAGAGAGGGGGAGCAGAACTTCAGCGCAGAGGAGTTCTCTGACATCTCTGGTGAGCTCGGGCCTGGTCTTTGCCTCCCAACAATACCTTGGCCCATAGACCCTATCTAAATTCTCCTACCTACAAAGTGATCCTTCTACACTCTCTTTAACATCTCTGCTAGGCCCTGCTCGGATTTTGGGAAAAATAAAGAGATTCTAAGTGAGGCCCAGAATTGAGGAGTGGCCTGGGCGTGCTGAGAGTGGAGAAGGAGAGTTTAGGAGCTAGGCAGGGACACTGAAGTCACTGAAGGGGTTTATTTTTCTCTGAAGAATGAAGGAGTAGCACATTAGTGACGGGTAAAGCGTAAGGAGGGCATTCTCATGCTTGAAATGATTAAATAGTGGTCTGATGCCTCGGCATTTTCTTTCTTAGGGATAAATTTAGAGCCTTGGCCCATGTTTGGGTTGCTGATATTTAATAATAACGATGATGATGGGACAATGAATATATTCTGAGCAGAGTTCTAAATGTTCACACACAGTAACTCAGTTAATCTTTACAACAGCTTGAAGTAGATGCGCTCTTTATTCCCATTTTCCAGATGAAGACACTGAGGTACAGAGTTTAAGAGCTTGCCTAAGGCCATGCATTCATAAATGGTAGGACTGGAATTTCAATTCAAGGCAAACGCCAGAACAATGTAGGACTGCTTCCCAGTGTATAGAAAGAAGGCTTTTGTGCACGTGGGTGTATATGTGTTCTGTGGGGGCAGGAGGATCAGGGGCAGGTAAGCGGTGTGTAGAGAAAGAGTTGGGAAGCTGCTTTCCATTTTTCTATCTTATTATTACTTCCGAGGTACTGGAGAATTTAACCCAGGGGTGTCTTACTATTAAACTATACCTAACTATATCTCTGATGCCCACCCCCCAAAGATATTTTTGTGAGATAAGTTCTCATTAAGTTACACAGGCTGGCCTTGAACTTGCCATCCTTCTGCCTCAATATTCCCAGTAACTGGAATTATGTACCACAATGCCCAGCAACTGGTCCCTTTTAGAAGAGGGTTTGAAATCATACAGGTCTTTTTTTTTTCCCATGGTACTGAGGATTGAACCAGGGCTTTGCACATGCTAGGCAAGTACTCTATCACTGAGCTCCATCCGCAGCTCTTTTTATTTTGTGATAGGGTCTTGCTAAAGTGCCCAGACTGGCCTTGAACTTGTGATTCTCCTGCCTCAGCCTCCTGAGTAGGAGGGATTACAGGTGGTGTGCTACAGGCCCTTTCTTATATTTTATTTAGAGACAGGGTCTCACTGAGTTGCTTAGGGTCTCTCTAATTTTCTGAGGCTGGTTTTGAACTTGCAATCCTCGTGCCTCATTCTCCGGAGCTGCAGGGATTCAGGCGTGCGCCACCACTCCTGGCTTGCCAGATCCTTTTTAATAGTTGTTTTACAGACTCAGTCATTCACGAACCATCTTCCTTCTTCTTCCTCTCACCTCTATACAAATCATGGGTTGTGCATGGTGCCTGGGACAAAGAAAATGTTCCAGGGAGCCTACCTTCTAACTTTTTCCTTCCTCCTTTGGGAATGTTAAGAAAGCCAGAGTATACAATTGTGTTTTCACACAGTTGTGTTTTCCAGTTTCACCTCCTTACTGTCATTGTATCTTAATCTTTACCTGCTGGGGGTTTTAGATGTCCCCTTCCCAACAGCTCTACTCCCAAGCTGTAGGCAGCCTCTCAGATCTGCTTTAGGTCTTGCTGACAACTGACAAGCAGCAGGAGGTAATGCTCATTCCCCCTTCTACCACCCCCACCCCAATTTCCCTGGGTTACCATGGCGATGGGGCAATTCTATTGCAAAAATAGATAGAAAGGGAAGGATATCCTGGGGTTACTAGCTGGGTGTAGAAAAGGCTGGAATAGTGAGGTTCGGCAGATCCAAATAGTAGATCAGTGCGTCTCCTCTCCATCAGCCCCAGACAAGGCGACTGTGGTCCCCTTCCCCTCTGTCAGCCATGTCAGCATTATCTAAGTTAACTAGTTAGGAAATCCTTTCATAATTCTCAGCTGAGCTCTCCCTATTGCAAATAGGTGACTCTGAAAATGTCCTAGTGTCTGCCGTGGACAAGGTTGTGTGTCAGGTTTGCTTCCTTCCTCTGTCATTGGTGGAGGTGGAGATCAACGAGTCCTGCCTTCAAAGACTTGAGTGCAGAGCCTTGACTCTTTGCTCTCTGAATGCTGATTAATGATAGTCAACTTGCCTTTCTTCTACAGCTCTCTAGTTGTTGATACTTCTGGTCTTTTATGGTTTTTCCTGCTGCGGTGGCCCAAAGCCAAAGATCGCAGCTAGAGTTCCTCCCTAGTAGAATTTGTCACTAGTGTTTGCAACACAGAATTTCCCCAGGCAGGTTTTACTTATCTCAGAAAGGGCAAAGCAGGCTGGGTGGTGAAGAAGAAGGCATTGGGGAAGACCAGATTTGGAGGAAAAAATAGTTGAAAGGAAAAAAAGAATGGAGATGCTGGGGATGTGTGTTGAAAAAAGAAAAGGTAGCTTGTGAAGGGACAAGCTTCACTTGGACAGTGATGCATTAAATAAGTAAAAGGGGCGGGAAGGCATTGCATCATGTTTCTGGAACTGCCTCTGCTGGATGAGCACCTAACCCCTTTTGTCTGTAGAGCCAGGATGGAAGTGCCCGGGGCCTAGATCTCAGAGGGCTGTTAATAAATGTCATAATAAGAATCCCTTATTCATATGTATCTTTATAGTTTTCGAAAGGTTTTTGTAATGTAGCCTCTTAACTCTCACGGCAATCCTGTGAGGAATTCATGGAAAATATGAATTTCTTCATTTTACAGAGAAGTAACAGGCTCAGAGAGACTAATGGCTTGTTTGAAGTCTAACAACTCATGAAACTAGTATGGCAAGAGCTAAACCCAGGTATCATGTAAAGGGCTTGGGAAAGTATAGATTTTTATAAGAAAGTGAAGTACATAGTTATCATTTATGGCAAGTCTTGGCATGAATTGCAGTGGGAAGAGGGTAACTTGTCCCATGGGTGGTCTAGATCTGTCACCCGAATGCAGGCTTTCAGGCCATCTTTGTTTTTTAGCTTCCCACTTCCTTTCCTGCTAAACATTTGAAATGTTCAAATTACCCTCATCCATTGTACAAATGTTCCAGTGTCCCCTGAGTCCCAGCTGGGACTTCTAAAACTCTATTTCAGAGATGCGAGCCTTGGCTGAACTTCTGGGCCCCTACGGCATGAAGTTCCTGAGTGAAAACCTGATGTGGCATGTGACCTCTCAGATTGTGGAGCTAAAGGTACTGTGGAAACAAGTCCCCTGGAGAATGGTCCCACCTTGGGAGAGGAAGGGTAGGTGAAGGGGGCTGGGACAAAGATGTAACGCTGTTTGTTGTCTCTCTCTCTTTCCCCGCCCCCTACTTAATGTCTCTCTGTTCCTGGGCTGCAGAAACTGGTGGTGGAAAACATGGATATACTTGTTCAGATCAGATCCAACTTTAGCAAGCCGGACTTGATGGCATCTCTGCTGCCCCAGTTGATGGGTATACACATCCCCCGACAGTCAGAAGGAACTATGGGAATGACATTGTTAATGACAGGGGTGTCAGGGACCTGGGGGTTTGGCTGAGTCTGAAGAAGCATAACTATCACTCTGCTCCTAAGTTCTCTTCTCTAAGATCCTTCTTTCTCCTCAGGGGCAGAGAATGTGCTGAAGCGCATGACCATCATTGGAGTTATCCTCAGTTTTAGGGCCATGGCCCAAGAGGGACTTCAGGAGGTGAGTGTGAGGGGGGACTTGTCAGAGAAGCCCAGAGGCTCTGTGGGTGGGGCTTGCATGAGAAGTTGTGGAAGGGCTGTGAGCACTGAAGAGAGGCAGATGTTCTAGGAGATCCCTGTGGCTGGATGAGCCGAGGAAATCTGGAGGCACGAGGAGAGGGAGAGCTTGGGCAGCTGGCGAGGTTCTTATCCAAGTTGAGGCCCCTTTTCCGCTTGTTCCCACTTGTTTTGGAAGGTGCTGACTACTGCCCTGGGGACTCATTCATCTTTTCTTCCTCCAGGTTTTCTCTTCCCACTGCCCGTTTCTCATGGGTCCTATCGAGTGCCTGAAGGAGTTTGTCACTCCAGACACAGACATCAAGGTAGGGAGGGGGGCTGGGGACATAGCTCAGTTGGTAGAACGCTTGCCTTCCATGCACAAGGCCCTGGGTTCAGTCCCCAGCACCGCGCGCGCGCGCGCGCACACACACACACACACACAGTAGGGAGGTGCCAAGTAGAGACCTTGGCTGGGGGAGAGGAGGTAGCTAGGGACTGTGAGGGAGAGGTCTCTAAAGAACCCTGCAGGGATCAGAGCTAGGATTCCAACAGGAAAACTGGGCAGGCAGATATTCTTGGAGAGAGAAAACGGAGCTCAGGAGACATGAGGGGTATGGAGAGAAGAGGGAGTCTGTGGGGAAACAGTCCTGGAGGGGGAGGCACCTAATCTAGGATAGTGTCTGTGTGTTTTCACCTGCAGTGAGCAATGCAAATTAGATGCCAAGCTACGTGCAAGCAGGTCCCTTCTTTAAGACAGAAGCTTGAGTACTTTTTGTAAGATTTGTTTCTTCCATTCTCAGCCACCCAGCCTCCTCTCAGAGTTTCCTTTCTTTTCTTGGCCTTTTCTTCCTCCTGGTTCTAAAACTTTCTGACTCTGTGTCACCTGCCTCAAGGCCCTGTTGCAAGAGAGCAAGAAGGGCTTCTGTGGGTTACCTGAGCTAGATGTCCACACCCCTTGAACATCTTTGAGTCAGCTTGTCTTTTGAATCATCTGGAACAAACAAGTGTGTTATGTAGGAAATATAGCCAAAGCCTAGGGACAAGGTCTTTCCAATGCAAAGGCAGGCAACTACTTTACAATTCCTTTAAAGGAGAGAGGTTTGATTAAAGGGAACTGATGAACAGGAAGAATTCAAACTGGAGCCAGTGGTGCCTGCCTGTAATCCCAGCTACTCTGTAGGCTGAGGTAGGAGAATTGCAAATTCAAGGCCAGCCTGGGTACTTTAGCAAGACCTTGTTTAAAAATCAAAAGGGCTTGGAAAGTAGCTCAGTGGTAGAGTGCTTGCCTAGCATGTGCCAGACCCTGGGTTCAGTCCCCAGTATTGGGGAAAAGAATTAAGTTGAATATTAAGAAAAACTTCCTTGCTTTGAGAACAAAAGAGAGTGAAGTTTTCCCTCTACCTGCCTGAAATCACCTGAGGGCTGAATGGTCAGGATGCAGCAAGAGCGATGCATTGCTGGCTTGGCTGCCCTCTTGAATGTTCTGATTGGGGACTGAGCCTGAGTTTTGGCAGCTGTTGCTGTTGGGGCTGAACGCTCCAGCCTGTCAGGAGCTTGTCTAGCTGATATCTCCTGGGCAGCTGTGAGCTCTAGGCTCTGCATGCCTGTGGAAATAAGCAGGTGTGGGCAGGGAAGGGGGATGACCTGTCCATCAGAGATCTGTTACTTGCTCAGAGGGATAAAAAGATTAGGAGGAGAGAAAACAAGACCCCTTCAATCAATCCCTTCTTCCTTCAGGAAGTCACAGGTCATGGACCAGGTCCCTGATCTGCTTGGCTGTGGTTGCCACAAACAGGGTCATCTGGGGCCTAGTGGATTTAAATAAAGGGCAGAACAGAAGGTGGCTAAGGTTTGCCTTCCGGGTCATTACCATGAGCAAAGTATGTGCATGTTGTAATGTCTGCATAAAGATCTGCTACTTAGAAGCAATTGTCCATGTTCTCTTGGAGTATTTCAAAGTTTTATATATTTTTAAAATATTTTAAACCTCAAAAGGGGTCTTGGTGTGGGAATGGGGGTTGGGGCACATGTCCTAGGAACTTTATTGTAAGTACAATGAGGGATTTAGGTGTCAATCAATCAATCTCTGTTGAACATCTTCTGTGTTCTTAGCATTGTGTTGTATGATAGAGAGGATAAAGAAAAATCAGAGTTCTTGAAAGAGGACAAGGCATAACAACATTTGCTCTGTGAGTCACTAGGGTGGATAGGTTCTTTACCCTTGAAATCTAACTGAATTTTCAAAACAGCTCTGTGAGCTAAGTATTATTATTCCAGTTTTACAGATGAGAAAATTGAGGCCAAGGAAGTTAAGTAACTTTTAGTCAAAATCACATATTTAATGAGTTGGTGTTGCTAGGATTTGAGCCTAGATCTGTTTCTATCCAAAGTCACCTTCTCCCTTCACTATGTCGCAGGGTTTAAAAAATTATAATTTATTTGATGAGATCAGGCATATGTCTCATTTCCTTTCTGAAGAGATAAGCAATGCAGGTGCTGTGTGTGACCAATGCTAGTGGGATCAATTTAAGGGGCGGGGTGTTGGGGGGAGATGGGTTTGGGCTGAAGGAATCAGGGAGGCCTTCACAGAGGAGATGACATTAGAGTTGAGCCTAAGGGATCTGTGTGACTTAAAAGGTAAGTATAGGAAAGGACAAGCAAGAGAGGCAAGGAAGTGAACCAAAGTGTAAAAGAAAGAAAGGAAGCTGTGGTTTGGGGACAGTGAATAAACTACCCTGGCTTCATTGAGGGAAGCATTTAGGGAAATAAGATTGAAAAGTAAATTTGTACAGTAGAGTGTCCTGAATACCAAGTTAAGGTATTTGGGCTTTTTTCCTGGAGGGTAGGGAGAGCTTGCAAGGAATATCTAGAAAAAAATGATAGTATACCAAAATCTTAAAATCTGTGATCCAGGAATGCTGGCAGCTTGTAGCCTCTGCCAAGTACTTTTCTTCTGGATTTCTACCCGAAATGTTGTTTTCTTCTCTACCAGGTGACCCTGAGTATCTTTGAGCTGGCATCTGCTGCAGGGGTGGGCTGTGACATTGACCCGGCCCTGGTGGCTGCCATTGCCAACCTGAAAACTGGTAAGATAGGGGACAGCTGGGACAAGGGAGGGTTTGTGCCCTACTTTTGAGTGAGAACTGTCAATGTCAAAGAATGCCTTTATTTGGGATTGTGAATTCAGAGGATATAAACTGGCAGGTAAGGAAAGACCTACATACAGTGTGGACCCTAACCTCTGGAAAATTAAAAAAAATTTTTTTTTTAGTTGTAGATGGACACAGTACCTTTTATTTTATGTGGCACTGAGAATTGAACCCAGTGCCTCACATGTGCTAGGCAAGTGCTCTACCACTGAGCCACAACCCCAGCCCCAGAAAATATTTATGTAGGTGATTTAGGGTTCTCTGTAGGTTCCAACCAGTTGATCTACCAATTAGCTAGATGTGGTTCTCTAAATGAGAGTCTGTTTGGTGCTTAGCAAGTGTTCACAGGAACTTACACACTGGTTGGGGAAGGAAGACTCATGCAAATGAATCAAAGAACAAGCCAAAATAGCACATGATTTCTCGGGAAGTTGTGTGGTATAGCATCTGAGTTCCCCACGCTGATCCTGTGTTCTTCCCTCCCACGTAATCACTTTGACACTATCCACTCCTTCCCTAGTCACACTCATTTCTTATACTTTTCATTACACATATCCTCTGAGTAGCATGTTCCTACGTACACATACCCAGAAGAGGATGGAATCCAGTGACTGGTACTAAGCCCTTTCAAAATTGCCAGACTAGCTCCTTTCTCTGCTGGTCCATGAGGATCCTCCCTCTTGTTCCTGCCGCTCCTTCCCTCCAGGCAGCTGATCGGTATCTAGGACTGCATGTCAGCAGAGCCCTCGATAGGAGTTCTGCCCTGGCATCAGAGGAGGCCTCCAGGACTTGAGCCACTCGCTTTAAGCGAATGCTAGTCCTGCCTCCTTTAGTCATAATAACTTTCGTGCAGTGATAGAAAAAGTGTGTGCACAGATATTTTCTCGTGTAACCACAATCTTGTGAAGATAACTACCATTTGCTGACTTACTCACTTTTCCTCCCTTCCTTTCTCCCTCTCACCAGATAGCTCATCCCCTGAAGAAGAATATAAGGTGGCCTGCCTGCTCTTGATCTTTGTTGCCGTCTCCCTCCCACTCCTTGCCATGGACCCTTCTTCCTTCTATAGCATTGAGACAGATGGTAAGTGCAGAGTAGGTGTGAGGGACCAACGGTATTCAGTTTAGTGTCCTGGAGGTTACTTACCTGGAACATACAGATTTCTTTTTTCTCTTTTTGGTACCAGGGATTGGGTGCTTAAGCACTGAGCCACATCTGCAGCCCTTTTTATTTTTTATTTTGAGGAAGAGTCTCACTAAGTTGCTTAGGGTTTTGCTAAGTTACTGAGGCTGGCCTTGAACTTGGGATCCTCTTGCCTCAGCCCCTCGAGCTGCTGGGATTATAGGTATGCACCACTGCATCCGGCTGGAACATACATATTTCTGATATAGGTGTAAATTTCTGCTTCAAAAAACACTTGAGAGTGAACTATGCATAAAATTCTAATCTAGTCAAATGTCATAGGAATATTCTTCCTCTAGTCCCCAAAGGTCTTCTAGTCCTTTTGGTGTCAAGTAGGGGGAGCTCAGCCTGAAAGAAACGAGACATACCCATTGGGGTCAGCCTGGGATGGCTCACTTTGTCATTTCCTTTTGTTTCTCTTCCCTGTCTCAATAATTACCCAGGTTACAGCAATAACGTCCATTGCTTGACAAAGGCCATCATCCAGGTGTCTGCTGCCCTCTTCACGCTCTACAACAAGAACATTGAAACTCACCTCAAAGAGTTTCTGGTGGTGAGTGAGTCTAGATGATAAGGAAGGGAGGACAGCCAAGGGCTGGGATGGGTCAGGCTCAAGTCCACGGTTAGGCTGCTCAGGCCTTTGAGGTTAACCTCCCCCTGGAGTCATTCAGTAAATAGCGAGAGACCACTCTGTGGAAGGCAGGAGTTTGTTCTAAACTCCCCGGTAACTGGTGTTTCAGCTTCTGCCTGAATACTTGAAAAATCCCTGGGAAAAGAGAAAATCTGAGTTCTGCCACTACAAAAAGTTGTGTAACCTCTGAAGAGCCGAACTTTTAGGCCTTCAGTTTTCTCATTTATAAACTAGGCAGATAAAACTGAATCCATCATTTAGCACGTTGGTGTGCATCAGAATATCTTGGGGAACTTGTTAAAATAGATGCTTGATTTTTACCCTAGACCTACTGAATTAGAATATGCTAGGGGAGGTTGGGCTTATGTGCTTCTAATTTGGTCTCCAGGAGATCAGATGCATGTTAAAGTTGTCAAGACACTGAATTTTATAACCTGCCAGTCCCCTTCCAACTCTATACTGACAGTCAATGATGAGTTTTCAGACTTTACTGGAAATCAGAGTCACCTGGAGAGTTTGCATTTGTTTGCATTTCCAATAAGTTCCTAATTAAAGTTGATGCTCTTTGTCTTGGGTTCTTACTTTGAGAACCACTGACCTAGTTTTCTAGGGACTGGAGTTGACAGCCAGACGGCTGATTGCTTTATAGGTATGTCCAATTTGTTTGAAAAATTGTTTCAAAATGTTTTCAGCCAAAGTTTGACTCCCTGTAACTATCACCATTGATCTCAGTTTTGCCTCTGGGAAGACATAGAATAAATAATCTCCTTCCATAGTTGAAAGAGGCCCTAGAGTTTTCCATTCTAAATCCTCCACAGAGGATTCCCATCCATATACTTCTGATACTTGGTCCTTTATCCACTGCCAGCTTGAGCATTCTCAGTAATAGGAAGCTCCTTCCTTTGCAAAGGTCGGTACTGATTTAAGAACTGGGGCCTTGTTTTTTTCCTTCCAGGAAGAAACAGTAGATCACATTGTTCTTTCAGGAATTATACCCTTGTTCTGAGTACATTTCAGGGACTGTAGGTTGGTTAGAGGGGCTCTATTTAAGCTGGGACCACCAACTAGACAGAATGGGATCTGAACATCTGAAATATAAAAAGAACTCAACACCAGATCTCTAAGATGGGACGGGGATGACTTCCCCCCTCCTTTTCCTTTTTATCCTATTTGTTTGTTAAATGCAGGTAACCTGAGTGTGGGATGTGAATCACATTTCTCTCTCCTGCTTTGATCTGTTGGGGGCCTGGAGGTGAATGGAGATGACAGCCACTAGGGAGTTGACAGGAGGAGAATACCAAGAGCCGAGTCTGAATCAGAGGCCGGCTCTGGCTCCAGTCGTGAGGGGAGTCAGCTGTAAACAGCCTGATGACAGAGGTGTCTGGAGGCTGCCTGGGAAAAGAGAGATTAATCTCCTGGCACACAGCATCACTGGCCTTTTTTCTAATTCTTCCTTTGCCCGGTGCAGCCTCTCCCCTCAGCCCCTCAGCAACCTCCTGTTGTTGGCACTGGCTGGCCAATGGGGTCTGGGCTCATTTATAGGCACTGCGTGTCTCTGAAACCTTGGGGACTTGCCACCTTTCCACCTGGAGTCCTTGGGAACATCCTAGCTCTTCTTAACTCTCCTCCTTGATCTTTTCTTAACTTCCTGTAGCCTGAGACTGTCCTATTCTGACCTCCATAAAAATCTGCTTCTTTATAAATTCTTCTCTTACAGGTGGCCTCTGTCAGCCTCTTGCAGCTGGGCCAGGAGACTGACAAGCTTAAAACCAGAAATCGGGAATCCATTTCTCTATTCATGCGCTTGGTATGTATCTTGTTTAAACTGGTCTGAGAAAAGAAAAGAAGACTCCTTTTTAGGGTCTTTGGGTTCCTGCCATTGTCATCACCCAAAAACATTAACTAATAACTTAATTCTGCTTGACCCTGTGGGTCTAATGCTGACATTCTGGCCAACATTCTAGACTTGTCCTATAATCCCATAGAAGAGTGTTCAAGGACTCTCAGCAGGACAGGGCTTCCTGGTCACTAGCTAACTGGGTTCTTTTTCCTGCATTGTTTGAGTCTGACCTGGTGGCACAGCGTGTCCTTTATCAGTAACTACCTGTTCAGCATGTGTTTGGTTTTACTCGACAACTTCCTACCCCTCTATTTCTTGTCCTTAATGGTACTGTGAAGAGAGTCCTAACTAGCAGAGAGTAGAACAGAAGAGATTTAGGGGTAGGGCTTGCAGGAAGCAAGGGATTTTAGCTGCGAGGCAGGACCCAGTGGGCCATCAATCAGCTAGTTCCTGATGTCACTTTTTGCTTTTCAAGCTGTGGGTTTGCCTCTACCTTGGCAGAAAGTTCTGGAAACTCTGACTTAGTCGACTTAATGTTTTTCCCCCTCTTGTGATCCTCTTCAACATGCTTATTCACTCTTTTGCTCTAAAAGTATGATTCTCCCGGTTGGTATCATGCTTAGATGTGGCCAGGAGTGGTTCCTACCCCTGGGCCTATGTTCTAGAGGCCCTCCTATGGGCTATGGGGAGAGGATTTGCTCACCTGGAGCCTGTGTCTCACCTCAAAGCCCACGTGAAACCTATGTGGGTATGGAACTTCTTCCCCAAATCCATCCTACTGAGGCAGACTCTGGGTGTGTGTACCCCTAGTGCCTGAGGAATGTGTGACTGGCATTCAGAAAGTCTACATGGATACAAAATCCCTCAAGCTGGGGGTGAGAAAAGTATGAGGATGGGGTTAGAACCTGGCTCCCTTCCTTCACCCTGTTCTGGCAGAATTTTGAGGATGTTATGATTGATTGATTGATTGATTGATTGATTGATAGTACTGGGGATTAGAACCCAGGGGCCCTACCATGGAATTACGTCCCAGCTCTTTTCATTTTTTAATTTTGAGACACGCTCTTGCTAAATTGCCCAGGCTGGCCTCCAACTTGTGATCCTTTTGCCTTATCCTCCCAAGTCACTGGGATTATGGGTGTGTGCCATCATGTCTGGAAAAAAGCTTTATTGTTATTTATTTATGTTTGTAGTAGCGAGAATCAAACCCTGGGCCTAACACATGCTAGGCAAGTGCTCTGCCACTGAGCTACATTGCCAGCAGAGTTTAAGAGTTCTTAATTCAAGCTCAGACTTCCATGAAATTACAAAGGTATATTATAAGGGCTGAAAGATAGAAGATAATAGTTTGCTAGTTTATTCAGTGATTGGTAGCTGTTGGTCGGGGGGCAGGCTCCACTTGTACTATTGGCCTGGGTCCAGAGATGTTAGAAGCAGGCATTTCTGGGACTCACTCCAGGTCCCCTTCTTTTGAGTGGTATCTGTGTTTTAATTTCTACAGATAGGAAGAGGCCTAGGCTGATTGGGGGTATGATGGAGGAGAGAATGGACATGATGGTGTGTCCAATGTGTATTGGGTGTGTGTGGTGAGGGGCGAGAGGGCTGAGGAGGAAGATGAGGGCAGAGGAAGGGCAAAGGTCAGAGTGGGCTAGGTGGAGCACAATCTTTGGAGCAGCATAATTCCTTATCCATAAAAGTAGATAATAAAGCTGGGTGTGATGATGCACACCTGTAATCCCAGTGACAGTGGAGGCTGAGGCAGGAAGATTGCAAGTTCAGGTCAAACTCAGCAATTTAGTGAGACTCCATCTCTAAAAATTTAATAAAAAGGGCTGGGTATATAGCTCAGTGGTAACGTGCCCCTGGGTTTAACCCCCAATACCAAAAAAAAAAAAAAAAAAAAAGTGGGTAATAATCTTTATAGAGTGGTTAGAATTCATGACATAAAATATGTAAAAGTGCCTAGTACATAGTAGGTGCTCAACAAATGCAGTTCCTTCTGTCTGCTGCTCATTTTAGTTTACAGGTGATTTAGGTATTCCTCTTGTGATTTTCCCCTCTGTAAGATTGGAGGTGGTTCTGAATTGCCACTTGACCCACCTCCTCTGCTTTGCCCCTGCCCTTCACCCCACCCCACTGCCCCCAAACATGGAAAAGTGTCTTCTCCTTTTGGCCTCCCAGGGAGGCCAGCAGAATGGCAGGAGCTGGCACTTTTTGCTGGAGGTGGAGATTGGAGGGACTAGCTGCTGCAAAGCAATTTAAATGCAAATGTTTCTACAGAGAAATTGGAAATGACTGGAGGGGAAGGAGCTATATTCTGAGTTAAAAGAGGGTAGCCCCAAATTCTGGCCAACGCTTCTCTCCCTGGGGTCTTCTGTCTTCAATGTCAAGCCTGGGCAGTGTGCACCCCAGTGTTGCCAGCCTGTTCCTGGCATGGTTTCCTGGGGGCAAGAGATGACTTTCTCAGAAAACCATGGCATCTGTGATGTCAGATCAGACCAGATCCTGGCAATTAGTCCAGGACTGACAATTCATAGGAGGGGAAACTGAGGAAGAGGGAGAGAAAGATAATACTCAAGGTCTCCCCTGTGATATGTAGGCAGATTTGGGACTAGAACCTAAGATATTCAGGCCTTTACTCTAGGGCTACTTGGCACTACCATAGACTTCTGCCAGTTAGGAGCGCTGTTATTATCTTGTGCTTCTCTGAGAACAGGAAGTCACGGGCTGGTGGATCCTTCTGGAATTCATCACTCATTTTCCTGTACCTACGAGTGAAATCCTGGAGAGGAGAGCTCATCTCTCTCCTGGTTTAGGGTGTGAAAGTCTTGTGAGTAAGGGATTCTTTCTGTTATCAGACCTGGGATCTGGGCTCAAGTTTGCCCAATAGCTTTCCTTTCCTTCAGTTCACAGTGTCTGCTCTTCTGAGGCTGTTCTGTGTATTAACACGCACATGTGTTTGAGAATAGCAAAATCTTATAACTCGTGAAACTTGAAAGTACTTCAGATAGAAAAACATGTAAGAGTAGCTGTGGCAGAGTCTCTTTCCTTGGTGGATTTTCAGAACTTGGAATTCCAGACATGTTAGGAAGGGGCCCATCTGTGTGAATAGCCAGAGATAGGGGACACACCTCTCCACTGCTTTCTCTCTCTGTCTTTTTTTCCCCTTTCTTTCTGTATTGGGGTTTGAACTTAGGGCCTCATGCATACTAGGCAAGCACTCTACCACTGAGGTACACCCCCAGCACTTATTATTTTATTTTGAGAAAGGGGTCACTCAGTTGCCCAGGCTGACCTTGAACTTGCGATCCTGCTGCCTCAGCTTCCCAAGTAGCTGGGATTACAGTCGTGAGCCACCGTACCAGGCCATACCTTTTTAGTTCCTTAACCTCTTGGACACACTGCTTCTCCCTGCAACTTGGGGCTGTGCTGCTCTCAGGGAACTCGCTCCCTCTGCCCATCCCCACCCTTCATCCCTACCCTTCATCCCTAGCCCTCACTCTTATCTGGGCATCTTGATCTATCTTCCTGCTTGACTATTGGGGCTGCTGGGATTACCACAACACACAGGCTTCTAATTAAACTAATTAATCATGCCTGCTCCTTTATGCAGCATCCTTAGTGTTCCCTAAACACTTCTGAGAGAGGGAGGAACAGGCCCAGCACAAGAGGACCCGCGTGGATTCCAGACCCCTCTTCCTTGGCCTGCAGTGGCAATTGTTCCTCTTGCTTCAAAGCTTTGTAATTGGCACTTTTATCCATCTTCACCTGCATCTGTGCTGCCCTCCCACATATAATTTAATATCCAGGAGAGAATGGTTTTTTTTTCCTGCCACCAGGAAAATGTTTTTTTGTCTCCCTGCCTTCTGCTTCTGTTCTCTTTATAATAGCCCTGATGAAGGGGACGGGGGCCATTATAATGGATCTGAGGAGTCCACATTGCCCTCCTGGAGTCAAACCAGGTGAGGGAGGAAGAGGGGAGTAGGATTTGGAACCCTGTTCTCCTGGAGTCTTAAGGGCCTCAGAGAGCTCAGGAGCTGCATGGAGGGGAACAGTGTCACAGACATACATGCTCTGAGGATTCTCATCTCTTGGCCCTGTCTGTTCCAGGTGGTGGAAGAGTCCTCCTTCCTGACCCTCGACATGCTGGAGTCCTGTTTCCCTTATGTCTTGCTTCGAAATGCCTATCGGGAGGTATCCCGGGCCTTCCACCTGAACCGAGTGCCTGCCAGTACCCATTGAAGGGCCCTTTGGACCTGCCTAGACTACACCAGAGTGGAAACTGTGGTCATTTTCTCAAGGGTGGGAGTGGGGTGGGGTCACTAGGGAGAGGGTCAGGTGCCAGTGCTGATGAACAGGTATGCAGAGGAACAGTTCAGGACTGAGAACTCAGAGAGAGGTGGGGCAGGTTGGGGGCGTGGGGGACAGTTTATGGACAAAGTTAGGGAACTGGAGCTTTTCACCAGAAGAAAGAAAAAAAGAGTGACATACAAGTTTCTTTCCTATCTTCTGGTGCCTGGAGCTGGGGCTCTGATAGGCATGGGTCTCGCCGACCTTCATCACTATTCTAGGATAATGCTGGCGGGCAGAGATGATCAATCATCATATTAAACCATAATGAGCTTATAATCCTCCCACCGGAGCTGCTATTGTCTCCTGCACATTCATTAGGACGATTATCTCCTCTCTTCCTCTTCCAAATGCATTCAGCAAACATTCAGCCTGTTCCCACTGCAGAGGAGCATCAAAGGGACCCCTTTTCTCCTTTGTGGGGTTCTTCCTTCACCTCTGCTTGACTGCCTTTCCCACTGGGGCAGGGAGGAAGTGCCCTCCAGAGGGTTCTGTTGCCCACCTGCTGTCCTACCCGTTGTGGATAGTGAGTCAGTTCTCTGCTGTCACCCTGCTTGCTTTTTCTTTGGTATTTCCCCAACCCAGAGCAGAGGGACAGTCTGGGTCAATCCTAGGTCACATGGCAGTGAAGCAAAACAGACTCATATGGATTTTCCCTTCCACTCCATTTGGGGGCACTCTTCCTCCTATTTGGAGGGACTAACTTAACCCCAAATCCTCTTGTCAGCCTGGGTACAGCTGTTGCTCCAGGCAGGGATTTCTCTTCTAGATCTTAAATTTCACAGACCTCATTAGGTTGTAGGGCCCTGAGAGTGGGTATCCTTGAGGGACTACAAGCTGTTTCAACTTAGCCCTTTTCTGCACTAATTAGAATTTCAAGTGTCACAGAGCCTGGGGCATTGAGGATAGCACTAAACTAGGTTTAGTTAACTCCGTGGCAGGAAACAGTGGCCCCGTCCATCACTGCTGTGCTCCAACTGCCAGGGAGGATGAGAGCAGCAGATCATGTATGTCAGAGATCCAGAGCAGTTGGAGTGGGCAAATATAATTAGCTAGTTGATTAATTAGGGTCATGTCCATACTTCCACAATGAAAGGGAAGCAATCGTTGGCTTTTGGCAAAACCATCTGGCCTTCATTAAACCCATTTGATATCTGTTGTTGGATTCCGTTCGTGTGTTTGCTTTTTACTTCTCCAGATCCATGCTTAGTTAATACTTTCTTGACACCTGAAATCAACATACAGGTTTTTCTTAGCAACGACTGTCTGTTCTTTAGGATAGAAGCAACAGAGAATCCTGCTTCATGCATCAGCTAATCGTCCTTCCTTGCTACAGGAAGGACATTGTGTCGTAAAGAGTAATTCAGTGTCAGGCCTACGGAGACAGTGAACACAGCTGAGGAGGAAGAGAAGACTCGGAAAGAACTGATCAACCACCCTCACCCTTATATCTCTGCTCCATTCTTCTGCTTGAGAGGATGGAGACCCCTTTTCCATCTGCATGGAGAACTGCTTATGAAGACCCTCCCAGAAGACAGAAAGATAAATTGTTACAGCAGGATGGAGGATAGACGTGGCATCTTTCTTTTCAATTGGAAAATTCATTGAGATAGTTAATCCACTTGACAGAAGTCATTCAGAGTGATCCCATGTACCTTTGCACAGTTTCCCTCAATGGTAACATCTCACAAAACTATAGTACACCATCACAACCAGGATATTGACATTGATCTAATCCACTGATCTTACTCAGATGTCCCAGTTTTACTTATACTCATCTGTGTGTGTGTGTGTGTGTGTGTGTGTGTGTGTGTGTGTTTAGTTCTAGGCAGGTTCCTGTATCTGCCAGCTCAGTCAAGATGCGGAGCAGTTCCTTCACCCAGGATCCCTCACGTTGCTCTTTTATAACAAGCCCACTTCTCTCCCGCACCCTCTTCCCCACCCCTTATTCCTGCCGACACAGATTTGTTCTTCATTTCTGAAATGTTGTGGTTTGACATAATATCTTTTCATAAACGTGTAATTATACGCATTTATCTACCACCTATACTTTTTCAAAGTGATTTTGCATCCTTATAGCAATCTGCAAGGTAGCCGGGGAAGGCTTCCCTATTTCAGGTCAGGAAACAGACTCAGCAGTGTTAAGTGATTTATTGAAGACCGTGTGTCTAGTATCAGTAGAAGTAGAACTGGGACTTAAGTCTGATGTTCATTTCTAGACTTCTGTATCTGACCAGACCACTTCTTCTTAAGGCAAGACTTAGAGACCCTGGAAAATAGGAGAAGGTGAGGACACAGATGACCTTACTACCTGAAACAAAAAGTGACTGTCCAGAGGTAAAGGGACAGATGGAGTAAAAGGACCCACGTTTGCTTCCTTGATCAGGATGGTCTCCCACTTCTTACAACCTAGACACAATTGACTCTGAACTGCTTTTTGCTCTCAGATCCCCAGCTTGCCTTCCCTAGGCTACAGAAGAACTGAGGAATGATGATCAGAAGAAGCTCTAACCCCAATTGTTTTGTCTTGCAGGCAGAGAGCAGGTTCTAGCCTCAGCATTTTCATTAGTGCGTGTTTTCATTAAAGTCTCCATTAACTTGTTTGCAGCAGCGAGATGGAATTACTCTTCCACCAGGCCTTGGCGGAGAGGCATGCCAAGTCACTCTCTTTCCTTTGGGCAACAGAGACACTGCCTCTTCCACTCTGGGTTCAATCCTGTGGGCAGGCAAGGACCAACTCAAGGTGCAGAAGGTTCAAGGTCTGCCCAGGGGGGATCTTGCCCTCTGGCACGTTGCCCTGAAGGAAGGGAACAACTGTGTTTTGAGCACCAGGACCCAGCGGGGAGGGAGGGCCTTGGTAGGGACTGGGCTTCCTTTGCCTTAGGTCCTCATGTCTGCATCAGTTCTTCTGCAACAAAGTTTGACTTTGACTTTGAGAAGAAGCTGGCACATGGTTAAAATGCACTCACGTTGTTGAGGGAAGAACGTTCTTCGATCCTCCTCCCCACAGGGCCTCCTGCTTTTCCCAAGTACCTGTCATCAAAGGAGATGAAGATGAGTCCCCCCTCAACCCCCACACCTCAATGAGTTGTCAAGTACTCTCCCTCCCACCTGAACAGGAAGCAGGAGCAGCAGGCCAGGTTGCAGGTTGGGGAAGTCAGAAGTTAACTTGAGCTGAGTTTGCAGCACTGGAGAGATTGAGGAGCAGGCTTTTCTCTTGTCACTTTGGAAAGAGAGGATTGTGGGGCTGCCCCTTTAAATAGCATTCCTGTAGGAGGCAGATCACATCCATCCGTCACCTGCTGCCAAAGCATCATTTTTGGTCTCTATCAAACCCTGAGCTTGTTGGAAGGGACGATGGGGTTAGGGAAGTGAGGAGGCAGGGTTTCCAAGAGGGTAGGGGCAGTTCAGAAGCTGAAAAGGAGAGGAATGAGGTTGGGTAGAAGGAACCTGGGAAAGGTGGGGGTGGGGGCCAAGAGAAAAAGGCAGGGAGAGAAGACTGAGTGTCTTCTGAGTCTATGAATGGAACAAGTATACACTATTCTTATCTCTTTAGAGGTTCGGTAAAGCAGAAATGGGATTGGATTGCCACAAGAGGAACAAGGTTGAGGCTAAGCACCAGGACTGAGGACTAAAGAAAGTGAAAGAGCCACAGAGTGGGAAAAGGCATTAGAAGCAGAGTAAAAGACCTGGCTCTGGACCCTGTGGGACTGTACAATTTTTCTGGTCTTAGTTTTTCATTTATTATGTGGAGGAAACTAGACTAGATAGACTCTGAAATCTCTTTTACAAATGACCTGTTTCTTAAGATGGGTTAGGAGTTGGGGTCCTGGGAAAGTACCACTGCGTTGACAAGGAATGTTGAGAGACAAAGAATGTTGAAAGATATCTCTGGAAGTATGTTTTCTGCCTTTAACCAGGTCCTTTAGTTTAAATACCTACCTAAACCAGGAACTCTTTAGCTCTAATTTCAATTTTCTAATTAGAACTCTTAGTTCTAATCCCAATTTACAGTCCTTTTGTATTTTCCAGCTCATTCCTTTTTTAATTGATTAGGAAGGAGACAGCTCCCCAAATTTGGGAAATGGATTGTGTAGCAATGTGACCAGGGTCTTAGATGTAGCTGTTTCTTGGCTGCAACTGTTAACTCTGGCAGGAGGGACGGGGGATATGTGCTGGATTTAGATGGACAGAGGGGGACGTCCCAACCTTCTTTCCACATTTTTCTCCATCTCTGACTTTTCCCTCTCCTTCTGCCTCTGTACTTCTTGGGAGCTGCTTCTGCCAGATCTGAAGCCTTGACCTAAGTTGGCAATTCTTTTACGTTGAGAGTCTCAGTTGGGACAGTCCATCCTTTTCTTCAGTCAACCCTTCACCTTTGTTCTTTTCCTTTGTCTGAGAAAGGGGGAGGGAGTCTCTACCTGATATTTAGAATAAATACTTTTTCCTGATCACCTCTCCTTCCATCCTCCAGAGTTCTTGCAATTAAAATTCAAATTCTGGGATCCTGGATTAGGGGCCACTGTTTGACAAGAAATATTGAGAGAGCCTTCTGGAATAAGGGGCCTATTTTGAGTTCAGCAGTTAGGGAATAGTCTCCACTTTCTGTTTACACGATGTTTCCATGCAGATGGTCATTAGGGGAGAACAATACTAAGAAAGAGAGGTGGTTCCTGCAGGAGTTCCAGGTAGGACTCAGTTGGATGGAAGATGTTTTGTCCTGTCACAGGGTCTTGGGTTCAAATTCCATTCCCTTATTCCACAAAAACTGATTTGTGCTGGGCCTTCAGCCCTTAGATTTCTTTCTGAAGACAGAATAAGAGGAAATGAGCTGGAACGTTGCAGCCTGGGTTGAGGCAGGCTCTCAGGAGTGATTTCCTGGCAATGTGCAGTTATTATGTAGTCAGGCAAGATGTGGGGCTGCCTACTCCGGAGAGCTTTAAACTTGGAGAAATTCCCACCGGTCAGGCCCGGTGGTTAAAGACACCTTGGGGACAGACCACAGCCATGGAGAGACAAGTCAGAAAGACCAAGCTGAGGGAGGCCAGTGGAGGTGAGGGATACCATCACAGCTCAGAGAGGACCTTGAACTTTTCCCTTCAAAAATAGGAGCACGGAAGGGGTCTGGTCTGGCTGGGTTCTATGGTAGGTGGCTAGCTCAACCCTTGTCCCGGTGCCCCGGCGGGGCCTGGGGGGTTATGGGCTTCCCTCTACTAGTCTCTCACACATGGGACACACAGGCAGTTAGGCGCTCGTGGATACATGAAACCCCATACGCATATACACAGAAACTCCAAACAAACAGAAGGAACCCACATCGTCCTGCCCGCCGCTTGCGCTGCACTCTGTAAACACGCACTCGCAGCCACCCGCTCAGGGCACACGCCGCAGCCACTCGCGCCGGGTGCCCGTGTGCGCGCGCTCGCCCTTGGGCACTTCTGTGTGTGCCCCCGGTTTCCAATCGTTCCTTTGGGAGGGGAGGAGCGGCTGCGCGGAGTGAGAGACGGGCGCGCGGGCAGGCCGAGAAGGGAGGGGAGCAGAGGGAGGGGGACCCGGCCGGCGGAGGAGGAGAGAGGGGAGGAGGCGGCTCTGGCAGCGCGCGCGGCGGCGGCGGCGGCGGCGGCGGAGGTAGCGGCAGCGGCGGCGCGGAGAGCTCGGACTGGGAGCCCAGAGCTCGGCAGGGCAGCGGGAGAGCAGCAGCCGCAGGAACTGCAGCTCTGCCAGCTAGGGCCGAGCCTAGAGACACCGGCCTGGCTGGTCCACGCCAGCCGCAGGTGGGAAGGGCCTGGGATGGGGAGCGAGGGTCTCTCGGCTAGGGGCTGAAGCTGAGCCGAGGTGCTGTTTCCTCCCTCTGTTCCCTAGACAGTGGCCGAGCATGGAGCTGTCCCCCCGCAGCCCTCCAGAGATGCTGGAGCCGGATTGCCCGTCACCCCTGGAGCTGAAGTCAGCCCCAAGCAAGAAGATGTGGATTAAGCTTCGATCTCTGTGAGTCCCTGGTCGGGAAATGGGGGGAAGGGGCCATAGGAGCTTGGAGTGTGTATGCGGGGGGCGGAAGGGGGACCTGGAACCGGGCTGGTAAATTCTCTTGGGCACACATTTTGGCAGGTGCGAGGAAACCCGGCCCTAACACGCGTGTCCAGGCCACATGTGCCAGGCATGTGCGGAGCAAGCCGGTTGGTTGGAGCAGGCTTGGGAGTTACAAAGCTAACGATGTACCAGTGCCTGTGGACCCCCAGGGTGACACACGCAGCGCGAAGAGGCGGCACAGTATGTGCGGTGTGGCAGGGCTGCAGACGGGCAGCATTCAGGAGGTGCCAGGCTGACTCACACGTATCCATGTGCAGGGTTGTGCAGATGTGAGACACATCACATGCGTGTGCACGAGTGTCCGTGGGTCACAGAGGTGTGTTGTAGTGATTGCACACAGATGCAGATGTAGTGCATGGGGATACTTATGCCAACCTGTGGGTCATATATAGGTTGATTGGGATTGGTAGTTTCTACCCTCTGCATCCCACGGGGTGCCCCATACTTGGGTTGCTCATCTTTCTTGGGGCCTGGAAACTCACTCTACATATTAATGACCCACCTGGAATCTGGAGGAGGGGGTGGAGCCCCCACCTGGGAGCTGGAAGAGGAGGTGGCAGTGAAGAAAGGATGATTGACAGGAGCCAGGTAATTGGCTTAATCAAAGCCTTTTTGTTTATATAGGATCTTCCAGGATCTCCAAGCACATTTTGGCATCATTTCTTATTGTTGCAGGATCAGGGCTTGTGGGGAAGAACAAATGGGGGAAGGAAGGACTCAGGTGTCCCATACACCAGTCTCAGGGAGGAAAGGAACTTTTCTTCTTGCCCCTCAGAGGAGGAGAGGATTGGGTCAGAGACAAGCCATGCACCATATTTACCTCCCAGTCAGCTACTATCGGGCAATAATCTCCGCAGTCTGTTGATTTTTAATCAGAGAACAAGGAAATATATCCCTCTTGCTAAGATGACTCCCTGCAGCCCCAGGAAAGGCTGGATAGGAGAGAGGATGGATACTTGGTGAGGAAACAGTAAATGTAGCCTCTGAACCCTGTTTCTCTCCAGTCACCTCAGAAGTGAACACTGAAGCTTTCTATTTCTGGGTTCTGATACAGGGAGCGGTGGAGGTAGAGGATGGATAGATGCGTATGGTTGTGTTCTTCAGATACTTTGCCTGTGGTGATAAGATGACGCCTTTTTATTGGGCAGGTGGGTTTGATTTATACTCTCACTGCTTAGAGAGGCCTTAGGGAGAACTGAGGCACAGTGGACAACAAAGCTTGGACTCCAAATTTGCTCCTCCGTCCCCCTCCTTTGCTGCCTCTGGCCAATGCAATTTGCTGGGCTCTATGAAGCGCAGCCTTGGAATGAGTTCTGGGATGAAGAAATGGAAAACTGGATTGAATTGATTTTTGTTGGGAGGAGTGCTGGGTGATTTTTGATAGAAAATGATGCCTTGCTAATGGTAACTAAGTTGAAGAGAGGGCCAGGTAAGGAAGTGTTCAAAAGGCAAAGAAGGGGCCTTAGGGTCTATAAATGGGAGAACTCCATGTCCTGGGATGACTTCCCCTTAGCACTAGTGGCTCATCATGTACTCCCCTTGCTTACATCCAGGTAATGGGGCCCTATAGAAGAGAGGATTTCACCATCTCTCACACCTTTCTAACTAAAAGTCTTTCCTAAAAACAAATTGCTGTTTCTCCCTTGATTGTGAGAAAAGCTCAGTGGTGAGAGAAGAGGATCACAGAAGGCACTGAAACCTGGGAGGGAAGGGAGCGGAGGCAGCTAACCCCCTAGAGAGCTTCAGCTGACATGGTCTACATGGTGGATAAGGATCACTAACCTTAGTGATTAGATTATTCTGGTCATCACTCACTTCAACCATCTGGGCTGTAGGTCTCTCAGGATGGCCTCCCCACAGCATAAATAGCTCATCATATACACACGTTGCCTCCATTCTAGCTAGCTATGTGTACTAGTTTAATCAGAAAAGTACCATATCCCCATGATTAATTACCAGGAGTAAATTCCCAGTCTCCTTTTCTCAAAGCAGAGAAGGATCTCGGTATCAAGGTAGATCCCAAGTTGATGTCTTTCTGGATTTGGTATTCTTTGAATATTGGGGAGGTTTTAAAAATCAGATGAAAGAAAATTAAAGGATTTAGGGATTTTCTTGGCTAGCAGAAGTTCCCCAACTTTCTGGGTCAGGAGGTTCCTAAAAAGGTGAAAAAGGAGGAATTTCCTTAAATGGGAATATAGTCCTCCATCCCTTTCTCGGGCTAGGGAGGAAAAGGTTGTTTAGTCTAACAGGGAGTAGACATGATTATCTTAGGACTGGGTACTACATGGAAATGAAGACAGATGGGATATCTATCTATCTATCTATCTATCTATCTATCTATCTATCTATCTTACATAAAGAGAGATGTCTTGATTCTCCTACTCAACACATCCTACCCCACACCCCTTTAATTTCTAATCTAAGACATCTAGATCCCTTCAGAGGGTCCCATGCCTGGTGTTTCTGCCTCTGACTAAAAAAAAAAAAAACCCTTTAATATAATTGTGTAGGACAATTACTAGTTGGGAAGAATATCCAGGAATTCTGTTTCTAACACTAGAACCCTGTCAAAGGATAAATTCAGAATCTGGAGCATATGAGCTTGAAAAAAGTCTTCAACTGTGGGATTTTACCTCTGGCTAGTCAGAAAATTTTCCTAACTAAGCAGACTCACAAACTGAAGCATGGGAGAGGCTGGAGAGAAAGTCTGGAAATGCTGAGTAGGGCAGGATGATTTTCAGTATCTCTAATCCTAAGATGAAGGATTTGACTAGACTGACTATTGGTCCCTGAGACCAGAGGACTTTGGAGAGTGTGTTGGGAGAGATCAGTAGAGGTAGAAGGAGTTTTCTGTGTCTTTTGTGAATCAAGGAAAACTATGAGCAGAGACTGGCTTGCTGCTTCAGCTCATTCATTCATCTGACAACTAGCTGAGAGCCTCCTGTGGGCCAGGTGGTATGCTTGATGCTGGGGATACTGTGGTGGGCCAAATGGACAAGGAGCTTGGGTCTGGTTCAGCTCCATTCAGTGGTATGGAGAGTGGGGTAGGCACCCTTTCCCTCATTTTGTTATACCTACCCAAGTGGTAAAATTCTATCACTCGGGGTTTCCACCTAATTTTTTCTTTTGGGGGGTTACATACACATAGGAAAAGCACAGATATGAGTTCCCTCTCCCAGGACAGTACAAGGGTCACTCTCATCCCTCTGCTCCAGTTTCTATTGGATTTTTACATTTGACAGATAGAACTTCCTCCTTCCTGTGGGACAGAATAGATCAAATCCCTTTTTCTTCTCTCCCTGCTTGATTCACACACAGATCTCTGAGGTCTAGATTCAATGTCCTATGATGTGGTTCAAGGTCATTACAGATGAGATTGGAGCAAGGACCCAGTTGGGGATTATATTTTTGTTCATCTTTGTTTCATCAGAGTCTTCTCTGGTACCTTCAGCATAATAAGCACTCAATAAATAGTTGTAGGGAAAGGAATGAATGAATGAATTAATGATCGTATGTCTATATGCCATGGAGCCTAGTTCTGCTTCTGATTCTGTGGTGCGTGGGTACCTCCATGCAGGAGGTAGGAAATAAAATGGAGAGGGAGAGTCTTAAAAGGTGTGGGGTTTGGGGACCTCAGGACTCAGCCTGGAACTGGAGGAATTACAGATAGGATATAAAAGCTATGGTATTTGGATTGTGTGAATGATGTATGTCAGGATGAAATTGTGAATGTGTGACGTGTATGTGTTTAGGTAAAGGTTGATGTGCATGCCGGAAGCAGAGCTCCATGCTGATGTCTCTGTTTTTTTGTTTATAAACGGCATGTGTGATAATAAATGTGCTTGGAAGGTGTGTAGTTACCTGAATATGTGCATGAATGGGATGACGTAAATGTGTGTATATGTAGGTAATGGAATAATATGTATGTGTGATCCTGTGTATGTATTTGTGACACACAAAAATATCTTTTGACAATACCGGGGTGATCCAGAGGGCAGGAGAAGGAAGCCGAGGGACTAGACTGGTGGCTGCATTGATTTACCCTGCCTTTTGTCTTCATTTTGTATATGCCCTGTGAAGTAATCTTGTGTGGCTCTTACCAGTTCTGAAAATCATGCTGCTCTCCTCCATTCTCTGTATATAACTGTGGAGCTGCTGAGAAGATTGCAGGATAAACTGTGGTTCCCTGGACCTCTGGAGAAAAGGGAGCATCATTTCTCTCAGTTGATTTTTTTTTTGGTGTCATCTTCCCCAGTTTAGTCCCACCGTCTTACCTGCTTCACTTGCATCCATGGCACAGGGAATCTCTCCTCCTGGTTTTTATGCCCCCTCATCCATCGGATGTTTCCCGTCTTGATTCCCTCCATCTGCTTTGTTTGAATGAGGATTGCGTGGCATCTCTGGAATGGTGGAGGGTGGAAAATTCCTGCAGGAAGGTGAAGGGGAGGTGCAGAGACAGGGAAAATCAAACTCAGACCAGAAGAAGAATTCCACACACCTCTGGTCAGAATAGGTGGGAATTAGGGAGGCAGGGTGGTGATAGGGGAAAAGCAGAGAAAATATTGGGAGCCTGGGGTTTGAGTTCACATTCCCACTCTGGTAATCACTGGCTGTGTGATCTTGAGGTCATATAGTTCCCTGGAGTCTCAGTTCTTCATCTGATATCATCCATATGAAAGTGACTTTTACATGACAAAGCCTTTCAGCACAGAGAGCTTGCATTGTGAAGAGGCAGGGGAATAGGAATGAATAGGAATGACTGGGACAAGGGAGAAAGATAAAGACTCAAGTGGCAGCAATATGAATGATCTAATAAATTCAAGTTCCAGTGTTCAGGACATGATTTGGAAGGTTTTTGTTGACAAATATTTACCTGGATGAGGTAAATATTTGAATGAGGATTGCGTGGCATCTCTGGAATGGTGGAGGGTTGAAAATTCCTGCCTGGGTGAGGGCAGGTGTCTGAGCTTAGGGAATAGAAAGTTGGATGGTGTTGGAGGAGGGCTATACCATGAAGGATATGGTATAACCCTTCAAAGGAAAGAGAGGGACTGCTTGTCATCTTGCCTCAGTGGTCAACAAGAGGTGGATGGAGAGATGGCAGTTCTGAGCGTGGGGAGCGTGGGGAGCCCGACATGGGTGGATTCTGGGAGCCTTGGGAATTCCCTTTGGCTTTCGTCCTTTCATCCTAGGCCTGGGGTAATGCCTTCAGGTATGCCACATCCTATTTTAGAGAACCTTTAGAACCCGATTTTCACTCTGCTTGTCCAGGAGCCCCAGGAGGCAGGTTGGAAAAAGACAGAGAGGAAATTCCACCTCTGAGGCTGCATTTGTCTCACTTTTGCACAGAGGAAGGTGAAGGAGGTTGGGGATATAGTGAGACTGAAGGCCAGGTGACTTAGTTGGAGAGAGGCCTGGACACCGCCAGATCCTTCTAGACTCTTCTCTACCTGCCCCTGCCAAGGGCATTACTAAAACCCCTGAATTGAGTGGTAGTCTCCAACTTTCCCTCTTTTTATTTTTTGCTCCCCCCCTCCACCAGCCCCCAACTGGGATGGAGGAAAACAAAACCTGGGAAGAGGTCTTGCCTGTCTTTTGAGTCTATAAAGGAATCATGAGGATATATCTTTGACTGCGCTGCCCTCTCCTTTCTTCTTTGTTCTTCCTGCATCCTCTCCTCTGTCCCTTCCCTCCTTTATCCCCATCTTTCTTTCCTGGGTTCCATTTTGCTCTTCATCCCGTCTCACTTCTTTTCCCTGTTCCTGTTCCCTTTATTACCTTCTCCCTCTTGCCTTCGCTCTCCCACTCCTCCTCATCTTGACTAGGAACCAGAAAATCCCTGGGAGGCCCTCCCCTCACCCAGATGTTGCTGTGGCGGTCATGGTTGTTGCTGGCTAAGGTTGCTGCAGGCACCCTTTGGGGCCTTCGTAGGAGTCCAGCCTCAACTCCTGTGTCTGCAGGCCTTTCTCCTGCCTTCTCAGTGACCTCATCCTCCCAGCTCCTCCGGGAGGAAGCCGAGTAATTGCCTTTGAATCTCAAGGGGCTGATTTTCTCAGGTACGGAAGTTGAGTAGCTATTTTCCAACTCTCTTCAGGACAGCAGCAGAGAAAGAGGGACAAAACCAGGGCAGCAGGTGGGGTAGAGGCGAGACAACTGGGAGACGGGAATTTGTTAGATAATGAGATTGTCCCCTACAGGAGGAAGGCTAGATGGTCCAAGAGAACTGGGAGAGAATCCCAGGAAGGGGCATAGGTGGGAACTGTGGGGCAAAGGCTCCTAAGCAGGGAAAAGGAGAAAACCTCGTTATCCACTCAATGCAGGGCTGTCCCCAGGGCCAGTGCTCTTCCCCCTCTGCCCTCATATCCCCAGTGCTTCAGCTGCTCCTGTCCGCTCAGCTCCTGCCGCATCTGGAGCTTACCCCTGTCTGAGAAGAAAACATCGGATTAGGATTTTACTTCAGCATCTCAGACCTGGCAGAGGTGTGGCGAAGGAGCCGTGTTGGGGCTTTGGTAGAGGGGCGGGCTTGTGGGAAAAAGACCAGGATGTATCCAGGGAGAGGCCTGGGGCTGGGGCGCTGGCAGAGGAGTTCAAGAGGGGGTGATTCAGGGGTTGCTGTTGGCTAGAGCCGACTCTTGGGCCAGTCAATTGCACAGTTGCAATGAGAAGTCAGAATTGCAAATAATGAGAGTGGCTGCAGTGGGGTGACGGGCTGCCACTGGGTATTGGCACCGTTTCGCGGGGAAGGGAGCTTGGCCTGTGGGGGGCGGTGCTTGGTGATTCTCTGGCAGCAGGACCTGGAGGCTAGGGCAGTTTCTCCCTTCCCTTCTTTCCCTTGGCTTCCTGCTCCCCTGTTTATCAGCCCTTGCATATGTAGCTTGGCACCTTCTCCCCGTTCTCTCCTCTATGCTCACCTTGTTTGGAAACTTCCTGGGGCCTGAGCTGAGTGAGCACACATGCCAGCCCTGTTGTCAAGCTCCCTGAACCCTGACCATCTCGCTACCAGGCAGGAGCTTTGGATACTCCAATGTGAAAGGTTGAAGATAAACCCAGTCCCACTAACCTCACCCCAAAGATGTCTTTGTCCTTCCTATTCTCTCTCCTTCTACTCTTTGAAATGCCAACAAAGTTGGCAGTTGTTTTGATTGCAGCAAAATAGATTGGTGGTAGATATGCAGGAGAACTTCCTGGGAAATTCATAGAGGTCAGAACACGGCCTTTCTCTGACTGCTTCTGGAAGAAGCAGTGAGTCAGTAAGAAAAACCTGGGAACCAAGGCCCAGGTTTCCTATTTCTCTAGTGTCTCCACCCCAGGCTTGAATCTGAGAGTCGTAAGGGGTTACAGAGAAGGAAACCGATGCCAGAGATAGATGGGGACAGTGCTGGGACCAGACTGAAATCCTGCTGGTGCATAATCTAGTGTCCCATCACACCTACAGGCATCCCTTGCCAGGCTTCCAATCACTTTTCCTTCCCAGGCCACCTTCGGCATCTGTTAGGCTCCCTGGAAAGCAGGGCATCTGCTGGAAACATCTGTTGGGATGTGGTTTGGAGGGCTAGTGGGGTGGTCCATGTGGAAGTGGTTAATGAGCAGAATAAAATGGCATAGGGAGGGAGAGAGAAGTGGACAAGTGAGCCAGAGGAAGATTCTTTTGGACTGGGTCCTGGGAGCTTCCTCTCCCATCTGCCTTCCTCTGACATTCTTGCCCGCTCCTCCCAAGGCCTCCTTTTCCCAAGGGCTGAAGCCCGAGGGAGAGGTGACTCCTTTGTGTGCTGGGCTGGGAGCTAGGACACCTGGGTTATTATTAGTCTGGGCTAAGGCTCCAACTGTTTAGATTATTCCTTTCCTCATGTGATCTGCGCTGTGCTGGGCTGTTGCTAGGAACACCTGTTAGAAACAGCTTCTGGGTAGAAGGGGGAGCTGCCTTCAGACGTGGGGAGGGTGGAGCAGACTTCTCCCTCTCACCTCCTTCTTCCATGTTTTCCCATACTTTCTCCTGTAGCACCTTCCAAATCTTCCCCCCGAACCTGCCTTCTTAGTACCTCTTGCCCCTCTCCCTCGCCTCCCTCAGCGCTCTGGTTTCTGTACTTCCCAACTATCTTCCAGTCTTCCCCTGCCCCTGCCCCATCTCTTCCCCTCCCTTCTCCCCTCCTCCCCCTCTCCCATGCCTAGAGATCTCTCACCACTGCTGCCATGTCAACCTGAGGCCTGCTGCCTCCCAGGATGGCACCCCAGCTCTGCCACCAGGGGGGCTATTTTTATCTCTGGAGCCACCCCCGCCACTCTGCCCAGCCAGCTGCCAGAATTGGGGCTGCTCCTATAGCAATGGAACGCCAGGGGAGTGATGGGAATGCCTGAGTGAGGTGGAGGCCGGTGGTTCTTAGCTCTGGAGCTCCGTGCTCAGCCAGATCCCTGGCTCCTGCTTCCATGGCTTCCCTGGCCTCTGTGGAATAAGAAGCCAGAGAGAAGCCCTGGATGCCTAGAGTGGCTGTGGCAGGGAGGCGGGAACTTCCCCACCAATAACCCAGATACCATTTGGGGCCTGGATGGAAAATTGGGGCCAGGGTACAAGGGTGGGCACCTGGGACTTCTTCTATGGAGCTCTCCTGGTAAATATTTGCTGGACTAAATGAAGGCTTGTATTAAATAACAATCCTTTGCATGTATCACTTTATAGTTCCCAAAGTGTTGTCATACAATATCTCATTAGGTCTTTGTGAGAATTCTGTGACGTACATTTTATTTACCTGCAGCAGACAAGAACGCTAGAGCTCAGAGTGACTTGCCCCAGGTCACAGACAGTGAGAAAGTCCAGGCAAAAGTCTCCAGACTTTAACTCATGTCCTCATCTTCCTGAATTTAGATGATTTCTTTGGTTCTTTCAATTTCCAAGGTTCTGGACCCTTGAGATGAGCCAGTTCATCCCTTCACCAGAACCACCCGCCCTTATGCCTCCTCTTCTGTAACAGGGAGAGAAGGGGAGACAGTTTCCCATCCTTTCTTCCCTCTCCCAACTCCTGTTCCTCAGCGCAGGGTGGGGAAGCTGGGTGTGGGCAGGGGAGAGAGGCATTATGGTTGGGCTCCTTTTTGTTTTTAAACTAAATTGATGGGCTAAAGGAAAATGGATTTCTGGACTCTGCTGGTGTCCTCGCCTCTTTGTACTGCCTCCCAGCTGGGTGACGGTCTCCTTAGCTCAGACAGAGGCAGAGTGTGGGGTGTGGATATATGTGGGTGTGTGGAATTTTTTCCTAAGGAAGAGATGGTAGTTGACCAATATCCCTTCTTTTTAAGAGCAATAAATAATAATAGGCTAGAATGAGTGACACAGCATGTGCTGTGTGTGTGAAAGAGAGAGAGAGAGAGAGAGAGAGAGAGAGAGAGAGAGAGAGAGAGAGATGGAAAGCAGTCATTTGTCCAACCAACTTTGGTATTATTGGGCAAGAGAGCAGAAGAATGGGCAGGATATCCTTGTCAAGACTTTTTTTTTTTTTTTTTTTTTTTTTGGTACCTGGGATTGAACCCAGAGGGGTTTAACTACTGAGCTACATCCCAGGCCCTTTTTAAAATATTTTATTTAGAGACAGGGTCCCACTAAGTTGCTTACAGCCATGCTAAGCTGCTGCCTAGTCTAAGAAATCCCATCTTTCAATAGGAGGGTTGAGGCTAGGGTAGCAGGGCCTGGAGTGAGGCCACTGGAGAGAGAGGAGCTGACTTGATCTGGAGGTGGTTGTTGTTGCAGGCTGAGTGTAATGGCTCCCACCTGGCCCATTCCCACCCCCATCCCTCCAAGCAAGCATGTCCAGAGAACAGGCCAAATGATTTGGCCCTCCTAACCTGAGTGACAGTTCTGTGTCTCTGACACTGAGTCTAATCCTTTTTCTCTGAAAACCAATCAGCTTGTGGTGGTTGTGGGGAGGGTGGTGGTGGTGGGGGCACAGAGAGAACAAGGTGGACAGAGTGGGTTTCCTTTCTTCCCCGTCTGCAGCAGCCCTACTTCACGGCCATCAGGAGTTCGCTAAAGAAAACCACTTGGAGGTCTTTAACCTCCATGGCTCTTGTTGCTGTCGGAGCCCACTTCAACTCGTCCCAGCCCTCAGCAAGGCTGAGGAACAGCAGCTTCCCAAACTTCTTTTGTTTATAATCCTTCGAGACTTTGGCATAGTGACAAGGTATTTTAATTTCTTTCTGCTCTTGGTAGGAATGAGGAAGAAGACTTCCTGTCATAAAATCCAAGCTCTGGCCTGTTTCTTCCTTTTCCCTTTCTCCCGCCATGCTCATCTGCACGAGCCCTTTTCCTCGTTTCCACATTTCCCCCAGTCCTAGACCCTAGATTAAGGAGACTATAGGTGCCAGGAACTCTTGTCACTGCCAGCGTTCCTCTTCACCCGCTCCCTCTCCTTCTTAGCCCCGCCCAACCCCTCAGCTGACCAATCGCGGCCCCAATGTACTTGTATTGGTGATGTCATCTCTCAGCCAATCAGGAGGCTGTCGGGGCTGTGTGCGCACGTCCACTTTCCGCTGCAGAGGCCAGGTCCTTTCCTTCTCTGCCCGAGGGAGAGCAAAGTGTGGAGGTGGAAGAAGTGGGTTTTGGTCTCCAGGCTCCTTCTGGGTGCCTCTTGTGGTCCCTCCTGGGCCATTTCATTACCTCTCTCCCTCTGAGCTGGGCTGATCACTCTAGTTAAATTCTCCACTCTCTTCTTCCATTTTACAGATGAGAAAACTGGGGCTGGGAGTGTTAAAGTAATTTTCCTAGCCTCTTGGTGTTTAGAACAGGACCTCCTGACTTTCAGTGACTGCTTGGGGTGGGTGTCCTTCCCTCCATATGAAACCTTCTCTCAGGATCACCTGGATCTAAGTTTCAGCAAGCGTATACCCTAGAGTTTCTAATTCTCTGTGGGAAGTTCATCCTCCTGTCTTGCTTCCATTGGTGGGTTAAAACTCATTTTGAAGAATGGTCCCAGAAAAAGACCCTGAGAGGGAACTGAATCTACTTAACCCCTCTAGGGGGCTACCGCAGGGTTCTTTCCCCTTCCACCACAGACTTATTTGTGACAGATTCAGGGTAGTTCCTTGTCCCTGTATCCTAAAGCCTCTTTTTCCCAAAGAGGAGCCCCACCTCCAGAACAAGGGGCTGGACTATGCTATTTCTGTCCTTTCTGGGATTCTTCTGACAACATCTGATTCAGATGTGAAACTTTTCCCCATGGCCTCTCACCCAGTTCCTGTAAGCTGAGTCTCTGCCTCATCACTGGTTCTTCCTCTAGTTGGACCCTCCACTCCCATTATCCAAAGTGATTTCTGATCAGTCACTCAGTTCTGTTGGGACCCGAAGAAGGAACTTGGAGGCTCAAGAGGGAGTTGTTCCCTTGTGGGGGCCCTGGGTCCCAGGGGTCAGCATTTTGATACTCGAAAGTAGGAACTTTCGATTTCCATGGCAAACCCTGTACCTGTTCAGAGGAGCCATCTTCAGGGTCCCATCCTCAGGTAGGTACCAGGGATGAGATGGGAGGGGCGGAGGAGGAAAGAACAGGTTGTTTGTGGGTCCACCCGCTGTAGTTTGGTGGAGGGGAGGGATCAAGACCTGAGAGTCCCTGTATGATTTGTGTGTCTGTGTGCACCGACTTCTCCACCTTTTACTCCATCCACCCTGCCTTCGTCTTATTCTCCTCCCATTTTTCATCACTTTCCTTTTTTATCACTTTCTCCTGACTATGGCAGGTGACTTAGCAGTATATCCCCCCTTTTCTCCCCTTCCCAATCCTCAATGTCCTTAGGACCTCACATTCCTTTGAAATGTCTTCATCTTGTCTTAAAAGCCCAAGCTGGAAACAGAATTCTTCCTCTGACTCCTAACCCTCTGGCTTGAGACTGACTTATCCTAAGCTCCCTACTCGCGGCAGGTGATCTTTTCAGAACGGTGGGTGCTGGAAGTAGTGGCAGAGGGTGTTGGAAATCCCCATAACATCAGCCATGTGGTGATCCAAAGAAATGAGCTGGTGGGGGCTGGGGAAGCCGGGCTTTTCTGAAGTGTTGGAGTTTTTACTGCCAGGAGTCTTCTCTTCCAGCTGGCTGCCTAGAGCTAGGAGAGACTGGGGCTTCCAGGGGTGAGGATCTGAGGCTTTTTGCATCATGCAGGGACTGAAGGTAAAGGAAAAAAAGTGGTAGTGGGGAAACAGGGGTAGGGGTGGAGGTAGGAGGAATATTGGGGAAGCTTCCAGTTTTCTTTGTGGCTGAATGAGAACGGGACAGTGTTGAGTATCTTGTTCTCTAGGGAAGGGGGACCATTCCCTGCCAGATTCTCTGAGGCCTGAACCAGAGGGTTGAATTAAAACTGATGTGGGTGGGAAGAAGGACTTCCTGCAGAATAGTGAGGTGAGGGCTTTGGGTGGGTCTAGGAAGATCCTAATTCTGAAGGATTTTGGAACAAGAGAAGACCTACTGACTAGAAACTCTGGTGTGTGTGTGTGTGTGTGACTTCAGGAGGGTGCAGTTCAGCACCTGGATCCTTTCAGCTTCCTGAGTCCAGATCTTCTTCTTGGACTCCTCCTTTGTCAAATTTATTCTCTAATTTTTTCTTCCCTCCCTAACCCCTCCTTCTGGTGTCTGGGTCAAGTTTGGTTCAGATTTCACCAGAAGCTGTACAAGAGCTCCTGGATGAGCTCTAGAGGCGAGGGAAAGAGGACCTTGGGGAGCCGTGTGTCAACCTGCAGTCTCACTCTTCCCCTCAGCCTTACTATTGGAGTTTCAGAATCTGTGGCTCCAAAATTTCCGTGGTGAGCTCTGGGGCATGGCTTCCCATCTGATTAATCTGTCCCCTTCCCCTAATATTTATTTGTTGAACTGTCACTGAGCACCTACTATACGCTTTGAGTATGGCAGCCAAGAGAAACCAGTCACAGTCAGTGCCACCCAGACACTCACCTCCCATTGTCCCACCTACAGGAGCACTTAAGGTCCACCGGTTGAGGCTGGAGGGACTGGTGAAATGCTGTCCACAGCTCTCCAAGCAAAGTACATGACTGGACTTGCTTTGCCCTAACACCTTGATTGTGTAGGGACATAGGCAGGTTCATAAGTGTTAGCTGGAGACCTTGCCAACCCGAGATGGACAAGTTGTATGACTTTGGACAAGTCACTTACCTCCTTGAGTAGTCATTATCATTCTTCTGTGTCCTCTCTAAGGGGGCTTCCTAATTACCTGCCTCCATCCAAACTCTACTTCCTCTTCTCTACTGGACTTGGGGGAGAGCAGACAAGCTATTCCTGGGTTTGAAGGGAGTGTGGGAGGAGCCTCACAGGGTCATTGTGGTGCTGGTCACTTAATTCCTATTCAAACCAGATTTATGGTGACCTTTTGCACGTGCCAGGTCTTTTGCATATATTATTTTGTTTAATCCTCTTAATAGCCTTATGAGGCCGCTTCATTATCATCTTCACCATTTTACAGAAGAGGAATTGATGCTCTAAAGGAAGTACTTGAACTTTGAGTGTATTGGAATCATCTGGGGTATTGGTTAAAAAATGCATATTCCTGGATGATCCCTTGGGAAATCCTGGTTTAGCAGGTGTTCAGTGAGGTCTGGAATGTAAGTTTTAACACGTCCCGAGGTGATTCCAGTGGGGAGTCTCTAGGCCACATTTTAATAAATACTGATTAAGAGTTAGCCACTTGCCCAAGGGCTCACCGCAGGAAGTGATAGCTTTGAACCTAGGGTTCCAGCCTCTAGCTTGCTGCTTGGGTGCCCTGGGCCCAAGCTGCCTCCTGAGCCTGGGTTTTGCATTGAAAATAGGGCTAGCAGTTGCTTCCCTCCTCCCTCCCTCATAGGCCCATTGTGAGGATAAAATGAGATAATGTAGGAGAAAGGGCTTTTTAAAATGTAGAGCTGGCAGCATTGTTAGTGATTATGCAAATACACGCAAATGAGCACCCGTGGGCGTGGCTGTTCACTTGGGAGGCAGTGCTGGGATGTGCAGTTTCCAGAGGTGGATTGAGAAAGAAACTGGGAGAACTTTGGTGGTGGGCCTTGATCCTTGGGGACAGAGTATTTGGTTGCTGAAGGCCAAGTGACCTGGAAGGTTAAAGTAGAGGGACTCTGTGGGATAGATGGATCCATAGCCCATAGAAGAGGGCTTTCTTTCTTTTGGGGTTGTATGTCCCCAGATTCCAGGGTCTCTGGCCACTGGGACTGACCAGGAGAGGGAAGCCCCAGCTTATGCTTGGGTCCTCAAGGTACCTCTTTGTTCTGTGATCCCTGGTGTGTTCTGGAAGATACTGGCCAGTGGCCCCTTTTGGGCTCATTTGGCTGGGAAAGCCTTGGCGATGTCTGTCTAGCCTCTCTCCACGCCTCCTGATGAAGGTGAGCCAGGGCTGAGCTTTGCTGAAGCTGCCTTCCCTCTTGGCTGTTCCCACGAGCTGCCACTGAGGAGGCCCAGCACCACCCTCAGCTTCTTACCTCCCATTTTTGCTGCCTTTCCTTCTGTCCGCTTTGCTCTTAGACATGCTGGTCAGGACGGGCAGGACTGCGCGCCCTGAGGTGAGAGCTGGCCTCTGATACTTGCTGGCGCTGGCTATTTTGGGCACCCCTATTTCAGAGCTGCGGAGACCCCAGGATTCTAGAGCTGCTTCTGTTCAGGAATGCCATTGTTCAGCCCTCCCCCGGCATCCCTGGGAATTGATGCTAATTTCAGCCTCTGGTCCCTGACTCATCCTCTTTCCCTGACTCATGGGTGACCTTGGGTTTCTGAAGCCCCCTCTCAGTGGGGAATTGTAAGGGCCACCGTGTCACTCTGGTATGGGCTTTAGGTGGGGCAGGGTGAGATTAGGTAAGGGGAAGGAGAGAGTCTTTAGTCACATTTTAAAAATTGCCACCTAGAATCAGAGAGCTTCATTTGCTTCTGACAGCCTGGTCTGGACTTGCCAGATGTCTAAGAAGCCCCTCAGTAAATCACTGATCCCCAGAATTCCTAAGCGCAAAATGTGAGGGGACTGTCCCTTTAGGGAAAGCATCCGGGAAGTGAGATGCCTGGCCTCACCTCACGACTTTTGTCCTGGATGAAGCTTAGGCTGGTCGTAGGCAGGGCATAGGGACAGTAACTGCCAGAGCTGGTGCAAGACTGGGGAGGCAGGGGTTAACCCAGCTTTGTCCTGGTTGATGGATTCTGGAATCATAATCCATTAGCTCTGCCTGCGTGGAGTGAGGCCAGGCGAAAGCATTCAGATTGGTCTTTGTTCTGTGCCTTTGCCATCCCTGCCAGGGACAGAGGGGCTGTGGACATGTTCCCCCCTTCTTGCCTTGACCAAGAGACAATGAAAGAATCCTGGGGGTTATTCTGGTTGCTGTGGATTCTCAGACCTCTCTCCTGGGTGAAATAGCTCTAGGTTATTCAGGTGATCAGAAACTCATCCCCCAAATGTGACCCCAGAGGCTTGTACCTGGCTCGTTTTGCTGGGCCCAGGCAGTTTAAAGAAGAGTTTGCAGGAAGCAGAGGTCAGATGGTAGGCGAGAATGGTAGAGTCAGGAGAGCCTGGGATGAGACTTTGGGGATATATAAACTTCCTACAGGCAGTAGCCAAAGCCCCAGAAGAAAAAAATGACCTGCTATTGTCATTGATGTTAGAATTATTAACAACTTAGGGAAGACTGAAGCGATTTCAGTAAGAGGTGTCCTATTAGAGAGTTTCATGACAAGGTAGCAGTCTCTGAGCGGGTTAACTGTCTCCACACCCTTCTGCAGGCTGCGCTACATGGTGAAGCAGTTGGAGAATGGGGAGGTAAACATTGAGGAGCTGAAGAAGAACCTGGAGTACACAGCGTCTCTGCTGGAGGCTGTCTACATTGACGAGACGCGGTGAGAGACCTACACCACCAGCTAGACCCACGCAGTTCAGTCAGGGAGTAAGAAAGTAAGGAAGAGGCCAGACGGCGGCGCCCGCCTGTAATCCCAGCGGCTCAGGAGGCTGAGGCAGGAGGATCTCGAGTTCAAAGCCAGCCTCAGCAACTTAGTGAGACCCTAAGCAACTCAGTGAGACTCTATCTCTAAATAAAATATAAAAAAGGGCTGGGGATGTGGCTCAGTGGTTAAGTGTCCCTGGGTTCAATCTCTGGTGGAAAAAAAAAAAAAAGCAGAGAAAAGGGTAACAGGGGCAGAGTCAGGGAGAGAGGAGAGGCAGATAGAAAGAGCTCTTGAGAGAGATGACGAGGGAGAGGAAGGGGCAGATGCAGAGACAGAGGGGGCTAGAGGTGTAACTCAGTGGTAGAGCGCTTGCCTGGCATTTATGGGGCAGAGAGAGAAAGAGGGAGAGAATGCTCCAGAGTTGGAAGAGACCTTCAAGTTCATCCGACTCTAACCTTCCCAGTGTGGAATACTTCTCTGGGCCTGCGTGGCCCACTTTGGGAGCCACTGATTCCGTGTGGCTCTCGAGCTCTTGAAATGCGGCCAGGATACTTGCTATACACATGTAAGTTACATGCTGGTTTTCAAAGACTTAGAAAGACTGTAAAACGTGTCCTTCATGTATGTCATAGGGATTCCCATTGAAGTGATTATTTTGGAGGTATTAGCTTAAATCAAATTTGTCATTAAAACAAATTTCACTGTTTTCTTTTTACCCTCTTAATGTAGCTACTAGAAATTAAAAACTTCACATATGCAGCTTGCAGCTTGGTTCTTCGGGCTGTGTGGCTGGGTAGCATGCTTGGCCGATGACCTCGCAGGGCCGGCTTGAACTCTGCCGTGGTCGGGGTGCTTACTACCCCACACAGTGAGCTGCTTCCCTGCTGGAGATGCCAGACAGTGATACAGAAAAAAAAGATGGAGCAAAAGAAAGGAAAGGGTGGGCAGAGGCAGAGTGAGCTGGCATGGTACTCAGCGTGGGGTGGCGGGTGCAGGGTCTCTAGCTGTGGCAGCGCCTGTCTCTCCTCTGTGACCCCCCCCCCCCTCTGGGCTGCAGGCAAATCTTGGACACAGAAGATGAGCTTCAGGAGCTGCGGTCGGATGCTGTGCCTTCGGAGGTGCGGGACTGGCTGGCTTCCACGTTCACCCAGCAGACCCGAGCCAAAGGCCGCCGAGCGGAGGAGAAGCCCAAGTTCCGAAGCATCGTGCATGCTGTGCAGGCTGGAATCTTCGTGGAGCGGTGAGGTTTGCCCACACCCAGTCTCCCTTTCCCTCCAGCTCTGCCCTGCTTTCCCAGCTCTCCTGGTCTTTTCTGAGCCCACCAGCCGCATGACCCCACATGCTCATGGCTCACCCCCATGGCTCCACCCCGCCAGGTCCCTACTCCCCCGACTTCACAACGGGGCATCTTTTCACTGTTCTCTCTTAGGATGTTCCGGAGAACATATACCTCCGTGGGTCCCACCTATTCCACTGCAGTCCACAACTGTCTCAAGGTGATCCTTGGGTTTTGGGGAAAGAGAGAGTTAGGGGTTGAAATAGCCACTGGGACTTCCAGATTCTGTTTATGATGTGATTTTACCTTCCCTTTTATTGTTCCCATGTTCCTCAAGACAACGTTTGCCTACTCCAGAGGCAAACCCTTGCCTTTCTTCCTCTTCCACACTGTGAGCTATCTGGGAAGAAAGGGTTCATTTGTTTTCCTGCTTCCTAATTTTCTGTAATCTTGGGGAAGTCCTCCTTGAAGTCTAACTTCAAGCCTTGTTACTGCAAGGAAGCTCCCCAAAGGGAGCTTCCCTGCCTAGTCCATTTTTTCTCCACAGAACCTGGACCTCTGGTGCTTCAATGTCTTTTCCTTGAACCGGGCAGCAGATGACCATGCCCTGAGGACCATTGTTTTTGAGTTGCTGACTCGACATAACCTCATCAGTCGCTTCAAGGTTGGGCAGGATTCTCTACTGCTCTCATTCTTGTTCTGAAAGATTCCCAGCCAGTAGATTCCACAGGCTGCCCCATTCGGTCTCAGTGCCAGGGCAGCCTCCCAGGCCAGCCTTTCCTGCCTTTGTATAGTCCCAGCCTCTGACCTCCCTGATTGCTTCCAGCCGAGGACTCCAGGTGTGCACCTGTCTGGCCTGGGATTCTGCCTCCCTCCCTGCAGGTCTGGATGGCACTCACCTCCCTTTTGGCTCCTGTCTGTGACTCTGGGGGCCTAGAGTGCAGATGCTGTCAGCGGGTGTCCTTTGGGACTACAGTCTCTTTTGTTTCCTGGGCAGGAAGAGGGGACATGTTTGGCTACCCCTTCCCTTGCCCCCCAGCGCCAGCCTCTGTGTGAGGGATTTTGTGGAGAGGGCCGGGTCTCGGCAGGGCTGGCGTGGAGCCCTGTGGGCGGGAGGGTGTGTGAGCTCCATTTACTCTTCAGCTTGACTGGCCAGGAAGAATGATCTGGGATTCAAGGCTTCTCCAGATCCTGTGCTAGGAGGGAATAAAGACCAGGAAAAGGCACTTCCACATGGAAGAGCCACATGTGGCAGTGGGTGTGAGGGTTGAAGAATGACCGCAGGGGGCGGGGAGGTTCCTGGTGGGCAAGCGGGCGCAGCCATGGAGGCTGAAGGTGGAGGGAGATGCCTGTGTTCCCAGCCACTGCCATAGAGAGGCCCAGTCCGCGGCGTCCAGGTGGAGGATCCCCTCCCAGCCGGGCTCTGGAAGTCCACCGTGGCCATCCTCGCCCTCTCACTGCAATGGACCACAGTCCTCATGGTCCATGGGAGCCTTTCCTGGACTCTCCAGTCCTCCCCTCCCAACAATTCCCAAGAGTTTCCAAAATTTTCCCGTGGTGCTCCGCTGAGACATTAGCGCTTTCCTGCGGCCTGTCCTGCAGTTTCATGATCTTCCCTCCAGCTCTTCTGTCCCTGTCCCCGTCCTCATGACAGAGAACAGCAGGGTCCTTTCCCCAGCTCCACACTGGTTCACGACACACGTCAGACACCAGCTTTTCCCAACTCTGTCTCCTTACCTGGAAGGCCTGGGTTTGGGGGACCCCAGGGCTGGGTTAGGCTGGCCCCATCTGCCTGCTCCGAGGCAGCCTGTGTGTGTGTGTGTGTGTGTGTGTGTGTGTGTGTGTGTGTGGCTCACACACTATTGTTTGCCGGGCAGCACCTCCATCTTCAGTTTCCCCTTCTCTTCCTGGGCACCCAGCCCCTCCTTGCTCCTCTCTTTCCCTTCCCTTCCCTCCAGGGATGTCATGGCAACGCAAAAGCAAGGGCAGTTGTCATAGCAACAGTCCTTTAAAATTCCCTGAATTTGGGGCACAGCCCTCCAGGGGTAGGGGAGGGGGATGTAGGGTCTGACTAGTGGCGTGTCTTCTGCCTCACTCTGCACTTTATAGCTCATCTCTACAGAAGCTTCCCAAAGTGCGGAACCTTGGTCCCTTGCAGCCTAGGAGATCCAGGGACAGGGGAGACACCAGCTCTGCCCCCTGGAGCCTTGAGCCTTTTGAAGGAGGCAGACACACCCTAGGGCACATATAGAGACAGGGCCAGAAATGTGTGTGCGTGCGGGCGGTGGGGGGACTGTTGGGTGGAGGTCGGTGACTGTGGTGGGGAGGTGGCCAGGGAGGGCTTCTTAGAGTGGAGGGCGAGCCACATCTGCTGGCTGGGTGCGTCCTCTCTCGGTCATCTTTATTCCCCTGCTTCTGAGCCTTTTCCCATGGTACTGGATTTAGGGATGGGGCTGTGTGGTTGGAAGGCAGGAGGGAAGCTTTCTTTCCTTTTCTTAAAAATCTCCAAGGAAATAATAATTATAGCAACTCTTTAGAGAGCACTTACTAAGTGCCTTGTACTTATCTCATTAAATTCCAGGTAGGTGGTATTAACTTCGTTCTGCAATTAAGTATCCAAGGCACAGGAAGGCATGTGGCTTGCCCAAGGTCACACAGCTAGCATGAGATAGGAACCGGGATATGAGCCCAGGTTCAGCTGGCTGTAGCCCCTGCTCTCTCCCCATGCCATGCTGCCTTCTAAAGGACAATGGGCTTGCTTGTTGCTGCCATTCCTGCAGATCCTCAATATTTCTCCATGTCCTCCCTCCTACCACAGATTCCCACTGTGTTTTTGATGAGTTTCCTGGAGGCCTTGGAGACAGGCTATGGGAAATACAAGAACCCTTACCACAACCAGATCCATGCGGCTGACGTCACCCAGACAGTGCACTGCTTCCTGCTCCGCACAGGGATGGTGGTAGGTGCCTGGAGAGCACATTCCCATGGCTCAGGGTCACGGCGTCAGCCCTGTGAGTCTAGCTTATCCTCCAGTTCCATGTTCCCCTCTCTGCTTCTGCCCCTTTGGCATCCCAAAGCCTGTACAGAGTCAAATTGAATGAACTCACGCTAGAGAATTCCCAGAGAGAGCAAAACTTCACGGTAGTGTTGGGGACATGCGGGATGTAGTAGGATTGTTGCAGGTTGGGATGGAGAAGGGTCCTTGGCCCTTCCAGGAGCTAAGGTACCTAGCTGCATCCACCTGAGAGCTGACCTTGAAGATGGAAGACGACTGAGTGGTCTACCTTTGGGCAGTGACTGGCGCGGCCACCTTCTCTCCTCCTCTCTCTTCCCCCCAGCACTGCCTGTCAGAGATTGAGGTCTTGGCCATCGTCTTTGCCGCAGCTATTCACGACTATGAGCACACAGGCACAACCAACAGCTTCCACATCCAGACCAAGTACGGGGCGGCACGTGGCAGGGCAGGCGGGCCGAGTGGGGGAGGGGAGGTGGCCAGGGTTCCCCTCACAGAGGGCTGGACAGGACGACCTTGGCTCTGCAGGTCAGAATGTGCCATCCTGTACAACGATCGCTCCGTGCTGGAGAATCACCACATCAGTTCTGTCTTCCGCATGATGCAGGATGACGAGATGAACATTTTCATCAACCTCACCAAGGACGAGTTTGTGTGAGCAGAAGCCACCCCTGTCCTCCTCAGAGACCCTCAGCCCAGCCTCTTCTCCCACTTCCTGGACCTCCTGTGCAGCCGGAGAGCCCATCACTTCTTTTTTCTGTTCATGTAGAGAGCTGCGGGCCCTGGTCATCGAGATGGTGTTGGCCACAGACATGTCCTGCCATTTCCAGCAAGTGAAGTCCATGAAGACAGCCTTGCAGCAGCTGGAGAGGTGGCGCGTGGTGGGGTGTGGCCGGCGCCAGGCCAGGGGGCGGGGCGTGTGAATTGGGGTGTGCGCCGGGAGGCTGGTGTGTTCAGTCTTTACCTGGGTGTGGAGACTCCCCTGGCTCCAGACATCTACCTGTGCCAATCCCTGTATGTGCATGTGACATGGGTGAGTGTGGCCTGGGGTTTGCGTGCGGCTGGTCACCTGACCTGCTGGAGGGCACTTGACCAGGAGTCGGAGAGGGGTCTTCCCCTGTGGCCTCAGGATGGGCTTAACTCCACAGTGTTGGGAAACTCAACCCTTCTGGGCTCCCGGGTCCTTATGGGTGAAGTGGCGAAAATGATATGCCTCTCTCCACAACTGGCTTGCCACTAGCTACTGCTCCAATAGGGCCATTGAGAGAGTCATGTGAGGTTAAAAGAAAGAACCTCAAAACAGGACACACCAAATGCCATAATTACATCTAGTGCTGCTTAGAAGTGGGGAGTATCTAAATGTAAAGGAGAACAGAATATGTTTGTGTGTGCCCTGAACGTGTGCGCTTATCTCTGTGTATGGTCTGTGTGGGAGAGTGTACAGTGTCACAGCGGGTCATTGTCGGGGGTATGATAATAATAATGATTATCACTATAAATAACATTGACTGAGCACTTATTATGTGCCAGACACTCTTCTAAATACTTATTTGTTGTATGTCATTTAATTCTTAGAACAACTCAACATGTGGTAGAGTTGTTATTTTCATTTTAGAGTTGAGGAAAATGAAATATGGAAATTTTAAGTAACTGGCTCAGTGGCACTCAGCTAGTGGGTGGTAGGTTTGGGGGATTCAAACCCATGCCCTCTGATCCTAGGAGTCTGGCTTCCCACTCCTAACCTATGCTGCTACCTGTACACATATAGGTGTGTGTGTGTGTGTGTGTGTGTGTGTGTGTGTGAGTGCATGCGCGTGCATGTGTGTGCCCAGGTGCATGTGTGTGCATGCGCGTGTATTTGTGTGTGCGTGTGCAGCTCTGGTGTTTGGACTTGTGTGAAGGGATGCGCTTGGATGGTCTGAGAGAGGGCACCGGGCTGGGAACGGCTCAGATTTCCTTTCCCCAAAGGATCAGTTTCCCTTTCCTTGACACCTGCCCCAACCAGGATCGACAAGTCCAAGGCCCTGTCTCTTCTGCTCCATGCTGCTGACATCAGCCATCCAACCAAGCAGTGGTCAGTCCACAGCCGCTGGACCAAGGCCCTCATGGAGGAATTCTTCCGCCAGGTAGAGTGGCAGGTTCAAGGCACAGACTCCTCTGCACCCACAAGAGCCCCTGCCGTGCCAGCTGTGCACCAGTCTGGTGGGTCTGAGGCTCCCTCTCCAAGCTTCCCCACCCTGTCCTCTCCCCGCAGGGAGACAAGGAGGCAGAGCTGGGCCTGCCCTTTTCACCACTCTGCGATCGCACGTCCACTCTGGTGGCCCAGTCTCAGATCGGTGAGTGACTTGCTACGGGCTAGGGGAGCCGTAGTGGGGGTAAAGGGTGCTGTGTGGGCCTGGGACAAGATTTCTTCAAGTCCCTAACACCCCAGACCACTCTTCCTGCAGAGGCAAGGCTGCTCCCTGTGCTAGGGCACGGGGTTCCACAGTGGGAGGCCAGGGGCTGCATGGCAGGAGCCCTGGGCTCACAAAGACGTCGTCCTAAAGTCCGTCCCCACTGGGAATGTTCCAGGTTACCTCTCCACTCTGTCCCACTCACAGCCGGGGTGGAGGGGTCACAGGCATGTCAGCTGTGCCCTCCGCCACGCCCTCCAGGTAAGTCACCTCTACTGCCTTACCCGCCTCCCTACAGGTTTCATCGACTTCATTGTGGAGCCCACGTTCTCTGTGCTGACCGACGTGGCAGAGAAGAGTGTCCAGCCCCTATCAGATGAGGACTCCAAGTCTAAAAACCAGCCCAGGTGAGGGGGCTGGAGTGACCAGGTCTCCTGGTTCTGGGGGAGGGACTTTGGATCATGGAGGACCAATTCCTGGGGAGGAGGTCCAGCCAGGGGGCTGTGGAGAGGTGGCTTACTCTAAGCTTGGGGCCCCTCTGCTGCTTGTCACGCAGCAAGGGTGGAAGGATGGGGTGGGGGCGGGGCCTGGACTGCTCCTCTGTGCCTCACCACGTTTTGGCTTCCTCCGTTGGTGGTCTTCATTGCCTTTCCAATAATCTTTGTTTCCAAAGAGAAGGTGTGGAGAGGGAGGGGTGAAACTGGGGGGTAAGGGACAGGGACTTGCAGAGTGTCTAGCAGAGGAAAGAGGACCTGGCTTCTAGGCCGCCTCCGCTCCGCCGCCGGCCCTGAAGCTGGTGCTGGAGTGGGCGTGCTCTAACTTCTGGAAGGGGATCGGTCCTGTTTCTAGCTTCCAGTGGCGCCAGCCTTCTCTAGATGTGGATGTGGGAGACCCCAACCCTGATGTGGTCAGCTTCCGCGCCACCTGGACCAAGTACATTCAGGAGAACAAACAGAAGTGGAAGGAACGGGCAGCGAGTGGTGGGTGCTGCGTGCGGGGTGAGCCTGTCTGGGTGGCTAACCAGCAGCAGCAGGTCTGGGCTTTCTTAAACCCCAGGGCAACTCTGACCCCCTAGAGTTGGGAAAGGAGCCAATTAGACTAAAGCTAGGTCACAGGGAAGATTGACTAGCTGAAGGGCCTGGTTCTAGATGGATGTGTGCCTCTGTAGATTTATTTGGGTAACTTGGTGGCTTTGGCTTTTCCTCCTGCGGTGGGAGTTGGGAGTTTTGGCCGGACTTGGGAGGAGCTTCCGGGGAGGATGGGTAGGATGGAGCTCGGCTGGGAGGCAGGGCACTGGATGAGAAGTTCCTATTTTTTTTTTTTTTTTTAATACTCTCCTTCATATTCTTTCTTCTCAGGAAAAAATACTTCTTGGTCTAACTTCGACTTCCTTTGCACCCCTCTGCAGGCATCACCAACCAGATGTCCATTGATGAGCTGTCCCCCTGCGAAGAAGAGGCCCCACCCTCCCCCGCAGAAGATGAACACAACCAGAACGGGAATCTGGACTAGCCGGCGCTGGCCCAGGTGAGCGGCCCAGGTGAGCTGGTGGAGGAGAAAGGGAGAGCCACATCAACACGGCCTCTTGGATGGGTCATTTCTGGGTGCCAGGGGATGTGAGGTTCTCCTGTTTTCCTTTCAGGCAGTAAAGTGGAGGAGGTAAAGGCACAGGGCAAGGGTTGGGGACGGGAAACCCTTCTACCCTCTGGGTCCCACAGTCCCTGCAGGAAGGAAGGACAGAAGCAGAGGGTGGTCCCTGCACCAGGCTTTGTGAGGGTTAGGGACAGGCTTGGTGAGGTCAGGTGAATGCCACTTCCATTTCAGCGCAGCTCATGCCCTTGGCTGGCTCACTTCTGAAGGGCATTTTTGCACAACTGTACTTGGGACCAGTGGGGATCTGGTAGGACCCAGATCTGGCAGGATGGGCTGGAGATGAAGGCAAAGACCCCAGCACTGAAGCTTCTCCCTCTCTCCCCAGGTCCTCCCTGAGTTTGCAGTGTTTGATGTCATTAGCACACCATCCATCGGGACTGGCTCCCCCATCTGCTCCCAGGGAGCATGGAGGTCGCGGAAGAGACAACCCACCCGAAGGCCAAACACCAGAGATTGTGGGGCTGGGGGAAGGGCCCCTCCCCACCTGACACCTACTGGGGCGCACTTTAATTTCCCGGCAGCAAGACTGGGGAACTTCAGGCTCCCAGTGGTCACTGTGCCCGTCCCCCTGCCTCTGGGCTCCCCTCATGACCAGATAGCTACCTGGAAGAGGGGAGCTTCCTGGAGGCTTCCCAGGGCCTAGAGGGGAGGGTCAGAGATGCCAGCCCCCTGGGACCTCCCCCATCCTTTTTGCCTCCAAGTTTCTAAGCAATACATTTTGGGGGTTCCCTCAGCCCCCCACCCCAGATCTTAGCTGGCAGGTCTGGGTTCCCCTTCTCCTCCCATGGGAAGGGCTGGAATAGGATAAAAAGCTGGGGGTTTTCAAAGCCCTATGTGCAGGAAGGGGAGGGGTTTCCTCGGGGCTTGGTCCCTGAGATGGACAGGGGTGGGTGGGCATCCTCCTCACCCCACACTTGCACTGCTTGGGCCCCATCTCTTGCCCGACTCCCTGGGCTCCTCTCTCCCATCCCCAAATGACTGGGGGAGGAGAGCAACCATTGGGCCAGGGTCTGAGGGGAGGCCTGTCCTGAGGGCCTCGAGAGCTGGGGCTTGTTACCTGCTCTGGCCAAGTCTTGAGCCCTTTGCCTCCTTCCTGTCCCCTGGGGCTAGGAGGCTCCCATCCGACCAATGTCTGTAAAGTGCTTTGAGGTCTCCACAGCAAAGCACCTTCAGGGTGTATTTTATGAGCACAGGCAGGAGAGTCCAGCTGGGTTGGGGTCCAGGGTGTGGGGGGAGGGTGAGCTATAATCCAGTAATCCTGTGTTACTAACAGAGAGGGTCCCTCCCCTCCCTCCATCTCCCAGAACTGGCCCAGCTGCAGGCACCAAAAGACCCCTTCCCTGGGACCTTGGTGGGTAGAAGGCAGATGGTGGGGGTGGGGGTGGAGTCAGGGCCACTGCTGTCATAACCTCTGGGGAGAGCCCAGCCAGGCCCGGTGCCCCTTCCTCTCCTCAGGCTCCTCTCCACTCCACCTGGCCCCAGGAAAGGCCAGTCCAGGTGACTGCCTCCTCCTTTCTTGTAAATACCAACCATGCATTTGTACAGTGGACCCTGTTCTTGTGAAATCCATATTCATGGTCCCTCAGACCTGCTACCCTGAAACTTTCCCTTTCTACCCCACCGTGAGTGGGGCAGAGACGCATGTGACTCACCCCTGCCCTTGGTCTCCCCGGCCCCTGCATAGCCAGAGATCAATAAAGAAGGGAGACTGGGCCTGGCTGTGTCTGTGTTCACGGGGTGGAAGTTGGTCAAGCTTTGTCATGTGCCCTGTTTTAAGCTGGATGGGACGCTGGTGTGGTGTGCCCCCAGTATGTGAGCTGAGGTCCAGAGGCACAGGAGGGCCTGCAGGGGCGGAGCTTACACCTCTGCACAACACTGCTGCTTCAGCAGGAGGGTGAAAGAATGATCATCTCCCCTCTTTTTCATCTCCACTACCTGGGAAAATCAGTCGGTGGCAGGAGAGGCCTGGCTGTGGGATCAGAGGACATTTCTTCACCTATGCTTGGTTTTTGTCTAACTCTGGCCCCTCAGTACCTAGCACAAGGGAGAGATGATTCTTCAGTTCTCTGCAAGGGCCTCTCTATCCATCTTTGTTAATGGGTTGGAATAAGAGCCTGTGGTCTCACTGCTGGAGGAGGGACACATCAATTAATACCTCTCTACCATGAGCTAAGGGCCAGGGTGCATTTCCCCTTTTGTCCAGCAGATGGCGCATGCAACATAGTCACATCTGGGCGAGGGCACAGGCTTTAGGGCTCCATGCCTTCCAGGGGCAGGGCACCCCTGCCAGGTGGGACAGTCTTTCCTCGGTGAGAAAGAAGAACCTGGGGCTATCCTTCCTTATTGGGATCCTGGAAGGTACTCCTTGTACCTGATATGCTTTCTTTCCCCACATCAAATCCAGGGGAAGGAGTCCCTTCTCAAGGCTTCTGCCCAGTGTCTGTCACCCAGAGGCAGCAGGTGAAGTGGTGGGGGTTGTAGGAGGACAGATAGGAGGGGAGGGAGAAGGATTCTCCAAGCCTGGAAAGAAGGAAAGTGCCAAGGACCTAACACCAAATTTATCACTTTTTAAAAACAAGAGATTTTCCCCAAAAGTGAAGAAATAAGAAACATCCAGTGTCCATGCATTCTCAAACTGTGGTTGTGGGTTCAGGATACCTCCTCCTCTTAGACCTGTTGAGGGGGAAAGGGCAGAGAGGGAAGGTGACTGTGGGACCAGAGGGTCATCTTGTCCCCTCTGGTCCACCCAAACATCCACTTCTCAGGAAGCTAGCTCTGGTGTCACAAGTCTCTGTCCCTTGCCAGAGGGTTATCTCAGCAATGCCTCCACCTTCAGGCAGGGCCACTGTCCACTCAGCGTGGGCAGGTGACAGCCTCTCTTTAGGTTCCAAATGCCCTTTATGAAAAAAATCCATGATCTACTTTTATTACCTGTTCCAGGAACCAAAAGTCCTACACAAAGTCTAACTGCAGTCCCTCCTGTTGCAGCTTAATCTCATTTCTCTTCTTTGTCTGTCAGAGGAGATGCAAGTCCTTTTGCCCTAAAGGACAACTTTTCAGTGACAGAAGCTGGTCCTTTGCTTCCCCTTTCTCTGATTCCAGATATGAACCCCTTGCTCTTATTCACACAGCCTGCTCTCCTGTAGGCCTGGTGGCCCTGCCCTGGGCTCTTACCGAGTTGGCTCCCTGGGAATCCAAAGGTGGTATATGGGTGGAGGGTTCCTCTGTGCTGGGTTCCTCACTGCAACGCTCCTGAGTTTTAGGGATGGATTCTGCAGGCTCTAAAGAGGGGAAATGGGAGGTGGGAGGGTAAGGCAGCGTTTATAGAGGCCTTGGAGAGAAGGGACTTCTGCTCTCTCACTGCATCCTCTGGCCCAGTGATCCCCAAGAGGGGCACAAGACCATGTTGGGAAAGACCAAATGGGTTTCTGTAATCATAATTACTACTATAGGTTCACTATTTATTGGTGTTTTTTTTTTTTTTTTTGAGATAGGGTCTTGCTAATTTGCTTAGGGCCTCACTAAGTTGCTGAGGCTGGCTTTGAACTTGCAATCCTCCTGTCTCAGCCTCCTAGGTCACTGGGATTATAGGCGCGCACCACTGCATCACATTCTGTACCCCAACTGTTAAAAACTTTTTTGTAGAGTTTGGTTTTTCAATTTCTGAGCGTGGACTAAAAAAAAAAACAAAAAACAAAAAACAAAAAACAGTGAACTTGGTGTGGTGATGCTTGTCTGTGATCCCCAGCAACTGGGGAGGCTGAGGCAAGAGGATCACAAGTTTAAGGGCAGGCTCAGCAATTTAGGGAGGCCCAAGCAACTTAGTGAGATCCTGTCTTAAAATAAAAAATAAAAAAGGGCGGGGGATGTAGCTTAGTGGTAAAGTGGCCCCTGGGTTAAACCCCAGTACCAAAAAAAAAAAAAAAAAAAAAAAGTGGTGATACAACCTTAAAATGTAGCTAAAGTTGACCTGAATTGATATGAGGCTATTTTAGTTTTTATTTATTCCACTTAGTGAGACCATTCTTTGGATTGTACAATATTAATGCATTGATTACAGGATATTGTATAACATATAGTATATATACATATGCTATATCACTTTCATAAAATTGGAAAAATTCTGAATTCTGAAATTCATGTGGGATGAGGGACTGTGGATGTGGATTAACACCACTGCCACCAGATGCCATTTATTGCATGCTTTGGATGCATGCTAAGAATCAGACTCATTTCAATATTTGCAAACAACCCAATGGAATAGGCACCGTCATTATCACAGTATCATTTTACGAACTGAAGTGAAGTTGCTCAAGGTCTCCCAGCTGGTAAAGTGGCAAGTGACAGCCAGGATTCTAGCCTGTGAGTGCTGTTCCTATTGTGTGTTCCATACAGCCACAGTAGGGACCTCTGGGGTCCAACGTGGGAGGACTCAGGGTCATACAGTAAGAAAAGGTGAGAATTCAAATACATGCAATGCGTGGACAGACATCCATAGCCCTGGGATATGGACAGAGCCCTCCCAGGTACCAATATTTTCCCTTCCCCCAGTGGGTGAGGTGTGTCTCCTGCTTGGCTGGGGAACAGGATGCTTGGGGCCCCCCCTGGCCTGCACGTACTTTGTGCTGTCCCAGAGGTGCCCAGCCGTGACTCTGCTCCTGTGTCTGTGATCCCAGCGGGGTAGGACTCCTGGGTCCCTGTGCTCTCAGCAGCTCCCTCAGGCTCTTCTCCTTGCTTCTGTTGCCCCAGGTGATGTTCAACCATTGTCTGGAGCTCTGGGGGCACAGAGGAAGGGAGGGGGCATTAGATATGACTGCCCAGGACTCCCTTATGGCCCCCAATCCAACAGCCCACTTGCGGGTCAGTGACACAGTGCTGGGTATTTGCATTTTTCCATTCCCTGAGATCTGAACAAGGAGGGGACACTAGCCGGGCAATAGAGAAATGCAAGCTAGAATACTGCAAGTACTTCTCCAAAGGTAAAGGAGGTGCAGGGGGAGAGCTTTAAGGACCACGAGACAGATACTCCTAGCTTGCCGGGCTGTGTGGTCTCCCCTGGGGCAGGAGAAAAGACTCAATTTGGATTCAGGAAATAATCTGAGTACCTTCTTTGTGCTGTGCTCTATGCTGATGAGTTCACATATATTATTTATCTGCCATACTGAGGTGGCATTCAGAGTTGGATAGGTTAAGCAGTTTCTCTAAGGTCACCCGCTAGATGGTGGCAGAGCGAGGGTCCAGGCCCAGGACACCTAGCAACAGCTCCATTCTAATTAAAATAGATTCAGTGACCTCTCAAGGGCTCCTTCCAAGGGGTCATTGAGTCTGCTCCGGAGTTTCAGGCATAGAGGGGCAAAGAGGGATGGAAGGGTCTGCCGAACCTTTCATTGTGGGTGTGGTCCTTGTCATCTTCTTCCGTTGCCGTGGAGACATTGCCAAAGTGGACTATGAAGGACACAGAGCACAGGGGGGTGTCAGCCCTTTCCACCCTCCGCCTCTGCCTTGCCATGCTTTTGGACTGCAGACCGGGCGAGGTATAGGCTTCAGCTGCTTCTACCATGGTGAGCAAGACACTGTGTGTGTGTATGTGTGCAGGGCCATGGGTACAGGTCCACTTGGGCACTTTTGGGGGAGTGCAGGGAAGAGGGAGTCAAAAGATTCCATAGGTTTTTTTTTTTTTTTTTTTTTAAGTGCTGGGGACTGAATTCAGGGTCTTGCACATGCTAGGCAAGCACTCCACCCCTGAGCCACATCCTAAGCAAGATCAAGAGTATTAGGGTTTTGAGGAATAATCCGCTAATGCCTCCGTGAGTTCTTCGGGCTGGGCTTATTGGGTGGGGCCAGCTCACCTTGAGAAGTGGGTTGGGGATCCGATCTTCATCTATCTCTGAGAGGAGTAAAGAAAAGGAAAAGATGATATGGACAGGAAATCCAGGGAACCCCCGAAGATCTGATATCTAAGAGGAAGGGACTCTGCAATCATCTCCTTCCTGATCTGCCCCCAGGAAATTGGTCTGCTCCCTCTAGCTCCCTTCCTGCCTGGCTGGCTCTGTCCTGTGCATCTAGTCCTATCCTTGACCCTGTGATCCATCTGTGCCTACATTCTTGCCTTGGCCCTTGTGGTTCCCCAAGGCAGGATGGTCTTCTTGCTTTTTTTTCTCCCTCTGAAGTATCCATACCTCTTTCTCCTTCCAACTATTCCCCTAACCCAAGGCCAGAACTGAGCCCTACATGGGAGGACAGAACCATAGAGAACAGTGAATTTGTTCTGTGTAGGGTCCAGGAAAGTGTAGTCATTTTGGCAGCTGGAGGGAAGCTGGAGACCCCAGCATCCTGAATTCTAGGCAGGCTCATTAGCTTAGTCACCATTTCTCCACTCCTTTGTCAATTTCCCTTGACATTCTTTGAGACCTTGCTCTCTCCCTAGACCTTGATGAGGACACTGGTGACCAGAATCCCAGCTGCTCCCTGGGTTGTTTCTAACCTTCCCCTTCCCCTCTAGGGGCCGTGAAGATAGCTGATGGAGGCAGGCCCTCCCTGTCACAGCTGTCACTGCCTCTGGGGGTGGGGGCAGCAGCATCTCAGTTGCTGGAGAAACCTGGAAGGCTGTTGCCACAGCAACCGGCACTCAGTTGACCATCCCAATTCCTGGGGGGCTTAGGAACCAGGTGGTCCCCCTCTCCTTCCTAGCACTGTTCCATCTTTCCTACAGCAAAAGAAATCCTGCTTGTCCAGCCACCACTTCCCTGTCTTCAGGTTGAGGAGATCCCTGATTCCTCCCATCTGTCTTCTGCCTAGCACCCATCTGCTCTCTTTGGGACCCTGCTATCTGCAATGGCTCCTACTCCCTCCAGTGACCCATCCCCTGGTTTACCTGGGGATGACTGGTCACTGGTCAGCACAAGGGTGGCTGGGGTGGGACGGCGCCTCCGAATCTGGGGGAAGGTGGGAGAGGAGGAAGAGATCAAATACACATGGAAGTATTAAAGCCCATCCAATGCCACTCAGCCACATAGTGTGGGCCAGTCCATTGAACATAACTCAAAAGTGCCATTTTATACTGACCCACTATCCTAGGGCGACATCCTTGGACCCATCCCTCTCCTTTGGGGAGAGCTACTCTTGACAACCCAAAAGACCACCTCCACTCCCTACAAACCCCCTGGCCCCTTGTCTATCTCTCCATCTCCCCCTGGTCCTGCCCCAGCTCTCCAGCTCAGCAGCTTTATCTGCTCTAACGCATCGATCTCTGGCCGGCTGTCCTTCCGTCCATCCTGGATCAATGGTCAGAAATAACCTGAGAGGGCAGAGGGCTTTCCCTCAGCCTACCAGCCTACACCCCAAGCAGACATTAACCATTTGGGCACCAGCACCTGCAGGGAACATGCCTCAAGCCAGCACAGTCTGGGAGAACAGCTCAAAGAGGCATGGTGTGAATGTGCATGTCCCCTGGCAGTGAAATCCTACATAGGACCTAGTCAAAAGCCAGAGGTTAGCTGAAAAATCCTATCCTGGGTTCCAGGTCCCATTCTAAGATAAAAACATATAAAGTTGATTGACTGCCAGGGCTCTGAGTGCCCTGTCCCCAACCCTACCACCCACTGCTGTACTTTTGTCATGTTGCCAATAAAGTTGATAGTTGTTGAAGCCAGTCCAAGGACTCCTGGGATGTGTAGTTTTTCCCCTTCTTGGGATGTTTTAGAGGGTTTAAAGAGAATGAAATAATGGGGGTTGAAGACCCCACAGCTCTCTGCCAGGGTAGCAGTGGGCAGGAAAGGCTAATGGGGTTGGGAAAGGGGTTAAAATTATTCAGGTCTGAGAGGAGTGGGGTGAAGACACTGAATGAACAAGTTCCTAACTTTGTGAGTCCCTTATTCAGTATTGTCACCTCTGGCAGTGAAGGCTGGTAGAGGGGGTGGTGGAACACTGCCCTTCTCTATGTCTAGAAAGTGGGTACTGGCTGCAGTAAGAGAGGCTGCTTAGTCCGAGAGGGGACTTTCCCCCAAGAAAAGGCAGCAAGCACAGAATGGGGGTCTGGGGAAAGGCATCGTTCCACAAGAACATAGTGGCATCTGTTTTTAGTGACATTTCAAGGTCCCTGGCAGCTTGAGTCCTGTGTGTGTGTGTACACATGCATGCCCCACACAAACATTAACTGTGAGTCTTTTCTGGCTATTCCTGGTGTGATGGGTGGAAGAGAGGTTGCCTGACATTCATGCCTGACGCATGCTTCATGGATGCAGTGGGTGGAGACCATTCCTTTACTAGGAGGGGACTCCTCAATTTCTTTTCTGTTCTGAGGGGGGGCAGAATGGTGGAACAGAAAGCGAGAAGTTGGAGTGGGAATGTGTGGGTGGAGATAATATCCAAATTGGGAGCCCAAGGTGACTTCAAATATGATAAAAATGGCCTTTGAAAGGGGAGCAGGGCTTTGTGGTCTTAGATAGGCCCCTCTTGTTAACCTATTTCCTGGCCTTGGACAAGATTTTGAGGCACTTAGAGTCCTTGAGAACTTTGATATCCTAAGCAGGAGGGAGCAACCAGACTTCTGGAGGCACCTTCCAGGCACCTGAACTATTAGGAAATGAGTAGATGGTCACTTTTCTTTTTTGGTACCTATCTCAAATCCTAGCTCTCAACAGTATGTGATGACTTCCCCTCATGCACTTTCAAACCAGTTATGCTGTGGTTCTGGTAGTTGTGGGCACCCTTCCACCCCCTCCCCCTGGCACTGCATCCTCGGTAACTGAGAACTTGCAACTCCTTTCGCCCTCCCTGTGGGTTTGGCTTAGGCTCTCCTGCCCCATCTGGATCTTTTGCCTCCACACTTGGTAACACAGCAGGAGGGGCTGAGCTGAGATTGCAGGTAGAATTTCAGGCTAAGGAAACACAGATTTCTGAAGATTAGAGAGAAGCAGCTCTCCTTTTCCCTCTGGCTCCTTTGACTGCCTGGTGTTCCTTCCTTGCCCCCCAGGTCCCTGAACCAGCTGGCCTGCCCCCTCCTCCTCCAAACACACACCGACCACACCTGCCTCCTCCAGCACCAAACAGGAGCAGGTGTCAGGCCTGTCTGTGACGGTGGGAGGTGGTGCTGCATGGATCGCTCCCCCCACCTGCCCACGCTCTTGGGTCATTTTTCCTGGGTTAGAAGTTATCTTAACTGGTCCCCTGTCTCTTGGCAGAACAGCCTATTCCCTGACCACAAGGAATGCTCATGCTGGTGGTTCCTCATCCCCCACATCCTCAGGTCTGCAAGGTCTCATCACAGTCCCTCCTGCAGCCCGGCCAGGGAGGAGGGCACTTACTCCACCCTGGCTTGGGGAAGCTAGTTATAGAGAGGTACCCGCCTTTCCCTTCACGTCTGGACCTTATTGTACCCAACCCCTGGGGCAGCAGTAAAGCCTACACACTCCTGCGGGTCCCAAGGGATCCCCAAGTTTTTTGGTAGGGGGCCTAGACAGAGCCTGGCAGCTGGCTGGGGCACAGCATTGACCTTGTGGGAACTGCATACTCTTAGGAATGGGGAGGTCTGGGCACATGGACAGAGAACACAAACAGAGATGGAGCCATGGGCAAATACGCAAGGATCTGGCCAACCCACGGCAGGTAGTAGCCCTCTCCACACACGCTCACTCTCACTGAGACTCACTCGCACACTGCCGCCTCTGCCAGGCTGCGTGAGCTAAAAATAGGCCAGGCCAGGAGGCTGGGCCAGGGCCCTGGACTCCCACCCTCCAGCCAAGGCCTTCACAGTGCCTTGCAGATTGCTCAGCTTGGACCCCGGTCCCCAGGGAGCACCCACCTTTGGCCCACAGTGTCACTCCCTCTATATCATCCCCGCTCCCAAGGGCAGGAGTTGGGAACCAGGACCCACGTGTCCAACCTCGCAGAACAGAGCCTCAAGTCCAAGACCTCGCCAGTCCTCTCGCCCCGTCCCCAGCCCTCTGGGGTCCTCAGCCCGTTTTCCTAGCACTCTCGGGAGCCCGGCAAGGTGCGCCTCCAGTCAGGAGGAGGCAGGGAGAGCGGCTCCTCCTTTCCCAACTCCCACAGCACCAGGCTAGGCTCCCTCCATTACCGACCCCCGCCCTGCCCTCCTCCCGCGCTGCTGCCTGTACCCTTCAGCGGCGCCACCCAGCTCAGAAACTCTGGCGGGGGTTGACTGGGTGGAGGACGCGAGCTTGCTGAAGGGGGGAGGGGTCGTGTCCTCAGACAGGCCCCCTCCCCCAGGGCTGGGGAGGAAGGGAGCCACACTCTCGGGGACAGACATCGCATGGACGCGCGCGTCCTTCGGTTCTTCCCCAAGAAGCACTGATGGGAGATGTGGCTCCGACGGTGGGGGAGGGGGCAGGAGACCCCCAAACTGAGCGCGTTCACCCTCCTAAGGGCGCACTGCCGAGCGAGGACGAGGCAGGGGCCCCGGGTCCCACCAGTCCAGGGGGTCCTCGTCCTTTGCTGGCGAGTCCCCTGCAGCCCCGCCCTGCTCCGCACCTGCTCGGCCGCCTCGGGGTCAAGGTGCGGCTCCAGCAGCGGGACGGTGAACTGGATCTTCCGGGGGCTGTTGTCTTGCTCCATGGCTGGGGCGGCGGCCGCTGGGCCCGCGCTGCGGGAGGAGGCGCGGCGGCGGGACTCGGGGCTGGGGCGGGCAGGCCCCCTCTCCGCTCCGCTCCGGCCCCGGCCCCAGCCCGGCGCGCTCGGCTCCCGGCTCCGGCGCCCGGCTCCCGGCTCAGCGCTCCCGGCTCGCCGCTCCGGGGACTCTGCGGCCGCCGATTGGCTCCGCACCCGCCCCTCCCGGCCCCCTCCCCTCCCCCAGCCCGGAACTTTAACCCCGTCGTGCCTGCGCCGGTGGCTGCGAGGGTCACCGCCTCCGGGCGAGCGAGCCACAACGCGGCCCGGTCACTGTCCTCGTCCACAGGCGGGGCGGATACCCAGGTGTCTTCGGAGTTCAGAGCAGACAGTGAGGGTAGGGAGCGGTAACCCAGAACTTTTTCAAGCTAGGGCAGGTTCTGGGGGTCGGGAAAGTCGAGGGGCGCTGCGGGAGGAGAGGCTGCAAACGCGAAAGATTTCATGTATAACCCAAAGGGCATGGTCGCATAGAGAAAAGATGGAAGGGAATTTAGGCATACAGCAGGAGGGATAAGGGTTAGACTTGGAGAGGAACTTTCCTTTGAGAGGAAAACACGAGCGGAGGTGAACACTTGGAGGGGAAGTGGGGGTTCTAGATCCCTGTCCGGTGTTCACTCAGCGGCAGGGAGAGAGAGCTGAAGACCCCAGAGGGTCTTCGGAGGGAGCGCCTCTCTTCAAGTGCCAAAGGGAGTGGGTGGAGGGCTTGGGGAGAGAGGACCATCTGGGGCTCGGCAGAAGGAGTAATGGGGGTGGGGAGCCGCTAATGCTTGTGAAATAGATTTCACTTTTGGCTTGCTAAATTCTGGGGATCTTAAGTGGGTGAAAGGCTTGCAAGGGGAGAATGCTGAGGGATGGAAAGCAAAACTCCTTTGGTGGGGTGGCTTGTTTACAGGCGGGGTTGGTTTCCAGTTTCATTATTGGCAGAATAATGAAAATGATCTGCTGTAACCGAAGGCATGGAAGTCAGACTATGTGAAGAACTTACTGGTTTGGTGTAGGACCAAGATGCCAATCAATTACAACCAGTGAGGGAGATAGGATATTCATAGGAGCTGGTGTGCCCTGCGCTAGGGACTGGGGATCATTGGACAGCGGGAGGGGAGGTGCTGGGGTTTGGGGAGGGAGGGAGAATGAAGAGGGGGAATTGGGGGGAGAAGGAGGGAGCGGGAGTGATGGAGGAGGGGCAGGGCCCCCCTGCCAGGAGATCCATTTCTTTATAAACTTAAGCCAAGCAACTGGCAAGTTCTTTACAGATTTACAGCTGGGTCTCCTGGGGTGGCATCCCTCCTCTAAGGGGACAGCTTCAGCCCCTAGTGGCCTCCTCTCCTGGCCCCCATTTCACATGGCCCCTTCCCCTCTTACCTCCCAAAATAACCTCCCCTGCCTCCTCCCGTAGCCATATCTCTTTACACATGCCTGGCTCAGTTTTCTCACCGCGAGGCTGGGGGTGTGGGGACCCAGTGGGCCCCAAAGGCTCTGGCCAGCCCAGTGGACCTGCACTTGCATGTTAAGCGACCCCTGTCTTGCTGAGACTTGAGCTCCAGGAGTGCCTCCCCTACCTAGCGGGCACTTGCAGGGGTCCTTTGCCCTGTCAGGGTGGCAGGGCCCACCCGAACAGCTGGTTGGGCTCCCCAGTCCTCCATGTCCCCGGTCTGTGCACCCTACCCCCAAGGACGTGGGGGAGGGGTTGGGGAGGCGCCAGGAGGCAGGGAGGGAGGTGGTGCTGCCCAGCAAGAGCCCATTCACCTCCCCTCCTGCCACACACAGGGCAAGACCACAGGGCCTGAGGCTAGGATCCCCGCACTCCTATCTTTGGGGACCCAGGCCCCTCTCGCTGAGCCTCGATCTCGTGCCTGCCTCACAGCGTGAGCGTCATGTCAGGCACCTGGCACCTGGAGGGGTCCTGGCTTACTGGTAGCTGTGGATTCGGTCCTCTGGTTCTATCCTGGCAGGATGTCCCCTCCCCAGGCTTTCCAGAAGATCCCCCACCGGGTCATCCAGTTTGCCTAGGTCTCTTCCGTGTTCCCTTCTTCCCCTCAGATGTTGGTCTGGTCTTGGAAAGTCCTCTCAAAGTCTCACCCTCATCTTCCCCGTTACCTTCTCAAGCCCCAGACCCCCAGAGCCCCTTGTCCTGAAAGCTACGGGTTGGGAGAGGGGCGGCGAGCGCTCAGGCTTTGGAGAGATGACTGGCGAGGGGTTTCCTGGGAAGAGGGGGTTTGGGAGCAGCTGGTGCTGGGGTGGAGCAGAGGAGGAGAGAGGAGAGGGGGGAAGAGAGCTGGGGGTGGCGGGTGGAGTGTGCCTTTGCTGCCGGGTGGCTGTGTAGGTCTGTCTGTGGAGGTGTGTGTTGTCGCTTTGACCTTTACTTATGCCCAGAGCCCGGTGAATAATTGCTTGAGCGCGCCTGTGGGGTGTGTGGGTGTCGGCAGGCGTGGGTGCTCACACCACCCGGGAGGCGCAGAGGGCCTGCCACCCGCGCTGGGAACCCGTCCTAGCGTGAGTAAGAGTTAGAGCCGCCCTTTGCAGCCCCGGCTGGCGTGTGTCTGAGTGTGCACATCCCGGATGCAGCCACAGCCTGGGCCGCAGAGCAGCAGCTGTTCTATGGCGCACTCTGGGTCCATGAATATTTAAGGTTACAGGGATGTGACTCGGTCATACAGTCACTTAACGGCTCCCACTCTCCCCTGCCCTCTGTGCCTGGCCTCTGGGTTAATGGGGCCACTCTTGGTTGCTCTGGACACGTTTTTGCTTCTACTTTTCTACCCTCCTCACCCCACTAACCTCCTCATGCCTGAATTCTCTCTTTCTTACAACTGGGGCAGGGATTCTTCATATCTTTATTTTACTTTTTGAGGGCAGAGTGGTAGAGAGAGGCGTTGCTGAGCTGGGCCACCTGGGCAGGGATTTGGGTAGCCAGGTTCAGCACCCGCCATGCAATCATGTCCCTGGGTGACATCCACCACCACCCTCCCCACACTGGGCTGTTTCTTCATCTACAAAGGGAGGGGACCAGGTGACCCGCAGATTTCTTCCTGTTTTTGTATCTGTGCTGAGTTAGGGATGTAGTACTCCCTCAGCCAGGAGGTTCCAAAGGACTTTCTCCTGGCCGGGCCAGGGTGGCTGAGGCAGGTCCTGCATGCTGGGCACAGGGGCGCACGCACGTTCTCACACACTGTTCGGAGGAGGTTAGCCTCGAGGCTGCTTTTAAACCCCCAAAGGAGCAATGACCCCATCCAAGGGATCCCCCCTGGAAGCCATATGCTCACACCAGTGTGCTGCTGTTTCTCCAACATTTCTGGAAACTCTCTTGGAATCATCTCTTGTGGCATATGCTCTGAAAATCCTCAGTGGGGAGTACATCTCTGTCCTTTAGGGTGACTACACTTTTGAAAATGACTGAGAGTCTTTGAGGAACAAATCTTGGGGAGAAGGAGGGAGGCCAGGTGGGCCTGGCCTGGAAGAAGCGTGGATGCCCTGCAGAGAGACCGTGCACCCCACAGCGCTTCCCAAGAGAAGTTTCCAGAGATTCTTGTGGGCCCCAGAGGCACCAGAGGTGGAAGCGTGGCCTCTCAGGGTGGATCAGAAGGCCGGTGTCCTCTGACTGTGTGAGGCCCCGCTGGCCTGTGAAAGGGCCATGGCCGCCGTTCTGCCAAGCTTGGGAGCTCACCACCCCTGCAGCTGGCACTCTTGGGAACGGGGCCAGAACTGCTGGTTCAGAGGGGTGCTCATTTCCTAAGTGCTCTGTCTCTTCACCAACCACAATTCCCACTGGTAGAGGTAGAAGAGACTTCAGCCAGTGCAACCCTCCTGGGAGAGAGAAGAAGCAGCGCTCCCAAGGACCAGAGCTACGCCAGCACTTATCCCAGTAAGGTAGATTTGGTGGCTATGGCCAGGCAACGGCTGGACCTGAAGCAGGGTGTGGGCCAGGTGACCTCGTTTTAAATTTATTTTTAGTTGTAGCTGGACACAATATCTTTATCATTTCTTTTTATGTGGTGCTGAGGATTGAACCCAGTGCCTCCCATGTGCTAGGCAAGCGCTGTATCACTGAGCCACAATCTGGGCCCCAAAAGACCTCTTGAAATACATTTTAATCCTCTGATCATCCACAGCCTGGAAGACCCAGTCCCTGGACAACCTCTAGCCAGCCCTCCCCTTCCCAACTCTGTAACAGGGAATTTTTTTCCCAACAAATATCGATCAGGTATTCATATATGCCAGTCATTATGCTAAGCGCTAGGGATACAGTGAATACAGCGGAACACAACACAGATACAGTTTCTATCCAGTGACAGCTCTCAGCCTAGTCAGAGTCAGGGGGACAGTCGGGGAGCCAAGTAATTAGCAGCTATGACTATTACAAAAGTGGAAGCACAACATGTTATGAACTAAGGGGCAGCAGGAAGGAGGAAGGAGGTCCCCATGACTTCTGGCTGCGTAGATCCATTGCTTCTCCTCCACACTTAGATCCCTTCCCTGTGGTGGTCTGCCTGGGTTCAGGGCCCAGCTCTGCCATTTAGTAGCACTGTGACCTTAGGCAAGTTGCTTAACCTCTCTGAGCCTCAATTTCCTCAGTCTTAAAACTGGCTTAAACAATAGGTATCCCTATCATAAATGGTGAGGGATGGGACGAGGTCATGTCTCAAAGTTCCTAGCACCTATTAAGCACTTGCCAATGTTTTCTCCTTTGGCTCTCGCTGAAACGGGGATGCAGGAGGGGGATTTCAGTGTCGTCAGGACCCGGGAGGGCGGTGTCTGTAGAGCAACTCTTCCTCTTTCCAGCCAGGTCATGTTCTTCCCCACCTTTGTCAGATCAGCTGTTCTTGGTGTCCAGCTGTGTCCTCATCAGCGTGGACAATCACCCAGCCCTGCTCATTAACACCCGCCCTGTTAATGATTAAATCTAATGACTTTGACTTGGGGGTGGGAGGATGGAAAATTCCCCTGCCACAGGGCAAGACGCGGGGAGGTGGTTAGCAGTAGGAATACCGGAGGGAAGGCCCCCGGCTCTGCACATGTTGTTGTGGGTGACTGGGGAGCAGATGCCAGGTGTTCTCTGGGGGCTGCTCAGCAGGGGAGTGTGGCAGGAGGGGTCATCCGAAAGTTACAGCCAGCACTCTGCAGGGCTGGGCGAGGGCACCGGGCCGGGCCCCACCCTTACACTTGCCAGGTGAGCCCTTGGAAGGACTTGGTGAGATGACATAGTGCCACAAAACCGGGTGGCTTAAAACAACAGTAAGTTATTCTCTCACAGTTCCAGGGGGTGGGAAGTCCAGAATCAAGATGCCAGCAGCCATAGACTCTGGGGAAGGACCCTTCTTTGCCTCTTTCAACTCTGACGGCCCCAGGCATTTCTTGCCTCATTTCACCAGTAGAACTTCAGTTTTCACTTCTGTCTTTTTTTTTTTTTTTGGTACCAGGGTTCGAACCCAAGGGCACTTAACCACCAAGCCACATCCCCAGCCTTTTTTTGTATTTTATTTAGAGACAGGGTCTCACTGAGTTGCTTAGGGCCTCGCTAGGTTGAGGCTTACCTGAACACACGATCCTCCTGCCTCAGCCTCCCGAGCTGCTGGGATTATAGGTGTGTGCCAACACGCCTGGCTTCACTTATCTCTTCTTATGGTGTCTCCCCTCTGTCAGTCTCTGTGTCCTCTCCTCTTATAGGGACACCATCATTAGATTTAGGGCCCACTCCAAATCCAGGATAATTTCTCCCTGAGATTCTTAACTAAACGCATCAGCAAAGACTCCGTCTTCATCTTCTGAAGTTCTGGGTGGACACACATTTTCCAGGGACGCTATTCCACCCAGGATGGATGGTGCGAGTACCTGACAGGGTAGGGACATGGAGCACCCTGGGATGCTCAGGGCCGTGCTGGGACTGACCTAGGAGGTCAGTGGCCCGGAGCTCTCTCTTGTCCACGAGAAGTGGAGGAAGTGCTGAGGGCCCTGGTGGGGTTGGGCTGGATCTTAGGAGACCCTGAAGGGGGGACCACTAGGGTGAAGAGGGGAAAGATGCGACCAGGGAGTTCTAGTCGGCAGGAAGGAAGACTGAGGGACTTGGAAGGGAAACTCTGGTGTCCTCGTAATTTACTCCCAGTGGAGGGGAGATTGTAACCTGAGTGATGAACAATGGGAACTTGTCATGATTAAAAACGAAAGTCAAGCACTGGCTCGCAGCCCCAGGTGCTTTTCTGTTCCACGGTCTTGTTTCCCGCTGTCCCTCATACAGTATGGGGGGTGGGCAAGGGTGACTTTTTCCTTGCTCCTGGGTGAAAGCCTGGGACAGCCTCCTCACTTTCGTGCTGGCTCTCAGGTGAGGCACGGTCCCAGTTCAGCCATCGGGACGACTGGGCTAACAGGCGAGGCAAGTCCTGGACCCTCTGCGTTCCGCTTCTCAGCCGGCTGGGCCCGCTTGGGTGGGAAAAGACTGAGGAGCTGGCTTCTGCTTTCCTGTCTCCTCCCCTCTGCCCGTGGTCCCAGCCCGGCCCTTCTCCTGCTTTCCCAGGAGTGTGTTCCAGTCCTGGTGCGAGGTGGCCGGTGGTAGCAGCGGGTGGGGATGGGCAGGTGCTGAGCAGACAGACGTTGGCTCAGGTTTCTGTGAGTCCCCAGTTGGTGCTCAACCTTCTTCTCTACCACCTGGTCTGGTCCTCAGACCTCCATACTCTTTGGGGACCATTCTCTTGTTGGGGGATCTCCTGGCTCCTCAGAGCTCCCCTGCCGGCCCCTTCACCTGCCATCCTTGTTCCAGAAGCTTGAGATTCCTTTCTCAGCTTCAAGGCCCTTTTGTCCCTGGAGGTGGCCCTAGAGTTGGGTCCTGCGTGGGATCCGTGGGGTGTACCTCCCTCCCTCTGCCAGGATGCAGCTTGCTCTCCCCTTGCAGGTGAACTCTGGAAGCCAGGGTGTCTCAGCAGCTCGCCCAGCCTGCCCACATGGCGATTCCTCAGTCTCCAAAACCTCTGCTAGCACCCAGACTCCAGAACATTCTGCCACCTACCCCAGTGACGCCATCACAGCCCTGGGGGTCACCGGTGCCAGTGTTCCACTAGGGTGGGGTAGGCCCTCTCTCTCCTTCCCTGGGAAGGAGACAGTACTGCTTTTTTCTCACAAATCCCTCCTCATCCCTGCTTCCTTTCCATCCCATAACTCCTTTTTATATCTTTAATCTGGCTGAGGGAGTCAGAAACTAGTTCTTAAAAATTTCCTTTGAAATTCTTCATATGAGATATCTCACTTTGAAGTTTCACCTATCGTATTTTGGCATCTAATTGAAATTATAATTTTAATTTCTTTTTGCAAAAATAATCAGGGTAGTTACCGTTGTGCCTGGGGAGAAGGGTGTCAGTCTCCCAGTCTCTACCAGCGATTCTTGACTAGGAGAGCCCAGCTCCCCACAAACAGCGGAGAGGTGAAATGGCCACCAGAGGGCAGCAGAACCTGCTTCAAACCCTGTTTCCAACCCTGTTTCCTTGGACTTCTTGGAATGAGAGGGCTGTATTCAATCTCCCCAGGCCAGGTCTCCCCAGGTGCCCTGGTTTCAGCTCTCATGGTGTCATATCTGGTTCCCTGATATTGGCCTGCCCCCTGGATTTCTGCAGTCTAATCATTGTTCTTCCAGCCGAAGTATCAAACATGAATCAGTTCTCATTTGAAACTGACTGTCATTTACTAAGTATCTACATTGTCAGGGGTGCAGAGATTAAAGCCACACTCTCTGCCCTAGAGAAGCCTAACTGGGAGGGAGACCCAAGAGCAGACAGTAACTGCAAGACAGTAACTGCAGTCATAGAGGCAGAAATAAGAAACAAGGGCTTTGGGAGCTTTTAGGAAAGAGCAACAAAAAGAAATTGGAGAAGGATTTTTAGAGGAGGGCAAATAGGAGTTAGCCTGCATGCATGTCTTTCTCTATCTTCCTTCCTTCCTTCCTTCCTTCCTTCCTTCCTTCCTTCCTTCCTTCCTTCCTTCCTTCCTCTGGATGCATGGGAATTTGGGGAAGAAGAATGTGTGAAAAAGGGGGAGGCAGGTTGACAGATTCCTGGGTACAAGGGAGTGAAATGTTCAAGGGGGCAGCAGAAAGTGGCCGTTTGCAGGGGCTGAGTTTGAGGACCGAGGGGAGATTGGGCCCTTAGGAAACACTCCATTTTCCTTCTCAGTAGCGAGAGAACTTCTTTCCCCACTCCCGGTTTCAGGGATGAAGGATGAGGCTCTGGTTGCAAGGATTTTATTGAACTTGAATCTTACGGGGGAAAATGGGAGAGGATGGGAGCTTAAGCTTTTCAGAGAAGAAACACTTGAAGGATTTGATGCTGTTTAGTGGGCAGAGAAGGAGCCTCAGTTCGTGGGGGTGTGGGGGGTGAGTGTGGTTTAACAGAGGGTTGAGGGTGTGAACTTCAGCTGGGCCCTGGAACAGTCCTGCTTCTTCGGGTACCCGAGTGGCCCGGGGCTGGTTGCTCTGCTTCTCTGAGCTTACTTCCTTATCTACGGAATGGGAATAATAATCTCTCCATCCTAGAGATGTGGCAGGTATTGAGTAAGGTAATATACATAAAATTCTCAGCACAGTTCCTAGTGAGAGCTGGTTAAATGGCAGTGTTTATTATTGGAATGATCCTGGTCTTCAGATATTTGGGAAGTCGTCACGTGGATGGCACTTGGCTGTGCCGCTCACCAGGCTGCACTGTGGATGGAGGAGAGAATGGGGTTGGCGGGGAGGGAGAACGCTCCATGAGGGCGCCCAGCCTGGAGGAGCCCGCCTGGGGCTGGAGGAGATCTCGGTTGCTGGAAGTGCCCAAGCAGAGGCCCTCTGGGCTCTTCCTAACACAATGCTTTGGGACCCTGTGAATCGGGGCACGTGGATGAAAGGTGAGTCCACGTGACCAGGGAAGAGGAGCCAGCGGTGGAAAGGACGAGTCCTCTGCTGGTCTAGGCCAGGTCTTCTGCGCCTTAGAGCCCTGTCTCCGCGGGTCAGGGAAGGGCCTGCAGCCTCCTGCCTGCCTGTGATGGAACCCCATATTCTGTGAAGGAAGTTTGGGTGTGGTGAGGGATGTTCTGTTTTTATAAGACCCTGCCCCGCCCTCAATAAGAGAAAGCATTGAGGTCCCCTGCCGGTGCGGGTGTTGAGAAGCCGTTCTTCCCTCTAGCGTCTGGATTTCTGATTCCGCGTCACGTTCTCTGGGCAGGCAGCCTTCTCGGCTCTGCACGAATGCGGACCTTGGGACGGGAGAACCGGACCTCTGAGCTGGATGCCCTCTCAGCCCTTCCCAGGGGTCCTCCTTCCCAGCCACTCTGAGGGAGGAAGGTCCTTATCTGTGGCTGGGTCCCTGTGTTGGTTCCCACGCTCACACCACCCCGCTCTCTTGCCCAGCGCATTATGGCCACGCGGGCACCCTCCCCGATCCTGGACGCGTGGGCACCCTTCCCCAGCTCGAGGCTCTGATCCTGCCTTTCCCCTTGCTGTGTGTGCAGATGCCCCTCTCACTGGCTCACAGGCTGCCCTGGGCATGCCATTTAGTGCCTTCTCACCAATTCCTTCTGTCACCTCCCGAAGATATCCCCTTTGTGCCTTTACTATGCTCTGAAATGATCTCATGTATACATTTGTTAACTTGTTCATAGGCTGTTCACCTCACAAGCTCCGCATCACCTGGGAACTTACCAATTGCTATTATTCACTCTTTTCTCCCCAGGACCTTTGAACAGTAATTGCTGGGCAGAGAGTTCCATGAATGAGTTTGAATTGAACTCGGAAGTGAATTCAATGAATGAATGGTGAAATCAGCTGCTTTCTTACTAGAAAGGAGCAAGACAGGAGTGAGAAGGGTCCTCTCCTCTGATGGAAGACCAGGTGCAGAGGTCATCAGTGAAAGTGAGATGGGCAGGGAGGTGGGGTGGCCTGGTCTTGAGCTTCCAAGGAGGGAGATTTTTCAGGGAGGAAAGGAGATAGGATACAGTTTAGCAGCCATGATGCAGATCAAGGAGGACACCCTTATGCACCTTCTGGTTCTGAGGTGATTAGCAGCTAAGTGAGTAGGCAGTTTCCACTTGAGAGGAGCGTAGAGGCTGTGGGATTCTCACGGAGTCTTAAAATGTTATTTAAGATTAGTTGATAGAAATCATGAACAGTGGCTGCACACCTGTAATCTCAGTGATTTAGGAGGCTAAGGCAGGAGGATTGTAAGTTTGAGGCCAGCCTCGGCAACTTAGAGAGACCCTGTCTCAAAATAAAAAATAAAAAGGGCTGAGGGTATAGCTCAATGGCAGGGTGCCTCTGGGTTCAGTACTGGGAGAAAAAAAAAAAAAAAAAAGATTAGGTGGTAAAATATTCAAAATAAAACATTGGGAATATCAAAGAATTTGCTGATTACAGGTCAGAAGTTCTAGAAGGCACAATAAAAGGGTTTGGGAGTGAGAGACTGGGTAGAGATTGGGTTGGATCAGGTGCTGGCAGAGCCAAGTAGAGTTGAGGATCTGGAAAACAAAGATCCCTAGAGGCTTTGACTTGGGTCCTTGAGGTCAACATAAGAGGTGTGACATTAGGGACTTGGTAACTAGCCCTTTGCCTGTAAGAGCAAGGTCTCAGTGCCTGCCTAGATGGTTTGGGGATCTTCAGAGACTGATTCCTGTGATTTAAGGTGATAGCCAATCCCATAGGAGCAGGAAATATGTGGGAGCAGAATAAATTTCCCATTAGGATGTCCACATCCTAATCCCCAGAACCTGTGAATATGTTTGGTTGTGTTGCCAGTGGGGGAGTTTGCAGATGGAATTGAGGTGGCTGATCCACTGAACCTTAACATAGGGAGATTATCCTAGATGGTCTAGATGGGCCCAATGTAATCCCAATGATCCTTAAGTGTGGACAAGGGAGGCGGAAGAGAGAATCAGACTGATGGCGGGTGAGGAGCTTTGACCAAATGTTGCTGGAATGGAGGAAAGGGGCCATGGGCCAAAGAATGTGGGCGGCCTCTCGAAGTTGGGAAGAGGCAGGAAGCAGATGCTCCCCTGCCGCCTCCAGGAAAGGAATGTAGCCCTGTTGACACTCCTTGATTTTAACCTAGTGAGACCCATCTGGGACTTCTGAACTGCAGAACTGCAAGATAATAAACTTGTGTTGTTTTACACCAGCAGGATGGATCGTGGTAATTTGTAATTCGAAAACTGATACAAGATGAAAAGTTCTACTCTCCTGGTGACTCCCTGCTCCGGCAGGGTGCGATGCTATGACAGCTGGTGAGGCAGAACATCAGACCTCGGTTCACAAAAGGGCGGAGTTAATGCATGAACAGGAATGTTCCTCCCTCGCTCACAGGGGCACAGGTTTGCACAGAGCTTCTCTTTCCTACCTCTTTCTCCCCTGGGGAAGGTCTGCTGTTTCCTTCTCTGGTGGCTCAGGCAGGAGGAAGGCAAAGTGGTCCCTTGGACTTGTGTCTCAATCACAGTCTCCGGTCCAGCTTTGCCAGTGAGGTCAGAGTGCTGTGGGTTGTGTGGCACTTGTCTGCTATTAACAACATGGACATTTTGGTCTCCTTTCTGTTCCTGTTCTCTTCCCCGATTCCACTGATTAGGCTCAGATGGATGGAAGGATGACATTCAGGTGGACCTCCCTGGGGCCTTGGGGATATGCTTAAAGGGGACTCTGCATAGTGGGTTTGAATAGGCAAAGGCTCTGAAGGTAACTCTGACCTGCAGCTTTGTAAAATGTAGCTGAGTCTGGAATGAAATTACCCCAATTTCACGTTGGTGTAGACAGCCAGACTGTGAAATGTTGGCTTCAAATTAGGTGTGGCAGTCTTTAGTAGGTGATGCTAGGCTGACTGTCCCAGTTCCTGACTGTCGCTTTGGAATTGCATTCTGATCCACAGCAGGAATCATGGAGGGATTTAATTTACGATCTGATCACAGAATTCTGGAATTATTTCCTGCCACATAATCTCCAGTTGGCTTGGGGTTGTACATTTATTAAACTCTGACTGGGGTTGGGGATTTCAGAGGTCCCCTGTGGGACTAACCACAGAGATAAAGGAACAGGAGCCCTTTAGAGAGGAAATGTCATTGTGGGCAAAAATGGAGAAAAACTCGGAATGATTACCAACCTGAAGGAACAGTGAATAAGTCCAGTACCTGGAACACTCTGTCCTTAGGGAACAGATTTATTCAGGGAATCAGGGAACTTGGGGTTCATGTAAGATACAAGTCTTGGTCTTGTAGTGAGAGAAGTCAGAGAGAAAGAGAGAGAAGGCATTTCTGTTGATTGGACTGGGAGAAAGGATGAGATTTTTCTGGGAGAAACGTTGAGTTCTTAGTGCCCGTGCAGGAGATATAGTAAAAGGAAAAGAAAGTGTTTCTGTGCTTAAGTACTTTTAAGGATGAGACTAGAGAAAAGTAGAAGATTCATTCATTGCTCTGTCAGGAGGGTGAATGGGCCCCAAGAAATTTAACAAGGATGCAAAACGGAAGGCGGCCACTAGAGGGAGCGTGGACCCAGGAAACCATTGCTCGTAGTGCGCCAAGACCAAGAGGTTTAGTGTAGAGACTGCAAACACTACCAGGTAAGTTTCAGAAGGGGCGAGTTACTCATTTTTTTCTTTTTTGAGGGGATATTGCCCAAGCCTTGAAGAAACATGCCCAGGAGCCATGCTGCACAGTTACTGAGAAGATGAAACACTCTAAGGGAAACTCATGCACGAGAGAACTAGGCCTAGCAACATCTGCATTAAACTGGGCCTAATGGGAACAATACTTAAAATCTCTATAACAACATGACTGAAGAGACAGTGCGCATGTGCAACCCTCCAGGGGTTAAACTTCACGCTAAAATTAAGCTTCTTTGGGAGATTTCTCCCATTTGAGGTTCAAGTTTATGTGTTGAGAACTCTAAAGAGCTGTTGCAGACTGAGAGCTTCCTGGCAAGGTGACAATAAGTCTTTCTCAGAAATCTCCAGTTTTCTGCCACAGCCTGTAGCGGGCATTACAAAGCAATTCCCGCTGAGATCAAAGCCCCTGCCTGCCTTTTGGAATTTGAGGAGGAGGGAGAGACTGTCATTGAGGTGCCTTGGCATCACCTCTTCCATTCCGGCTGCATTCTGCCCGGATAGACAAGACACATTTCTGCCCCCTGTGTCACCCCCAGCTGCCTGCTGATGATCCTTAGGGGGAGCACTGGAGAGATGAAGCATGCAAGCAGTAGGAGATACACGGCTGGAGACCTCCCTAGAGCCCCCGACACAGGAAGTGCTGTGGCTGACTCTGGCCGTCCTCCTCTTCCTCATGCCCCTTGAACCTGCATTAAAGGCTTCTCCCCTCTCCCTGAGCCCCACCAGAAACCATGCACTAGGTTCTGGACACATAACTTCCCTGGGACCTGAGAGTATGCCTGTGTTTCTAAGTTTTGTAGTGTGGAGCTGGTGCCATGGAATCCCATGTGTCTTATTTACACTGATTTTGAAAAAAGGTGGATCCATGAACTACTTGGGGATGGAGTAAGTCAACTCTGAAGAAGCTAGAGGAAGTTCTGCCACTTCAGGGAAAGAAGACCAGGATGCCGCCATGGCCAGATCTAGAGTCCTTTGCAGTGAGTCCCCTGGCTAATGAGGAGCAAAATAAGAAATGGGTGTGGGGACGGGAGGGGGATTGGACTTTTATTTCCTTTTGTTCTAATTTAAAAGAGATTTTAATTTCACTTTTGTTCTTTGCTGTTGACACCAGGAGGGTTTTTTTTTGTTCAAATTTAGGGGCATTTTATTGGTTGCTGTGTTGAGTTGTTTGATATTCGAGGCTGCCATGAAGCACTTATTTGGTAAGCCTCAAGGGAGCTGTATTGAGCAAGGCGACTGAGCTGCCTGCAGAGAGGAGGTAGAGTCTAGGGCACCATACAGCTTCGGGGTCCTATGTGGACCCAATTCAGAGCCCTTGGGGGCCAACAGCAACTTGGCCACCTCACTGATTCCAGGAGATGACACGGAAGAACAGTGACGACCTGGACTTCACTTTCTTCACCTGAAAGTGGGGATAAAAAATTTGAAAGTCTTTTGCAAGGATTGGATGAGGAAACGTGTGTAAAGCATTTGGAAACAGGGCCTGCCGCATAGTGGGAGCTGTATAGGTCAGTGAGCCACATGGTCACCTGTTCGGTCCCAAATGGACAGAAGTTCGCCAAGTGGGAGACCACCCTGGTGCACTGCCGGTCTTCTCCCTCCAACTCCCATCCCCACTGTGACTGACTAAATCACAGGCCCACCGGTTAAGCCTTCAGCATTGTGAAAAGAGAGGTTCTTCATGTTGGGGGTTTTCTGCATTATATGCTTCCTTCAGACAAGAGGAGCAGGTTGGAGGGAATGCTTCCCAGGCTACGGTTTCCGTTCCTTCCTTCTTCCCGTCTCAGCTCTCTTAGTGAGTGAGCTGGGGCGAGGAGAGTAGGGGAGAGAGGAAGAAGGCCCTCACTCTTTGGTCTGTTATCTAGTGTTGATAGGAAACCCTGCATTTCGGGTTTATTGGCATAACTGTCCAGTCTTTAGTTAGGTGGACACCTTGATTGCCACTGGGCAGTGTGCCTTATGTCATTTTCTGTATTGGTCTGAACTGGAGGGTCAGGAGGATGAGTTTGGGGATGTCTTATCCTCCAAGATGCTTCAGTTTTGCTAATCTAATCTCAGGAAATCTTCCAGTTTCTTCCAGAACTCCATAATATTTTGATATTTTGGCAAGAATTTTTCAGTGTCTTAAGTAACTGCTGGGGAAAAATTCTTCATAGAACTTTGCGTCTAGTCTGGTGGAGTTGTGTGACCTTATGCTGGGGAGGGGGTACTAAGCAAGGGAAAGTGGACAGGGGGCTACTTTCCATACCAGGAGAAAGCAAAGGAGGGAAGGAGATTTTTGTATGTCTTTAGCTCTGAACACACTTCTTCCAGATTTTTCTGGATCACGATAGTGCCAGCCCTGCACGGTAGTTGGCCAGTTGCTCTGTTGGTCTTCTGAGTGCCTTTCCTGTGTCCTTGGAATAGGACGCTAGAGACCAGAGGTGTCTTCCTTCCTGCCATCCTACCTGCCCTTGAATGGGCAGCCTTCTTCTCCTTTGGAAGACAGAAAGAGACTTTCATTCTCCCATGTTCTTTTTTATCCAATGAGTCCCACATGCCCAGGGTCACAGAGAGATCAGTGCATATTAGGTAGATGGGTCTGGCACTTGGTGAAAACTTGGTGGATGTCATCATGGAGTGGGTACCCTGAGAAGGTCTGGAAGATGAGGGTGTCGAGGAAGAGGAGTGGGGAGAAGACAAGAAGGTACAGGATTGGACTCTGGAAGCACGCTTCGGAGTCCAAAAATGTACTAGGAAATGAACAGGGAATTTGGAGAACCAGCAGAGTGCTGTGTCCTGGAAGTCACCAAGGGGAAATTTCTAGAAGGGATCCTGCACTGACAATGCAGAGTCAGGACTGAGAAACAGCCATGAAGCCTGTGGTTGTCTGTGGCTTTTGGGGGAATAGTCGCAGAGGACTGTGGGTGGGAAAGGGCAATCTGCAGGGAGGTGCCACTCTGATGACGTGGAGGGGCAGGGTGAACAGTGTCAAGGCTTCGCCAAGGATGTCCTGGGAGGCAGAGACTTGAATAGGTCTGTAAGCAGAGGAGAGCGAGAGGCTTGAACTCAAAGGGACAGGGGAGTTGAGGGAGTGGGGGCCTCCTGCCTCCTTTTCCCACAAAGTCACAACACAGCTGGGTTTGGATTGCAATGCTTTAATGCACGGATTTGAGGGGCTGCGATGGTGGTGGGGGTGAGTGCAGTGTGGGTGGCGGAGGCACCTCCCATGGCCCAGCCTGGGATTTAGGTGCCCTTGTCCTCAGGGTCTCATGACATCATTGGCATTAGGTAGCAGGCCTTTCAGATAGTCCAAGATTTCTTTTATTACTTTCTTCAGATCCTTCCCCATTTTATAGCCAAAGATGGTTGATTTTCCCTCCGAGGTGGTTGCTGGGAAATAGTGGGAGAAAAATGTCAAGTTCAGGCTGGTTCTCTCCCCACCCTTCCTAGCATTCTGGCAACAACCTTCTGCAGTACTGGCCATCAGTGGGTCTTTTGAGCTCACATATTTAATTCCTGTTCCCCCCTCCTCATTCCCGTCCAAGTAACTCCCCTACCCCTACCCTTTTCTGGGCAACACCTCCCCAGTCATTTCCTCTCTTCCCTGGCTCGTACCGACAGTGGGAGTGAATTCCATAGTCTCTTCCATAGCATGTTTGGAACTGTCCCCTTGGAGTATGGGGTGAAGCACTTCCTGTTTTTGATTTTTTGGTCCGGTGGATTTTATCACCACATTCTCTTTGGAAATCGGCTCTGTGGAGATGAAAGTCTCCGTGGTGGGGTCCTCACTGGAGCTAGAAGCCTTCTGGGGATGGTTGATAGGAGCCAACTGGGTGGCTGGGGCCAAGAAGATGGAGGGAGTGTGGGGCAGAGAAGGAGCTCCTGGTGAGAAGTAGTCAACCATTGCCGTACCCTTCCCTTAGTGTGCAGAGGACATCGGGGTTGAGCCTTGCCTAGCCAACGTACAAGTGGGATAGATGTCCCGTACCAGAACCCAGTTCTGTGAGCACCACCAAGGTACATACTTGGTTTTGAATGACATTGATTAGGAATGCCACTTTTCCCAGCAAATCCACCTTGCCAGTTAAACGAAATTAACTTGGCTAACACCTGTCTCATTGTCTGGTTCACAGGAGGCATTTTCCTGTGGATTCTGGATATCATCACCTGAGATTAAGCCATATCCACGGAGAATCTACAAAGTAAAACCTTGCCACGTTCATGGTTTTGGGACTGTGGGGGTGAGGAGCCTAGAACTTGGCTCCACTTCTTCAGATAGGGAAATCATCATTTATTGAACAATGTTTTACCACTACCATCTTACTCTAAAGGACTAGTATGAGACTTACAGTCATCTGTGGCCTGAGTCTTCAAGGGGATTTCATCTTCTGACTCTGAAAGAGAAGAGATTAAAGCCTTCAGAAGTCTCCAGACAACTAACATGTGAGTCATTCCTCTATAACCACCCCCCCCCAACATTCCCAATCTCCCTTACTCTTCTAATGTTTTTCTTCTCATTTTTAGCACTCCAGGTAATTTATTGAATATGTTTATTATTTTTTCTTTCTCCTTGAATGTAATCTTCATGATAACTGAGGGCTGTCTAGTCTGTTAGTGGATCCCAAGTCTTTAGAGCTGTGTCTGGTACAGAGTAAGTGCTTGATTAGTAGCTATTGAATGTGTGTGTGTGTGTGTGTGTGTGTGTGTGTGTGTGTGTGTGTCTGGCCCTCATCATACAGAGAAAGAAGGAGGCCCAGGGATGGGTAGTGACTCTGCGTGGGTAGTCCACCATTGCCAGAGGCTGGGATCCAGTCTGAATCTCTGTTGAGCCATATTCCACCCTGATTTGGGCCCAGTTTATCTCCTTTGTTTCCAGTCTCAAGCTTTCTGAGTAATCGGGTTCCTAGGTTCATATCCCCTGGTCCCCCACCTCCATCCCTCGGTCATCTCAGGTGTGGACTTTGTGTTCTGCGTCTCCCTGTCTTTCCGTACAGCATATTACAAGGGCTGAGAAAGGGCCTACCTTGTGCTGATTTCCCTCAGTGACCTCTAGGGGACCAAGGAGAGTGAGAAAGAGGCTCCACTCACCATGAGGGATGGCGAGAGAGGTGGAGGCCAGGCTGGCCAGCAGCAGGACAGTGAAGAGTTTCATGGTGGAGCTGGAGCAGGGTCTGTGTTTTCCTGGGGGAGGCTGCTCAGAGGTGCTGAGGAGGCCTCTGGAAGGGGCTTTATTTATTTTAGGGTAAGAATGGACTGTGGGGGAACCGGTTTGGGATTGGAGCATACCAGGTTTCCCCTTCTAAGTTCTCTTTTCTGAATGTGTTTATTTTTGGGAACTGGAACTTCTGGGAAACCAGTTAACAGGAAAGTGAGGCCCCCAGGCTTCCCCCTGGCCAGGGCCATGCCGCAGGTGTGCCAGCCCCAGGCTCCATCCGTGTGTGCCTACGGAATGATTTCCTGGGTGTGAGTGCCCCTCCTCATGGTACTCATTACTGGTGTCAGTTTGCTTTTATTCTTGCAATCATTTAATTCCTATCCACCTCCCTCAGAAGAATGAATCTTCCATGATGGTTGGAATTATATCCATTTTGCTGGCATTGTTTTTCCAGTACTTTTCCAGTAGCTGGTACAAAGTAAGGGCCTGGAAAATGTTAATTGGGTGAATGAATCAAGGAGGGGCCAGACTGCTCTCTAGGGTGCAGATAAATCTCCCCAACAGTTCAGGAGTGAGGCTGTACAGGAATTTTAAGAAACTGCCAGAGTTTGTTCACATGGAATGTCTCATTTAATTCATGACAGTTAGGAGGTTATTTACTAAGCAGAGAAGTTCATATTCACAGAGGTGAGGTGATTTGCATGAAGTCACATATTTGGGTGCATTTGGACCAGGTCAGACTAGTTCCACATCCAGAGTCTAGTGGGCAAGAGGGAGCAGTGGGTTTCCTGAGGAGACTTCTGGAGAGGAGGTGGAAGATATGCCTAGGACTTGGGTTCTGGTCCTAGGCCTAGGGACTGAATTGGTTGGTCTCCTGTGCCCTCCTCTTGCTGGAAGTTTTGATGCTCTCTCTGAAACCTCTGTTTCTGGATCATCTCCTGGCAGGAGAGGGTTGCCAACCCTGAGACTAGCCTGCTGCCCCCAGCAGGGCGCATGCTTGCTGGCAATGTGGGGTTCCACAGAGGGCAGCCTCTGGCCTGCAGACCACAGTGAATGCTGGGCTGTGCCCGTTCATTCGAGTCCTTCCTTTCCTGGAGGGGAGAGCCCCAGGAGCTGGCAGCTGTTCTCCAGTTGCTGCAGGACAGCCCTCACCTTAGGCAAGATGGTGGGGTGAAGGAAGTTTGTCTTGAGCTGCCTCTCCCCTCTCCTTCCTCCCCGAATCCCTCTCTTACCAGCGGTCTCCTCTCCCATAGCCCAGGGGACTTAGGAGCAGGACATGGACAGATAAGGGCAGTCACAGTAAGTCCATGAGGACAGGATTTCAGCTCTGTAGGCTTATTTCCCAATACACAGAAAAATACACTGATTGATGCCCCCATCCCTGCTCTTCTGGCCTCTAGTCTGTTTCCATCAGTCCGTTGTCCACACTAATCCTGGGGGGAGCTCCTGAATTCTCGCTGCTCCCCTACTTGAAGGTCTTTAATGACTAGCCATTACCCAGAAGAGAAAGTCCAGACTTCTCAGCCCTACCCCTTTCCAACCTCTCCTTTTACTTCTGTGAGTTATTCCCCAGCTGGTGAAGTGTTAGACCTGGGTTCATGCTACTTCTCTTTCAGAAATGCTCTCTCCTCTCCTTCTGCCTGGTTTGTTCCTGCGCCATGACCGAGACCAGATCCCCCAGCCGCTGGAGTGAAGACCAACCCCTTGGTCAGTCAGCTCACCTCTGTGGCTCCACAATGCATTGTTCCGATCATCATCTTTCCATTATTACATTCCAGTACTATTTATTGAGTACCTGACATTTGCAAGTTTTGGAGGTGTAATGGCAAACAAAACCCATCTGGTCCCTGGCCTAATGAAATTTATTGTCTAGCATCTATGACATTCTGTGTCATGATCTGATTTGAAACCTATTGTTTTTACTGATCAATTGCCATGTCAAGGACAAAAGCCATAGGTTATCTCTGCATCTTGATTTATTTAGCATAGATCTTAACACATGCTGAATGCTCCAGTCTGCTTTTATGGAATGAGTCAATTTGCTTGTTCAAAGATGACCCCTGGGGACATATTTGCCCAATGAAGTGTCTCCTGAGTGTGTTTGAGATCTTTCAGAGGCTTTCATCAACAAATAAATATTAAAAAAAAGAACTCAGTGAATGCCTACTATATACCAGGCATGATGTGGCTATTATAGCTCCAACAAAACAGATCTTGTCCCTGTTCTCCTGGCTCAAGTTACCAGATAAAGATAAAATGTAAGTCACCCAACCAAATGTCAATTTAATATAAGGAATGAAAAAAATTCAGTCTAAGTATGTCTCAAATATTACACAAGCCATAATAAATATGTCTGAAAACATATTTAACATGTTCTGTATTTATTTGCTAAATTTGGCTCTCAAGTCTCCAGGCCAACTGCAGACTAGCAGGAGAAGCAGGTAAGACTTCCCACATATACCCTTTCTGACCTGTCCTTCTAAGATCCCGGCCTTATCCTGTGTGCTTGGTTCAGGTGTAGGGAAAGTTGCCTGCCATACCTGTAACTTCCTCCTGAGAAAAGAGGTCACAGAGATTCTTAGCATAGAAGATGTCAGAATGACCTTATTTTCCTGACCATTCCTGTTTTGTGAGGAATCTGGGCTTTATTCAAAGGCAGCTTAATAGGCTGGACATAAGGAAAGCCAGTGACTTCTGAGGAGGCCTGCGTGAAAGAGCTGTCCTTTTCTGGTGCTCCATTTGGGATGGTTTCTAACCAAGTCAACAAGGTCCTCCTCACTGAATTTTGAGACAGAGATACGAAAGAAAGAGTTGCAAACACAATAGAGGAATAAAATAAGAAGCATAGTGACAGTAAAATGGAGACAGAGAGCTGGGCACGATGGTGCAGACCTGTAATCCCAGTGACTTGGGAGACTGAGGCAGGAGGCTCTCAAGTTTAAGGCCAACCAGGGCAACTTAGTGGCACCCTGTCTCAAAATAATAAAAAGGGCTGGGGATGTAACTTAGTGGCAGAATGCCCCTAGATACAATCCTCAGTACCATGGGGAAAAAAAAAATGGAGTCAGAGGTGAAAATCCATGCCTGGCGGAGCTCTGGGCCTGACATCAGGTTTGCCAGAGCAGCCGGAGGGCTCATGGCTTGGTAAGAGGCCTCCTGAAATGGTTCCTGTTCTTCCTTCTTTCTGTCACTGGATGTAACCTGAGTGCATCTTATAAACTGGAAAAAAGTCTATTTCTTTTGAAGATATTAACTTCTCGTCACTCTTCTGGCCTCCAGTCCGTCTCCACCACAGTCCATTGTTTACACTCATGCTGGAGCAATCTTCTGAAGTTTATGCTCCGCCACCCCCTCACTGCGTGGCCTCCATCCAGCCATGCCCTTTCTCTGGGCCTCAGTCTCCTCCTCATCAAGAAGAGGGAGGGTCCAGATGTGCTTTCTAGGATTCTTGTCCAGGATCTGACAGCACCTTGGGTCCAGGCTAGACAGCTTCTTGGGAGATTTTCATTTAAGAAGTAGAGGAGTGTCAGGCTGGTTGTACCCGACTTCAGTGCACATCAGAAACAGCTGAATTTCCTCCCTCTTCATTTAGTAGGTCTGGGATGCAGCCCAGGAATCTTCATTTAAAACCAGGGTTCAGGGAAGTTCTGAAGTGGAAGTGTTGGGGACAACGCTACCTTAGGTTGACAGCGTGGCTTCTAAGCAAAAGCTTAAACTACTTCTCTGGCAAAGATTTTGCGGATCAGAGAGTGTTACTCTGTGTGTGCGAGTGTGTGTGTGTGTGTGTGTGTGTGTGTGTGTGTGAGATAGTCGCTGACCTGGGCAGTAAGAGGCTGGAAAGGAGGAGAGGAGGAGAGGAAGGAAGAGACCAGCATTCTGTGAAGTCTGACCCTGAGCCAGATACATGATGATTTAACTCACAAAAGCCCTGCAGGGTAGAATTGATGCCCTCTCATAGACTGGGAACATTGCAGCTCAGAGAAGTTTAGTAAGTTTACCAGAGTAACACAGGTGGTAATCAGAACCCTGGTTCCGATTCCCTTGCTCTTCCCATGATGCTCCACCCCATCCTCCCTCAAGCACCACCATTGTCAACTTGGCAGCATAGTGACCATAAATCCTCGCTTTCCCAGCGGAATCCTATTGCACATCTTCTGTGCTGTTTCTCACGTATTATTTTGGCTCTCCTGGAAAATTAGCGTTTCTGTCTCCAAACACTCTCCAGACTTCGTCTCATCTGCAGGAACAGTAGGGTAATCTTACTAGAACAAGGAGGAAAATAGGTCATTGACAGGGGAGCTCAGAGAGTAACGGAGCCTGAGGAAATAAGTATGCATTGGAGTTCCAGGTGCTCAGAAGAGTCAGCAAGAAAGACACCACATTGACAGGACACTGGAGCAGGTGAGGAAAGAGCAGCTTCTGCCTTATTTCTAGTCAGGTTCTAATGATTCTTCCTGAGTAAACCTCCAGTTCCTCCTTCAGGGTCCATGGCTGATGTGTCTGTTCCAGTCACATCCAGTTTCTCTACAGGAAGATCTGAGCCAGACATGGCTCAGCCTGGGCAGTCTGTGAAAATACTCTCCATATGGAAGAGAATGGGTTTTGAATGTTGTCCACATGGGCTGGCTACTCAGTGTCCCCCATGGAGCTCAGCGAGCTGGGTTGGGAGTGACCCTGGGTTGAGAACTGGACAGGCCAGCTATACTGGAAGCTGCAGTTATGGACACGTCTCTTGGTCACTCCCCGACTTGTGAAGGTCTGGGCAGTTATCTTTCTATTCCCTTATAGCGCTTAGGAGTGACTCCTCAAGTTACATAAGCAATTCCCAAACTGAAGGCTGTGGTCTGCGGGGTTACCTCCTAGTGTGAGGACTGTGGGCTGTGAGAAGGGCTATAGCACATCAGGATGGGTGGAGTTAAGCACCCCAGAGGCAGGGCAGCCGTCCTCCATGATAAACATAGCCGAGTGCACAGTGGGAGGCATGGAGGTTGCTTTTGGGGAGAGCTGAAGACTGTCAGGAAAAACCGAAAACAGATGTAGTTGTGACCCATCAGGGTCACATCAATGTGTCAGGGATGCTCATATTTCTACTAATTTATTCAGGAGATGGGTGTGTGGGTTAATGCTGGGGCTCTTGTTTAAGGATGTACTGGCTTTAAAACATAGGTTTTTGTTTATTTATTTTGCAGTGCTGGGGACTAAACCCAGGGTCTTGAGTGTGCTAATAATGCAGGTGTTGAATGCAACTCAGAACACTCCATTTCCTGGATAACCTCAACTAGGGCACTCTTACCTGTGAATAATGGACATTCTAATTTGGCTGGCTTAAATAATAAAAAAGGTGCTATCTCATGCTGAAGCCAGGCTTGTTTAATTCAGCAGCTCAATGAAATCATCAAGGACTTCAGATTCCATTTCTTCACATTGCTCTTCTCTGTCCATGAACCTGTCTTTGGACTATTTATCTTCAGTAGCAAGCTGGCTGTTGCCACTCCTTGCAATATTCAGAGGCAGAAAAAGACTCTTGTTGTAATTTTTTTTTTGTCCGCAGAACCCACACATTTATTCTTTGGCTTATTAAGAACTGTTATGATTTGAAAGACCAATGGAAACAGAAGTCTCTCAAACTGTTTGAGCCCATTGTTTGGCTAACACAGTGCATCAGAAGTAATCATGCACCAGATGGAATGGTAGAGAATAGTACTCTGTTCAATTCTTTGGTATAACCCTTGCAAAAACTGATTAGATAATAGCAGATGACAGTGGACTGTCCTAATTTAACCGAGTGGTAGCCCTGATTGCAGCTGCTGTGCCAGATGGAACATCTTTACTGTGATAAAACACTTGGTGTGATGCTTTTGATCTTGCAAATGCAGTCTTTTTAGTGGCTTCCAGGAAAGAGGCTCAAAGTAGACAATGTTCATCTGTGATGGACAGCAGATGATGTTCACAGTCCTACCGCAGGGATAATTCTTCTGCTTTCTATCCCACTATAGCCCTAAAGTCAGGAACACATGCCTGCAGTTCCAGCTACTTGGGAGGCTGAGGCAGGAGGATTGCTGAAGCCCAGGAGTTTGAGACCAACCCAGGCAGCAAAGGGAGACCCATGTCAAAGGAGAAAAGAAAAAGAAAAAGCAATAAACAGCTACAACAATATAGTCCTCAGGAACCTTGATCTTGGCTAGGGATCAAACTTGGCCGGTTTACAGAAAGCCCTGAATTCGAACCCCAGCACAAAAACAAAGAAATAAACAACACCCAAATCAGCTTGACACACTGATCCTACTGTAAAGCATATCACCTAGAAGCAGCTAACTTGACAGAATGTTAGGCTAAAAGTCACAGTGGAGCCTGGTGTGTTGGCCCACACCTATAATCCCAGCAAATAAGGAGGCTGAGGCAGGAGGATTACAAATTCAAAGTCAGCCTCAGCATTTTAGCAAGGCCCTAAGCAACTTAGACATTGTTTCAAAATAAAAATCAAGAAAGGCTGGGGACGTAGCTCCGTGGTCAAGCACCCCTAGGTTCAATTCCCAGTACCACCCTCCTCCCCGCAGAAAGCCACAGAGGTGGTGACTGGGTGCTGCAACCTGAGGCATTGCGTCTGAAGCTACTCCCACTCACAAGGCTGTGCTTAATGTTATAAACTCTTTCTGCTCTCCTCTCCATGTTTGTTTTTCTTCCTGCTGTTATGTCAGCAGGTTAGGGTTCTTTATCTGGTAGAGTGAGTCAAAATTTCCAAAGGGTCTGAATTCTCAGTGGTCCTGTTTTGTTGGAGTTGCTTGAATTCCCATTAACATTTTTTTTTTCTGCCATTAACTTTTACTAGTGGACATGGAGGTACTAAGAAGTACCACATAGAATCCTCTGGGTGCCAGACATCATTTTTCTGCCCCTATAGCAGCAATTCAAATTGGTAACTGGAGGGAATCATCCCAGACAGTGATCTTTTTCTTCACTGACTGATAAGTGCAACCTGCCCAGATTTCAGTTCAATGGCACCATAACTGTGTCCTCTAATACTACTCCTCCCTTGGGAACTATGACCTTTCACCAGAGCTTGAAGCTGTTGCAACAGAAATTAAAATTAGGTGTAATGGCAAGAAGAATTACTCCTATATCCAGACCTTCATATAGTATTACGTGTGTGTGTATGTATGTATACATGTAGGATACATGACATATATATGTATATATGTGTATATATGTGTGTGTATCCTGAGGGGGAGGAACTGGGGAGCAAACAGAGGACCTGGAACGTGCCTGGGCAAGCACTGTGCTACTGAGCTATATCCTGGGCCTTCATCATTGGTTCACAGCATAGATGGCATTGTGTAAGACAGATCCCAGCCTTTTAAGAGTTATTTTCCCCAACTTGGCACCAGAACAGAATCTCCAGTAGGCTGTTCCACCATTCATTTAAGCCAGCTGCTTCTGGGTGACAGGGTTCATGGTAATATTAGTAAAATTATATGCACTCATACTTGCTGCTGCTATTTGTTTGCTGGGAAACTATTTCTTTCATCAGAAGCATTGCTGTATGGGTTTCCATGAAACACAGCATTCAAAAAGTCTGTGGATGGTGACATTGGCTGCAGTGATAGATGGGGAAGGCAGATCCTATTCAGAATGCATGTCTTTTGTAGCAAGGGCAAATGGTTGTCCCCTCTGTGACAGAAGGGGTCCATTGTGGCATGTTGAGCAGGGAGGGAGAAGTCAGTCTTGGTCTTTGCTGTTGGGAGGTTAAACACTCAGAAATGGCAGTAGCCAGCTCGGTCTTGATGAGGGGATGCCCCTGTTGCTTGGTCCATGCATAGCCTCCATCGCTGCCACGTGGACACAGGAACCAACCCTGGTGGCTGGGGGAGGAGGCTCACTGACATCCATGGAGCGTGTCGTTTTGCCACTTACTGAGAGCCTCACGGGTCAGAGCTCTTGGAGACATTGACGTGGGATAGCGCGGTATCGTTCTGTTCGCACTGTCCATTCCATGAGGTTCAGTCACATGCCTCTTCCCCAGATTTCCTCCACCCCTGTTCTTTCAAATGTTCGATAACTGCTGCCCATAAGTCCAATTTCAGTCCACCTCTGAGTCCAGACCAGGGAACAATTAAATATTATGCTACAAGTTCTGCCCCCGGGATAATTTCTCTTCATTATTGTCTTTCAAAGACACCGGAGTGTTGGCTCAGGCTTGTCATCTCAGTTGCTCACCTGCAATCGTAGCCACTCGGGAGGTTTGAGGTCGGTCTTTGCAACTTAGTGAGACCGTGGCCACCTGATGTCCTGGAAAGCACTGCATGGTGTACAGAGATCATTTCTGGTGCTCCTTTTTAACATCAAGGGAAACTTTTCTCAGAAGCCTTTGTAGCAACTTTTCCTCACGTCTCATTAGTCAGAATTGTGTCACATCTTTATGACACATCAACTGGTCTTTGGCAAAAGGAATGAGACTGTTCTGATTGACTCTGACTCACTGTGATCATCCCTTGCTGGGCTTTTCCTCCCCTGAAACCCAAAGCCATGAGGAGGGGCACGTGGGAATACAGTAAGTCTGTCAGCAAGGAGAGAGGGACTGCAGCTGTGGAGCAGGACAAAGGTGCACCCCACAGTCCGAACTTGATGAAGTTCAAATATGAAATGGGTTTATTTTGCTCTGATTACTGCTTCAAAAAGGGTCCGTGGGACCTCCATTTTTGGTCCCTTAGTAATACCTCAGCTTTGTCTCCAGTCCAGTTTAAACTCTCACGCTCATGTCTGGTTCAGCACTCACGTTCTCCATTTCCTCTCTCCTCCCGCGGGCCCTCTCCTTCTCCCAGCGGCTTTAGGTCAGGAGGAGGAACTGGATCGATAAAAAGAAACAAACGTTCTTGCTCCGATTGCTCTTGTACTCCTCACTGGCCCAGAACAGATGACCACTGACCACATCCTCTGTGTGGGAAGAGCTATCTCAAGGAAGGGGTGGGTTTGTGAGATCTTGGGGGTTCTGTGGGGTCTCCCTACTGTACAGTTTTCTCTTCCAACCCCCACAACAACCATTTCCGGCGGTCTCTTCTGGATCTTTTCATATCGGGGTCCCCTTGTCAGTTAACCACCCTTTTTGGGGGGGGATGCAACAGAGGGGCTCAAGTCACAGATCTGCTTGACCCGCAGGGAACGCTCGCCTCCTCTCCACCCCAGTTGGTGGGATGGCAGCTTGCTTGCCGGTCACACTCTGCACCCTCCTGTCCTGTTGGTACCTCTCTGGCTATGTTTTTTTTCTCTGTTTATATGGCACAGAGGGCAGATCAGCAAGTCGGCGGGGCAAGCAGGTGTTGAATTTTGAATGAGACTTCAGTCTTTCTTCCAGCAGGCACCAAACCCTTGCTGCTGGGCTGGAGGGGGAAAACGCGACAATCCATGATCCTGATAAATCTGTATTTTTCTTCTCGCCTGTGTTCTTTGCCCATGCTGGGGAGTAGGGTGATGGTGTTAGGACCAATTCTATGACTTCTGAATCGATCCTCAGGGATGCGTCTGGTGGTTCCTTGCTGGCTGTCTTCAGGTTACAAAGTACTCCCTGTTTTCAACTTGCAGTTATAGTCTGAATGATCAAATAATAGGGATTTATTATTCAGCATCTTCTTTCAGGTCCACTTTTGGCTGTCCATCATTTCAAACAATAATCATCACAGGCACACACTTGAAAATTGTTTGCACTGTGTGAAACACATTCCTCCTTCTCTAAAAGAAGATACCCCAAAGGTTCTCATCATGTATTGTACCTGTTGCAGATCCAGGTCTCAAGTCTAGTTGAAACTCCTTGATATCTTATGACTATGGTAAAAATTCCAATATATAGCCAGGCGAGGTGGTGCATGCCTGTAATCCCAGTGGCTTGGGAGGCTGAGGCAGGAGGATTGTGAGTTCAAAGCCAGCCTCAGCAACAGTGAGGCGCTCAGCAACTCAGTGAGACCCTGTCTGTAAATAAAATATAAAATAGGGCTGGGATGTGGTTCAGTGATTGAGTGCCCCTGAGTTCAATCCCCAGTACCAAAAAAAAAAAAAAAAAAAAAAAAAAAAATCCAATATACAGTAGTGGAGAACAAAGAGTATAACTATAAAGACAACCCCACTGTCACCAGCCAGTGGTTCACAGTAACCATGCTGTTAGATAGCAATGGTACCCTAACTAGTGTTGGAATAGCACCCTTGGTCAGCCAATCTGGCAATCTCGAGTTCTGTTCTCTGGGAGGATCTTTCTTGTCCACTGTCTTTTAGGGCCTTATCTAGGATAGACATTGAACAGAATGAACGCCTGCTGTAATTTAGGTTTGGAACGTCCCCCCAAGTCTTGGTCTCCAGTTTGGTATTATTGGGAAATGGTGGAAAATTTAGGAGGTAGGGCCTCTTGGGAGGTTTTAGGTCACTGGGGGCATGTCCTCTTCAAAGAGGACTGTGGGACTCCAGTGTCTCTCTCTCTCTTGCTCTCTCTTTTTCCATCCTGTGAGTGGTTTTGTTATGTCACACACTTTCTCCCTGAGTTTCACACAGACTGAAAGCAACTGAACTAACTGATCATGTTCTGAAATCTCCAGAAGTGTGAGCCAAATAAACCTTTTCTTTTTAGGAGTTGAGTATCTCAGGTATTTGTTACAGTAACAGCAAGTTGACAAACACAACTGTCCTTTTGGGGAACAGCTTGGTTCTTTGCTCTACTTTACTAACAGCCAAATCCATTTAGAGAATTCTCTGTACTTTAAATCACACTTTTACCGAAGCTACCCCACAAATTGCTCTTGTCAAGAGAGCCTTATTATTGATTCTAATACTCTCCTCAGATTGCTTTATCTTTCAGGAAGATTTAACACATTTGATCACCTCATCATTTTTTCCCTTTTGGCTTCAAGGACACCATATTTTCCTGGTCTTTTCTTACCTCAGTGTCCTCTTCTTCTTTGCCCATTCCCTCTAGCTTTCTCCATCCTCTAAGGTTTGGAGGAGACATTTTTTTCTTTTTCTTTGTACTTTCTCTTTATAGTTCTTTGGTGATTTCTTTTAATTTCATGGCTTTAAATCCCATCTGTAACCCATCTATGTATTTATTACTCTTAAAAATGTATCTCCAGCCTAGACCTTTCCCTTCAACTCTGGCACAGGAAGAGAGTAGAGAGAATTGCTGAAATGCTGGTGGGAAGAAATGGAGTTTCAGATGTACATACTTCTTTAACAGAACACGTACTTTATGCTTCTTTGTCCCTTTAGTCTCTTCCCCCATGTCTTGCCATGTTGGTATTTTCTAGAAGTTTAGTTTTATATTGTAGATTTAGTTCTATAATATTTTCTTTTTACTTTCTGTTGTCCTTTAGATAATTATTTAATTATTTTCATTTTCCATATCTCTCAAAGTATCTTTCTAGATCAATATGTTTGAATACGTCTTCCATGATGGTTTTCCAAGTGGACCTTCCTGTGGCAAACCTCTAGTGTGGCTTTTGATTACCACTATAATTTATTTTTATTAAAAATTTTTTCCTGGTTGTAGATGGACATAATACCTTTATTTTACTTATTCATTTTTATGTGGTGCTGAGGATGGGACCCAGTGCCTCATGAATGCCTGGCAAGTGCTCTACTACTGAGCCACAATCCCAACCCCACCACTATAATTTAAATGATAATATCATCTTTAAAAAATAAGAATGTTGATGTGTCAAATTACTTTGCAGCACTTTTGGGATATAAACATATGCTTTTTCTTTGTTGATCTTTGGCGTAGATGATAGTCACACATTTCCTAATTCTTTCACTGCTGGTATGGACCCACTTGCAGCTGAATTCTGTTACTCATACCTTATTTAGAATTTTGCCTCAATGTTTATAAGAGAGAAAGATTGATCTACATTTAATGTTTTGGTGAGCACTCTTTTGGTTTTTTAAATCAATATTCTTCTGGCTTTGCTTAAGTATTTGAAATGTTTCCTCCTCATTCTGTGTTCTGGAAAAGTTTAAATGGAATTGGGTTGCACTGAGAAATGGTAGGATTAACTTGTGAAATTCTCTGGGTCCAAGGCTTTTTTTGTTTGATAGTTCTTGATATTTACTATTTCTTCTATGTGTTTAGGTAGTTTATCTCTACTGGAGCAAGTTTTCTTGAATACTTTTCTAGAAAATAATCCATCTCACCTATGTTTAAAAAATTGATTTGCACAGATTTAAGCCACATAATATTTTAATAATTCAAGTTTTTTTTGTTAGGTTAGATAATGGTTCATCTATTTTTTCCCTAAATAATTAGTTCTTGGATATTTTAAGTTTAGTCCTATAATTTTCTATTTAACTAATTTTTGTTTTTATTAAATTTAATATGTTCTTTAGGCTTTTTTGGTGCTTAGTTAATTTAAAAAATTTTTATTTGTTCTTTTTAGTTATACATGACAGTAGAATGTATTTAAAAATTTTTTTTTTAAATTAAGTAAACACTTTTTGGTTCTTAGTTAATTAAAAAACTTTTTATTTGTTCTTTTAGTTATACATGCATATAGAATGTAGAATGATGTATTATACATACATGGAGGGTGCTTTAATTTTTAAAAACCTCTTCTTTAATTAATAAAAATATTTAAGATTTTGAAATTTTCTGTAGATACAGAAATGTTTTAGCTGTATCTCATAGATTTTGATATTCAATATTTTTATTATTACTATGTTCAGTTCTTCATTAATTTTGGTTTTGTTTTCCTCTTGGAAACAAGACTTAAGAGGGTTATAAATTCTCCTATGAATAAGATATTTTTGATTATCTAGTTCTGTTTTTAATTTCTAGTTTTATGGCCATATGATCAGAGAAGGTCCATTTGCATGGTTTCTACATTTTGGGGTTTATTAAAATATTGGTCAACAGTGTAGACTTGGATCCAGACTGCCTGGGTACATTTACCCTGAAATAAATATTGGCTGATATTAAGATCAATATTCTGTTTTTAAAAATTTGCATAAAGGACTTTTGCTGATCTTTTGGCTTTCAATCAAAAGTTAAAAATTTTTGAGTTACTTAAACCTACTTCTGTTGAATTTTGCCTGTAATTTCTACAAACAAGGACCTTCTCATTGTCACCTCCATGCAACCATTAATATCAGGAGACTAATATTTGATACACTATTGATACCTTATTACTATCTAAACCACAGATTTCATTTAAAAGTTGCCCATTGGGCTGGAGAGGAGAAGGGATGAAATTGTCCTCTCAAAAAGTGGACAATGAATCTCCCAGGAAGTGTGGTAAGACTGCTCATCAGTGTTGCAGTCACACTTGATATTTATATCATCGCAGTAGAGTTGGACTGGTCAGAACAGCTCTATTACTTTTCCCAACCATCTTCAGCTGCTTTGGTGCAAGTGGGTATAGTGTATCCCCATGGTTTGTTGTAACCAGTACTGGGATCGACCAGGAGAAAGACAAGGAAGTTTCAATTCTTTGTAAGGGAGTGATGAAATGTGGGGCCATTAAATCCAAGTTTATCAAGGAAGGAACCAAGAGGAAGGCATGGTGATAGGATGAAAGCTGGGCATGTGTAGACTAGAGGTCTTCAGGAAAAGAATCTCTGACTGGGAATATTTGAGTCCATGATTCAGGAAGTGGGGCTCAGAGACAAATGCTGCAGTCAGGGAGTGATACAGCTCATGGGAACTTCAAGTTCAAGAGTGGTGCAGATGCCAGGTGTGGTGGGGGTGCCTGTGGCCCCAGATCCTTGGGAAGCTGGGGCAGGAGGATCACTTGATCCCAGGAGTTTGAGACCAGCTTGGGCAACATAATGAGAAAAGAAAAGTGATGCTTAACATGGCAGAAAAAGAGATTTGGGGGCAGATATTTGTGGGCCTTTGATGGCTCACCCAGGTGGATATTGCATTTGATGAGAATTTCAGGGATGTTGTTAGGCCCAAATGATTATGCAAAATGTATTTTTGAGGGTGTCATTAAGTTTCATTAAGATAATTTTTATATTGCTAAATCCTCTTTAACGTCTCACCTTCCCAGACCCTTTCTTCTTCTCCTTCTCTAGTTAAAAAGTTGGCTCTGTGGGTTGGCAGTGTAGTTCAGTGGTAGAGCACTTGCCCAGCATGAGCAAGGCCCTGGGTTTGATCCCTAGCACTACAAAAATAAATTTGCTTTGTTACCATTAAAACAAACAAACAAACAAACAAAAAAACTAACCGGTTGTCCCAATAATGTCTCCATGACAAAAACATCCAGTTCACCGTTATGCATAGCATTAATCACCACAGTTCCTCAGTCTTTGACTTTTATGACATTGCCACTTTTGAAGATTATAGGCCATTTGTTCTGTAGAATGTTTCCCGGTTTGTGTTCATCTGATGCTCCTCACAAGGCTCAGGTTCTGCACCTTTGGCAGAAATATCAAGAGGTCATACTACATTCATCACATTAAATTCTCTCAGGTGATACACGATTTCAATTTATCCCAGTATCGTGATGTTAACTTTGATCACTGATGAAGGTGATGTCTGCCAGGTTTCTCCACTGTGAAGTCATTCTTTTTCCCTTGTAATTAATACAATTATTTGTGGGAAGTTACTTTGAGACTATGAAAGTATTCTTTTCTCATCAAAATCTCATCAATTAGTTTTAGCACTCATTGACACTTCTTGGCTTAATTATTACTGTGACAGTTGCCAAATATTGATTTCTAGTCCACTTGCTCCTTCTGTATTCACTAGCTGCCATTTTGCTATAAGGAAAAACCTTTTTCACATCTCCATTTATTCATTCATTTATATCAATAAGAACTCATGGTGTCCTATTCCTATTGTAATTCAACAAATTAAAATATTTTTTGTTTTATTCTTTATTATTATCATCTTTTATAATGTTTCTATTTTCCATTGAACTTACGTAGCTTGGGACAATTCATTAACATTGGGATTAAGCTAACCTTCTTGTTAGCTTCTGTAATCTTTGGAGGTATCTCTGTCATTCTCTAAGCACTTTCTTACTTTTTGATACTATGAGGTATTCTGGGCTGATCCTGTGCCTTTCTCTGCCCTATCCCTGGCATTGGTCATTTTTCCAAGGATCCCTGTTCTCTTAATAGTATTTGAAAGTGAGGATACAGGCTGTGTGGATTCTCATTGTTCTCAAAAGTCTCAGATGCTTCTAGATCCTCCCAGTGATCAAACTAGGAAAGGCATATATATATTTATATCCTTGTGTGTATGTATTTATGTATATATGTGCATTCCTACAAATAAATAATACATATTTACATCTAAATGCCTGTATCTAGTGTACATGTATTTATGTAGCTGTAGACACCTATTTATATATATTGAAGACCATAAGTTTTCACTGTTATCTTCAATTCCAGTCCAACATAACAGGGTTCAGGCTCAGGCATCCTGCACCTTGTAGACCCCCTTACCCTGTTTGAGCTCCAACACCCCACATTGGGCTGCATGGGTGTTCTCCTTACCCTCCTTGGGCTCATACCCCATGCCTGGTCACCCCTGGCAGACACAATCCTCTTCTTCAGTTCCAACACCCCACTCCAGCTTTCCAGGAACCCCCCATGCCCCTCCCAAGCAGAGGCCTACCTTCCTTGGCTTTAGCTATTGGCTTCTGCACTAAATTCAGGGAGGCAGGCAGGAACACAAGCAGGCAGGAGGGGAGACAGTCAAGAGCATTGACTTTGTTCTTGATGAGTCTTTTAATCCATTTTTTATAGTTGGGTTTTATGTTATGATCCAATATGAGGATCATTTGCTTTTAAGACATGCATTTGTGCTATTTTTATTTGTCATATGAAAGGTGTGTTTGGAATTACCTTTATCTTCTTAATGCTCTCCTTTCATTTTAACAGTTTTTAAATTATTTATATTTTACTATGTGATCTGTTTCTTTTTCCTTTATTTTGTGTGTAATTTTGATAATATAAAAGAATTGCTTTTCTTTAAAGTTCTTATTGATTATCTTTATATCCACAACTTCAAATGATGTACTCAATTCCTTATTTATTTTGAGTTGATTCCCTCTACTAATAATGATTAAAATAGTGTACTTTCACTTTCTCCTTTTCCCATTCTTTTTCACCAACTCATTTTCATGGATTATATTATTATTGTTACATCTTCTAGTGACTGACTTTATACCTTTATTACTTGATTTAGCAGGTTAAAAATATTTTTCCATCCTCCAACTTTAAAAGTTGCATAAGCCTGCCTACATACACCAACTCTTTTTCTCTTCCATCCCTGTTCTGATCTTTTGTTAAATTCTCCAGGTTTATAACATTTGCTCTTTGCTCTGTAATCATAATTTCAATTGCAGTTTAGCTTTGTCTTGCACTCAAGTGGATTTATCACCCACAACTAATCCTTTTACTTCATTTTCTCCATTTATCTCTTAACTGGCTGAAGTTTATCTTCTTAGCTTTTTCTTTTCGAGAAAGATGTTCATAGAAATGAAATTCCTTGAATTCTGGCATGCTTGCTTGAGAGTATTTGTCTGTTGCTTTAATCTAGTAAAATAGTTTAAGTACAAAATACTTGGCTATCACTTTTCTTCTCCCAGACAACTTGTAGGGGTTTCTCCACTGTCTTTTGGTGTTGAAGTCTGGACCCAGTCTGATCCTCAATCCCTCAGTACATGTGTTGATATTTTGCCTAGATACCCAGAAAGTTTTTTTTTTCTCTTGTTTTTTCCTAATTTATTTTTAATTGACATAGTAATAATACTTACTGGGTACAATGTGATGCTTAAGTACACGTATACAATGTGTAATGATTAGATCAGGGTAACTGGTGTATTCATCACTTTAACATTTATCATTGCTTTGTGTTGAGAATAGTCAAATCCTCCCTAATAAGCTATTTTGAAATATACAATCAGTCATTGTCAATCATGGTCACCCCTCTGTGACACAGAACATTAGAAGTGATTCCTCCTGTCTGACTCCACCCCGTGCCCACTGCTGTCCTCTCTCCATCCCCCGCCTTCCCCACCACCCTACAGAGGATTCTTTCTTTATCTTTGAAAATAAGGAACTTTGTTAGGCCGCTTCTCAAAATTGGTCTTTTGGAAACAGTTTTTCTCCTCCATCTGTAGATTCGAGTTAAAAATTTTACTTTTGGTAAAAATAGGCATAAAATCTACCATCTTGATTGCTTTTGAATATGCAGTTCAACAGTATGTTAAGTACATTTGGTGTCGTGCAACCAAACTCCAGAACTTTTTCATCTTGCAAAGCTGAAGCTTTACACCCTGATTCCCTCCTCTATCCAGATTCAAGTTTTCTCTTATTTTTAAAGACACTTTCCTTCAGTTATGTTTTCCTCTTCCACGTATTCTTTTCCCGGAGTGTTATGATACACGTGGTGGGTCTGGTTGCAAACAAGGTGTCCTTGTTCTTGCTCTCTGGATGTCTTGTGCACTTTAAGGAGCCTGTGCTTGCTGGCTCCACCCATGATGGTCCATATGGGACACTGCTTCAGCATTCTGCACCAGGTAGAACCTTCCACAGAAAGTGTCACTTGTGATTATAAATGCTTCCGATTTTTCTAAGATGGCACTTATATATCTGTCTTTATTTTTCTTATTGTAATCATTTAAATTGTCTTTAGAGTTAAGAGATTGGTTGACGTGTCTTTACTCTTCTTCCTTACACTGGGAATTATGTTGTTGGATGCTTCCCCATTCATCTGTATCATTTGCATTTGCATCTGAACTTCCATAACCCCAGGAAGCAGGAAAACAACTGCGAACCCAGAAGTAAGCCTATTTTTCTTTTTAAAAAAAGTGTTTTTGATCATTGTGTGAGATCTGGTACAGATTGTTTGCTCCTATCTTGAGTAGTTCTTTCCACACAGTCCACCCTCCCTCTCAACAAAGGCACACGTTAGAGTCTACAGACCCACACTGCAAGGGGGAGCTGTCTGCCTCCTGTTTCTCATGGATCCTATGGTCTACTGCTGTTGCTGCCCTAGGTTGAACTAGATTTCATCAGCGCTGAGATTTGATCTGAAACAGTATCTGGAGAAGCTGTTTTCTCTCCATCAGGTTTCTTGTCATCACCGTGTATACAAAGCCACTGATGTGTGGGTGTGAGATGGTTGAGGTTTTCTCTTTTTGAGGGGAGTGAATCTAGAGTATGTTGGGGTTGTGCAGGCAGGTCACCCCAGAGGCTGGGTGGGGAGGGCAGCTGTGACCTGAGTGGACTGTGCCCTCCTGTCTCTTTCAGTACCGCCTGTCACCTGATGAGCATTCACCATCCTGACCGTATTCCACACAGTCCTGCTTCTAAAGAGTTGCCTATGGTGAAGAGTTAGCAGACATGCAAAAACCTATTCTGAGAACAGAGAGAACAGAGACATTAATTCACAGAAAGGAATGGGGAGGTGGGTGGAAAGGGGAATTCACTCAGCATTCAGTATATGCTGCTTGAGTACCTGCTGTATTCCAGGCACTGAGATCACAGAAGCACCTTTCTGTGCTTATTTTCTAGTGAAGAAAACAGACGATGAATAAGTAAATTATGTGATAAATAGGTAGTGAGGAATGCTAAGGACAAAAATAAAGCAGGGAATTTGTGGGGGAGCATTGCAATTTTTATAAAAATTGGACTTGTTGAGTGGGGAGGTGAAGGAAATGGAGGAGTGAGTCATACAGTTACCTGAGGGAAGAGTGTTCTAGGAAGAAGAGAAAATGAAGTCCTTGAGGCAGGAACACAACTGGTGTTTGAGGAACAACAAGGAAGGCAGGCAAAGATGGAACAGAATGAAAGGGAATCAGTATTGGAGATGAGGCCAGAGAAGAAATGGCGGGTAGATCTTGGAGGCCCTGGCAGGGCACAGGGAAGACTCTTTTACTCTGAATGACATGGAAAGTTTTGGAGCTTCACAGCAGTAAGATGTCGTGAAGTAACACAAATGGCCATTGAGAATGGCCGCTGTGTTGAGAGTAGCCTAGGGGATAGCCAAGGATGGAATCAGGGAGATTCATTAAGAGAAAATCACAGCAATTCAGGCAAAAGATGATGGCAGCTTGGATGTGTTGGTAACAGTAAAAAGAACAGGAGAGAGGGTGGACTTCAGAGAGGAAGAAAGAAAGGAGGTGGAAAGGTTATTTTGGGGCAGAAAGATGTGGGCAATAATCAGGAGAAGGAACACTGATAGATAGGAAGAATTTCAGTGTGGCTCATGGAGAGGGTGCATGAAGAGGAGTAGAAGAAACAAATTCAGAAAGAAGATGGGAGCCAGGTCATAGGTCCCTTGGTTTGGTAGGAATACCACGGACAGTCAGAATCTTAGTCTATGAGGTCTTAATGTGCTTGAGATATGATGAGAAATTGCTAACTTTACTTCCCTGTTGGTTGTATTCTTTATGAAACTTCTATCACCAATTTTTATTGCTTCTTCCCTTCTAGTCCTGGCATTTATTCATGGAAACATTCTCTATTCCCTGGTCGGGTGCTGCCTCTTCCACTCCTTATGCCCCATTTTGGAAGCCCTGAATATCCTTTGTCCTCTGTAAGTTGTCTTTTTACTCCTCTATTCCAACCTCAGTGGCTCTATTCTTTCCTTGTGTGTTCAGGCAGGAGTAGGTGAGGGGATGCACGGTACATAGCCTCCTGGGCAGAAGCAGCCTCTGTGGGATCATGGCAACTATTTTCTGCAAAGGAGAAAACAGGCCCTGAGTCATCAGGTGGGAGTAGAGATGAACTAGGCTCATCCAGGCCTCCTCAGAAGACGTCCCAATTCAACACCTCAGCTCAGGACAAGCCAACCAAAGCTGCAGGTGGCAGTGTCCCCTGACTGTCCTCCCAGCATTCACTTCTTCACATCCCTCCCTGGTGTCAGGATTGTCCATTCTGTCTAACTTAGAGTTCTGATGTGAGGTAGGGTGAGAGTACTGGAGTCTTAGATGCTTTCTTGGCCTGCTTTCTTGTGTCAGCTGGATTGATTGGAGGGCAGTTTCCCAGAGTGACCAGAGCCCATCCCAAGAAACTGTTCTCATGAGACCCGAGAGGTTTTTATTCTTTGCAGTGGAGTTACTCTCTTAGAAATGTTTGGTCCAGGTTATGACTAAAGGGAGTTGAAGTTCCTGAACCCATGTGAATTGGTAGAGCCAAAAGTTTGCCAAAAGGATGAGCTTGGGAGTGAGAACATTTACTGCTTTCCTGGGGCTACCATAGCAAAGTGCCACCAACTGAGTGGCTTAAAACAATATAAATTTATTGTCTCATAATTTTGGAAACTAGATGTCCAAAATCCAGGTGTCAGTAGGGCCATTCTCTCTCTTTGAAATCTGCAGGGGAGAATCTTTCCTTGTTTCTTCTAGCTTCTGGGGTTTTCTGGAAAGCCCCACATCTCTTGTCTTATAGATATGTCATTCGAGTCTGCCTCCATCGTCACAGGACCAACTACTTTGGTGTGTCTTCATCTCAGCTCCACTATGTGTCCAAATTTCCTCTTCTCATCACAATATCAGTCCTATTGAATGAGGGGTCCACCCTCCTTCAGTATGATCTTAGTTAATCATGTCTGTAATGACCTTATTTCTAAATACTGGCTGCTAGGACTTCAACATGTCTTTTCGGAGGATAAAATTCAACTTATAACTGGGCACAGTCTACTTCAGTGTGAATGCTGTGTGTGCTCAGTGATGACTATAATCTAAAAAGAACCCCAGAAAGAGCCCACCTTTGTTTCCTTGGCACTGCTTTCAGAAGTCAAGGATGTGTGTGGAGGTAAATAGGGAGGTGTATTTCTTCATTTCTTTAAAAGAGACTAGGCTGGAAGCTCCCCATACCCAGCATAGAAGGGGAGAGAATCAGATAGGGTAGGAGGAGGGCTGTAGAATCAAGGACTCTTGGGATGTTAAAGGGTAAGGAGGCCACACACTTGCCCTGGGGAGGGGGCTGTTAGGAGATCCAATTGTTCTTCCCTGGTTCACCTGTGTGCAAGGTGGAGTCCTGAAGGGGAAGAAAGAATTCAGGGGAGGAGGTGACCAAAACCCCTTTGAAAGATTTTAGGGTAAAATAACTTACACATCTAACATACAATCGTAAACAGATTCTACACACTACCTGACAAGGATGATTTTAATGGCTTCAGTTGGTCTTTTTTCTTTTTTATCAAGTGCCAATCACCTGTACCTCCTACCTGACCTAATTAGCGACTGCTATTCACTTTGGCCCAGTGTAGACCATAGGAAAAGAAGACAGGATGGAAGAATTTATAATAAAAGTACTAGAAAGCAACTTTCAGAAAAATGACCCAGACTTTGACTATTTACAGGAGGATGAATTCTGGTTCTCTGGAGGTTGATTTAATTTTTGGAAGTGCTCAAATGTCACCTAGACCCACGTGTGAGGAACAGGAGGCGGATGAGAACTCGAGTGGCATTTGGACTCGGAGACTCAGCGTGTGGACACATGGCTGGGTGTGAGTAAAAGGGCCCGTTTTCTGCCTTGTGGGCAGCCTGGGACTGACTGAGGGTTTGGATGGGGACCCTGTGGGTCTCAGGAGCTCCAGGCGGAGCTCTTCTCCCTGCTTCTCCGCATGGCCCCCTCCACAGAGCACAGGCACACAGTGAGTTGCATGCTCAGTTTAATGGTCTTAGGGCACAAGGGTGTTAGGCTTTGAATCCAGTGACTCCATTCTTTTCAACTTTTATAACCAAGTTGCTTCAGTAGTTTTGCCAATTCACTTGCTTCTGAAAGGAAAGTGGAGATGAGAATGAATCTTCAAGGGCCCCAGGCACCACCTCCACCCCTTCCATTCCTCCTAGACTCCACCTCTGTCCCTCAAATCACTGAGCTGCTGGAGGGGCCCCTCCACAGAAGCCGGGGGGATGGAGGTTCAATTCACCAGGGGCTGGAGAAGCTTGGTAGGAGCAAGAGCAATAGGAAAAGGCAGACTCTCCAGTGGAAAGTCTGGGATTAGATTTCAGGGAGAATCATTAGCCGAGGACAGTGGATGAGAAGTTGGAGAGATTTGAAAACACAAAGGGAAGGACGCATTGGTGGCAGGGGCCGTGGGCGTCCTGGATTTCATGTGTTGGGTGGAGTTTGCGGGGTACATTCTCTCCCACCTCCCACCTATGGATGGTGGGTGGTGAGTATTCGCTTTTCCACAAAGTCTTGCCTTGGGATGTACTCACCTGAAAGTAATCGTTTTCCACCTCCAAGCCCATTATTCACTCCTGCTTTTGCTTTATCAGCGCCAGATTTTGCCGCGGATAGACCTTTAGCTAGGAGGAGTTCTAATTTGGGGGCAGAAGAATCCCATCAGTGAAAATGCCACATCATTTAAAGAGAGCTCCTCCTAGACATCATCATTATACAAATTTCTAACATGGAGACATTTTGCTGAGGGGCTATGTATGGTGCAGGCAGCAAAATCCACTATTGTAGAAACCCTGTGTGTGGGTGCAGACTGTGCCCCCTCTCGTGCCTTTGTGTTCAGGTGTATGAGTCTGTCTGCTTCTCTCTGGCTTTGTCTCTGTGGGTGGAGATGTCACATGGCCTGCTGTGAGAGACTTCTCTAGCTTGTTGATCTGGCATAGGGACAGAGACTCACTGAAGTACTGTAGTTCTGGTGACTCTAGGTTTTCTTCCGAGGGCTGCTGGGTTGGGGCAGGTTCTGCTGGAGGTGTGGTCTCCCCATCAGTAGCTACAAACACACAAATTTATTAATTTTAACAAAGTGTTTTCTTTTCCCTTTGGAATGGGTGGCAGGGCCCCAGATACCGAATGTGTGCTGGGTGCTGAATTCAGAAGTGATAGGGCATAAACCCTGCCTGCTCAAAGGAGATAGGATTTCCATATACCTTGTGCCTCCTGGGATGTGCTGGGTAGGGCTGGGCACTTACAGCGGGTAGGGTTGGGGAAGGACTTGGGGTATGGTGAAAATCAGGGAGCACTTGAGAGAGAAACTGGGTCTTGGAGGCAGAACTTTGTTGGGAAGGGGGTCCCATGGGGACAGGAAGTAAGTCAGCAAGAGCTCAAGGGGAGGCAGGCGTGGGCCAGGTGCAGGGGATGGAAACAAGTTCAGCTGAGGTGATGTGGTGGTACACGAAGGAGGATCATGGAAAATAGGGCTGGAAAATGAACCTGCTGCAAGAGACCATGGTAGAGAGTTGGGAGACATGGAAGGTATTAATACCATGTGGGATCATTTGCCTCCCTGGTTATTATTTAACCCAGTGGTTCTCTCCCTTTTATTCAGAGCAGACCTTCTCCTCCTGCCCCGTACTAGCCTTGCCCGACTGGGTTACTTACCCTCTTTTGTCCGTAGCCTTTCCCACTCTATCCCCTCTACTGCATTGCCTACTCCTCCCATTATTACCAAGAGCAGGGACCCAACCTGCTCCCGCTGGTTTCTTCTTCCATCCTCCACTCACATCCCCAATTGTTACACCCTCCCACCAATGGCAGGGTTGGGAGGGAGAGGAGGACTCACAGGTCAGAGGCTTCTGCAATGGAGGAAACAGATGTGAGATTAGAGTAACGAGAGACCCAGACCTACCTGGGTCACCCTCTTCTTCCCATTCCCCAAGCATAGCTCTCAGGAATGTTTGTGGATAGAGAGGAATCAAGTTCCCTTTTGGCTGAATGTGCTTTTCTGCCACCTTAGTAGGTCCACTGGGGCATCCCTCTGAGGCTTACAATTTGATTCCTTCTACAATTTTTTAAAAAATAGGTTCTCTGTTGGGAAGTGTAATAACTGAGAATACTGCCCTCTTTTGACTTGTTCTGGATCGTAATGGTTCCTTGAGATTGTGGACAAGGGGCCAGACATGGGTAGAGGGGCTCAAGGTCAAGGTAGGGGAGGATGGTGTGGGGACTAGGGGCATGCCCGGTAATTTCTGGGATCAGGAGCCCAGCTCTTATTCCCTCTATTTTTTTTTTTAACTTAACATTTATGCAAAATTCTCTGCAAATGGTTGAAGATATAGTACTGTAGAAGACAGACAAGACCCCTGCCCGGACGGAGCTCATGTTTTATTCCAAAAGTATTTAATTACAGGTGTGATGGCACCAGAGGAAAATGTACAGCATGATGTAACAAGGGCATATAGGATCCAGTTTGTTCTGCATGTTCATGGAGGATTTCCCCAGTAATCATATCTAAACTGAGATGGGATAGATAAAAAATCATTGGCTAGGTGACATTAAGAATTGGTTGGTTTGTTGGACAGGGAGAGGAGAAATATTCCAAGCAGAGGGAATAGCAAGAAGGAAGGTCCCGATGTTCAAGGAACATGGTAGTGCTGGCCCAAACTGTGCTTTTGTGTGATTAGGAAAGATGTCCCTTCCTCTTGAGAGATAGCCCTGGCAGGGCACACTACTTGGCAAGTGGAACGTGGGCTAGATTTAACTCCAACCATGCCTCACCTTGACACTCTTGTGCAGGGGAGAACCTGCCCAACTATTTGCAGTGGTCCCAAGGCACTGGAAGAAGATTGGTGTGGCTGGAGCATCACAGGCAAAGGACAGTGTGTGGGGAGATCTGTGAGAACAGGGTGGGGCCAGAGAACTCCTGGTTCCCAGCCCAGAGTGGTAGAGAGACCATGTGTGGAGAACTGGAAGCAGGAGTCACTCGCAGAAGCAGGGAATCCAAGACAGCATGGGAGGGGATGAAGGCAGGAGCTAAGGCCTCCCTGGGCTGGGAGGACTGGTGGAGAGCAAGGGAAGGGCCATACTTACTAACACAATCCAGGGCCCCTGCCAGAGCTGTCACGAAGAGCAGAGTAGTGAATTTCATGCTTTGGGATAAGGAGTGAGTATAATCTCAGAGTCTTCAGAAGGTCTAGGGAGTGAGTACTAAACTGTTGGGTTCTTTTAAGGATACCAAGGGCCAATGGGAATCAAGCTTGGAAGGGTGTGACTTCTGCATCCTCCTCTCTTTCCCAGAATGTCACCTGCTAAGTCAATAAGGGTTAGCAGGTGTCCTGCAGGCAGGTCCTGGATAAAAGCCCTTCCCTACCAACTTCCAGCCATTCCTTTATGTCTCTCTTCCTCCTTCTTCACCCCACCTGTCCTTGGGGTTCACACTCCTAGGATCTCTAGGACTGGAGGAGGATCATGTCATTTGGGTAGATTCCCAGATGTGTCTCTGGAGGGCTCTGGTGTAGGACTCCATCTCACTTATCTCTCTAGGAGGAGTTCAAGGGCTCAGGAGACCACACTGTGCATGTCCTGCCTCAGTCTCCACAGGACTCAGTGTGGGCATGAAGGTTCCCCAGACTGAGTGAGTCTCTTTCCCCAGGAAGCTGCACCTGGGACATTTGAGGACTGAGGATGTGGCTACTTTCTCCTTTGTTCTTCTTAATCCCCAGGAAGGGCTCCTTACCCCCACACAGGCCCCTATCAGTCTCTGTCTTCAGGCCTAATCCATGGGAACCCACATTTCTGAGAGATGATGGGTACTCACTGAAGCTGGAGCTTGTTTCTTCTTTCAAAAGCGGAAGTGGACCATGGTGTGAGTAATCCAGAAAGGCAGATGATTCTCAAAGAAACTTTCTGTGACTTGGGATTTCTTTGTTCACTGATCAGGGATTCAGGAGGCCTGGATTTTGAGTTCTGGCTTTGTCACACACATATGACAATACTTTACCATATCTTTAAAAATGTTGGGATTTTCATTTGTCATCTAGGACTTATGATTCTCACAAATAAGAAGGTAGTGGAGATAATCTATACTGGAAGTATTTGGGGGGACAGACAGAAAACTGTTTCCTGAAAAGGGGGCCTTGGCTGGGACAGTAAGTGGCATAGAGTTTCCAGTCTAGAGTTCAAAAATTACTGGTGGGACCCAGAGGAACATGCACTTTCCCCTTCCATTCTTACACAACTGTGGGTGGGTGAGCCTCAGGGATCTTGGAACCAGGGTTCTGGTCTTGACATTAATCTACACTTATTCTCTGACCTCTGAGAATTTTTTTTTTTTTTTCTTTTCAGCCTTAAATTCTCTCTCTCTGGAGAATAGAAATTTTTTTTTTTGGCTATTCCAATTTCCCAGCACCGCTGTGAAACAAACTGAGATGCACTCAACAGGCTTTTCTTGAGTGCTTCCTCTGTTTTTTACTGGGCTTGGTTCTAGAAACTCAAAGAAATATTGTTTTGGCCCTTAAGGACTTTCCAGTGTGACAAAAACTTGTACGAGCAGAGAAAAAAAAATCAAGAGACAGGTTTTTAATCCTTTATTGGAAATGTTGGGGTCATACGTGTTTAAGAATGCTACATTTTTCTAATTGTTGAAAATATTAGAGAGCACATACTGAGGTCACTTCATTGCCAAACTCATTACTATTTCAGTGATGACTATTCATATAAAGTGAGCTAAAGATGGACGATAAATAACGTCAGTTGGAGTCAATCTTTTTTTTTTAAATTTTTTCTTTTTTTTTTTTTTAACCTAATGAACAAAGCCCTGGTCAGATTTTTCCACCAAATGATTTGTGAAAAGGCCTTTGGTTTTCAGAGCTTTTTTGGATCTCAGAACTGTGCATAGACTGTGGGCCTGTACAGCAAGGAAGTATTTAGGGAATGGAGGGAACATGCACTCTCAAGTCCAAAAAGACCTGGAGATGAACTTTTGCATTACTGTTTGGGGTAGGTGGAGTGATTTTTGGGAAAATCAATCACTTATCTCAGTTCTTGCATCTGAAGCATGTGAATGGTAATTCAGAGCTATTATGAAAATGGAATGAGCAAACACGCGCAAATGTGCCTCCTCAGCTCTCTAAGGCTGATTGGCATCTTTCCTTTCAAAGGAAGCTGGGCCTTATTTTTTTTGAGCACATATTCTTCTTGGCAGACATCGGGAACAGAGAGATGTTCATGGCATGTCCTTATCCTTAAGGAACTCAAAAACTTACCTTGAGATTAAAGTTGCATTATAGGATTTGATATTTGAGATTTATTTGACATTTGTTGGTGGTCAGTGGGTGAAGAGTTGGGCACTGAATGAAGGGCTTGGCAAACACTGGCTGCCTGAAGGTCTCATATGGGAGGGGGAAGACTAAGGGACAGGAGAGAGTGCCCTGGGTGTGCCAGCATGTGGGATTGTCATGTGTGTACACTATCGGGGAGAAACCCTGACTCCAGATCTCAAACAATCTCCATAGCACATCTCAAAAGTCAACAGGAGCAAACTGTGCTATTTGCACAAGGTTTTTCTAAGAGGAAATTAGAACTTTGGCATCAACACTAGAACTGTCACAGAGCAGGGTCAGTGCCTAGCTCTTTTTTTTTTTCCCTCCTCCTGAGCTCAGGAATTTAAGAGGCAGATATTCACATAAATAGGGATAAGGTGGAAGGTAGTGACATCCATTTTATATAAAAATTTTATTACTTTATAACAAGACCAAGTTGTAGTGTTACCCCAAATTATAGGGCCTGGGAAGGAATTGGATGTATATACTGAAGAAAAAAGATATACCACACGTTTCTGAGTGAGGGACTGTTCTGTTTGCTATCTTGTCTTTGAGGATGTCTGACCCCTAAGATATTGGTGTGCTGTACATTTCCATTTCCTTTATCATGCGCTGTGTGCTGCTTGTTCTCTGTCAGTTGTAAACTTCACTCCACATCTGCCCATCTCTGCCCTAATCTGCAAGGATGACCTCTGTGGGCTGCACCTGGGCTTTTTTATCCTTTGGCTTCTAGGTGAGTCTGGCTAATGGGAGATACTGATGGGAGATGAGAGGATGGGAAAGAGGGAGAGATCCAGGCATCTGTTCTTCCTGCTCCCTTCCTACTTTGGGGTGTGTGTGTGTGTGTGTGTGTGTGTGTGTGTGTGTGCTTCTAATATGACTCCCAGTGATGCCCTCTTCCTGGCGTTCATGCCCTTTTGTGGTCCTCTCTGCTTAAGTGTGGGCTGGACCCAATGATTCATTTCTAAGAATTAGAAGATAGTAAGTGATGGGATAGCCACTTCTGGGATTATTATTATCGAAGACTATGACTTTGATCTTGCTTATATTCTCTCTGTATTTTCTCAGTTTGCTTGTTCTGTAGAGGTCAGTCGCCATGGTATGAGCTGCCCTATAGAGAGGGCCCGGTGGCAGGGAATTAAGGGCCTCTAGTCCATAGCCAGTGAGGAACGAAGGACCTCCATGCAGCTGTCTGTGTTAATATAGAAGGTAAATTAGATCACAAGAGCTGTAACCTCATCAGCGAATTAATCCACTTGGTGGATTAATAATTTTAATGAACTAACTGGGAAGTAACTGTAGGCAGGGTGCAGGGTGAGGCTAGAGGAAGTAGGTCACAGGGGGCATGCTTTAGGGGTTGTATATTTTGTTCCTGAAACCTCACTTGCTCTTTCTGCTTCCTGACCATCATGAACTGAGTAGCTTTCCTGTGCCACACCCTTCTGCCTTGATGTTCTGCCTCAAAACAAAACAAAACAAACAAAACCAAAAAGACAGTACCTTGATGGCAATCTTGTCAGAGACTCTGAATCAGAGGACACAGTAAAGCTGCACCTGCACCTGACCCATAGCAATGGTGAAGTAAGAAATAATAGTGTTTGGAGCCACCAGGTATCAGAATAATTTGTCTTACAGCACAGGTGATTAATGCAGCATGGTGTGGCAATTACCATTTCCTCTATGACTATTGCTTGTCACTGGTGGGCTCGGTCCACAACTTTGTCTCTTGACCAGTTTCAAGTAACACCATTTTCTTTCCCTTGCTGTTTCAGTTTTAGGGATAGAAATGGCTTTGTGCTATTGCTAGTCTTTATTTGCATCTCTGTAAATAATTTTTAAAAAAAATTAAAGTGTCTCTTAAAAAAAAGACCTTCTGAGTCAGCTGCAACGGCACATACCTCTAATTCCAGTTACTTATGAGGGTGAAGCAGGAAGATCACAAGTTTGAGGTCAGCCTGGACAACTTAGCAAGATCCTGTCTCAAAAATAAAATTTAAAAAAGGCACTGGGGATGTAGTTCAGTGGTAGAGTACTTGCCTAGCTTGTATGAGGCTCTGGGTTCAGTCCCTAGCACTGCGAAATGAAAGGGCCCTTCTGAGTGTGCTATCTGTTTCCCCCACTGACACAGCCCTCCCATCTGATCTGTGCAGAAAGTCTTTTCCTTGTTCTTGTCCCTGTGTGTTGCACCCCATTCTGGGAGTCAGAGGGGAAGCAGAGACTCCAAAGGGTGGGCATGAGCTAGACTCTTCGGGGCAAACAGCTCATACATTCAGGACATAGATATGAGTTGTCTCTGAGGACCATTGTACCTTATTTCTGTGGCTGACATGATTGGTCTTCTCTGCCAGGCTCGCATGGGCTTGCCCAAGGGCTGCCACACTCCCCTGATGACCTTGCTCATCCACCTTGACCAGTGGGGGGGGGATGTGGAGACACAGCAATGAAATGGAATTTTTGTAAAACTTCAATTCTGTTTCTTTCTTTCTTTTTTTTTCAATTCTGTTTCTTTAACAAACACACAACAGGTTGTATGTGCCAAGGACTATTCTTGCAGTTTTACAAATTTTAATCTCATTTAATTCTCTTAACAACCCAGTGAGACAGGTACTATCAATACCCTCACTTTACAGATGAGGAAACTAAGGCAAAGGCAGGTAGGTTAAGGAACCAGGCTGTGATGGCAGCTGGTAAATGGCAGAGCTGGATTTCACACACAAGCCTTCTGGCTCCAAACTCTATACTTTCAACCATGACTCCTTGCTGGAGCAGTAAATTCCATTTTATAATACATGTTGGCCTCTGTAACAAGTTTCTCTTGCCCTAACTAATTTTATCTGTTTTAGTCATGCTTCTCCAGGGAAAGCACCAATGATGTGTGTGTGTGTGTGTGTGTGTGTGTGTGTGTGAGTGTGTGTGTGAGTGTGTGTGTAGAGAGAGAGAGAGATAGAGAGAGAGAGAGACAGAGAGACAGAGAGATATAGAGAGATGCTAAGAAATTGATTCACATGATTATGGAGGTTTGCAAGTTGAATATCTGCAGTTGGAGTCCGAAGGCAGAATTCCTACTTGCTTGGGGAAGTTTGGTCTTTTGGTCTAGTTAGGCCTTCAGTTGATTGAGGTCCACCCCTTAAGTGAGGTCCACCCACAGTCTGAAGGGAATCAAAGCCCACCAATTTAAATGTTAATTTCATCCAAAACACCCTCACAGAAATATTTGGAGTAATGTGTGACTACTTATTTGGGCATTGTGGCCCAGCCAAGTTGGAACGTAAAATTAACCACGATAGCATTAAGACTTTGATTTCGAAAGATTTAATGGACACTAAGTGGAGCCCAGACAGGAAAAAGAGATGTTCTATGCAGCTTTAGAAAGTGTTTTCTAGACTGTAGTTGAAGGACTCGCTTTTTATATTCCTGGCTTCATAGGTGAAGGGTGAGTTCCAGGGAGACACAGAATAAGTTTACAAGGAAAACCAAGGAGCTGACCCTCCCTCTTCCTGTGGTCTAAGCAGAAAGAATTCTCAGGGCTCCTGTTGGTCCAGTTACTTCACTTGGCAGAGTCCAGATAGGAACTTGGGGTCAAAGGTCAGCATTAGGACTGCAGCTTTCAATGCCTATCAGAGTCAACAGGTAACGTAAATGAGCCAGGCAGCCCAGGTGTGAGGCAAGCAAGAGCACAGGTACAGTGACAAATGCCTTCCATTTCAGGTCAGGGAGTTAGTCAGGTAGAGCTGGAGCAAACTGGAATGTACCTGCCCCAGCTAGATGGCCACCCGCTCCTCTCTGGAGCTGATTATTGTCAGACTTTCTCTTTCTTCAAGAAAAGTTGGAAATCCATATTTTCATGTGAAATCTCCTGATTTCTTATTTTTAATACATTTAATGTAAGATTTTACTTATTTATTTTTTAAAAATATTTTTTAGTTGTAGATGGACACAGTATCTTTATTTTATTTATATATTTATTTTTTTGTGGTGCTGAGGATCAAACCCAGTGCCTCACATGTGCCAGGCATGTACTCTACCACTGAGCCACAACCCTAACCCCAGATTTTACTTTTTATTATTAAAAAAATCAACTTTTAAATTGACATAAAATTAGGTTTATCATATACAACATGATGCTTTGAAATATGTATGCATTGTGGAATGACTAAATTAAGATAATTATAATATGTATTGCCTACTTTTCATTTTGAAATAACTGCAGAGAATTTAAAAAAATATTTACAAAGAATTTCTACATATTCTTCCTAGGTCCACTGGAGACTAGAGTTCCCAGATATTAACATTTAATCATGCTTGCCTTATCATTCTCTTTCTCTCTCTCTCTTCTGGTACTGGGGATTGAACCCAGGGCACTGAACTACATTGCCAGCTCTTTTAATTTTTTGTTTTGAGACAGGGTCTTGCTAAGTTGCTGAGGCTGGCCTTGCATGTGTATCTTTTTGCCTTAGCCGCCCCAGTTGCTGAGGTTGTAGCATGCACTGCCATGCCCTGCTATCTGTCCTGTCGTGCACGGTATCTAGGTCAGTCATAGAAGAAAGAGGAGGAGAGATTGGAAGAGAAGAGGAAAGAGAAAAAGTGAGAGAGGGAGTTGGGGAAGGAGAGTGGAGGGATTCCATTACAAATGAGGCTCCAAGGACTCAAGGTACCAGCTCCACCTGTTTTGTTCCTTCAGGTTTCCTACTGTTCCCTTAGAATTTTTCTGCTTCTTCAGGACCTTTTCCTCAAGTGGTTTATGATTCAGGGAAAATGAAAGTCATCTTGGCAGAAAGATTGCATCATTTTGGTTCAGATATCAAACAGCATCTCTCGTGGATTCCTGGTGTCGCAGAGATTGCTCTCCCATCTGCCCATGACCACGTCCAGAGGTGAGGTCTGGGAACTCTGGGCAGCCCCCTGGGTATTGGCTCATCTGCTGCACCCTACTTGACAGGGTCACTGTTCTCTGCTTTGCAGGTGACCCAGAGGCTCAGGATTGGTCCATGGTGCCCAGGACAGAGGGAAGTTCTCACGCAAATGAAGCAGCTTTTCTGCTGATGTGACCTTTTCTGCCCTGAATTTGGGTTAATTCTGGAAAGAGGTCAAGAGGGAGCTGAGGAAGTTAATAAGGCCCCCCGCCCCCAGCCACCACAGTTTTCCTCCCTTATGCCAGCACCCCAGAGATTCTTCCTCTGGATCCCTCTTCTACCTTTCTGCCTTCTGTCACTCACTTTCCCAACCCCAATCATTAACACTCCCGCCCAGGGTTGGGGCAGAAGGGTGAGGAAGGACTCACAGTTCATGGATCCTGAGGCAGAGGCAGGCTCTGGGTCACCTGCAAAGCAGGGAACAGTGACCATGTGAAGTAGGGTGCAGTAGATGAGCCAATACCCAGGGGGCTGCCCAGAGTTCCCAGACCTAATCTCAGGACATGGCCAGGGGCAGATGGGAGAGCAATCTCTGCTGTACAAGGGATCTCCCAGAAATGTCATTTGATATCTAAACTAAATCCCTCTGTTGCCTTCCCCAGACCAAGGCTGTGTGTATCAGCCCAAGAAAACAGAATCATCCTTTTCTTCTATAGTTTGTTAGATGTACAAACCTCATAATTAAAATGGAAGGGGCATGACCTGGTTGTGGTGATGGGGCTGGACTAGTTCAGCTTGTCACCTGATATGAGGACTCCCTGCCTTTGTTCTGCCAACAGCATGAATGAGACACATGATATACACCTGTAGTGTTCTAGAAGCCAGAGAAATAGCTGTGAGGGAGTTGGTCTTCACTTGGGGAAGCAGGTAGTCAATGGGGGATTTGGAGGCATTAACATAATTGCATTAGGAATTATTTAATTACATTGTGATAATGTAAGGAAGGAAAAATATAGGAAGCAACAAACAAACAAACAAACCCCGGGAATCTCAACTACTCTGGGACTTCAGGAAGGCTGCTCTGAGCAAATGCATTGACACAGTGAAGAAAAGGGGCGAACATTTAAAAATTGGGTAGGAAGGATGTAGATGGAGGGCAAATGAAAGAATGGGGTAGGGAAGAGGCAAAAGTATGTGCAAATTTCTTGGCTCATTGAGGAAAAAGGAAATCAGAGTGACTGGATCAGAGTGGGCAAACCAGAGACAGGGAGGAAATGCAGCTGCAGAGTTGGGCAGGGGCCAGAGGATCCTTGCTCCCTGATAGTGGGCACAGGGTCCTTGTGTAGTGAACCCAGTAGGAAGCAGGAGTGGGTTGCAGAGACAGATATGGGAGAACTGCCTCTGCTGCAGAGGGGAAGACAGCAATAAAAGGATAGGTGCCATACTCACTGGCACAGGCCAGGGTCCCTGACAGAGCTGCTAGGAAGAGGAGAGTCGTGAATGTCACGCTTCTGTATGCTGGAGTTGATATGCTGCAGAATCCTCAGAGAGTCTTGGAACTAGGATGTCAGTACTGTCTCTCTGGGCTTCTTTTAATCATGACAGAGGCCAATGGGAGGGAGTCAGTCTTCCAGTGGTGTGTTTTCTTCTTCCCTTCGTCCCCCACCTCATCCACCTGCTAAGTCAGCAAGGACTTACTGGAACTGGCTGGTGCCCATATGCCCTGCAGGTGGGTCCTGGACAGTAAGTACTTCTGGAGCTGGCACCAACTTGACTGACATTCTTTGCCTGTTTCTCCCCTCCTCATCCCACCTGTCACCTGGGCTTCCATCTTTGATGACCTCTGGGTTCTTGAGGGAGATAGTGAGGGGTTTCAGGGGAAAGCTTTGGCAGGAAGACTGTGGCCAGAAATCTCTTCCCCCATGTGGAAGCAGGAGGTGACTCAGGCGCGCAGGCTCAGCCTCTTCAGGGCAGAGCCAGAGTGTCTGGGGCTTCTCCAGAGTGGGTCAAGCACTTCCCAGGAGGCTCCCTCAGAGAGGTCCCTCCTTACCAAGGTCCAGAGATGCTAGGGCTCTCTTTTGGGGCCTCCATACTGTAACCAGAGTTTCCCAGTCACTGTAGACTCCAGTTAGGTATCTTCAGTCCTGGGTAACAAACTTCAGCTCTGGAAAATGCTGGTAAAATAATAAGACTACGAAGTCAGTTCCCAGCTTACCTTCAGATAGGGGAGGGCAGCAGGCAGTGTAGATCATCCATATTGGGGGTGGGTATAAAGGTGCTTCTCTCTCCCTCAGAATCCCTTCTTGTTTACTTGTGTTTGCTTTAGAATAGTTGGAACAGCCCTGGATATACAGGTTTATGATTTGATTTTGTGTTTACCAGTTGTGTGACCTTGGGAGGCAACTCATCTTCACTACTTTGTTTTCTTTATAATTCTTATCCCACAGGTTTAATGTGAGGAATATATATGTGAAGATTGGTCATCTCCCTCTTCCTTCTATTCTCAGGACTTGAGGACGACATGATCCTGACGAAACCAGTTACTTCCCTGAGATGTCTTCTCTCCATGGAGTAGGTCCTATGAGTGAGTCCTTGTCCATTTCCTGGGGCTGTGGTGAAATGGACTGAGATTTGTTTTACAAGATACTTTCCCTATGTCAGGCACTGTGCTGGGCCCAGGCAGACAAAGATGAGTAGCTTGTGTCTTGCTTGGGCAAGAGCCCCAGACAGGTGAAGAGACAGCTGGGAGGAGTGGTGGTAGCAGGAAGCTGATGTCCTGGAAAGAAGCTCATGCCCTTCCTGGTCCATTTGGTAGCCCAGCGATTAGGAGTATGCATAATAATCTATAATCTCTCTGACTCTCTGTCTTTGTAATGTGCAGAATAATCCAGTATATTTGTAATATAAAAGTGGGAAAAGTTCAACTTGTAAGCCTTCTTGGGCTCTCCCTGTGCCCTGGGTGTCTGTCCCCTCACCTCTGCAGAGTTGTTCCATTGAGCGCTCTCTTCTCTCTCCTCTGTGACTGATGGTGAGCCTCTCTTGGATTTTTTACTTCAACTTGTAGAGATTGTAAGTAGAAACAAACAAAATGTTCCTTTTACATTCTTCCTTTCTATCTTCTTTCCAATTGTTTAACAACATTGCTTTTTGAAAACAATTACATTTTTGCCTCAACATCCTTGTTTTACATTATGTTTTCATCTGTAATATTTCTACCACCATCCCTGGAACAGAGACAAGTCCTTGCCAGGGTACACAAATAGAACCATCACTTTTCATCTTCATGTTATTTGGTTTCTGTGGGTTCGTGACACTGTTAGTCACTCATTCTTTGAAATTCTGGGATTCTCCCTCTTTCTCCCCTTGACTCACCTTCCCTGTCCCCTTAGAATTCCCCGGTGTTCTATTCTTAGCCATTTTCTTTTCTCCTCTTACACACTCTTGTGTATGATTCACTCTTGAGTCATTTATGACTCTTGCACCTTCATTCCAGCCTAGACCCTCTTCTGAACATTAAGATCCACCAGCCTGTGGGTAACCACAGGATGTACCAAGCCTGCACAAACCCTACAGGTTATAATCGGTCTCATCTACCTTCCCCATCTTCCCCACCACCTACTCATCCCTTTCCACTGTTTTTTTTTTAATGTTTAATAGCATTTTTAATAGTAAAGAAAAACAAAGTTCAAATGCTCAACAATAGTTATGTTTAAAATTTGGTATACATATGGATAAAGATGAAAGGCTGCTGAGTAAACACTGGAGTTAAGTAAAGGCATATATATATAATTAACTATAATTTATTTTATGAATAAATAAGAAAAAGTCACTGGCTGAAAAGGATTTGGTTTCTAATATTATTTAATTTGGAGTCCCCCACTCCCCAGCAAATTTCCCAATAGGCCAGATGAGAACTCTCCCTGCCAGGCATCACAACAAACCACACCACTGGCCCCACACATTTGGAGGAAAATATTTGGTCTGCAGTTCTACAATCTTTATTCTAATCTGGTTCCAGTTTGAGGAGCATACCCTTGCTTTTGGTCACCTGACTTTTTTTTGGTACTAGTGATTGAATCCAAGGGTTCTTTTTTTTTTTTTTTTTTTTTTTCCAAGGGTTCTTAATTGCTGAGCCACATCCCTAGTCCTTTTAAAATCTTGAGACAAGTTCTCACTGAGTTGCTTAGGGCTCCTCTAAGTTGCTGAGGCTGATCTCAAACTTGCGATTCTCCTGCCTCAGCCTGCTGGGTCACTGGGATTACAGGCTTGAGCCACTGTGACTAGCTTGCTTTTCAATTTAAAAGAGAGAGGTAGGGAGAGAAGAAACTTATCAGAATTAAGACCACCCTAGGAATGTTCTTAACCTCAGCTTTTGGCTGATGTATGCAACCACAGAATAAATATAACCTTCCCACAAAATGGCAGGCTAAACCAGCAGCTTCTGCAAAGATGTGCTGCCTAAAGGGTAGGGCTGGTGATGTGACTCCAGTGGCCTCTGCGAATGAGGCCTTGCCAAAAACCAGTGGATAGACACATAGTATCCTGCACCCCGCTTGGGTCTGTCTCCTGAGTTTCAGGGGCAGGACCTGTGTGAGGGGAGTAGCCCCTACTTCTTTGGAGAATGGCTGTGGTGCTTTCCAAGGCGCAGCGTGGACGAATGATGCCAAACCTTCCAGACACCGATAAGTCAGCTATAGTAGAACCAAGGCAACACTCAGGGCTCTGGCCATCTCCAATTGGTCCCCCATCAATGACTAGGGACAAATGAGGCCAGAGATCTTGGAACTTCTCAACATTCAGAGAACTGACCTGGGAGCTGAGGTTGGCACTGCTGAGAGTAAGAGGTCCCCCAAACATCTGGGCCAAGATGTGGGTAAAGGGGTTCAGGTCTTCGTTGAGCTCGTCCGAGCGTTCCATCACCAGGATCACTGCACCTGGCAACAGGTCTTTTTTTTTTTAATTCATTTTTATTGTAAACAAATGGGATACATCTTGTTTTTCTGTTTATACATGAAATAGAGGTGTACCATTGGTGTAATCATACATTTACCTAGGGTAATAGTTTTTGATTCATTCTGTTATTTTTTTTTCTTCTACCCCACCCCTCCCACTCCTCTTTTCCCTCTATACAGTCCCTCTTTCCTCCATTCTTGCCCCCCTCCCATCCCCCATTATGTGTCATCATCCGCTTATCAGTGAGATCATTCGTCCTTTGGTTTTTTGAGATTGGCTTATCTCACTTAGCATGATATTCTCCAATTTCATCCACTTGCCTGCAAATGCCATAATTTTATTATTTTTTATGGCTGAGTAATATTTCATTATATATATATATATATACCACAGTTTCTTTATCCATTCATCAATTGAAGGGCATCTAGGTTGGTTCCACAATCTGGCTATTGTGAATTGAGCTGCTATGAACATTGTTGTGGCTGTATCTCTGTAGTATGCTGATTTTAAGTCCTTTGGGTATAGGCCAAGAAGTGGGATAGCTGGGTCAAATGGTAGGTCCATTCCAAGTTTTCTAAGGAATCTCCACACTGCTTTCCAGAGTGGCTGCACTAATTTGCAGCCCCACCAGCAATGTATGAGTGTACCTCTTTCTCCACATCCTCGCCAACACCTATTTTTGCTAGTATTCTTGATAATCGCCATTCTAATTGGGATGAGATGGAATCTTAGTGTAGTTTTGATTTGTATTTCTCTTATTACTAAAGATGTTGAACATTTTTTCATATATCTGTTGATTGCTTGTAGATCTTCTTCAGTGAAGTGTCTGTTTATTTCCTTAACCCATTTGTTGATTGGGTTATTTGTATTCTTGGTGTAGAATTTTTTGAGTTCTTTATATATTCTGGTAATTAGCACTCTATCTGAAGAATGAGTGGCAAAGATATTCTCCCACTCTGTAGGCTCTGTCTTCACATTGCTGATAGTTTCCTTTGCTGAGAGAAAGCTATTTAGTTTGAATCTATTCCAGTTATTGATTCTTGCTTTTATTTCTTGTGCTATGGGAGTCCTGTTAAGGAAGTCTGGTCCTAAGCTGACATGTTGAAGATTTGAACCTACTTTTTCTTCTATAAGATGCAGGATCTCTGGTCTGATTCCAAGGTCCTTCATCCATTTTGAGTTGATTTTTGTGCACGGTGAGAGATAGGGGTTTAGTTTCATTCTGTTGCGTATGGATTTCCAATTCTCCCAGCACCATTTGTTGAAGAGACTATCTTTTCTCCATTGCATATTTTTGGCACCTTTGTCTAGTATGAGAAAATTATATTTATTTGGGTTTGTGTCTGTGTCCTCTGTCTGTACCATTGATCTACCTTTCTATTTTGGTACCAATACCATGCTGTTTTTGTTACTATTGCTTTGTAGTAGAGTTGAAGTTCTGGTATTGTGATACCCCCTGTTTCACTCTTCCTGCTAAGGATTGCTTTAGCTGTTCTGGGTTTCTTATTCTTCCAGATGAATTTCATGATTGCTTGCTCTATTTCTGTAAGGTACATCATTGGAATTTTAATTGGAATTGCATTGAATCTGTATAGCACGTTTGGTAGTATGGCCATTTTGACAATATCAGTTCTGCCTATCCGGCAACAGGTCTTTGAGGAGCTCCTCTGGTACTCTCACTCGCACTACCTGTAGCCGTAGGCCACACGGCCCAGGCATACTGCCAGCGACTTGGCCTTGCTGCGGCCCTTGAGGTGCTACACGGCGTCCAGTGCCATTGAACAGCTCACCTAGCAGGCCAGGCTGTACAGCATGTCGGTGGGGACAGCCACCATGGAGCCTGTGCGCAGCTCGGCCACAGTAGCCGGCAGCGCCTCGGTCCAGCCAGCACGCTCGGGGCTTGCGGCCGGGGCAGCCCCATTCCCCAGGAGCTGCAAGAGCCGGGCTCCGGTGCCGCTAGAGCCTGCCCGGCGGGTGGAGGAGGCGTGGGCTGCTCGAGGAGCCCGTTTGCCCCTCGCCCAACCCTATGCTGGCGGCCATCTTGCGGCCCTCAGCCGCGTGCCTGGTTGCGCTGGAGACCTGGCTCTTATTAACAGCACCAACAGTGACCCAGTCATCTAGATGGAGATCAGAGAGTGGTTTTACATTCGTCCTTACCTCCCATGTTGCGGGGATGTGGAGTCTACCATGTCTTCCCCTTCACATGCTCCTCTTTGTCAACCCCATGGCCTCTGGCTTGGCATCCACTGCCTCTGGCTCTTGCCATTTCTTATCTCCCCTGAACAAATTGCCTAACCACTGATGATCTACCTGCTGTCTAAGTGATTCCTGGTACCTAAATTGTGATGGAGCACACGTTGCCCCTGTGAGCTGGCTCCTGACTGCCCTTCAATTTCAACCCCTCTTCCCTCCCCTCTCTAGAGTCTGCCTCCATCATGTTAGAGTTCTTTCAGATTCTTGCATATGTATTGGTGACCCCTGCCTCTGCTTCTTCACAAAATTTCCTGGGCATATTGTCTTTAGTACCCTCCCCCATTTAGATGGCAGAGCCTCTTCCTCCCCATCTTTAGAATTCACAGTAGGAATGCCTTCTACCTGGAGGATTTCCTTGGCAGTCTTCTTGTCCTTCCTCTCCCTAGGTTGGGTCAGGGTTCTGAGTGAGGTGCTCTTGTAGGATTCCTTCTCTCTCTCTGTGCCAATGGACTGTCCTGGGTGGTCTCCCACATCAGAGAAGCTATGCAGGGTACCTGCTTGGCTTGTCTATGTTATGCTAGCCCCATCAAGATGCCTCTCATGCAGTAGCTTTTGGTGAAGTGAGATCAAATGATAGGTACCAGAAACCCTCAGAATTGGGGCCAAAGGGAAGCTGCTGGATAGATCTTAGGTAAAACCAACAACATTAATCATTGGAAACTGGGAATTTCACTTACATGCCTGGATGCTTTTTTTTAAAAAAAATAGGATTAAGTATTGGCTCATAGTATTTTTTTAATGGGGTAGAACAAATATACAATTAAAGTACATATTAACAACATGTTGGAGTTTTGACAGACCCATCTACTGACTCCAAATAAGGTATAAACATTACCAGCATCCCAGAAAATTCCCTAATGACCTTTTAAAGAAATTCCTATAGAAGCCCCTAAAGACAAATGCATCTGCTTTTTAAATGTACTGTTTACTGGAATATTTGTAGGGTTTGCTCTGTGAACCCAACCTGACAGCCTTCTCTCTGTCTTGCTGGGTGGGTTTGTGCTTATAGAAACCGGCAATTCAGGCCATAAGTTTCCTTGAGTCAGAAGAGAGCTTGTCCTCAAAGCATGGAGAGTCTCTTTGGGGTTCCATGGTGGAGAGGGTTAACACTGGCCTTTGACTTTCTGTGTGGCTCATGGTAGAATTTCCCAGGAAGTTTCCTGAAGAGTGGCAGGGAGGAGAACAGGTCTATATGATGAAGACCTTTTATCCTTTACAAGATACTTTCTGTGAATTTAGAACAGGTCTGTAATGATCCATTGCCAAGCTGGACCTGCTATCCAATATGGAGATAAAGCACAAGATGGGAAAGGGGGCAGATGATGCCCGGAAGACTGTCATTCCTTTTCTCTCTTTTCCCAGCTGTGGTTAAAGAAAAACACACCGAAGTTCTTTGTACTCTCTTAGGGGGTAACTGTCCCTGGATGCCTGGTTGAAGATCCTGGTTATTGTTGGGGTGTGGATCTGACTCTCCTCTTCTGTGAGTTCTTTCCCTGTTCGTCCCTGCCTGGAGAGAGTCCTATCCTAGTCAGTAGGGTAGGAAATGTGGAATATGGAGGGAAGAGGTGACCCTACTTTTAAGAAGATGGGAGTGATGTTTCCTGCATCTAAGACATGGACATAAAGTTCCTGTACCTGGCCATCTCACACTGAGATGCTGCCTGACCTCACTGCTCTTTCTGTCCAGCACCCACTGGCTTGCAGTGATGAGCTGCTTCTCTGAGCTGGTAGAAGCTGACCCGTCATCTTTGTTGACTAGGTGTGACCAGAAGATAAACTGGCTAAATTTTATATATGCTGAAAATTATCCTTAGAATGTCCCAGGCTTTAAATAATCTCAAGGTGATACGTAATGTACCTCTAAAAGTTGAGCTGATATTTGGAACTGGTCAATATAATTTAGAGCTAAGGGTGAGGAATAAGGTGGAGATGGGTGTGGGTTAAATATTTGACTTGATTACTTCATCATGAGGTTCTTTTTCTTGTCTGTCTCCTAAACTGGTTCTGAAAGTTATTACAAAAGGGAAGATAATTTTAGAAGCCCATATTAGATTCATGTGGCTTCCCAAGATGAGTTTAAAGAACTAGTCTCATGTAGTTGTGGAAGTTCTGGTTATTCATGACATAGTTCCTCTCTTCTCATTATCACCAAGTTTGTGCTTTGCTTCCCAAGTTCCTTGGCACACTTAGTATATTCTGATTTCTATGACACGGGAATAGAGTTGAGGAATCATCAGACCTTGGGATGTTACTGGAGGGAATCAGTCTAGGGAGACTCCCTAGGGAGAAGCCTGTGGCAAAGAGATGGGAGCAAGAGCCTTCAGTGCTGGGGAATTGTTAGTGTGAAGTTTGGATACAGAATCAGGGCACATAAACTGTGCGGAATTGACTTTGAGGACCCTAAGAGTGAGGACATAACAGAGCTGAGAGCAAAGGGGGATGCCATCTTGGTCACCTGCCATCCTCTGTTTCTGGATAACTGAACCCAGTTCTAAAGGACTCATAGGGCCCAAGTGGATCTGAGTCTTCCTCAGCTTCTAGCTCTTGTGATGTACCCCACAATTCCCCCCAAGTGCCAGGAGATCAGGTGTAGATGCAAAGAAAGTCAATTTCTTCATGGAGATAACCTGGACAAATAGGATTCTTAAATTCGTTTTCATCCATGTGTGAGCCTGGGGCATTGTGAGCTGGGAGCTGAGGAAAGCAGTTGCCAGTGAGGTTTATAGGAGGCAATTGATGTTCTTGTTCTCTTTGGGATTAGGAACTTCAGAAGGCTGCTTTCCTAAAATGCTCCCAATTGACCACAAACCCTGGCTTCCTCTGGTTATCTGGCTCTCTCCCGGGTAGAATTCCAATCTCTTCCCTGCTTCTTATTCTGAGTTAATGACAAGGATGGGGCCAGAGAGATAAGTGGGAATATATAACCCCTTCAGAGATCTAAGAACACTTAGCCGGGTGGATTGTGGAGAGAAGTTGTTCCATCCATATCCATCAGACTGGCAGAGAGGAGGGAAGCAAATAGGACAAGGTCAAGGGTTTAAAGGAGAGAGTGAGTCATTCCTTTTCTCTTCCTTCATTCCTTTGTTCATTTCTCTCTCTCTCTCTCTCTCTCTCTCTCTCTCTCTCTCTCTCTCTCTTTCTTTCATACCAGGGATTGAACTCAGGGGCCCTCAACCACTGAGCCACATCCCCAGCCTATTTTCTATTTTATTTAGAGGCAGGGTCTCACTGAGTTGCTTAGCACCTCCCTGTTGCTGAGGCTGGCTTTGAGCGTGAGATCCTTCTGCCTCCGCCTCCTGGGCTGCTGGGATTACAGGCGTGCGCCACTGTGCCTGGCCCCAGTCATTCCTTTTCTTAAGCTCTGCAATTTACTTTAAGAATATAATTCTTGGGCTATCTTTTTTCCCTCTGTTTCATGCATTTGTAGTCCAGCTTTCTTCATGTGGAGATGGTGGAGAAGGCTTCTAGCCCTACTGGCTTCCTTTAATACAGTCATCCCTCAGTATCTTCAGGGACTGGTTCCATGATCTCCAGAGGATACCAAACTGCAGTTGCTCAAGACCTCTATATAAAATGGTGTAGTATGTATATGTAATCCACACACCTTCTCCGATATACTTTAAATCATCTCTACATTACTTGCAATACATAATACAATGTAAATACAATATAAATTCTTGAAATGCTGTATTGTTTAGGAAATAACAACAAGAAAAAAAATCTGTACATGTTCAGTACAGATGCAATTTAAAAATATTTTCAATCCTGGTTTGATTGAATCCTGAGGATGCAGATGAAAGCCTGTGCTTGTTTTTAATATGTAATAAATAGACTTGACCCTTCTTCCCACTGGGAGAAATCCAACACACTCATCAACATCCGTTTGGGTTCCCAGGAGCTTCTGCTCTTGTGATCACGGTTCCCCATGACTTCCTCTTCCTGACGAAGCATCCATTTCTTTCGTCTTGATTCTTTCAGCTGTTCTGTGTCCTGAATCCCTACAAATATGGCACACAGCCCCTCCTCTAATTTCACTGAGCACACCAAGACAAGGTTTTTGTCTTTGCTGAAAATTGGGGTTTAAACTCCAGACACACAACACTTTGTCAGTGAACATTAGTCATACACACCCCAAATTTCAATGCTCCTGGGGAAGTAGGGCCAACACAGTTCCTTATAGTAGGAACCCTCACACCATCTGACTCCCCTTTGGACCCCAGTCAACCCTGGCCATTGTCCTTCCAGAGTTCCACACCCACTTACTTAACTTTATTCTGCATTTGTTCATCAATATATGTTTATTTAGTGCCTACCATGGGCCAAGCACTGTTCTAATCACTAATTAGTTTTGACTGCTTAGTCCTCTTTGTCTCCCACCACACAGCGGAACTTCACCTTTCTCCACTGAGAACTCAACACTGACAGTTGTCTATGCTGCCATTTTAATTAAGCACGTGAATCACACAACTCAGAGAAAAACTTTTTTATATCCTGTGATAAACTACAACAAACCAGAACTCTGTTTTCCAGAGACTTGATCCTCCAAGTTGTTGGTTCCCTGGTGAAAAGAACTTACCTCTGACTTTTCCAACACCAATGTCTGCAGATAAGACTGTGAACTTGTGGGTATGGTAGTCATGACAGGAACTGCTATTTTTCTGCTAGTGAAATAAGAAACAGATCAGTTCTTATTTTGCTGTTTCTCTTTACCTTCTGTGTATTTTATTCAAGGGGCATAGTTCTCCAAAAGGAATTCCTTGCAAATCCTGCAAAAAAACCTTCCCTTTTTAAGTATTCAAATTTACCTCTGAGTTTTCTGTTTTCTTTTAATCTTACCCAAACGTCTTTTCTTTTGACGTTACCCAAAGCTCACTGAAATATCTTCTTAAGCAGAAAATCACATACATCTGGATAAATTATGCCATTATTTTGGGAGGCAGGAGGACTATAGTCAGTCATTTTTGCTATAAATTTTGATAATAAGAATGACACAATTTGGTTGGTACGTGTGAGGCAGGCCTGGGCAGAAGGAGAAAGAGCACCTCCTGAAGGGTGAGGTAATTCCTTGGGCTATGGTAGTTCCTCAAGTACCTGCTGGTCTGACATACTGAGGCTCTGGCACAGTCTCTGCCTCTTCTCTGTGCCCCCAGCCCCCTGCCCCACTCCTTGCAACTTAGTGTGCATTCCCAAGCTTTCTGGATGATACCACAAGAAACCAGAACTGACTAGCCAATCCTAGGAGCGCTCATGAGTTTATGGGAGGCCATTATCATTGCTAAGTTTCTGGGTGGTAGGTGGCAGAGAGATCTTTGGCATGAACATGGACCAGGGACCAGGAAGGATCAGAACCCAGGCAGGGAACCTGTAGGTTTCTGCTAGCTGTCAGGAGGCCAAACAGCATCCTTGTGAGTTATAGGCAGCCTCTGAGCCCTGGCAGATAGCATTCTTTGGTAAGGGTAGGATTCTGTTGACTGGCCTGTGTGTGAATTCAGGCTTTTGTTTCTTAATTTCCTGTTTATTCTTCATAAATAAAGGTGTGCTGAACATCCCAGACCACTTCTGGTGGGCCAGATGAATTAAACAAAGGGCATTTCCCCCATGCAAGAGCTGGGAGGACTTCAGGGGTATCATGTGGTGGTATGGTTGCAATATTCTCCAGAAGGACTCACAGGGACAGATTCTGGCTGCCTGGCTTGACTCTCTCCCTTCTCTCTTCCAACACAAAACTCTTAGCATTTCTGGGTTTAGAGCTAAGAAAAGAGGACAATCCCTACATCTAGGACTCATTTCTTAGTTTTCACAGGGGATCAGGGACACAGGGAATGACAAGAAAATTATCCTTGTTTGGGAAGAGCATCTGAGCAAGACATAGGATCACGTGATAGGAAGGTGTTAGTGAGACAGTAGACAATCCCCAGTGTGGGCTGGAGCTGTCCTAGGGATGGTGCAGCCAGTCTGGGCTTTCTAAGTCATTAAGCAAAGCCACCCCTTACTACTGCTCTGCTGTTATCTTAGAATGTTTTCCGAGTTTGCTGTAGCTAGTGCTTATAAACTGTGCATTCCTGCCTACTGGTTGCCTCAGATCCAGGGGAAATATCCTACCACGTGTATGGTTCATCTCTAGTCTACTGATGCCATTTCCAGGGAGTAGCTTTGCTAAGGGTCTGAGGAAAGCTGCCTTCTCACAGCTCGGTCACTGACGCACTGGGTCTTCCTGGAAAGCCACCACCCCTACTTTGGCCTTAGTCCTCTCCTGTGATAAACAAGTCTCTCCTCTGCCAGTTCCAACAGTCCCAGTGTGTGGGTTGGGCCCTCCCAGGTCTGCCGGTGCTCGCTGGCTGATGCGGGATTCCTGAGGTTTAAGGCTCGAGCCCTGCCTGGCTCTACCTCTCTGGGGAGCATTCTGAGTACCTGCCCTGGACTGGCAGTCTTCACCCACCTCGGCCCCAGCTCCAGCACACTTCTGCTTTAGAAAAATTCTGGGCTAAGAATTTATTTTTTCCAGTTTTTTTGTGTCTTCTGCTTCTCCAGGTTTGAAGATCCATCTCAAGATGCAGAGGCTGTTCCTTGAGTGAATGACCACAAAAGTGTGTGTGGAAGGCAGGGCCCAGTCTCTTCCCGAGTCCCCCAGAATCAGAACTCTGTTTTAGCAGGCACGGTAAACCTGGACCAGCCTCCGCAGGTCTCCTGAGAGCAGGCAACCCTTGCCTTTAAGCTATTCTCCTTCCCACAGCCCAATCTAACCCCTGCCTTTTCCATTTCTGTAATTTCCATGGAGTAATGTACACAGAAAGTGCATGGGAGAAGAAACATGCTTTTTGCATGTTTGTCCAATGAATGAACAGATGCAAAACCCAGAAATCTCTAAGTTTCTACCTCGTATGGACAAGGAAAGTTGTCCTTCTCTCATCCATGTCTCACACTAAGGCCTGTTGCTTCAAAGTGACTTTTGGAGACCATGGACACAGGCAGAGTCCAGCCCTGAGCAGCAGTCTTGGGTCAATGCCCTGTGTTTAGGTTCTGCTGTTTATCTGACTAAATTCATGGGAGAGCTCCATTCAACTTCAAGAATATCTGGTGGTGGGGGGGGGTGGTGGTGGGGGGAGAGAGAGAGAGAGAGAGAGAGAGAGAGGGAGAGAGAGTTTGTTCAGCAAAGTTGGTGAACTTCAGAGCAGGTCTGGGCACTGGGAGAAAGGTGCTTTCCTGCCATCTCATGATGGAAATCTCATTATGGAAGATGAACCAAGGAATTAAAGTTCTGGGAGACATGGGACAGGGGAAGCATGTCCTCTTCCTGCTCTAGAGTTGGCTGGTGCTTAGTATTGGGATGAGGCCAGATGTAAAGAAGGGTGGGGTTATGGCCTTAGGGCTACAATCTGATCCCCTGGGGGAAGAACCCAGGCCATGGGGGGTTTTGGGTCAGGATGTTTTCTTTAAACACCTGCCGTGTGCCAGGTGATACACCATGGACTGTCTCAGGCTTTCAGGGAGTGCAGTTTAGTAATGTGGAGAGAGGGAAGGGAGAAGTCTTCAGAAGTGATCTGTGATCTGACTCTAGACTCCAGGTGCAAGAAAGAGAGATCAGCAGGAGTGAGGAGACCTCGTGGACCAGCAGGGGACTCCTGGGACTGGGAGTTGAGGCAGGGGATTAGTGGGACCTGGTGGTGGTAGTGGGCAGATGTTACCTCCATCTGCAGAAAGGAGGCGCTGGAGTACAGTGGCAGAGGAGCCTGGGGTGGGGTAATTGTGGCTAGATTATGTATAAGGGGGCAAAATTTTCCTCAATTTTAAAATTACTATTTTTGTTCGTTGGGCTGTCTGAAAACACAAGGGTATATATTCCCTAATGAGGAAAGCATCCTAGCAACATGCATGCCTTACTGTTTAGAGCACTGACTCACTGATTCTCTAAATTCCATGTCCTCCTTCTATCACTCCCTCCTGGGCCCAGGCTGCCATAAATCTTGTTTGTAATGAGCACAACCTCCTAAATGGCATCCTTGCCACTTCCTCATTATTCTGACTGAATGAGTTTTTTTTTGGTACTGGGGATTGAACCCAGGGACACTCTGCCACTTCCTCAGCTCTTTTTATTTTTTACTTTGAGACAGGGTCTCATTAAGTTGCTCAGAGCCTCACTAAGTTGCTGAGCCTGGCCCTGAACTTGCAATCCTCCTGCCTCAGCCTGCCCAGCTACAGGGATCACAGGCCTGTGCCACTGTGCCTGGCCTCAGAATGAGTTTTTGAAAAAGTCCCATCAAATCACACTAGCTTTCACTTTCAGAATCTTTGTCAGTGCAAGTAATGAACTATAAACTTCTTAGCATGGTCTTAAGGCTATTAAAAAATAGTCCTCATTTAGAGGATTCTAAGAAAATGGGGCAACTAAGGCATAGATTTTGAATTTTTCCAAATCCCCAGTTAAAAACAGGAGAACTAGATAGGAAAACCCCAGATACATGGATAATATTTATAACAAAACTAGTTAGCAAGTATCCTCAAAACCCCTAAATAAAAGGGGGTGAGGACCAAGCACCAACTGATGCAGACCTCTGTTTTGGTGTCTACAGAGGAGAAAGCAGAGACAAGCCTTGGGAAGCCTGGCAAACTCAGGAGCAGAACAACCCCCAGATATCCAGCAGGTACTTGCATGGAAGCAAGGCAGATCCACTTGAGGAAAGCAGTACAGAGGAAGGTTTTGCTCAGTCCATTAGTGCATGGGTGCAGGGGATGCAAGGTAAGGTCCAAAAGGGCTGGTTGCTGGAGTTCAGCCCCGAGCATTGCAGAAGCAGAGCGCTTAGTGCTCCCTTCCAAGTAGAACTGCTGGGAGTGGATAAAAACAGAGTAGGCTGGGGACAAGAAGGAAAGAAGGTAGGGAAGAGAAGGTAAAGTTGGTAGGGGCAGAGCCAGGAAATCTCAGAAAGCAAGCTGCCGTGTATTTCTTTTAATTCTACATGAAAACAACAGAAGAGGGAGTTCTGTGAAGTTGGAAAAACTACCCTGAACCATGTTTCCGCCTAAAGATCCAGGAATATGAATTTCATGTGAAGAATGAGCAACAAGAAAGTACTGGGGTCAAATTTCATAAAATTTCTTTATACAAAAAAGAAGAAGAATCACGGTACCATCCTTGTAGATGAAGAAAGCATGCCAAGAAAACATACCCACAGAGCAAGAGCAAAGCTTGCAATCTTTGATTTCAAAATGAGCTAAAAAGCATTGAAAAAATGATGCCAGACTTAAAGGAAAAACATAAATTAGAATCATGACCTCAGAAACAAGGGGACGACGGTCAGGAGGGAGAAATGAAAGAAAAATCATTTTATAAATGAACTTATGTAGAAGGAGTCTAAGAAAGAGTGAACAGGCATTCCTAAAGTAAATAAAGTAGGAAAAATTTAAAAATAAAAAAGAAATTAAGGAAAAGAAAAAAAAAAAGGATTCAAGAGTAAGTGACATATTGCAAATAGGCAAAGAAGATCTTCTTACGTATAATAGAAGTTCTTGAAGAAGAAAACCAGAGAGGAAATAGAACAAATATGAAAAATGATACATGAAAAGTATTTTCCTGAAATAAAACAATATTTGAAACACAAATTGAGAGAGTATAGCATCTACCTGAGAAAATCAACCCAGAATGACCAACACCAAGGCATAGTGTATGCAATAAAATTGTTAGACTTTAAAATAAAAAGCTTTTGGGCAAGTAGGCAAAAATAGTTAGTGGCTTAAAAAGGAAAGAAAATTAGATCATCGTTAGACTTTTGAAATAATGCCATTTGTGCAAGAAGAAAATACAGTAACATATTTAAGTCTGCTAGGAAAATGTGAGCCAAGGTTTATTTATCCAACAAAACAGAATTTAAAATATAAAGGGTACGGACAGACTGTTATTAATGTGCTATTCTGATGATTCTACAAGAGAACGAGATGCTATCAAAATAACGAGCGGGAGCTTACCATAAGGAATGGTAGTGATCTTAAGTTTAAAAAATAGTTACACATTGAATTAAAATGAAATGAGAGTTAGAAAAAAGAGAGAATACCATGAGATGGTTGCACATTCAGTCAGCTGAGAGGGTAAGAAAGAATAAGGAGAGGGTGTCGGCAACTAAAGACAACTATTCTGAGTATTGAAGGTGGTCGTATTGACATTGGTACGCTCAAACTATTGTGTATATAATGCGAACAGAGTAGATGAGTAATTACAGGCTGCTCTATCATCTTCTTGTGGCCTTATGAACCAGGATTCTTGATTTGGAAGAAAACTGATATAAATGTAACAAAAGAGTTGATAAAAAAATCCTGTACTCTTAAAATGAATAGAAAGAATATGAATTTATGAGGTATTTTAACATTAAAATATGTGCATATAAATGTATGTAGTGATCTGTGTGTGCATATGTGTAACAAAGAGAAGATATCACACTGGATCAAGGGGCTGAACTTCTGTTTTTTTCCTCACAAAAATAAACAAGGGCTTCTTGAAGAAATGACTGATTCAAGGTCTAGGACAGGAAATGTACAGTATGAACTGGGAATATCATACCAGTTGCTGAGGAAGCTGTCAGAGATTACTAGGATCATGTCAAAAGAACTGAGGATCCAACTTGAAGAGATTCCCGCTGGCCCAAGATGGGACAATCTGAATGTCAACTGGGGTAATAACTGTAATTGAAAACCATTAATTGTTTAAATTCTTGAGTTCCTCCTGATATTAAAAATGCTAATTGGCTACTTTTAGAGGGTACTAGGAAACAAATTCATGTTCTTTAAAACTATTAAGTAAAATCAGAATGGGGGAGAGAGAAGAGGATGGGAAGGGGAGGTAACTGAGGATGAGATTGATCAAATTAAGCTATGTGCATATATGAATATGGCATAATGAATCTTACTGTTATGTATAATTATAATGCACTAATAAAAATGATTTAAAAAACTATTAAGTAAATGGGAAGAATTGAGTATTTATTCCGCTTTTCCTATTTGAACTACCACTGGGAAACCAAATAGTAAGTGAGGAAAATGTCTTTCAATGAATGCATTCCAACCAATAAATGAAAAAAATGTTACAATATCACCACTTTGAAACTGCAATTAAAGTTTAGATATTAGACATCAATAACTGCTAATGATGCATGCAAAAAAAAAAAATAAATCAGGGAGATGTTATCTGCCTCTTGGTGAAAGGACCCACTACCTCCTATGTAGTCTTACCAAAAAGGTTGAGCATCAGTCTAACCCAGCCTCTGGATCCAGTTGCCAGTGTTTTATAAAATACAGAGAAGAAAGAAATGGGATGCACTGATCACAAATGTGGAACTGACAAAAATCTAGACTATCAGGAATTGTATAGGCCAAATGTCTATTCAGAGGCCAAAACACCATCTTCAATAGACACACTAAAAGGTAAAGAAATGGCTGGAAGGGAAATGGTTACAAGAAAAAAGATTTGAGAAATTACAAGTTAAGAAAAAGGAATTCTAAACTATAGTGCCCAGGAATGTACACTTGGGTGAGCACCAAGTAAGCACAAGTAAGCACGAGGAACAGATTATAAACACCAGGATGGTGGCCGTTTTTGGTGGGAGGAGGGGAGTGTGATTGAAATGGGGTGCTTGGCTGGGTTTCTAATGTGGTCAGCAAAGCTCTAAGACATCTGGAGTAGGGTGTGGGCGTTTGCCTTAAAAGAACTCATTAAGCTATATAATTATTTTGCATGGTTTTCTGTATCTGTTTTATTTTTTAATAAAAAGGTTAAAACAAACCTAGCTCTTTCCTATAAATTTCTCCTCTCTGTATACCAGTCCCTGTGCACCACTTTGATTTCTCCACTCTGAGTACTAATCACCCCCTGACAGACCAGTGCCCTCTTCCCACTTTATGACTTCGTATGTCTGCTTTTGCAATAACCCTTTCAGGTACAAAGGTGGCACAGCACTCCCGGTTGGCCAGTTCCCAGACCTGACCTTTTTGGTAGAATACTCTTCCTCGTTCATAATTCAATTTGAAAAAGAAATCCGCCATCACATAGCTGTTGCCATTTCTTAGGTGATAATCTCCCCATCTTGCTCCATGAAGCGTGAGACCCAATTACCTGCTTTAATTCTTGGAGATGCCTATCTTCTTTTAGGGCCTGTGGCTTTGGAACTCAAAATTCTTCCTTCTCTGCATTTCCTTTGGAGCTTATGGTCTCTGGCACTGCTCATTTTCCTCTTGGCAACCAGAGAAGTTTTAATCTTCTAGTTCTTAACTTTAGGCAAGAACCTAATGTATACACCATGTGTATTTTGGTTTCCTTTTTGGTCTTCAGGCCACTCATTTAGCAGTTGGGAAGGCTGATGAAACCAAAGCAGGTGAGTACCTGGCCTTAAGTTCCTGCATCAGAGAGACCAGTGCAGAGAACGACCAAGGGCGAGCAGCACAGTAGCACCAAGGCTCAAGGACGTGGTTCTTTTATTTTTCTCCTTGTAAAAGTGACAGATACAATTGCAGGCATTTATCACATACAACATGATGTTTTGAAGCTTATATACATTGTGGAATGACTAACTTTAGGTAATTAACACACTGCCTCACATGTTTATCGTTTTTGTGGTGAGAATACTTTACATCTACCCCTTTAGCAATTTTTAAGGATAAGGATATGAGTCTTTTCATTGACCTCATGTCCTGCCCTTGTCCCCAAACCCAACATCAGGCTAGAGTTTCTGGATTGAGGGGCTTTTGATCATAGCCACATGTTGGGTTGGAACCATCTCCCCTGATGCCCCACCCTAGGCCTTGTGTAGTAAACCCCCTTTTGGAGGCCCCTGGAATCCTTTTCTATGAGCAGACTTCACTGAGATGACCTGAAGCAATGAGAGGGGTGTGTACTACTGTTTAATTCCAAAAGACAAGGGATCAGTGTCTCTATACCTTTCTCTTTAGAAGCATTGTTGATATTAACCCACTTTTACTCCAGGAATCTGCTCTAGCTATTGAGGGTTGTAAATAAACTAGTTATATTTGTGCATATATCAAAGTTTTGATGACACCATTTGTCCCAAGAGAGTGAGTACTTATTTGCTTCACAATTACATAATTAAAAGAATTATCCAATGATTCCTAATAATAATAATAAGCTGCTCAGAGTGACTTCTCTCTAGATGTTTAAGAGACTGGTGTAATCTTAAGTTCTATATTACTAAGCATACTTAAATACTATACAAATAGTACTTTCTCAAGTCTATTTACTAAGACACTTATAACTTATTTGCCATAGCTAATTAGGGTTGGCACATTGTTGCCGTTGGAGTTGTTGAAAGAGGGCAAATAGTTAGAGAACTTCCATTACCATCTTCATGGACCACTAGTGTTGTGGGTAGTCCAGGTAGGGAAATGTTTTATATGACACAGATCTAAAATGTATTCCATATCAAGCCTTGATAAAAGGATGCTCCTTTTGTGCCTAAAAAGATGCATATCCTGCTGACACTCTTGTCCATGTCTATTAGAAGGTTCTGCTGGGCAATGTGTGTTTTGTAGTATACATTCCAGTCACTCAATGGGAGGGGTGTGTACTACTATGTAATTCCAGAAGGGAAGGAGTCAGTGTCTCCATCCCTTGTATATAAGTTTGTGTTGCAGAGCATTCATGGGGAAAATAATGTTTCCAAAACAATTAAAAAATTTAAAGTCAATATATTTTCACATACATTAGATTATTTAAAGTGGCTCCAGAAATAAAGATGATGCTTGGGATTCTTCAGAATTTAGGTCAGGCTTCTAGACTAGAGAGAACCCCATAACTCTGTGTGTGTGTATGTGTAAACATACCTACATATATCAGAGGGCTCACTGAGAAGGGAATAATCCATATGGCCAAGGTATCAGAGATTGGAAATATCCACTTGAGACCAAGAGGCATGTGTTGGGAGACTCCTTCTTTTGTTCCACAGTATAAAATTGTTGTACCTGACATGTTTATCCTGGAAATCTAGGGGAAAAAAAAAAGAGAGAGAGAGACCCGCTTCTTGACCTCCAGAGTCCTAATATAGTGGTGGGGGATAGATAAGAAAACTTATGATTATAATGCTGCCTCAGAGACGGGGGTCAGTGGATGGAGACTGGTTAGCACGGAGATTTGAATCCTGTCTCTTCTCTATAAGTAGCCACTGTGATTTTATATGTAACTATCCAAATCTTTTTCACAAATATATGTACAAGTTTGAAAATTAAGAATAGGGTTACTTTCTATCTACAGCTAAATGTCTTAATGATTTACTTATCTTCTTGTATAATTTTATTAGTACTTGTAACTATACCTCATTCTTTTACAACTATAGTCCAATATTTCAAGGGATTTTTTTTTATTTGGCTACTTCCCTTTTGATGAATTTATTTGGTTGTTTCCATTTTCCTCTTGTTATAAGTAATGCTGAAGTAGAATTCTTTAAGTATAAGATAGACTCATAGAAGTTGAATTGATGGTTCCAAGGATATGCTTATTTAAAATCTTGTTAGATATTAAAACTGTCTTCCTAAAAGTTGTCCAGTTACATGCTCACTAATATTGTATGAAAGTACCTATTTCTCATACCTTGATCACCACTAGATATTGTTCATTTTTAGATTTTGGCTAATTCCTTGGGCGAAAATAATAACATTTTTTTAGTCACTTGAATTTGCATTTTCCCACTTACCAGAGAGTTTGAATATCCTTTGATAGGATTATTAGTCTTTGGTATTTTCTGTTCTGTGAGTCATCTGTTTATGTTCTTAGGCTTTTTTGCTGTTCATTTTTAAACTTTTCATCTCTCTGACAGTAGCTCCTTAAATATTTTCCTAGTGTATTTTTGTCATATATTGTGAAGAGTGATCAGTTTTCCTCCATCTGAATGTTTTTATGTTGAGAAAACTTTATGCATAATGCTCTCTCTTCGCTTCTAAGTAGGAGGGACTTAACGCTGTCAGGGAAGAAGGGACCAGTAGGCGAGGCTGGCCAAATGCTCTTTCTCCTCATTCATGGGGACCCACTCTGTCTGAGGACAGCACAGGTTCTGCTTCGCTCCTGTGTTGGGAGCACTATCTGTGAGCAGAAGGATAACTGAATAATTCTGGGTCCATTGGTAGAAAGTTTCTTTTATAAAGATATGAATTTTATTCTCCATTATCTGTTCTATCAGTAGGAAAGTTGACATCTTGATCCTCCTTTGTAATACTCTTTAAGAAGAAGGTGGACTTTTAATTTTGAAATACTTTAAAACTCCAAGAAATGTAGGTAAATAAAAAAACTTATGTTGCTAATAATTTATTGCATTTACCTTATCATCTCGTATTTTTTTCTAGTTCAAAAAAATCTATAGTATATTATTGTCATCTGTCGTCACCTTACTGTGCAGGATAGCACTCCAGAACTTCTTACCCTATCTAGCTATAACTTAGCACCTATTGATCAACCTTTCCTCACCCAAGCCTTCCCCTTTCTTTCCCCAACTTCTTGTAACCACCATCTATTCTTGACTTCCAAGACATCAACGTTTTAGATTCCATTTGAGTGGCATCATGTGACACTTTCATTTCTGTGGCTGGCCTAGTTCACTTAATGTATTGATCTCCAGTTCCAGCCATGTTGTCACAAAGGGCAGGATTTTGTCCTTATTTTTATGACTGAATCCTATTCCACTGTATATAGGTACCACCTTTTCTTTATCCACTTACCAGTAGATGTTTCTGTTTCTTGGCTCTTCTGGATAGTGTTGTAAGTGTAAATTTCAAGTGTTCTTGAGCATGTGTGAAAAGTGAATTCTTAACTTATTGCTCCATTAACTTTGCAGTTAAAAGATGCTGATTTTGGAGGTGGGTGACTCTGGTCCCCCATGGGCTGCAGGTGCTGCTGTGGCCATGCAGGTGGTATGAAGGAGCCGCTTGACCGGGTTCTGGCCATCATGATGGTTCCAGCAGTTGAACTCAGAGGAAGCCAGTGCATCGAGTACAGCGTGGAGGATCTTCTGATTTCTCATGGATCCAAATCATCAAGAGAACTACCAGTACCACGTGAGGATAATCCTGAGGGGCACCAGTAAATGAGGACAAGGACCAGAGCTGTCCATGTCTTGCTGAATGGGTATGAGGGTGGCCCTGTGGCCTTGAACACAGTACATTGCCCCTGGGGAAAGGACGTGTGAATGGCTCTGAGAGCCAGGCAGCACTGAGAGGTGACGGGGAGTGCCAGCATGCTCTGCTTCTAGAACTTCTGAGGTGAGGTTTCATAAGCTGACCCACCTTAGCATGGTCCTCTTAGTCTCGGATTGGTTCCTACAAATCCTATTAGAGAAGAGGAGGACAGGAGATTCATATGATCCTAGCAGAGTGGAGAGGCGTGATGAAGCCTGGAACCACCTTAGTTTGCTAACTGATTATTCTCTGATTTAGTCCATCTGCCCATCTTACCCGTGCAGAAGCTGGCAACTGTGGTTTTATATACTCATTCCTCCTTCACCACTGTCAACAGGAAACTCAGTCATTCAAAACTTGTCATCCACACAGAACTGCTTGTGGAGATAAAGCAGTAGTCTATTGAAACCATCTGTTTTTATAGCATGAAGATCTAATGTTTATATGTAGAAAAGAGTTTTCACATAAACTCTCCTTCCTGATGAAATTGGCCAAGCTGCTAAATAGTTTGTGTTAATTTGGTTCTTTGTGAAAATGTAAACATGGAAGATGTAATGAATGATTTTAAAAGGACTCTGAATGATATCAGTTCCCTTCGGCCTCTCCATGGCCCGTGGTCCATACTCCACTAAGTGGGTTGGGACATAGGCCTTTGCCCGTGTTTGGGTACTTCCAGTAGAGGGTAAATGTGAATGAATATATAAGATCCATTTCTAATCTATTAGGCCTTCTGCTGCTGGAAATAACTTTTATTTTTTTGTAAGTAACTTGCTATCAGAGAAGAAAAAGCATTATCTTTTAAGTTTCTAAAAGATAAGACTTGTATTGCAATATACTAAGAACATTATCTGGCAATGAAATACTTTGGTCATTTGCAAACATGCTATGGTCTGCTTTGCACTCAGTATTATCTATTTTTATTTTTTGTATGGATGTTTAGATATTCTTTATAAGAAAAATAATTGCTGGTTTAAAATGACCATTTTAACAAAGTAACTATATTTCTTCTTACAAAATTGCTATTTTTTTGTATGATGTAAACAGTTGTTAGGTGGTGAATTTTTAAGAAATTATTACTTAAGAGTCTATCCCTTTGTGTGAAAGAGTCTGCTTTTGCTTTAAAGCATATGTCCTTGATCGTTCTTAACTCTGCTTCTATTTCATTTTATAAAATGTCAATATAAACCTATCACAGGGTTAATAAACTTTCACAATTTTTTTGCAAATGCGGTTATGTTATATTAGAAAACAATCCTCTTAAAACCAGCTTATATCTCTGCCACACATGTTTCTATCATATCAATTAAAATTACCAGAAAACATTGTTTCATCTTGGTATGTCTGTGGGGATCTGTCCTGAGACCATACCTCCCTCCCTCCCTTTCCCCCCACTCTGCCTCTTTAAAGAAATATGTATTTTTATTTGGAATGATTCTGAATTAGTCTCACATAGTTTTAAAAAGTGCTTGGAGACATTACAAAAGTGTTATAAGGTTTATGTATTCTACTATGTTTAATATTGCATTAACCTGCACAAAATTTATGCATTTTTTATGAATTTGTGACTTTTTTCTAAGTAAGGTTTTCTTGTTAGCTAACATTTTCTAGATGGTTTCTTATTTGTTTATTTCTTCTCTTCCTCTCTTTCCTCCCCTCTTTCTGCTATTATGGTTTTTCTTTCTCTATTATTATTTTTTTTCAATTGAGAAACAACTTCATCTATTTTTAGATATTTCAAATTCCTAAAATGTGAACCATTGGCTGGTCGATCTTTTGACCTTAAAGTAATTGACCAGGCTTTTTGTGGCCTGCTCTTATCTGTACCATATGATTTTATTTTGTAAGAATGTCATGTATTCAGACTGTAGGAGACAAAACAGTCTAAGTCATCTTGATAATTCTTCTCAAATATACTTACCTGCCATCTTGGTTCCCACCTAGTCCACTAGTCACCTCTTTCCAGAACTTGGCTCTTGTGAGAAGTTGGAGTAGACTCTGGTTTCCACAACAGCAATCAGATGACCAAGTCTCTTTCCAGGAAAAATCTGGTAGGGAAGAGGTCAATTACTTTGTTATGAATGGAGAATCATTCAAGTCATCTGATAGAGCTAAGGGAGGACTTAGTCACTTGGAGGTCTCTGTGGGGTTTTACTTCCCTCTTAAAAAGCAAATGGAAGTAGGTACACGCATATATAACTATGTGCACACACCAGTCAATGCATAGGTACGTATGAGTTTCATATACATGAACTCTATTCTGACTTCTTAATTTTGTTAATACCAACTCAAGACTTTTTTTTTAATGAAAAGAATTAAATTTTAGCTCATACCTCAAGAGAAAGAGAAGATTCTTTAAGGAAAAAAAAAGTTGTACTTTATGTATAGCTTGATGCTCTTCTGTTTTTGTTCTATTCTAAATTGTATCATTTTTCTAGAGCCATTCTGTATTTGGTAAAAATTACTTATATGTATAAATATATATATTTATTTTTATTTTTTGGATATCAGGGATTGAACTCAGGGGCACTCGACCACTGAGCTACAACGCCAGTCCTATTTTGTATTTTATTTGAGACAGGGTCTCACAGAGTTGCTTAGCACCTTGATTTTGCTGAGGCTGGCTTTGAACTCAAGATCCTCCTGCCTCAGCCTCCTGAGCTTCTGGATTACAGGTGTGTGTCACTGCACCCAGCTATACTTACATTTTTAATATTAGTTTTTCTAGATTCAAGCCTTGAGTCGATCTTTTGGGGGAAAAGGGGACTTTAAAATTAGTAACTTAAAAAATTTGACTTTAATACTTTCATTTTCTGAGGTAAATAACAGTTTCTAATCAAAAAACAGATTTCCTAGAGGTTTTGAATTTAATATTAATTATTTGTTCATTAATTCTATTTCTAATACATACACACTGTGACTGAAGAAAATGTGTTCTTGTTTTGTGTTTGTCATTGTTCTCACACATGTGATTTCCTGTTGTGTTTAATGGTTTTGAACTTGTAAAATTAAATTAAAAGTTCTAATTTTGACCATTTGAAAAAAAGATGCTGAATTTACATCAGTGTCAGTGTCCTTAGGCAAGTAGAAGATTAGTTAATTCTAGTAATGGTTTCATTCCCCTAGCTAATTTCTAGAATTAAAGCAAAACTTTTAGAAGTTTATTTGATATTATTGTAAATACTATTATAAATTTAGCTAAAAGGTTTAAATTTGAAGTTAAAATGGTTTTTGTGGTAAAAATATGACCAAGATTTTTGGTGGATCACAAAATTGTGATAAGAAAATTTTAAAATAAAATAACTTATGATATAGAAAGTACCTGGGTATATGTATAATTTCTAATTGAGGTCAAATAAGTGACAATGTTTTATCAATCCAAAATAGCTAGTGTAGACAAAATTTATAATATGTACATATATGTTATGTATGTGTATTTTGTATGGAAGTTGCTATCAATCAACTTAAGTGTTTTAGAGTGGCATTAAAGTTTTAAAAATAAGTGGAATAACAATAATTATATATTCATGGAATTTCAACTGTGAATTGTGAGTGCATTTAAAAATTTTAATAATGAAAATATTCACCAAATGAAGTGTTAGAAATTTTAGCAGTGGAAGAAGCTTTGGATTGAAAAAAGGGCTTCAAAGAGCTTCAAAGAGGAGGACATTGAGATTTAACTGCAAAAAATCAAGTGAAAAACTGAATAAATTAAGTTGAGTATTTAGATGGTTTACAAGCTTTCAGATTTTAGATCACCTCAACTTGTGGGAAGAATCGTTTGTTAAATCTTCTATATTTAAATGAATAATTTGATATTATATTATGAAATAGATGAAATTGAGAAGGTTTATGATTTTCAGCATCTAAATCTGCTAAAACACTCAGAAAACCATAAACAACAATAACTTACTATTTCAGCTTACCTTCCAAAAACATTTGTAATATTATTCTGAATAAGATAGAATGACAGTAGCTGTGAAAATGTATAATATATTAGTGAAATATTTATACTACTTTCAATGAGAGAAAATTAGAATAGAATTTTCTTTTGGCAGAATTTTCTGAGTTTACCAGATACTTTAAAAACTGAGTACAAAATATTTTCTCACTTAAAATGTTTTGCTTTGTAGAAAAGAGTTAATTGAAGGTGTCAACAATTTTAAATTTATTAATCATAAAATAAAACCTTGGCAAAGATTGCAGAAAATTTTAATAAATATAAAAATTAACAAGATCATATTGAAAAATATGCTTTAGAATAAAGTCAGTGACATGGTATTAGAGGTAGATATGGCTGAGAAATAGATTAATGATGGTGCTAATAATTATTCTGCTATTATTTTCTAATGTGTGAATTTGATGCATGATACATCTATTACATTCTAGAAATATCAATACTTGTACTTGAATTATATTGTAACTTACTAAAAAAATCTTGTGTGGTCACTACTCTGTAATTTTCTGTGTTGCTCTTTCTTGAACTGTTGGAAATCAATGGTCTTCCAGAAACAGTCCTTTACCTCTCTAGGTGGGAATTGTTTAATCACATAGCAATTTGTGGGGACTTGTGGGAAATTATCAGGCCATCAGAACCAATGCATCAGAGTATTTAATGCCTTGAAATGATTTCTTTTTCAGGGATAGTCCCCCTGGCCTCTAAAAGTTCAGCCCTTGGAGCTGCCCTCTTGCCCCAGGCCATTGTTGTCCAAGTCTTATTGTTTAGAACAAGAGAACAACATCAGTGAAATGTCCAGTGAAACATCCAGCGCTGGGTTGTCAGACATGACCTGTGGAGAGGGAAGAGTCAAGGCAGGATTCCAGGAACTTCCATTGTCAGAGCTCATGCCCTACAGGATTCAAAAGGGGTGGAGGACTCAGGAACATAGAGCCCCGTGGTTTTATTTTATAAAATGTCAAGCAATGATCTCAACTATGCCTGGTGTTTTTGAGTCTTGGATCATGATTTGAGTCACCTGCACGGTGATTCTCTACTAGTCTTTAAAAAAAAAAAAAACACATGTGAATCTTCTTTCAGTGGATTTAAATGTTTAAAACATTTTATTTATTTTTAACAGTGATAAGACTTTCATACAAATATTAAAAATATCATGTGATGACAAGCAAGGCTGAAAGTCCCTAGAGATGGGTCCATATTAATCTGGGAAGGGTGTGAAATGTTGTTTATGGACCCTCAGGGTTTGGGATGTGACCCAGTATTGTTTATCCTGGACCTTTGAAATAATAATGTGATTTATGTAAAATGAGTCAAAGTTTAGTTTAAATGCAAAGAAGTCTGATGACAGTCCCTAAGTACATGTGTAATGATTGTCTAAGAATCCCAACCTTGTGTACTTGGTGTCTGTGTTTCTATAGTTGATCATTGGTGGAGAAAATCATATGCTGACTGGTCTTAGTTTAAATGGGTTACTACAAACCTACACTGGTCACTTATCTTTGTCCGACAGTCCTACAACATATTCTAATAAATATGATTCACCACTTAGAAGAAGGAGGAGAAATCTTACAGACTCCACAAAAAACTGTTAGAACTTGTCTTAGTTTTGTGTTCCTATGACTAAATACCTGAGGTCAGGTACCTTCTAATGAGAAGAGGTTTATTTAGTTTACAGTTTTTGAGGCTGAAAGTCCAAGGTTGGCAGCATCCTTTGTTGTGTTCCAGAGAAGGCCCTTTTGCTTGTGTCACAACATGGAGGAGAAGTAGAAAGGAAAATGGCCATGTGCAGAAGGCACCCAGCATGGGGGATAGCCTCATGTTATAACGACTCACTTTCAAGAGAACTAACTCAGTCACACAAAACTTATCCCTTCCCTTGAGACAAAGGTTGATCTATTCATGAGGGTGGAGCCCTCAGAACCTTATTACTCTCTTCTAGGCCCCACCTCTTGAAGGTTTCACCACCTAAACACTGTCATACTGGGGACCAAGATATGAACCTTTAGGGGACAAATCACATTCAAACCATCTCAGAACTAATAAATGAATTCAGCAAAGTTGGAAAATATGAAATCAGTTACACAAATCAATTGTCTTTCTTTATACTAACAATGAATTACCCAGAACGGAAAATAAAAAAACAATTCTGTTTATCATATCATTGAAAAGAATAAAATACTGTACTAAAGAATAGTCTCTTCAACAAATGAAGTTGGAAAAGTTAGATAAACACGTGCAAAAGAATGAAATTGGATTCATCTTACATTATACACAAAAATCAACTAAAATGAATTAAAGATTTAAATGTAAGATCTGACACTGTCAAAGCTCCTAGAAGAAAACATAGGTGAAAAACTTGACATTGGCCTTGGCAGGCAATGATTCTTGGATATGACACCAAAAGTAGAGGTGACGAAAGTTAAAATGGACAAACGGGATTATATTGAACTAAGAAGCTTCTGCAGAGCAAAGGAAACTATCTGCAAAGTGAAAATCAACATAGGGAATGAAAGAAAAGTTTGTGAATCTTGTATTTGATAAGAGGTTAATATCCAAAATACACAAAGAACTTCTGTAACTCAATAGCAAGAAAACAAATAACCCTATTATAAAGGGCAAAGAACTGGGATATACATATCTCCTAAGAAGAACTACAAACGGCCAAGGGGCATATGGAAAGGTGCTCACCCTCAGTAATCATCAGGGAAGTGAAAATTGGAATCACAATGTAATATTATCTTACATGCTAAGATGTCTGCCAGAATGGTTTTAAAAATGCAAATATGATCCCATCATTACTTAAAATCTTCCTGAGTCTCTCAACTGCTCTTAGGGATAAAACTCTCCTAGATTTTATGTGCACTGCATGTTGGACTCAAAATGACGAGGAATTAGAGGGTCTAGGGGTCTGCTGATTCTCTGATCAAGAGGGCTTGGGAGACGCTCCTGGCAGTGTGAGGGTAGAATGGGGTGGGGGACATAGTGGGAGACGGGACAGGGTAGATAGAATTGCACTCCATTTCTCTCTCGGGTAAACTTTTTGTAAGGTACCATTAGAGAGGTAAATGTGGCAGATTCCCATTCTTAAAGAGATTCACAATCAGGTTTAGGATGAACATTTACATAAAGAATTTGAAATGGGCCTGGTATCTAATGGGGGACCCCCCAAAAGAGAACAAATGAGATTCTGATGTACTTCATGGCCAGTGCGTAGAGAAAAGAGGTGTTTTGGATAAATATTCAAAGGAGTTGATGAGTTGAGTGAGGAGAATGGATTGCTGCCGTGTGTCTTAGGGTTTGAGTGTGTGTGTGTGTGTGTGTGTTTGTGGTGTTTGTGTGTCTAGTGGGTGGGTGGGTAGAAAAAGGATGGTTTCTAACTCTAGGACTCAAATGGTCTCAAGGTGCAGAGTATTGGAACCAACCCTTGAGAACTTTGAAGTTTGCTTGTCTTTTCTAAAAGGAAACCGCCCACACCAGGACTGGCACAGAGTAGGGTCTTTTTAAATACCATTACTTACCATTCACCCGTTCCTTTAGTTGCCTCAGTCTTGGCCCCTGAGTTAGTGAGAAATAATTCATAGAAATGAGAATATACGAAGTACCGGTATGCTCTCTGCAGTATTTCCATTATTTTAATTAGGTCCCAGATTCGATATCATTCTAAACTGTGAGGGAAAGGAAGGAATTAAATGTGCAGACTAGCTGGATACTTTCTGGAACCCGTTAAAAAGAAGACCCCTCCCATCTTATGCATCCTGTCAAAGGCCTGTTCTCCATGAAATCCTGTGGATCTGATGAACATCAGAACTTACAGCAAGAAATCGCTCTAGTTTCAGCCTTCCCCACCTTTCTCCCCTGCCCAGGCTCAGGAATTAAAGAGGAATGCACTCACAGGGATGAAAGGCAGGGCAGGGATCTGTGTGGTAAAGACTTTTATTAATTAGAGGAAAAAAAAAAAAGACCCAAAGACTCAGGTCTAGTGTCAACCCCTGATGATGTCAGAGGGGAAGTTGTAGGGTGGGAGAAGCAGGGGCTACATCAGAAAGGATTATTTTGTTTTTCTTTTGAGATGTGCTTGGTGGCTGGAGAAGCTATCCTCCACAGAAGGACGTTCCTAATGGCCAGGTGTCTGACTGTCCTGCATGTACCTTCTCTAGTCCTGTCTTCATGTGGAGTCTTGTCCCTACAGTGGGGAATGGAGAAGGTGGAATCCCATGGGAGGGGATGACCCAGATCCTTCTAGGTGCTCCTGATCTGAAGATATCTTACATATTGAAGACACTGATGGGAACTCTCATGACATGAGCACCTCACACTCGATCCCTTTGCCTTTCTGTCGAGCGCCTGCTGGCATTGCAGAGGTATTTCTTGAGCAGATACAAGCTGGCCAGTCACTTTGGTCTAGTGTACTGGGTATGATCAGAAGGCAAAGAGGTTAAATTGTATAGGAACTTACCAGAAAAACACCTTAGAATGAGTTTCTCATGCTTCGAATACTTTCAGTGTGATATATCACAGCCCTATGGATGCTGGGTTAATATTTGAAAACAGTCAAATGTTATTCAGATCTAATGATGGGGAATATTAGGAGAGATTAAAACAGAGCTTCACTACACTAATATGAGGCTTTCTGGTTTGAAGAGCCTGCTAAAAATGTTCTAAAAGTCATTATAAAAGAGAAATTTCCACATATTTTTGGATCAATGGATGCTTTTTTGGAATAATTGCTTCACCTCTAAGCGTTACTAGTCTGAAGAGGATAGTGGCCAGGTAGATATAGAAGGGCTGGTTTATCTGTGACAAATCTGTTCTTTTCATCTTGCCATCCTCTATCTTGGACTTGGCAAAACCACTGATACTTAGTGAAAACTAAGCTCCTTTGTCCCAGGGGGATGGAGGTCTGAGGCATCATTAGATCCTGGGAAACTGGAGAGACAATGAATTTCAAGGGACTTCCTGAAGGGCAAAACCTATCTGATAGAATTAAAAAGGAGGGGAGGTGGAAGTGAGGGTCTCAAGTGAGAGGTTACTTATTGTGAATCTTGGATATAGAAGGAAGAAGGCCAAACCAGAACGGGCTCACTAAGTTGATTTTGGGGTTCTCTGTAAATAAAGAATGACATAGATGTAAGGTGGAATCTCGCTTCCTTTATGGGAGGCTGTAATTATTTGGGGTTCTAAACATGAGAAAGGGGGCTTCCTGCCTGCCCCTCTGGCTCTTCTGCTTTTGGCAACTGGAGACAGTGCTAAAATCCTGATGGGGCCTCGCCAGCTTCCAGTCCTCCTGACCCATCCCTTTAATCCCTGAAGGCACCAGGGAGTCAAGCCAGATACACAGACTGCAAATTCCTTCATGGAAATGACTTGGATAAATAGGATTTTTATGTTTCCATTGGTTCCTGGGTAGGGAGGGATTGGGGAGAAGTGAGCTGCTCAGTGGGGTGTGAAGGACACGAGGGTTCCTGTTCCCTTCTGAGATTCCAGGAACCACAGGAGGCCAGTGTGTCCTGAAATGCTCCAAATGGCCACGGTCCCTGCCTGGTTGCCTCTGGGTCTCTCTTGGGTAGAATTCCATTCCCCTCTCCCTCCTTCTATTCTGAGGTGGTAACAAGGGAGGGACCAGCTGGATACGTGGAGGAATTTAGCTTTATTAATGATTCAGAGAGACTTGGAGGGAAAGGGCTTAGGTGGATGTCATTCCATCTTATCTGTGAGACCAACGGGGGTGGGGTGGGGAGGGAAGCAGATAGCCTGTCTGTGTGTGGTGGAGTGTACTGTGAATAATTGAGTCAGGGTGAGTTCTTTTTTTTTGGTACTTTTTTTTTTTTTTTTGTACACCACCAAACTACACCCCAGTCCCAGGGTGAATTCTTTACTTTGGCTTTACCTTTTTCTGTAAGCATGTAACTTTGCTGTATGGATACATGCTGGATTGTGTATTTATAAATACATCTATCTCAAGGCTGGGAGTCTCCTTGTCCTCCAGAAATTTAAAATATCTCCTTTTAATATGTGGGGCAAATCCAGCTCGCTCCCCCAACGTTGCAGATTCCTGGGCTTCTGTTCTCAGGATCCTCTGTCCCTGTGGTTTCCTCTTCCTGCACATCTGCCTGTCTCATGGGCACCTAGTTCCCTGCAGCCATCCTGTCAGCCTTGCATCCCCCAGAAATGAGACTCAGTCTCCTTTCTCTGAACCCCGTGAGCACCAGCAACATGAAGCTGCGGTGTGACAGGTCCTTGCTGATGGATTGGGTTGATATCACAGCATGACAACTTATATTGGCCTTCAATCACCCATAATTCATGGTGGCTGTGGCTGGCAGAGTTTCTCTCCACCCAGCCTCTCACCCTCTCACTCTCTCTCCTTGGGCCTCTCTCCGGATGATTTCTGCTTTTTTTGGGGTGGGGGTTTCTCGCTTACTAATGAATCAGGTGTGCTATACACAGGCATCTGGTGCAGCCACTTGGTTCTGCTCCCTTGGTCTCCTGCTGGCTTGCAGAACCTCACCTGGACCAGCAGCAGACCTTTCAGTGGTCCTCAGGGTACATTTTTAAGCAAAACAAAAAAACCAAAACCAAAAACAAACAACAAGAAAAGGCAAAACAACAAAACAAAACAAAGAAAAAGAATGAAAGAAAAAGAAAAGCATCTTAGGAGAAAAGTTGTCACTCCTCTAGGTGGCAGAAAGTCGGAAGTCAACTATTTTATCATGGCTTATCTTAATTTCTGCTGTCCATAATTAGGATAAGGCTATTATGGGTAGTGTATGTGTGTGTGTATGTGTGTGTGTGTGTGTGTGTGAGTGTGTGTGTGTGTGTGTAAGGACTGGGAGAACAGCAAGGGTCCTACTGAAAGCTGATGGGATTCCTTGGGCAGTGGTTGATAGCAGTTGTTTATAGTAGGGCTCTGACCTTGACCCTGGAATCTGGTCCTCCCTCTTTCCTAAGCTCCTGGTGCATGCCTGGTCCTCTGGTCAACTGCCTCCCAGGGGTCAGTACTGCATAGCTGATCCTTTATGAGATACATGGTAGTCTTGTGAGGGAAGTAGCCTGTGTCATTGAGCAGTTCCTGGGTGGTGTGGTGTAACAGCTCCCAGGCAAGAGTGGAGCAGGATCAGGGGGATTCTTGCTCATTTATTAATATCTTTTTAAACCAGGGATTGAGCCCAGGGGGCTCCACTGAGTCACATTCTCGGTCATTTTTTTTTTTTTTTTTTTTGTACCAGGATATGAATCAGGGGTGCTTAACCACCGAATCACATTCCCTGTCCTTTTAAATATTTTATTTAGAGATAGAGTCTCGTATCCCCAACCCTTTTTATTTTTTTTAGTTTTGAGATAGGGTCTCAATTGCTTAGGGCCTTACTAAATTGCTGAGGCTGGCTTTGAACCTACGATCGATCCTTCTGAGCTGCTGGGGTTACAGGCCTGTGTCACTGTGCCTGACTTGCTTATCCTTTAGGGGGAGCATGGAAGCATTCACCTGGGGAGGCAGGAGGCAGAATGGGTCAGTCTCTGAGCTGGGGCTGTGAGTTCACCAGCCTGAGGCCAGGACCCTATTTGCATTAGCATAATATAGTCTTGATGGACAGAGTGCCTGGTCTGATCCCCAGTTCTGCCCATAATTTCCTGAGTCACTTTTCAGAAGATCCTAGGTTCTTGTGTGGGAAAGATGGGTGTGCAGGGTTCTTACCTTTCAGTTTGATTAAAGTTAAGTCCAAGAACTGGAGGTCAATGGAGCCTGTAATGGAGGGGAGGAGGTTAGCAGGGAGAGGTTACGGTCTGATACTGTTCAAGGTCAATGGGTGCAGAGAAGAGGGGATTCACTGGGCAAATTACAGTGTTAGCAAGGACGAGACTTGGCATCTGAGCAGATGTGGGACATGGAGAGAGGGAGTCCGGAGGATTTCAGTGTAACAGTGCATGAGGGAAGTGTGGTGGTGAGCATGTGTTGTGCCTGAGGAGCGTGTGCTCGTGTTATACATCTGTATGTGTGTTGTGTGTGAGTGTGTGTGTGTGGTGTGGGGTCTCCATGTGTGGCGTGTGTATATCTGTTTTTTTTCTGTGAGTATGTGCACAGGCTCCATGTTGATTTACTTTAATTTTACTTTTCCAGTCTTAGGAGAAGTGTCCCAAGCAGAAAGAATGTACACAGGGAGACCCAGAATCGAGGAGAACTTTCATAGAGTGTCTGAGCCGAGTCAAAGGCGGCCATTTGCATGCTGTCCTAAAGCTCCACTGCTCCCAAGTGACTTTCTCCACTAGGGCTTGGAGCTATGTGGGTCATCCGTCAGGGGAGATAGGCACCCAAGGAGACTCAGAGAAAGCCTTTCCTACAAGGTCTGTGTCCCCACCATTCTGCTTTTGCCATGACCTTGGGGGAGTTAATTGTAGGGCAATAGTGACATCAAAGTCAATGGCGAGCTGGTGCTGGCTCTGAACCCTGGGAAAATATTCACCAAAGAGCAAAGAAGATGCCCCCAGGCAGCAAGCAGTGGCTCAGTGGACTAGGGAACAGGCGAAGGACAGAGGGGGAAAGGAACTGCAGGAGGATTATTTTGGCAAGGAGGTTTGAGCCCTATGTGGGCTACTGAGGATGTTCACTCCATGTTTATGGACAAGGCCTTTTGGGTAGAATTCACAGACTTCTGGGTGTAGATTTTGGAATTGATGGTGTACGACCATTCCAAGGAATGTTCTAGTGAATCAGGGGAGAGGGAATCAGGAGAGTGGGATGAGCAGGGTCTGGCGTGAGGGTGAGGCATAGAAAGTGTGGATGGATAGAGACACAAAGAGACAGACAGACAAGCAAAGAAGAGGAAGGAAGAGACCAAAGGGAGGGGGAGACATTTGGGGAGACAGAAAAGTAAAAGAGATCAAGAAGGGAGTTAAAGGGGCAATAAAAAGAAGATTCTGAGAAACTCCCTCCTGTTCAAGTTTGAGTTCAGGTATAGAGAGGGCTGTGGTTACTCTAGTGGCTGTAGCCTGGACAGGTCTGAAGGTCCCTGGGAACTGGGATAGAATCGGTACCTGTACCTACGGAGGATGGTGTGCTTTACCCAGCTGGAGAGAAGCTGCGGTCTGGGAAGGTGGGAATCTGCCATGACCAGCACAGCCTTCAATTCAGGAACTGGAGGGACTAAGGGGGATTAAGAAAAACACTCGCAGACACCTTGGACCGGTGGGTGAGCCAAGCCCTGGTGAGGCTTGACTGGCACCAGAGCTAGCTCAGCACATTTAATATATAGGTTTTATCATCAGAAGGTTATTTATGAGTTTTAGCAAAGCAGCCAGTCTGAAGGACACAGCCAAACTTGCAAGACATGGAGGTCATTTTGTTTTGCCCAGAACCTTCTACCCCTAGGAGAAGGTGCTGAACTCAAGGCCTCAACTGTTAGAGCCATGTGCCTTTGCAGATAGCCACCCCTGGCCGGCATTACCATAGCAACGGGGCATCATGACTTGCACTTTTGCATAGTCAGCTCCCAGTGCAAATGCAGCCATGAGGGAATCAGAGACCAGGGTTTGGGTCACCACTCTCCACAGGAATCATTCTTCTGAAGGGTGTGGCCCCACTTCTCTATGTTCAGGAGGGAAGGGCTTGAGGTTTCTGGGAGACACCTCTCTACCTGGACGACAAGGAAGATGGCCCCAGAGAGTGATGGCGGGGTCTTAAAATCATTCTCCCTGACTGGGGCGGATGGGTTGAAATGGAGTCCCAGATAGTATCCGATTCTCTTAGGGTTGGTGAGGGACTGCAGACAAACTGCAGTGGGCATCTGTGCTGTGGGCTGTCTCTGTGGTTGTGCCCACCACCTGCCTGCCCTCTCTGGAATAGAATAACAAGCAGGGAGCATCCAGCAGGCCTCCTCCAGATTTATGGGAGAGGCTGAGAAGAACCTGAACTCCTCGACCAACATTGCACTTGGAAACGCCAGCCTCCTCTAAGGATTTTCTGTGCAGTGCCCCATCCCTGTGTCTCTCCCTGGGAGCCACAGCTGCAGCCCAGGGGCAACTTGCGAGCAGTCAACTGATCTTTCTTGTATTTTCACCCTCTTCTCTCCCTTTCATTGTTCTTTGGATAGTTTCTCTGTCTTGCTCTCACCTGCTTTAAATTCCCTGTTTTAAATAATCAGATTTATTTCTGTTTACCAGGTTGGGCCCTGAGCAGGCTAGAACAGTGATCAGAATAGGCAAGACCCCTGTAGTCATGGAGCTTATGTACTTTTTGGGAGGGGGGGTCACAGAAAACAAATGAAAGAAGTATAACATGCCAGGAGGTGAATAGCAGATGGAAATGGGTAAGAGAGACTCCCACGCTGGGGGTGGGGTGGGAAGGGAAGACCTCTTTGATGAGGTGACATGTGAGCTACAGGAAGTGAGAGAGTGAGTGTGGTGGGTATTGAGAGAAGAGATGCAGGCAGAGGCCCCACCGTGGAACATCCTGGCACCCTGGGCCAGCAAGGAAAACCTGCACACTGGGGTGAGCAAGAGGGGTAGTAGAGGGAGATGCATTCAGGAAAGGAGAGGAGGGCGCACCATACCTAGTCTTGTGGACCACTGTGGGGACTCTGGCTTTTGCTTTGAGTGAGAAGGAAAAAGACTTTGAGAGGTGATATAATCCAACCTACATTAGAAAGGATTATTTTGGCTGCTGTGAGGAGAACAGATTATAGATGCAGATAGCCTGGTTTATCAGGTAGGCTTGCTAGGTATAAGAGAAAACTCAAGATCAGAGACATGTCTCTCTTTTCGTATTAAACCCCCAGAGGAATGCACTTCAGAGCTGGTGAGGCAGCTGTGTGAAGTCATCAAGGACCCAGGTTTCGGTAACTGTGTCACCATCCTGGCATCCATCCTCCTGGGTGCCTCGTGTTCCATAATGAAGGCTGCAGCTGCTGCCCCTGGGCCCTCTGAAGGGAGCACAAGAGTAAGGAAGAGGGGCGGGCCTGTTTCCTTTGAATAAGCCTGCCCAGCATGTTCTAAGTCTATCATGGGGACTGCAACTCAGCCACATAGCCACACCTAGCTGCAAGAGAATCCAGGCACTCTAACTTATCTAGCCCACATGTTGTCCAGGTTTTCATCATGAGGAAGAGAAGGAGGATGGACATTGGATAGCAATTAGCATCCTCTACCACGCAGTTGGGAGGCCATCATAGTAATCTCAGGGAGAGATAATATTGGCTTGTGTCAGGTGGTGGTGTAAAATGGTTGTAGGTGGTCAGAGTTGAGATTCTGAAGGTGAATTTGGCAGCATTTATTGGAAAATTTTATGAGGGTAGGTGGGGGAAGGAAAGGGAAAAAGGGGTGCATAGAGAAAGAAAGAGGGAGGGAGAGAGAGGGATCAAGGATGAGGCCTGGTTTTGGACCCGAGCTAAAGAGTGGGTTTGCTGTGGATGGAATGGGCTTGTGCTGGAACTCGGTGTGTGCCCGCTGGAGAGGGAGTGCTGTCTTGATGGGGTCACAGCTGAGGGGCCTGTTAGACAACTGGGTGGAACTTTCAGGAAGGCAGTTTAACATATGAGGCTGGAATTCAGGGAATATTTCTGGGATGAATAATATTTGGAGTCAAGAGATGAGATGAGATCACTCAGGGCATGAGTGCAGTCAGGAAGATGGAGGAACCAGACATGGAGATGGGCAAGGTCCAGTCAGGGAGTAAGAGAATGGAGGCGGGTGTCCAGGAGGCCTCAAGGACAGAGTTGTGAGGAGGCTGTGGCTGCCTATGTCATATGCTGCTCATAGGCCAAATGAGACAACACAGGCACTGATCAGTCAAAAGGTGATTGATCGGTAATTGATCATTTTGACCAGAGCCTTTTCAGGGTACCTGTAGGGAGCTAAAGCCCCACTGGAGTGAGTCCAAGAAAGAACGTGGGAAATACTGTGGACTATATATTCTGAAGTTTCCTTCTATGATCAAGCAAGTGTAACCTGCATAGAATATATCTTTTATTGCATCATTGGGCTTGCAAGAAGTTAAAGAATTCTCCAAGGGATGAGAATCGTCAAATAAACTATGAGCTAAGACCAGAGAGATGAGCAGTAGGCTACTTCGAAGGGCAAGGAGAGTCAGGGGCATCTGCAGCCTTAGTCTTATCTGCTCAAACAGCCTCCTCCCAGGTCCCTCTCCTTCTGTACCAGCGCCCTGTCTTTAGCATGAGACACCAGGAAGGGTGAACTCGTGATTGGTGTCGTGGCTCTGAAACCTCTGAATCAGATCCTAGCTGTGGTCCTCAGCTCTACCTTCTCTGCAGTCATAGGAAATGGGAGAATCCTTTAAAGCCACCATGAAGGCCTCCAGTTTCCCACTTGTAAACTCATAATTTACAATTGCTCTCCCTCTTTCCTAACGACACTCCAGCACTGTGAGAAGAAACCAGGTAACTTTATACATTTTTCTAAAAACACCATTGCTGTCATGGCAACTAAGTGCCAGTGGCACTTGCTCTCCCGACACCTTCTCTGCCTTCCACCTGCACTTATTCCCATGCTATCACCAGCGATCGTTTGAGTAATACGATGTGGCAGGCTCAAAACATGGATCTCTAGACTTTCAGTTCCCTGCAGCAGGAAAGGTTATCCCGCCTTTTGTGGAGAAAATCACCAGCCCTGAGTGGCCTTGCCAGGTTTGTTGCACAAAACCACAGAAGGGTAATGAATAGAATGTAGACGGTGTACCTGGGACACCACGATTTTTCCTAACACAGTGATAGGGTGCACCAGGCAGTGTTGACAGGGTAGGGTCTCCCTTTTTGCCTGTCTCTTCCTCTGCCCACTAAGCCTGAGACAGCCAAAAGCCTGTGAGTAGTTCAGGGTGCTGCTGCCTGGTGTTTATTTTCTGATATCATAGAAATTATCAACATGGACACAAGACTATTACAAAAAATGAATAGATGAATCACAGTAGAAGAATTTAGAAGATGACTAAAACTTGCGATAAAAAAGTACAGGAATCAGCTGATTTTAGAGCTGAATTATAATTAAACTTTAAAGTGGTGTTTCTGAGTCCAGAATGCTAACCAATATGTAAAAGAACTATAATTATAATGCACCAGTGAAAAAATGGAAAAAAGTAGTGTTTCTCCAAATTTCTATGGTAAAGAATTAATTTCTTAATTTTTTAGTATACGGAAGACTGATATCTGTATCAGCATAATTTTGCTATAAAACAACACACCAAATTACAAACCCCAATCTTTTATTACTAGTTTCAGCAGACATAAAATCAATCTGTCCAATTGCTATAAAAGTTTCCGAACAGTCTCTTGCAATCTCTGTATGTGGTAGGCAGAACTATGGTGCGTCAGGGAAGTCCACATCCTAATCTCTGGAACCTATAAGCATGTTACTTACATGGCAAAGGGACTTTGTGGATGCAATTGAGGAGCTCCATACAGCAAGCTCATCCTGGATGATGCAGGTGGACCAATGTCACAACATGGGTCCTTACAAGTCAGGGGGCTGCAAGGATGGAAGTGGATGTCAGGGTGAGGTGAGCCAAGGAACATGGATAGATCTAGAAATAGGGGGCAGATTCTCTTATGGAGCCTTGTCAGATGGTACTGACGATATCTGACCTCCAGAACTGTATTATTTATGCCATTAACTTTGTGGCAGTTTTGTTACAGCATCTGTAGGAAACTAAAACACTATACTTCTGTTATTGTGGACCAGGAATGCAGAATACATTTTGCAGACTGACACTGGTATGGGGACCACACTTTTAAGTAGCAAGGCTTTAAAAAGCACTTAATTTGATATTATTTGAATTCTTCCAGACTATAAAAAAGATGCCAAGCCTTATGAAGCTTGGATAAACTAATGTCAAAATAATAAAGGAATTATAAAAATAAAACTATAAAAAACTTGTTAACATAGAGGCAAAAAAAATCTAAACCAAACATATTAGCAAATGAAATAGGCATTATATTAAGAGTGTACTAGGGCATGTCAATAATCATAAGCATGATTCTTTATAGAAAATCTTATTAAGGAATATTTCAATATACTTTATCAGTTCAGCAAATGAAAGGAGAAAGATTATATTAATAGATTATTTCAATTTAATAGATTCTCCAAGGACCATTATGATATTCATGAGTCATTCTTAATTAAACTCTAAGAAAAAATTAAGGCAGGAAACCACAGAGTTACAGAAGATATGTATTAAAAACCAATAACAAACATTGTACAAATGACAAAATACTAAAATGACGACCATTAAAATCAGGAAAATATGGGGTACTTGGCATCTCCACTATTATTTGACATTGTTTTGGTTTAATATATTAAACCAAGATAAGGAAGTAAACAGAATTAACATGACAAAAAGGAGGAAATTTACTTTCATTTTAAGCTGATTAAATGATATATTTCTAGAACATCCAAGATATTCCGTTACCAGAAACCTGTGAAAAAGCTATAGAATAACTTGAGAATGTTTGAATATAAGATAAACACAAGAAAAGTAATAGCTTTTCTCTAATCTGGAAAAATAAACCCACTTAAAATTAGAAAAGGGAAAATACATCCTATCTTCAATATTGGGGAAATGTGTGAGAACAGGTAGCAAATTTTGGAAAAAGAAGAATTAGAGAACACAGGTGTTTAAAATAGTAACACTCCTCTTAAACTACTACAGTTCATTCATTTATCCAACAAATGCTTTTTGAGCCCCTACAATGGAGAAGGCACTTTTTGAGGCATTTGAACATTTTTTAGGTATTGGGGATACAGGAAAGAGAATATCAAAAACAAAGCTGCCATCCTTCTGAAAGTGGTATTGTGGCGTCTGCATGGGAGTAGACAAATAGACATACACTGGGGATAAGCGGAGAATTCATATTGCAGAAAAAACTAATCGGAATTCAGTGGGTGCAATAGTTACTTAATAAGAGATACAATAATAATTGACTCTTAAAAAGATGAAAATTGTTTCTTTCCTCACTTTATGTATAAAAGATATTCCAGATGATCTAAAAGTATAAAAACGAAAAGTTAGGTGAATGTGCACACTTAGAATATGAAAATCACTTGGGGGTTCAAAAGATAAACAAAGGAAAGAAACAACTTAGAAAAACTAAAAAAAAGAAAACAAACATTCTTGATTACATACACATTTATGAGTTTTTCATGTCAGAAGGTACTATACATATTAAAAGGCAGAAGACAGACCAGGAGCATTTTGGGGGGGCACATATGATATTCAGAGGTTTCTGTCTTTCTTATACAGAGAATTTTTGTAACATGACAAGAAGGAAAAAATGATAACAATCATAAAATAGTCCAAGTTTCCCAAAGAAATCTACCAAAGAGCAATGTATATTGGTAAAAAAAAAAAAAAATGTAGAAATTGTCTCTACTTGTTAGGGAGATAATAATTAGAACACCAATTGAGGAATCATTTGTCATCCATTCTATTGGTGATAAATAGAAGATTGATGGCATTGAACACTGTTAGGCATGTGGGAAAACAGGCGTTCATGCCCTGTCAGTGGGAACATGGCTGACCGAAACCTTTTTGGAAAATAATCTGACCATATCTACTAAAATTAAAAATACACACATAAACTTATTGTCCTAGTATTTCCAATTATCAGACTCCATCCTACAGAAACAAAAATATCCTTACCTAAGTTTGAATAGACAAGGATGTTTAATTACAGACTAATAGCAATAAAAACGACACAAACCTACATGCATTCAATTAAAAAAAGGAAAACACAACTAAAACCACAGCAACAAAATACCTGTGTGTCTATCAAGAAGAGGGTACCCTACAGACTATGGTACAATCCCAGTACTGAATATATACAGCTGGTAAAAGAGTGAATTGGACCAGTCTAGTCAATTCAGAAGGATGCTCATACCAAATCCTTATGTGAAAAAATGAGTTATAAGAGCACATGGCAAGATTTCATGTTAAAACAAAAGGAGAGATTTGCAAAAAAATATGATCTTAGAGAAAGGTGTGGAAGAATATATATATAAGACTATTGGCATGTTTTTTCAGGGACTGAGACTAGAGGATGTGAGAGAATGAGAGTTTATGGCCTTTTCCTATCTCTGTGGAATTTAATTACTACAAGAAAGTGAGTCTAACAAGGACAAGATTTTTGTCTTATTCATTGCTAGCACTCTAGTACCTAAAATGCAACAGGCAGATTGGATCCATTCAATAAGACTTATTGAAAAAAAATAACATTTATTATTTCTTTAATTAAAAAAAAAGAAAACATGGGATCAGATAATAGAGAAATTAGAGGAGAAATAAGAGCAACCCAAAAGAGACATGGAGGTGGCTACTGCAGAAATGAAAGCTCTCTTCCCAGAGGAATCGGGAGAAACTTTTAAGTCAGGAATCAAAGGAGATAAGGAGGAGGCTGCTAAAGGTGAGGCAAGTGGTTTGCCACTGAGCTACATGCTAGACCTTGTACTTATTTATTTACATATTAATTAGCACTGGGAATCAAATCCAGGGCTGCCTTACCATTCCGCTATATATATTCCGCTATTCTCCAACCTTATTTATTTATTTTTATTTTTTTTCAAACTGCACAGCGACATTTATTGTTCCAGCCTGGGAAAACACCCCTTTCTTAAATTTCACACAGCAAAGCAAGTTAAAAACTTCAACTAAATGATAATTTAAACAAGAACTTGCTAAAGAAACCTCATCACAAGAACACTTTAGGGCCTGATCACTTTTAAGCCCATGGCCCATTATTGAATATCAATCAACCAAGCGTCTCTTTATAATCTGCAAGCCGTTTTTCCTACAACAAGAAGGTGTAACGTGTTTCCTTGACTCAGGTGGTACAGTTAGAACACTGGTAGCCCACGATTGCCCATAGGAGGATTCCGAAGTCTGAATTCACCTTTGACAATTGTCCGGTAAACATTTGAAGCCACAGAAAGCCCAGATGACTTCTTACCCTCTGTAGTGACTTGAGTGAACTATCTTAAGTTGCAGGACTATTCAAGCATTGAGATAATGTTGACAGCAGCAAGAGAAGGGCAGCAGTCATTCATCTTTCCTTATCACAACAAGAAGTCAGTGTCCACCTATTACAGCAAAAGAAAAAAAATCATGATTTATTCTTATTTTGAGACAGGGTCTTCCTAAGTTGCTGAGGCCGACCTTGAGTTTGCAATCCTCCTGCTTCAGCCTCCTGATTAGCCTGTGTCACCAGGCCTGGCAAGATCTGGTATAATTCTGAGTCTCCACAATGGTGACAGAAAGAAAAAGATCTATGTTATGGAGGAACAAGAGGAGTCACAGCCTGTCCCTGAGACAAGATGACTGCGTGCTGCCTGTTGACGCTCATCCCCACTCCCTAAGGGAATACCACCAGCAGTGTGCTCATCCATCAGTCTGAGGCTGCAGTGTGCCACTCCGGGAGACCCAACCTTCCTGCACAAGTGCGGAAGGGTCCAATGCCTGGTGTCCACAGTGTTTAGGTGGCTCTTCATTTAAATCAAAGCATTAGCAAATGCTTGAGGAAAACAGAAGGGCCAAGAATAAACAGGATGACAAGCTATGGATGTAGAAGATGAAGAAAGGCTTAAAAAATTGTATCACTCTATTCAGAAAATGTTGAGAGTATATGATATTCATAAATCAAGGGCCAATCATGTACAAAAAGTTCTTACAAGCTAAAAAATTGCTTAGCAGAAGAAAGCTCCAAACAATTGGAAGACATGACTGTAGAGTGAATCACTGAGGTAGCAATCAGGGTGTGTTCAAAACAGAGAGAGGACTATGAGGATAAAGATAAGAGACATGCAGGACAGGTCCTAAGGTCTAACATATGTATATTTAAGAGGAGGTTTGGATACTTTTGGATAAGGAGGAAGAAGAAAATTTCAGAAGTGAAGAGATACTTAATACTTTGGATTCAAACTGCCTATTGAGGGTAGGAGAGGACAACCAGGTGAAAATTCTAAACTCTAAAATTTAGAGCTAAAGAAAATAATTGACAAGTTTTCAGAAAAAGTATTACATGCAAAATTCCACCAGCTGGAATGGCATAAGACTTGTCTATAAAATTAAATAACAGTGGACAAAGGGGTCAGGGGTTCCTTGGGTCTGAGAAAAAATAACTAAGAATCTGAATTTCCGCGGTTAGAAAAAAAATTAGAAAGGCTGGGTACATGGCTCAGTAGTAAAGTGCCCCTGGGTTCAATACCCAGTACTCCCCCAAAAATATATATATCATATAAAAATTAGGCAAAACCACAGCATTCTGAAAATGTGCCATTCATACCCCATTTCTAAAAAAATTACTCTCAGATAAAAAAAATTAAGAAAGAAAATGATGTAGATTATTATAACTTTTGGTAAGCAAGGAAACTATTAAAATTTATAGCTAAATTTAATACTTACAGTTACAATTATATTTCATACAATTATTAAGAACTGATTCCTGTAAAGAGTATACTGTACAACAGTTGATCATAATTTAGAAGCAGAATTTCACTAATATTGGGAGCCATGTTTGGGAAACACAGAATATTGGGAAAGATATTTCTTATTTTGAGGGGAGATCACAATGGTTGATTATTGGTATTTATAGAGAAATGCTTTTTTAAAGAAGTGTTGCTAAACATTAAATATAATAGCTGTTAAAATGGTAATCATATATTGATTTTGACTGAGATTTCAGTTGCCTAGCTAATATCCTTTCTCAGAAAGAGAATGAGGTGGTGCTAGACTCATCTAAGACCATTTTTCCAGCTATCATCACAGAGAGTATGTATTAAATATTTATAATCGCACCCATGTGGCCCTGGTCTAACTATGCGTAAGGGGAAGTCTGTGTAGAAGGAACTTCCGGGAAGACTCCTCCACTGGAGCTCACCGGTGGAGACATGCCCTTTCTTACCTTCCCCCATTTCTTCTCCTTGATGCATGGTGCTTGGACACAAAGGTGGGAACCCTATCAGCCACCTAATGACTCTGAGAAAAGAAATTACTCTCTGAGAATGGTGGGGCAGAAAGAGAGTGGTTAAAATACATGTGTGTATACATGTGTTGATCTGTGTGTGCATACGTGTGAAATGAGCAGTTACATCACTGGACCAAGGGGCTGAAATTCTATTTTTTTTTTTCCCACAAAAATAAACCAGGGCTTCTTGAAGAAATGACTGGTTCAAGGTCTGGATCAGGAAACGGGTACAAAATGAACTGGGAACATCTTGTCATACCAGTTGGTGAGGAAGCTTCAAAGATTACTGGGATCATGTCAAAAGAACTCAGGATCCAACTTGAGGAGGTTCCCCCTGGCCCAAGATGGGCCAATCTGAATGTTAAACATGGTAAGGGGACTGGGGCCATCTCATCCCAACCTTGGTACTGCCCCTGCCCAGACTTGGGAATATATATATTTTTAGCTACTTTTATTTTAGGGATTCTGCTTTACTAAGTGGAATCAAGTTCTAACTGATAAAGATTCTTGAAACCATCTGGAAAAAAAACAAAAACAAAAAAAGAGAGAAAGAAACAGAAAACCCAATCAATCTTGGAAATGTCAGTAAGGGGAAAAAACAAAAAATACAAAGAAGAAAGGGAAAAAAGCTACAAAGACATAATAGTTGGCAGAATCCAAAAGCAAAATGCAGAAATATGTTCTTTATGAGCTGTGCTAAAAATAAACGGACACAGCAAAGTTGGAAAACAAATGGATGGGTAAATATATAGAAGAGATGTACTAACGGAAAGAAAACAAGGTTAGCCAGGGAAGTTTCAGACAAGGTAAAATCAAGGCCAAGATCTTTAAATGGAACAAAAAATACTATTTTATATATACATAAAGGTTCAGTTGCCAAGACGCTAGAAGTCACGAACTTTTATACACCAAAACTACCTTGTGTTGAGATAAATAAAAAAAAAAAAAATCTGTTGAAAATAGAAAGAAAAAGTAATCATGGCAGGGGACATTTAAAACACTTTTCTTCAAAAATACAAAACAAAACAAAAACAACAGGGAAGATTTGAGTGCTATGTCAAAGAAATTTTGTTAGGGTTGTGCACACAATGAACAAAGAATAAACATTATTTTCAATTCCCAGGGGGTATTAAAAGTGGGACATTGATCAATACTAGGCACTGAAAAATCTCAATAAATCCCTAAGGCTGAAAAGGTATGGGCCACATTTTTCAATTCAATGCAATATTAGTAGAATTCAAAACAAAATTGTAATTAAATAATTTTTAAACCACTTGGAAATATTAAGAAAAAGGTTTCCTAAGTATCTCTTGGTGAAAGGGAACACCGAGTATTCAGTTCCTGGCTATTTGAGAATTGACAATTGACTTTGCATTTTAACGTGGAGTTGCACATAATTTTCCATTCATTGTGATTTTTATTGCAAAATGAGATAATGTCAAAAGTAAATGAACAAGACACTTAACTTTCAAAAATAGAATATAAACCCAACTAAACTGAGAAAAACAGGAAGAAATTAGTAGAGAGGAAAGCAGAAATAATTTAAGTAGAAAACTGTAAACAGAACAGAGTAGGCAGGAGCCCCTCTTTCCTGGGAGGCGCCAGCCAGGACAGTTGTGGAGCTGGGAACTGGTTCCCTCAGGGCTGGAGGTGGCGTCCACACGTGGAGACCTTGGTCTGCACTTCAGCCTCCAGACAGGATGGCTGCCTTTGCTCCCGGCAGGCGCCTGCCCTCTGGCTAGCCCTGCTGATTGCTTCATCTGCTCACCTCCCAGGCACTCCTCTTCCTACGTGGAGGGCTTTGACTCCTGGCTCACCTATCCCAAGTCCTGCCAACATCCTGGATACATTTTGTTTTCTGGAGCCTCCCTGTTTTTGGCCTCCTCTTTTCCAACAAGTTTCATCTCAACTGCTTTGGCAAAACACAGAACCAATTCATTTCCCAACTTTTTCCACTTATGAAATTCTTCGTTCCAATGTCCCCCACACCCTCCTCTTCTTCTCACGTGGCTATTTCCTTTGTACCTTCCTTTCGCCTTCAGAGGCTTGGCCGCTTTGGTTTCTTCACTTCTGTCTTTATAACCCTCCCCTTCTGCATTAGATTTCAGATCCAATACTCTCAATTCATGAAATGTGATCATTCTGGCTTATTCGTGAAAAGTGACCAATGCCTTCTCCTCCTCACTTACCATCATTCTTTGGAATGGGATCTCAGCAAGTCACTCGCTGACTTATTGCAAAATTAAATTCTTAGGTCCTAGGGAACCATCCAGAGCCCCGAGGCCTCCTCAGGCTTTGAGAATTGGGGAATGATGTGGGAAGGCTTTGAGGAGGGAGAGAACTGAATCCTGTTTAGCGGGGTGCTTGCCAGTAGGGAAAGGGGTGTCAGAGATGGTTAGAAATGCCTGTGGGTGCCCAGGGAAGTGAAAGACTGGGGCAAGCCTGTGAAGGAGCCATAATGTCACCACAGTCCCATCAGAACAGATGGGAGACAGAAGTGTGTGGCACAGAATAAAGGTGAGGCAATGGCTTCTGATCTCTTACATGGTTTCAGGAACTCCGTCTGGCAATGAATCCAGGAGTCCTCTAATCTGGCCACACACCCTGAACCCTCATGTCCTTTGACCCTCCCCAAGCAGCAGGTCACATTCCTCTATTGTAAAGAAGTCATCAGCAGGGACCAGGACAAGCTCCCTAAGAGAGAAAGCACAAGACTCAGGGAAGTTGTCCCATCCATATCCTGCTCAGGTAGGAAGATGGGTGTTGTCCCTCCTGTCCTTGGGTGCTCAGGGGACCCTGGGGCTGGGGGAGGGGGTGACTTGCTTACTAGGGATGGAAGAAGAAACCTTCCCTGAAACTCCTGTCAGTCAGCCAGTCAGTCAGTCCTATTCCTGTGTGGAGAGCTCCCTGTGCCAGCCCTTGGGGAGGAAGGGGACAGAGGAAAGAGACACAATTGAGTGGGGACATCTTCTCAGACTGACATCCACGGCCTTTCATAACCTGATTCAAATCTCTTTCAGTCTTATTTCCCCCCTTTGCTTCCATCCATGTGTTTAAGACACTTCCTCCTTTCTACCCCTTTCAAGGAGGTCCCCATCTTCATGTCTTCACCAGTTCCACCCCTTCTCCCTGGAGGACTCTTCCTTTCTTTTGCTTTTGTCAAAATATTGCCTGTTCCTAAGGCCTGAACAAAAGCCATCTTCTCTGTGGATTCTCCAAGCCTCCCTGGCTCAGCATTAATTATTTCCTCTTGGTCCTCATACGCCTCTCTAGTGCAGTGTTGAGCTCTGAAAGTAGATTGTGTGTGTGTGTGTGTGTGTGTGTGTGTGTGTGTGTGTGTCCTGACCTGAGTTGTAGGCACTGTTTCCTGAAGGCAGGAAAGTTCGTGCACAATGCTGGCATAGCATAGGTGCTCAATAAGTATTTCTCAAAATGAAAACAGTTGTTCTTCATCCATATCCTGAGGCACTGCAGAAATAGGCAGGAAGTAGAATGATCTGGAGTTCTAGGGGAAGGCTGTGAGTTGAAGTGTGTAGCCCTTCTTCCTGCCAATACTGGCTGTGACTGAAGTTTTGTAGGCAGAAAAATGCTTAAAGATGTCCACAGTCCCAGGACCTGAGAGATCGTTGCGTTACATGGCAAAGTGGACTTAAGTTTGCTAATCACCTGGCATTGAGATGGGGGGCTTATTTAAGATTATTTGGGTAATTGCAAGGGTTCTATAAGTGGAAGAGGAAGGCAGGGGGTCAGAGTCAGAGGAGATGTGAAGTAGGGGTAGGAGAGCTGTTCCTGCTGGCTTCGAAGATGGAAGTGGGCCATGAGCTGAGGCATGTGGACGGCCTCTAGAAGGAGAAGGCATGGAAATGAATTCTTCCGAGACCTCTTGCTGATGCCTTGATTTTAGCCCTGTGAGTTCCCTTTCAGATATGTGACTTCCAGAACTGGAAGATTGAGGCTGTTTTAATTAAGCCACTAACTAGTAATTGGTTTCAGCAGCAATAGGAAATAGACACTGAGGAAGATCTCTTTGGCAGGCTACTTTGCGCAGCTGCCTCTCCCCCAGGGAGATTTCTCCTGGAGCAGAGCCCTGAGCAGCTCTGAGTTTCGAGCCAACACGGGAGGACACTTGGGTTGCAGTTTCCTTGTGCTCGTGGGGCAGGCAAGGGGAAGACAGTGGGGAAGGGACCGTGTTAGCCAGACCTGAGCACAGCATGTCTGCAAATTACCGGTGACTTGGTGAGGAGTCCTGCACAAGGACAGAGTGCTGCCCAGTGTCTTATCCCTTTCCCGGGGTGCATTTCTTTGTGTGGTTTGGAGTCAATGGGTCTCTGAACTGCAAACTCCTCATTTGTAAATAAAGGGATTGGATCAGATCCCTATCAGGCCACTGGCAGCAGACCCTGCCTTTGCCCCTCACTCAGTTGGTGTTCCCTCAGCCCCACCTTTGATACACTGCCACTCAAACAGCCTTTGTCCCTCAAGGACAGATCTCAAGCCCCCGGCTCCCCATTTGTTTGGCAGACATACTTTGTACAGAATAATTATCATAAAACATGTTTTTACCATATTCTCCAGATCCCAAAACATGACTCTTCTGGGGCAGAGGCTGCTTTCTGCTGGAGTGGAAGGTAGGAAAATGTGTAACCTACTCCTGCCTTTTCAGGGTTATTTTTGCTGTAAATTGTTGGCCATAGTCTGACTGGAACAGTAGAGGGCGCGATTGGACAGGTAAATTTTCACAGGTAACAGGCTGTGCGATTTCATTTTTCATAATCCTGTGATAGCTACTCAGAAACCAATCATAGTTAATCTATTTTGTGAAATAATTCAAATAAGCAAATAGAATAGTGTATTTAATATCTATGTCACATACCTGCTGTTATCTAGATCAAATTTTAGTTGTATGTGTATTCAATTCTTAAAAAATAAAGCATCAATTGAAACTTGAATCCTCCCCTTTCAACCCAGAACCAACTACTATCATGAATTTAGTGTTTATGTCTACCTTTTATGCTTTTAGTTTTAAAATTACATAATTGCACATCTATTTGTATTATAAAGTGTTGTTTTACAGATTTAAAATTTTACATGAATGGTCTCATACTCTTGTTTCCTCCTGAAATTTGCTTTTTCACCATTCCACATTATATTTTTGAGCTTTGTCTTTGGTGCTAAATGTACCCCTAGTTCATTTATTTGAACTGCTATCTAGTGTTCCACTGTAAGAACATAGCCCATTTATTGACCTATTCCTCAGTTAATTGATGTTTGGTTTTCTATTTCTTTTACAAAACTACTGCAAGAATGTTTTCATTCATGTCTTATGTGTATCGGTTAGAAATGTGGGGTTGTGTGACAAGAGCCTTTTCAACTTCAACACTTATTACCAACGTGTTCTCCAAAATATTTGAACCAAATGCTCAGCAATGGTGGGCCTAGCAAATGTATTTGACTTTTCTCATTGTTCCAACATTGGATATTTTCAGACTTTAAAAGTTTTGCAAATTGCTGAGTGTCGTGGCACATGCCTGTAATGCCAGTGGTTTGGGAGGCTGAGGCAAGAGGATCACAAGTTCAAAGTCAGTCTCAGCAACTTAGCGAGGCTGTAAGCAACCTAGTGAGACTAAGTCTCAAAATAAAAAACAAAAACAAACAAACAAACCTACAAAAACAAAGGGCTGAGGTTGTGGCTCAGTAGTTAAGCATCCCTGAGTTCAATCCCTGGTATTTAAAAAAAAAAGAAAAGAAAAGAAAAAAAAAGTTTTGCAAATATGAATAGGAAAACAGTTTTTCACAGTTTTATTATTTTTATTTCTTTCATTATTAGTGAGGTTGAGTTTCTTTTTGTATGTCTATTGGCTTTTGCATTTCTTTTGCTTAATTTTATGTTTATGTTTTTTGTTAATTTTTCTGTTGGGTCATGAATAACTTGCCTTTGGTTATTAGTTTGTCAGACTTCTCTATCACACTCTGACCACTATATTTTGAGTATCTGATTCACAAGTATTTTCTATATCTGTGGCTTTTCTTTTAGATTAGTCTATGGTGGTTATTTTGCTTTAAATTTTAATGTAATTAATCACTTTCCCTCTAAAATTTTGGCTATTTGAGTCTTATTTAGGACTTCCATATCCATATGACATAGATATATTATTCTATATATATCTTAAGATTCTGAACTTTTGTTCTTCACATTCAACCTTTAAATGATCTGGATTAACCTAGGCATATTTTTCCACGTGGAGCATCGGTTGCTCTGGAACCACACATGAATTGCTCTTTCTATTCCCAGTGACCTGGCATGGCTCACGTTTCCTTATATGCAAAAATCTATTTCTGGGATCTCTATTCTGATCTACTAGACTCGGGGGTTTCAATCTTGGTACTATTGATATTTTGCACCAAATAATTCTTTGTTGCGAGGGGCTGTCCTGTGTATTGTAGACGGTTTTCTGGCATCCTTGGATTTCCTCACTGGATGCCAGGAGCATCTCACAGCTGTGACAATGAAAAATGTCTCCAGACATTTTACCCTTAGTGAAAACTGCATTACACTAATTATTTGTGTCTATAACAGCATCTGTGTGTGTGTATTTTTTTTTTCCCATCCATGTATTGGAAGAAATAAGGATCTACCTTCCTTCTGATCAATTCTTATCTGAAGGTCCCTGAGCTTTGTCCCAGTGCTGTCTCTTGATGAAGAGAAGCATTTTCTTGCTTGAATGCAGGTAGTTTCTGGCGATACACCCTGGGAGGCTCATCTGGCAGTTCTGGTAACACCTGCTGGTATTTCAGGATTTGCTGGATCCCTCTCCTAATCCTCGAAGTTGGGTCTTGGGATGGGGAAGAACAAGCTGCACGCTTAGATGACAGGCACCCATTTCCATGTAGCAGTCTCCTTCTCCTAATTCTCCTGACAGAAGGTTGATGAAGGTGTTTCATCCACTGGGCCTGTCCTTCCTGTCTTTATCTTTGTGCTTCTTTTTATTTTTAGATTACAGTTCAGGAGAACTCACTTTGCTATTTCAGTTCACTATTTTGTTCTTTTTGATTATCCATTTTGCCATTCAGACCATCTTTTCATAAACCTAAGGAACACTTGAATATCTCTGCTGTTCTCTGGATTCTGTGGTCTCAGCTGCTGTTTTTCTTCTTGTAATATTTAGTGTATTTCCTCATGCTCATGTCCCCACAGTGTTTGGTGAGTTTTGTCTGTGGCATATCTTTGAAAGTCTACTTACTTCTCCTGCCTCTGTTGACTGCCTCAAGTGAGAGTTCCTCACCATGTAGTCTCCTCATTCTTCTTGAAATGACCCTGATATAGTCTCTCCTGGTCCAAAACCCTCTTCGGTGCTATCATAATCCCAAAAGATACAACCCCAAATGCTAAAATCCAGAAAGAACTGTAATTCCCATTGGGAAAAACAAGGCTATGCAAAAGTGGAAGATACTTCTGTTGTGTTTTTATATGTTTCTCAAGTAAATCCCCCATAGAATTGTAAATACATGCTTTTTTAAAAAAACAAAAACAAAAACAGAAGTTTTAAAATTAATTTTGGATTTTGGTATTTTGGAATTTTACACTGTAGGGATTTTGATCTTTCAGGATTTCAACATTCAGGATGATGGTATTTGGGATTGCGTTTTTCAGGACTATGGCCCAAACTCATCTCTTGTTGATCATACTAATAAACACTCCTGAAGTTCAATTCCTTACATCCACTGACTATGGGTTTAGGTTCCCCAGACCACTCCTTCCTCTTTTGCTATCTTTTTAGCCCAAACTCAGATGTGATTTTGTTTCATTTTATTTCCCTTCTGTTTTTGATCCTCTGCTTTCTATTTTTTGAGGATTCCCCAAAAAATGCTGGTGGTGCTTATTCTTGGTCCCCAAACTATTATGGGTACACTCTGGTTTCTTTTGTTTTTCATCCAACTTCTCAGGGATGGGGTCAGAAGCGAGTAGATGCTTGTATTCCATTTGCAATCTTGATCCGATCTCTTTTATTGTCTTACATTATTTTAACAGAGGATGCATGATTTTTTAAGAGTAGCCTATGAATCTTGTATAATGAAAATCTATTTATGTTACTTGTGTAAAAAAAAGGCAAGCAAAAGTTAATGATAGTTAGAACATTATTTATCAAAACTAATGGCTAAAATGAGACAGATGAGAAGGTTTTTTGATATTAGTTATAAAATAAAAAAGAATAAAAATTATCTAATTTGTAGAAATAACAATGAGATAAACTCAAGGAATGTAGAACAGCAGCAGAAGAAAAAACATAGATTAGGAGATTAGAATATGATGAGGAGAAAATAATAAATGAATTCAATATTTTTTAAACATAAAACAAATATATTTTAAATATAAAATAATGAAAATGGCAAAAGAGCAAATACCTATTAATGAAAGTTACATAGGTTTACAAAAATAGATACAAAACTTAAAAGTTGTAAGATCTTTCTTTGCTAATATGTTTTAAAATATCAAGGTAATGAATACTTTCTATGAAAAGATAAATTTTTGATATTTACTCTGAACAATTGAGAATACAAATAGACAAAAAATTATAGAAAATGTTTTAAAATTTGTTGCCATCCTTCCAAAATCCTTGCATCCCAAGCATCAGAGCTATATGGTTTCACTCACTAATACAATCAGCTCTGTAAGAAAGAGATCATTCTTATGGTATTTAAACTATTTCAGAACATAGAAAAAGTAGAAAAATTCCAAAATAATTTTATTAAACTAACATAATTATCACACTGAAACTTAAATCTAGTAATAAAACACATGAAGATCAATCCTACTTATGAGGATTCAAATTTACAAATTCAGAAACAAATTATAAGGACAGTCAACATCATAATTATAAATTATAATTTATGATTAAGGATATTCTCTCCAGATTTACTGATGCATAATGGACAAGTAAAAATTATGTACATTAAAGTGTACAACATGATGATTTGGTATATGAGTGCATTATAAAATGGTCACTACCAGCAATGACCATATCCATCACCTCATGCCCAATCCCATGTTTTTGTGATAAGCACATGTAAGATAAACTTTCTTAGCAAATTTCAAGTATACAGTACAGTATTATTAACCTTAGTTGCATTACATTCCCTAGAACTTATTCACCTTATAACTGAAAGTTTGGACCCATGAACAGGGCCTCTGGCAACCACATTTCTACTCTCTGCTTATGAGTTCAACAGTTATAGATTCCATATATAAGTGAGATCATATAGTATTTTCTTCTGTGCCTGGATTATTTTCACCTTGTCCTCCATGTCCATTCAAGGATACCTTTTTGAGGAACTATAAGAAAAGTTTAGGGGCCAGGGGTAAAACTCAGTGGTAGAGCCCTGGTCAACTTGCGAGGCCTTGGATTTGATCCCTAGCACTACAAAACCAAAACCAAAACGAATAAACAAACAAACAAAAAAGAAAACCTTTAAGATTATGATTTAATACAAACAGTGCTGCATGATCTTGATAATTAATCTTTACAAAATAAGATAAAAATTTAAACTAAAATAACCATAATGGAAGCAGACTGTCTTAACATAAAAAATAAATAAAAATGTGTTATTATTTTTAAACCATAAAGTGTTCATAGATTATATTAGTTAATATACATTTTCTGAAAGTTATGGAATACCCAAACTAATAATAGCTTAAGTGAAATGGTGTTTATTACCTCACATAAGAATTGGAGAGATGGGACAGTTCTGGTCCTGGGGTTAATTCCGAAACTTAATGGCAAAATCAGGAACCCAGTTTCCTTTCAACTTTGGGTTGCTGCATCCTCAACGTATGAACAGTGTTGTTCCTCACAGTGGAAAGATGTCTCCAGCAGTTCCCATACATCCCATGAGGACATGTCAATGGTGAAGAATTAGACTCTTTGGATCATTTCTTTATATTAGATAATGGGGACACCTTTTCCAAAAGTCCCAGCTAAGATTTTTCTCAACTCCCACTGGCCACCTACCTCTAGTTGAAAGTGAAGTAAGAAAGTGGCCATCCACTTTGAATCTTTGATAGAGCAAAGTGGGATGGCAGCAAGGGAGAGGGTGGGGTGGTGAAGACATGGGCTTCCAGTTGGTTGGTAGTCAAGAGTGCTCACCACACAAACTGGTCAGAAGAATTTGAAGAATCTAAGAAAATCATGCTAAGGATGTGACAAAAAAATTCACAAAAAATCTAATGCCCAAACAACTGGAAAATGTATAGCTTTGCTAGTAAGTAAAGAAATGCAAACTAAAATAATGAAAACTTACCTTCTGCCTATCAAACTGGTGAAGATGGAAAAGAAAAAAAAAAAACTTAGAGGTGATTTAGAGAAATCAGGAGCACACCATGTTGAAAAAGATTGTAAATTTACTGGTATATATTAAAATATTCTAAAAGACATATATATTAGAATCTTTTAACCCAACAATACCACATTTGGAAGTTTCTGCTGAACAAACAGTCAGGTAAGATACAATATTTTTTTTTGTTCTATCTGTTATGGAGAATTTCATAATGAGCACTCACCATGATTCATTTCTTTTTCTTTTATGCTTTTTTTTATTGTAAACAAATGGGATACATGTTGTTTCTCTATTTGTACATGGAGTCAAGGCATACCCATTTGTGTTATCATAAATTTACATAGGGTAATGTTGTTTGATTCATTCTGTTATTTTTTTTCCCCTTCCCCCCCCACCCCTCCCACCCCTTTTCCCTCTATACAGTCCTTCCTTCCTCCATTCTTACCACCCTCCTTATCCCTAACCCTAACCTAACCCTAACCCTAATGCTAACCCCTCCCACCCCCCATTATATGTCCTCATCCGCTTATTAGCGAGATCATTCGTCCTTTAGTTTTTTGAGATTGGCTTATCTCACTTAGCATGATATTCTCCAATTTCATCCATTTGCCTGCAAATGCCATAATTTTATCATTCTTCATTGCGGAGTAATATTCCATTGTATATATATGCCACAGTTTCTTTATCCATTCATCAACTGGAGGGCATCTAGGTTGGTTCCACAATCTGGCTATGGTGAATTGAGTAGCAATGAACATTGATATGGCTGTATCTCTGTAGTATGCTGATTTTAAGTCCTTTGGGTATAGGCCAAGGAGTGGGATAGCTTTCCAGAGTGGCTGCACTAATTTGCAACCCCACCAGCAATGTATGAGTGTACCTTTTTCCCCACATCCTTGCCAACACCTATTGTTGCTTGTGTTCTTGATAATCGCCATTCTAATTGAGGTGAGATGAAATCTTAGGGTAGTTTTGATTTGCATTTCTCTTATTACTAGAGATGTTGAACATTTTTTCATTTGTTTGTTGATTGCTTGTAGATCTTCTTCTGTGAAGTGTCTGTTCATTTCCTTAGCCCATTTGTTGATTGGATTATTTGTATTCTTGGTGTAGAGTTTTTTGAGTTCTTTATAGATTCTGGAAATTAGCACTCTATCTGAAGTATGAGTGGCAAAGATATTCTCCCACTCTGTAGGCTCTCTCTTCACATTTCTGATAGTTTCCTTTGCTGAGAGAAAGCTTTTTAGTTTGAATCTATCCCAGTTGTTGATTCTTGCTTTTATTTCTTGTGCTATGGGCGTCCTGTTAAGGAAGTGGTAGACACCAGATTTGGTTTCAACTCTTTGCTATCACAGACAATTTTGCTGCATATCCTAAGGTGTGTTTTTTACGAATGTGTGTGGGATTGGCATCAGTCAGTTTTAGGGTGTATACATACTTAGTGTCACCCTGGACTGTCAGATTCCTCCCAGAAGGATACAACCAGTTTGTGCCTCCACTGACAGCTGATGAATCTCTCTTTCTGCCTGCATCCTCATCAATATAGAATATGTCAATATTTGGTTTTATCTGTTCTTCTATTTTTTCCAAATTAATGGTAGAATATAGTTGCTTTGATTTGCATATTTATGATTATTAAAAAGTTAGGAATACATTCATATTCTCATTAGCCATTCCTATTTCCTTTTCTGTGAATTATATATATCCTTTGCCAATTTTTTTGTGTTTAGTGTTTTGTTGCTATAATCGATATCAACTAATTTTTTACTGAGTATTTTCTATTTGCCAGGAAAACACTCCTCTAAACAATTCAATACTCACAACATCTTATGAGGTAGGTACTATTATTGCTATGTTCTTATTATTGGTGAAGGAAGTGAGACCAGAAAGGTTCAATAAGGTGTTCAAGATTCCATGGTCAGTTAGTTGTGAAGCTGGGTTATACAAGTACTCTTCCCATTAGCTGTTCAATATTAGAACTCTAAATTGAGCTCAGCCCATGGTTGAACAGAAAGAAATTGCATTTCTCAACCTCTCTTGCAGATAGATGTGGCCACCATGTGGTTAAGTGTGGTCAATGTGAGGTCAGCAGAAGGGGTGTTATACAACTTCTAAAAAGTTTCCTCAGAGCATGTGTGTGTAGGAACATCCCATTTCCCTTTCTTTTTACTCCTGCTGCTTGTAAAGTGGGCATGATAACTGAGGATAGAATAGCCATCTTGGACGACAAGATGGAAAATACATGGGGAGGACATTAGAACAACAGGATGGAAAAACCCTTGTCCCTTATGGTGAACTGGACATGCAAACTCTAGAATTGCAGAGACAAAGAGGGGGAAGAAGGGGAGGGGGAGAGAGAGAGAGAGAGAGAGAGAGAGAGAGAGAGAGAGAGAGAGAGAAAGAAAGAGAAACAGACAGAGGAGTGGGGGGAAGATATGTCTAGAATGGTTAAAGCCACGGTTGGTTTGTTCATTTCATGCTGAATTCAATTCTAACTAATTTATATTTTGGTACCTGGAAATGGGAAGCTGCATGACTAGTGGGCAACAAGGACCTTTGCAGGTAGAAGTCTAGTGACTAGCCAGGTGTGGTGACACATGCCTGCCATCCCAGTGACTCAGAGGCTGAGGCAGGAGGAGTGAAAGTTTGGGACCAGTCTGGAAAACTTAGTGAGACTCTGTTTCACTATAAAAATTGAAAAAAGGGTTGGGGATGTTGCCAGTAGTCGAGTGCCCTTGGGCTGGATCTCTAGTGCACCCTGGCCCCCACCCCCCACAACACACACACACACACACACACACACACACACACACGACTGTGACTGGTGACTACTATTAGGCAGTAGCAACACATTTGAAAAAAAGAAGATGTCACAGTTAGAGAGCTAATCACCTGCCGAAGGAGGATGTGGTATTACTGAGGTGATGGGGAAACTAGAGTACTGCTGTGGTGTGGGTTCACTTCTTCTTTCCGCTTTCGTCAGTGTTCTAGGAGAGCAATGAGGGCGGACTGGAGCTGGTCCACCTGAAAGCAGAGGTAGGAGGACGTACAGTCCTCTGGGAGGTGTTCGCTGCTTGTGGCCTCCAGTTCAAATTGGTTGAAAGTCTGAAATTTGGAGCTGTGCAGTTTGGATAAGATAATCACTATACCCCCAGTGAAGCAGTGATATGCTTCAATGGCTGTGAAAAGACAGCCTAAGCAGGAGATAAAACTGTGGCCCCAAGTCTTTTACCTTCTATTAAGAGTTTTCTGTCAGTGGGAGCCCAGGGCATGCCAGAAATCAGATTAAGGATGATGCCTTTCTGCTAAAACTATTTCTCCTCTGAGGTTTTCTGGAAGTCGTTAACTTGGTAGAGAGGAACCTGGGCTGAAGAGACTCCAGAGTCCACAGATTTAACAACTATGTGCGGAACTGTGTGCAGTTTGGTCAGTGGACATTTGCACGTGGGATATTTGGAACAGAGCAGATGCAAATAGCTCATCTCTCTACCAAATTTTTGGAGGAATTATATTGACAAAGAAACCATGAGCCTGACTGTGAAAACCTGAGATTTTTCTACCTCTGAAGTCCAGGCCTCCAAACCACAAACAGCAGGACATTGTGCACTTCCAAGAAGGGGATCCTTTCATATGTCCACCTCTGTTTTGGCCATGGAAGATAATGGACAAGGAAGATCAGACTGGAGAGCACAGTGAACCGGGGAGGAACTCCACGGGCAGAACCTGGCAAATCTGGATAGTCTAAATAAGGGACTTTCTCTGTGGCAGAGAACAATGGAATTGGTTGTTGTGGACTCATGACTACTATGTACTTTTACCTGCTCCCCTTTACCTAATCATAGATTTAATTGCAGTTAACCTGTTTCTCACTCCTCCCTTGCAATCTTGGGGTAGATGGCAACTCGTAGTCTGTAGGTCACAGGATCACAAAGAGCTCGATTTGACTGAGAAAGAGTTCATCACTGAGATAATCTGAACCCTGATCTGGAAGAGGTACCTGGTTTGTATTTTGCTGCAGTATTTTGAGGAGGGTGAGTGTGTGTCCTGTAGGGAATGGAATGGTGTGCACAGATAGTTGGGTGACCCAGGAGGCAGACTGAGTTGGAGACAACCATGAGTCCCTGATATCTATTCTTCCATTATTCCTCTGCAAGTGCCCTCAAATGTTAGCTAGAAACTAGGTGATTGGACCTATGCATCCTTTCTCAGTGACCATGGCTGCTTACATGGCCACAGCTGAATTCTAGACAAGAGTATATGAATGGAAATGGTTGGCATATCTGTAGAGCAGTGTCCTTAAAGGGGACAACGGGAATGCCCTTTTATAGCTCCTTTCTCCTTCCTGTTGGCCAGAGTGAGTGCCCGTTAGCTGGAAGTGGAAGAGATATCAACTGGGTGGAAATGCAGAATCCACATGACAAGGACAGAATATGGATGCCAATAATTGTGGAGCCCTGAATAGTCATGGGTTGCCTATGCTTATGTGAGGCTAAAATATATTTTTGGATAGGGTCCTACCTAATAACATATTTCCCCCTAGATTTATATAATCCAGAAAAAAATCCAGAGTAGTGTTTTAAAAAATGACCAAATGACAAGTAGAACAATAAAACTCAAAAGCACCAACTTGAAGGAGGCAAGGAGAGGTGAAGTTATGTGTAGTGTTCAATGTGACGATCAAGAGACATAAGTAAGTTTGTGTTTTCTTTCCTCTCAGAGGCCATCTTGGTGAGTCAAGGCGCCTACTGAATTGCTGGGATTTGGGTGGGGAAGTTTTGCAATTTGACTGGCAATTAGGCAGCCGTTGTGCCTTCCTGGCATTGTTGAGATCCTTCCCCAGCGATGTATGTTTCTTGAACACTTTCTCCTGTGTGTGATATTATTCGTAAGCAACTTTGATTTTCTTCAACATCAGGCATATATTGCATTTATAAACAGTAAAATAGGTTGATTCTGTGTTAGAGGGCTACACATAAATAATTTAAATGCTGCATAAATGCCACATAAAAGTAAAGTATTTTAAGCGAGCTGTGGTTAGCAGCCCAGTTACGATACCATAGAACAATAGAGTATATGCTGCTGGCTACTCTAATGATAGATGTGTCTATGTTCTATGCACATTAAAAATACTCTGTGATTTATTATTTAAGTGGAATTATTATACCACCTTGAAAAGTTAATGCTAAAGAGTAACATCTGAAGCATTTATATGTCATAAAAATTGGAAATATATATGGAAATAAAGAAACCGTGACAGCTCTTGCTTCAAGTAAAGTCTTATTCTGAAGTGCGAGGTTTAAAGAAGTCGCAATTTAAGTTCCTGTGATGAGTCCAGGTGGGTGAGTGTCCCCGAGCCCAGCTCACACAGCCATCCCCAGCTCATACAGCTGTCCCGGCTGCCAGGGCTCCCTCAGTGGCCTCAGGACAGTGCCTGGGGTCTGCAGACTGCAGTTAGGCAAACTGCTCTAGTTCTAAGCCCTCATTTAACATAAGAGGGAATACAGCCAGGGATTGGGGGACATTATGCTTTTTAGATAATACTATGTGCATGAGGGTCTGCACTATGATTGGTGTCTCAGGAGCTCTGTAGTGCTTCTGGCCCAGATTAGACTCCAGCCTAACCTGAGTTTACCAGAGAAAGCCTGCAGGTCGGGGAGGGGCAGAGAAGGGATAGGAGAGGTAAGGAGGCAGGGAGGGGATGTGCCAACCTTACTCTTTTTTAAAAAATTTGACTCAAAACTTAAACATCTGCTCAACATACAATGGGCATTTTAAAAGCATTAATGAGATGATTTACATTCTTGTTTGCACACCAAGCTTTGGAAATCCAGTGTATATTTCATACCCTGGATTGCAAGTACCACTGTGTTGGACCATGTGAAGATGAGGCTGCGCTCTCAGCCTCCGTGCTCTCCCCAGCCCTGTGTCTGGCATAGAAAGTTTCCTTCTTCCTTCTTTCCTTCCTTCTATCAATGGATTCTTTTCAAAAAGTTAAAAAAACCCCACTTTTATAAATATATTATTAGAATATGTAAAAGACTTATTAGTGAGGGAAACAGCAAGATAGAGATTGGCATATTTGTTCAATTAAAGAAGAATGCTGGAATAAGATCACAAAATTAGGTACAAAAATACTAAAATACTTTCTATTGGATAGGAAATCGCTTGCAACTTAACAGTCTTTTTCAAATTGGCACCTAACTTTACAGAATCTGGGCCCTACTCAGAAATAAATAAGTCAGTCCAATAATACTGTACTCCCCAGATAATCAGGTAATCCTTTTAAGATCTTGTTAGACTGTGTCCTAGTATGACTTGGAAAGGGTGCACAGTAATCTTTTTGTCTTATTTCCAAGTTTCAGAGAACTTTTCTTAATGTAGTCTTTCTTCCTCACTTCCAAACACCTTTAATTTCTTCCTTCCCCCACTTAACACCTACAGTGCTTTATACGGCCATCAGGGGTCCTGTCTGACTCTGGGGTACAGTGGGGAGAGACATCTGCAGAGTTCTGCCAACCGCAGGCTCTTGGCAGCTCTTGTTGGGACTATAGTTCTGCCTCCCCATCCACTCTAGTGTGAGAGGTAGGACAGCCACCTGTCGGCCTGCTGCGTGGGTCCTTTCTTCTCAGGAGCTAGTCCAGTCCGTTCATCTGCTGGGGTTTCTCTGATAGCTCTAGATAGGGCGAGTGTCTGCTGAGACTTACAGACTGCTCTGCGCTGGAGGGAGCATCCATGTTAAGTTGCTCCTAGACAGAGCCGCAACTAGAAAGTGGAGTTCTTGAGTTTCACATGGATTTACCCAGGTATTTACCTCTTTTTCTTTCTTTGACATTTGTCAGGCATTTCAGAATACACATGTGCAATATTGTGTTCATCATTCACTCTTACTCTGCCCTCTAGCATTCCCACCTCCTCAGAGTGAGTCGTTGTCCTTTTGAAAAACAAGGAATGGCTGTTATTTCATTTTGTTTGAACATAATTACATGACAAAGAACTTTCAAAGGAACTCCTATGACAGATAGAAAAATGGTGACAGTCGCTCATTATTTTCTTGTTTCCAGCCAGTAATTTTGTTAATTACATACTGCTTTATTATTTTCTGAACAAACAACTGAAGGGCATGACCCAAACATGACGGTTACAGTTGTGTGAGTTTCCTCATTGCTTTTCACCGTTGAGGAATACAGTCATCCTCGGTTCCTGTGGGGGACCGGTTCCAGAACTTCATGGACACCAAACTCCTTGGATGCTAATATCGCTTATAGAAAAGGATGTGTTATTTGCATTTAACCTCTGCAATCCTCCTATGTACTTCAAATCATCTCTACATTACTTATAATACCTAATGCAGTGTAAATACTGTGTCAATGGTTGTTATACGTATTGATTAGAGAATAATGATGAGAAAAAAAAGTCTGTACATGTTTAGTACAGATATAATTTTTTCTTTTTTTTTCCTTTGGTACCAGGGATTGAACCCGGGACACTTAACCATTGAGCCACATCCTCAGCCCTTTGTATTTATTATTTTGAGACAGGATCTCACTAAGTTGCTTACAGCCTCGATAAATTGCAGAGGCTGACTTTGAACTTGGCGATCCTCCTGCCTCAGCCTCTTGAGCACTGGGATTCCAAGTCCAAAGGTTTTTGGGTTGGTTAAATCTGTGGATGCCAAACCCATAGATATGGAGTTTCTACACCCAACTTCACTATACCGATGAGTCCCAGAAATCTCTCTGAAAGCAAGTGAAGGATCTGTACAGGCATGTGATGTAGAAGATGGTGAAGCAGCATGCTTAATAGCACCAGTAAAATATAACTCAGTGGCACATTCAAAAGAGAATTTTGAACCTACAATTATTAAATTTGGGAAAATCTTAAAAATCCTTTTTCAATATCTGAAAAAGACTTTCAGTTCATAAGTAATCATTTTGAAATTTTTCCCCTGAGGTAGCACTCTCTCACACTATTCTCGTGAGGTCTGCAGGTGTGAGGTCCGGTGAGTGAGAACACGTGGTTTCCAGTACTTGCCGTAGTACTTAGTGATCGCTTTCCTGTTTTTTTTTTTTTTTTTTTATAGGCAGATCTGGTGATTTGTTTATTCCTATGAGCACTTGATTCTACAGTACAGTTCACAAAGTAAATAGAGGCACACGGCTATAATTTCCACCAGTCTGCTTTGAGGCAGATTCAGTGTGAGGATGGGATCTGGAGTGTGTCTGGTCCTGCAGTCACTGGAGGCCTCCTGATGAACGGTACAGGGATTCTACCTGCCAAGAACTGACTGAGGCCTGAAGATCAAGGCTCTCGGTGGGAAAGTCACAGCAAGTCAAATGTGAGAAGGAGTCAATGCTTGTTCAGTTCACTGCAGTGCCAGGATGGGTCCAAGTCTACCCACACCCAGGGGTTGAGGTGAGTCAGATCTACCACCTACAGGGAAAGAACTGTGTCAGTGCAGGCCTTCCCTAGCATTCAGTGCGCTCTGAGGGAGTGCCTCATGGCCTGGATATGTCTGCCCTTTGCCCTGCAGTGAGTAACAAATACAAGTTATAAGGTTACTGTTACAATGGAGAAAAACTGAAACCATTCCCTTTAAAAATGGGAACAAGACAGGGATGTCCTCTTTCACCACTTCTATTCAACATTGTCCTCGAAACTCTAGCCAGAGCAATTAGGCAGACTAAAGAAATTAAAGGGATACGAATAGGAAAAGAGGAACTTAAGCTGTCACTATTTGCGGATGATATGATTCTATACTTAGAGGATCCAGAAACCTCCTCCAGAAAACTTCTAGACCTCATCAATGAATTCAGCAAAATAGCAGGCTATAAATCAACACGCATAAATCTAAAGCATTTTTATATGCAAGCGATGAAACAGCTGAAAGGGAAATGAGGAAAACAACTCCATTTGCAATAGCCTCAAAAAAAAAAAAAAAAATACTTGGGAATCAATCTAACCAAAGAGGTAAAAGATCTCTACAATGAAAACTACAAAACATTGAAGAAAGAAATTAAGGAAGACCTTAGAAGATGGAAAGATCTCCCATGTTCTTAGATAGGCAGAATTTATATTGTCAAAATGGCCATATTACCAAAAGTGCTATACAAATTCAATGCAATTCCAATTAAAATCCCAATGATGTACCTTACAGAAATAGAGCAAGCAATCATGAAATTCATCTGGAAGAATAAGAAACCCAGAATAGCTAAAGCAATCCTTAGCAGGAAGAATGAAACAGGGGGTATCACAATACCAGAACTTCAACTATACTACAAAGCAATAGTAACAAAAACAGCATGGTATTGGCACCAAAATAGGCAGGTAGATCAATGGTACAGAATAGAGGACAAGGACACAAACCCAAATAAATACAATTTTCTAATACTAGACAAAGGTGCCAAAAATATGCAATGGAGAAAAGATAGCCTCTTCAACAAATGGTGCTGGGAAAACTGGAAATCCATGTGCAACAGAATTAAACTAAACCCCTATCTCTCACCCTGCACAAAACTCAACTCACAATGGATCAAGGACCTTGAAATCAGACCAGAGACCCTGCATCTTATAGAAGAAAAAGTAGGTCCAAATCTTCACTTTGTTGGCTTAGGATCAGACTTCCTTAACAGGACTCACATAGCACAAGAAATAAAAGCAAGAATCAATAACTGGGATAGATTCAAACTAAATAGCTTTCTCTCAGCAAAGGAAACTATCAGCAATGTAAAGAGAGAACCTACAGAGTGGGAGGATATTTTTGCCACTCATACTTCAGATAGAGCGCTAATTTCCAGAATATATAAAGAACTCAAAAAACTCTACACCAAGAATACAAATAAACCAATCAACAAAGGGGCTAGGATATGAAAAGACACTTCACAGAAGATCTACAAGCAATCAACAAACATATGAAAAAATGTTCACCATCTTTAGTAATAAGAGAAATGCAAATCAAAACTACACTAACCATCTCACCCCAATTAGAATGGCGATTATCAAGAATATAAGCAACAATAGGTGTTGGAGAGGATGTGGGGAAAAAGGTACACTCATAGATTGCTGGTGGGACTGCAAATTAGTGCAGCCACTCTGGAAAGCAGTGTGGAGATTGCTTAGAAAACATGGAATGGACCTACCATTTGACCCAGCTATCCCACTCCTCGGCCTATACCCAAGGACCTAAAATCAGCATACTACAGAGATAAGCCACATCAATGTTCATAGCTGCTCAATTCACAATAGCCAGACTATGGAACCAACCTAGATGCCCTTCAATTGATGAATGGATAAAGAAACTGTGATATATATATATATATATATATATATATATACACACAATGGAATATTACTCAGCTATAAAGAATAATAAAATTATGGCATTTGCAGGTAAATGGATGAAATTGGAGAATATCATGTTAAGTGAGATAAGCCAATCTCAAAAATCCAAAAGACAAATGATCTCACTGATAAGCGGATGATGACATGTAATGGGGGGTGGGAGGGGGGCAAGAATGGAGGAAGGAGGGACTGTATAGAGGGAAAAGAGAGGTGGGAGAGGTGGGGGGGAAGGAAAAAAATAATGGAATGAATCAAACATCATTACTTTATGTAAATGTATGAATATGCAAATGGTATGCTGTTACTCCATGTACAAACAGAAACAACACGTATCCCATTTGTTTACAATTAAAAAAAAAAGATTACTATTATATCAGTTTCTTTCTTGACTAGGCCACAAAGGGATCCTATCTGATGTCTAAGGAAGAAGAGACACAAATGGGGGTTAGATTATGTGCCCTAACACAGGTAAGGAAGATGACTTGTAAAGACAAAAGAAAGAAAACACACTCTTACCAAATCCTTCACAAAGACTAGTCTGATTAGACAAAGTGGGAGTCTGGAGCCAGGATTCAAAGTGCAGTGAATGAGGGGTTGATGTACGGAAAAGCTCTGGCTTTGACTTTCACAGGGCCACTGTACTCTCTAAGACACCCCTATCTTTTTCCTCATTTATCCAGGGCTGTGCACAGCATTGGCCCTAAGTGGGGGCTAGGGTCATCTGCCCCAAACATAGGCAGAATAAAGAGATTCTGAATCACGTGGCAGCAAATGGAGTGAAGGCCGCAGCCAGTGTGCACTGGGTAACCCCAGGTCTTAGGAACAGGAAATACCAACAAGTAAGAAAACAGCTCCTGTGGCTGGGCACAGTAGTGCACACCTGTAACCCCAGCAACTCTGGAGGCTGAGGCAGAAGGATCACGAAAACCAGCCTTAGCAACTCAGCAGGACCCTGTCTCTAAAAAAAAAAAAAAAAAAAAAAAAAAAAAAAATACAAAAAAGGGTTGGGGATGTGGCTCAGTGGCTAAGCGCCCCTGGGTTCAATTCCCAGAACCACAAAGAAAAGAAAACACAGCTCCTGCCTCCAGCAAATAAGCATCAGGAAGACAACTCCTAACCACTGTTTCGGGGTCTTTGGGCCAAAATCCTCAGCGCTTTCTGTGATCAAATCCTGATTGACAGGTGATGGGGCACATCACAGGCTTCGGCTCTGTGGTCATTCTCATCTCATCTCAGATCTGGTTCATTTTGTTCGCCTCAGGTGGTCATTGGCTTTACGAACACTGTTCCAGTTGGTGACTACTACCCCATCAAGCAGTGAGATTTCTGGCTGATTTGGAGGCACCTGCTGAACCACCACGGAACACTTCTCCTGCCGTAGCAGCTTGTGGTTCTCAAATAGACCTTCATTGCCGGGATTCCATGAGAACCATCAGAGAAAGTCAGCAGGCCAAAACCATCTACTCTGCCATTTTTAAATTCCCCCTCAAAGGTCATGTTGTCATGTCGAATGAAGACTCCAATGCCATTAAACTTGCCCTGGGCAAACTCCCCTTCATACCTTGAGCCATCTGAGAAGGTCAGTACCCCCAAATCATTAAAGAGTTCATTCTCAAAATGACCCAGGAAGGTGCCACCATCTGCAAACATCAGTTGTCCAAAACCATGTCTGCGACCCTCCTTCCACTCCCCACTGGAGTAGGTGAAAGAACCTTTTGTCATGGTCATGGTGATAGTGTATAGAAGAAAAGGACGAAATCTGGCTCTGCTCTCCAGTCCCGCAGCTTCTGCCCACACACTTCTGTCATTCGCTCCACACAAGCCTCTCCTGCTAACCCGGGTGCTGTGGGACTCGACTCAGTGGTGGAAACTCGAGTCCTGGGCTTGGTACCCACCACCCAAGGCAGCCGCCCTCGGATCAGCGCATCCGGGATGGAGTTGCGCTTCCCAGCCTGGGTCATCTGCTCGGCTCCTCTGTCCCTACCTGGCTAACCATTCTCTCGCGGGCCCCTCTCACCCGTGTCACCGGCCAACCTGGGCTTGGCCTTTCGGGACGACTGTCACGCCCCAACGCGGGACTTCGGCGGCCGAGACCTCTCCACTTTCCTGTTTTATTCATAGCCTGTACACACTTGTTTGGTGCTGGAGAGAAAAAACGATCTGATTTGTGTGAGAGCGTAGATGTGTCTGGCCTGTACTTGAAACACCACTTACTTGGCTTGATGTTTTTCCTTTTAATGAAATTTTGAGGTGAAAACATTTACTTTCTGTTTTTAATTCATCTTTATATGTTGTGAAAAATTTCCAAATAGAACCATTTTCATGTAAGACTCATGGTATAGATGCAATGAACCTAAGGAAATGTAAACAATATGATTCTTATGGACTATTTTTTTTTTTTTTTGCGGTGCTGGGGATTGAACCCAGGGCCTTGTTCTTGTAAGGCAAGCACTCTACAAACTCAGCTACATTCCCAGCCCTGTTTTTATTTTTATTTTTTATTTTGGTACTGGGGATTGAACCCAGGGGCATTTACCACTGAGTCAGACCCCCAGCCCTTTATTTTGAGACAGGGTCTCACTAAGTTGCTTAGGGCCTCACTAAATTGCAGAAGCTGACCTTGAATCTGTGATCCTCCTGACTCAGCTTCCCAAGTGACTGGGATTACTGGTGTGTGCCACCACTCCTGGCTAGGACTATTTTGTTTAATGTCAAGCATGCTAATATACCAAAGAATTCTATAGATATTAATCTTGAAGGATGACTAATAATATTATCATTTCAAAATATTTGTAAATATTCATTGGCTCAAAAAGACATAATATTCTTTCTAAATTCATCTACCCAATGTACCCTGTTCATATTTGTACTCATTAAAAATCAATTTACTGAACTATTTAGAAGTTCTTAAGAATATTTTTCAATATTTTTCAATAATGAATGGATTTTATAACCACCATTAATCCTTGCTGTGCCAAGGATCTCCAAGACAACTCTCAGGTTTGATGATTCTCAAGAAGGACTTGTAGAACTCAGAAAGGATGTTGTACTCACAGTTAAGGTTTACTAGAGAGAAAGGAGACAGATTAAAATCAGTAGAGGAAAAGGTGCATAGGGTAGAGTTTATAAGGAACCAGGCATGCACTTCCGGTTGATCTCTCCCAGTGGAGGTGAATGGACAGTGCCCATTCTCCCCGCCATGATATGCGACAGCATGTATAAAGTATTGCCAACTAGGGGGACTCGTTGGAGCCCTGGTGTTCAGAGATTTATTGGGCTCAGTCACGTAAGCACAGAGCACACACATGACTGACCTTAGTTGCTTGGTTGCCAGCCTCCTAGTGTCAAACTGAAGCAGTGTTGCCCAGAAGCAGGTGAAAAGAACAGGCATTCACCACAAATCACATCTTCAGAATAAACTCTCTGGTTATGCTCAGGGTCTCATTGGGAAAGATATTCCAAAGGTTCAGAAGTTATCTCCCAGGGGCCGATTAAAGGTCAGTCCTGTTTTTGGAATGTGCATGGTTTGAACCTCCCAGACCTGCTGGGTTTGAACATCCCAAACCTGCTGAGTGACCTGCACACTCACAGGATTTACTCTGTCATGCTTACGTGAGGGCCAGCAGTGCCTGTGAATAGTGCAGCTTATTTGTATCACTGATGCTGTTCGGTGGCTACCTACATTGTGGCACCTGTGCGATGACATGACCATGGGTCATGCAGAGCTTCATCAAGCTAGAAACCGATGTTGAAATGGGTATTTAGATAACGACACAGGCTGAAGCCAAAGCCAAAGAGCAGAATCAAAGAGGAGTTCTAAGTTTTTACAGATTCTACAGCTTTTATCTTCTTCCTGCTCCTTATTCCCTGTGCCAAGTCCTCAGGAGTAGTTCGAGTTGTTTCTAAAGACATTTTTGAGTATTTAAAAAACACATATACCCTTACCATCAATTAGACATTTCTCTTCTGAGCACCCACCATGTATATCTTGCACACAACACTGCTGGAAAATTTAAAATCAATCCTTTTCTCTGTTCCTCAGATGGGTTGGTTTTCTGGTGAGTTTATGGAGTAATATTAAGATGCTGTTATGCTAGGAGGACCAGAAAAACCCAGAAACCTATGTTAACTCAGTTACTTCTTCAATCCTTAGAGATCCTAAGGGACTAAAGGTACATAAGAGTAGAAAAGCAAAAGCAAAGTTAATGCCAAATTCAACTCAAAGCAATTGTTTGTTATTAATAGGGCCTTGGTGGCAAACCTCAGTCAGTGCAGAACAGAGCAAGCTGGGTGGGACCCCATAACTCTTCTCTAGTTTATTCATTCAATGAACTTTTACTGTGAGCTCCCTATGTGTCAAGCCTTGTTTATGTAATGGTGAAATGGAGTTGTCATAAACAACAATCAGAGAAGCAAGGAGATTGATTTTACTCAGCTTATTGCAATAAAGAGATCTGGAGATCAGAGTCTCAGCAAGTTGTTTTGCCCTAGGTGGGAGGGGGAACAAGTTGCAGAGAGGGGAGGGGAGACAGCTGTACAACTGAAGAGGTTTTGAAAGTAGGGGAGGAGGCTGAGTCAGTTATTTGAGTAGGAGGTGGTTGAGGAGGAAATTGAGGCAGGGGATCAGAAGTTCAAGGTCAGAAAGTATTGGGTATAGTCCTCTGTGGTTAGAAAGTATTGGGTACAATCCATTCTGATTTTGGCTAATCAATTAGGAGGCAAGAATCAGAAGTTGGAGCTTCTGAGTCTGGCTTTGTCAGCAGATGTGGGCCAACGTGGAAAGGTCTGTGCTTAGCTTTATTAGAGGGAGCTAAACAAGCCTCCTGCATGTACAGAGATTATGTTCTAGCAGAGGAATAGCGAAAACATAAACAAGTAAACATAAATATATGATACATCAGATGGCTAAGTGCTTTGAAAAAAGGCAGAATCAGAACATGACCCTTTTCTTTATAATGGTATGATTAGAAACAAAGTCTCTGAGACAGTATTTAAGAAGTGACCAGAAGGAAGGGGACAGGGAGTTTAGTGGATCTGTGGAGAAGACTGATCCAGGCAGAAGGAACAGCAAGTAGAAAGTACCCGTCTGCCATTACAGCTACTGGGGAGGCTGAGGCAGAGGAGCACAAGTTCATTTCAGCCTGTCTCAAACTAAAAAATAAAAAGGGATGTGGATGTAGCCCCAGTAGTGCCACCCTGGGTTCAAGTCCCAGGACCAAAATCAAAACAACAAACCAAACAAACGTCTTCTCCCCGGGGGCAAACATGTCTGTCCTTTGTGAGGAGCAGGAAGGAGCAGGAGGCTGGCAGAGGTGAGAAGGGGGAAGTGACAATGGATGCGTGGAGGGGTGACTGGAGGTTAGAAATACAGGCCTGTGAGGAGAAGTGGGAAGTCAAGGGGGGTTTGTAGGTGCTCCCTCAGCCCAAGGCCTGGAGCTCTGATAATGCAAAACCACACTCAGATAACCAGAAGAAATGGAATTAGGGTCACTTCCCACAGCAGTCCAGTTTAGACCCCACTTTTCTGTATACTAAACACTGGATCCAACTTGCATTTTGGCGAGTCATAACCTCCTACAGTGTCCCTCTTTTCTGGGCAAGAGTGGGAGGGTGGGAATTGTTCACCTTTATTTTTTTCTCTTGTCCCATGGAGTTGAACATACTCTGGTCAGCTCCCTGGAGGAGTAATACGTAAACTATTTTGATCACTTACTATCTACCGGGCACGGTTCTAAACAATCTACACAGGCACATTAGCTTGGTTCTCAAATGTACCCTTTGAAGCAGGCAGTGTTCAACCCGATTTTTTAAATGAGGAAAATTGGAATCAAGAGAAGTTAAATAACTTGTCCAAGGTCCTCCAGTGGCCAAGTCAGGCAGCCTGGCTTGAAGGCCTGCTTTATACCAGCATTCTAAAGGTCAAGTAGCTGATGCTGTGAAAAATACACACACTGTATCCCCATTAGCGATCAGGCAATTGACGACATATATTCTTTGATGTTGCCAGGGAGGCTTACTGAGTGTGTCAAAGTAGAACTTGACTCAGTTGAATCCAACACAATGCAATAAGAATTCACTCTGCTTGTTTTTCTTTTTTCTGATTTCACTTTCAGACAGGGTCTAACTGCTCATTGCACAGCTTTTTTTTTTTTTTTTTTTTTTTTTTTTTTTCAGCACTGGGGATTGAACCCAAGGGTGCTTAACCACTGAGCCACATCCCCCACCCCTTTTATTGTTTATTTTGAGGCACCCCCTTTTTATTTTTTTATTTTGTTAAGTTGCTGAGGCTGACCTTGAACTTGCCATCCTCCTGCCTCAGTGTCCCCAGTTGTGGCATCACTGGCATGTGTACTGCTGCTCTGGGCTGGTCACTGCACAGCTTTATAATGACCACCAGATGGCAGTATAACCCAACTTAATGCAATACCAGGGCTACAAAAATGCCCTCTCTTGAACAATCCTGTGTTCCTCCCATGTTCATGTCTCCACACTAAATTGAGTATTCTGTTCCTTGATCCCACAGAGAAATTAGCTGTTAACAATTTGTCTTTCTCTTTTTCTTAAAGTCCTGTGAATCTGTGGCAGAGCCTGGGCTGCATTTTCCCTTTTTGCCTCTGTATCAGAAGCTTATTAAGTGAGATGATGGATATGTTAATTTGTTTGATTTGATCTCTTTACATGCATACATATATCAAAACATCACATAGAGCCTCGTAAATACATACAATTATTATTTGCTAATTGAAAATACTTGTTGGTGAAACTCATTCAATTATTGGGGGGAGAAAATGTTGCTTCTTAAAGAATTGCATTTAAGGCACTAATATTGTTATTTTGATCCCCAAGTCCCCTTCTTTTTCCTTAGGGTCCACAGATGAAGCTTAAAATTCTGATCTCTCCCCTTCCCTCTGGTTCCAGGAATCCTGGCATCTGGGTGCTGTCCCCTCTCTGTGGGCCCCTGCTGTGGGCTCCTGTCACCTACAGCAGGAATCACCTGTTTCTCCATTTCATAAAGGACATGGAAGGTGTTTCAGTTTGTCATGTCACAACTGCTCCAAGAAGGTGATTTTTTTTTTTTTAATGCCAGAAAAACCTGTTTCTGCCCTGGCCAAGTCACTTCTTTTCTCTGCAATGTTCTGTAGGGAGATGAATCCACAAAAAGTCTTGAAACCAAAGCCGAGAGGTGTCTGGGGTATGGGTGACACTCCTCCCCATGAGACACCTGCTTCCTCCTACTTTCCTGCTTTAACTGAGATCCAGCTCTGTCTCACTCATGCTTGTATTCTTGTGGCCTCTCAAGGAGAGAATGTTCTGGATCCCACATCCCACGGTCAAACGAGGACCTTTACTTACCTCCACCAGCTTTCATCTTCACTTTTCGACATCCCTGGTGCACACTGAAGACTGCAGTATGTGTTCACGGTCCTCTCCACTTTAAGTCCTGACATTGTGACTCAGTGCCCCCACTACTATTTGTCCTCTGAGTGTTTATTTTACTCTGGGAAGGGCCAAGTTATATCCTTATTTTTACAAGCTGCTACTTAGTAACAAGTTATTAAATAGTTATTGGATTAGATTGACTCAACTGATTATTATCTTTTTATGTGTTTCCTAAATTAGAGATCTATAGTAAACTGGTTTAGGCCAGAATCACAAAACTGGGGTGCCATATCTTAGGGGCAGATAATTACAGATAGCTTAAAGGGGAAAAAAAAAAACAACCACTTCTAGACACTCAATTTCTACATGTTGAACGTCAATGTTTGCCTGACAACCAACCTGTGATAAAGAATCATGCTGATGTGCCTTTCCCATCTCCCCTTTTCCAATGGCTCTTCTACTACTTTAAAAAGAAAAGCACATTTCTGCCAGACATGGTGGCATAACCTGTAATCCCAGGGGCTCAGGAGGCTGAGGCAGGAGGATCACAGGTTTGAAGCCAGCCTCAGTAATTTAGTGAGGCTGTATGCAACCTAGTGAGACCCTGTCTTGAGATTTAAAAAAAGGGTTGGGAATGTGACTCAGTGCTTAAGCACCCTTGGGTTCAATGCCTTGCACCACAAAACCAAACCAAAACATGTTTCTCATCCGTGCAGAACAGATTCATTACTCTGAGGCATAAAAATCTCCAGGGCATAAACAGGGATAATTGAAATGTGGTACAAGAGTTAAGAACATGAGTGGCTCTAATGACTGAAAAACAAATCATTATGTAAACCAAGTGGCATCTCATCTTTGTCAGTTGGTAGACTGTTACTTTTTTGATAAAAGATAAATAGGTGACATTTTGAAGCACAACATAAAAAGAGTATGAAGACTCAAGGGACATTGTGAAAACAAAAATTTATTTCTACTAATTAATTTGTTTGAAACAATTTGGGGTCAGTGCTGCTCACAAATAAAAATAGAAGATAGAAATAGTATTGATGCTGAAAACCTATGTAATTAAGTAATATTCATTTTTGGGTTCACGGGTTGGAAAAAAGTCACATGGAGGAGCTTCATATTTTTCAAGATGTAGGTTAGCTATTTTTATTAATAGCAGATAATTAAAATTATAATTAAATTCAGAGTAAATTTTCAGTACTTGGAATTTTATGGCTACAGAAAAATTTAAGTGATATGCATATTTTGGAGCAGAAGAATATGATAAAATGACCAATAAAATACTCTGAAGCACAAACGTATTAAGATAAATTTCTGTGAGAGAAGGGAAACGCAAATTCAAGGAGAAAAGAGAATTTTGTGAAATTTTTAACTTTGAAAATACCTTGTCTTTTAAAAATGTTTGATGGTGGGAGTCAAATTGCTCTGGCATTTTGATTCCATGGGATACATTTAAAAGAGCAAAGTAGCTGTTTTATTTAAAATGTCAGTATTATAATGTGCTGGAAGTTATATCACTTGCAACTATTCAAACTTAAAACAATTTCCTTAAAATCCTTAAATGTCAGTTTGAGAATGTGTGAGAGGATAAGGAGTTCTTCCAAATCCTTTTAGGATATGCGAGTAAGATGTAGAGGAACCACAGGGCAGGACCCCGGATCTCCTTTGACTCCAGGGATAAGTGGCTCCCTCTGTCCTTTGTCTGATAGAATCTTGGAAGTTACTGCTCAGATGGGATGAAGAGTTTACCCCTGCAAAGAGAAGAAAGAGCCACAGAGAGGCTTTCCCCATTGCCTGTACCCTGCAAAACATGTTTTCAGTATTTGTTCCGAGATCTGATCAATAAGAGTGGTGCTCTTTTCTAGGGAAAAAGTGAGGTTCTCAGTTGTAGGTAGTAACAGAAAGAGACTTTGTACAGCTTTCAGAGGCCAGAGAATGATACCGTGAAACTAAGGGATAAAATAAATGAACCCGGGAATAACAAATTGGGATATGTTTATGTAATTGTAGTTGGATACTTTCTTTTTTAGAGGGCATCTTATGAAAATGCTTTTAATTTGAATGGGAGATATGTTTAGTATTGCATTGATTATTGTCTTATTCTGTTACGTATGTTTTATGGTGTTTACATTATACTACGTGTTACCTATTAAGCTGTGGCATGTCTCATCCATGTTCACATTTTGATCATTTGCCGCCATGACAGCTGCTATATTATTTTCTATTCCCCCTGCCTAAAAATGTGAGAAATGTACTAGAATTTGTCCTGCTTATTCTTAGATTGAGTGCATTTAGCTTGAAGATGTTTGGTGCTTTGTTTGTTGAATTTTCTGATTTTTTGACTGGATATTTTAAAAGCAAATGATTACTCAAGGGACATAGCATTATAGTAAAGTTAATAAGTAATAAATAAATATTTATGACTGCATGGATCCCTATAAAATCAGTCTGTACTGTGCATGACTCTGGAGTCTTACTGCTTTACTGGGGATGAAGAAGAACTAGAGAGAATCGTCAGTGAAATTCCTTCTAAGAATGAACACTGCTCATATGCAGATGAACTATATTATGAGTGAAAAAAGGAGACATAACCATGGATGCTACAGAAACTAAAAATGTAATGAGGTTGTCACAAGCAACTTCATGATAACAGATCAGAAAACAGATAAAATGTGTAAACTTTTAGAAAACATAAATTATTAAAACCAACCCAAGAATGGGAACCCTCTATGGTGTATGATAAATAAATGGAATTAGTAATTAAAAATCTTTCCATAAAAACACAAGTAAGCAAACAAAGTACAACAGGAGTTTCCACAATTAAGTCATACTAGTAACTTAAAGAATAAATAATTCCAAAGAGAATTCTTTTTGAAGATATAAAAAAGGAACACTGTTCTACTTATTTTATGAAAGAAGCATAATTTGGATATTGAAACCTTTTAGGGAAAATAAAAGGATAATGTATGATAGGCTTGTCTTGCTTATGAAAAGGTACAAAAATCACGACCAAATCAATAGTGAACAGAATCTAATAATCTTTAGAGACAAGATACTTCATCAGGAAAATTGGATTTCTTCCTGGAGACAAAGTTATTTTAAGATGTTTGTTACTGTAATTCACCATATTAAGAGATTAAAAGAAAACCCACAAACGATTATCTAATTAAATGCGGAAACAGCCTTGGTAGCATTTAACATCACTCATCAATAAGACTTAGGACACAAGGGATAAACAGGAACTTTCTAATACAAAAAGTTAAAGTCATTTACAAATAACTTATAATATCTAAAGGTAGAAGCCTAAACCTGTGTCCATTGCTTAGATTTCAACTCTGCTTTTAATTCTTCTCACTGGGCTAATCATTTTCTTGCCGACTTTTATCAGTGTGTTACTACCTATCTACAAAGCCTGCTTGATCTGACTTCCCAACAGCAACATGGTCCTCATTTAAGAACTGGGTCTCAAGATGACGTGGTTATACTTCTTTTACCGGACAACTCAGGAACCAGGAAGGGGAACAGGGAGGTCCTATGAGAGCTCTATTTTCTACCTCACATGTAGCAGTACAACCCGTTTGTGCATATGAGACTCTTTCTGAACTTGCTACCTTAACATGCTCTTAAGAATACAATTTCCTGGAGATCCAAGATGGCGGACTAGAGGGTGACTGCATCTCCCGTTGCTCCAGAACTCAGGATTCAAGAAGGAGAGGTATTGAGAGACTTGGACTAACATAGAGCCACTGGGGTGAGTCTCTCCCACCGGGTGAAGCTCGGCCGGGCAGCAGGCCCGACAGGGGCAGCTTCTCGGAGCAGGGCAGGGCAGCAAGAGTCTTCCCCAAGTAGCCCTGCTCTCTCTGACCGCAGGCGGGCTCCACAGCCAGGTTCTCCGAGCAGGACCGCCCAGTGAGAGCTTTTCTGCACAGAGCCAACCCCAAGCCCCGAACCCAGCGGCGGGCCCTGGCCCGCAGGCGGCTTCTGAGAGGCTTTCCCTTAGCAGCCTGGTTCCCTCAGGCGGGGGCAGGCCCTGTCTATAGCCAGCTTCTAGGAGCAGGACCGCCCAGTGAGAAGATGTCCATAATGGATGTCATAATGGATTGAAATTAGAAATAAATGACAGAATAAACAACAGAAACTTCTCCAACACCTGGAGATTAAATAATACATTATTGTTTGATGAATGGATAACAGAAGACATCAGGAGGGAAATAAAAAAATTCTTAGAAGTAAACGAGAACAAAGACACATCATATCAAAATCTCTGGGACACTATGAAAGCAGTACTTAGAGGAAGATTTATATCATGGGGCACATTCAAAAAGAGAAGTAAAAATCAACAAATAAACAACTTAACACTACAGCTCAAAGCCCTAGAAAAAGAAGAGCAGACCAACACCAACAGTAGTAGAAGACAGGAAATAGTTAAAATCAGAGCCGAAATCAATGAAATTGAAACAAAAGAAACAATCAAAAAAAATTAACAAAATGAAGAGTTGGTTCTTTGAAAACATAAACAAAATTGATAAACTCTTAGCCACACTAACAAAGAGAAAGAGAGAGAAAACTCAAATTACTAAAATTCGGAATGAACAAGGAAATATCACTACAGACATGAGTGAAATACAAAACATAATTAGAAGCTATTTTGAAAATCTATACTCCAATGAAACAGAAAACCTTGAAGACATCAACAATTACCTAAACTGAACCAGGAGGACATACACAACTTAAATAAATCAATTTCAAGCAATGAAATAGAAGAGGTCATCAAAAGCCTACCAACAAAGAAAAGTCCAGGACCAGATGAATTCTCAGCCGAGTTCTACAAAACCTTTAAAGAAGAGCTCATTCCAATACTCCTCAAAGAATTCCATGAAATATAAGAGGAGGGAACCCTCCCAAATCATTCTATGAAGCCAATATCACCCTGATACCTAAACCAGACAGAGACACATCGAGGAAAGAAAATTTCAGACCAATATCCTTAATGAACATCAGTGCAAAAATTCTCAACAAAATTTTAGCAAATTGCATACAAATATATATTAAAAAGATAGTGCACCATGATCAAGTGGGTTTTATCCCGGGGATGCAAGGTTGGTTCAACATCTGGAAATCAATAAATGTCATTCACCATATCAACAGACTTAAAGTTAAGAATCACATGATTATTTCAATAGATGCAGAGAAAGCATTTGATAAAATACAGCATCCTTTCATGCTCAAAACACTAGAAAAAATACAGATAGTGGGAATATTCCTTAACATTGTAAAGACCATCTATGCTAAGCCCATGGCCATTATCATTCTAAATGGTGAAAAACTGAAAGCGTTCCCCCTAAAAACTGGAACAAGGCAGGGATGCCCTCTTTCGCCAATTCTATTCAACATAGTCATTGAAACTCAACTCTAGCCAGAGCAATTAGATAAACCAAAGAAATTAAAGGGATATGAATAGGAAAAGAAGAACTCAAACTATCCCTGTTCACCGATGACATGATTATATATTTAGAGGAACCCGGAAATGCCTCCAGAAAACTTTTAGAATTCATAAGTGAATTCAGTAAAGTAGCAGGCTACAAGATCAATGCTCATAAATCCAATGCATTTTTATACATAAGTGATGAATCTTCAGAAAGAGAAGTTAGGAAAACTACCCCATTCACAATAGCATCGAAAAAAATAACACACTTGGGAATCAATCTCACAAAAGAGGTGAAAGACCTCTACAGTGAGAACTACAGAACACTAAAGAAAGAAATTAAAGAAAATCTTAGAAGATGGAAAGATCTCCCATATTCTTGGATAGGCAGAATTCATATTGTCAAAATGGCCATACTACCAAAAGTGCTATACAGATTCAATGCAATTCCAATTAAAATCCCAATGACGTACCTTACAGAAATAGAGCAAGCAATCATGAAATTCATTTGGAAGAATAAGAAACCCAGAATAGCTCAAGCAATCCTCAGCAGAAAGAGCGAAGCAGGGGGTATCACAATACCAGATCTTCAACTCCACTACAAAGCAATTGTAACAAAAACGGCATGGTATTGGTACCAAAATAGACAGGTAGATCAGTAGTACAGAGTAGAGGACATGGACACAAACCCAAATAAATACAATTTTCTCATACTAGACAAAGGGGCCAAAAATATGCAATGGAGAAAAGATAGCCTCTTCAACAAATGGTGCTGGGAAAACTGGAAATCCATATGCGACAGAATAAAATTAAACCCCTATCTCTCACCCTGCACAAAACTCAACTCAAAATGGATCAAGGACCTCGGAATCAGACCAGAGACCCTGCAGATTATAGAAGAAAAAGTAGGTCCAAATCTTCAACATGTCAGCTTAGAATCAGACTTCCTTAACAGGACTCCCATAGCACAAGAAATAAAAGCAAGAATCAACAACTGGGATAGATTCAAACTAAAAAGCTTTCTCTCAGCAAAGGAAACTATCAGCAATGCAAAGAGAGAGCCTACAGAGTGGGAGAAAATCTTTGCTATTCATACTTCAGATAGAGCACTAATTTCCAGAATATATAAAGAACTCAAAAAACTCTACACCAAGAATACAAATAAACCAATGAACAAGTGGGCTAAGGAAATGAACAGACACTTCACAGAAGATGTACAAGTAATCAACAGATATATGAAAAAATGTTCACCATCTTTAGTAATAAGAGAAATGCAAATCAAAATTACCCTAAGATTTCATCTCACCCCAATTAGAATGGCGATTATCAAGAACACAAGCAACAATAGGTGTTGGCGAGGATGTGGTGAAAAAGGAACACTCATACATTGCTGGTGGGGTTGCAAATTAGTGCAGCCACTCTGGAAAGCAGTATGGAGATTCCTCAGAAAGCTTGGAATGGAAACACCATTTGACCCAGCTATCCCACTCCTTGGCCTATACCCAAAGGACTTAAAATCAGTATACTACAGAGATACAGCCACATCAATATTCATAGCTGCTCAATTCACAGTAGCCAGATTGTGGAACCAACCTAGATGGCCTTCAGTTGATGAATGGATAAAGAAACTGTGGTATATATATACAATGGGATATTACTCCGCCATAAAGAATGATAAAATTATGGCATTTGCAGGCAAATGGATGAAATTGGAGAATATCATGCTAAGTGAGATAAACCAATCTCAAAAAACCAAAGGACGTATGATCTCGCTGATAAGCGGATGATGACACATAATGGGGGGTGGGAGGGGTTAGTGTTAGGGTTAGGGTTAGGTTTAGGGTTAGGGTTAGGGAGGGTGGCAAGAATGGAGGAAGGAAGGACTGTATAGAGGGAAAAGAGGGGTGGGAGGGGTGGGGGGGAGGGAAAAATAACAGGATGAATCAAACAACATTACCCTATGTAAATTTATGATTACACAAATGGTATGCCTTGACTCCATGTACAAACAGAGAAACAACATGTATCCCATTTGTTTACAATTAAAAGAAAAAAAAAAGAATACAATTTCCTTTGAAATATCTCTATCATGGAAGCACTAATCAACATTTGCTAGGTATGAATATTCAGTGTGATTCCACCAATCTCCTACCATCCGACCCACAGTTATTTTTTTCTTATCTGTAAGGGCTTAGACATGAGAGAGGAATGCAGCACCTGACATCTGAGAACTGATCAGACGCAGCCAGCCAGGTTTCAAAGGTGTTGGGCTGACGTGGGATGTGACTTAGTGGTTGAGTGTCCCTGACTTTAATTCTCAGTATACCCCACACCTCCTGCCCCCGCAAAAAAAAAAAGAAAAGTTCAACCTCTGGGTGGAACTAATTCATAGTTCCTTGGAAGCAGTCATTTACCTCTCATTAAATTCTTCCTCCTAATAACAGCTGGCATTGTGGAGACCCTCACTCTAGCTGAAGCCATCATGATTGTTGCTGACACCATCACAGATCAATTATGACCACCATTTCAGGTGTTTTTAAAAATACCATATTCAGAAAATTTTAATGTTAATTGACAATCTTTCCACCTAAGTATTTTATGTGCCTCTTGGGTCCCCAAGAATTCAGTTTCTCAGGAATAAAAAAAAAGTCCAGTTTTCTGCCACACTCTTCTCTCTCTTTTTGGCATATTTTAAAAAAATTCTAGTTGACACAGAATAATTATACCTATTTATGGGGAATAAGGTGATAATTCAATACACGTATATAATATGTAATGTAATGATCAAATCAATGTAATTAGCATACCCATCTCCTTATTTATCATTTCTTTGTGTTGGGAAGCTTGAAACTACTATTTTCTAGTTTACTATAAAATATACTAAAAATGTTATCAACTATGTTACTCAACTGTGTTGTAAAACACTATATCATTGATTCCTCCTATTTAAATTTATTTTGGTTCCTGATAAACAACTTCCCTCTATCGCCGCCATCCCTCTCTCTTCCTAGTCTTTGGTGACCACTGTCCTATTTTCTACTTCTATGAGATCAACTTTTTCAGTTTTCACAAAGGAGTGAGATCATGCAGTACTTGTCTGTGCCTGGCTTTTTTCACTTAACATACTGTCCTTCAGTTTCATCCACATTTGTGCAATAATAGAGCTTCATTTGTGTTTGTGGCAGAATAATATTCCATTGTGTGTGTGTGTGTGTGTGTGTGTGTGTGTGTGTGTATACACGCTGCATTTTCTTTAGTCATTTGTCTGTTGATGGGCACCTAGGCTAATTCCATATCTTGCTTATTAGTGCTATAATTAACAAGGGAGCGCAGGTATCTCTGTGATACACCAATTTCATTACCTTTGGATATATACACAATAGTGCAATAGCTGGATCATACAGCATTTATATATTTGGTCTTTTGAGAAACTTGAGGACACTTTCCATTGTGGCTGTACTAATTTATATTCTTCCCAACTGTGTATTAGGGTCCCTATTTCTCTGCATCTGTTTCTTTATTGGTTATCTTTTGCTTTTTAAAAAATAACATTTACTAATTGAAGAATACATTCTTATTCCCTCTTATTCCCCTTTCTGTTGTTCTTTCTTTCTTTCCTTTTTTTTTGGCGGGGGATAACGAGGATTGATCTCAGGGACACTCAACCACTGAGCCACATTCCCAATCCTATTTTGTATTTTATTTAGAGATAGGGTTAACTGAGTTGCTTAGTGCCTCGCTGTTGCTGAGGCTGGCTTTGAACTCACAATCCTCCCTCCTCAGCCTCCCCAGCTGCTGGGATTACAGGTATGTGCCACTGTGTCAGGCTTCTTATTCCCATTTCTAAAAAAATAAAGTAGTTCTTATTGGTGGTTTATTTGAAGATTCCTCATAATTAGATTTAAGTTATGTGTTTTCAGTCAGAGTATTACATAAGACATATTGGGCTCTATGTAGGGCACATTCATAAGAATGAAATAAATTCATGTAGATTTTCAAAAAGTTCCCTGAACTCACAATGAAATTATTCTCAGACTCTAGACTTGATTCAGTGAAGACTTTTTGTTGGAAATATCTGTTCTTGAGATTTGGTATGAATTCTCACCACCATGGAATCCATTGTTTTTATTAAAGGTTGAATATGAAATCCATTGTTTTTAATAAAGATTGACAGGAGTGCTGATTATCAACAATAATACCAGAGATAAACCATCAGAATGTCCAAAGACTTGAACAGGTTTCTGAATAAATATTTCCCATTGTGTAAACATTGGCAAATGTGATGATCAAGGACTGATATGGCATGTGTTAGGGTAAAGGGAGGTGAACAGGAAGAAATTGGCTCCCTTCAGTATTTCAAGGTCAGCCTGGCATTGCATTCAGAATGATATTGCCCCAAGATACAAAGACAGAGACCAGGAAAGAGCCTAGGTATTCCAGGGTGAGTCTGACACTATTCAGAAGGACTCTTCCTTGCTGGGTTAGGGATGAGACCCTTAGAACAGAAGTGTTTTCAGATTCTAAGAAGGGAGTTTGGAAGCCTAAGAATGTCACACAGTTGGCAAAATTTACCTAAGTAAAAGGAAGGTAATGTGTTAGCAATGTTTAGGATGGGATAAGGGATGATGGGAGGTACAGATCAACAGATTAGAACAAAGACCTTCTGAAGGACAGTGAGAGAGAGCTTCAAATTCAGAAAAGGGAAATGAGAACACCAGTAATAAAAAGAGGAGGAACCAATGAGATATTCCCAGAAAGACGAATAAAACGAAGTGATAACACCGGAAAATATTTCTCTTCTGAATGTTTAGCTTCTTGGGAGAGCATTTGTGTTTCTTTCCTGGATTCTCTTGTTTGGAGCAGTCATTCAAAATTAGTGAGAGTAAGATGTGGTAATGATAGAAAATGGATACAAAATCGTGAGTGTGATGGGCATAGATTGAGAAAAGAATGAGAATTGTGAAGTTATTTCCCTCAACTCCTCTAATATCCCACAGTAGAGCAATTTTGTGTTTAGGAGAAAACTTTCCTGTCAAATAATTAACTGGGACACTGAAACTTTGGAAAGAACATCTCTGAATTTTCACTACAGGAATTACATATAGGGTTTTTTAGGGACAGTTGAGTACAGACTATGCTTCCCTTGAGTGTGTGGAATTCCTGCCTTCACCTGTGAGTACATGCTTTTTCTGGGTAATTCTGTGTATGTCCAGATTTCTGTTGACTATAAGGTCTTTGAGACTCTTTGCCTCATAATAGAACCAAGCTTTCTTATGACAAATATACCCAGTCTACTTTCAGAGGGTGAAGACCACCCTCTCAGAATTTCCCTCTCCCTTTCTCCAGTCACCCAAAGGGGACCCACCAGCATAACCTCACAAGTTGAGTGACTGGGTTGCCCAGCAGACTTTCTGAAAAAAAGAGGCATAAATGTTCAGTGCTGTTGAGAAGACAGAGATCCTGCCAATGAAGGTCTGATACCAAAGGCACAGTTTGTACAAAGAAGAAGAACCTTTAAGTAGTTTAGTGACAGATAACCACAGAGAAAGCCTTTAGAATGTAGAGAATTCCCTACCAGTCTGGGTTCCAAATGTTCAGCACTGCTCCTTGGGGCCCTGGTTAGGTCCAGCACTAGGGTATGATCTGAATATGGATTTTCCTCTCGTTGCATTTCTATTGTAGCTTGAGTTCATAATGCCAAGGGATAAATTGTGTGATATGTTGGTACAGCACCAAACCCTACCTAACCGTGGAGACCCCCAAAGACCACAGTGCACACATACTTACTGTTTCCTCACCTGGGAACGCACTGTACCAGCACACCACATGGGTGACTTCTCAGCTCCTGCTGGTCTCTGTTCAACTGCTACCTTTCAGTAATGCCTTTCTCATTCTAAAACCCTGCTCTCCAACCCTGCTCTCTTTTATTCCTATGTTATTTATAGGACTTTCTGATTTCACAAATGACACATTGTGTGCTTCCTTCCTCTTTCTTTCTTTTACTTTTCAATGTACTCATTTTTTCTAGGTAGGTAGTAGTATGGAGATTTCTGTACTTTGTTCACTGCTATTTTTTAAAAAATGTCTATGATTGTGCCTGGACATAATAATGCTCCATCAATATTTGTTGAATGAATTAAGTGATTCGGTGTATGTGCTAATTAACAAATGTTTCTTCAGTTATATGTCCTCTTACTGTTAGATTTTGAACTTTTTACAAGAATTAAATCCATGGAGTCCAGATCTGGTTCTTTAGATCAGTGCTGGACTCACTCTGTACATGGTCAGATGACCCTTACTACCTATGTAAGGGGATGGCCATGGTTTGAAGAATGCACGGCCTGACTTACCCAGGGCGGTTCTTGGATTTGGTTCTTCTACTGGATTATTTCCTTGGAGGAGATGTAGAGCTGAATATGCTATAAGTTTATAACTTACAATGCCTTTGGAGGGAGCACTGCAGATATCATGGAGGCTGATTATGGGCCTCTCCAACTTGTCAGAAGAACTGATAACTATGGAGAGACACTATTCCCTACAAGAAAGAGGAAGCCCAAAATAGAACCTGTTGCTTAGAAAATATTTAATTTGGAAAATGCTTGAATTGAAACCTATGTCATCAGAATCAATGATTGATGTCATGACCTTTTCAAATGGACTTTGGCAGTGCTGTTGATTCTTATTTGCTCTGTGCCCAACCTTTCCTGGTATTAACTATCCAGATTCTGACCTGGCAGCTCCTGATTGGTGTGTTCTGTACTTATAATGTCCTGGAATCCTGGAGTTAGCACCTTGCCTTCTCCTGGTGTTTGTTGTTTATGCTTCTTGATCTTTAATTCACCACCATGAAGTTTTTGACCCTCCTTGCATTGCTGGGAGTTTTTACTATCCTGGTCTCTGCTGGTAAGTAAAGATTCTTACCTGAACATAAGTTTTGGGGTCCAGTATACAAAGATATGTATTCCAGGGGGATGTGTGTTTAAGGGTGCCTTACACGCTGAGACCTCCTGTTCTCTAGTCCACTACCTGGTTCCATTGACATTTTGACTGACCATTAAAGGTAGAGTTGACTCTGTGCTTAACTTTTCTAGTTCAGTCAGATCTTTGCTCCAAACTTTATACTCGACTGCATTGTTAGTGTCAGTAAAATATGTTTGAGAAAGTAATCAAGGATTATTTCTGGAAAGGAAGAATGCTTTATATTTATGTGCATCTGCTTGCCTTCAATGTGTCTACTCAGGATTAAGGCTTTCCAATTATGAACATCTGTAATATCATTTACGTTCTCTCTTCCCTCTCAAAGCTGTTGTTCATGTTACGTTTTCCTTCTTTTTCAGAGAATACAACAGATTCATCTGATGCTGCTACTGGTGAGCCTACACCTGCCCTCATCTCTTTCCTGTTGTGAGCGTTTTCCACTCCCAGTCTCATTCTGGACACCTTCTATGTGAATATTCTAAGTTGTAAGGAACTCCAAGCAAAAGCCTGAGAAGGTTATACTTATGATTCTAAAGGTCATTTAGAACATAGATAATGTAATTTTTGTTTTTATAGAAAAATGAAGTCTCTGGTGTGGACTTATAAAAATCTGTAAATTTATTATTCATGTTCCTCACCAGAAGGCATAAGACGATGAAGTCTGATATTGTGAAGAGTATTTTTTGTGAATGCCTATAAATCCTTTCTTTAAGTTAGGGCATGGATATATGGCCCATGTGTAAAAAAAGAGGTCAATTGTTGGTGGACTGAAGGAAGAGACTATAATTCTTGAAAGGGCTTTGGAATGAGGGCATTAGGACCACTCAGCAGGGTAGGGTGCAACAAAGAAATACAGGAGTCAGGTAAAAGAACTTTGATCTTATAATGGTGCATATGTCTTATTCTCAGGCTGGAGTTTGTTTCTGTCCTCCGAATTGAAAACCAAGGTTGTGGACATTCTTTGGTTTCTTTCAATGTGTCTTTATGTTCATGATGTGTGTTCATGTGTGCATGTGAATGTGTGTGTGTGCATATGTGTGCATGTGTGTGCGTGTGTGCATGTGTGGGTGCTGTGCTCATATGTAAGTTATGAGGTCCTCTCTTGAGCCTCCACAACTTTTGGATTGTGTGTTTTGGTCATAAGATTTTTGACTGAGTTAGATCCCACACAGTGGGTCACATGTCCAACTGCTTCATGGGGACTAACTGTAAGAGTATTCTCCTTCCTGAATAAGAACTGAGACAGCCAGGTTAGTGTGTAGGAAGGAGATGGTGCTATCCAGCTGCTGAGGTAGATTTAATTCATGGATGTGGAGTTTGGTGTTTCCTCTTTGTCAGTCATTCTGGTCTAGGGAGAGAAAATTCTCATAATTCTTGACAAGTTCCCCTTTAACATCAAGTACTCTTTATTATTATTGTCAGAACCGTACCAATTTCTTCATTACGTCTAAGGTCAGTCTTGTAACTTCTTCTCTAATAGACGGAGTCCACACAGTCACGAAATATAAAACAAATATGACTTCTTTTCAGGCTAGAACCTGATGGGAGAAATTTCACCGCACCTAAAATAAGTTACTGTGACCCTAATCTGAGAGACATCTTATTCATCTTTCTTCTCTCCTCTAAAGTTTGTCCTTCTACTTGCCCCCGTTCATGCTGCAATGCAAAGTATTCATTTCCAGGTCATTCCATGTGAGGGCATCAGAATTTCAGGCCACTGGAGTTTCCCATATTGCTTTTGGGCAGTAATGTCTGTGCCTAGGAACACGTGTGGCTTTGATCTTATGTGCTCACGTCAGGGACAGAGTGCTTGCATGTCTCTACTGTCTGTCGTTGTCCTGTGAGAGAAAACTCAAACTCTTGGTGTTCCAGCAAGGACGAGGCAAGAAGAAAGAATGTAGGGAGATTAAAATGATGACAGAATTGATGACAGATTTGCAGAGATTAATTCAGAATGCATTTACATTCCCTGAGAAAGAGGCAATGTCTCAGCTGGAACTTCTCCTCTTGATTCAGCTACCACCTCTGAGGCTGCTGACTCCACTTCGGATGAGGCCACCACAGTTGCTGATACCACGGATGAGGCCACCACCACCACCACCACCACCACCACCACCACCCCAGCTACTACCACTAAGCAACCAAGTAAGAATATTCATCCAAATGTGTCCTCTGTGGAACTCCTGGATGCCCTGGGCTCCCCTTTGCCACAGTAGACTGTACTTTGGGTGGGAGAGGGGAAGAGAGAGAGAGAGAGAGAGAGAGAGAGAGAGAGAGAGAGAGAACACCAATGAATGTACTCGTGTGTTCTTTACATTGCTAATTCCTTGTGGTTTTCCAAATCAACCTATATGTAAATATCAGAGCAACCAAGAGTTTGCAATTTGTCCATTATCAATTTTAACTGCATCACTGTTGAAATGTTGGCATTTATTAGAAAACACTTATTTTTAGTAGAAACTGTTGGAAAGAAAAAAGGGTTGCCATATAGCATGGAACTGTTAATTTTTTTTTTTCCTGAAAATTCTGTTTCTTTTGGAGAATATTACAAAAATAAAAAAAAATAGCAAATGGTCTTAAGATGAACTTTCCTTAAGGTACAATTAAAAACAAAGGTTTCCTGAGACAGATTGTTTTAAGTGTTATTTAAAATATTTCTGGAAATTTGGAAATTCATTCAGGATCAAGGTCTGTTTCTTCTTATTTTAGGTTACTTTTCTCCTACCTTTCAACTTTCAGGCAACATTGATTATAAGATTTATAGATTTAAATTATATGCCAGGCACCATGGCATAAAACTCATATGTAAAATGTAATTTTAAACTCACAACCACTATATGAAAAAATATTTTAAAGATAATGAAATGGAAAAGTTATAATGAGAAACTTTTCCTTGAGTACATAGGCAGTAAGAAAAGTATTGGAATTGTACTCAATTGAGTGTGAGAACTCTTTCAAATATTGCTTTGTACTTTTTCATGTTTGGGTCAATGCTTGGCATCTTGCTGGATGTTCTGTAGTGGGCAGACTATGAGTGAGAAAATGTCTGTATTTCCCTTATTCAAAGAAGGCTGGGTTGGCAAATTATAGGAAAATTTAATTTATATTGGCCTCCTTCCTGTTCACTGTAAACTTCCAACCTACCTTGGCTACACCCCAGGCTGCATATCCAAATATTTTGGATGGAAAATGATGGTTTGTCTTCTAGGGATGAAAATATATTCCTTTCCACTTCACTGAACTTACTGACTTTTGGCATTTGTTAGTCTTCATTTAGATTCCAAAGACTAAAGTCACATTCTTCATCCTTTTGTGGAAACTCCTTGTCATTATTATTTATTTGTTTTTATCTTGCAGATTTATTTACACGCCTTGTCAGTGCCCTCAAAGATCGTTTAAGTGGCTGAGATGAAATGAATTTGCAGTCTCTGTGACTGGGCCTTTTCCGGTTAGACCAGAGCATACCTTCATTTTATTTCACCAGACTTTACATGATCCTGTATTTCCCTCTTTCTAATTAGATTATCTTTGTTTCCAAATAAATAATAGTAAGCAACACCAAAAATGTTTCTTTTTCTTTATGAATTGGTGGGGATTTTTCATTGTTTAGACATTTCAAATTCATTTAAAGATACTGAATTTTACCTAATACTTCCTTGTGTTCTTATCAATAGCTAGACTTTCTACATGCTTACCTGAAATGTTTTATTTCCTTTAGAGAAAACACAGATCTTTGGCACAAAACTAGATTTCTCTAACATGAATGCATCGATGAACACTTACTAAATCTGCCATGGAAGAAGAGGTGTTTCCAAATAAGGGTCCAAGGAGTTCCCAGAGAGAAGGGGGAACCCTAACTCAGAGCCAGTGGGGTTCTTGGCATATATGACAGAAAAGAATTTCAGCATGCACCAAAGGTACAGACAGAGAGTACCTGGGAAAGTAGGTATACATTCAAGGTAGAATGAGTGCTATCTCAATAGAGGGATGCCTCTTGGGGTAGAATAAGGAATATGCATGCAAGGGAGAATACGGGCTATCTTGAGAGAATAAGAGAAATGGTTGTGGGATTCTCAACCCTTTTTTTAAAGAAATTTAGTGAGGAGTGAGTATACAAAGGCATATAGGCATGATATCAGTCCAGTGATCTCAAGATGGGTTCTGATGGTCTGGTCAATCTCTGGATCCTTAGGCTGATGTGGTCTTCATTATCTGATCAATACATAGTACTGGAAAGTCCCCTAAATTACAGGTTCCCCAAGATATTGTATATCTATTTGCTTAATCTATTTATACTGAACGGTAGGTTTACAGATTTCCCAGTAACTTGAGAGTAGCAGGCCTGTAAGGGAGACAGGCTTAGGGCCTGACATGCCTGAAAAAGTATGCAGAATTTCTGAATTTAATCTTATTTTCTTGTTCTTCCTTTATATCTCATTTGTATTTCTTGTTTCTTCTATCCTAGTTCAGATGCAAATGTTCAATTTAATTTTGCCAAAAACTCTTGTACCAACTGACCCATAATTTTTTTTTTTTAATCTTCAATGACTGGGAGGATGTGGAGGGCAGGGGTGAGAGAGAGAGAGAGAGAGAGAGAGAGAGAGAGAGAGAGAGGAAAGAAAAGCAGTTCCTGACATCTGGGAACTGGCCTGACACAGCCAGTCAGGCTTTGGAATTAGTAGGGCTGATCTGGTGCTTACAGCTAGCCAATGAGTGCTTATGTTGGACTGTTGGACACAAAAAAACCTCACAAAACGCTGGCATCAAACAAGTCACTCAGTGACTGTGATGAAGTGAGAAAAAGCAAAACAAAACAAACAACAACAAACAAGATCACTCCCAATTTTGTTTAAGCACAAAACAAGATCAGCATGCAAACCACAAAATTGCCAAATTCCACCTTGACATGTGATTGCTGCTTCATCACTAATTGTGTATTTAGTGAAGCTACCCTAGTCTCTTTTTTCTAGATGATTTATTAAAATTCCCAATCTTTGCATCATTTTGCTCCCTGAATACCCAGAATCCAAAGAAAAGTCATACTTTCCTATGTTCCTGAATCTCCTGACTGAAGTACAAATCCTCTCTTAAGTCTGTTACAACAGCCTTGTATTAAGACAGCTGCTGTAGTTCCCCATAATTCATTATGGTATATGTTCTCCTTGACTGCAAGAAGTAAGTAACACAAGTTTTTAAATTATAGATAGGATTCTTGTCGTATTTGGAGAGTTTTGACACTAAAATGCATAATTGGAATGGCATGATTTCTTGCCCTTTTCACTGATTTTGTTAGAATCAGATTCATCACTGGACCCATGGACCTTTGATTCAGGGCCCTAACTGTGCACCTATAAAGGCTTTGTCTTCATTTCTGACTTACTGATTAGAAATTCATTGGTTAGTCAGACTACTGAATCATTGTTCTGGGTTACAGTTTGCTGATGCTCATTTGGGACATATTTTGATCCTTAAGATTATGAATGTACTATGCAAGCTGGGTTAGAGTCCCAGAGAAATAGAAGCTGCATTAGAATTTTAGATCTTCTCCTGACTAGACCAGTAAGGGGTAGTAATATTGTATTTTAGTCAGCTATTATGCGGCTGTGGCTTAAAGACACAACCAGAACAACTGCAGAAGAAGAAACGTTTATTTGAGGGCCCCTATTCAGAGGTCTTAGTCCATAGAAGGCCGGCTCCATTTGTTTGGGTTTGAGGTGAGACTGAACATCATGGCAGAAGAGTGAGGTAGAGGGCGGCAACTCACACCTGTGATCAGAAAACAGAGAGAGAGTACACTATATACCCCAAACCACTCCACAATTCCCACCTCCTCCAGCCACACCCTACCACCTCAGTTACCACTCAGTTAACTCCTATCATGGGATTAAATCACTGATTAAGACTCTTACAACCCAATCTTTTCTCCTCTGAATCTTCTTGTACTGTCTCACACATAAGCTTTTGGGGGACACCTCATATCCAAACCATAACAGATTGAATTTAAAAAAAAGATTGAATTAGTAATAGAAATTCTCTCAACAAAGAAAAGCCCAGGACTGGATGATTTTATTGCTGAATTTTACCAAACTTTCAAAGAAGAACTAATGTTAATCCTTCTTAAACTACTCCAGAAAATTTAAACATAATGATCTTTCCAAACTCATTCTAAGAGTTACCTTTTTAATATACCTTTTTAACATTACCTTTTTAACAATACCAGACAAGGACACAACAAAAACAACAACAAAAATTATAGACCAATATCCCTAATGAACATAGATGAAAAGTTCTCAACAATGGAATGAGACAGACATCATTACCCTATGTACATGTATGATTACATGAAAGGTATGAATCTACATCATGCACAACCATAGAAATGAAATGATGTACCCCATTTGTGTACAATTAATCAAAATGCAGTCTGTAAAAAATAAAAAAATTATCAAATTGAGTTAAACAGCACATCAAAAATATCATTCACAATGATCAAGTTGGCTTCATTTCAGGGATGCAAGGATGACTCAACATAGGTCAATCAACAAATGTAACACATGACATCAACAGAATGAAGGATAAAAATCATATGATCATCTCAATAGACGTAGAAAAAACATTTGATAAAATTCAATATCTCTTCATGATGAAAGACCCTGAACAAATTATGTATAGAAGCATCATATGCTCAACATAATAAATACAATATACAACAAACCCAAAGTCAACATCATACTGAATGGGGAAAAGATGAAAGAATTTCCTAGAAGAACAGGAACAAAACAAGTTGCCCACCTCACTGCTCCTATTATGTATAGAACTAGACATGTTAGCCACAGCAATTAGGCAAGAGAAATAAATAAAAGGCATGCAAATAGAAAAGGAGGAAATTAAATTATCCCTGTTTGCAGATTACATAATGTTATACATAGACAAATCTAAAGACATCACCAAATCACTGTTAGAACTGATAAATTTAGTAAACTAAGAGGATCTAAAATCAACATATAAAAGTCAGTCTTTATATACACCAATAATGAATTTTCCAAGAAAGAAGTCATGAAAGTGATACTATTCACATCTTCTCTCCTGCACAAAAACACCTGCGAATAAATTTAACCGAGGAAGTGAAAGATTTCTACAATAAAAATGACAAAATACCAGAAAAAGAAATTGAAGAAGACACTAAAAGGTGGAAAAGCCTCTGTTATGGTTTGGATGTGAGATGTCCCCCAAAAGCTCACATGTGAGACAATATAAGAATATTCAGAGGAGAAATGATTTAATCCCCTGATAGGGATTAATTGAGTGGTAACTGAAGTGGTAGGGTATGATTGGAGGAGGTGGGAATTGGGAAGTGGTTTTGGGGCATATATTTGTATTCAGCAAGTGGAGATCCCTTTCTCTGCTTCCTGATCAACATGTGAGCAGCTTCTTTGTGCCACACTCTTCTGCCATGATGTTCAGCCTCACCTCCAGCTCTGAGGAAGGGAGCTAGCCTTCTCTGGACTAAGAAGATCTCTGAAGCCATGGGCCCGCAAATAAACTTTTCCTCCTCTATAATGTTCTGGTTAGGTCCTATAGTCATAGCAGTGAAAAAAGGTAGCTAAAACAGAAATTGGTACTGAGAAATGGGGTTGTTTCTCTGACTAACCTGACTATGTGGAATTGGTGGGAGGAATTTTGAAGTGCTTAGCAGTGCAAGATGGAAATGCTTTAGGTTGTTGTAAGTGGAGCTTACTGGTCAGTTATGGTGGGAACTCAGAAAACCAGAAGTTGGATAGTCCACAATGGCCTTCGGCAGGTTGGAGAGTGGGAGGAACCAGTAGTTGCACAGGTCAAGAGGCTGAAACCTCAGAACAAGAGGGATCAAGGCTTAAAAGGCTTCTGGAACTCCCTGGAAAATCACTTGCAGAGTCCACTTTGGAATAGTGAAGGAGCAAGAGTCCAACATCCTCCTGCAATTGTAGCAGCAATCTAGAACCTGTTCAAGAATTCAGCTTGCATCTACTGCTGCTTCCTTGTTCTTCCAACTTCTATTCCATCCAAGTCATCATCCTATTGAACAGTGCTGCCAACGCTTAGGGAGGATCTCCACTTCAGTTCACTGTCCCACATGCCAATCATTTGTAGACACACCCTCATTGATACATCCAGAAGCCTCTTACTCTTTGGCATCTCTTAATCTAATCAAGTTGACAATCAAATTAACCATTACAGCCTGCCATATTCATGAATTCAAAGAATTAATATAGTTAAGATGTCCATACTACCCAAAGTGACCTACAAATTCAAGGCAATTTCTATCAAAATTCCAGTGATATTCTTTACAGATTCAGAAAAAAAGAACAATTGCAAATTTATATGGAAGTACAAAAGACCCTGCAGAAATCTGGAGTAAAAAGAATAAAGATAGAGGCATCACAATACCTAACTTCAAGACTATGACATGGTGGACTGACCCCATTGCTCTGGGCCTAACGTGAAGTGGAACATCATGGCAGAAGGCATGGTGGAGGAATGTTCCTCCATTCATGGTAGCTAAGAATCAGAGAAAGGGGAAGGGGCCATAGGGAAGATGTACCCTTCTAGGGCATTCTCCCTGTGTCCCATATCCTTAACCATACCCTACTCACCTATAGTTACCACCAGATAGTCCATTCAAATTAGATTGTACTGATTAGGTAACTGCTCTCATAATTTAATCTTTTACCCCCTAACATTCTTGCATTAACACAGGAGTTTTGGGAGGATACCCCATTTCCAAACCATAATAATGCCCATCAACAGATGAACCAAAAAGGAAAATGTGATATATACATGTATACACACACACACACACACACACACACACACACACACACAAGAGTATTTAGACATGAAGGTGAATGGAATCCTGCATTTGTAGCAAAATGGATAGATCAATAAGTAAGAAACATTAAGACAAGTATAGGATGCTTCCACTCATATGTGGAAACTGAAAAAAAAAGTTTCCCTGGTAGTAGAATAGTGATTATTTTAGGAACTGGGAAGTGGAGAGCTGAGGTGGAAACCATTTTGAGGAGTCTATGTTACAGTTTGCTGCTGTGGGAGCCCAAGAGGTCATAGCAAATATTGCCATACTGTGCTGGCAAGAGCCTACTGTGAAGCCTAGAATGTGAGTGAAACAGATATAGAGAAGACTTTACCTAAGGGAATTCAAGCAAGAAATATGGAGGGGAGTGCAACTCACTTTCCCTTTGAGTTTAATGGCTCATGTGACTGCTGAACAGGGTGAGGAGACTGAACAGTTGGGTTCAAATATGCTCAAGGACTAAGCCTGGGAAGGTCATGCTCAGGAGCAGTGGATATAGATCCATGGAGTGGATCTATATCCATGGAGTGCTGGCTCCCCTATCCATGAGTAGAATTCTTAGGATGCTCCTGAGATCCAGACTCCCAGCAGAAATTGGCATCTGCCTGACCCTAGGTGGGTGTTGATCTAATCTCTCCAGAGCAGATACCTCTTCAAAGAGTCCCTAAGGCTTGATTAAAGCTAACCCCTGCCACTGGAACTTAGTTGATTCTCCTAGAACTCTACAGAAGTTCCACTCTAGCAAGGCATCAATCTGGTATGTCTGGAGAAAACTTGAAACAACAGTACTTCCCATCCCATTCTACCTTACACTAGTGAAAAGGAAAGCTGAAAACCATCTCAATAAGCTTCAGTTTCAGACCACTTGAACTGACACCTGGTTGAGCTACACAAAAAGAGGAAGGGTTTAAAAACCCTCAGCGCTTCCTCTCTCCCTCTTGGTACATACCCCAAGAAGACCTGGAAAAAGGAAGCTGGCAAAGGCAGTGACCATCCATCCTTGCTGACAGTTTTAACCACTTCAATGGAGAAAATTCTTTCATTTTTCATTTCATTCAGAATATTTTCCCTCTTTGTTTTTTTGAGTTCTGATTGGTTTGTAGATCATTCTATCATATCTATACAGATATGAATATATATGTATGCATATATTTGTTTCTTTTTCCTCATATTTAGCATTTTTTAAAACAATTGTTTTTTTTTTTGTCTAGTCATTCAAGGGTTAGGGTTTTTTCATTGTTTATCTTGGATTTGTTTTGATTTTGCTTATTTGTTTCCCTTTCTTTCTTTTATTCTCCCTCTAATAGCCAAATTCTCTTGTTCTATTTTTCTCTCTCCCTTTACTTTTTTTTTTTTTACAATTTCTTTTGTCCTTCTTCTTTATAACCATCACTTGCTATATCTCTTCTGATTTCTCTCTGTTCACATTTTGAATGGTCTAAACTTTTTCTTTCCTATCACATTTTCTTTTCCCTTAATGAGCTGTATTTTTACCATCTTTTAGAACTATTTAATATATATAACTCCTGCCCCCGCCATTCATGTTGCTGTAGTTATTAATACTGTGGAGGGCATAATTGACACCTGCTGTTACTTTAATGCCAGATCTAGCTCATGGCTATTTATTGTTTTTGCTGTTGGAAATTGCTGATCCCAGTGGTTTTGTTTTTGTGGTAATTAGTGCTGTAGATGTCATAGTAGGCACTGGGTATATTTGCTTTAGTTGTTGTTATTGTTCATTTCTTTCTTTTCTGTGCCATTTCTGGGAATTTTCAGGGATACTACAAGTTTACAGGGTAGATTCTGCTGCTCGGCTAAACCCAGCCAAGAAACAGTGTACTTTGCTCCATACAAAATTAATCACACTAAACTTCAATGATACTTTAATACAAGAATAAAGAAGTCAAAAACCTCAATTAAAAATCTTTACCATATGCACCTCAGGTAGAGCATTAATCTCCAGGATATATAAAGAACTCAAAAAACTTAACACCATAAAAAAAGTAACCCAATCAATAATTGGGCAAAGGAACTGAACAGACACTTCACAGAAGAAGAAATACAATCAGTCAACAAACATATGAAAAAAAATGTTCATCATCTCTTGTAATTAGAGAAATTCAAATCAAAACTACACTGAAATTCCATTTCATTCCAGTTGGAATGGCAATCATCAAGAATACAAACAACAATAAATGTTGGCGAGGATGTGGGGAAAAGGCACACTCATACATTGCTGGTGGGATTGCAAATTAGTGCAACCACTCTGGAAGGCAGAATGGAGACTCCTCAGAAGACTTGGAATGGAACCACTGTCTGACCCTATCTTCCCACTCCTAGGATTATACCCAAAGGAATTAAAATCAGCACACTACAGTAACATAGTCATGTCGATGTTCGTAGCAGCTCAATTCTCAATAGCTAAACTATGGAACTAACCTAGGTGTCCTTCAACAGATGAATGAATAAGGAAACTGTGGTATATATACACAATGGAATATTACTCAGTCTTAAAGAAGAATGACATTGTGGCATTTGCCAGGAAATGGATATCATACTAAGCAAATAAGTCGATCCCAAAGAACCAAAGACTGAATGTTTTCTCTGATATGCAGATGCTAATTCACAATAAGGAATGGGGAGAATAATGGTATTTTGTACTAAACCAAGGGGAGTGAAGGGAGGGGGGAGGGGTGGGGGTAGGAATGATAGTAGAATGAATCAGACATTATTACCCTATGTGCATATATGATTACATGATCTGTATAACTCTACATTATATTACAACCAGAAGAACAAGAACTTATACTCCACTTAGGTATGATGTGTCAAAATGCATTCCACTGTCATGTATAACTCATCAGAACAAACAAAACAAAACAAAACCCCCCACAGCTAATGATCAGTAATGTCCCAAGTAGGAATTGCTGGGGTGCCCTAGGCCCCACTCCCAGACATTCACTCCTACAGGAAAAATGGAGTTAACATAAAAGTCGAGGATTCCACACCTATAAGGGGTTTTCAATCTATGTCATTCTAGAACATTTTGGCAAGAGAAGGCCAAGCCCTAAAAAGGACCACACTTCAGAGTAGAAGAGAAATACATTCAAACAGATGCATAAAACCCAACACAGGAATACAAAAAGTATTAAAAAGCAAGGCAACACAACTCATCTTAAAGTACAAAATTCACCAGAAACTGACCCCAAAGATATTGAAGAGGATGAAATATCAGATAAAGAATTCAAAAGAATGACTACAAAAATGATCAATGAATTCTCAGAGAACATGGAAAAACAACTGAATGAATTAAGGAAGTCAGTACAGGATATAAATGAGAAATTCAATAAAGAGACAGAGATATTGAAAAAGAACCAAACAGAAATCTTTGAAATTAATGATACAATAAATCAGATAAAATGTTCAGTTGAAAGTTTCTCCAACAAAGTAGGCAATACTGAAGACAGAATCTCAGAGCTGTAAGACAATTTGGCTAGCCTTGAACATTCAGACAGTATTAAAAGAAATAAAATAAGTAACCATGTTCAGAATATACAAGAACTCTGGGACAACATTAAGAGACCGAATTTAAGAATCATTGGAATTGAAGAGAGGGGTATGAGATGCAGACTAATGGAATGGGTAACCTCTTCAGTGAAATAATAACATAAAATTTTCAAACCTTGAGAATGAAACATCCAGATACATGATGCATTCAGAATCTCAGGTAGACAAGATAAAAAAAGAACCTCTCTATAACACATTACAATCTAACTATCTAACAGACAGAACAAGGAAAGAATTTTAAAAGCCTCTAGAAAAAACTGTCAGGTTGCATATAGAGGCAGAATAACTTCTGATTTCTCAGCACAAGCTCTCAAAGCCAGGTGGGCTTGGAATGATGTGTTCCAAGTCCTGAAAGAAAATAACTGAAAAGAAAGAAAAGTTGCTATATACAGCAAATCTATCCATCAAAATTGAAGAAGTAAAATTTTTCAAGATAAGCGGAACTAAAAGAATTCTTGCCTACTAAGCTGGCACTACAGAAAATACTCAAAGAAATAATACACAAAAAAGAAATAAAAAAATCAATCCAGAGCTTACAAATGAACAAATCTCATTTGAAGAGTAGCTAAGCAAATGAGAAACAGAACCTAATTAAATATTAGAAATAAATCAAAATGGCAGCAATTAATAAACATCTCTCTATAATAACATTGAATGTTAATGTTCTCAACTTTCCAATTAAAAGACATAGGCTGGCAGAATGGATTAAAATACAAGACCCAACTACCTGTTTTTTGTAAGAGACTCATCTTACAAAGACAGCCACAGACTGAAAGTGCAAGGATAGAAGTTGACATATAATGCAAATGAAGCCCCAGAGAAAGCAGGAGTAGCTGCTCTCATATCCAACAAAGCAAATTTCAAACCAAAATCAATCAGGAGAGACAAAGAAAGTCACTTCATAGTGGAAAAGGAAATAATCCAACAAGAAGACAACAGTAGTAAGTACTTATGCCCCAAACCTTGGTGCACCTAATTACACAAAACAAACACTAGTCAAATTAAAGACTCAGATAGACTACTGTACAATATTACTGGGTGATTTCAACACTCTGTCACCAATAATTAAGTTATCCAGACATACACTCAGTAAAGACTCTTTGTTCCTAAAATATATTATGACTCAAATGAACTTAACAGATATCTACAGAATATTTCATTCAAAAATAGCTGAATATACCTTCTTCTTAGCTGCTCATGGAACCTTCTCCAAAGTAGACCATATTTTAGGCCACAAAGCAACTCTCAGAGAGTTGATAAAAAAAGATATAATTCCTTAACTTTTATCTGATCACAATGGAGTGAAATTAGAAATTGACACCAAAAACACTATAGAAACTTTATAAACACATGGAGATTGAACAATACACTTTTGAATGATAAATGGGTAATAGAAGAAATCAGGAGAAAAAATTAAAATAATCCCTAGAATGAAGAGAGAATAGTGATTCAACATACCAGAACATCTGGGACATAAGAAGGAAGTTCTAAGAGGAAAGTTTATAGCTATGAGTGCCTACATAAGAAAATCGGAAGGATCCTAAATAAATGACCTAATGATGCATCTCAATGTCCTTGAAAAACAAGAACAAACCCATTCCAAAACCAGTAGAAAGAAGGGTATAATTAAGATCAGAGCCCAAATTAATGAAATAGGGATATTTTAGATGTTTATCAGTTAAGATTCAAGCACAGAAACATAATATATGCATATATGATTTGTTACAGACTGATTATAAAGGCAGATTAAACAGCTTAGGGTCCACAGGATAGATATTTTGGAAGGGAAAATGGATGTGAAGCAGGCTGATATTGAGATAGGATAGAAGAAATAAGGATAGGTAGAAAGAAGACAAATTGGGAAAAAGGAACTGTAGCTTTTTAAAAAAATTTGATTCATTGTGCACCAATGGGGTACAACTTTCGTTTCTCTGGTTGTACATGAAGTAGAGTCACATCATTTGAGTAATCATATGTGTACGTAGGGTAATGATGTCTGTCTCATTCCACCATTTTTCATATCCCCCCTCTCATTTCCCTCTATGTGATCTAAAGTTCCTCCATTCTTCTCTCATCCCCCACCCCTCCACCCCCATTATATATCATCATCCACTTATCAGGGAAAACATTCAGCCTTTGATTTTTTGGGATTGGCTTATTTCACTTAGCATGATATTCTCCAACTCCATCCATTTATCTGCAAATACCATAATTTGATTTTTCTTTATGGCTGAATAATATTCCATTGTGTGTGTGCGTGTGTGTGTGTGTGTGTGTGTGTGTGTGTGTGTGTATCACAGTTTCTTTATCCATTCATCCATTGAAGGGCATCTAAGTTGGTTCCACTGTCTGGCTATTGGGAATTGAGCTGCTATAAACATTGATGTAGCTGTGTTACTGTAGTATGCTGATTTTAAGTCCTTTGGGTATAGGCCAAGGAGTGGGATAGCTGTTTCAAATGGTGGGAACTGTTGCTTTAAATATAAAAACTCCATGAGACTCTTACCTTTATTTCTCAGATCTATTTTCCTTCAGGCCCAAATTCGTGAAAGGTCTGTAAATCTCAGATGACTGCGAATCCAGTTAATAAATGCCTATATACATTGCAAGTTCATACAATCTATTTTTAGATTAATTAAATAAAACCAGGGAGATGTGTTGCTAGGAACCTATGATATGGGCATATTCCAAGCATCATCTATTAACTAGATAAAATCAACCTAAAGATCTTGAGAAGAACTAGAATGCATGAGCTGTCGGGTGCTCTGGGCTCAAAAGAATTGAGTCCATCAGGCTGATGCCACCCACACATTCTTTTCATGTTCACCATTTATACAGTTTCCTTTAAAAAAAGATTGAACCAGGTGTGATTGCGCATGACTGTAATCTCAGTGACTTGGGAGGCTGAGGCAGGTGACTTGCAAGTTTGAGGCTAGCCTCAGCAACTTAGTGAGACCCTGTCTCACTTCACAATAGCTAAGCTATGGAGCCAACCTAGATGTCTTTCAACAAATGAATGGATAAAGAAAAATGTGGTATATATACACAATGAAGTATTACTTAGCCATTAAGGAGAATGACTTTATGGCATTTGCCAGTAAATGGATGGATCTGGAGACTATCATTCTAAGTGAAATACACCAGTTCCCAAAAGCTAAAGGTTGAATGTTTTCACTATATGTGGAAGCTAACCCACAATAAGTGGGGGAGGGGAAGGATAGAAGTTCACTAGATTAGACATGCATATAGCACAATGAAGCTCACCATCATGTACATCCACAAGAATGGGGTCCCAATTAGAATAAGGTATATTCCATGCTTGTATAATCATCAAAGTGTATCCCCCTGTCATGTATAACTAAAAAGAACCAATTAAAAAAAAGGGCTGGGTATGTAGCTCAGTGGTTAAGCACTCCTGGGTTAAATCCCCAGTATAGGGGTAGGGGGGCAGGGAGATTGAAAGAAGATTGAGACCCTGAAAGCACATCTCACTCTGGAGCACATGAACTCCCTTTCTCTTGGAGTGTGTATCCTGCTCTATTGCTTGCTTCCCTAAATAAATCTCTGCTTGTGCCTCTTTTGATGTGTATTGAAATTCCTTTCTGTGGCATAAGTCAAGGACCTGTCATGGCTGAGTTGAGGTCTTCTTCTGTGTAACCTCTTCAGACTGCCTGCTTTAGAAGATCCTGCATTTCCTGGCCATCTCCTATAATGTACTGTGAACTCAGGTCAGTACATCCTAAAATGTGAATCTTAACCAACCCCCAAATCAAAGCAAACAAATTCAAGTACAATCTCTTTTAGTCACAGGGAAACGTAAGCATATAATCTCTCATCATTTTTAGAGATTAGAGATTGGGTCTTAGGTATCAATCCAGTAATGTTTCACCACTGAGCTACATCCACAGTCCTTTTCATTTTCTGAGACAGGGTCTTTCTACATTGCTGGGATTGATCTGGAACTTGCAATCCTCCTGCCTTAGCCTCCTGCATCCTGAGTCACTGGGATTATAGACCTGCACCACTGTGCCTGGCTTCTGATCTTTCTTATAATATGCTAGGTTATTGCTCTTATATAATTTAGCCACAGGACACAGAATTAGATTCACATAACATGAAACTGAGAGACAATTCTATTTTTCCCTGTACTCCACTATTTCCTAAAACTGAAGTGTATTTGATATTGTCCTCCAGAATGACCAGATTGTGTACTAATTCCTGGAAAAGCACAAATGCATCTAGAGATTAGACAGATAATGTGGAAGGTGTACAGAACACATTTCTAGTCACCTAGTTCTTAGATGACTCTGGCCAACAATTTTGATGCGTGTGACACTTTCTATCCATAAACAGTGGGGATTAAAAAAAAACTCAATATCTCATTGCTATTCTTCAAGAAAACCCAGGAAACACAACGGTTTATTTTGTTGAGACTGATGTAGGCATTCACCTTGGGGCTATCTGAAAGGATAGAAAATTTTAAGAAACAACCAACTGAAAGTTCTTTGTTGAGATCCCTAATCATTGAGGCCTTTTATTTGTGCTAAAAGTGAATCTCAGCTGGGTGTGGTGGCTCATGTCTGTAATCCCAGCTTCTCAGGAGGCTGAGGCAGGAGGATCTCAAATGCAGGCCAGCCTTGGCAACTGAGTGAGACCCTGTTTCAAAATAAAAATATAAAAAGACTTTGGGGATAGCTTAGTGATAGAGCACCCCTGAGTTCAATCGCCAGTATTGCAAAAACAAAACAAATAAAAGTGGATCTTAGCTAGAGTCAGTGTTCAGATGAATTCCTTTGGAATCAATAAGTCATCTCTATATTTGACAGTGTGGACCTGGGTTTGAAGGGTCTTAAGAATTAACATGAAATCTTTGTTTAAACACCCTTTTCTTGGAAATTTCCACTGCTGTTTTCCCATATAGAAGCCTTACTTGCTCCATGTTGACCATATTGTTCTCCTGGTCCTGTTTTTCTTTCAGGTAGTTCTGGACACCAATTCTTGAGAATCTCAAGAATTACAACATACCAAAGGCCCCTTCCCATAGATTCCTTCTGAACTGGTTTAACCCTTACTTGCCTTTCTTTTTCACTAAGTAAATTCAAAGAGAACACAGGTGACTTTTCTTTCCTTAGAGGACATGAAATAAACATTTCCCTCAAGATAGGGCCCTTTGGGAGCTATAGAGAACCCATGCCAGAGGCAAGGGTATATGTATCTATCTCTTGCACTGACACTCGTTTGTGTGTATATATCTTTTTTTTTTTTTCCTCTTCAGTTCTACAGATTGAAAATCACCTGAGGGAAAAAATAGAGAAAACATGACTAACATTTTTCTGATTCTGATAACAAATGCAGAGTGAGAGAAAATTTTGAGTGTGAGAACATCAGAAAATTACTGGAGGGTTGATGATGATGTTATCTATGAAATAATTATAAGAAAAGCAGGGTTTTGGGAGAGGCTGACTAGGAAATGAATATGACTGCAGTCAAATGTCACTCTGGACTAGAGAAAATGATTTTGGGCTCATCTGTGACACAGCAGCACACGACTATCTACTGAAATCATTTTTTTTTGATGATCTGTTTAGTCATACTCTGAGAAAGAGCAGAAAGCTAAACCTGAATAGAGAGCACCAACGTTTTAAAGATTAAGTGCAGCAAAAAGGAATCTGTCAAATATGCTCTGAAGTATTCACCATGGAGTTCAGTGGAAAATCTAATAGCAGCATCAGTTCAAAAACATAATAGTGACCTGGTCAGGTTAAACCTACTAGTGCTGTTTCATCTACTAGCAAATGAGGATCTCATTCAATTGTTCTCCAATATAAAATTTTTATGATTTAATTAAAATGAGATGAATTGAATTTTGCATCACATTATAGCTTTGTAGTTGTTACGTTTGAAAATTATTATTTGTTAATATTAGAAAATGTTGCCGCCTGTGGCAACAATCCTGCGGATTTTTGGTACCGCCTGCAGCAACAATTGCGTGGGTATTTATTGGAGGTGGACTGGAAACTGAGCTACTTCTATTATCTTTCTCTTTAGTGCACTGCTTTCTTGCTTGTTCACTTGTTCCCTAGCTTATAGAGGAAGAAAAGCTTTGAGAGGAGAGAGAGAGAGAGGCTTTGCATAAGAGAGAAAGAGAGACTTTGCTTAAGAGAGAGACTACATTTTGAGATCTATATCTTCTTAATTCTGCTGCTTCTTCTTAAAGGTGCATCCTGCATCCTGCGCCCTTCACTTTGCTATCTAGAGGTGTGGCTTTACTTCTCCATTCTGCAATCTGCAACCTGCGTTCTGCTATCTATCAGAAGTGCTGCTTATACTTTCTGCTAGCTGCTTATCCGGTTATCCCTGGTGCTTCCTATAGGTGTGTCTTATATACCTAAGGCAGCCAATCAGCTTAGGATCGGCACAATTGAGGCACGCCCCTCGGTACCAATCAAGAAAGAATGAGGAATATCTGTTGACCACTAGCACAGAGGAGACATTAACTAATTAGGCAAAAGTAGATCACGCCGTGTTAACATTAATTATGCGCCACCTCTTAGCTCAATGCCAGCAGCCATCCTAGGGCTACCCAAACATGTCTTCTGCAAGAAAAATTGATTTTTTTTAGAAATAATCAATCAGAGATACTAACAGCAAAATGTGTGGGGACTGATAATTAAATCACACTGAATTTTCCTAGTTACTTTCTTATGCTGCTTCAGTGGGGGAGGGATGATGTTTTTCCCTTGGGCCAGAAGGTATAGCACTATTTTCCACTTTCCTACCCTCTTCTTTTTTTTTTTTTTTTTTTTTTTTTTTTTTTGCTGTACTGGGGATAAAACTCAGGGCCTTGTGCTTGCAAGGCAAGCACTCTACCAGCTGAGCTATCTCCCCAGCCCTACCCTCTTCTTAAATAAAATGACTATATTTTTGCCATGACTTTTACCTTTGCCCTCCCTGGAGATCCTGGAGATATTAGTCTGGGTTATATTAGTTAAAATTGCTGGAAGAGTTGAAATTAACCTAGTATCAATGGAAATGCTTTCTGGTAAAGGAGGAAGTATCAGAAACACAAACATGCTCAGGATTACTCAGGAAACTCCATCCAATTGTCACAAATTCCTCCTCAGAAAGGATTTGGCTTAGCATCATAGGAGATTGGCTATAAAAACCAACTGGTGAAAACTTGATTAAAATCAATTGAAAAAGTGGTGAGGCAGGTAGATTTTAAAAAAGCAGATGAGTCTCATCTCAACATAGCCCCACAGAACAAGCTTTGAATGCATGGCTTAGCTCACAAGCTCAAATTGAAACAGACATCTATGATTAATAACCCACATCAGAAGCTGTCTATTCAAAAGCTGAGTGGGAAAAAATAACAACTGGTGTTCAAAAGACACAGCAGAGGGTCAAAAACTAAAAATTGTTTTCAGAGAATTTGGCATCAGAACATTTAGAAAGGTAATAAATCTGGTTCTGAGTAATGCATACAGCGGATTTCTAGCTGTATTATTCCATTCTGATCACTTCCGGAACTGTGCTGTCTTTGGCAGATGGTCCATCTTCAGTCAATATAATTAATTTTGTTTAGCATTATTTATGCTACTTTTGTGATTATTCTGCTATATTTCCTGGTTCTTGAGAAAGGGTAAGACCATTTGTGTATGTTAAAGGGAAAATGTCCTTATATATACATACGTGCAAGGCCTGGGTGCATAGAGCAGTGGGGTAATTTTGAACTTTCTAATATTTTTTATTTTTAAATTATAAAATTTAGAAGGTTGAATTCAATATAAAATATTATTAATCTTATAAATATGAAACATGTCTCCTACACTGACACCTATTTATTCTGTGTAGTCTCACAGTAAAATATTTTCATTATTCTAGTCAAAACTCTTCCCTCCACATAGACCCTTGATTTGATTTTCTGTGATTAGTTAAGTCAGTTTTCTTGTTCTTACCTAAGGTGTTTGAAGTTTCACTCTCTACTTTCTCTATTCATGAAGTTCACAGAATTACCAGCTAACTTTTTAGATAACACTAAAAATTTGCCTTTGAGTTGTATATTTTTCTTTCTTCCACAATATGTTTTTCGTTCTTAGCCAATAATTATCCACTTGAAAATCCATTTACAACTATGTGTCAATCAGTGACACATAGTTTCATGTACTTAGAATACATGATTCATATAGATTCATGTACTTAGAATCTATCAGTAGCATCGAAACCTAAGTAAAATCCCTCTTATTTCATCTAATGTGACATATATTCTATCAGGAAGTACTCTGTAAACTCTCTGTTCTTTAAACTTGGTGTTATAACTTACGATTTATCCATTCTAATGAAAGCAGCTGTAATTCATTTATGCTCATGTTCTTGGATTTCCTGTTAATACCTCATAACAGAATTTGTCCATTCTGTTACTGGTGGGAATTAATATGATTCCCTTCCTTCCTTCCTTCCTTCCTTCCTTCCTTCCTTCCTTCCTTCCTTCCTTCCTCCCTCCCTCCCTCCCTCCCTCCCTCCTTTCCTTCCTTCCTTCCTTCCTTCCTTCCTTCCTTCCTTCCTTCATTCCTTTCTTTTCTTTTTATAGTACTGGGTATTGAACCCAGGGGTACTCTACCATTGACTACACCTTTTAAATTTTTTAACTTTGGAATGGGGTCTTGCTAAATTGCTGAGGCTGGCTTCTAACTTGCAATCCTCCTGTATCTACTTCCTGAGTTGCTGGAATTCAAGGCAGGTGCTACCATGCCCAGCTTTATAAGGATTTCTGACAATATTACAATGTTGCCGAGAACCTTCTTACACAAAAAAATCAGGTGACTTTGCTCATAGGACAGGCACGTCTCTAACATTACTAGTTGTGCAGGCTAGAGTTAATTTATAAATTCTCTGGGACAGCATAATCCTTATCCCTGGTTGTCTAGATGTCCAGCTTGAACTTTTGGCCAAGATAAGGGGCAGAAGGATTCAAAATGAAATGTATAAAATCCAAACTCCCCTGGAAGCCTCAGGAATAAGACTGTTTTCTCATGTTTTTCACCTGGAACAATTGATTAGCCAGCCTGATTTGACGGAATGACCAGAGGGGCACAGAGGACTCCCCCTCCTCCCCTCTCCCCAGGAACTTCACCACAGCAGGGTGGTTCAGTTAGGAGATAAAGCACAACCAAAGAGACTGGGAAGTGTGCATAGGATATCATTGGGACCCCAAGGCTTGTCTAGCTTGCTTTCTTTTGCTGTTCCATATTCTTTTGCCTTTAAATAAAAGCCTTCTTTGAGTAAGGCTTACTGGAGTACTTACACAGGTACGCTGTGGAGTTTTATAGGAACTTTCAGATTTCTGTAATGACAAATTGTTGTTCAAATTGTTAACACTAATATGAATCTCCAGCAGTCCTGCAAAAGTTACTGGTGCTCCATCCAGTTTTCTATGGTGTGCCTCAAGGTGCCCTCTAGTCTATGGACATCAAACTGATAGAACATTAAATGAAGTAAAGAGCATATACTTCAATCAAATCTCTATGAGAAAGAATGCAGAAGTCATTTCTGACAAGAATAATGTAGTCTTTGACTTTAGCGAAGCTATTTGGAGTTCTTGATCAGGGCTATGTCACAGACTGTCTTCTAAAATAAAAGAAGCATGCTTGAAAATAGTAATTTTTAGCATGAAAACAGTCTTTGGTAGGCTCCACTGGACTTTGTGTCCTGCTGTGACTCACTTAGAGGAGACTGAATAACAGTCATGTTTACTTGAGGCCCTGAGAGATAAAAGACATGACTCTCAACCTGTTCCTGGCTCCCCTGCAGACCTCTCTATGACAACCTTGGTAAGGAGAGAGGAAGCCCGTCTTACAATTTTGGAATAAAGCAATTTAATATCTATCAAGCAAATTTTCTTATGAGTCAGTTATTGCAGTTCAAATAAACAATTCTGGAAAATGTGTGTCTGATTTGGCGACATCAGAAATTTTTTTTTTTTTATTGTAAACAAATGGGATACATGTTGTTTCTCTGTTTGTACATAGAGTAAGGGCATACCATTTGTGTAATCATAAATTTACATAGGGTAATGTTGGTTGATTCATTCTGTTATTTTTTCCCTTCCCAAACCCCTCCCATCCCTCTTTTCCCTCTATACAGTCCTTCCTTCCCCCATTCTTGTCCCCCTCCCTAACCCTAACTCTAACCCTAAAACTAAACCCTCCCATACCCCATTAGTATCATCATCCACTTATCAGCGAGATCATTCTTCCTTTGGTTTTTTTGAGATTGGCTTATCTCACTTAGCATGATATTCTCCAATTTCATCCATTTGCCTGCAAATGACATAATTTTATCATTCTTTATGGCGGAGTAATATTCCATTGTATATATATGCCACAGTTTCTTTATCCATTCATCAACTGAAGGGCATCTAGGTTGGTTCCACAATCTGGTTATGGTGAATTGAGCAGCAATGAACATTGATGTGGCTGTATCTCTGTAGTATACTGATTTTAAGTCCTTTGGGTATAGGCCAAGGAGTGGGATAGCTGGGTCAAATGGTAGTTCCATTCCAAGTTTTCTAAGCAATCTCCACACTGCTTTCCAGAGTGGCTGCACTAATTTGCAACCCAACCAGCAATGTATGAGTGTACCTTTTTCCCCACATCCTCGCCAACACCTATTGTTGCTTGTGTTCTTGATAATCGCCATTCTAATTGGGGTGAGATGGAATCTTAGGGTGGTTTTGATTTGCATTTCTCTTATTACTAGAGATGTTGAACATTTGTCCATATGTTTGTTGATTGCTTGGAGGTCTTCTTCTGTGAAGTGTCTGTTCATTTCCTTAGACTATTTGTCGATTGGGTTATTTGTAGTCTTGGTGTTGAGTTTTTTGAGTTCTTTATAGATTCTGGAGATTAGCACTCTATCTGAAGTATGATTGGCAAAGATTTTCTCCCACTCTGTAGGCTCTTTCTTCGCATTGCTGATAGTTTCCTTTGCTGAGAGAAAGCTTTTTAGTTTGAATCTATCCCAGTTGTTGATTCTTGCTTTTATTTCTTGTGCTATGGGAGTCCGGCTGAGGAAGTCTGGTCCTAAGCCGACATGTTGAAGATCTGGACCTACTTTTTCTTCTATAAGATGCAGGGTCTCTGGTCTGATTCCGAGGTCCTTAATCCATTTTGAGTTTAGTTTCATGCACAGTGAGAGATATGGGTTTAGTTTCATTCTGTTGCATATGGATTTCCAATTTTCCCAGCACCATTTGTTGAAGAGGCTATCTTTTCTCCATTGCATATTTTTGGTCCCTTTGTCTAGTATGAGAAAATTATATTTATTTGGGTTTGTGTCCGTGTCCTCTATTCTGTATCATTGATCTACCTGTCTATTTTGGTATCAATACCATGCGGTTTTTGTTACCATTGCTTTGTAGTATAGTTGAAGTTCTGGTATTGTGATACCCCCTGCTTCATTTTTCCTGTGAAGGATTGCTTTAGCAATTCTGGGTTTCTTATTCTTCCAGATGAATTACATGATTGCTTGCTCTATTTCTGTAAGGTACGTCATTGGGATTTTAATTGGAATTGCATTGAATCTGTATAGCACTTTTGGTAGTATGGCCATTTTGACAATATTAATTCTGCCTATCCAGGAACATGGGAGATCTTTCCATCTTCTAAAGTGTTCTTTAATTTCTTTCTTTAGTGTTCTGTAGTTCTCATTGTAGAGGTCTTTCACCTCTTTTGTGAGATTGATTCCCAAGTATTTTATTTTTTTCAAGGCTATTGTGAATGGGGTAGTTTTCCTAACTTCTCTTTCTGAAGATTCATCACTTATGTATAAAAATGCATTAGATTTATGAGCATTGATCTTATATCCCGCTACTTTACTAAATTTACTTATGAGTTCTAAGAGTTTTCTGGTGGAATTTCCTGGTTCCTCTAAGTATATAATCATATCATCAGCAAATAGGGATAGTTTGAGTTCTTCTTTTCCTATTCATATCCCTTTAATTTCTTTGGTTTGTCTAATTGCTCTGGCTAGAGTTTCAAGGACGATATTGAATAGGAGTGGTGAAAGAGGGCATCCCTGCCTTGTTCCAGATTTTAGGGGGAATGCTTTCAATTTTTCACCATTTAGAATGATATTGGCCATGGGCTTAGCGTAGATGACCTTTACGTTAAGGAACGTTCCCACTATCCCTATTTTTTCTAGTGTTTTGAGCATGAAGGGGTGCTGTGTTTTATCAAATGCTTTTTTTGCATCTATTGAAATAATCATGTGATTCTTGACTTTAAGTCTATTGATATGGTGAATGACATTTATTGATTTCCTGATGTTGAACCAACCTTGCATCCCTGGGATGAAACCCACTTGATCATGGTGCACTATCTTTTTAATATGTTTTTGTATGCGATTTGCTAAAATTTTGTTGAGAATTTTTGCGTCGATGTTCATTAAGGATATTGGTCTAAAATTTTCTTTCCTCGATGTGTCTCTGTCTAGTTTAGGTATCAGGGTGATATTGGCTTCATAGAATGAGTTTGGGAGAGTTCCCTCCTCTTCTATTTCATGGAATACTTTGAAAAGTATTGGAATGAGCTCTTCTTTAAAGGTTTTGTAGAACTCGGCTGAGAACCCATCAGGTCCTGGACTTTTCTTTGTTGGTAGGCTTTTGATGATTTCTTTTATTTCATTACTTGAAATTGGTCTATTTAAATTGTGTATGTCCTCCTCGTTCAGTTTAGGCAATTCATATGTCTCTAGAAACTTGTTGATATCTTCGAAATTTTCTATTTCGTTGGAGTATAGATTTTCAAAATAGCTTCTAATTATGTTTTGTATTTCAATCGTGTCTGTTGTGATATTTCCTTGTTCATTCCGAATTTTGGTGATTTGGGTTTTCTCTCATCTTCTCTTTGTTAGTGTTGCTAAGGGTTTATCAATTTTGTTTATTTTTTCGAAGAACCAACTATTTATTTTGTCAATTTTTTGTATTGTTTCTTTTGTTTCAATTTCATTGATTTCAGCTCTGAGTTTAACTATTTCCTGTCTTCTACTACTTTTGGTGTTGGTCTGTTCTTCTTTTTCTAGGGCTTTGAGTTGTAGTGTTAGGTTGTTTATTTGTTGAGTTTTATTTCTTTTATTAAATGCGCTCCATGAAATAAATTTTCCTCTAAGTACTGCTTTCATAGTGTCCCACAGATTTTGATATGATGTTTCTTTGTTTTCATTTACCTCTAAGAATTTTTTAATTTCCTTCCTAATATCTTCTGTTATCCATTCATCATATAATAGCATATTGTTTAATCTCCAGGTGTTGGAGTAATTTCTGTTTTTTACTCTTTCATTTATTTCTAATTTCAATCCATTATGATCTGATAAAATACAAGGAAGTGTCTCTATCTTCTTGTATTTGCTAACATTAGCTTTGTGGCATAATATATGGTCTATTTTAGAGAAGTATCCATGTGCTGCTGAGAAGAAAGTGTATTCACTCTTGGTTGGATGGTATATTCTATAAATGTCTGTTAAGTCTAAATTATTGATTGTGTTATTGAGATCTATGGTTTCTTTGTTCAATTTTTGTTTGGAAGATCTGTCCAGTGGTGAGAGAGGCGTGTTAAAATCACCTAGTATTATTGTATTATGGTCTATTTTGTTTCTGAGATTGAGAAGGATTTGTTTGACATACATGGGTGAGCCCCTGTTTGGGGCATAGATATTTATGATTGTTATGACTTGCTGATTTATGGTTCCCTTAAGCAGTATGAAATGTCCTTCTTTATCCCTTCTGACTAACTTTGGCTTGAAGTCCACATTATCTGAAATGAGGATGGATACCCCAGCTTTTTTGTTGGGTCCATGTGCATGGTATGTTTTTTCCCATCCTTTCACCTTTAGTCTATGGGTATCTCTTTCTATGAGGTGAGTCTCTTGCAGGCAGCATATTGTTGGATTTTTCTTTTTAATCCAATCTGCCAGTCTATGTCTTTTGATTGATGAATTCAGACCATTAATATTCAGGGTTATTATTGAGATATGATTTGTATTCCTGGTCATTTGACTCATTTTATTCATTTATTTGTTTATTTTTGACATGACTTGGTTCCTCTTTATTTGAGAGTTCCTTTAGGATAGCTCCTCCCTTTGCTGATTTGCTTCTTTGTTTTTCATCTCTTCCTCATGGAATATTTTGCTGAGAATGTTCTGTAATACTGGCTTTCTTTTTGTATATTCTTTTAGCTTTTGTTTATCATGGAAGGATTTTATTTCATCGTCAAATCTGAAGGTAAGTTTTGCTGGGTATAAGATTCTTGGTTGGCATCCATTTTCTTTTAGGGCTTGAAAAATGTTATTCCAGGCCCTTCTAGCTTTTAAGGTCTGGATTGAAAAATCTGCTGATATCTGTATTGGTTTCCCCCTGAATGTAATTTGGTTCTTTTCTCTCACAGCCTTTAAAATTCTGTCTTTATTTTGTATGTTCAGTATTTTCATTATAATGTGCCTTGGTGTGGGTCTGTTGTAATTTTGTGTATTTGGAGTCCTATAAGCCTCTTGAACTTGATTTTCCATTTCATTCTTCAGATTTGGGAAATTTTCTGATATTATTTCATTGAATAGGTTGTTCATTCCTTTGGTTTGTTTCTCTAAGCGTTCCTCAATCCCAATAATTCTCAAATTTGGCCTTTCATGATATCCCATAGTTCTTGGAGATTCTGTTCATGATTTCTTACCATCTTCTCTGTTTGTTCAACTTTGTTTTCAAGGTTAAATATTTTGTCTTCAATATCTGAGGTTCTGTCTTCCAGGTGTTCTATCCTATTGGTTGTGCTTTCTATGGAGTTCTTAATTTAGTTTATTGTTTCCTTCATTTCAAGGATTTCTTTTTGTTTTTTTTTTCAATATCTCTAACTCTTTATTGAAATGGTCTTTTGCTTCCTGTATTTGCTCTTTTAACTGTTGATTGGTGCGTTCATTCAATGCCTGCATTTGCTCTTTCATTTCATTGTTTGCTTCCCTTATCATGTTAATTATGTACATTCTGAACTCCCTTTCTGACATTTCTTCTGCCACGCTGTCATTGGATTTTATTGATGTAACATCCAGTTTTGTTTGAGGCATTTTCTTCCCTTGTTTTCTCAAGTCGTTCAGGTATCAGTGGACTGCTGAGATGTTGCGGATTTCCTCTATTGACTTATAATGTCCCTGAAGATTGCTAGTGTATCCCCTCTTATCCTTCAGTAGCCTGAAGTCTTGGAGGAAGTTGATAATGCGGTGCTCCACAAGGAAGCTGCCTCTCTAGGGGTGGTGGTCTTCAGGTGGGGTATATTCCCTGCTAGTGGGCAGAGGTGCCTCTACTTGTTGACCAATGGTCATCCAAAGGGGAACTAGGCTGCGGGCTGAGGCAAGGCCTGTTTGGGCCTGTGTCTCTGGTTTTTACCGTCCTTGTGGGAAAACCTCACCCGGCGGGGAAGACTCACCCAGTGGGGAGGTCTCACTGGTCAGTTCCCCTCCTAGAGGTTCCCCTCAGTCCACAACTACCGCCTGGGCAGGGCAGCCTTCCCAGGCAATGTTCCCAGGGGCCTGGACCACCTCTTGGGCCTGGGAGCCTCACCCTTCGCAGATGAGTCTCCTTAGGTTGCCCCTCCTCAGAGAAGCTGCCCGTAGTCCTGGAACCTTCGCTCTGCCCCTCAGCTTGCCTCTGTGTAGCTCTTTCAACAAAAGGCGCCTAGGTCCCTGGACCATGCTTTGCAACTAATCACCTGGCTCTGCGACCCCTCCTCTGAGCAGCCACCTGGAGCCTCGTACATATGCTCCAAGCCCCAGTGACCCACCGCTCGCCTCTTCCTCCAGGCAGCCACCCGGTGTTCTGTGTGGGCGCTTGGAGACCAAGCAACTCACTGCGCACCTCCACCTCCTCAGGACGGCCCCCCCCCCACATTGTTCAGGAGGTTGCTGAGTCCAAACAGCTCACTGCCCAGCTCTTCCTCTGGCAGCCACCGGAGCCCTAGCCGGTTGCTCCGAAACCAAGCGTTGTGCTGCGCGGCCTCCTCTGCAAAGTTCCCTGCTGTCCGTGTTTACTGCTCCAGCGGGGGGAGGGGTGTCTCGCCGGGCAACTCTACTTCACAAAGTTCCCTGCATTCTGGGGCTACCGCCCCATCCGGAACGCCTCCCCAACGAGAGAGACTCACCTGGCGTCTTTGAGTTGGTCCCAAGTCACTCACTATCTCCTCTTTTGAATCCTGAGTCCTGGAGCAACATGAAATGCAGCTGCCCTCTAGTCCGCCATCTTGAAAACCCCCCCGACATCAGAAATTATTGTCACCTAGCTGGTTGCAGTGGTGCCCACTTGTAATCCCAGTTACTCCAGAGCCTGAGAAAGGAGGATCACAAGTTCAAGATCAGCCTGGGAAACTTGTCTCAAAATAAAATTAAAAAAGGGGGCAGGGGTTGTGGCTCAGCCGTAGAGCGCTTGCCTGGCATGCATGAGGTACTGGGTTCAATCCCCAGCACCAGATAAAAATGAATAAATAAAATAAAGGTATTATGTTCATCTACAAATAAAAAAAATGAAAAAAGGACTGGGGATGTTGCTCAGTGTGGAACACTTGCCTAGCATGAGAAAGGCCCTGGGTCCAATTCCCAGCTCTGCAAAAAAACAAAAAATAAAACAACACCCCCAAACCAAAAAACAAAACAAAACAAAACAAAACAAAAAGAAATCATTGTCACCTGATTCACCTGACTATAATGTTGATCTTCTCCATCTATTGGAAGTGTCATATGAGGGTACAGATTCCTAAGGCATAAGTTATGAGTCTTATTTCACTTAGTGTGGTGTTCTCTAGTTCCATCCATTTACCAGCAAATGCCATCATTTTATTCATCTTTGTGGTTTAGTAATATTCCATTGTATATATACACATTTCTTTATCCATTCACCTGTCAATGGACATAGAGGTTGGTTCCATAGTGTGGCTATTGTGAATTGTGCTGCTATAAACATTGACGTGACTGCATCACTGTAGTATGCTACTGATTTTATTTTTAAAAATTTAAAATTTGTTCTTTTTCGCTATACATGACTGTGGAATGTATTTTGACATATCCTATATACATGGAGTATAACTTCCCATTTTTGTGGTTGTACATGCTGTGGAGTTAACTGGTCATTTATGAACATAGGAAAGTTAAGTTTGATTCATTTTACTTTCTTTCCCATTTGCTACTGATTTTAGATCTTTTAGATATATAGCAATGAGTGGGATAGCTGGGTCATATTGGTGGTTCCATTCCTAGATTTTTTGAGGAATCCCCGTACTGCTTTTCAGAGTGGTTGTACAAGGGTTGAATATTTTCTCTCATATGTGGAAGCTAGATCAAAATAAGAAAAAAAAAAAAAAAAAGAGAGAGAAGGAAAAGAAAAAAGGCTGTGTGTGTGTCTGTGTGTGTGTGTGTGTGTGTGTGAATCTCATGAAAATAGAAGAAAGATCAGTGGAGTAAAGGAAGGGGATTGATGAGGAGGCAGGAGGGATGGGAAAAGGGAAGAATCATGGAATGAATCTGAGCAAACTTTCCTATGTACATGTACGAATATACCATAGTGAATTTCACCTTCATGTATATTCATAATGCACTAAGTAAAACACTATAAATAAATAGAAGAAAGATCAGTTGAGTAGAGGAAAGGGAGCAGGGGGAGGAGGAAGGGGAGGGAAAGGGGAATTACTGTGGTCTGAATTGGAGCGAATTATATTCCATGCTTACATAATTATGTCAAAATGAATATTATGTGTATCTATAATGAACTAAAAAAAAAGTTATGTGTCCAGATTGCTCTAATTCCAACAAACACACAGAGCAGAATTCCTACTTCTGGCTATCACATGATTAATGACTCATGGCTTAACTTGGAGACCCATGGAGTGAGATAAACAATTTATGTGGACAGGGAAAGACAAGATTTGAGACTGGCTGATAGATGCTCTGAGGAATGTGCAGCACCCACATCAAGGTGGGCTGATTAACTATCATGGTTCTTTTCAGACAGCTCAAGAGCTTTTATAGGAAAACACATTTTTCCCCCTGCTACTCGCTTTCTGTGAAAGTTAAAATAACTTCAAAACAGATTTCAATATCAGTATCTGATCAAGACACATTCTTTCTGGGGAGTAAAAAAATTAAAAAGAGTAAGAAGATGATGATGAGGTTTAAAAAAATGAGCATGTAAATAAGGACTCAGAATGACTCCAGAACATGGACATGTGGTTTCATCTTTCATATAAGATATCACAGGGGAAATCAAAAGGACGGTCCACCATTGGGGAGCAGAATGGTCCTCGGCCTATGATGGTCTGTCTCCGACCATTCTGGTGATTCTTCACTAAGCTCATCAACAATACCTTGTATGAAAGAAAGAACATAAACATGATTACAAGACTGGCTAACAACACAAACTTCCTCTCCATATAATGACCAATCTGCAACTCCAGTGGAATGCATGTGTACAAAAGAAGAGAACCTAACTCAGCACCCAAGATCACATCTTTTTTTCCTCTTTCAAATAGTAACATCACACATATGACAAAGAAATTACAGATTCTATCCTGCATTATGGATAAGATAGCAGTTATTTTTCAGAAGAATACTTAGTCCTGATTTGTATTGACCATCTCTACCCATAATGCCTAAGTTAAAAATACATATTTATTTTATTTTGTTCTATATTCTCTCGTTATTTAAAAAAAATGTTTCTGACCAATTGGTTTCACAGAAAAATAGTTATGTTATTTTCTTTTACCCATATCAAATATATAGTTTATGGCTGAAGTATGATTTCCCATCAAAAAGAGAATTTTTAAAATCTTGGTGTGATATTAAAAATCATGTCATTGCTGAAGTAGCATTTTGTAGTTTATCATGAAAATTCTAAATATACAGAAAACCTGAAAATATTTTGTAAGTGAAAATTTATCACTTAAATACTACAATTAGTATTTTGATTTATTACATAATTATCCATCCCTTCATCTGAAGATCAATCCTTTTATTTTCATGATACATTTCAAGTAAGGTGTAGATGTTGGTGTACATTATGTACTGCTAAACCCTGGAGCATATTATTATATTATTATATTATTAGTGAGAATTCCTTCTTATAGATTTTTAAAAAATTTAAATTGTTGGCTAATATAAATATAGTTGACTTTTGTATATTGGCCTTCCATCCCATTTTCTTGTTAAATTCATTATTAGTTTCTGGAATTTTAAAATATATTCTTTGCAATGTTCTATCAAACAGTCATACTATCTGTGAATATGAACAATTTTATTCTTTCTTTCTATACAATTTGCATTTCATAACTTTTTAAAAATCTTACTGCATTGGTTTAAATTTCCAAAAAGATGTTGGAAAAATGATGTGGTAAAAGAACAGTTTTGCTTGTTTCTCATCTTAGATGACAGCACCCAATCTCTTACCATCAAGTATGATGTTAATAAACTGCCCCTTATTAAAATAAAAATGTCCCTTGAGTACTGAATTTACTGAGAGCTTTTATTCTGCATGAATACAGAAGTTTTAGAAATGCTTTTCTGCATCTGTTGAGATGATAAGATTGTTTTTGTTTTAGTTTAATATGGTACATTACACTGTTTAACTGATTTTTTGAATGTTGAACCAGCTTTATATTTTTGGGATGAAATCCACTTGGTCAGGATATATTATATTTTTAATATATTATTGAATTTCATTTTGTTATAGATTTTTTTTACCACCAATTGATTTTATTTTTTAAAATTATTTATTTATTTTTAAATTTTTTACAGACTGCATTTTGATTCATTGTACACAAATGGGGTACATTATTTCATTTCTATGGTTGTACATGATGTAGATTCATATCATTCCTGTAATCATGCACGTACATAGGGAATTGATGTCTGTCTCATTCCACCATTTTTCATACTCCCACATTTCCTTCTACATAATCTAAGGTTCCCCCATTCTTCTCTCACTCCCCACACCCCCATCCCCATTATATATCATTCTCCACTTATCAGGTAAAACATTTGGCCTTTGGTTTTTTGGGATTGGCTTATTTCACTTAGCACGATATTCCTCAATTCCATCCATTTATTTGCAAATGCCATAATATTATTCTTCTTTATGGCTGAATAATATTCCATCATGTATATATACCACAGTTTCTTTATCCAATTGATTTTAAAACTGAGATAAATCATTAATATCAGGGATGAAAAGGTATATACCACTAGAGTTTTTTCCCCAATTACTAAAAAGAAAATAAAAAGTTATTTAATTTTTTACCTACATATTTGACAATTAGAATAAATGGACAGATTTCAGGAAAACATAATTTACTAAAACTAACACAAGAAGAAATTGGAGCCTGCCCGCCGGCTGGTGGACAACCGCAGAGGGAGAAAAAGGAGTACCCGTCCCCCAACGCTGCCTGCCTGGTGGAGAGGAGAGAGCCCACCCCGGCCACCCACCTGGAGGAGGAGAGGAGAGCCCCTTGCTGCAGTCCCTGTGGCGCCCAGGCCAGCCTCATCTTGGGACACTACAGTCGATTCCCGTAGCCCCCACCCTAGGACAGTAGATAGGACCTGGAGGCAACAGCCTGCTGCAAGAAAGCATACCACAGTGCTGCATAGATGACGCGCCGGCTCGCCCACCCTCGCAGCCCCATCTCTGAAAGCAGTTGGCTCCATCCTAGGTCACCTCCGTGTCATCTTGAGTTACCTCTGCTGCTGCCACCACCATCTTTAGTTGGGGCAGGTTCCACTGGGAGACACAGGCTGGAGACTAGATGCCCAATACCTACAGGTTAGTTGTGGCCACCACCATTAATTAGGGACGTGGCTGCTTCCATCTGGAGACAATAGCCAGGACCTGAAAGACCACTTCCAAGGCTTGGTTACACTGGAGAGTCCCTTTCTCTCTTCTCTCTTGCTAACAGTCAACTTCTACTAATTCCTCTTTCACTCTTCCTATAATCTAATACCTCTATATTCTCACCTCCTACCCCATAAACATCACACCCTATTCCCCGTTCTTTTTGTCCACCATTAGAAACTGTAGACACTATTGCAAACCTACTGTTTATACTGTAGAGAATAATCAAACACACCAATTCTCTTAATTGTGACAAAACTATAAACATCCTAATAGGGGCTAATTGATTTAAAGCTGCATATTGTTTGCATTGAGTTCTATTAATATTGATCTCCCCCTTAAAGGACAGGTATTGGAAACCTGCAGGGACATTATAAATCTATGGGATAGAAACCTCAATACCTCAGATCCGCACTGCTAGAGGGTAAGAAATGAAAACAACATGAAAAAACAAGGGAAGAAAGCACCCCAAACAAACCAAAGTGCCACAGTAAAAGAATTCATTGGCAACACAGTGGAAGAAATATCAGAGAGAATTCAGAATTTACATAATTAAAATAGTCTGTGAAGTAAAGGATGATATAAAAAAGCAAATGTAGGCAGCAAAGGTCACTTCAATAAAGAGACAGAGATAATGAAAACAAAACAAAATAAAACAAACAGAAATCCTTAAAATGAAGGAAACAATAAACCAAATTAAAAACTCAATAGAAAGCATCACCAACAGACTAGACCACTTGGAAGAGAGAACCTTAGACAATAAAGACAAAATATATAACCTAGAAAACAAAGTTGATCACACAGAGAAGATGGTAAGGAATCATGAACAGAGCATTCAAGAAATATGGGATAACATGAAAAGACCAAATTTAAGAATTAATGGGATAGAGGAAGGTACAGAGACAAACCAAAGGAATGCACAGTCTACTCAATGAAATAATACCAGAAAATTTCCCAAACCTGAAGAATGAAATGGAAAATCAAACACCAGAGGCTTATAGGACACCGATGTACAAAATTAAGACAGACACACACCAAGGCATATTACAATGAAAATGCCTAGCATACAAAATAAAGATAGAATCTTAAAGGACACAAGAGAAAAGTATCAGATTACATGTAGGGGAAACCAATTCAGATTTCAGCATATTTCTGAACCCAGACCCTCAAAGCTAGGAGGTTGTGGAACAACATATACCAAACTCTGAAAGACAATGAATGCCAACCAAGCAATTATATCCAGCAAAATTAAGCTTCAGATTTGATGATGAGATAAAAACCTTCCATGATAAATAAAAGTTAAAAGAATTCACAACTAGAAAGCCTGCATGATGGAACATTCTCAGCAAAATAGTCCATGAGGAAGGAATGAAAAATAACAATGAAAGGCAGCAAAGGGAGGAACATCACTAAAGGAAAACTAATCAAAGGAGATACCAAGTCAAGTTAAAAACCAAAAATAAACCAAAATGACTGGGAATACAAACCATATCTCAATAATAACCCTGAATGTTAACGGTCTAAACTCATTAATCAAAAGACATGGACTGGCAGATTGGATTAAAAAGAAAGACCCAACAATATGCTACCTTTAAGAGACCCATCTCATAGGAAAATACATCCATAGACTGAAAGTGAAAGAATGAGAAAAAAAAAATATATCACTCTCATGGTCTGCATAAAAAAGCAGGGGTTTCCATCCTCATATCAGATAAAGTGGACTTCAAACCAAAATTAGTTCAGAAGAGATAAAGAAGGATATTTCATACTGCTTAAGGGAATCATACATTAACCAGACATAACAAACATAAATATTTTTGCCCTAAATAATGGAGCATCTACATACATCAAACAAACACTTCTTGATTTCAGGAATCAAATGGACCACAACATGTTAATACTGGGTGATTTTAACACACCTCTCTCACCATTGGATAGATCTTCCAAACAAAAACTAAACAAAGAAACTATAGAACTCAATAATAAAATCAACAATTTAGACTTAACAGACATATAGAATATTCTATCCATCAATGAGTGAATATACTTTTTTCTTAACAGGACATGGATCCTTCTCTAAAATAGATCATATGTTATAACACTAAGCAACTCTTAGCAAATACAAAAAAATAGAAATACTACCTTGCATTCTATCAGATCATAATGGAATGAAACTAAATGAGTGATAAAAGAAAAATAGAAGCTATTCCAACACCTGGAGACTAAATAATATGCTATTGAATGACACATGGATAATAGAAGACATCAGGGAGGAGATTAAAAAATTCTTCGAGGTAAACGAGAATACTGATACAACATATTAAAATCTCTGGGACACTATGAAGGCAGTGCTAAGAGGAAAGTTCATTGCATTCCAAAGAATAAAAAGTTAACAAAAAGACCTACCATTACATCTCAAAGCTCTAGAAAAAAAAGAACAAATCAACACCAAAAGTAGTAGAAAACAGGAAATAATTAAAACAAGAGCTGAAATTAATAAAATCGAAGCAAAAGAAACAATTGAAAAAATTGACAAAACAAAAAGTTTGTTTGAAAAAATAAATAAAATTGATAAACCCCTAGCCACACAAATGAAGAGAGAGAGAAAACTCAAATTAACAAAATTTGTGATGAAAAAGGAAATATCACGATGGACACTATTGGAACACAGAAGATAATTAGAAACTATTTTGAAAATTTTATTCCAACAAAAAGAAAATCTCAAATACATTGACAAATTTCTAGAGACTTATGAACTATCCAAACAGAATCAGGAGGACATACACAATTTAAACAGATCAATTTCAAGCAATGAAATAGCGGATGACATCAAAATCCTACCAACCAAGAAAAGCCCAGGACCAGAAGGATTCTCAACTGAGTTCTACAAGACGATCAAAGAAGAACTAATACTAATACTCCTCAAAGTATTCCATGAAATAGAAAAGGAGGGAGCCCTCCCATACATTCTACAAAGCTAGTATCACCCTGATACCAAAACCAGGCAAAGACACATCAAGGAAAGAAAACTTCAGACCAATATCCCTGATAAACATTGATGGAAAAATTCTTAATAAAATTCTGGCAAATTATATGCAAAAACATATTAAAATAATAGTGCATCATGATCAAGGGGGTTCATCCCTGGGATGCAAAGTTGACTCAATATACGGAAATCAATACGCATCAATAGACTAAAAGATAAGAATCATATGATCATCTCAATAGATGCAGAAAAGGTGTTTGACAAAATACAGCATTCCTTTATGTTCAAAACACTAGAAAAAATGGGGACAGTAGGAACATACCTCAACATTATAAAAGATATCTATGCTAAGCTCAAGGCCAGCATCATTCTAAATGGAGAAAAATATCAACATAGTCCTTGATACTCTAGCCAGAGCAACTAGACAGACAAAACAAATTAATGGGATACGAATAGGAAAAGCAGAACTCAAACTACCACTATTTGCCAATGACATGATTCTATACTAAGAGGAACTAACAAATTCCACCAGAAAACTTCTAGACTAATAAATGAATTCAGCAAGGTAGCAGGATACAAAATCAACACCCATAAATCTAATGCATTTCTATATGTCAGTGATGAATCCTCTGAAAGAGAAATTAGAAAACTACCCAATCACAATAGTCTCAATAAAGTAAAATTAAATAAAACACTTGGGAATCAATCTAACAAAAGAGGTGAAAGACCTCTACAATGAAAACTACAGAACACTAAAGAAAGAAATTAAAGAAAACCTTAGAAGATGGAAAGCTCTCCCATGCTCTTGGATAAGCAGAATTAATATTATCAAAAAGACCATACTACCAAAAGCATTATACAGATTCAATGCAATTCCAATTAAAATCATAACATCTTTCCTCATGGAAATAGAGAAAGTAATTATGAAATTCATTTGGAAAAGTAAGAGACCCAGAATAGCCAAAGCAATTCTTAGCAAGAAGAATGAAGCAGGAGGTATCACAATACCAGACGTTAAACTATATTACAGAACTATAGTAACAAAAATGGCATGCTATTGGCACCAAAATATGTAGACTAATAGTACAAAATAGAAGACACAGAGAAAGACCCACATAAATACAGTTAATCTCAGACAAAGGTGCCAAAAACATACATTGGAGAAAAGATAGCCTCTTTAACAAATGGTGCTGGAAAAAACTGGAAATCCATATACAGCAAAATGAAATTAAATCCCTATCTCTCACCCTGCACAAAACTTAACTCAAAGTAGGTCAAGGACCTAGGAATTAGACCAGAGACCCTGCCCCAAGTAGGAGAAAAAGTAGGCTCAAATCTTCATCATGTTGGCTTAGGACCAGACTTCCTAAACAAGACTCCTAAAGTGTAAGAAATAAAATCAAGAATCAATAAATGGAATGGATTCAAACCAAAGAGTTTCTTCTCAGCAAAGGAAACAATTAATAATGTGAAGAGAGAAACTACAGAGTGGGAGGAAATCTTTACCACATGCACCTCAGATAAAGCAGAGGTTATATAAACTTAGATATCTCTAGGTTATATAAAAAACTGAAAAAACATAACACCAAAAAAAATAATAACCTAGTCAATAAATGGGCTAAGGATATGAGCAGACACTTCGCAGAAGATATACAATTGATTGACAAATATATGAAAAAATTTTCAATATCTTTAATAATTAGAGAAATGCAAATCAAAACTACACTGAGGTTCCATCTCATTCCAGTCAGAATGGTAATCATCAAGAATACAAGCAACAATAGCAATTATAACACAATAATAATAATATGGAAAAAACATGTTGACATAACATTTGTGTGGTATCCTAAATTTCAGTGTGTGTGTGTGTTAGTGTCATTGATTTATGACAGAGGTGGCAATGCAAGCTCTGAGAAGAGGATGACCTTTTTAATAAATGGTACTGAATTAGTTAGATCTCCATATTGACAAGAAAGAAAAAAGAACCTTGCTTCCTATCCCACGCCATTACCCACAATTTCTGGTGGAATGTAGATGTAACTGGGAAAGTTAGAACGGTAATGTTCTGGTAAATAACAAAACTTAAAAGGAGAAAATACTTCCTAACCTTGGAGTAGAAAAAGATTTTCAAGGACATGAAAAAGCTAACTATAGAGGAAAAGATCAGCAATTTAGAATGCATGAAAATGAAAGAACATCTACTTACTAGATGCGATAAAGAGAATGAAAGGAAACTGTGGAGTGGAAGCAAATATTTGCAACATATAATTGACAAAGAACTCATATACAGTTTGCCTGGGGGTGCGTGTTTGTATCAGTCCTCCAAACCGATGTGAAAAATACAAATGTCTCAAACCAGTAAAATATGTAAATACATAAAAAGTTGCTTAGCTCTGCTAAATAACTGGAAAATGCAAATTATAATCACAATCCCACACCACTACATAGTAATCAACTGAAAACAAAGGGTTGACAAGAATGCAGAGTAACTGATACTGGTATGCTGCTCACGCCGTGGTTAATTGGGACCACACTCTGGAAACAGGAAACAATTGCGAAATACCTAATAACGTCCAGCACACTCAGACTCAACCGAAATGTGTGTACATCTTCACCAAGAAATAGGTACATCAATGTCCGCTGCGACATTGTTTGTAATAGCGCCAAATTAGAAAATTACAAATTAATGGATAAATACACTTTGGCCTATGCATCCTAGGCAGCAGTGTAAATGAACTGAATGTGGCCGAATCACATAAAACACTTCAAGTATAATAAACAAACATAACAATACACACTGCATTCTTTAATTATATTTGAAAAGTTCGATCTTTTCTCTTGCTTTTCTCTCCTACACACTTGCTTACTTTCTCCTCCTTGCTTTTCACACTCTCTCTAGCGCATGCCCTTTTTCTTCCCCTTTCTTTTCCTCTCATTTTCTCTCTTACCCTGCAGGGAAACACTCTGTTTGCTTAATAAACTCCCTTATGTGAAAAAAAAAAAAAAAAAAAGTTCATAGAGGGCTTTTAAATCAAAACAGTGATTACTTTTGAGCTGAAAGACAGGATGGGTGAGTGGAGCCTTTATGAGGAGATGGTCATGTGTATTTCCTGATCTTCCTGGTGGATATATGCAAGCAATAGATTTATTATAATTATTGACAGATAAACTAAAGATTTGTACATTTTCCTCTATGTAAGTTACCTTTCCTTAAAAATAAATCTTTTTTAAAAAGAGATAATATATCTATGACCAAGTTGGGTTTATTCCAAAAAATAATTATGAAATTTGCAAAGTGATCAATGTAGTTTATGATATTCACCGACTAAGGGAGAACAATGACATGTGCATCTCAATGAATGCAGGAAGAGCATTTGGTAAATGTCAACATTCATTCGTGATAACCACTTTTACAAAACTGGAAGTGGAAGAAAAAGTCCTTACTCAGATAAAGAATTTCTATAAAGAGTAGTTATAATATGGTGGGGGAGTGGTATTGGCCAAATTATCTTGCTATGTTGTGTATTCTGTGCAGGTACAAACTTGTAAAAATAAATCCTATCAGTATGTAAGAGTATAATGCACCAATAAAAAATATGGGGCAAAAAAGAAGAGCTATAATAAACATCATCCTTCAACCTGAAATGTTAAAACTTTTCCTTTTGTCGATTAAGAAAACAAATAAATCAAAATCAGAATCAAAACCAATCCAGTTTTTAAAAATGGGCAAATCTTGACCATGCAGTTACAGAGAGGAGATTCATGCAACTAATAAGTATGAGCAAATGCCAAACCTCACCAGTAATCAGAGAAATGCAAATTCAGACTTACCTAAGTACTACTGCAACCTGTTAAAACAGCTACAAATAGATAAAAAATCTGACTGTTGGCAAAGATGTGATGATGTGCGGGCAGTTTCCCAGTCTGCTATCTTTATCTACTAAAATTGCAAATGTGTATAAATCATGACCCAGTAATTCCCACTCCAACACAGTTATTCTAATGACATGCATATTTGAGTGCACCAGGGTGTATGCATCAGAAGGCTCCATTAACAGCATGGTTTATACTTGTAAAGCACTACAGACAACCCAAACACCATCAGTAGTAGAGCGAACAAGTAAATTATGGTGTCTCATAAAATGGAATAGTAAACAGCAGTGAAAAATCTGCATTTCATACAACAACATGGATATAACAGTTGAGTGAATGAAGATAGACAAAAAAAAAAAAAGCAGAGGCTGGAAGTTTCCATTTACATAAGATTCAAAACCAAACAAAGCTAAACTTTACTTTTTAGTGATGACTACTGGGATAGCAACACAATCAGGAAAAGAGTTACCATAAAAGTCAGGACAGTTGGTCACATTTAGATGGGAGAGTGGGCGTTGTAATTAGGGAGAAGTCCAACCAAGAACACCTCTGTGAAGCCGGGAATGTTTTACTACTTGATGCTGGTGTTCACTCTGTAATGTGTTAAAGTCCACACTTGGTTTTCTGATCTTGGGTCTGTGTGTCATAGCTCACAAAAAATGTCAAAAATAAATGCATACAGATATAAATATGTGAATTTTACGTAGATAACAATGACAGCATGCTCCTCGAAGGTTATTTTTGATAGAAAATTAGAATTTTGCATACAAAGTGCAAGCACTATGACTGTTTTCTAAATTTTTTTTATCAATGTGTTGGAAAAGTGGAATTTACTGTAACATATTCATACATGCACATAATTTGATCAATTTCATTCCTCATCACCTCTCCTTTTCCTTTCCTCCTCCCTTCCCCCGGTCTGCTTCCTCGACTCCATGAGTCTCCCTTCTATTTTACTGTTATATGGTACAGTAGTTGATATCCTTACTAACCAGATAGCATTGTGCTTTAGACACTTAATTTCAATTCCCTGGAAACACTCTGCTCTTTCACTGTTATTTGTCTCTGTCCTTGCTATTCCGTTGGCTTACACATTTTCTTCCCCCCAACCTAGTGTATAGCTGGCTAACTTGCTGAAGCAAGCTCCAGTGTCAATTCTTTATTATGCCCTCATGCAAAGTTTGCCTAATCCCAGCTTCTAGATGACATCACCCAACTCTCTGGATACCTATCGTGCTATTACATCTTGTCTTTTCTATTAGTCTGGGTCTCCTTGAAGTGAAGGACTGTCTTCCCTGTCTTCATGCTACTGACATTTTGGGCATAGTTGAAAATTGAACAAATGAGACCTTTTCTTCATCATTATATCCAATTATTATTACATGATAAGGTTCTCCTTTCTAGTTACAAAATGACTTGACATGTTTAGCATAAATACTTCTTGTTATACATCAGGTCTCAGTCATATTGTTTAGCCTTGAAGTAGATGAAAAACTGTAAATTTCTATTATCTGTAGTTGACACTTCTATTTCCTTCATCATTTAAAATCTCTTCTATGGTATTTGACCAGAGAAATAAAGAAGTCATGTTTGTCTCCCCCATTTCCCACTCCTCCCTATCATCCTTGTTTTCGATGAACTGAATGTCAGTTTATTATCTACTAATCCGAATGCTTGGATTATTTTCATCCTAGTTCAGGACTAAAGCTGAGCATCTTGTCAGATTTCATATTTCATGGCAAGTAAGATGGTTCTGAAACATACCCACGTTGCTAGCCTAACAAGTACACAAGATAGGTGAAAATATTGTACAGATGCACCTATGCTTTTTACAGTCAAATTTTGTTAAAGCCTAGTAACCTGCAATTAGTCCTTGGACTGAGGACTGTATGATGCAAAAATGAGACCATAAAGAAGGAAGAGCAAGAGTTTTCTACTTTCTCTGCAAGTATTTGACCAATTGCAGTTCCCTGAGAGCATTACTTCAGATTATTGATACCCATGTCTCTATTCATTCCTGAACTCACAGATTTTATTAAACCAAAACACCTTTGATAACTATGTAACTTTTATCATCACTAAAACACATGCCTCTGTGTGGGTGCTGTGATGGGCTGACAGATCTGACTCCATGAGAATGTTGTAGGCCAGACTCTAAGGGAAATGACTAAACAGACTCCATTTTGCTCTGAGACTCCATGTTATGTAGGAAATAAGCTTCTCCCATGGAACACCCCGCCTCTGTACCCATTATCAGTTACTTGGTGTGACATGTTTAATAAAATACAATGGCAACTCCTATGTAGTAAGAATTGCTCTCTTTTGATTCCTATTGCTCCTAAACAATGTACCATGTGAACAGTAATTGTGTGGATATTAGCAACCATTCTTTAGTTTGTACCTAGGTAAGGGTCATTTTGACCCACTTCCCACTCTGTTGATGATCTCATGATGTTAATGTGTAATTTCGAATCATAGCAACAGACACTTAACGATTAATGTGATTTTTGGTGTAAGAACCCCTACAACCCTGTGGTTGGGGCTGTTCTCCCAATAGCCATTTTTCGGGGCATTGTGTGAGACAGTCAGCTGGCCAGCTTAATAAAGACTCTCAAATTTGGACTTGTCAGTGGTGATCGGTCTGTTCTTAAGTTGTGCCCCATAACACTATGAGAAAGAGAGAGAGACCTAGAGGAGGCAGAGGCACAACTGTCTTCAGGTGAGGCTTGAACTGATAGCTTAAAGGATGGGACCAAACCACCTTTTTTTGCCTATTTTTTTGCTCCTTCTTCTTTGACAATGGTTCTATTTTCAGCAGTCTTCCTTGTCTGCCATTCAGTCCCGGGCTAAAGGCTTCCTCAATTACATACAACATGACAAGTCAATTCTTTCCCTTTTTTGTTTGGTACAAAGCCTTGGGCTTCAGTTCAATTCATTCAACCCAGGTCAGTGGCCACGCCCACTCATCCATCCTTCCATCCCTCAATCCCTGACTGGGGATTTGAGATTCACTGTTTATATTTCAGCTGCATGCTTCTACCTGAAGCCCTTAGTAGGTGCAGTTTCCCCAGAATCACAAGGAGCTACTTGAAGAAAAAATGGACATTGAAATGTAAATCAGGGTAGTCTTATAAAGAAAAAGGGGACTAAATGCTGAACAACTGACCTAGTAAATATTTACTGAAGATACTTCATGCACTTCAGAGTGTTTTCCTAACACTTACCTAATGAGATCCTCCCCAAACCATTACAAGGTAGGTCTTCTCAGTTTCATTTTTTTTTTCTATAAAAGGAAAATGAACTTACACATATGTGACATGTCTAAAACCACACAAGAGAGATCAGAAAATCCCATATTCAGCTAACCATATTTATGAGTGGATCATCCAAAATGACCTTCCCTTAGCAGAAGTGTCTGATTCCATTTTGATAGTTGAAGATAGTGGATGAGAAAATCGTGTGAATTTCAAACACTTTCTTGGAAAGAAAGGCACAACTTTAGGATTGCTAAATTTTTTAAAAATATATTTTTTAGTTGTCAATGGACCTTTACTTTATTTATTTATATGTGGTGCTGAGGATCGAACCCAGTGCTTCACACATGCTAGGCAAGTGCTGTTCCACTGAGCCACAACCCCAGTCCACTAAAATTTTTAATGGAGCACAGTATCAACATTAATTTTTGTAATTTAAACTTTCCTTGCCATTGTGTGTGTGTGTGTGTGTGTGTGTGTGTGTGTGTGTTGCTAAGGATCCAACCCAGGGTCTATGCATGCTAGATAAACACTGTACACTGAGTTATAAACCCAGTCTTCAATATTGCTTCTTGTTTTCACAAATTCCTGCCTCAAACAATAGCGTAGGTGATCAGGAGAAGATTACTGTAACTGTGCTGTGTAGTTAGGTTAGTGTTTACACAGACAAGTTAGTTGACCCAGAGATATTCAGATGCTGAATCTCATTATGAAGTGAGAGGGGTGTGTGTGTGTGTGTGTGTGTATGTGTGTATGCACCTGTTATGGGGCGCAACTTAAGAACAGACCGATCACCACTAAGAAGTCCAAATTTGAAAGTCTTTATTAAGCTGACCAGCTGACTGTCTCACACAATGCCCCGAAAAATGGCTATTGGGAGAAGAGCCCTGACCACAGGGTTGTAGGGGTTCTTATACCAAAAATCATATTAATCATAAGCGTCTGTTGCTATGATTCGAAATTACACATTAACATCATGAGATCATCAATAGAGTGGGAAGTGGGGTCAAAATGACCCTTACCTAGGTACAAACTAAAGAATGGTTGCTAATATCCACATAATCACTGTTCACATGGTACATTGTTTAGGAGCAATAGGAATCAAAAGAGAGCAATTCTTACTACATAGGAGTTGCCATTGTATATTATTAAACATGTCACACCAAGTAACTGATGATGGACACAGAGGCGGGGTGTTCTCATGGGAGAAGCTTATTTCCTACTTAACATGGAGTCTCAGAGCAAAATGGAGTCTATTTAGTCATTTCCCTTAGAGTCTGGCCTATAACATTCTCATGGAGTCAGATCTGTCAGCCCATCACAATAACAAAGTGTTTACTTTTTAAGATTTTAAAAGCTATGAGTTTTATTCTTGACTTTGTAAAAATAATTGTAAATGAAGAAAAATTGTTAACAACTTGAAACCGTGTTAATTTTGACAAATAACATTGTCTCTAAGGCTCTTACCTCTGATCTTTCTAGGTACAAGAAACATTAAATTTCTATTATCATTTTAGATAGTTGGAGTTTTTCTTCCTTAATATAAAATTAAAAGCATTTCTACTAGTACAATATTATACAAACACAAAGCATTAAAAAATTACTATGTAGCATATAGAATAGGATATGGAAGGTACATTTGTCTTAAAATGTTTTTGCATTAGTAATAATAATTGAAGGGTTATGGAAAATAATATTCCTACGAGACAGCTCCCCAAGAAAAATGGAGGGAGACTGGGGAGAGGGAGAGGAAATTAGCCAAACATTAAATCTCTCCCAGTAAATCTTTCCCTAATAACAATGGGCCCGAAAGGAAAGGGGAAAATACTGAATGCTGGGCCCTAAACTTTGACCTTTCCCCATGGCCAATTAGTCCTAAATGGAGGCCCAGCAAATATTGAAACTCTGGGAAACAATGGATCCCAGAGAAAGAAAAGCAATGGGCAAATTTGAGTACTCATCCTTTAGGATCTGGACTCCTCTCTCCCCAGATAACAATGAGTTTCAACCTTTTTACAACTACCCTCCTAAGTTAAAGTTCTAACCTGTCAAAACTGACTGTCAAAACTGCATGTCCACAGTATCCAATGAAACTGTAAAACCCAGACTCCTTTCATGTAACTCGGGGGGCCAACTCCATACCCAGAAAATGGGCCCTCCTATGCCTGATCGATGGCCTTGGCTGCAGAATAAAGGAAAGCTTGCAGATCTGAGGTTTGCTTCCCATCTCCTGCCTCCGTCACTTGTAGGTCATGAGCTTACAATAATTATTATGTGTAATAACAGTAAAAATTAGCATTAAGTGTAATGATCATTTATGTCTAGGTTCTGGATGAATGCAGGTATGATTGAGGAACCTGAAATGTGAGCTTAGACAGGACATAGTTTTCTCTTTCCAGAACTTCCACCATCTTCCCTCTAATCACCAATACCTACTAATGTACAGTTTGCCTCAGTGGAAGACCCCTGGCCTCTTGAACTTGCCCCCGCGTGTTTTAGTCTTTTTTTATTTTTATTTTTATTTTTTTTTGCTGTGACCAAATGACCTGAGAAGAACAATTAGAGGAGGAAAAGTTTATTGGGGGCTCATGGTTTCAGAGGTCTCAGTCCATAGACAGCTGGCTCCATTCCTAGGGACCTGCGGGGAGGCAGGACATCACGGCGGAAGTGTGTGGCAGAGGAAAGCAGCTGGGAACCTGGCACCAGGAAGCAGAGAGTGAGTTCCACAAACCTGGGACAAAATGAACACCCCAAAGGCATGCCCCCAGGGACCCACCTCCCTCAGCTATACCCGACCTGCCTGTAGTTACTACCCAGTTAATCCCTATCAGGGAATTAAGGCACTGACTAGTTAAGACTCTTGTAACCCAATCATTTCACTTCTAAACTCTCTTGCATTGTTTCATGCATGAGTTTTGGGGGACTCCTCACATCTAAACCATAACATTATGGTTCTTACTTTCACCAGTTAGAATCCTTTCTCATATTTCTGCTCCTTTACAGGCACTCTAAAGGGGTACAGTTACATTGAGGGAGAGGGGGTTTCAATCATGTTTTTCTTCTAAGAAGAAAGTCATGAGTCTTGGATAGGAGCTGGAAGTTTGATAATTTGAGATTCATCACCCACTTTCACCCTCAATATGTCTACCTTCCTACAAACCAATTTGATCTTTAATTACATTTCTCAGTTACCATGAGTTTTTGAAGTTTTTCTGAACTCACGGCCCTTTGAATTCTATGGAGAATTTTTATTTGTTTTTGTTTGCAGGAGTTCCAAAGATGAAAATTCTAGCATTTTTCTCAGTAGTCACTGTTACATTGCTTTATGATTATTACTGACAGTCCCCTCTTGGATCCAGTCTTACCATCAGTATGCTGAACTCTTAGCTCATTTCTCTCCTCCCATTCTTTGACTGGGGAACACAGCTGTTCCCCATTCTCTGCAGGTAGCAATGTGGGTAATCAGTGATTCAATTCCTACTCAGTCAGCTCTTTATAGAGCTGAGTCATCCCTGTTTCCACTGGACTAAAGCAGTCCAATCTATTTTAAAGGCATTTTTGGCAATACAAAAACTTATGTAAAAAAAAATCTCACACATCTTTTTGCATCAGGGAAGGATCACTTCCTGCCAGGAAGAGCAATGCTCTTTTTTCTTTCTGAAGGATCCTCAAGGGGAGGGAATGTATCCCAGACTTCCCTGATATTGCTCTTTCTGGCCACCATTGAGACCCTACTTCCAAATTTTTTATCTCGTTCCTTTAGGTATACGGATAAATGAAAGGCTGTAGTGCTTACCTTTTAGTAATTGTAATATACATTATAAAATAAACTTCATTTAAATAGAACTAATTGAGAATTATTTCTACCAGGAGTTAACAGAATTTCTTTTAGTTAATGGGAAAGCCTTTGGATCCATCCTGAATCACCCTTGCTATTGTCAAATTCATGGGATGGTGGCAGAATTTATTACGATTCACTCGAGGGAGGATAATACAGGGTAGAATGGAATCAAATGATGAAATACCTCAAGACTAAATCAAGATTCAAACAATTAGAGCTGGCAAATCTGAGATTGTCCTTCCTTTCATTCATTTATTTAGTCGCGGAGTGACTCACGCACCTGGCACTCTTCAAGACCATGAGGAGACAGTAGTGGCCAAAACAGACAGAAGTACCTTACCTCATTATCGGGGCACCCGGCACCCCGACAGAGCAGGTTCCTGCCCAGGAGGCGTGAGCTGCCTGGGAAAATAAAAAGTCTGAAACAATTAGTTGGACGTGAGTGAGAGATGGAAAGAACCTTGTCCAGGTGAGGGAGAAGCTTAGAGCCATGGCAAGTCACAAGCAAAGTTTCTCGGCTCTTCATCCCCGTGCCTTCCTCTATTCCTCCTGCAGGTGCCAAGATCAGAAGGCGGCTTCACACACTCACTACATCCTGACTCAACCTGATGAAAGAGAATGAGGGAAAAGGCTGGACAACACCTATTTTTTTCTTAAAATATTGATACGTTTGTTACCCAGCATAAAAACTATATAGCCTGGCTGAACTCTGGTCCAACTTCTAACTCTGTCTATTTCTAAGGACAGGAAGTTTACGAGCTGAACAGTCCTCTGTGATCAGACTACTTGGAACCAGCTAATTCCAAGATGGCCATCCAAATTACCTCTAGTAGGACCCAACTCCATTTGAATCCATCTGCATGCTAGATGAAACCACGCCCAGTGCCATGACAGGTGGAAATTTATCGCGTTCCCTCTGCCCCCAGAGAGAGACACGACAAACGTCTGAAGCTTTGGAAGTTTATTGTGCACAGTCTTCCCTTCTTTCCCTCTATTCTATCCCTTTCTCTCTTTTCTTTCTCTCGCTCTCTTTCCCTCTGCTTAACTCTCGTCTGCTCCGGTCCCTCCGCTTCTCCCGCTCGGCTCACGCCTGCTTCGGCCGCTCCGCTTCTCCCACTCGGCTCTCGCCCTCGCTCACACTCTTCTTCCTCGCTTCTACTCCTACTCTCAGCTTCCCCTGCTCTCCCACCCATCAAGCTTATATACACTTCAACCAATCAGGGGAGAGCACACGAGGTAAACGCGCGGACAGCTGCAGGCATAGAATAGGTACACGAGGGGGGCATGCTCTAATCACATCGTCAACTAGCCAATCATTGGAATTGGCTGGTTGTTTACTGTATAGCTGGCCGCTTTTGGCTCAGCGCCAGGCGCCATCTTGACCATGCCCAAGGCTGGGGGTCCCGGAAACCCCGACAGAAATTGCCACAATGAGGATCAGAAAGAATGTGATAAGAGAAGCAAAAGAGGACACACCCGAATTCTTGGAAAATCTCTGCCTATTCCAAAAAAAGAGACATGAATATTCTTCCCTGTATAAGCCTATTTCTCCCCTTCATTTCCTTTACTGTATATCCATGACTCCTCCCGCTCCAACAGGATGAGAAGTTGATTTGCCAACTAGACGCCTGCTTTTCCATTCTTTGGTCACTGAATAAACTTGCGCTGTTTGTGTTCTTCTTTGGTCTGTTTGTTTGTTGACTTGGCAATGCTAAATGAGAACAGATCTTACTCAGGGGGGTCTCCCCTTTTAAGAGGGAACCAACAAATCATGAGTAAGATTTTGATTAGAATATAAAAATTGATTTTACAGGTAAATTTGGAGACTGAGGATATGAAAAGGGAATAGCAGTGACTTAACCTTGTAAAAAGAAACAATAGCATATATGTGTGTGTTTATACATATATATGACGTAGTTTACAAGACACTCTTGTACTTTTATCTAATCAATAACCTTCAGTAACAGAAGAAATCATTTATGACATTAATATTGTAAACTCTGCCCTACTGCTTAATACACCTAAGGAGCTCCTTTTTGCTCTTTACACAGAATAACACATTTAATGCTAAAAAATATTATGAAGTAAATATTATTATTATTGAACAAGATAACTTAACATTCTCCTCCAACTTGACTAAACTTTAGACTTCTTCCTGATTCTGGTCCCTAACCTCCCTTTTCTTAGACCATTTGCTTTAGGAAACTTGTTAATTGCTATGCTGATCCTTTGAGATACAAATCTTCCAGCCTTTTGCTAGTTTTAAGGCCCAGCAATGTCTTTCTCAAGGATCTGGAAGACATCACTTCTTTGCTTTTTAAGCTTTGCCTAGTGCAATTTTAACTTTGACATTATCCACAATTCATTGATATAGAATCTGAAGCACAGAAAAATGGAGTAACTTGCCTCAGGTCACATAGCTAGCAAGTGGCTACATTCTTGTCTTATCTTCTCACTTGACTGATATGGGCATCAGGGCTTTTGGTCTCAAGTGAACCCCGCCTAGAGTGAACACTGCTGTGTTAAAAGTACTTTTACACTGTTTTCCCTTTTGATCCAACCCAATACAGTAGACAGGACAGGTTTTGTATCTTTATTCTATAACTGAGAACCTAGGGAGGTTAAACACCTTGTCTAAATCAAACACTGGGTTAGTGAACGATCCAATTAAATTGTTTTATTTCCATGAATTTAGGATCCCAAGGTTTAAGTTTCAAATCCTCATTTCACTTTTGAGCTGCCTGGCAATGGGGAGGGCTAATTTGAGATAGGAACCTAATCCTTGGATTTTAGCAACCTGGTAGACCTATACCATTGCCATGACAACTAAGTAGCCTCTGGTCCCTCCTTCCCTGTTCTGGCAGTCCTCCCTGACCTTCTCCTCGAGAAGTCTCCAGAGCCTTTCTGTGGTTAAGAAAGGTCATCAGCTGAAATCTGCTCCATCCATGTTATTTTCCTTTGAACCAGCTCCCTGCAATGACCCTGACTTTTCATGGATGTCTCTTCAAACTCACTTTGGAAATCCAATTTGGTTTTGGGGCAGCAAGTATAAATTCTAACTGTTTTTTTTTTTTTTTTTTTTTCAGATTTCCAGATTGACTTCTCTGCCTTACACAGGGGTTCTGAGATAATACAGGATAGTGATGGAAACAAAGGAGACAAAAGTTATAGTAGAGGTAAATAGTGCTGAATGGGAACAGTGCGGGTAGGGAGAAATGCTTTAACAATACAGAAAATGGATGTCATAGAAAAAGTGTCCCACTCATGGCTAGGAGAGTCCAGGTTTAGCCCTGACAGCCAGTATGTGATCTTGTGATATCGTACAATTCTCAGGCCTCACTTTCCTCATTGGAGAGGGAGAGTAACCCCCAGCCTATTACCAGAGTCCTAGGCCAGAAGCCTGAATCTGGGGGTCCCAATGTCAGGTCAGACTATCGTACTAGAGTCTGAGGAGTAGTCAGGGAGTGGAGGACACCTCCACCTTCCAGGTTCCTGAGCAAATCACAGAAAGAATTTAAACACATGTCAGAGATGAATAGCAGAGTAAGAGACTTATTATAAAAAGAAAGTACACATTCAAGAATATATACATGTATATGGATATATAGGGTCATACTGTAAACCTAACCCTACCCTTCCCCTAAAATTAGTCCTAATCCTAACACTTCCTGTAACCATAAAACTATATATAAAACCATATATATTTATATGAATATTCATATATATTTGGCATATATATTTATATATTCAAATATATGTTGATATATATTCATTTGTATATTCATACCCTATGTCTAAATTGGACTGTGACCATACACCTAACACTTAACCTATCCATACATAAACCATATATTTTTAATATGTTTTCATATAAATTTCCACATATATATTCTTATATTCTTATACTGTTGTATATGGATATATAGGTTCATATCTTAACCCTAAACTTAATCACACCCATAACTTAGTTTTAATCCTGATGCTATTTCTAACCAAAAAACATTTGTTTAAAATCATATACATTTGTATGACAATTCATGTATATTTTGACATGCATGTGTACATATTCACATATGAATTTACATATATATTCATATGTATTTGTTTATATATTCATACCCTATATTTACTCCAAACCATAAATATAAACCTAACACTAAGCAATCCATATATAAAATCATACATATTTATATAACTTTTCATATATATTTTCACATAAATATTTTATATTACATGTTAATATATATGTTCATACCTTAACCATAGTTCTAATCCTAACCCTAAAATTAGTTGTTTATAAAACTATTTATATTCATATGCACATTTGTATATATTTTGACATATATTTTATATACTAACAAAATTCACATATATATTCATATATATTCATTTATTTTTCATAACTTATCTTTAAAGCATACACTTAATCATAAACTTTTCATATATAAAATAATATATTGATATAGGTTTTCATATAAATTTTCACATTAATATTCATATATATTTGTATATATGGATATATATGTTCATACCCTAATCCTAACCCTATGTCCCTAAAATTAGTCATACCCTTAACACTACCCCAAACAAAACTATTCCTATGTAAAACCATATATTTAAGTGAATATTATTGTGTATTTTGACATGCATATTATATGTTCAAATATATATTAATATATATTTATTTATATATATATACCCTATGTCTAAACTGAACCATAATCATACACTTAACATTCATATATACAACCATATATATTTATATAGGTTTACATATATATTTCCATATATATATATTCCTATGTATATTGTTATATATAGACATATATGTTCATAACTCTAAATCTAATCATGCCCAAAACTTAGTCTTAATCCTGACAATATTTCTAACCATAAAATCATTCATTTATATTTAAAACCAGATATATTTATATGATATTCATGTATATATTCACAAATGTATTTATATATGCATATAAATTCATATATATGTTCATACCTAGCTTTAAAACAAACAGTAATCATATACCTTATAAATAAATTTTGACATGCTCACATATTTATATGTAGGAATATATATGTTCATACCCTAACCCTAACCCTTACAATTAGTCGTAACCCTAACACTACCCCAACTATAAAATATTTATATAAAATTGTATATATTTATGTGTATATTTATATATATTTTGACATATACATTTATATATTAAAATATACATTCATATATTTATATATATTCAAATATATATTTATACACATAAATATATATACATTATAGAGATATAATGAACCATAGCCATACACCTAACACTTAACCTATCAGTATATAAAATGATTTATATTTATATAGAATTACATATATTTTACATATTATTGTCAATATGAATGCCTATATGTGTATATATATGTTAATAACTCAATCCCTAACACTACCCCTAACTATAAAAGTATTTATATTTAAAACCATATATACATACATAAATATTCATGAATATTTTGACAAATATGTTTACATGTTCACATATAAATTCACTCATATATTTATTCATTTATAAATTCATAATCTATATTTAACTGAACCATAATCATAATATTGCCACTAAACTTATTCAAATATAAAACTATATTTCTTTACATACATTTTCATTTTCATATGTATTTTCACATGTATAATCATATATATATTTTTATATATGGGTGTTTTTTTCAGCTTTTTGGATGCTGTGACTAAATGACCTGATTAGCACAACTGTAGAGGAGGAAAAGTTTATTTGAGGGCTCACGGTGTCAGAGGTCTCACTCCATAGAAGGCCGGCTCCATTCCTCTGGGCTCCAGGTGAGGCAGAACATCATGGCAGAAGAACATGGCAGAGGGAAGCAGCTCACATCATCAGAAAGCAGAGAGAGAGAGAGAGACAGACAGACAGACAGACAGACTACATTCCCCAGATACAAAATATATACCCCATAGCAATGTTCCAATTCCCACTTCCTCCAGCCACACCGTACCTCTTCAATTAATCCCATCAGGAATTAATTCACTGATTGGGTTAAGACTCTTACCACCCAATCATTTCTCCTCTGAACCTTCCTGCGTTGTCTCACATGTGAGCTTTTGGGGGACACCTCACTCCCAAACCATAACAATGGGTATATATGTTCATACCCTAATCCTAATTCTAACCCTACCCCTGAACTTAGTCCTAAACCTAACATTACTCCTAACCATAAAAATATTTTTATATAAAACCATATATATTTATGTGAAAGTTCATATGCATATTGACATATGCATTTATGTATTCAAATACATATTTATATATATTGCATTTATATAGTCATACCCTTTCTCTCAACCAAACCACAACCATACACCAAACATATAATCTATCTGTATATAAAAATTATATATTTATAAGGATTTAATATATATATTCACTTGTATATATATTCTCATATATGGATATACATATTCATACCACAACACTAATCCTAACCCTACCACTAAACCAGTCATAAAAGCATTTATACATAAACCAGATATATTTATATGAATAGTTATGTATATATTGACATATATTGATATATTTGCATATAAATTTACATATATTCATTTACATATTTATAACCTATCTTTAATCTGAACCATAATTATATATCTAAACTTAAACCTATCCATATGTAAAACCATATATGTTTATGTAAGTATTCATATGTATTTTCACATATTCCTACATGTATTTTTATATATGCATATGTAATTTCATACCCTAACCCTAATCCAACCCAACCCCTAGCACTAAAATTAGTCCTAATCCTAATCCTATCCATAAACATAAAATTAATTATATTGAAAACCATATATATTTACATGAATATTTATGTAATTTGATGTATATTTGTATATTCACATATAAATTCATATATATCCCTCTATATATTTATTTATAGATTCATACCCTATCTTTAAACCAAAGCATAATCATATACATAACCCTAAATTTATATATACATACAACTGTATTTACTTACATAGTTTTTCATATATTTTTTCACATATACATTTATATGTATATTCTTTTGTATGTGTATATATGTTCATACCCAAACCCTAATCCTAACACTACCCCTAAATTTAGCCTAAACACTTAAAATAACAAAAATCATAAAATTATTTTCATATAAACCCATATATATTTATGACTATTCATAAACATTTTCAGTTATATATTCAAAAATATATTCATATATTTTCATATGTATTTATTTTATATATTCATACCTATCTCTAAAAAGAACCATAAACATACAACTAACACTTATCTTGTCACATAGATATTTCTACATAGATTGTTATATATGGATATATATGTTCATTCCTCAAACCTAACCTTAACCCTATTCCTTTAGAGTCCTAACCTGACATTACCCCAACCATAAAAGTATTTATATATAAACAATATATATTTATATATAAAACCATATATATTTATATTGACATATATATGTATATATCCACACATTAAATTCATAATTTATTTATATTTGTAAACTATCTTTAAACAACACTGTAAACATTTACCTAACCTTTAACCTACTCATACATAAAATCCCTCTACCAAACTGTAACCACACACCTAACTTATAACCTATTTGTATATAAAACATATATTTACATAAATTTTCATATGTATATTTTCACATATACATTCGTATATATATTCTTTAAAAATTTTTTTCTCGTTGATTTTTGTTTTTAGTTGTGGATGGACCTTTATTTTAGTTATTTATATATGGTGCTGATAATTGAGCCCAGTGCCTCACACATGCTAGGCAAGTGCTCTACCACTGAGCCACAACCCCAGACCTACATATTCTCTTATATGTATGTAAATATGTTTCTATACCAACCATATCCTAACTCTACACCTCAGTTTAGTCTTAACCATAAAAATACCCCTAACCATAAAGTTATTTTTATATAATACCATATATATTTATGTTTTTCATATGTATTTTGACATATATTGAAATATTTATTAATATGTGTATTCATATTCATACCCTATCTCTAAAATGAAGCAAAACCATACACTTAACATTTAAACTGTATTTAAAACCATGTATATTTATATAGTTTTCATATATATATATTTTCACATATGTAGTCCTATATGAATCCTTAAATATTCTTATACATGTTGATATCCTAAACCTAACCAAAACCTTCCCCTAAACTAACCCTGACACTACCCCACCCATAAAAATATTTTATATAAAACATATTTATATGAATATTCATATATATTTTGACATATCAATTTATATATTCAAAAAAATATATATTATATATATATTTTTTTGGTGGGGGTACCAGGAATTGGACTCAACCACTGAGCCACATCGCCAGCCCTGTTTTGTATTTTTTTTAGAGACAGGGTCTTACTGAGTTGCTTAGTTCCTCGCTTTTGCTGAGGCTGGATTTGAACTTGAGATTCTCCTGTCACAGTCTCCCCAGCCGCTGCGATTTCAGGCTTGTGCCACAGCGCCTGGCTATATTCTTAATTTATCTTCAAACATAACCATACACCTAATCATAAACCTATCCATACATAAAATATTTATTTATATAGATTTCATATTATTTTTACATAAATAATAATATATATGGATCAATATGGTGATACCTTAACTCTAATCCTAACCCTAACCTTGGTTCTAACTCCAACATGACTCCTTACCATAAAACTATTTTTATGTAAAATCATATATATTTATATGGATATTTATATATAATTTGACATATATTTACATATTCAAATATACATTTATATATTCATAAATATTCATCTACATATATATATCCTATCTCTAAACCAAACCGTAACCATACCTCAGCACTTAAACTATCTGTAGATAAAACCCTATATATTTATATAGGTTTTCATATATATATTTCACATATATTTATTCTTACATATATATTCTTATATTCATATCATAACCCTAACCCTGACCATACCCCTAAATTTAGTCTAACCCGAAACTACCACTAAATGTAAAACTATTAATAAATAAAACCATATATATTCATATGAATATTCAAGTATATTTTCACATGTGTATTAATTCATGTATAAATTCATATATACATTCATATATTCATATCCTACCTATAAAGCGACCTGTAATCATATACCTAACACTAAACCTATCTCTGTATAAAACCATGAAGTTGGGCATTGCAGCACATGCCTATAATCCCAGTGGCACTGGAGGCTGAAGGAGGAAGATAGCAAGTTCAAAGCCAGCCTCAGCAAAAGTGAGGCATTAAGCAACTCAGTGAGAACCTGTCTCTAAACAAAATACAAAATAGGGCTGGGGATGTGATTCAGTAGTTCAGTCCCCCTCAGTTCAATCCCTGGTACCAGCCCCCTCAAAACCATAAATATTTAGTTTCATATATATTTTCATATACATTTGTATGTATATTCTTACATATGTACATATATGTTTATGCTCTAACCCTACCCCTAAATTTACTCCAAACCCTGTCCTTAACCTAAAACTATTTTTATATAAAATAATATATATTTATATAAATATTCATATATATTTGATCTATATATTTAAATATTCACATTAAGTTCATATATACATATATTTTTATATATTTATCCCTTATCTTTAAACATATCTAATCATACACCCAACTCTAAATCTATCCACGTATAAAACCTTATATACTTGAATAGTATTTCATATATATTTCCATATATTCATTCCTATACATATTCTTATATGTTTAAATATATGTTCATACCCTAACCAAAATCCTAACCTTACCCAAAAGCTTAGTCCTAACCTTAACCATAAATGTAATTATATGTAAATCCATATATATTTATATGAATAGTCACACAAATTTTGACATATTTATATATTCACATATAAATTCATATATATTTTAATAGTCATAACTTATCTTTACACCAAACTGTAATCATATACCTAACACTCATCCTATCCATGTATAAAATCATATATATTTATATGATTATACAAGTATTTATATATTTATAGGTTTTCATATATATATTTTTACATACATATTCTTATATATGAATATATACATTCAACCCTAACCCTAGTCCTAATCATCCCTTTAAATTTGCTCTTAATCCAAACACTACCCCAACCATAAAACTATTTTTAAATAAAACAATATATATTTGTGTGACTATTCATATGTATTTTGACATGCACACACACACACACACACACGTGGACATGTAGTCACATATATTCATTTATATATTCATACCCTATGTCTAAACCGAATCCTAATGATATACATAACTGTAAACCTATCCATATGTAGAAACATATTTATTTAGGTTTTCATATCTATTTTCACATATATATTCTTATAAATGGATATACATGTTCATACCCTTGTCATAAACCTACCCCTAAATTTAGTTTAAACCCCAACATTACCCTTAATTATAAAACTATTTTTGTACAAAACCATATGTATTTAAACAAATATTCATATATATTCTTACATATATTTATATATCAAATATATATTCATATTCATATTCTTATATATTCATACCCTGTCACACAACCATAACCATAAACCTAACAACTGACCTATCCATATATAAAACCATATATGCTTATATAGGTTTTCTAATATATTTTTACACATATATTTTATATATATTCTTATATATGATACATAGATAAATATATGTGAATATATTTGAACATGATAAATATATATGTCAAATATTTATGAATTTTCATATAAGTATACATAATTTAATATATAAATAATTTTACAAAAAAGGTAGTACTAGAGTTAAGCTAAGTTTATGGGTAGGGTTAGGGTGAAGGTTAGATTATGGACATATATATCCATATATATGAATATATACATGGATAAGTATGTAAAAATTTATATATAAACTTATAATTTTTTTTAATATATAAAAAGTTTTAGAGTTAAGGGGATAGTCACCATTAGTTTTAAAGATAGGGTATAAATATATAAATGAATATATATAAATTTATATGATTATATAAGCAAATTTAAATGTGAATATAGAAGTATACATCAAAATGCATGTGAATAGTCATAAAATGTATGTGGTTTTATATATAAATACTTTTATGGTTAGAGGTAGTGTTAGGTTTAGGATTATATATGGTTTTATAAATAAATATATGGTTGGGGTAATATTAGGTAAGACTAAGTTTAGGGGTACATTTAGGGTTAGGGTCAGGATATGAATATATATGCATTCATTTAAAATAATATACTTGGCAAATATATGTGAAAATACATATGAAAACCAATACACACATATATGTTAGCATATGGAGAAGTTTAAGGTTAGTGATATGATTATGGTTTGGTTTAAAGGTAGGATATGGACACAGAAATGAATATATATGTGAATTTATGAGAGTATATAAATATAAACCTCAATATGTACATGAATATTCATATAAATATATAGGAACTTATGTGAAATTAATTTTATTGTTGGGGTAGTGTCAGGGTTAGGACTAAGTTTAGGGTTAGGGTTAGGATATGCACATATATGTTCATGTATAATAATATATGTAGAAATATATAAATGAATATAGATATGAAACCTATATAAATATATATATATATATATATATAATATTTGAATGTGGTATGTGTGAAGTGAATGGTTACAGTTTGGTTGTGAGATAGGATATATAAATGAGTATATATGAATATATATAAGAATATAGATTTGAATATATAAATACATGTGTCAAAATATATAGAAATATTCACATAAATATATATGACTTTATATAAAAATACTTTTATGGTTAGGGGTAGTGTCTGGTTAGGACTAATTTTAGAAGATGGATTAGGTTTAGGGTTAGAGTGTGAGCATATATATCCATATAAGACTCAGAATAGCCAAAGCAATCCTTAGCAAGAAGAGTAAAGTAAAGCAGGAGGTATCACAATACCAGACCTTAAACTATTATTACAGAGCAATAGTAACAAAAATGGCATGGTATTGGCACCAAACTAGGCAGGTAGACCAAAGGTAGAGAAGAGAAGACACAGAGACAAACCCACATAAATAGTTATCTCATACTAGACAAAAGTTCCAAAAACATACAATGAAGAAAAGATAGCCTCTTCAACAAATGGTGCTGGGAAAACTAGAAATCCATGTGCAGCAAAATGAAATTAATCCCCTATCTCTCACCCTGCACAAAACTCAACTCAGAATGAATCAAAGACCTAGGAATTAGACCAGAGACCCTGCACCAAATAGAAGAAAAAGTAAGCCCAAATCTTCATCATGTTGGCTTAGGACCAGACTTCCTTAACATGACTCCCAAAACAAAAAAGTAAAATCAAGAATCAATAAATGGGATGAATTCAAACTAAAAAGTTTTTTCTCAGCAAAGGAAATCATCAATAACATGAAGAGAGAACCTACATAATGGGAAAAAATCTTTACCACATGCACTTCAGATAGAGCATTAATCTCCAGAGTTTATAAAGAACTCAAAAAGCTTAACACTAAAAATACAAATAACCCAATCAATAAACAGGCTAAGGAACTGAACAGACACTCCACAGAAGAAGAAATATAATTAATCAACAAATATATGAAAAAATGTTCAACATCTCTAGTAATTAGAGAAATGTAAATCAAAACTACCCTAAGATTCCATCTCACCCCAATTAGAATGGCGATTATCAAGAATACAAGCAACAATAGGTGATGACAAGGATGTGGGGAAAAAGGCACACTCATATATTGCTGGTGGGGTTGCAAATTGGTGCAACTACTCTGGAAAGCAGTGTGGAGATTCCTTAGAAAACTTGGAATGGAACCATCGTTTGAACCAGCTATCTCACTCCTTGGCCTATACCCAAAGGACTTTAAATGGATGAAGTTGGAAGATATCATGCTAAGTGAAATAGGCCAAGCCCAAAAAACCAAAGGCTGCATGTTTTCCCTGATAAGTGGATGGCGATATATAATGAGTTGGGGTAGGGGGAAAGAGAAGAATGAAGGAACTTTGGATGGTGTAGAGAAAAATGGAGTGGGAGGGGGTGAGGGATGGAAAGATAGTAGAATGAAACAGTATTACCCTATGTATATTTATGATTACATGAATGGTGTGAATCTACATTGTGTACAACCATAGAAATGAAAATTTGAAAATGAAAAAGAAACATTTTTCTTGAATAACACCAAACTTTTTTTATAACATTAATTTATTACCAGGGTAAATTGTGTTGGCATGCTAAATAAAATCATCTGATAATTTCAGTTAAGAAAGTATATATATAGAGAATATATGTGTGAGAATATACATGAAAACCTATATACATACATAGGGTTTTATATGTGGATAGATTTATGGTTACATGACTATAATTTGGTTCAAATATAGGGTATGAATATATAAAAGAATATATTTGAATACATGTGTAAATTTACATGTGAACATATAAATATATACACATCAAATTGTATATGAATATTCATATAAATATATATGAATTTGTATAAAAATTGTTTTACAGTTAGGGGTTGTGTCAGGGTTAGAAATAAGTTTAGGGGAAGGATTAGGGTTAGGGTTAGGGTATGAACATACCTATTTATACATAAGAATATATATGTGAAAATGTGTATTTAAACCTATATACACACATGTGGTTCTATATATGGGTAGGTTTAAAGTTAGTCATATGATAAGGTTTGGATTAAAATAAGGTAGGATTATATAAATGAATATGTATAAATATATATGAATATATTCATTGATTTGTATGTGAATATATAAATATATATCAAAATATATATGAATATTCATATAAGTATATAAGGATTTATATAAAAATAGCTTATGGTTAGAGATAGTGTCAGAGTTAGGACTAAATTTAGGGGTAGAGGTAGGGTTAGGTTTCAAACATATATATCCACACATAATAGTGTATATAGAAATATGTAAGTGAATACATATACTTATATATATGAAAAACTAGATAAATATATATGGTTTTATATACAGATAGGTTATATATAAAATGTATGATTATGAGATAGGGTATGAATATTATAAATGAGTATATATGAATATATATTTAAATATATAAATATGTACATCAAATTATATAAGAATATTTACATAAATAGATATGGTTTCATATAAAATATTTTTATGGTTGGGGTAGTGTTAGTATTAGTTTAAGTTTAGGGTTATGGTTAGCATTAGGATTAGGATGTGAACATATTTATACATATATAAGAATATATATAGGAATACATATGTGAAAATATATATAAAAGCATAAATATATTGGGTTTTACATATAGATAAGTTGAATGTTAAGTGTATGTTTACTGATCAGTTCAGAGATAGTGTATGACTATATACATGAATATATGTAAATATATTCATATGAATATGTACTTAACCATATGAATATATATAAAATATATATGAATATTCACAAAAATATATGTGGTTTATATGTAAATACTTTTATTGTTAGGGTTAGTGTTAGGTTAGGGCTAGGTCTAGAAGTATTAGGATTAAGGTTAAGGTATGGACATATATATCCATACATAAGAATATATATAGGATTATATTATAAAATATATATGAAAACCTATATACATATGTATGATTTTATATAAGGATAGGTTTCAACTTATATGATTATGATTTGTTTTAAAGATAGGGTTTGGATATATAAATGAATATATGTGAATATATAAATATGTATGTCAAAATATATTTGAATATTCTTATGAGTATATATGTATTTAAATAAAAGTAGTTTTATAATTAGGAGTAGTGTCAGGGTTAGGACTAAATTTAGGATAGGTTTAGGGTTAAGATATGAACATAAATATTTATATAGAAGAATATATAAGTAAATACATATGTGAATATATTTATGAAAACCTGTATAAATATATGTGGTTCTAGATATAGATATGTTATATGTTAGGTGTCTGGTTACAGTTTGAGAGATAGGGTATGAATATATAAAAGAAAATATGTACAGAATCCTGTATAAATAAATGTATGGATAGGTTTAATGTTAGTTATATGCTTATGGTTTGGTTTAAAGATTCATTTATATGAATAATACATGAATTTATATGTGAATACATAAATATATATGTCAAAATATACATGATATTCATGTGTATATATATATATATAAATAGGTATGTTTAAATATATATGGTTTTATATACAGATAGGTTAAGTGCTAGGTGTATTGTTACAGTTAGACTTAAAGATAGGTTAAAAATATATAAGTGAATATATATAAATAGGTTTTCATACAGATTTTCATACATATTTTCACACATATATCCCTATATATATTCTTATATATGTATATATATGTTCATACCCTAACTCTAACTCTAACCCTACCCCTAAACTTAGTCTTTACCTTAACAGGATCCCTAATCATTAAAGTATTTTTATATAAAACCATATATATATTCATGTATATTTTAAATTTATATTTATATATTTACATATAAATTCCTAAACACACACACACACATACACACATATATATATATGTATGTATTCATAGATATTCCTCAGAGAGAGAGTCCCCTCATCTTGGCCTGTGGTTTTAACATCTATAGAGAGACAGTAGCTTGTGGATGGAGTCAGGGTGGGGTTATGCAATTTCATGCCAGTTTTCCTTTGCACTTGCACATTACCCTAATCATGCTACTTTCTACATTTCATGTCTCATTGTATCTCAAATTTCTACCCAAGAGTGTGAGTCTTGCTATTTATAATGAGGCTGAGGTCATTTCTCAGTCTCCCAAGCCTTTAGTGTGCATGCTCTTTAAAGGAGTGGTTCCTCTGGATAGCTTATGGTAATTTTGTGTTTTTGTTGCTTTGCTATCAGCCAGTTGGCAAGCTACCAGCAGGGATGTGGGCACAAGGACACAGGCTGGGTTGCTCATAAATTATGTTCTGCATTCCCATGATTTATGGGTATTCATCTTTTGAGACACAGTTTCAAAAAAAAAGGAAAAAGTAATGTGAAAAGCAGGAAGGTAATAAGTATGGCCATACTGGGAGGACAAAGAGGACCAGCATTTCTAGTCCTGTCTTTGGGGGTACTGACAGGAACTTCCAGATAATATAGACAAGGGGGGAACTGAAATATGCATAGTCAAGCAGTCTTGGTCAAATTGTGTTCTGGCTGATCCTTGTCTCAGGATTGGTCATCTGAGGTGATAAGAAAGTTGCCTGGGGGTAGTGTTGACTCATCCCAAAGTGTTTATTGATCAGACCTGTTATTTCTGCCATCAGAAGTGACTCAGCAAAGATGTCAGATGCAAAATGGAGACAGATACCAGGCTTCTTATATTTGCAGACCCACGTGAAAAGTCAGCATGTTTAGCAAAAGTAGCCTCTAAGTCTTTGTCACATGCCTTGTGGGTTCATAAGAGTGTGTCAACGTGGTTGCCCTGAATGACCGATGGCTTGTTTACCAATGCACGGTTTGGATGTGGAAGCATTATGGAGACTGCAGAGGCTGCACTCCACTTAAGCAGCCATTGACTCTCCAGGAGTCTAACCCATTTTTACCTAGCCAATCTAGTTGCTCTGTCATCAACTCAGCTTCTTTTCTCCATGCATCAGCTCTTTTCATGAGCCCTAACCATGGAGAGAGGTGGGAACTGCAGATTGGCCTGAGGACCATGAATCCCCAAGTGCTCTGACTCCTGTGCCCCATTACATGAGGGCTGAGGAGGATCACAGGGAAGCCTGGTCAGCCTTGGTCCCCAAAGGGGCAAGGAAGAACCCAGGCAGCTCTTGGAGAGAGATGTAGCAACAGAAGCAGGGAAGTCTTTGTTCTCAGTCTAACAGTAGAACTTTCTGCAAAGGATCTGCTTGGTAGTGGGAAGGGTAGGGGGCAAGACCCGTTCTTTCTTTCTCCCTACCTTGTGTTCTAAGGAGTCACCATTTACATCTCATGTGTTGTGTAGCCTGTGGGACTAAGGAAACTTCTAGGAAACAGAATAAGTTACCTTGGCCATACTGTAAACAGAGGCTCCCCTGAAGTTGTCCTTTGTCTGAAGAGAAGCCTCACTTATGATCGCCCACCGCCCGCGGGGACAATCACAATGCGTACGCTCTTCTTGATCACAGGAACCAAAAGGGGTTTATTCTGCAAGTTTCAGACTTATATTGAGAACATCAGCCTATCAGAGAGTAGAATACCAGGAAAGTCAGCCTATCAAGGAACAGTCTCCAGGCAGATACCAGGATCGCCTCATGTACAACAACCAACCAGAGTTACTTCCTAAAACTTGTATATGAATGCATCTATGTCTGGCAAGCTGCCAGGCGCCATCTTAGAGATCAGGCCACGGTGCGGCTCTGGGGCCCTCAGAGCCCGCCCCTGACATCTTCCCCTTATTCTTTAAATAAAGAAAAGATTACTTGGGACCATGCCTGTCTTAGGTTGTCCATGGCAAATTACATCCTTACCCGTCATTGGAATTCTGACCTCCAGGCGTCAGAACCCTGTCTTAGGTTGGTATGTATTTCCATGGATCTTACCCGTCTTTGACTACTGGTCCAGCATGCTTAGCCATACTTGGGGGGATGTGCCTGTCTCAATGGCTGTCAAAGCCTGTACTATAGCCCGTTGATGACACCGGGCATCTTGGCGGGCTCTGATTTGGCTGTGTGTAACATAGGCTATCCCTAAGCAGATAATAATCAGAACAGCTACTGTTCCAGCCCACAGTTTTGTCAATCCCAGGGCTTTAGATAACAAAGAGAACATCTTGGATACCGATGCAACTTGAACCCTGGTGGCATTGACTCTGAGTATTTCAGCTCGTAGCTGACTGGTTAAATTATCAAACGTAGATGACCAATTACCAGTAAGGTAGACAGATTTTTAGATAACATAACCACAGAGCTAAGGTTATTATAAGCAATAGGGGTGACACACACTGCTCTTAAAGGATAAACACATCCCAGTCCCAAAAGTTCTTGCAAGATATCCACTTGTTCTTGTAGTAAGTCCACTCTTTGATTTACAAGGAGTATGCCTGCTGTTAGATGTTGGTTTAGGGTCTCTTTAGTCTGTAAGGCTGCAGCTGTATTTTCGGCCAAGTGATTGTTGTTGCTGTCTGTATGGTTGTGTCAATGCTGCTGCTGCGGTTGCGGCTGCCGCTGCAGAGACTGCTACCGTGGCAACCACGGCCACTGTGATGCCAAAATCTCTCCTGTTTCTTGATAGTAATACTGGCAATTCCGCATCTGTAACAGAGACTGGGACTGGTAGGAAGGTAGGAACACACATTAAGACTGCCAGTGGGAACCTAGAAGCATTCCAACATTGAGAGATAGCACAAATCTGAAGTACAATTGAGAGAAGCAGTTGTTTCATTAGTTAGCAGAAACATAAAAGGGGGAAACACACAAACTGGGGTAGGTGGAAAGGTACATAGTTGAATTGTTCCTCCTAAGAGACTAAAAAGAGGTTGTAAGTTAGTTCAAGGGGGGAAAGGCTACGAGCATCATGGTCATCAGGAGTATGTTCAGCATCTTCATTTTGTTGGTCTGAGTTACTTGTTGGTAGCGTTGGCACTGGTCGAGTTAGTCACTCAGGAACCCAGATAGGCGATGTTTTATCCTGTGGAAACACACAAACCGAGCCGCGACTCCAGTAAAGCACCGGGTCCGGGCCATTCCATTGTCCTGTAAGAACATCCTTCCATTTTACCGTCACTCTATCATGTTGTTTATGATTGCCATGTCTCTCAGCGGCAGAGCGACCCTCATTGTCCAGAGTTAAAAAATTCAAAATAAAGAGGCAAAGAGAAAGTTTATCTTTAGGGGACCTGAAGGTCTCCCCTATTCCCCCTTTTTGTTTATTTACAGACTTTCTTAGCACTTATTTAGACCCTCATGTATTTTATCACATAAGCACTTTCTTACCCAGAAACATTTTGTTTTTCACTAGATATATTTCCATATCTAGAACCTTTTATTTTTTTTTCTTTCCTATCTGTTGACCTCTTTGTTCACATTCTGAAACAACTCTTATGAAATTTCTGAATTTAGATAAATTACTCTATTTTAACAAGATTAAATATTTTGTTATTTATAGTACTCTAATTGAAACACAGCTGAAACTTTTAGAACCCTTTGTGTATAGAATTGTACCTGTTAGGACATAACTCTTAGTAACCTTGTTTTTAGTTTAGTGATGACACAAAACAATTTTCTGTACAAACACATTTGAGTAATCCCATGCATGTCAATTCTAATTCACTTATTTTCTTAAAAAAAAAACAAGATATTAGACAAGTGCCCTGAACAGTATTTCCCAGCTTTTTCTTGTTGGAGGAAAGTCCTAGAAAAATTGATGTTAGACATTTTATAAACATCAACATTATATCAGTTTGACCACCTAGAGACTTGCAAGTTATTTTCAAGACATTTTACTTCTATTAGTTTACCCAATTTAAATTGAACCTTTTTAAATCATGTGAATTAAAAATATTTGGATCCATTTTTAAATTTTAATTTTAGGAGCGCTCAGTTTTGATACAGACAAAACATGACATCAGACAGCACGACATACACATAACACAAAATCAAAGGCCTTGAAACTTTATAGGTGAGTCTCCATTGCAATGTAACAGATGTTCAAAAACTCTAGTTGAATAAAAAAAATAGAACTGATCAAAAAGGTCATGAGCTCAAAAAATATGTAGAATTCAAAAAAATTAAGAGTCCTGGAAAAATGAAGCGGCCGTTAAGTACTTTAGTAAAGCACCATAAAATTTACTTTTGCTGGAGTTCAGGTAAGACTTTTGCTCTCTTTTTTTTTTTTTTTTTTTTTTTTCTTTTTCTTGGGTTTGAGACGGTCTCCTACTGAGCCTTCAGGCTTTCTCTATTTACATTTCAATGTAAGCCTTGACTGAGATTTGGATCTGAAAGGGGAGAAAATGTTCCAGCAGAAACTTGATGCCTGGAGCATTTTAACCCTTAATCCTGGTTAGTAATCAATTCAGGTTTGGTCGCAGAAAATTGTGAAACAATTATCTCCCAATATTTGTGGAGACTGGGGCTACTATATTATGCTCCTTACTAGGACATGCCACTGATGGTTGGGCTGGTTCTAAGAGCTGAGAGCGCAGGGTCACCATGTGTGGTGTGTGTTTGCCCCATCTTTTCTTTAGTAGATCCTGTAACAGCAAGATTTTTTGTTCTACATAGTAAATCCTCCTCTTCATCTGAACTATCCTCACACCCAGTTTCATTTTCCTTGTCTGTCTCTGATCTTATTGATGCCCTTTCTGATGCTTTAGACCTTTCCTCTTTTATTTCCTCCAAAACCTCTTCCCCTTGTTTTATGGTCTCTCTGCATTTGGTATTAGGAGTATCTAAACACCCTCTAACTAACATCCGTATGGCCATGGTTCCCAGGGGTAATGGTTTTACTCTCTCTGTCGCTCTCAAATCCTCCCCTAGAAGCTCCCATTGAGGGATATTCAGTAATCCCTCGTCCAAGAACCATGGCGCAATATCTTCCACTGTGCGTAAAAAGTTTCAGGCTGTTTTAGTTTCAGGAGGAATTCCATTGGCCCGGAGCAAATCCTTTAAGGGACCTTCCATGCGCATTTGTGACATTTCAGTACCCGTATTTCTCTATTAAACTAACAGAATGCAAAACACTTTAACTAGCAAAACAAAAGCGAAAGCACTTACAAACACTCAATCTCCGTAGCTTATCCCGCGAACTTTAACTTGTCGCTTATCCCGCGAACTTTAACTCCGTCGCTCATCCCGCGAACTTTAACTTGTTGCTTATCCCACGAACTTTAACTCCGTGGCTTATCCCGCGAACTTTAACTCGTCGCTTATCCCGCGAACTTTAACTCGTCGCTTATCCCGCGAACTTTAACTTGTTGCTTATCCCGCGAACTTTAACTCCGTCGCTTATCCCACGAACTTTAACTCCGTCGCTTATCCCGCGAACTTTAACCTGGCCAGACTGTACTTTTCTTTCCCTGTATTTACCTGATCAGTTCCTTTTTTGTAACTCGAGTTCCCAGGTTTCAGCACCACTTATGATCGCCCACCGCCCGCGGGACAATCACAGTGCGTACGCTCTTCTTGATCATAGGAACCAAAAGGGGTTTATTCTGTAAGTTTCAGACTTATATTGAGAACATCAGCCTATCAGAGAGTAGACTACCAGGAAAGTCAGTCTATCAAGGAACAGTCTCCAGGCAGATACCAGGATTGCCTCATGTACAACAGCCAACCAGAGTTACTTCCTAAAACTTGTATATGAGTACATCTATGTCTGGCAAGCTGCCAGGCACCATCTTAGAGATCAGGCCATGGTGCGGCTCTGGGGCCCTCAGAGCCCGCCCCTGACACTCACTTAGATGGTTCTATGCAGATAGCATTTACCATGCCATCAATTTACACAAAGCACATGAATTGACTTGCAGAAGAGTTGTATGTCTGTTTGAAAAGAACATGCTAGAGCTGGGCCCAGGAAGTTGAAGTCAGTTGAGATGTCCTCGAGAAGACACACACCCCAGCTGATGAAGGACTGACCCAGCCTGAAGCCTCTCTGCCTCATTTCCCTTCCCCATAAAAGACTGCCATGCCCTTGAGACTCCCTAGGGTAGAACTTTGAGGTGCTAGCTCCTCTCTCCCCTTCAGGGCCAGCCAAAGCTTTCCAATAATTCCTGTTTCTTGAATTTTGGTCACTTCGAGTGGTCAGCTTGGCAACAATACCCTGCCTCCCGAAGGCCTTTCCACAGCCAGACAGATATCTCCCTACATGCCTTCAGTTATGCACTCCTCTATCTAGTGGGTAGATTTTGAACAGAAACTAGACGTAGGGATCACCTCACTCTGCCGCCCCAAGCCTTTGGCTCAACAAGATGGGATCATATAGGCTGTTACTTTCCTATCTTCTTTATATGAAATCATCTCAGCTCCTTCTATTTTCTTTTGTGACCAAGACAACCTTAGAGTTCCCTTCAGCTTGAGGAAATATGTCTTTCTGGACTCTAGGCCCCTGAGCTCTCTTCAAGCATTTACTTTGGAGCATGCATTACAAGTCCTTTCTCTGTCCGTTCAAGTTGCAAATCTCCCAGCCTCTTTTCAGTTTGGCACCCCCAAATGTCTTTTTCTAGGATCTGAGAACTTTCTATTTGAAAGGAAAGCCTCAAGGAAGATGGCGCCCCTCATCTCCCAGGTTCTGTGAAAGGCAAGGAAGGAGCCTTGGGTGGGGGTGGGGTGCATGTATCCCTCCAAGCTGTAAAACTATCTCCTGTCATGAAGCTAGAAGAAAGTTTACTTTTCCTTTGAGTAAGTAAGGTGAATTAGTAAACACAGATGGTCTAAAATTACCCCAAGTTCAGCACTTAAAAATTCTCCAACCCTTTAAGTGCTGTGTCTGGCTACATAGTGTTAAAAACCAAAATTCTTGAGACTAAGGGAATCTTTAAACTACAAGTGTTTATTGAGCTGTGACAGATGCTAGCCAGAAAAGGACCAGAAAAGAATGAGTGCTGTAATTACCAACAGGATAGTAAACTTAAGAGGAATTTTATAAGGAAACATTGGGGAAGGAGAGCATAGGTTGTTTACATTGAACCTACATGGACTATCGGGAAAAGAGGCAGGATAGCATGAAGCAGGGCAAGTTTTGGGTTGGAGGACAGTCCATAAGAAGTCCTTGATGCGTCTGGATTGGTTGGTTGAGAACGGCTATAAGCAGGGTGCTATTTTGCCTAGGGGATGGTGGCCTGGGGTCTGAGTAAAGGTTTTAATATGCTTTGAGATGTGGAAAAAAATTTTTTTTGGTTTGGCCCAAGGTTAACTAATTAGCTCCCTTTTCCCTTCCCTCTTCCATCACTCCCCCTTATAATTAAATTTGTGGCATCTCAGCATTTTTCTCTCTTCACCAGGTATTTGGATTTAGTCTGTGCTCTCCCCACGATTGCTGACAATGGTACCAGAATAAAATAAATCTGTCTGGTGTGACTTTTTAAACTTTAGCTCTCCTGGTTATGATTCCCTTCAAATTCTTTTCTGCACTTTGCGTTCTTGAAATTTATTAAGCAATGAAGTAAAATGTTACTGGAAACATGTGTCTTGCCACTCCATTTGACTAGAATTTTCTTGGAAGAAGAACTGTTTGAGGTGGTGTATACCATACATTATCTGGCACAGTACTGTCTGTGCTCAAGCCCTTTTGTGGCTGAAACATATTCCCTCCAAAGCAACTCATGAGAGTCAATTTCCTTTAAAATATACCACAATTAAGAAATATTTTTATTTGTATTATTTTCTGCCAGCAGAAAATTTGTGATTTTTTTTCAATAGTCAAGAGGAAAAACCGGAAGTCCAACTCATGTGTTTTCCTAGAAAGATACAAAATTTTAGATAGAGAGAGAAGCTGGATTCAAGGGGGAGGCTCCAAAAAGATCTCCTCTGATAAGGAATGCCTCATGAAGAAAAATAGAACTCTGGGGTTGTGGAAAATTTTATGGAAGTTAATTAGGAACACATGGGGATAAATGAAGTCCAGGAGCAATTCCACTGCCATTTGTACCAAGGTTTTAAAACCAGAACATTCCAGTAGCAAACTTTATTCCCCAAACTTGATCACCCTTAAATCTTCTGCCTTTAGCAATGTCAAAGTTTGGGAGAAAATTAAGTCTTTGTCCAGTTTATCACTGTCCATGTCATGTATCTAATACCTACCTACTAGAAAAACAAATGTGCAGAGCAATGAAGTTATGTGCCTGAGGTCCTTCTGTGAGCATGGAGTTTGCTACAGCCTCAGGAGGCAGAGTTCCGATCTCTCAGTCTGGTCTCCTTTCTGGTGTTCCAGGTTGCCTTTCTCCTGCTGAATTCAGGGGTTTGGAGTGCCAGGGAGCAGGGACTGGATGTCCAGGGCAGTACAACTTCCTTCTAGAAGAGGTAGGAGTTAGGCTGGTCTGAGAAGCCACTGCTGTCAGAACATGTGCTGCTGTCAGGGTGCAGAAAGCCTGCAGTGGGATTTAAAAGAAACACAGGTGCATCTGTGAGACGACTGTGGGTACTGAGGTTGCAGGAATTTTCATTCTCCACCTGAGGAAATGTTTCTCACCATCATAAGTAATGTTTATTAAGTAATGTTCATTATAAGTAATATTTATTAGAAATAGAAGCAGCAAAAGGTCATGTGACTTTGGGTTTCTGCTCTTCTCACCATGAAATGATATTTCTGGAAGAATCAACCCCATATTCTTTAATACTTATAAAAGTACACATTTGTACTTGAAAATATATTCTTATAAAAGCATATGTTTATTCTTTTGTTTTATGCTGTATTTAAATGATTGTATTCAAGGGTATGCTTATACTTTTATTTTTATTCTTTTATCTTCTATTTTGGATTGCTGAGCACTGATGCAGAAAATCAAAAAACTGCCTCCAATTCACGTTTTACATCATGGACTGCGCCTAATGTTATTCACTTATACTCCTCCCTCCCTCCCTCTCTCCTTCCTTTCTTCCTTCCTTCCTTCCTTCCTTTCTTCCTTCCTTCCTTTCTTCCTTCCTTCCTTCCTTTTTCTTTCTTTTTCTCTCTTTCCCTCTTTCTCTCTTTCTCTCTCTTTCTTTGTTTCTCTTTCTTTCTTTTCTTTCTTTTTCTCTTTCCCTCTTTCTCTTCTTTCTATTTCTTTTTCTTTCTTTTTCTCTCTTTCCCTCTTTCTCTTTCTCTCTCTTTCTTTCTTTGTTTCTCTTTCTTTCTTTTTCTCTCTTTCCCTCTTTCTCTCTTCTTTCTCTTTTTTCTCTCTCTCTTTCTTTGTTTCTTTCTTTCTTCTTTTCTCTCTCTCTCTCTCTCTCTCTCTCTCTCTCTCTCTCTCTCTCTCCCTCCCTCCCTCCCTCCCTCCCTCCCTCCCTCCCTTTCTTTTGTGGTACTGGAGATTGAACCCAGGTGTGCACCACCATGACTGGCTATATGTTTCTATTAATAAATATTTCTCTAGCCATTTCTCCATGGCAACATTCTCAAATCTTTACTAACCTTCTCAAATCTCCTGACTTACACTCTTCAGTGATCCTCCCTTGGGGAAAAGAGAAAAGGCCAACAGGTAGAAAGTTCTTTGACTTCCTCTCCAGATGATCACTATAACTCATATCTATCATTTTTTTCTCTGATCTCAGACAAAGCTCTGTACTATCGTTTCATGGTTAAACCCTCTAACAGTGCTTCGGATTTCAACTCATGCCAGTTCCCAGTGACCTCCACCATCATTCTCCCTTTCCCCCTGAGCCTTGGCCCCTCCTACTCTGTTGATTCTTTCCCCTTAGCAACTGTATGTGTTATGCGGTTCCCCTCCCAGAACAATAGCAGCAAACGTTCCCTGGAGTCTCTTGAGCCCTTTATCTACTTTCTTTTCATCATTTCCTATTTGCTTTTCACATCAATATTTTAAAGCCCTGTCACACAAATAAAAATACTCTCATCAAGGTTGCAAGTCACCATTGAGTTTTAAATCCATCGATATCTTTGCATTCTCCTTTCTTACTGGACATTTTATGACACATTACTGAAGACTATATCCTCCTTCTTGGAACAAATTTCACTTGACTTCTATTTGCAGCTTTATTTTTTGATCAATATGAATGGTCCTTTTTTTTCCCCCTATTGATTCATAAATATTAATATTTCTAAGGTTTCTTTTTGACTTCAGATTCTGACTCATACTTTTCCTGTATGAACTTCTTTTTCTTAGGTCCTCACTTATTATAAATAAACTTTGAATTAAAGAAATCTCTATCCTTAAATGCATTTATCTAGCTGCCCTATGGACTTCTCTGTTGTATTACTTTAGAAGTGCCTCAGGCTCACTGTGTCTAAAGCTGAATGCATCAAGTTGTTTTAAACTTGACAATAGCAAAAAAAAAAAAAAAGTGTTAGTCTTTACATTTATGGGGTTATTTTACAACTCTATAGGGTCAAAGGTTATATTACAGATTTATGTTGGGTAGAAATACAAATAATTTTTGTCCAGTGCAATCAATAATCCTAGAGATTATAATTTACAATGCTACTGAATATTAATCAACCTGAATATTATCTAACCTGGCAATCTATTAGGCTGTCTTCATATACAAACTAGTTTATCAAATACTCTTTGGATCAGCTCAAATACCCTATTGGTACCCTTATTAATGAGTGAATTGCACAAAATCTTTGAATATCTTCGAAAATTATACTTAAAATATTTGCCTCCCAACTTGTTATTTCTGTGTATTTTGTTCCTAATAAAATAAGATTAATTATCCACTTAGTCATCTGAGATGACACCTGGAAGTCCATCTGTTTTCTTTTTTCCTTCCCTCATCCCTCTCCTCCTACCTAAACACACGTCTGTTTGGTCCTAGGTTTGGCCATTGCTATGGTGTGAATGTGTCTCTTCCAAAATTCATGTTGAAAGTTAGTCCTCCAAGGTGGTGGCATTCAGAGATGGGACGCTTTGGGAAGTGATCAAGGCATGAGGCTTCCACCCCCCAAAATGAATTAGTGTCTTATACAGGACTGGAGGAAATCGGCTTGGGTCCCTTTTGTTCTTCTGTCCCTTCTGCTACGTGAGGAGCCTTCGTGAGGAAGGAGCTTTCACCAGACACGTAGCCTGCTGCTGCCTTGATCTTGGATATCCCAGCTTCCAGAACTGGGAGGAATGATTTATAAGTTGTTTATAAATTATCCAGTCTTGGGGATGGGGATGTAGCTTGGGAGGAGATTCTTTGCCTAGTATTTGTGAGACCCTGGGTTCAATTCCCAGCACCCGAAAGAATGAATGGATGAATGAACAACTCAGTTTCAAGCATTTGTTACAGCAGCACAGATTAAGATGGCCATTTTCTGTTTCAATGATCTAAGAAGAGTTCTCTCTTCCTTCCTTCATTCTCAATGTTTCTACCTTATTTCTGATCACATTCTTCTTGGGGTTCTGTGGTAGATTCTAAAATTGTTTTCTTTATTTCATGGTTCCCTACTTAGTTTATCTCCCATAACTCTGCCAGAATGATATTTCTTTTTTTTTGAACACCAGAGATTGAACCCAGGGATACTCGACCACTGAGCCTCATCCCCAGCCCTATTTTGTATTTTATATAGAGACAGGGTCTCACTGAGTTGTTTAGTGTCTTGCTTTTGCTGAGGCTGGCTTTGAACTCGCCATCCTCCTGCCTCAGCCTCCTGAGTCGCTGGGATTATAGGCAGACACCCCCAGAATGATATTTCTAAAAGAAAAATGTAATCATTAACTTCCTATGTGAAAATTTCAGTGGCTTTGTATCTTCTCAGACTAAATTTAAAAATGCTTAAAATGTAAGACTCTGTTCCAAAAATCTGATTTGATTATCTTTTTTATTCTCGATTTTGACTTTTTCCCCAGTAGGCACAAGGTATGACTTCTGAAGAGCCTGGAATATTCTCATCCTTTCTACTTTGAGTATGTTTTCCTCTCTGCCTAAAATATCAATTTTCTGTTTCTTTTTCTACTTCTCCCCAGCTCAGCCTTTGTTCATCTGCCCAGACTCACCTAGAAAAGTCATCTTCCTAGAAGTTAACTTCTCTGTGCTCCCTGGGATTTAAAGAAAAACAATTGTTGATTTTCCTGTCATATTATTCACTAAACTATAAGTTCAAAGTATCCTGTGGCTATTTCTGCTTAACCTGTGGGACACTCCTCTTGCCCGTTTACAAGGCAAGATCCAGTGTTGATAAAGGTAGTGAGGGCATTGCTCTCTGTGGGGGGTCTCTTCAGTCACTTCCCACGTGGATGAGAAAAGGCTTAACTGCCTGAGGATGATGTTGGCTATAAATCAGTCAATTACCCATTAACTTATCTAATCAATAAACGTGTAAGAGCCAATATTCTTTTTAAATGAGAAAGGGCATGATGGGATCAGGCCATACCAGTTCTGACCTCTGACAACTTGAAGTAGCCCAACTCTCTTATTTATAGTTGCACAGGTAAAGTGGACCGGACAGGGAGGGGCTTCTTCTGTGATGAACAGGATGGGGTGAAGTTAGGGGAGCCCTTTTCTCAGTGAAACTATCCTCGAACCAGACAAGGAACCACTCCCCCAGTGCCACATACCCCGGGGCAACCTGGGACAGACCTCCTGTGTCTGCCAGTTCTGAGAAGTCAGGCCTCTGTGTCATGATGCTCAACTTAGTCTGACTCTGCTGGATAAGGATGGCTCCCCACAACTCTCAGCTCTTAGGTTAGGGTACATAATTAATGAAGTTCAGCTCTAAGAACAGGTGGAGAAGCTTGCTCTGATATTCAGCAACGGCCTGCACAATCAAGGCCCTGTGCTTGGTTGGAAAGAGCACTGACTTGGGAGTCAGGAGATTTGGATTCAGTTCCGACTTGATGACTAAGTGGTTGCATGATCTTGCTACGTCATCGTCCTTTTCTGAACCTTTTCAAATACAAATAGTTGTAGCTCTCCATATGATTATAAGATTTACACAGGATAATATCTCTGAAAGTGCTATCTGAAAGATAATCTCTCTGAAAGAACTAGAGGCTCTTTCTACCAGAAAGGCTGTGTGAGGTAGTAAGGATGGAGCCAGGGGCTTGCTCTGCACATCTCCAGGAAAAATGTTTACATGGCATTCCACATTGAGCCTTGGACCTCATCTTGGTGATCCATTCAAACTACAACTCAGAAAATGGGCATCGTGCAAAGCACATAGAGATTATCCTTCTGCCTTCTGCAACCTAAAGAAGAACAAGACAGCAGATGAAGGGAAGGCTGATGATGAGAAAAGAGAATACACAGAGTTGTAAGGGCACATAAAAATTAAAAATAATAGGCTTAATTTTTCCTGGTACTAAAAGAGAATGATACCTGCCCCTTCTTTTCTTGAAACAGCTTCTTCTGAAGACTTGTAAATTCTTACTCTGTGTTTTGAAAAGTATGCAAATCTTTTCAAAGGCTAAATAGTCTTGGGCCACTTTTTTTTTACAACCCAAGAGTATCTAACTCCTTCTGTTTTTACTGTGGTAGAAACTCTTAATTTGAGATCTACCCTCTGAATGAAATTTTAAATATGTACTATATTGTTGTTAATTGTAGACAATGTTGAGCAGTAGATGACCAGACTGTAATCATCCTGCATAACTAAAATTTATTTTATTTTATTTTTAAATTATTTTTTAAATTTTACAGACTGCATTTTGATTCATTGTACACAAATGGGGTACATTTTTCCTTTCTATGGTTGTGCATGATGTAGATTCAAACCATTCGTGTAATCATACATGCACATAGGGCAATGATGTCTGCTTTATTCCACCATTTTTCATATCCCCTCTCCTATATCTAGTTGAATAGCAACTCCTAGCCATCACTCCTCCCCAGCTGCAGGCGAGCACCATGCTACTCCCTGTTTCTATGTATTTGAGTATTTCATACAGCTCTTACAGGTGGTAACAAACATTATCTTTCTGTGACTTATTTCACTCAGCTTGATGTCCACAGGGTTCATCTATGTCATCACATATCACGGGATTTCCCTCCTTTTTAAGACCGAATAATATTTGATTTTATATGTCACATTTTCTTCATCTGTTCATCTCTCCATTGATATGTAGATTGTTTCCACATTTCATCATTATGACTAGGCTGCAATGAACGTGTAAGAGTACTGTTTAAGATCTCTACCTCAATTTTTTTTGATAAATGCTCAGAAGAGAGATTGTTAGATCCTTTAGTAGTTTTATTTTTAATTTTTGGGGGACCTTCATACTATTTCCCATAGCAGTGGCACCTTTTTATCTTCCCTTCAACAATTTACAGGAGTTCCTATTGCTCCACGACCTTGTCAACACTTATCTTTTAAAAAACTAATGATAGCCATCCTATTTCATTGTGGTTTTTGATTTGCATTTCCCTGTTGATGGGTGAGGTTGAGCACTTTTTGATGTGCCTGCTGACCATTTGTATGTCTACCTCAGAGAAACAACTATTTCAAAGTAAATAAGGAACTTCTTCATAGCAAAAAACTTCCAATAAATAAATTGCCTGATTTTAAAATGGGCAAATGTCTTGGGAGTATCTCTTTGAAACGTAATTATCAGAGAAGATAGCACCTCTGTCTCCTACGGTCTGTGGGAGCGTGGGAGCCTAACTTATGCAGCTTCCTCCCACTTCCAAAACCATCTCCTGTCTTAGATAAGAGAGGTTTATTTTTTCTTTGGAATAAGCCAATTAGCTAACACAGATGGCCACCCCAATTACCAGGTGAATCTGGGGTGAATCATGTGTGACAAATAGTACTGTCAAATCTTCTTACTTGAGGATCAGCTATTGTTTATTTGGACAATATGTATGTAATGGGTTGTAGCTGCTTGGTTATATAAAGGGGTAATATTTCCTTCTTTTTTTTTTTCCAATCTTATTAGTGGATTTTCTGTGGTGTACATCATATTCTAATTTAATGCTTACTCAAAAACAAAACTGCTTTATTTCTCTTACACCTTTGTGGAGGGATTTTCTGGGATAGAGGGAAAATTTTTAAATTTTTAATTTTGAGATGGTGTTGCTAAGTTGCTGAAGTTGGCCTTGAACTTGTGGTCCTCCTGCCTCAACCTCCCAAGTAGCTGGGATTACAGGTGGGTGCCACCATGCCCAGCTAAAAACAGTGCTTTGAGTTATCCACTATTTGTGGATATCAAAGACTAGTTTCCTTCTTTACCCTGTGCTCTGCACCAGCCTTCCCAGCTAACCACTCTTGTCTCTTCCCAATGCTACTAGCAGAGTTGATCATAAAATGAAGCCTCACACCTCTAGATATGGCTACTTCACAAATTGAATATATATATTGGCCTGTGCTACCTCAGACCTGGTAAAGGAAACAAAGAGAACAACAAAAACTAAACCTTCTCTGTGGCTCTGCTTCTTATTAATGAGAGCTTATATCTCAGCCTTAGGGCATCAACAGAAAGGGCTGTGAGTGTGAAATTCTTGGGTGTGGTGGAAAATCTGAGGGATGATGAGGGTCATCCATTCTCAGGAACTTGGGGGATGATTAAGACCTCTTCCTTGGCAGGGCCTAAATGAGAAGTTAGAGAGGAAAGGAAACTGCTGGCTGGGGACCAGGTCCTCTTTTAACAGAAAAGTTGTCCCTCTGCTGATTACAAAAAGGCATTTACTTTATGTAGATGAATAAGAAAAAAAGAAATTCCTTCCTAGAAAATGAAGTCCCTTGAGTTCTTGTATGGTAAGCTCAGTAGGACTGAATTCTAACTTCAGTTCTCCGCCCCCGCCCCCCCCCCCATCCCCCTCCTCACTTGGGTATCTCTGGGCAATGGCAGACAGTCCGATTGAACACGGTGGCCAGTTGAACGCTGCTGCAGCTTCCTACCCATGCTCATAGCCCTCAATAGGTCAATTACTGGGACTGGGACTATCATAGGAAATCACTAATTTTTAGGAGATAACTACAGATTCCTGACGAGGCAGATGCAGGGCTGACTCTTAGTGTTTCTGAGGAACTGTCCCAGAGAGGCACTGCCTCTGCCGCTCTGCCTTTGATGTTGGCGAGTGAGTTTCCCTCTTCCACATTTAACACAGGTGTTAATTGTGGAGGGGCTGAGATGTTTTTATAACTATCCCACCTTCTCGTGGAATGATGGAGGAACTGGGATGAGTGAGAAACAGTTTACAGCTTTGTGAAAAGATGATAAAGAAACACACAGAACACTGAAGAGGCCTGGGGACCACTGTGACTCAAGGACTCAACCAAAGACTGTATCAGAATAGACCTCTCATTTTCCTAGGTAATGTCGGAAGGGAGATCTACCAAATCTTTTGCTCATTTACTTGAGAAACTAAATGAATTTCATTTCTAAAGTTACTGTGTTTCATTGAATATGATGTGCCACCTTTTGTAAGGCTCATACTTATTTTATATTCCATGTAGGGAGGAAAGAAAGATAGCTCAATTGCCTGACACTATCAATTGTAAGACAAATCCTGATTCCAGGCATGTTAAAATGCAGAAAGCAGTGTGCCTGAGAATAAGTGAAATACAGCATTTTAATAAAATCTTTTCTGAGGAGATGAAATCCCAATGCCTTGGCAGAAAATTAAATCTAGTAATTTACTTGAAATGTATAATTCTCTCATAAATTGATTCTAATAGTCTCTGGGGCTAAAATTTAGTCAGAGTGGGGACAGGTTTGTGAGGTGAACTGGGATTCTGAGTGTCGCATGGGTTGTTCACCGAGGTACTCACACAGGTCCTGCTCAGGGCCTGCTTTGGTGACCATCTTGGCATTTTTTTTGTGTTTGATGCTGACATCTGCCGAACAAACAAGTCTTAACGGAAAGCTCTGAATTTCTGAGTAAATTCAATTCTTGGTATGGTACGGTAACCTAGCCATGAAATATGTACTACACATTTTTATTTGAATTCGATGGACTTGGGAGTTAACTTCCTTTCCAAATTTTGTATGCCATGTCTAGAATGAGAGCTTATTCTCAGCGAGTTGTTAATATGTGAAGAATGAAGCCCTTTAAATAATCCAATAGTTCTTATTGTTGGTGCTAGATTGTTTATCAAGATGGTCACAACAGCCCATCTGCTTCCATATGCCCTGGTACAATACGACTTTGCCACTTCATTACAAAGCAGTGCCAGGGGCTGGGACTGTGGTTCAGTGGTAGAGTACCTGTCTCACACATGCAAAGCTCAGGTTCGATCCCCAGCACTGCAGAAAAGAAGAAGAAAAATAAGATACTGGAAAAATGTTAGGTAATGAAAATGCTAAAAGACATTGCTGAGAGTGCGGCACACACCTATAATCCCACCTACGCCAGAGGCTGAAGCAGGAGGATTACAAGTTCGAGGCCAGTCTGGGCAACTTAGTGAGACTGTCTCAAAATAAAATGGAAAGGGCTGGGGATATAGCTCAATGATAGAGCACTTGCCTCACATGTGCAAGGCGCTGGGGTGGATTTCCAGTACCAAGGAAGAAAACAAAACAAAAACTAAGTAGCATCCATGTTTTTCATCCCTTTGAATCTAGGTTGGTTTAGTTATTTGCCTTGGCCGGTACTTTGTGGACAAGAGAATTTTGTACAACTTTCAAAAGAATCATTGCAGCTTCACTTTTGGGGGATCAAATTTGCATGTAAGAAACAGGCTAACTGAAAGACAACACACCCCATGGAGAGAGCATCCAACTGACATTCAGGTCCCAGACATATGGGTGAGCCTATTTTTGACCTTTCAATCTAGACCCTGGCCAAATGCTGCAACTATGTAAATGAATCCAAGTGACAGGAGCCAAAAAACAAACAAACAAACAAAAAAATCTACTAGTCAAGCCAGAAAACAATGCTTCCTTTAACACACCACACTCTGGGTGGCTGTAACATAGCAATAGGTAAATAGAACACTAGAAAATCTTCAAAAGAAGAACAAACAACATGGCCCAGATCCTGATCTAACAGATTTGCATTTAATTCTACTGGGTCGACCTCAGGGAATAGTTATCTTTTTAAAAAGCTCACCTGGATTGAGAACTACTGACCAAAGTATTCATGCCCATGATTACTTTTATAAAATTCAATACCATCAGCAACATCATTATGTTCTTCCAATGTGTTACATATCCTTCACATACTTCTTATAAACGTTTAAACTGCATGTAAATGTTATAGTCCATATACAGGTACATGTACATAAATATAAATTATGATTATTCTCCTATTACATAGGACAAAACTGAAGTGATTTTCCCAAGATCACTGAATTAGTACAGAGTAGGTAACTTGACCGCACGTCCTAAACCCTTTTTAAAGTACATTTATTTTTTAGAGAAGTTTTTAGCATTGAGCAGAGGGACAGAGATTTCCCATGCACACTCTGCCTCCCCACAGGTGCTCTCCCTGTTGTCAACAGCCCGCAGCAGAGCAGTACATTTGTTTCGACTGATGAATCTGCATTGTCCCATCATCACCCAGAGCCCAGAGTTTACATTAGGGTCCACTCTGGGTGCTGACCTCTGTGGGTTTGGACTAAGGCATAATGGTAAGTATCCATCCATGGTAGTATCACTCAGAGTAATTTCACCACCATAAATACCCTCTGTGCTCTGCCCGCTCATCACTTCTGCCCCTCTGTCCCCTTTTACTGTCTCCATGATATTTTACTTTCCAGAATGTCATAAAAATGGAATCATACAGCATGTGTCCCTTTCAGATTGACTTCTTTCACTTAGTAATATATATTTAAGTCTCCTCCATGTCTTTATGGCTGAATAACCTATTTCTCTTTAATAATGAATAATATTCAACTATCTGATGTACCACAGTTTCTTTATCCATTCATCTATGGAAGGATGTCTTAGTTGTTTTCAAGTTTTGGTAATTATGAATGAAGATGCTATAAACATCCATGTGCAGGTTTTTGTGTGGACATTAAGTCTTCAACTCTTGTGGGTGAATACTAAAGAGGGTGATTGCTGGAACATATGGTAAGAGCTTGTTTATGTTTTTTAAGAAACTGCCAAGCTGTCTTCCAGGTGGCTATACCATTTTTATTTCCACCAGTAACAAATAAGAGTTCTTATTGTTGCATGTCCTCACCAGCATTTGGTGTGGTAAGTGCCCCAGATTTTGGCCATTATAACAGGTGTATGGGGCATCTCATTGTGTTGATTTGCATTTCCCTGATGACAAATGATGTGGAGCATTTTGTCATATCCTTATTTTCCATCTGTTAATATTTGATGAGGTGTCTGTTAAGATTGTTGATCTTCTCTTCCTCCTCTTCCCCCTCCTTCTCCTTCATACTCTTCTTTTGTAGTAATTGGGATCAAATCTAGGGCTTTGTGCATGCTGGGTGTGTGCCACTGTGCCCTGGATTCCTTTGTTTCTAATTTAGCATTTTATATCATTCTATTTTATTTTTGGCATATGAGTTATACCTCATTTTTCCATTTTATAGCAGTTTCCCTAGAGTTTGTAATATACATTTACAATGAGTCCAACTCCATTCAAGAAACACTCTTATTACTTAAAAGGTAGTGTTAAGTACCTCATAATAATAAAATCATCCTGATCCTTCTCTGTTGCTCCTTGTACAATTTCTGTCATTCATTTCACTTATATAAAATATATATAACACACACAATTATATTATTACTTTGAATAAACCATTATCTATTAGCTGAATCAAGAATACAAAGAAAACGAAAGCTATTTCTCCTCCATTTATTCCTTCTCTGAAGATCTTCCTTTCTTTATGTAGATCTGGGTTTCTCACCTTTATCATTTTCCTTCTCTCTAAAGAATTTCTTTAGAATTTCTCATAGGGTAGGTTTATTGGCACCAAATTTCCTCAATTTATGTTTGTCTGAGAATGTTTTCATTTCCTTTCCCCTTTTGGAGAACAATATCATAGGGAACAGGGGTCTATATTGTTGGTTTTGTTTTTCTCTCAACATTTTAAATATTTCTCACCACACTCTTCTTGCTTGCATGGTTTCTGATAAGTTGGATGTGGTCTTATCTTTGTTTCTCTGTAAGTAGGGTGTATTTGCCTCCTCTGGCTCCTTTTAGGATTTTTTTTTCAGTTTTGATTTTTTTATACTTCAAAAATAATATACATAGTTACTTTTATTTTTATTTTGCATTTATCCTGCTTAGTGTTCCCTGAGCTTCCTGGATCTGTGATTTGGTGTCTGACACTCATTTGGGAGAAATATTCATTATTGTTTTAAATATTTTTTTCTGTTCCTTTACCTCTTCTGGAATTTTCATTATGCCATATGTTATGCCTGCATTTCTTCATTTCTTGAATATTCTGTTCTGGTTTTTTTTCCAGTCTTTTTTTCTCTGTGCTTTTATTTTTAACAGTTTCTATTACTGTATCTTCAAGCTCAGGGATTCTTTTTCAGTCATGTCCAGTTCATTAATAAACCCCTCAAAGGCATTCTTCATGTTTGTTATAGTGTTTTTGATCTTTAACGTATATATATATTTTTTTAATATATTTATTTATTTTTTTTTAATTGTATACAAATGGGATACATGTTGTTTCTCTATTTGTACATAGAGTCAAGGCATACCATTTGTGTAATCATACGTTTACATACGGCAATGATGTTTATTTTTTTTCCCTTCCCCCCCACCCCTCCCACCCCTCTTTTCCCTCTATACCGTCCTTCTTTCCTTCATTCTTACCGCTCTCCTTATCCCTAACCCTAAACCTAACCCTAAACCTAATGCTAACCCCTCCCACCCCCCATTATATGTCCTCATCCGCTTATCAGCGAGATCATTTGTCCTTTAGTTTTTTGAGATTGGCTTATCTCACTTAGCATGATATTCTCCAATTTCGACCATTTGCCTACAAATGCCATAATTTTATCATTCTTCATTGGGGAGTAATATTCCATTGTATAAATATGCCACAGTTTCTTTATCCATTCATCAACTGAAGGGCATCTAGGTTGGTTCCACAATCTGGCTATGGTAAATTGAGCAGCAATGAACATTGATGTGGCTGTATCTCTGTAGTATGCTGATTTTAAGTCCTTTGGGTATAGGCCAAGGAGTGGGATAGCTGGGTCAAATGGTGTTTCCATTCCAAGCTTTCTGAGGAATCTCCACACTGCTTTCCAGAGTGGCTGCACTAATTTGCAACCCCACCAGCAATGTATGAGTGTTCCTTTTTCACCACATCCTCGCCAACACCTATTGTTGCTTGTATTCTTGATAATCGCCATTCTAATTGGGGTGAGATGAAATCTTAGGGTAGTTTTGATTTGCATTTCCCTTATTACTAGGGATGTTGAACATTTCTTCATATATCTGTTGATTACTTGTACATCTTCTTCTGTGAAGTGTCTGTTCATTTCCTTAGCCCATTTGTTGATTGGATTATTTGTATTCTTCGTGTAGAGTTTTTTGAGTTCTTTATAGATTCTGGAAATTAGCGCTCTATCTGAGGTATGGTTGGCAAAGATATTCTCCCACTCCGTAGGCTCTCTCTTCACATTTCTGATAGTTTCCTTTGCTGAGAGAAAGCTTTTTAGTTTGAATCTATCCCAGTTGTTGATTCTTGCTTTTATTTCTTGTGCTATGGGAGTCCTGTTAAGGAAGTCTGATCCTAAGCCAACAAGTTGAAGATTTGGACCTACTTTTTCTTCTATAATCTGCAGGGTCTCTGGTCTGATTCCGAGGTCCTTGATCCATTTTGAGTTGAGTTTTGTGTAGGGTGAGAGATAGGGGTTTAATTTCATTCTATTGCATATGGTTTTCCAGTTTTCCCAGCACCATTTGTTGAAGAGGCTATCTTTCCTCCATTGCATGCTTTTGGCCCCTTTGTCTAGTATGAGAAAATTGTATTTATTTGGGTTTGTGTCCATGTCCTCTATTCTGTACCATTGATCTACCTGTCTATTTTGGTACCAATACCATGCCGTTTTTGTTACTATTGCTTTGTAGTAGAGTTGAAGATCTGGTATTGCAATACCTCCTGCTTTGCTCTTGCTACTGAGGATTGCTTTAGCTATTCTAGGTTTTTTATTCTTCCAGATGAATTTCATAATTGCTTGCTCTATTTCTGCAAGGTACATCATTGGGATTTTAATTGGAATTGCATTGAATCTGTATAGCACTTTAGGTAGTATAGCCATTTTGACAATATTAATTCTGCCTATCCAGGAACATGGGAGATTTTTCCATTTTCTAAGGTTTTCTTGAATTTCTTTCTTTAGTGTTCTGTAGTTCTCATTGTAGAGGTCTTTCACCTCTTTTGTGAGATTGATTTCCAAGTATGTTATTTTTTCGATGCTATTGTGAATGGGGTAGTTTTCCTAATTTCTCTTTCTGAAGATTCATCACTTATGTATAAAAATGCATTGGATTTATGAGCATTGATCTTGTAGCCTGCTACTTTACTGAATTCACTTATGAATTCTAAAAGTTTTCTGGAGGCATTTCCGGGTTCCTCTAAATATATAATCATGTCATCGGTGAACAGGGATAGTTTGAGTTCTTCTTTTCCTATTCATATCCCTTTAATTTCTTTGGTTTATCTAATTGCTCTGGCTAGAGTTTCAATGACTATGTTGAACAGAATTGGCGAAAGAGGGCATCCCTACCTTGTTCCAGTTTTTAGGGGGAACGCTTTCAGTTTTTCACCATTTAGAATGATAATGGCCATGGGCTTAGCATAGATGGTCTTTACAATGTTAAGGAATATTCCCACTATCTGTATTTTTTCTAGTGTTTTGAGCATGAAGGGATGCTGTATTTTATCAAATGCTTTTTCTGCATCTATTGAAATAATCATGTGATTCTTAACTTTAAGTCTGTTGATATGGTGAATGACATTTATTGATTTCCGGATGTTGAACCAACCTTGCATCCCTGGGATAAAACCCACTTGATCGTGGTGCACTATCTTTTTAATATATATTTGTATGCGATTTGCTAAAATTTTGTTGAGAATTTTTGCGTCGATGTTCATTAAGGATATTGGTCTGAAATTTTCTTTCCTCGATGTGTCTCTGTCTGGTTTAGTTATCAGGGTGATATTGGCTTCATAGAACGAGTTTGGGAGGGTTCCCTCCTCTTCTATTTCATGGAATAGTTTGAGGAGTATTGGAATGAGCTCTTCTTTAAAGGTTTTGTAGAACTCCTCTTCTATTTCATGGAATAGTTTGAGGAGTATTGGAATGAGCTCTTCTTTAAAGGTTTTGTAGTCCATCTGGTCCTGGACTTTTCTTTGTTGGTAGGCTTTTGATGACCTCTTCTATTTCATTGCTTGAAATTGGTTTATTTAAGTTGTGTATGTCCTCCTCGTTCAGTTTAGGTAATTCATATGTCTCTAGAAATTTGTTGATGTCTTCGAGGTTTTCTGTTTTGTTGGAGTATAGATTTTTGAAATAGCTTCTAATTATGTTTTGTATTTCACTCGTGTCTGTTGTGATGTTTCCTTGTTCATTCCGAGTTTTAGTAATTTGAGTTTTCTCCCTCTTTCTCTTTGTTAGTGTGGCTAAGGGTTTATCAATTTTGTTTATTTTTTCAAAGAACCAACTATTTATTTTGTTAATTTTTCCAATTGTTTCTTTTGTTTCAATTTCGTTGATTTCGGCTCTGATTTTAACTATTTCCTGTCTTCTACTACTTTTGGTATTGGTCTGCTCTTCTTTTTCTAGCGCTTTGAGCTGTAGTGTTAAGTCGTTTATTTGTTGATTTCTACTTCTTTTTTTGAATGCGCCCCATGAAATAAATCTTCCTCTAAGTACTGCTTTCATAGTGTCCCAGAGATTTTGATATGATGTGTCTTTGTTCTCGTTTACTTCTAAGAATTTTTTTATTTCCCTCCTGATGTCTTCTGTTATCCCTTCATCATATAATAGTGTATTATTTAATCTCCAGGTATTGGAGAAGTTTCTGTTTTTTATTCTGTCGTTTATTTCTAATTTCAATCCATTATGATCTGATAGAGTACAAGGTAGTATCTCTATCTTCTTGTATTTGCTAACAGTAGCTTTGTGGCATAAAATATGGTCTATTTTAGAGAAGGATCCATGTGCTGCTGAGAAGAAAGTGTATTTGTTCTTTGTTGGATGGTATATTCTATATATGTCCGTTAAGTCTAAATTGTTGATTGTGTTGTTGAGATCTATAGTTTCTTTATTCAGTTTTTGTTTGGACGATCTATCCAGTGGTGAGAGAGGTGTGTTAAAATCGCCTAATATGATTGTATTGTGGTCTATTTGATTTCTGGAATTGAGAAGGATTTGTTTGATGTACGTGGATGAGCCAATGTTCGGGGCATAGATATTTATGATTGTTAAGTCTTGCTGATTTATGCTTCCCTTAAGCAGCATGTAATGTCCTTCTTTATCCCTTCTGACTAGTTTTGGTTTGAAGTCCACATATTCTGAAATGAGGATGGATACTCCAGCTTTTTTGCTGTGTCTGTGTGCATGGTATGTTTTTCCCCATCCTTTCACCTTTAGTCTATGGGTGTCTCTTTCTGTGAGATGAGTCTCTTGCAGGCAGCATATTGTTGGATTTTTCTTTTTAATCCAATCTGCCAGTCTGTGTCTTTTGATTGATGAATTCAGGCCATTGACATTCAGGGTTATTATTGTGATATGATTTGTATTCCCAGTCAATTGACTCATATTTGTTTTTGACATGATTTGGTTTCTCCTTTATTTGGCTATTCCCTTAGACTAGTGCCTCCTGTTGCTGATTTGCATCGTTGTTTTTCATCTCTTCCTCATGGAATATTTTGCTGAGAATGTTCTGTAATGCTGGCTTTCTTTTTGTAAATTCCTTTAGCTTTTGTTTATCATAGAAGGATCTTATTTCATCGTCAAATTTGAAGGTAAGTTTTGCTGGGTATGAGATTCTTGGTTGGCATCCATTTTCTTTCAGGGCTTGGTATATGTTGTTCCAGGCCCTTCTAGCTTTTAGGGTCTGGATTGAAAAATCTGCTGATATTCTTATTGGTTTCCCTCTGAATGTAATTTGATTCTTTTCTCTCGCGGCCTTTAAAATTCTATCTTTATTTTGTATGTTAGGTATTTTCATAATAATGTGCCTTGTTGTGGGTCTGTTGTAATTTTGTATGTTTGGAGTTCTATAAGCCCCTTGTACTTGGTTTTCCATTTCATTCTTCAGATTTGGGAAATTTTCTGTTATTATTTCATTGAATAGATTGTTCATTCCTTTGGTTTGTTTCTCTAAGCCTTCCTCAATCCCAATAATTCTTAAATTTGGCCTTTTCATGATATCCCATAATTCTTGTAGGTTCTGTTCATGATTTCTTACCATCTTTTCTGTTTGGCCAACTTTGCTTTCAAGGTTAAATAATTTGTCTTCAATGTCTGAGGTTCTGTCTTCCAGGTGTTCTATCCTATTGGTTATGCTTTCTATGGAGTTTTTAACTTGGTTTATTGTTTCCTTCATTTCAAGGATTTCAGTTTGGTTTTTTTTCAGTATCTCTAACTCTTTATTGAAATGATCTCTTGCTTCCCGTATTTGCTCTTTTAACTGTTGATTGGTGCGATCATTTAATGCCTGCATTTGCTCTTTCATCTCCTCCTTCAATGCCTGCATTTGCTCTTTCATCTCCTCATTAGCTTCCCTGATCGTTTTAATTACGTACATTCTGAACTCCCTTTCTGACATTTCTTCTGCTGTGCTGTCATTGGGTTTTATTGATGTAGTATCTAGGTTTGCTTGGGACATTTTCTTCCCTTGTTTTCTCATATTGGTCAGCTGTCAGTGGGACCCTGAGATATTGCAGTTTTCCGCTATTGGCTGATAGTGTCCCGGTAGATTTCCAGTGTATCACCTCCCAGCCTTCAGTAGCCTGATGTCTTGGAGGAATCTGATAAAGCAGCACATCCGAAGAAAAGTGCCCCTAGCCCCCTACTGGTTCCACGGTTTGGAACTGGTTCTGTGTGGAAATGCTCTCACTGTGGGCCTGCACCGTGCAGCTGGCCGTGTGGGAGGACCCCACTGCCGGAGTGTGGAAGGCTACCTTGGGAAGACTCTAGCTGCCCTGCCTGGCTGCGATAAGCCACCTCTATCTGGGCCTGCCACCCGGGCCGAGCTTTACCCAGTGGGCAGACTCACCTGTGGCTCTATTTCAGTCCGAGTCTCTCAATGCCTCCCCTTCTTAACTCCTGGGTTCTGGAGCGACTGGGGGTGCAGTCACCCTCTAGGCTGCCATCTTGGATCGCCCTGTGAAGAGAGCCTGCGACCGGAGTGGGCAGAGCTGCCTGAAGAGTTCTCTGGCTGCCCAGCCCTGATCCCAGAGGCTGCTTGCAGATCGAAGCTCTCCGTTGGTTCGGGGACTTGTGGCTGGTTCTATGTAGAAAACCTCTCACTGGGCGGTCTGGTCTGAGAAGCTAGCCTTGAAAGGCACCTCCCACCGCAGGGGTCCAGGCTACTTGGGGGGATCTCTGGCTGCCCTATCCTGGTCCCTGAAGCTGCTTGTGTGCCGGAGTACGTTGCGCTGCAGTGGCTCCGGGACTCGGAGCTTGTTCTGGTCAGAAAGGCTCTCACTAGCGGGCCAGTTCCGTTCCGAGAACCTGGAGAAGCTCTTTAACGTATATTTTTAAAATTCTTTTTCAGGATCTCCATCTTCTATCTACATTACTCATCTCTTCTTGCATGCTGTCTACTTTATCTGTTAGGGTTCTTAGCATAAAATCACAGTTGTTTTAAATTCCCAGTCTGATAATCATTCCCATCATATCTGACTTTGGTTCTGATGTTTGCTTTGTCTCTTCAATCTGTGCTTTTTTTTTTTTTTTTTTGACTTTGAGTATGTCTTATAATTTCTTCTTGATAACCAGACATGTGGTTGGTGCTATAATTTAGTAATGTAGTGGTGAGCTATGAGGGGGAGGGAGTGTCCTACAGTCCTAGGATTAGGTCTCAGTCTTTTCGTGAGCCTGTACCTCGGCGGGGGGTGGGGGGTGGGGACTGTGAATTTCACATATGCCTCTCAGTCCCTTCCTCCCACTTTGATGGTTCAGGAAGGCTAGAGGAAGCAGGGGTGCTTTCCTTTTCCCACTTCAGCTAGTTTTTTTGATAAAACCCCAGCAGGTTAGGCTTTGGGTAATTAGTTTTCTTGAGGGCAAAATTTTTTCCTTCTTCCGCCAGAAGTGGGAGGGGTTTTTCTCTGTTATGTACTGTGAGAACCTGATTGAGTTCCTGGAGGCAAAACTCAGCAAAGTGTGGTGGCCCTGGTGTTTTCATCTCCAGCCTGGTCCAGGCTGAACCTCAGCAATCAGCACTGGTTCCTGGAGAGGTTTCTGCTTGGGAGTTTCCATTCTGGCAAATCACGAATCTGTGCATTAGCCTGTCAGTCTCTCCAGCATGGGAGGCAATGGTTTGCCCTGTGATCCCACTTCTCTGATGGATCTAAGAAGAATCATGGGTTTTTCTGTCTGGCTTTTTACTTGTTTGGATATAGTGGAAACTTCTAACTTCTTACAGTCCAGACTGGAACCTGAAGCACTTTTATACTATGTATCACAGGTTGTTGCCTTCTAATATTCACCTCTTTTGTGAGTGACTAAGAGTATACATACCACCTACATACTCAGAGATGCAGGTGACAGGTAAAAGAGAAAGAAGAGTGATTCCGATCCCAAACCCACAGGGAATTACAATTAAGAGAAAATCAAAGATCTTTCTGTGTCTGGGCATATAACACTGAAATTTTAGAGTATTAACAATAACAACAGCAAAACTCTTGGGCTAGAAAGTGCAGTAGATAGTACTAAGATGTCCAAAATGGAGGGATCTCTTAACTAAAATTCATTTACTTAATTTAAGAAAGACTTCAATTCCTAGTGTCCTAGAAAAAAACCCCAATTATTCCTCATGTCATTTTCTTTGTGGCTGTAGTACAGAGGAGGTTAAAACTATCAGAGATTAATTCTACTTAGTTCACATAATAAATTTCTAGTCAGACTATAACAGAACCCCTTTAAATTTAAAAGCCCCAATCTCCCAAAAAATCATTTTTCCGCAACTGAGTTTGCTCATGCTGAGAGTGGAAACTGATGAACTGGCCCCAAAGTCTGAGCAGGTGCCAGGAAGGATTGAAAAGCTGGAATTGTAACATATCTCTGGCTAGGGCAGCCTGGCTAAATCTTCATATTTCCTAGCTTTTATTCCTGTAAACTAATTTTCCCATAAGATAAGCAGAGGTAAGCTTTCTACCTTCCCACTTTTGGCCAAACTATGATTAAGTTCATTTTTTTCCTTTTATGTCATTTGCAAATTTCTTTTGTGGGCAAGGGGGAATCCAGTCCCTGGGAACCCCAGCAAGGCCTCTTGCCTGGGGTGTGGTAAATAAAACTGTTCAAAGGTAAAAGGGATACCTATGAAAGAGTTGATATGGAAAAAACTCATCTCTGGAGGAAAGAAATTTCAGCTGCAATAACTATGTGTGTTAAGTTCACTGTCCTTCTCTGGGAAGGGGATGGAGAGTTGTGTTCATCAGATCCTAGCTGCAGGAAGGCCCTCAGATCCTAAATGAGCGTGGCTGTGAGATACATTGAGGACTCTGCCCTGAGTCCTATGAGGTGGGCTGATTTAGAAATGGCCAAAAGCAGGTGCTGGCATACAGATTATCAAGGATGTCTCTACCTGTTAGAAAACTTCTACAGCAATACTTCTCGAATGCCAGTGAGCAAATGGATTACCTAACCCAAGGATCTTGATAAAATTGTGACTCATTAAGTCTGGGATGGAAACAGATTCTGCATTTCTGATGATACTAAAGCTGCTGGTTGTGGACTGCATTTTGAATGTTAAGATTCTGCAGAATTTCCTCTAGGATAGTTGCTTTCCAATATTGATCACCAGACAAGCAGCAGCATCATCTGCAAACTTGTTAGAAAGGCAAACTCTTGGACCCTGATAGAACCTACTCAATCAGAAACTCAGTGAGTTGGGGCCCAGCCATTTGTATTTTAATTTTAACAAGCCCTCCAGGTGATTCTGATGTATGATTAAGTCTGAGCACTACTGATCTAGACAAGTATTTTTCAGCCTCCTCTGGGGAGCTTAAAAACAAGTCAGCCGTGTTTTCCATGTCATTCCAATGAAATGAGAACTGTAGGCTGTGGGGCCCTTCCATCATGGATATTTAAAAAAAAAATCTCCCCAGGTGATTACAATGTGCAGCCAAACCTGAGAACCATTGCCTGAGAGACAGGCCCACTTACTTCTTGCGTTTTTGCCAGGGAAAGTCTGGGAGAGGTCGGGGAGTGTGGGTCTGCTGGACCAGCAGCTCTCCTCCTCCTCGCTGTTGCTTTGAAGCTGTAACTGAGATCCCAGAAGAATATGGTCAGAACCAACCAGAACAGGGGCAAGGAAAGGTGCTGGGTGGAACCTAGCTGTGGGGGAATGAGGTTGAGTGTATTTGGGAGATTTGGACAGGAATCTTGGATAGGAGATAGGAGAGGGGTACAGCTCTACATTCAATGAGAGGTGACATACATGCAAATGATATTGCAAATTAACACAGCTTCTCTCTGTGGCGAGGATTTGAGAGCTTTTTCCATGGAATACCAACAGTAGATGGTATTACCACCTGTAGACCCAGGTAAGAGGAGTTCTAAGATTTAGAGGTTCCACAGGGTGAAGAGTTGGTGGACTTAGATGATATACCCACCTGCTGGTCATGTGGCCCTGAGCTAGCCCCAGGGACCTGCATAGGTTTTTCCTGGTGTCTGTTCTCTCAGAGCTGACCTCTCTGCTAATGTGTGCAACCCTAGATCTGAGTGGTTAAGGGATTGTGGCATTTGGATATGCAGGCTGGTATGACACCAAGGTATGCAAAGTTTCTTAGAGAGTAGGACAATTCTAGATATAGGTAGGGAAGGAGACAGACCAGAGGCTAGTATGGGCTCTGCCCATACTATCATCTCCTAGCACAGAAGTCCTAAGTATGACTTCTAGATTTAGAAACTGACTTCTTAGTCTTAATGGTTACACATTTGTTATGGATGGAGAGAACATATTTTACTTAATAGTTTTTAGCTTTGAGTATACCTAACTTCCTTTCATATTTTTCTGAGGACCCCAGCAAATGATAAGGGCAGGTGTGTTTCATGAGAACCTTCAACAGGAGTCAGTTCCAATAAGAATTTCAAAAGTCGATTTGGAACTTGAATGTTCATATGAAACGAGGCCTATTTCTCCTTCTCCCTCCATATTAATTAATTCTCTAAAATTTCTGAATTTAATTCAAGAAGTGATACATCTGGGGAGGATAGGACCCCTGGATCTCCTATTCTTCTTACTGGGATGGACTCCCTTACCTTCTGTGTAAAAATCTGAAGCTTTTCTCTGTCAGTCTCTCTTTCACTTGCAACTCACTCACCTTCTCTGAGTCCACAGTATGCTGAGGCTGCTGGGTTATAGAGTGGTGCAGTTCCGGTCTGTTTTGACTTTGCTTCCATTTCTGCTGAATTACTGATAAGTCCAATGACTTAAACTTTTTGTCCAAGGAACTCTTTTGAAATAGGTTCTTTCTTGCTTTGCTCTTTCTTTCCCAGAAAATCTCCTTCGTGGCTGAATGGGCTTCCTTATTGGTGGCCTGTAGACCCCACAGCTCTCTTCTTACCTGTGCAGAGTTTGTGCTCCATTGTGGATAAGCTCTGGTTAGAGAATGTATGCAACAGGGTGCCTCAGGGTTAGAATCCAGATCTTGCGGTGGTGCCCGAACTGTGGACATTCCTTGCTGTGTTTCCTCTTTTGCGTAGAAGACACATGGAGAGGTAGCAGGAAGCTGTGAATCCCTTGTAGGGTGGGCAGTCTCTTTCTGTGGACCTTCCCCAAACCCAGGGCCTTTCTGAAGAACTAGCTTCTCTTCTCTCACTCTGTCCATTACTTCCCACACCACTTGGTCCAAACTGTTTCTCTTAGGGGTGTTGTGGGGTGATGAGAACCGATCGCGGGAACCTGTGTACAGGCACATTTTGGAGATAGCTTTCCGGAGGCGTTCTTTGGGTGAGTGGGGTTCAGACTCTGGAGTCAGAATCCTGATGGATGGCACATCAGTTGGGTTGCAATTCCAGAACATATGGGATGGTGTGAATTTTTGGACAGGTGTCTTAGACACATAGGAGTAGAGACAGAAGAAGGCATCAGCAGTAACAGCCAGAGTTTGCACCTGCTTAAACCTGCCTGGGTAAAAGGTTAAAGGTGGTGATTCAGGAGTTCATCAGCAAATTCTCTCTTAAATGTCTCCCTTCTAAAGCCTTCTGAAAGCTCAAACTTCAAAGGACGCTACCAATTTACCCACTAGTGTTTTTTCCTTTTAGATTTTGGATACCCAGGGTCCCCTTTTTCGACTTTCTTGACGCTCCTACCCAGAGGATATCCCAAATAGGAAACAGAAAATGGGTTAAGCCTTAAAGACATTGTACTGATTTGATCTGGCTGAAAGAGAGAAGGTCTAAAGGAAGCAATAGTGGTCTGAGATCTCTTGAAGGCTATTTCTTCAAGAGAATGAAGCAGACATCAAAGTTATCTATCTTCCCTAAACGACATTAGAGGAAATGGAAATGACATAGAGAACGAAGGATTTGGAGCTATGGGGCCCCTTTGTGAACAGCTGAGGCTGGGGGAGAAGTGGAGCTCACATGCATGGTAACACTCACTGGCTAACATGAGGCAGGGGTCTTCCATTTCAATCCTCCGCACCTGAGCCTTCAGGAAGAGCTGGAAATCAATGCCCTTGGCCTGAGAGGGGTTGGTGAAAAATCTTGCAGGGATCCGAGAAGTGTCTCTGTGGTCCTCTTGGCCGAAGCCCAGACTGAAGAGGACATCTTCTGCATCTTCTTGCACCTGATCCAGAATCTCTGAGATGCTGAAATGAGGGAGTTTGGATAAACAGGAGACAACTTTGAGACATATGATAATCCAGAATATCTAATACAAGTATCAGGAGGTTAAAATTTCTGGCCATTTCTCCACCTTCCACTGTGACTTTGAGAAAAGCTTTCACTTCTTGAAACCTAAATTTTCTGTCTGAAACATGGGAATTATGAGCCAGATTTAAAAGCTGAATAAAATCTTAGCACAGTGCTGTGAACAACTTGCTACCGGTGAAAAAAATTTATATAAATATGAAAACATTTTGAAAAATGAAAAGCAGTATAGATGCAAAGAAATTATGTAGTCGCATTATTAACTATGTATGCATTATTAATTAGATACACTGTGACGTATCTGGCTTTTGCTAGGTCTTTGCAACTTGCCACTCAACTTGCCCTAGTAGTTGTATGGGGAACAACAAAACAATGAGTGCTAAGGAACACAGACCTGCTTTTTGTCTCCCTCTGAAGTTAAAAATGAATCAGTAGGTACATTCAAATCCTGATTGTGAAAAATACACCTCTTTCTAGCACTATTTTCAGGAGAGAGGCCCTGGGTTGCCGAAGATCAAGTGCTCACTCTCTCTTTCTCTCTGGAACCAAATCGTACCTACATTCAAATCTGAGTATCACTGGTGACACCATTGCTCAATAAATGCATTTCAAACAATGGGGCCAGGGGAAATTATGGATTATTTGAGACTGAATAAACATCACTCTCCTCAGAAAGAATGCTGGGTGTTTTGATCCAAATAGGGACCATCTTGCTTAATTAATAGCTGAAGAGTTGGAATTCTGAATCTACTCTTGTGATTGCCAGCTAAGTGCTCATTTTATCTCCATGGTTCTGAGGGTTCCCATCTGTGAATTGCAGGCATATGAGTGGATAGCGGTTCACAACCATGGCTGCATGTGGGCCTTTAAAAAAACATAACACAGATACCTGAATCCTCTCTCCAGACATTCTCATTTAGTTGAACTGGGTGTAGCTAAGGCTACAGCTCAGGGAGGATAATTCACTAAACACAGTCATAGGACAAAGTTTAAGTCTCAGAATCAGGTCTTGAATTCAAACTTTGACTCCAAATTCCTGACACTTTTCATCATACAACACTCATCCTCATCACTTTCCATCTTGTGTAAGATCTGTGCATGTTTTATCCACCCTATGGAATGGTTGAGCCCCTTAGGGTTAGTCTTTGTCTGTTTAAGCTTTTTAAATTCTAAAGTTATGGAATGACCAGCATTAACTGATATTTTATTGCTTCATTCAGTCAACAAGTTATTTGATGAATCAATAGATGGTTTATTGAGTACTTACTGTGAGTCTAGGCACTGGGATGGTAACATGACTACTCCTCCTGGAATATAATATTCAGTGGGAGAAGACACCTGTATTTTATACAGAACATCCAGTTCTGAGCAGATCCTCTGCATCCCACTATTCTTAAATCAAAAATGTTCATATTTCTCAAGAGGGCATAAAAACTCCAATAAGACATCTCAGAATAAAGGGAAATAGTTCTTAGGTCCATTCTCCTTTGCCTGTCATCTTCCTTGCCCTCCCAGTCCTTCTGAACTTAGTATTTTACCTTGAACTTGTCTTGTTGGTCCCACCAGTCATGCTGCTAGAAGCCAAACTACAGCCAAGATCAAGTAGTTGTCCAGGCCTGGGCGTCTGGAGGAAACTCCTGCAGAGATCAAAGCTAGTGTCATACAAACCTTGTGACCAGTCTGCACCCTGGCATCAAGCACCCACTGACTGGGCATATCCACCTTCTGCTGGATGCCTTTGAATTACTTGCGGAGGAAACCCAGTCTATGCCCTCGTTGCTGCTTAGAAAATTTCACTCTCTATTTTGAATCTGTTTTTAATCTCTTCGATTCTGGTCCTACTCTAGTTTTCTGTCTCCTAAGGTGACATCATTCATCCTGGCTGACCCTGGAGGCTTACCTGGAGAAGAGTTTTCCATTGGCGGCCAGCAGTGTGGCTGAACAGGAACAGAAAGACAAAGAACATGTTAGAAGGGAAAATAAAAATCACTGGAGTTGCCTCTCTGAATTTAAAACAGTCCTTCTATTTCCCTATGCCACTGCTACAGGCTAGCTGGACCCCAAGAATTCTGCTCTAGATTATTTAGCATAGTTTGGAAAGGGGAAGGCAGAAAACACCAGACCTCTGAACTTTTGAACCATGACTGATGTCTAGGCAGGGAACCCCCACCCCCATCCCGAGGAGGACAGTCATTCCACTCTCGAGGCTCCTGTTGCTGCCCCACCACAAGAGTCTCCACAGGTCTCAGGAGAACAGGTGGTTGGACCTCTTACTTAAGCCCTTTCTTCCTACAGTGGTCTCTCTTAAACCCAGTACTCAATCTTCTCTGGGCTTCCTATAGAGAAAACAGTCTTAAAGATGTCTGGGCAGCAAATATTACATTGATTTTTATATTATCTTCCCAGGAGCAAAGGCAAGCTCCAGTGATGGACTGGTAGGAGTCACGATAGGCTGGTGAGGAAGTGTTTCTGCTTTCTGTTTTTGCGTGAGAGCCTGAGACCATTCTTTTTCTACAGATAAGACCCCAGGGGGAGCCTGCTTCTTTCTGAAGTTGCCCCCTTCCATGCTATCCTCAATTCATCCAATATGTAGCTTCTTCCCTGATCTCAGCTTCAGAGAGCTGTGCCACTTACCCTCGGCTCCAAGGGTCAAGTCATCTTCAAAGCTGGCCCCATGGCTGGAGCACTCTGTTAAATAATCAGGTGAGGGTCACAGAAAATTAGTCTGGAACACACACACACACACACACACACACACACACACACACACATTTGCATGCCTGAATTCTGCACATATCCTCAGATTTGCACAACCATATACTTACACTAGGCATCCACTTGTTTCCACAGCTACCTCCAGCTTTACAAATACTACCTGGGGAATTTCACTCATGTTTTGATTCAGAATTACACATACACTCACATATACTAACCAGTGTTCTATGTCACACAGACCCTTGCCAAACAGAAAACACATGAGGGCGTACACCCACACACAGACACACACATATAAATGCACATGTTTTATGAAGTGCTTTTCCTGTAGCAGTGGTCGTTGGCTGAGCACCACTAACAGAAGATAATCTTTCAGTTTTAGTGAGTTTGTAAGCTCCAAGCTGGCACTTTCTTTTGGGCCTTCCCCGGCAACCTTGTAACAACTGAAAGGTGGTTTGCAGACACTTTAGAGATAGGCAAGCATTGTTATGTGTGTACACCCCACCTCCCCAATAGCCGTATCACTATTCAGGTAGAACAACAGCAGAGTCTATACTTACCATTGTAGATGGACTGTCCTGCTTCCTCACAAAACCCCTCTTCAGAGTCTCTGAAACCCAAAAAAAATCATCCTACAGGTTGAAATCACAATAGTTTCTAATGGTTTTCCTCAATTATCTCCCAGATATTCATGTTATTTTTCAATGGGAGTCAGCAGTACTTAATTTACTTTTCTATTGGAGAAAACTAAGACAGAGTAGTTATCTGACGGACAAATTCATAGACGTTTCTGAGAGGAGCTGGGATTGGAATGCACTGTATTTTTGATAGTACTGCCATTGTTCTGGCAACACTGTCTAAAGTCAGGTTTGCAATGATTCTTCAATCTTTAGGTAAAATACAAAATAGGGAATGAAGAAGAAAAATTGGAGAAATGCATTTATAGAAGAGGGGTTTTGGTGCCATATTTGCAAATCACAAATACAAGCATCAATTTTCTTTTCTTAAAGTCTTTAGGAAGTCACCTTATCCACCCACACCTCCTTTCCCTTGGAACCATGATCTTGCTGAGTATCATGTCTTTCAGGAAACAGCAGAATTGCATCTTGGTTAGAGATATTTTTAGATTTCTAGATACGGGATATTATCAAACATTTACCATCTCTACCAGAAGAACAAACGGAAATCAGCATAAGTGGTGGTAAGAAACAACTCAGTTTCATAAACAAGGAAGGAATTATTTCTTTTCAAAACAGGTGATTGAAGTATTCTGTGAAAAAGCTTTGAACTGGGAATAGCACATCTGGGTTCCAGATCTGGCTCCTTGTTGCTAGTGTGTTCTCAAGTACTGTGTAAGGGCCCCGGATCACTAGATTTTATCATGAGCTAAGTCCACTTCAAGGACTTATAAGTTGTGAGATTTGTAGTTTGTCTTCCTAGCAGTTTTTAAAACAGCAGTTGTGCACAATGCTTTAAATGTAATCTCAAGGGGGGGCTTGAGTGGAGAAAGGTTGGTATGATGATTGGCAGGGAAATGGACTGGAGCTGGCCCTAACCAAGCCTCCCCCTTTATCCATGTCCAGAAATTCAGATAACTCTCAGGCACCTGGAGTATCCTGATAGGACATTTAACAATGGGAATGGGATTAATTAAATCTGTAGATCAAGTGGTGTTTACATTTTACAAAATAAATCATTACATATATAGACAATTTTGCTTGTACCCTCCTTTCAATAGTGAAAAAAAATCAACCATGCTTTCCAAAATCTGAGTATTTATGTGATGAAAAAACTGCACATGTAAAGTGGTACTTAAGCTAATTAAGAATGAGTAACTCTAATAATACAACTAGAAGTACAAAAACACACATATCTCCTAATATATAATCACAGGAAAATGTGTTGCAATGTAATACTACAAATATGTGTATATATTAATATATTCATAAACATTAATATTTACTGTGACTGCTAAAATGCTATGGTAACTAATATAGTCATCTAATACTAGAATATTGGATTTATATTGCATTTAATGCTTGTGTTATTGCTATATATTACAGGTTGAGTATCCTTTATCCAAAATGCTTGAGATCAGATTTTGGGTTTTTAAAATTTTGGAATATTTGCATATACAAAATGAAATATCTTGGGGGATGGGACTAATTCTAAGCATGAAACTCATTTATGTTTTATATACACTCTGCACACACAGCCTGAAGGGAATTTTACATGATATTTTTAGTGTGTTGCATTTTGACTGTGACCTATCACACAAGGTCAGATGTGGAATTTTCCACTTATGGTTTCATATCAGCCTCAAAACATTTCAGATTTTGGAGCATGTTGGATTTTAGGATTACAGATGAAATTCCTAAGGCATACTATTAGCAGAACTATAACTGAAACAGACTACTATCCTACTTATAGGTTATACCCAATGGAAATGACTATGCATGTACACACACACACACACACACACACACACACAGAAATTCTAGTTGTAATAATCCAAAAAGGAAACCCCAGAATCTCTAGTTAGTGTAAAATGGAAAAACATGTAATGCTAATTATGCAATTTAATACTACAGAAGGATAAAAAGAATGATCTGCTACTTGTAAAAGCATGAACAAATATCACAAACATAATGCTAAACAAAAGAAACAGATAAAATAGTATATATTGCATGATTCTACTGCATAAAGTTCAAAAATTCTAAAACTTATCTAAAATGTTATAAATCAAGGTATTGGTTATGCTGGGAGGTGCGGTAGTGAATGGAAGGGAACAGAAAGGGGCTTTTGGAGTGCCGGTAATGGTCTGCTTCAGGTTTCTGGGTTGTATTCCCTTTGAGAAAATTCACTGAACTCCATACTTAAAGCTCACTGATTTTCCAGAAAGTAAATTCTACTTCAATATAATTTGTGTTGTAATAAAACATGTGCTAGGTACAGCAGAGCACACCCATAATCCCAGTGACTCTGGAGATGGAGGCAGGAGGATTGCAAGACCCTGCCTCAAAATTAAAAAATAGAAAGGGCTGGGGATATAGATCAGTTGTGAAGTGTCCCTGAGTTCAGTCCCTGGTATGGCCCCAAACAAAACACAAACAGAAAAACCTACTGATATGTACACTTCAATAAAATTTGCTCTTCAGTAGATACAATCTTTTTATCGGGTACACATTCTACAATTCTTTCTCTAGTCGTGCCCCTCTCTAGTTGCAGTCATTTTATATTCTTTTTTGGGGGCTAGCCCAGGACTAGCCTTGGGGCAGTGGGCTCTTGTGTGTGTGTGTGTGTGTGTGTGTGTGTGTGTGTGTGTGTGTGATCTACCACATGGACATGGGCTGGATCTATTGATGTCTTCTCACTGAGCATGATGATTTGAAACTTCGTGGCCTTCACCCACACCCCAGGCATTTCATGAGTTATTGTGTAGACCAGAAAATCAATGTCTGGGGACTAGATCCATAGCTGCTCCCCTCTTCTCATTCTTGTGTTGAAAGGTCCCATAGCATCACATCAACTCTGAAATAGGGGAACCAAGGTACTGTTCCTCCTGTGTGTCCAATTCATGAACAGATAGTTGTGTGGGGAACTGGATTATGAGAAGAAGCTTGTGGCTATTTTTAGCTCCTTCCAGCAGTTTTCATAGATGTCTGCCTGCAGAGACTTAAGTTGAAGCCCGCATGATGATTTCTGGGCTCTGAACTCTACCCCTGATGATTCATGAGCTAGATTTTTGTGTCCCAGAAAATCCCTTGACTGAGTAAGGGGAGAAAGGAAAGCCATAATTTGTAAAGATGTGCAGGTTCTAATCCTGTAGCTGAAAGGACTGCCATTAGATTTCAGTTGCACTGAGAGACTCTGACACTAAATGGTCCAAGAAGGTGGTGGATTTTCTTGGAGAACTTGTCAGAAAAGAAAGCCCTCTTGCTACCAGAGGGTATCTGGCATTGAAAATGGAAAGAAAAAGGAAACTTTGTGGTCTTGCAACTAAATTTGGAAAATGCCTGCAGGGCAACGTAGTGGACAGATAAACAGTAAATTGGGGACCTGGTGCATCTGTGGTCCTGGCAGCCTAAGAACTGAAGACCACGGCACCTCAGCATGCCAGACTTAGAGTGTGCTTTTCCTCTGGCTTCTTCATATCTGCTTATCAAAGGTCAAGTGTTCTCTCACCATTATCAATCATTCTCATCATTATTATCCTTCAATTTCTTCAATTTTCCCACATAACTAGAAAGTGCAAGCATACATTTCCTATTTCTCAGAATAGGGACACGTTCTGAGAAATGTGGCATGAGGTGATTTCATCAGTGTGCAAACATCATAGACTGTACTTACAAAAACTAGACCTGCTATGATGTCACTGGATGGTATAATCTGTTGTACCTGCTGTTTGTCACTGACTGAAATGTCAAGAGTAAGTGCATGACTCTGTTACATTCTTACTAAAGAGAATTAGAAAAAGAGAAAACTGGAAATGTTGTCTAAATCTAACAAATCCCCTTCCAGAGAAGTATGTAAGCATGTTAATAGATTCCCTTATGGCCTTTTTGAAGTTTAAAAATTGAAACTTTTTCAAAACACAGAAAAGTAAAGAACTCTGACAGATACTCCTATGCCTGCCACCCTGCTTTCACACATATAAAAATATGCCTTGTTAGCTTCAGAAAGAAATAAAATGTTCAGTAATAATGATGGACTCTCACACAAATGATAAAATATTAAAGATTTGACTAGAGTCTCCTCCATTATCATTATATCTACTCTTTTCCTTCCGAGTGGTAGCCAATATCCAATAGTTGGTGTATATCATTTCTGGTCATACTTTTTCCTAGTACATAGAAATAGATAGGAAGATATATAGGTAGGCCAACAGATAGATTTTGTGAAAGTAAATAGGTATAGAGCTCCTTTTAAATCAGGTCATTCATATGCCATTCTAGAGCAGAAGGCATGTGCATGTATATCATCTCATTTAAACATCACACTTTATTATTTGGCACTTCATTATTCTAGTGTGCTACTTTATAGGGAAGGAGTCTACCATGGAATTTCAGTTATTTTCTTCCAGTTTGCTATGCAGGTGGTAGCACAAGAATTAGTCTCAACTCTTGGAGGCTTTTCACTCACCGGACCACCTTTTTATGTCTTGGATCGGGGTTTATCTTTGTAGAACATGGATGGGGAAAGATTATTTCTAGAGTTTACAATGTTGCATTTCCATGAACTTACTCATTTCAACTAGAATTTAGTATATTTGAAATTAAGGGGCATATTTGAAAACACATGGCACCTTGTCAGACAATTGGACATTTAGCAAATGCACAATTAATAGTTGACGTAAATTGATCAGACTCAAAAGTAATTGAGATAAAAACACTAGCGGAGCCAAGGATTTCTCCCATTTACATCTGTACAGCACTTTAAAACCCAGTAACCTGCAAACATTCCTATCATCATCATCCTTTATCTTCCATTATGTTGAGGACCACTAATCAACTTTGAAGTCAGTGAACTGTGAGTAAAATTAGGACAACACATTTTGTAAACTATAAGAACAAACACAGAATGAGTACTCCTTACACTGCCTTCTGGGAGAGTTGAAATAAGCAACTTTGGATTATTTGATCCTATTTGTTTCCTATGGAATAAGTAAGAGTGGGTTATTTATGTCATTAATAGATGAATTTACAGTCTATATAACGCTTGAGACATTCCTGGAGGGAGAATAAAGTGTGTGCAGGAGCTAAGACATTTGGAGATTTCATTCTTACAGAAGCGATTAGGCTGAAGTAGGTCACTAGCTTCGGCTTTGTGTCTGGGTAGACGGAACCTAAGATGGTAGAGGCTGAAGGGGGTTGGGTTTCCTATTTCAGTGTTTCTGAGCAAAGTGAGGGCATACTTTGCTTTGAAGGGCCTGAACTCTTCACTGTTTTGAATGACAGTGGTGACCCTGAGCCTTCCTCCTGTTCTGGTGCATGGCTCTTCAGATCCCCTTTCTAACTCCTCCTCTTCTGTCACACAATGTGAGACTCCAGTCTGAAGGAGGAAGCAGTGGAATGGAGTGGGATCTGGAACTCAGCTCCACCATTTCCCACAGGTACAGATTTCGGCCTGTTCTTTAGTGCAGATCCACCCTGGATGCCTCTCTCCAGGGATGCATTTGCTTTACATCCTGGATCACCAGATGACGCCAAATCCTTTTAGCACCCTGCCAATCACTGTCAACCTCATCCCTTCTGGCTCGGTTCAAACCCATCGGCCTCTCTGAGTTCCCAAGGGGCATGCCCGTTAGCACAGGCCACCACCAACCACGTCCACTGCCACTGTTTGTCCAGCACTCACCCGCAGTCCTGCAGCCAGTCTTCAATCTTATGGATTGGATTCCCTAGAAAAGTCACACATCAGGTCACTGTGAGAACTGAAGGGAACCAGACCTGCTCCCTGCAACTCGCCCCATTCCCCAGGTTTGTCCTTATTTAAGTCCCATCAAGATTCTTTTTCCCCCATAGAACTTTCCTTTAAGATATGGGAGAATATACCCTTATATGAAGGCAGTAGTTATGTCTTCTATCTCTGGTTCCTTTATCCTTTTACCCCTGGAACCTGGGAAATGCCTAAGAGGTCAGGGAACAGGGATGACTTCTTTTTCAAAAGATGTGCTTTTTATTTCCTACCCAATGAGTGAGGATAGGTTTATTTGTGTTAGAATTTTTGTTTTCCTCTATGTGGTCTCTTCTGAACCTCCAAGAAGCTCTGAGAGGCATGTAGGAAAGGGACTACTGCTTCAACTGGACAAGTATGTCTTAGGTAAGTGACTTCTCAAAGGTCACACAGCTTGTTAGTGACAGAGTGGCAGGCAGAGTCCAGGCATAGCTTGAGTGTAGTTTGTTGCACAGACGGAGTAGAAACCTCCCAAAGCCTTCATTCACAGACTGACCCTAACCTCGGCTTCCTACAGATGCTTCTCAGGATGATGCAAAATGTCCCCCTTTCTAACCCTATAACTGCCTCTTTCTTACATATTTATATCTGGTGTTTCTTTATGCCCCTTCCCTTAAACTCATTTAAACCAGTTGAAAGGAGCCTCCCTGAGGTCCTAAACAAAGGGCCCACGCCCTGTCTCTGCAGCCCTGTGTCATCTTCTTCCTACCTCCAGACTCTGTGGGCATCCGTGTGAGGTCTAACTGCCTCTTACCTTCCTGGAAAACGTCATCTAGGCTGGAAGGCTCAGACTCTGGAACATCCTGCAGGACCGCCGCTGCTTCCTCTTCCAGCACCTGGGTCTGCCAGTTTCGGCTCTGACGGAGCCAGGCCCTCCGTTTCTCCCAGGACGTGGGGCTTAGCACAGAGGCCTCCATGGCGCCGGCTCACACTTCAGGGCCTCCCACCACGTTATGCTGTCCTGAGGGTGGAAACAGCCAAACTCCCTCATCTGTTCAGAAACCACCCCTTCCCATCTCCACACAGAGGAGCTTGATCTCTGCCCATGCAGGGGGAGGGAGGAGATGCCTCACCCGTCTTCTGCCCACATGTAGAAATGAAATGCTCTGCAACCTCTAAACCCCAGAGCGAGTCTTTGAAATCAGTAAGTCCCAAAGCTTCAAGCATCACTGATTTAACGGACATTGAGAAGGCTCTTCTGACTTCAAGTATCTGTATTTTCATGGTAACTGAAAAGCTGTACTAGCGAACGGTCTTCTTTCATCCTCAGGGATTTTGTCTCCCAGAATCTTCTATTAATACCAAAATATCTTTACATTTACAATTTATAAAATTTACTTAATTTTATCCTTATGGAGATATATAAAAAGTTTTAGGATTTCAGAAGTCAAACAGCTTTTCCAGGGTCCCACAGCCAGGGTGACACCCCACCTACAGTAATTCTGGATTTTGTTTGTTTCTCTTGATTTATTTTGTTTCCTTTTGCTATATGAGAGGTCCACAAAAGATTTTTCTCAGGAAAATAAAAGCTGTGATAGAAACAAGGAGATACTGCTTTAAAGCAATTAGCAGATAGCACCTTTGGGATAATTACCCTCTGATTTGTCAGCTTGTGTTTTTGCATAACTGTGAATTACTTACCCAGTTATCAATGCAGTAATTGATTCATCTGCATTACTTTCATTTAACAGTATCTAATCAACATCTCTGTTTTCTTCCAAAAAATACATAACCATTGCTCTAGGCATAGATTCAAGGAGAAAGAAAGATGGGTAGAATCATTCAATTGTCCAGATCAGAGAGGCTGGAGGCTAAGGTGCTCTGTCCTCTGCCTCCTCCAGGCCAGCCCCACCCACTAGCATCCCTCCACAGTGAGGAAGTAGATGCAGGACCAGGGCTCTCTGACTTACCCCCATTCCCTTGAGCTGCCATGAACAATTTTTATCTCCAGAGTTACACTTTTCATTATTGCAGTCAGGAAAAATAAAAAGAAAAAAGAAATCTCATATTCTGTTCTTCCTACTCTTATTAACACACATGCAACAAAAAAGGGAAGGGAGTATTTATTCCCCAAATTATGTCAACATTAATAAGAACTAAGAAATCATGATATAAAATAAAAATGAAAAAAAAAAAAGAAAAAAGAAGAGTGAGAGTTTCCAGAGACTTCTGTTCTTCCAAGACTTAAAAACAAAATCATTAGTGACACATTCAATGATTTAAGCACTAAAATAGCTATTTTAGAAGAGAACATCCTGAACATAAACTGTATTCCTGGGGCAATAAAATTGTTTTAGATGCCTCTGCTTGCTGCAGACAAAATATATCCAGAGAAAAATAATACATAATGACTGCTGTCTGATCCAGATTCTTTTGTGTCAGGTCCAGTTGAAGACATTTTTCCCCCCTAGGGGAGACAGCAGTTAGCACTATGAGAATTTGTGTTTACTCTGGGCAACTGGTCCTTTGTGCCTTTTAGGGAAAATTAAATCACTGAATTAAGCTTGTGTTACAGGGAAGCTACATGGTGGGTAGTGACTTGCTGTCCTTAGGTGATGAAGAGAGGATGAAGCAACCACAAAGAACTTAGCAAGAGAGTCTGAAAAACCTTGATCAGAGTGTGTTTTCCTAGTCCTGACCTCCAAAAGATTTAATAGGTTGGCTCCAGTCAGGCCAGAGAAGAAAATATTTGATTTGCCTATTGTCCTTAATTCCTGCAAGAAGTGGATGTCGCATGATCACAGGGACTCTTCTGGGCACAAGGAGAACATTTCTGATGGTTAGAAGAACTTAAAAGGAAGGCAGGAGTACAGGAAGACAAAAAAGAAGGAAAAATGGAAATAAGGAGAGGAAGAGAGGAAGATAGGTACCTGACTTCTACAGTTTCCCAAGCACTAATGGTAAAATCTTGGGAAATTCAATCCCTTTCTCTGGTCTCAGTTTATCACATAATGCCTAGAATGCATGGTGCTGGCATCTCACTAATTGAGATGATAGACAGAGGGTTTCAATGTCCTCTGTGATATAAATCTATTTTAGATTCCTCTGTGTGTCTGAAACTGTCTCATAGTTATATAGGTGAATTTCCTCTCCAACCCCCGGAAGCCCCCAATTTTCTTTTACTTTTCCCCTTCCTTCTTCCTCAGTCTTGGCCACACTCTACTTGCAAATCCTAGCTTCCTCCAGAAAGCCAGGTTGGGTTCCCCAGCCCACCCTGTCACTGAGGGCCTTCACTTGGCCTCCTCTCCTTCTTCTTCTTCTTTTGTTGTATATGGGTACAATACCTTTACTTTATTTTTATGTGGTGCTGAGGATCGAACACAGTGCCTCTCATGTGCAAGGCAAGCGCTGTACCACTGAGCCACAAGCCCAGCCCCGCCTCTTCTTAGTTATCGTCACTAACATACTTTAGGTATTTATTTATTTATTTATTGTTTACTCTTCAGCTTAGACTGTGAGCTCCAAGAGGACTGAGATATTTGTTTGGATTGCTCACTGTTGTGTTCTAATGCCTACAACAGAATCTAATACATAGTAGTAGCTTAATAAATACTAAATGAGTGAGCATTTTGTAGGTGACTGTTCTCCCTGCTCCTCAATGCTTTGTAGAGACATCATAGACACATGCAAGGAGATCAGTTTCAAAGGTGTGATAATAAGATTTCATTATGTGTTTACAAAGAATATAAAAACGTTTTGGACTGAAAGTTGAAGAGGGAAGGCTATTCCGTGACTTGTTTCTACCCTAGGAGTTCCTATAATTGAGGACAGAAGTTGTATTTGCAACCCTATTCCTATTTGCTTCTGTCTCTATGTCCTGTGCATAGTGTTAGGTCTTTAGGCCAAAGTAACTCCATTTTGAAAATCAGCACCTGCCCACCCAGGCATGACCTTCCCCATTAGCCCACCCCGAAAGAGTCCCTAACTACTGAAACCACAGCAAAGATGTCAAGTAACAGTCACGGGGCCAGACTGGTTATTTATTAACTACTCCATTGTACATGACTATATAGTTTAGAAGTTTTTTTTCTGCAGGTTGCTGTGCCTTGCAGAGGGGCAGCCTGGCAAACTCTCTCTGTCAATAAACCTTTGCTTGAACTCAGAGCTGTGTCTCTCATGAATATTTGTGCCAGTCACCCTAACATATAGTAGTTTTACTTAATGCAAATACCCAAGATAAAACACTTATGAAAACAGAATCCTTAATGCTTAAGGGGTTCCAAACAAAGGCTTATGAATAAATGAATATTATAGTTATGGCAACAAAAAGACTAGACATGTTGTATGCCCTATGGCCTACTGAGAAGGACTGCCATTTTCCAGGCAGTTCTGTGATAAGGGAAGAAGGTGTTCACTTGAAAAGGCAACAGTGGTCCTGGGTCTGAGAGAAAAGATGCACTGGACATGGTGCTGGGGAACTAAATTAATTTCCCCCAATCTTTGCCACCCTTGGGTTGTACAGAACTGTAAATACTATAGAACAGCAGTGTTAGGAGGCAGGGGAAAACAGAACTGTCTTGTTCGTGGTAAGAGGAAGAAGCTGTACTGGGAGATAAGAAACTGGGCATTCTTTGTGGAAATCTGGAGGAAGTGACAAAGGGTTATCAGGAAAGCACATCATTAGTGTTATAGAGAATTGAAAGGCAGGTACACCTAGATGTCCTTGGGGTCCCTTGTAATATAGAGAAGGGCAGAGACATATTTCCTCCAAATAAGCCAATCAAAAACACAATTCTATATCACAGCATGAAGTGAAAAGAACACTGACTACCAACATTGCTGAATTTATGTCCATACATCCCAGTTGGGTTTGAAATATTTATGGGAATAGTATCTATAAAAATCCATTTATATAGTTTTCCCATTAAAAAATAGGAGACAATCCAGTGGTCTCTGGAGTTACTTCCCACTTCCACAAATCCCCTTTTAAATGAAGACTGAGTTGTAGGGATCCTGGGCTTGCAGGTTTCACTGACCCAGGGAAGTGGCAAGCCAGAGGGAGGCCCAACTGGACTCCAGATGGATGAGGTTCGGTCAGGAGTTGCTCAGCGACACCCAGCACTTCTTGGATTTTCTGCTTCTTTGTTTTTGCTTATACAGCACCATCCACCTTCTACCTCCCTCTTAAAGGCCTGTGCAAAGCATCTTTCTCTGCTCAGCCTCTAGCCACTAGCACGCAGGCCTGTGTCATGCTCAGCATGACAGCAGGAGGCGATCTTTCTTGTCATTATGTACTACTCTTTCTCATCTTCCCTTAAACCCTACCTCATAGCATAGGAATAGTTTTCAATGGAGGTGGCTCAGTACACGCCGTACCTGCAAAGAAGTGAGAATCACTCTGTTGCTGGAAAATGATCCTCAGCTGGTGCATGTCATGGGACAGGGACTCCTAATTTCCTCCTGGTCTCAGATCCTATGTACACCTGCTGCCTCTCTCATAGTGAGGAAGAGAGAGGCTTGGGTATGGTTTTTCCAGTCCTTTGTTGGTACAGCAAAAAGATCCCTCAAGTCTGACTAAATTTATAAAGTTTAACAAATTCTTCTATCTTCAAAAACTAGTTTCCATTCCAACTTTTCATTTATTTAGATTATTCTAAGAATAGTCAAAAGTTCCTTCTGAACTCTCTCACCTTCGTGGTGATACTCTATTATTGTATTTGACCTCCTCTAGGAGAGTAGAAGTCTGAAGCCCGCAGATACCTTCCCTCCCACTTCCGCATGAACCCAAGAAGCCTCACCAGTCCTATTAATTCTTGCTTGAATTACTCGAAGCCTTCTCCTTTCTCTCTGCTGTCACGTCCAGCACTTTTCCTCTGCACTTCTTCTATTTCTTTAGAGGTTTGTTCTCTGAATCCTTCTCACAATCTGTCTAGAGTTCTGGAATCTGACTACACCCAACTAGGGTAAGAGAGAATTCGCCTTGTTCGGAGGATACTGTGGTGAAAATGGAAATCGTAGCACTCAGAATGGAGGCAAGACCAGAGAAATTGCCTCTAGTGGTTTGAGATTTGGGAGCTGTTTACAGCTGTGCCCAACAAAAAAATTACCATCAGATGCAGAAACTGCAGCAGTAGCAGCAAGCTGTCAGGGGTATGTCACTATTGCTGAACTGAGGACGCCACCAACTTTCAGTTTCTATTCACTGACATGAAAGAGTCAAAGCGATGGGGACTCACAATAGTTGATATGCGTGGAGTCCCTAATATTTATCCATATCTGTGCTGTGCTTCACTTATCTTGACAAACACTTTAAGGCTAATGATCATCACCTGCAGCCCACAGAGATGCGTGTCTTGTCCAAGGTCTTGTATTTAGGAACTTGTAGTGCTGAGATTTACACTCAAGTTGATCTGACTCCATGCCATACAGTCTTTCCACTAATTATAACATAAGAAAATAGCCTAATGTCACCATTCAACTGTCAGGGATGAATGTAATCTGGGATAAAGGAAGTGTTACTTGCTTTGTGTTATTAGTATAGTTTTCCCTTTTGACTCCCACTAGATGATTATGAAGAAGTTTATCCTTTTACAGGCTTATAAAGCAGTTTTTTTTTGTTTTGTTTTGTTTTGTTTTTTGTTTTGGCAAGGACCCAGTTAGGTTATACTTGTGAGGAGAGATTCTAGAATTCTACATTGCTTTCACATTTTTTTAAAAAAATTGAGCCACATCCCCAGTCCTTTTTATTTTTTATTTGAGACAGGGTTTCACCCAGTCGCTCAGGGCCTTGCTAAGTTGCTGAGGCTGACTTTGAATTTGTGATCCTCCTGTCTCAGCCTCCCATGTTGCTGGGATTACAGTTGTGTGCCACTGTGCCTGGCTGCTTTCCTATTGTTGTGGCAGTCAGAACATTTAACAATGGTCAGGCAGTGGCACTGAACAACCAGAGCTGAAAACATTCACAGACCTATAGTTGGGTCCTGTGAGTGACTAGCTGATGTGGCACTGAATTTTGGGAACTAGGCTGGGGAATCTTTTGGGAAGAAATGGGATAACCAGGTTGGTGATGAGCACTCAGAAGACTTGGAGCAATGAATATTTATCATAATTTGTTATGGACACATTTTAATATTTCAACACCCATGGACGGACCTAACAATTTGTATCTGACAAATATCAGCTCTGCTGATGGGTGCTTCAGAGTAAGGTGGGGACCATAGTTCCCCGTTTGTCCTTGATAAAATGATAAGCCCCCTCTATACCTAAGATTTTCATATATAAAACAGATAATGTGCCAAGTTTTTTGGTTATTGGAGGTTAAAATCAGGTAAGGTATAATAAATGATAGCTATGATTGTTGTTAATCTGCCTTCACCTAAGACAGTCACTAAAGCTGGGACATTTTTAGAGATAAGGAAAGAAGGAAGGGGGAGGGATGGGCAGTAAAGTATATCTAATCCAGAAGGTTAAAGAGGCACGTTACTGTCAGGCAGAGAGGAACAATGAACAGTAAAAGATCCCTCATTCTTATCTAACGCCAAAGGGATCAGAGAGATCATCTAACCCTGCGCACTCATTTTGTAGTAGAGGAGACTGGAAAGAGACAGAGACAGAGACACAGAGAAGACTCAGCTGGAGTCACAAAGCTTAAATAGTTGTAAGTGGGATTCAAACTCACAAGTTCTGTGGCCCAGATGCATGCGCTCTCCCTTCGCGTCTCGCAGCCTTCCTTGTGCCGCTCTTGGTCCCTAAGGCCCAGGCTTAGGTGGGCCTCCAGTACTTTGGGCCTCTGTCCAGGGACCTGGATGGTCTAGGTCTCCCTCCTCCTCCGATTGCATTCGATCAGTGCCTCAAGCAGAGGCTGTGAATTGGACCTGAGAGTGAGAATACGCGTAGGAAGAGAGAAAAAGGAAGTGGCGTTTCCATGATGGCCAGAAGACCTTCCGCATCCACAGCCGAGATGCACTCCCCTGCTCTTCAGGGCTGTGGGGAATCCCAGAACCGCCGATGTTTCTATTTGTGGTCAGGACAATCTCCACCCGAGCCAGGTTGGCTGTCCCCAGTCTCCATACCCCAATCTGCAACAGGCTCTTGCATTCCTTCATCCATGAGAAACGTCTTCTTGGCTTCTAACCCTCTTCCGTGTCACTTCAGTTTGGAAGATCATCAGAAGGAAACTTACCTGAGTGTCGCACCTGAGTATTCCCAGACGTCTGTGGTCTGAAGGAGCACTTCAGTCTAATTCAGGGAAAAAGGAAGATGTTATTTGGAAAAGAGTAACAAGAACAATGCCAGCTAATCAATACAGCTCCCCTCCTTCCCACAAATTATTTTAGCTGAATAAATACTGAAGGAAGACCATCCGACACCTCTTTTTCTCTCCTTCCCCTCCTTCCTTATTTCTATCTTCAAAATGTGCGGGAGTTTTATGGAAGGGTTATAAACGACTCCAGGAAATATTAAAGTTCTGCATTTGGGAAAAGTAATCCTGTGCTTTCAGTGAGAGAGACACTAATTTTTTTTTCATATGAATGGGCTAAAAAGACACCCAGAAGAAGAAGCTGCAGTTCATTTGTGCTGGTTTCCATATGATTTTGTTGAGAGAAGGTAGGAAGAATGAGTAGATTTCTTGACCATTGAATCAGCTCTGTGAATTTATGTCATTAATTTGATCCTGTCTTCTTGGTGATGAAGCTCTTTCCCTCATGTACTTGTTTATATTTTTTCCTGATTTTATTTTATTTTTTCCCTTTGTAGCTACACATGCTCTTCTTTTCAACCCTTGTCTCGATTGGTGGAACTTTATTCTTAACCAAATCTGTGTTCCAGCCATTCTGCATTAGACCTGTGGATGGTCAAGGCAGATTGCTGTGGGTACTGGGAGGGCCAGTTTGGCCTTGTCCCCTAGGTGGAAAACAGAACAGCTGTCAGTTTTCAAGTGGAAATTCATATTTGATCTTCTTTTCTTTACTGTAACCTAGATTGAAGCTTGTGGTCATGACATGGGCAGGGACCAGACCTTTTCTGGGTAGTTTATTAGAATCTGAATCATCAGCCTTGAACTGGAAATGACTTTTGGGTTTCTGTGGCCACAGATCATGCCTAATCTCAGGATTCCATCTTAACTGCCAGAGGATTAAAGGAGTTATGAGAATATGTTGTTATTATAGTTATAAATAATCTCTAAACTGCCTGGGGTACCTGTGAATAAGAAATCACATGTTAGATCCCACTCTATCCCTTTTGTTATATCTTCAGTTTGTTACCTCTCCTACTATTCTCAGTAGAGACCGGCAACAAACCTGGTTTCCTCCTTCCTGCTAATGCTTCGTGTTATCAGATCTGTGACTCTAACCACTGGGGCTGAACAACTACGGAGACTGAAGCTTGGACACACAAATCACAAGCCTCCAACCTCTAGCTGCCTATCCTACATACTGCCCTGAATTGTTTAAAAATTGTTGCCCCTCTGTCTGGGATATTCGTGGTAGACAGTCACTAGGGCTTTTCTGGATGTCTCTTCTAAACCCTCATCATCCTATCAAACCACTTCTATGGGACTCTCTTGTCTGTGCTCTGCCCTGAGACCTCTTTTCTATTACTGGTGATCTGAGTGGCACTGTAGGGTGTGGGAAAACCCCAGTTGCAGAGGATCTTTCCATTCCTCCACTCTACCCAAAAGTCATGCAGGTGGTGACATGCTCAGCCTGACTTCCACTGAGACAGGTGTTGTTGGAGATCACCTCCCACTCCGGCATTATGGAGGTCGTCGAGAGGCCAACATATCCACCTCTGAGATGTGGAGTCTGTCAACAGTTCCAGACCGGACATCAACTGTCTTGAGCTCCCAGTTCATTTGGCCTGGCGTCATCTTCCTGTATAAGTCCTCCTAATAAATTTTGTTGTAGTTTATCCCTGCAGCAACTTTCTTCTGCAGCTTCCAAAGAAAGAGGTCTCGCCCACAGAAGGCAGAGGTGAGTCAGGCTGGGTGTTGTCAAGAGTCAGAGTTAAGGACACTAGAACAAGACCTGCAGTGAGACTGGGAGATGTCTCCTTGGGAACTTTTCAAATTTGGAATTAGACTGAAATGACCTCAACAGCGAATTCAGCAAGATGCAGAGAGAAACTCAGGTGAGAAAGATGAAAAGTGCCCATATATTAACTCAGACCATCAAAAATCCCATGTCTTGTGACCCTAGATGATTAACATCTCTGGTAATAGGCAGAGCAGGTGCAGGGGTAGTGATGGGACCTCCTTGATCCTATAGCTTGACAATGATGTTTGCATGCTTGAAGCCAGGGAGGTGGGAGATTGTCTCCCTGCTTTTCCCTTTTCTTGGCAGCTTGAGTTTTCTCTGACCTGTTTCAATCTCCTAGTATCATCCTAGATCAGTGCACCTTAGAATTGAGGTTAAGACTGTACTTACCCCTCTGCTGGTAGAGAGTTGAGTTTGAGGCAAAGCAGTTCTCATAGCTGGGCTGAGCCCTCCCCCAGGTGTGGGGACAGAGCTGAGGCCCCCAAAAAAGTCTCATGTTGTAGATTGTGCTTCTCTCTATTCTCATTCAACTGCTGCTGCCAGCTCAAAAGGGGAAGCGGAAATGAGAAAACAACTAACTACACAGCATCAGCACAGTCCCCGCCTCCTACCCCAGCCACATCCTCTGCTTTGGCTCAAGAGACTGAAGAACAAAACATCGTAGTCTTTCGGCTCATAGGGAGCCCTTCCTCTCAGAGTGCTGCCTGACCCTCCCCAAGGCAATGCAGGCTTTTCCTGTTGAAGAAAATGTGCAGCTTGAACGCACTTGTCTCCAGCAGGAAAGGTGTCTAAAGTGAAAACTCACTCTCTCAAAAATTGTCTCAGAGAGGATGCTTACGGCTGCAGCTGGGCCAAAGCCTGTTTTTGCAACTCTTTCAAACTTCCCCAGAAGCTTGTTTTCAAATTCTGTGTACCATTATAAGAAATTTTTTTCTGTGCTAATTTGTTAAAACTTTGTTTTCAAGTTTAAACTCACTTCAAAGTTTTGCTTTTTTTATTTTAGTCTGTTTTCCTAAGGAATGTTGAAAGCTGAACTTTGAAAATTGCACTCTAGGGATTCTTCAGTTTCTTGACTTTCAGTTTCAGGAAGCCTAATCAACTCCAAAAGGTTTCTCCCATCTTCACTTTCACCTTTGGGTGGCACTCAGCGTTGTCATCCAGGGCTCCCCCAATTCTCCAGGGATGTGCCTTCCTCTTGGTTGGTTTGATGTTGTTCCATTGCAGATGCTCTTCTCTCTTCCTACCTTTATTCCATTTCCTTCTTTGCATTATTTATGTACAAATATTTTTCACAATATGTATGGGACAAGGCACTCCTTTAATATGCTAAACAGGGGCTGAGGCTGTGATTCAGTGGTAGAATGCTTGCCTAGCACGCATGAGGCACTGGGCCATCCTCAGCACCACATAAAAATAAACAAATAAAGTTATTGTGCCCATCTACAACTAAAAATATTTTTTAAAATATGCTAAATGTCCATACTTTTCTTTCTTTTTCATAGTTGGATCTCTTTTTACCTTGTCCCCAAATCCCATTTCCAATCACCAGTAGGACAACTCTATTAAATATCCACAGAATAGCTTAATATGGTAGAAAGAAGTCTAAATAAAATTTCTACTCAGCAAACTAAGTTCTATAACTATTATGTTCTGAAGTATAATATAAAAAATGATAATTATATTCAGTTTCTCTTTTCCTTTCAAACTCCTACCTGCCCCCTGACCACCTCTATCATAGAGATGAAAATGTCTAAAAAATTTTCTAGTATATAGTAATTGGTAAATAGGTACAACAAGTGAAAAAACAAAACCCAACGTTCTTTGGTTCTCTTTTTGCAGTTTTTTTTTCTGCAAAAATTAACTGTTAAAAACTGAACTAATGAAACTCTTAAAATTATTTTAAACCTTAAGTTTCTGGAATTCACTATTATTATTGTTGTTGCTGTTGTTGTTATTTTGTACTGGGAATTGAACCACTGAGCCACATCCTACCCCTTTTGTATTTTACATTTTATTTAGAGACAGGGTCTTGCTGAATTGCTTAGGGTCTTGCTAAGATGCTGAGGCTGGCTTTGAACTTGTGATCTTCCTGTTTCAGGCTCTGGGGGCTGGGATTACAGGCACGTGCCACTGTGCCTGGTTCAAAATTATTTTATTTTAATGGTTGTTTATGATGGGTTTTGGACCTGAAGAGTACCACCTCTATGGGTGGGAGTATGGAACTATGTGAAGAAATTTTAATTTTCAGAGTGATAGAAAGCTGATACTGCTATTTAATGCCTGGAGACTAGAGATGCTGAATGCCTTTTAAAGCATGGGATCATTTAGCACAAGGAATAATTGAACTGACCAAAATGTCAACATTTTGTCAACACTGATAGTTTTGTGGTTAGGAGGACAGGCTTTGGAGTCAGACTGGCTCTGAATAGTTCTGTAATCCTGGACAGAATAACGTCTCCTAAAAAAGTGGTTGCAAGGCTATAGGAATAAAGGAATACAGATTACTTAGTTCAGTCCTGTTTCAAAGAAAATGTTCAACAAATCACAGCTATTTTTAAGACTATTAAATAGAATTTTTTTTTTTTTTTTTTTTTTTTTTTTTTTTTTTTTTTTTTTGGTGCTGGGGATTAAACCCAGGGCCTCACATATGCTAGACAAGCACTCTACCACTGAGCTTTACCGCTAGTCCATTTTAAATTTTGAGTCAGAGTCTTGCCAAATTGCCTAGGCTGCCCTCAAACTTGCAATCCTCCTGCCTCAGCCCCTTGAAATCAGTTCCACAATCAGTCCCAGATGAAATATGTTTTTCAATTTATCCAGCATGCTGTCTATATTATATCAAAGGAGCTATTTCTCAAGCAATGTCTAGAGATATTTTGTTAATAAAAAAGAAAACTGCTATTTATGATTTTTTTTTAAAGAAACATATTCTTCTACAAGCAGTTGCTCTAACACAAGGATGGGCAGAGAGGAAGGCCCAGGGTATTCCCCTGTTTTGTTCTCCTTCTTCCATTGTGTGATCTCTCTCCTTCTCATTTGCCCTTTCTCCATTCTTTGAAAACATTAAGAATCTCTATGTCTTTCACACCACGAACTTCTATGTTCTAGTGTCCCTGTGCTTTTTATATACTAAGTGTACTTCAGGATTTCAGAAGATTTTTATGTGATTTTGCTCATTTTCCCCCCTTTGTTAAAAAATGAAAACTCCCTTACTAACTGAGATAACAAATTATCTCTCTTTTATCTCTGTGATTCATCAGTTCACAGAGGTCCATTGCTCTGGGCCTGAGCTGAGCTAGAACATCGTGGCAGGAGGGTGAGGCGGAGGACAGCTTTTCAGCTTATGGCAGCCAGGAAGCAGAGATAGAGTGAGTCAGTATGTGCAGACTCTGGAGAAGCCAGGGACAAGGGCATGCCCACAGTGACCTACTTCCTCTAGCCACACTCCAACCGCCTGTAGTTACCACCTAGGAATAGGTTCGAATTATTAATCCATCAAATACATTAATCCCCTGATGAGGTTACAGCTCTTACAATCATTTCACTTCTGAACATTCCTGTATTGCCTAACACATGAGCTTTCAGGGGACACCTCATATCCAAATCATAACAGAAATCATTGTAAAACTAATAGAAATTATATTAAAAGATTCTTGCCCATTGCAAAGTCAGGTAAAAATTGCTTTTGAATGATATCCTTCAGACATGTAACCTGAGAACTCAGATAAGTCAGAACAGTTTCTGAACACTGATGTGCCCATCAAACAGATGGACGGGGCTGGGTGCAGTTTTGAAGCAGCAGAACTAAGAGCTCAGCTGGCAGGTTGCCCAGACCTGGGGCAGAGCCAGGACAGCTGCCCACAAAGGCTGTCCCAGGATAGAGAGGCTGCGGCACAGAGCCTCTGCTCTGCTGAGCAGCTGGGCCCCTCTGAGCAGGCCCAGATGCAGGTCATCTGCTCCCATTCAGCTCTCAGATTCTGGGGTTTCAAAATGTCCATTTTACAAAAAGGACTGTTCCTTCAAACTGCTGATGTGGGATTTTTACTGAATCTGTCTCCTCCCTGTATCAAAGGCTTAAAAGTGGGGGAATGGTTAGAATCCTAGGGGAGAAAGCAACAGTTTAATTCATCAAAGATTTCCTGAATGTTCTCCAGGCAGAGAAGGGTCCCCTCAGGTCATCTTGTCCTTCTCTCCGCTTCTATGTTCTGGGTATGAAGGATCCTAAGAACTGGGATTCTCTCACTTTCCTATACATCCTTTCTCTCTAATTAACCTCTCAGTGCAGGAAAGTTTTCCTTCTGTTGGGCTATATTTTCCCCATTTTTAAGTCCCCCATTTTTAACTCAAAAGCAATCTGCTGCCACCCTCTTCCCCCCAGGGCATTCTTTCAGAGATCTGGATTATGATTCTATTTGTTTTAGTCAGCTATTTCACTGCTCTGACCAGACAAGAACAATTTTAGAGGAGGAAAAGTTTATTTTGGGGCTCACAGTTTCAGAGGTCTCAGTTCATAGACAGCTGATTCCATTCCTCAGGGCTTGAGGTGAGGCAGAACATCATGGTGGAAGAGTGTGGCAGAGGAAAGCTGCCTAGGACATCACATCAGGAAGCAGAGGGAGAGCTCCTGTCCACAAGGACAAAATATATACCCCAAGGGCCCCCCCCCCAACTCTTCCAGTCACACCCTGCCTGCCTATAGTTACCACCCAGCTAATCCTTATCAGGGGATGAAGGTCCTGATTGGATTAAGGCTCTCATAACCCAATCGTTTCACCTTTAAACCTTCTTTCACTGTCTCACACATGAGCTTTTGGGGGACTCCAGATATCTAAACCATAGCACCATTCAAAGTGTGTTCTGCTGGGTACCTTTTAAGGGCCAGGCACAGGGTGTGTGTGCATATGTGTGCATGTATGCGCATGTGTGTGTAGTGTGTTGGCGGATGGATGTAAAGAGACACAATACAAAATACTATTCCTTAAACAGATTTCCCTTTAATGTAAGTAAATAGTTTTGGAGAATGTAGGATGAACAAAAGATAAACTAGTTTCTTTACTGTACCATTTCTGGGGGATTTTCATAAGCCGATAGGAATTGTGGTAGTCCTAGAAAGAGGGAGTGTTATATTCTGCAAATGGTGTTTTTTTGAAGTGCGTCCTGGAAAAGTAACTTTTGGGAAAATTTCCCTCCTCTATAATCACTTCAGTTCTGTTTTCTCTAGATAAATGACATTCATGTCTTTGGTGAAGATGTCTTTACTCAGATGCCTGTGAACACACAGCAAGCTCCCTGTTTCTTCTGATCAAGCTGGTTTAAATCAGAGGCAGAGGACTTGTGGAGGTCGCCAGTGCCTTTCAGATGGTGAGTGCTCAGTGTTTCATAAGCCCACAGGAAGGCAGAGCCTGGGGTATAAATACAGTGGGAAAGGACAGAGCTGGGGACTTAGTAGGATGGGAGTCCGGGGCCCTTGGGGGTTGGGAAGAAATCTATCTAGGACTACCCCATGCATCTGAGGAATAAGAAATATGGACAAGTTCTCAGCTCGATCTTTCTACAGAGAAGAAAGGGGGCTTCCAACAGGGTTCCTGTCTAAACCCGGGACCTGGTGCAAAGTAAACACTCAGAGCAGTGATACAGTTGGTGACAGGAAAAGAAAGTCAGAATTTTGGGGGTGAAAGAGCATTTAAAGTGGTTGAACCTTCACCTTAGTTCATTTGGGCTGCTGTAACTAAAATGCAGTAAATGGGGTGGTTTATAAACAGCAAAAAATTATTTCTCACAGTTCTGGAAGCTGGGAAGTCCAAGACCAAGGTGCCAGTGGATTCAGTGTCTGGTGAGGGCTGAAGGGAGAGCTAGCTTTCTGGGTGTCCTTCAGGGGGTGTTAACTCCATCACAACAGCTCTGTGCCCATGACGTAATTGTCTCCTAAGATCCCTGCTTCCTACTCCCATCACCTTGGGAGTTAGCGTTTCAATATGAACCGGGCTGGAGGGCATAAACATTCAGCCCACAGCCGTCTTGGAGAAACCACAGAGCCAGTGCCGGAGGCTTAGTGACCTCATGGATTTGAGGAACTTTTAAGACTGGGCTCTTGAGGCCCTGCACTCTAAAACCTTGAAAATGATAGGCATTAAAAAGTAGAACAGCATGCAGAACCTGGGGCTGGTGTAGATATGGTATCAGAGAAAAAGGAAAGCAGGTGTGGGGTTGGCCTGAAGGGCGGAGTCTGAGCCCTTGGGAGTTGGGAGGCCAGGAGATCACAGGTTGGAGGAAGCCTCAGCTTTCTGGTAAGCCAAGGTTCTTCTCTCATCTCTTCAAAAGAGAAACCCTGAAACTCTGAGGCCACTCCACCAGGGTTGGACTAGCCTTCCCCGCCTCGGGGGACTGGAGACTCTGGTGGGCAAAGGGACATAGACAGGGGCAGGAGGGAGCCTGGGCAGAACCCAGTGACCGGTGGAGAACAAGAGACTCGGGCTTCTGTGAAGACGTTGAGCGTTTCCTGAGTTATGTGGGTGAATGGAGGAAGTGGGACAGCCGCACCTGATCAGAGGGATAACTGCAGGAGTGGGCTCCAAGGAGAGTTGTTTTTGTCGAGCTTCGAGAAAAAGGAGGAGGAGGAGGAGGTGGAGGAGGAGAAGAGAGAAACCACCTCTGAGAGGAGCACACAACGGATCTGAAAGGAAGTGATTCGTAAACGGGAAAAAGTGAAAGTGAAGTGCAACCACCCACCCAAACAGTAAAGGCCAGCTCCTCTGTCACCCTACAGAGGAGTCTCATCTTTCTCAGGCACCTGTCCCTGCCGCAACCGCCTCCAGGCACAGCTTGCCCTGCCCACCTGGAAGAGAGGGTGGGTGTGAATGGAACTTAAACTTCTTAAAGCATCCAACAACTATGTACTCATATTGAATTTATTTCTTCTGATGCATGCGTAGTAAAAGGGTGAGGCGCAAACCAGCTGCCCTTCAAACCTTTCTCTTCTGCATTTCAGATGCCTCAATTGTAAAATGATGATAAGAAAATAAATGGTCTTAAAGGTTTTTTCAGTATATCTTGTTTTCAGTAGTACCATCTATCATTTATGGAGTGAATGCTCTGTGAAAAATAATTAGCATATGTTATCTCGAATTCTTAAAATAATCTGGAAAATGGGTATTGTGCTCGGCAGATGAATTAAATGAACCTCTGGGCCTCTCTGACTTCCCACTCCGCAAACTGTGCTCAAAACCTCCAGATTGATGTGCACCAACGGACCACCAGGTGGCAGCCTTTACCCATTTTCTGAACTCCGTTCACAGGCCAGAAATAAGACTGCTCCATAAATCAGAAAGTTGATGTAACCCAAACTGAGAATTCAGTTATGGAGGTAGGAACAACTCCTCTTTATCTGATTGAGATCACAGGAGGCTGAATGGATTTAGAGGCTAAATGGGCAATAGGTCATTTTTTTCCCTTTAAATGACTCATTAATTTTTTTAAAAAAATTTGTTCTGATTAGTTATACTTGACAGCAGAATGCATTTTGATACATCATACATAAATGGAGTATAACTTCTCATTCTTCTGGTTGTACATGATGTAGAATCACATAGGTCATGTAATCATATATGCACATAGGGTCATAATGTCTGATTCATTCTACTATCCTTCAGACCCCCTCACCACCCTTTACTCCCCTCTGTCTAGTTAATGACTCATTTTTAATTTAAATATGTCCAGTGCAGTATTTCAAGACTAACCAGCAAAAAGAAGACTATATTCTAAGAGATCTAAGATGGGAAAGTATAGGATATGTTCGGGAAAAGTCGAGTAAGATGATGTTACCATAGTGCAAGTTGTGGGATGGCAGGAAAGGAGGGGAACCTAAGATTAGTAATGTAGGTTAGGGTTAGATTTGAGAAATACTTGAATGCCATATTTCAGGATTTGAACTTCATTTGAGTTTTTAGGTCTATTTTGAAATAATTTCAAACTTACAGAAAAGTTGTACGAGAAGTAAATAGAATTTCTGTACACCTGTCACTCCACTAATTGTTAATATTTTGCTTTATCATACACTTTTTCCTGAAACTTCTGAGAATATATTACAGATATTATGTCTCTCTACCATTTACCTAAAAATGAGGACAGTGATTTTCATAACTACACTATAAGTATCAGAATCAGAAAATTTGTCATTTATACAATACTATTATCCAATTTCACTCACATTTTATTATTTTCCTATTAATGTGGAATCTCACACATTTCACATAGTTTTCATTTCTCTTTTGTCTCCTTCAATCTGAAATGGTTTCTCAATGTTCTTTTCTTTCATGACACTGACATTTTTGAAGAGTATAGTGCTTCTGTTCTGTAGTGTCCCTTGGTGTGCTTCGTCTGCAGTTTGTGGGATCCAATTTGAATGGCAACTGAGTTGGGACTATTATAGGTGATGCTGTATCCTGATCAGGGCATCACGTCAGGAGGCACATGGCAAATGTTTTCTCATTATTGAAACATAACATGGGGTTCTTTCTTTTTACTGTAAAGTTATAATTTCCCTTTTAAAATTATTAAGTACTTTAAAACATTTTAGAACTATTTTTATAGTTCTTATTCTTTATCAAACTTTGAACTTGCACCTCCTATTTTGGGTACTTTATTTTCTTAACAATGGGGAATTATCAAAAATATGTTGAACAGAGTAGAATAAAATCAGAGCATGTTTAGAAAGAGCACTCTGGCTAAGTGCAGTAGCACACACCTGTAATCACAGTGACCTGGGAGGCTGAGGCAGGAGGATCACAGGTTCGGTGTCAGCCTCAGCAACTTAGCAAATTAAGGCCCTAAGCAACTTAGTTAGACCCTGTCTCAAAATTAAAAAAAAAAGGACTGGGGAATGTGGCTCAATGGAAAAGTGCCCCTAGGTTCAATTTCCAGTACCGAAAAAATTAAAACATAAAAAATAAATAGCACTTGAGAGGCTCTGTGTGTGTGATTTTACCATCTTTAACTCCTTCCTTCTGCCTTCTGCCCAGATTCTGATACTGGAGTCCTAACTTGCAGGCTTCTTTTAATCTTGAGTTTAACACATAACAATCTTGGTAGATTAGAGGGGAAGAGATGGTCTTTTCCAGGCCAATGCAGTCCAGTCTTCAGTCAAACATTTTGGTTGTATTTGCTCCCTTGGGCTGGTACCTCCTGCCAGGTCCAGCCAACCCAACCACAGGCATGGACACCTACCCCTCTCATTTGGATTTGGGGAAATTTAGAATCTGAAAGAGAACATTTACTGAGCTTGGACTGCCTCTGTTTTAGTCAGCTTTTTTGCTGTTTTGACCAGAAGACCTGATAAGAGCAATGTAGAAAAGAAAAAGCTTATTTGGGGCTTACTGTTGCAGAGGTCTTGGTCCATAGATGGCCAATTCCATTGCTCTGAGCCTGATGTGAGCCAGACCATCATGGCAGAAGGAAATGGTGGAGGAAAGCAGCTCAGGACATGGCAACAAGGAGGGACAAAATACATACCCCAAAGGCATGCCCCCAGTGTCCTCCTTCCCCTAGCCATACCCTACCTGCCTATGATTACTGCCCAGTTAATCCTGATCAGTGGATTAATGCACTGATTAGGTTAAGGCTCTCATAGCCCCATCTTTTCACCTTTGAACTTTCTTGTATTGTCTCACATGTGGGCTTTTGGGAGACACCTTATATCTAAACCATAACAATCTCCCTACTTCTCTCCTAGCTGTTTTGCTGTGAGCCCTCTCATTTAAATCTCATAGCAATCTTTTAAGGCAGACATTAGGATTTCAGTTATACAGATGAAGAAACTGAGGTCCAACAGTCTCAGTGGAAGATCAGGATTCTGGAACATGTGTCTTTTCTGCTGCTGTTCAGCTATATTGATTGCAATGACAATACTAAGAATGATCCTGCCATTGTCTCATAACTGACATACCGTATTCCTCAGATTCTCACAGTAACCTGAGGGAAATACAGAGCAGGCACCATTTGAAGGTAAGTGCCCACACAGCTAGTGGGAAAACCAAGCCTTATGTCTTTCAGTCAAGAGTTCTCAGTTTAGTAGGTGTCCTCTTTGGAGGAGATGGAAGAGAGGAAAAAGATGGTGGACATCAGGGGTGAGACCATGAAATCAAAATGCCTCTTCTGGTTGGGCATGGGCTGTGGGGCTTCCCAGTGGTGTCCGCAGGCTTCAGGGTACAGGACACATCTGCGTCCTTTTTGGTTCTTCTTGCCAGAAACCAGGAGATTGGCAGGGACCCTAGAGAAGACCCACTCCTGGGTGCAGGGCAGATGCCTAGCAGCTGAGCAAGCAGGAACAGGCAGCAGGGAGAGCTGGCTCTTCAGATCCCTCCATTTTCTGAGACTCTGGCAGCAGAGCTTCCTATCTCTCTCCCTTGGGAGGAGCAAAGCTGGCTGGGCTTGCCTCTGAGTCCCAGTGGGTCTTAAGGCCTCAGAGGAGATCTTCTCCTGGGAAAAAGAACTGTAGGAATAACGGAATCTCAAAACATAGAAGAAAAGGAGAAACTGGACTTCTCTACTTTTTTTTTCTTTTTAAAATTTAATTTATTTTGAGACAGGGTCTTGTTAGGTCAGAGGCTGGCCTCAAACTTATGATCCTCTTGCCTCAGCCTCCCAAATATCTGGGATTACAGGCACACACCTCTTTGACCAGCTCCCTCTATTTTTTCTTATAAACCAGGAGGCAGCTAGGGCCAGGCAGGTAATGATTTTGCAGGACCTTTCAGAGGAGGGGAGAAGTTGAAAGTCACAGGGAATGTTAGCTCTGAGGGTAAAGGGTAAAGAAAATGATCCCCAATATATCTCTGCATGTCTTCCCACTCAAAATAATAGGCAGAGACATTTGTGTGGGATGGTTTAGATTCAACGTAAAGAAACATTTCTATCTTTTTTTTTCGTGGTGGTACTGGAGGTTGAACCCAGTGGTGCTCTACCACTGAACTACACTACATCCCCAGACCATTTTTTGTTTTAAAGACAGAGTCTTGCTGACTTGCCTAGGCCTCCCACTTGTGGTCCTCAGCCTTCCTAGAAGCTGGGATTACAGGTGTGTACCACCTTGCCTGGTGCCTTCAAAGTTTTCAGTCACTTCATGGGATACATGAACTTGCAGGTCCATATTGATGTTGAGGGAAGGATACAATGAGGCCTAAAGGAGCAGAGTGCCTCCCAGGGAGGTAGTGGTAAGAGAATGGGTGGTAGATTTGGGTCATGTGCTGTCATTAACCAGCTATTTGAATCTGGAAAAGTTGCATAGCCATGAAGCCTGTCTTCTCATATAACATGGGACGAGGACAGACTCCATCTCAAAGTGATGTGTGAGTGAAACAAGGGGTGTAAAGCTTACTCAGCAAAGCCCCTAGTTCACAGCTCGCGTGCAAAGAATTCACTATCATTACCCTCGTCACTTACATGTAGTGCCAAGAGCTTGGGATGAGGGCGAGGAGACCTGGCTTCCATTTGTTTCTTTCTAGGTATCCAGCTTTCCCTGGCATATGATATCCTCTCTTTCTCCTTCATAAGGGGAGAATTCTGTGAGATTCAAGTCTATTTCCAGTTCTGATACTAACTCGTACTTGGAGCGAAGGTAAATGACTTTACCACTCTCTCAGTTTCCCTACACATAAATGGAGAATGTAATACCTATTACTAATTAAGAGGCATTATCAAATAATAGGCTGCTTCATAGCATGGTGCTTACAGTCAGACCAGTCTGGATTTGAATTATACCTTTAACACTTACAAACTATATGAGACTGCGTAGGCATTTAATAAAATGCCTCTGACTCTCAGTTTCCATAGTTGTTAAATAAATGGGGAATTACAATACTTAATACTCTGTTTAGCTTTGTAAAGACTACTTCAGATAGGGTAAGCTGCTTAACCAGAGCTGGAAAAAGTAAGTGTCCGCAGTCAATTAGCAGCTGGTGGCTTTTCTGTATGAATGAAACCACCTCAGGAGTATTCTTTTAATCACAATTCTACCTTAAACAAAAAGGAGATAATGAGTGTGCAAAGTTCAAACCCTTAATCTGTTCTCTCCATTTAGCAGATCCACCATAAGAATATCTGCGAATTCAGCCAAATTCAGCCCAAACCTGCTCCAACACCCCTTAGCCTTTCCCTCCAGGGTAATCCACCAGCCCATCCATCAGCTCTCAAGCTCACCTTTGTCATGCAGAGTGGACTAGCCCCAGGGTACAAATTCCCTTCTGCAACACACACACACACACACACACACACACACACACACACATACACACACACAACTGCACACAATTTCTCAAAAGCCAAATTAAAGTCACTGTCCATCCACTGCCAGAAGTCCCTCTACTTTTCCCTTCTCCCAAGGGAATGATCTCCCTCCATTGACACCATCCTCCTCCCCCACTCCATTCTGGACACAAGCACACACTGGTCACCATCCCACTTCTCCTCCCCTTCGCTATTGCTCCATAATTATATTCTCCGCCTCTCAGTGTCATGCTAATACAAGCTCCTGGCACAGCTGCCCAGATTAAATTAGAGCTCAAACCAGCAGGCTGACTAATTATATTTTCTGGGTTAGAATTGTCTTCCCCCACCTTTGGGGTACTGGGCCAATAAAGAATAAATGAGCACTGCCAATATTTGCTGAGGATATTTGACTCTTCTTGCCTGGGTGGTTTTGTCCTCCCTGACCAATCTGGGCCCCTTGAATTAGATTAGACCAGAATGAGAGAAGAGAGTTTTACTCAAAGGACATCCTCAATCCCATTCATTCTCCTGTCGGTCAGCTCAGCTGGGCCTGACCACCTCCGTCAGGCCACAGAAGAGAGAATGGCAGGGACCCTTTCTCAAGAATGAGATTCTACTGCACGTTTGGTGGGTCTTTTCTTTCTTTCCAACCCCAAAGTCTTTCCTCCAAACATTCACGGCTACTTGTCCTGCAATGATTATTGCTGAATTCTTTCACTTCTGACTCACATGAAAACCAATGCTACTTCCTTATGGGGCACAGTTTCAGAGTCTATATCTCAGCTGTTTTCTCCTGCTTCTCCCTTCTCCTCCTCCTCCTCTCTTTTTCATTACTGGTGATTGAACCCGGGGCCTCACATATGCTACTAGGCAAGCACTATGCCTCTGAGTTACATCCCCAGCTTTTTATTTTGAGACAGGTCTCACTAAATTGCTCAGGCTGGCCTTGAATTTGAGATCTCCGTCCTCAGCCTCTTGATATCTGGGAGTGCAGGCCTATATCACTGTGCCTGGCCTATCTCCCTGTTTATTTTTCCTCATTCATGACTGGAACATAGTTAAGTTTCAGTTTGCCTAGAGACGGAGTATTCTTCTTTATTCCACAAACATTTCTGGTGTTCTAACTAGGTATCACACAGAAAGTTGGATGTTAGAGAATGTGAAGGCTTAATTCTTGCTTTCCAGAAGCAGAAATCAGAAAATCTGTGTGGGGTTCAGTGTAGGCACAAGATGCTTGGGATAGGACTCAAGACAGCCATTATTGAAGAGGTGACGCTTGATGAAATCTTGAAAAAACTGTGAGGACATAAATTCTGGGCAGAGAAACTAAAGATATAGAGGCAAGAAAAGCAAAGCAACTTTATGACCTGCAAGCACAAGGGATACGACAGGGGAGTAACCAGAGAGAAGTCTCAAGAAGCATAAGAATGTTGAATTTCTGGAGCTCTCTGAGCCCCAGAGCCACATCTTCCTAGCCCAGGGAAATCAGATCTGCTTCTTAAAGACCTGACCTATTCAATGGAGGGCCTTTTCTTTTGATATCAACTTCCTTCTTCAAAGTTGCTTGTAATAATTTCTCCCACAAATAATTATCTGGTGTGACTATTTCCTTTGGCGGTACATTTTAAGAGGAATCTGAGACTTCAGAAACTTGAAGGAAAAAGTTCTAGCAGGAGAATTTCTAAAAATGAAACCAAATCTGTCTGATCTTTGCACTGTCCTACGTAACTGGCAAACTTTCTCACGGCTCTGTTCACTCAGCACTGTATCAAGCACTGTTCTCAATATGATTCAATCTAGGAGAATAGAGTGTCCAGATGAGGAGAGTCTAGATGAGGAGAGACTAATGGATAGATAATTAAAAGTCAGGTGCAATGTGACCGCAGAGCAGGGGCAGGTAGGGCTGGCCCAGCAAAGTGCTGGCAGTTGGGCCACTTGTGTGTTGCAGGCTGAATCCAAAATGAGACTGAGCTGGACACACTTCCTCTGAAACTTGTGGGGAAATCCTCCCTTGTCTCTTCACCTCACAGCAGTAACTCTTTCTAGGTGCATCAAGATGGTTGTTAGAGGTAGGAGCAATTAAGTGAATAAGGTGGTTTTTTGTTTTTTTTTTTAACCACTAAGCTACATCCTTATCCTTTTCTAATATCTTATTTTGAGACAGAATCTTGCTAAGTTTCTGAGGCTGGTTTTGAATTTGCAAACCTCCTGCCTCAGCCTCCTGAACCACTGAAATGACAGGTATGTACCATTGTGCCCAGCGGGAGTGATTAAATTTTAATCCAGAAAACCAAATAAGAATTTTCTAAAAGGGTGATATAGGGGAGATGTTCTTATAGAAGAAACAACACAGGAAAAGTCATGAAGGTAAAGAAAGACTAGCTAGCATAAGGGATAAGACAGAGGCATCGTCATGAGGGATGTTTCACTAGAAAGGAGAAATCAAATCTCATTTCTCTCATAATAGGACGAGTCTATGACTGGGAGAAACCAAGGTAGAACCACCTGGCTTCATACGTCAGGTTTTACCCCCTGCCCCCAATGTTTAAAGAGCAGCTGTGAAATTTAGTTTTCTAATTTCCAAGGAGCTTTCCAACCCAATTTCCACTAGATCCTGTGTGCTTGCAACAGAGTCTGGCCATCATGGGTACTTAGATATTGCATGAACAGTGTGGGTGGTGTTGCGATAACCTCGATGCTCCATGCATGTAAGCAGTGTACTGTGTTTCCAGTTGCAGAGACTTCACTGAAAAGTAAGATGAGTTTTCACCATGAGAAGCGCTTGCATTCTGAAGGAGAGATGAACCCACAGTGTCACGATAAAGGAGCATGCAACAAGCGCTATGAGAGATTCAAAGCGAATTCGTCTTTTATTTTTTGGAAGGACAGAAGACTGAGTCCAGGAAGAAAAATCTTTGAGGAAGTGGCGTGAATCATTGAAAAAGATGAGGAGGGAGCAAGTGAATATCTAGGGTGAGAGCACTGCTGACTGAGAAAACAAACGCCAGCGCCCTGAGACGGGATCAGGGTTTTGAAGAATAGTGAGGAAGCCAGTGGTCCTGGAGTAGTTGAGCTAGTGAGTCAAAGTGGGTCTAAGATCACATTAGAGAGGTGAGAGGGGAGGTGCTTGCAGGTCATTGGAAGCATTCTGGCTTTTACTCTGAGTAAAATATGAAGTCATTAAGAAGTTTCTGAGCAAAAAGAAGTCATCAAGATCTCTCTCATTGCTGTGTTGTGAGCCGATCGAAAGGATCAAGGGCACAAACAAGACCAGTTAGGAAGTGGTGGCACTATTCCAAGTGAGAAATTATTCTGGCTTAGGTGAAGGTGGTAGCAAAACTGGTGGGATTCTTAAAGTTTGAAGGTAGGGCCAACAAAACTGCTGATAGGTTGGAAGAGTCAGAGAAAGAGCCCAGGAATGATGCCTCTTGACCCGAGGCGTTGCCGGTTCTAACAGATGAGGAAGCTTGGAGGAGGAGCAGATTTGGGGCAACACTAGGAGCTTGGCTTTGAGTGTGCTAAGCCTGAGACACCTCTTAGTCATACTTGGTGATCCAAGTTGGCAGCTGGATCTATGGGTCTGGATTCTAGGATGTGACTGGTCTGATAAGGTATTTGGGCATCATCACTTTTTGCACAGATGGCTTGAGAGTGTGATCATTTAGAGACAGACTCCTGAGACTACTATTGGTAAATTTAGTATAGAGTTAGAAATGTCAATTACAGAAGGAAAATAGTGCTGTGATTTCAAAGTCTGATTTGAACCACGGTGTTGCATTGCTTTTAAAATGATTTTATTGCTCTCTGTGCCCTAATGGTGTGGATTGTATTTTAAGAAAACTGCATGGGGAGCACTAGAATTATACATTGACCATTGAGCTAGTAAAAGACACTTTTGAAAATAAATAAAGAAAATTTAAAAATCACAAGAGCCTACTGCCTAAGTGATAACCATTGTTAAAAGTCTTATATTTATGTCCTGACTTTTTCTTTGAATATTTCCAAATGTGGATTTCCCAAAAATGCTGCCAAAATAGCTTGTTGATAAGACAAAGCTGAGTTTATTGCTTACTCTAGAGAGATCACTATCTTATTACAGATCTCTCTCCCTCCTTTCTCTCTTTCTTTTTGGTGGAGCAGGGAACTGAACTCAGGTCCTCATGCATGGGAGGAAAGCACTCTACATTCTCAACACCCACCCCCCCACTCTCTTTTTTGGGAGAGAAGAGAGTTTAGATATTTTAAAGATTGGCAGGTATGGTGTAAGAAAGACTTTTCCATGTGAGGAGTAAATAGGATTGAGTAAGGATAATAACATAATCATTTCAGATTGGGAGAGGAAACAAGACCAGAGTTATGAGGTAAAGACTTTTGAATGATAAAAAATTATTTAATATTCATTTAATGTGTTTTTTTCTTTTTTGGTAAATTCCTGAAATAAAAATATCTAAGACATATCCTGTGTAGGAGCTTCTGAAATAGGGAAACTGTGTTCCTACAGAAAGTGAGCTAAATGAGTCTACAAAGTTTTCCATTCTTTTTCTTTTTTCTTAATTATTTTTATTTTTTATTTTTTGCACCGGTGATTGATGATTGAACTCAGGGGCACTAAACCACTGAGCCACATCCCCAGCCCTATTTTGTATTTTATGTAGAGACAGGGTCTCACTGCTTTGCTTAATGCTTTGCTGTTGCTGAAGCCGGCTTTGAGCTTGCGCTCTTCCTGCCTCAGCCTCGTGAACTGCTAAAGTTTCCATTCTTATTATTTGTTGTAGATAATTGAGATCACATTGTTTAAATATTTTTGCATATTATCTTATTTTATTTATATTGTCATTTTTCTATGTTGCATGTTTCTGCTGTAAATATTATGGTTAAAAAATGCAAAGTTTCACTTTATGAACTCGCAAAGATGATTATGAGTATGGGTTGTTTCCTTTAGGCAGAAATATGTGAAGTGACATTACGGAATCAAAGGATTGTAGGCGCATTTTAACTTTAAAGTGGCCATAACTGTTTTTTTTTGTTTGGTTTTGTTTGTTTTCAGATAGACTCTAGTCATATAAGTAAGGACACCTTAATGAATAACCTTATTTAAGCCACTATGGGTATTTTATCTTTTTTTTTCCTTCCACAAAATAATTCAGACTTTCTGCTCAGGGGAGGAAAAATACATATAAAGTAGATATTCAGAGCTCCTTTGGTTTTGTTATTATCTATGACTCCAAATGGCTAGAGTCCGTAAAACTAGCACTATTATGCAACACTTTTCCTAGAAAATAAGTGGCTAAATTTTCAACACCAGTCAAAAATGATAGAACAAGGACATCTGATGGCTTTCACTAGCTCTCACAACTTCCTACACCAAAAAACAAAAATGAAGCCAACCAAAAACAAAAACAGACTCCAAAAGTTTTTCATCTTAAATAAATCCCTACAAGTTCACTTACACCATACATACCATGGGTTACTACAGAGAAAAATGCAAGTCAGCTGGGTATGGTGGCTCATAACTGTAATCCCAGTGCCTCAGAAATTTAGCAAGGCCCTGAGCAATTTGGTGAGACCCTGTCTAAAAAAAAAAAAAAAAAAAAAAAAAAGCACATCAATGTTCAGTTTTACACTTGGTGCAGAGTTAATGGGAATAATGTCTGAAGCTGTCTCAAAGCACAGTTCAAATTCTGCCTCCTACTGGATCCACTCCTGGGCCACAGGACACTTTCTCCTAAAGTCCTAGAGCACATTTTGCCCACATGATGGTTTTCCCCACTTAGTTATTCATGTTTTAGTCTCCTTACATCAAAACTCTGGAATCCCTTGAGTGTAGCTATGTTATTCACCTTTGTGTCCTCAGCACCCCACAGAAGTTGAACAAATAGACCTTTGTTGAATGGGACATAATTTGGCATTATCTGCCCATCAGGATTTTCTGGACTGCCGCTCCCAACTACTAGGTGTGCCTAATCCTGAGTTTACCCGTGAGACTAGTGATGAGATCAGTAAGTCTTAATTGTATAGCATCAGGCATCCCAGTAGGGGAGCGGACACAAAGCCCCTTCCCTGGACTGAGGATTCGCAGATTTCCCTGATTACAAAGGCTTGAGAGGATAGCAGGAATCAGGTTGAGTGAGGGTGGAGGGAAGTGGGAAATACAGGCCTCCAGTGAGGAATGAGCTGAGGCAAAGTGGGGAATGGGAAGTTCACCTAAATCTTCCACAGCTCCCTTAGACACTGCCTACGGGGAAGGGGCCAGGGGAGGGGCGATGACTGCAGGCCAGGGAGGGGCTGGTGAAGGGCTGACAGATGGAGGGCTCCCTTTGAGGGCTCTCTGAGGACTGGCCATTGCAAAGCCACACAATGTACAGAAGTAAATCAAATTGAGGAACATGTGCACTAAAAGAAGGGGAAAGGAAGGAGGGGGAAGAGGGCACTCAGTAGGGAGGGGCTGAGAGGGAGGTGGAGAGCCCCTTAAAGCCCAAGAAAGAGAGAGCAAAGGGAGTTAGCCAGAGGAAAAGGAAGCACCATTTTGGGAGGTCTGCTCTTCTCTGGAGCAGTTGGGGAGTGAGGGGTAAGGGTTGGATGGGGAGGAGCCGAGATCCGCAGCATCCTAAGGCCTCAGGGAGATTGGCTGGGTGCTTCATTCATTCTCAGTAGACTGGGCAAGACAAAATTCTCAATGATCCAAACATGTAACTGTGGAGAAGAGGGGCAAAATACAGGCAGAGATTCCGCCAGCATCTTTAATAATAGGTGGCGACATCTCTCCCAGAATCCTGTAGGAGGTTCTTAGAGGAGAGTGCAGGGGTTTAAGCCAGGCCTCAGCTGGCATTACAGAAAATATTCAGAGCCTTAATTTAGCCTTTAAAAAGGTAAATCCCGTCTAGCCTGGGGCAAATAAACTAACCACAACAAAAACAGCTCTTGCCCTTAAAGTGGAATTTGGGCTCTAACTACTGGATGTATCTGGGTGAAGGTAGAGAGATGGGGAATGGAGAGCCAGAGGCCAATTCCGTGGATGTGTTTTCACTGAGTCACTGGATGAGGTCAAGGGAAATTTTGTTTTTGACTTTGTCTTTTCCTCTCCTCTCCCTTACCCTTCTGTTCCCTGCTCTCACTTCAATCACTTCTTACTTGTAAGGCAGGCCCCATGCCCCCAGTATCTCTGTACCCCTTCAGCCCACTTCAACACCATCCTTTCCAGCCCACGAAGGGTGTCATAGATGTTTTTCCCTTAATGGTGAAGTAAACTAGGGTGAACCAGGGAGGACCAAGGTCTTCAAGTCCAGGAATGGGCAAGTTTGGTGCTCTCTGCAGGGTGAGTAGGATGACCATCCAATGTGCAACAAGCCAGGCGAGAGAAGCTCTAAAATAATTAATAGGCAGTAATTGGTCTATAACAGGTGCAAACTATCACTGTACTGGCAAACCAGAATTTATGGTCACCCTAGGCATGACTAAACTGGTGTGTGACCTAAAAGTTGTGTTGTATTGTGTGTGGGTGTTTATTTAGGGAGAAGGACAGGTGGGATGTAGAAACTATTCAACTGGCCACAGAGAATCCTTCTTTATGGTAACTACCTAGCACCATTACCTCCTTTTACCTAACTAGTTACACCTTGGAGGAGTGGAATTCTGGAATGGCCTATTTACTTATTCCATTTTCACTTGAATCTATCCTCCCGGTGCTCAGGGATTGAAAAGAATAGAATATAATCAAAATAAACAAAAGGGGCATGAAAATAAGCAGGTGTTCAAAGCACAGCATTCATTCCCTGGCTATTTGATCTTGGACACGTTAGTCATCTTTCTGTTTTGCTCACGGATATGTATCCCCAGTGCCTACTCCACATAGGAAGCACTCAAATATTTCTTGAATGAATAAATTAATGGACCTTATTTTCCTCATCCATTAAATAAGTGAAAGGGGTTGGGTGGCCTAGCATGTGCAAAGCCCTAAATTTGATTGCCAGAACTTTAAAGAAAAGTGATAATAATAGCACCCATCTCAAAGAGCTATTGCAGCAATGTAAAAACTCAATGTAAACTCAATGTAAAATCTCAGGGGCTGGGGAGATAGCTCAGCCGGTAGAGTGCTTGCGTTACAAGCACAAGTCCTTGGGTTCAATCCCCAGCACCGAAAAAAAAACCAAAAAACTCAGAAAATGCTGGCTATGTGTTTCTAAAGGAGATGATTCATGCAGATTGATTGTGGTATAGACTTTTGACAAATGTTAGTTCTTATTTATCTTTACCCTTCTCCCTACCATATAATTTTTTTTTTGATACCAGGAATTGAATTTAGGGGTACTCAGCCACTGAACTACATCCCCAGCCCTATTTTGTATCTTATGTAGGGACAGGGTCTCACTGAGGTACTTAGTGCCTCGCTTTTGCTGAGACTGGCTTTGAACTTTTGATCCTCCTGCCTCAGACTTCCAAACCCATGGAATTGCAGGCATGAGTCACCATGCTGGGCCTACCCTATAATTCTGATACCTTAAAATCCTCACTTTTCACCCCCAAAGGGGCATTGTATTATTTGTGCTGTGTGATTCCCAACTTAGCTCATACCAGCATCGATGTGCCCAGAAATTAAAGTAGTTCTCCCTGAGAGAATGGGAGAGTAGGAAGAAGAGCAAAAAGTTCAGCTAGATCTTTGTGGTTGAGGAATCACCTATTGTAGAAGTGGAATGCCAGGGTTTGACAACTGGAGCTAGTAGGTAGTCCTTGTATTCTTTTGCTATTTTTGTTTCCTTAAAATTAGTGGGAGAATGGGAAAACCCCCGGAGGAGGATGAGCTTCAGACTGATGGACAGGACTTGCCCTGCTTCTGCAGCCTGTCCCCACAGTGATGACCTTTTAACACTACTTGGCTGGAATCTTAAAACATTTCATATTTTATTTTCATAAGAGATGTTACTCTTTATGCTGTGTATTCATAAAACACTCTCTCAAAACTTCACTGGAGTGAGGTGGGGTGTGGGCAAGGCCAGACAAGTGGGAGGGTACTTTGCCATTGTAAGAGCTTCTAGAGACCAGGCTGCTGTCATCACTGCACGCACATTGCCTTATCAGTTGTAGGGGTAGAAAGACTTGACTGAAGTTGGATCTCAAGTAAGTGCACTGCGAGCAAACTTGGCTGCTTCGGTACATATCCTGGACAGTGGACCACTAGATGAGGATTCTGCCTCACCAGTACTTCAGGCTGAGTCATCAGAGTGACAAAGTTAACCATTTTACTTTCACTGTTCCTCCTTCAGCATCCAGAGAATAGATTCCAGATTGATCAACTACCAGCAACCAGCTTCAGGATGGCAATACTGCGTAGTAGCCGTAGATCGATTGTATCTAAATCCCACCACTCTCACGCAGGATGCTGCAAATGATTTATCCTCTCTGTGGTTCATTACCTCACTTGTAAAATAGGAATAACAACAACAACAACAATCTTATAAGGTTGTCATGATACAATAACATAATGTACGCAAAACACTTAAAATGGTGCTTGACCTTGGTGAGTGGTCTATGAAAATTAGCTGGATTTACTAGAGGTAATAACTGGTTCTTCTCATTGGCTTCTGCCTCACTCATCTGATAATGCCTAGGAGAAGTAACATGACCAGAACACCCGCCTGGTGGAGCAGATCACTCAAAGCCAGCAGGGATTCAAAACAATGGCCCTTAAAGTGGCAGAGTGTTTAGTTGATTCAATAGAGCTTTGCTTTTGATCTTGGAGTGCTCTTACCAGTGCTCTGTTTGGTTCTTCGAGAACATTGAATGTACTCTGTACTTGGTTTTATTCATGTCTTTATCCTAATTTTTTTTTTTTTTTTTGTAGTATAAATGAAGTCTGGATTCTCAGGAAATCCCCACTGTCCTATACATTAGATATTTCTCTGGGTTGAAGAACCACATGATTGAAACCTCTTAACTTCAACTTAAAGTTTGTGCCTAAAACTAGGCAAATGCTCCTGGCACTAAGCAGAGGAGGGCTGATTTGGTGGAGAGATGGCTTATATACTGCAGTGTTTGATGTTGTAGGCTGTGACTACGAGATCCTTTTCTGAAAATTAATTTGGCTATAAGTGGGGGATGGGATGTTGGAGATAGCATACTTTAGAGTGTTATAAAATCAATTTCACTCTCATAAGTTGTATATGAATAGATTATACTTGTACAAAAAAGAAAACAATCTTCTTTGAATACTACCCAGTTTGAATTTACTTTATGCCAGAAATGAGATATCCTGAGATACAGATACATTGTTATCAATTTGCATATTTGTGTGTGGACATATAAAACATATGTATTATTTAATGTATGTGTGTACATTTTTAAAACTAAGTATGTTATATTGAACTTATCATTCTACACATTGATTTATATTTTCCCCCATACATGCTAGCATGTGTAGTACATTTCTTGTTAGTACAAGCAGAACAGCTCGTTCAAATTAAATGGTATTCCATTGTTTGGCTGGACCACTGGTGACTTAAGGTACTGATAATATACTTTTTCACTATTAAAAGCAATGTTGCTGGGAGTAGTGGTGCACAACTGTAATCCCAGAGGCTCTGGAGGCTGAGGCAGAAGGATTGCAAGTTCAAAGTCAGCCTCAGCAACTCTGAGAGGCCCCAAGTAACTTAGTGAGACCTTGTCTCACTAAGGGGAGATGTGGTTCAGGGGTTAAGCACCCCTGGTTCAATCCCTGATACCAAAAGCCCCCCCGCAAAAAAACAACAAAAACATTGCTGTGATTAACATCTCTGTTTCATAATGACTTTTTGGGTACACATAGGATTATGTTAGAAATACAGAAGAAGTGAAGTTTTGGGGCTATATTTATGTTTAGTTTTCTACCTCTGCCACTATATACTGAAAGGAATAAGAAAGTTAGAAATAGGAAATTTTATTTATCTCTGTATTCTTGGAATTTGTATAGTGCTTGGGGTTATATATATATACACACAAAACACATTTTTGGATAAATTAATATAGTGTGACCATTATTATAATAAAGGAATACTTGGATTGAGATAGTGTCTCCATATCTCTATAAAGAAATATATTAGTTTTTCCTTGATTTCTAGGGAATGAAAAAATCAGAACTAAATATTTAAGATAAACTATCACTAACTACTACTTATGAACTTATTTAGTAAGTTTCAGCCACTATCCTAAGCACTTTGCATGTATTATCTGATATATACTCCCAGAGCAGGTTATTGGCTAAGCATTATTACCTCCAACTTCACATGGTGAAACCGAGGCCCAGAGAGGTAAATAACTTGTCAGAAGTTACATCATTGGTAAAAGGCAATGTTTGGTTTCAACTGAATCCTAGGTGACTTTATTCTTAGGAATTGGATATAGCAACTGCAGAGAAGGATGCTGGGACACATGTTATAGAGCTTTCAAAGGTATAGAAATTTTCCAAAAAACACACAAATGCAGGGAGTTTTGTATAGCTGGAGCAAGTCACTCTGCACACCCTGTGAATGCCTAAATGCACAGACCTTGAATGAATGGAATGAGAGAAGGATGAATCAAGTGTCCATCCCAACAAGCACCAGTAATCTAAGTGGAAAGAGGACACCCACATTTATTACCGGTTTCTATACCTGCTTTTGTCACTAACTTATTTTATTGCCTTATTCAAACCTGGGACTCAGTCTATGTACCTTTGAAAAGCCCAGTATTATTTACTCTCAAAGGGTAATTGTGACATTTAGCTATGTCACCATCACTGAATGTTAGAGCTGGAAGGAACCTGAGAGATCAAAGCCCAACCTGATCCCTGACTAATGGGGAACACGAAGCCTAGAGAAGTTAGAAAACTCATCACAAACACAGGTTTCCTTACTCCCAAGCTTTTTTCTTTCTTTCTTTCTTTTCTTTTCTTTCTTTCTTTCTTTCTTTCTTTCTTTCTTTCTTTCTTTCTTTCTTTCTTTCTTTCTTTCTTTCTTTTTTTTTTTTTTTACTGTACTGCTGCATCACAAGTTTTTGAAAAGAGTGAAGGACTTTGCAGTTGTAAGGGAGGGCTACTGTATCTCCCTGTCATTCTCTAGACTATTTAGAAACTCAGCTGGTAGCTCTGTGTTTTCCTCCAGTCTATTCAGGAGAGTCATGTCACAAATCACTTTGCTTTAACCTGTTTCACAATGATTGCTTTTGAACCTGTATCGTTTTGCTACTGGAGTACTGAATTGCTTGAGGCCAGGACTATGTTTCCTTTTTATTTTGCCCCAACCCTTTTCTCCCAGTCCCATCCCAGCTCACAGTGCCTAATCTTTGGAGAGCAGTTTCAGGATCTGCTTAAGTTTTATTATGAATAATATGGTAGTCTAATCATTTCTTTCTTGGAAGTTCACTTTTCTTCTATCTATAGTTCCTGATTTATTTCTCTGGGTCCCATTTGTTTGGCAGCACTAGTTTTAATTCAGCAAAAGCGAGTCGTCTCCCAAGGGAAGGTGAGAAGGAGGGACATCTGGGGACCGTTAGCAACAGGATCTGTGGCTTGCAGCTTAGCACCCTGGGGCCTAATGTTAGACATTGGTTCCAGGTCTTCAGCGTCTGGCCAAAGAGGCAGTTTCTCCCCCCTCCCCTTAGGGGCCCACAGGCAGGTCTCCTTTGGGGGTCAGGATTACTGGGAATACTAATTAATTCATTAGTGGGGTTGATGGATTATCAGGCTGTCTCCTGGCAGAGGGGCCTTGGGGGGGGGGGAACAGATTGCTGCCCATAAATCTGCCTGTTGCCTCCCTTCTCTGCTTCAATGGCTCCCAGCATCAGGCCTGTGGGCTAGCAACTGAGTGCTGGTCTCCTTTTCCCCACTTAGCAGATGGTTCTAACAGGTTAGCTCAGAGCTTTACAAAAAGCAGAAGAGAAAGAGGAGAGGGTTGGGGATTGGCCCTCTGGCCCAGGAACCATGTCGGGGAGGAGAATGAATGCAAATGGCCTTCATTTTCTTTTCCTAAGGCAGTCACCACCCCTTTTCCTTTGCTGACAGCTCGTACCCCTCCTGCCCCTTCCTGCCCTCTCAGAGTTCAACAGCCAGCAGTGCAATGTCAAGGAGTTGTGACCAGGGTGGCCCTGATGAAATAGGGTCTCTTAAAACTCAGTGTCCTCAGTTCCCTCCAATGCTGCACAAGTGTGAACGCGCGCGCGTACACACACACACACACACACACACACACACACACACAATGTATTTTGAAGGCTAATCCTATTATGTTCAGTCCCTTACATCTGTCAGAAAAAGCAAGGAGACCCCGCAGAATGTTCTGTCTCCACCCTCATCTTTGTCTCAATATGTTCACCTTTCTGCTAATCTGTTATTCCTCCCCTCCCCCTGAAAATTTCACAGGCAGGACACCAATACAACCAATGCCATCAACTTTTTAATATCCATGGACATGGCTTTGAAGACACAAAGTTCAACCCATTCAATAAGCGTTCATTGAACAACTATGAACCTGCTCTATACTAGATACAAATTATCCCATAGATAACTTTCCTCTTGCTGAGGAGTTAATTTTGATTTGTTTTCAGAAATTTCCTATTCCTATCATATGCCCCTTAATTGTTTGGAAAATGAAGTTTACTTTGCTGAGCAGATATTTCCTTGGTAGAGACACAAAAAGATTAGAAAGAACTGAAAGATGTGCTGAAACTGAATAACTGTCTATGAAACTGAAAAAAGGCATTAATTTTATTCTCAGAGTTTCTGGGAAGTACAAGAGTCACAGGACAGCTGTATCAGAATTTTTAAAAAATACTGACTATTTCAAGCCTAAGATATTCTTTGTTAACGAAACTCTTTTGGCTGTAGGGGTGTAGCTCAGTGATAGAGTGTGTGTCTAGCATGCATGAGGCCCTGGGTTTGATTACCCAGCACTAAACAAACAAAGATTATCTTTTGCTTTAACCTTTTGTGCCCTTGTGCACAAAATACATTTATTTCCCTCATCTCTGTTAGACATATGTGCCAGTTATATATTGGTGGAACAAGTGATTATCAAAAAACTTGGGGAATTTCCTTCAAGTCAATTTCATTTGCTTTTTGTTTTTATAAATTTCAAATGAAAAGAAAATTGAAAGAATAGTGCAATTACTATAGCTAAGTACACTAAATATAGTGACAACGATATAAAATGTACTAAATACGACCGTAGATTCATCTACACTCACAAATTAGAACAAGAGTTTTAAGCGGAAAGAGTTGCCATGTTAAAGGGTAGGAAGAGGCAGATACTTCTACTTCTAAAACTCTTCAAGAAAAACTTTGCCAACCCTGATGCATAAGGTAGCGATCACTGGTGCTGTGTCCTCAACATATCTCTTTCTCTTTTAAAAATTCTTTCAGATGTGGACCAGCAGTTTCATTTATCCTTCTCAGCTTCTCTCCAGGTCTGTTCTCAGTTCCCTCCTTGTCCCATTCTGCTCATCCTGCTCCACTCTCGTTTTTTACCTTTTTAACCACAAAGGTTTTCAATTCTGTTTTTATTCAACTTTCGCAACTTTCCTCCCATCCCCCTTCCAGAACCCTATTCCTATTGAAACAAACAGTGGCAAAGTTGGACCGGGTTAGAGGAGTCCTTTGAAGTAGGCGTGTCTTTCGGCTGGGGAGGGGGCGGAGTTAGACTGTGGGCAGCATCCCCAATCCCTGGTCAGCTGGGAGAGCAATCAAAACTGCTGCAAGTCGAACGCTCCGGCCAGAGCGTAGGAGCTGCCCAGAGGCTGTGGTCCTGAAAGCGCCACTCCGGGAGCTAACCAGGGAGAGAGGTACTGAAGAGACTGACTAACCAGCTTCAACAGAAGCATCAGCCTGAAGGTGTCCTGGAGGAGCGCGAGAACTCCAAGGAAAGGGTAGAATAAGTAGCAGCCAAAGGAACCAGACCCGGAGGAAGCTCTAAAAGATAGACACAGGGTTTAAGATGGATCGCTGAAAGCAGCTCTTTCTCCAACGTTCTGCATGATCAGGGGTACTTGGCTTCTCTGACTGTCCTCCAGGTAACAGATTTGCAGAGCTCACTCCGGGATCTGCCACTGACTGAGGTGAGCCATTGCAGGAGGTGGTGGGGGAGGGGGCACTACTAAAGTTTCTGTGGGAAGTTCCCAGAAACTACAAGAGTCACTGGGGTGAGGTAAGTATCTTCTGGGTAAGAAGGAGGGAATAGGATTTAGGAAACTTAATGTAGAAGCAGAGGGAGCAGAACACTTTGAGGTACACATAACATTTTAAATAATATGAAATTTTATAGCACATGTCACCTAGAATAAAACTCCTAGATAGATTCCTAGATACTGTAATTTTTTCTTTCTTTTTCTTTTTTTTTTTTTTTTTTTTTTTTTTTTTTTTTTTTTTTGGTACTGGGGATTGAACCCAGGAGTGTTTAACTATGAGCTACATCCCCAGTCCATTTTATTTTTTATTTTTGAGATAGGGTCTCACTAAGTTGCTTAGGGCCTTGAAAAATTGCTGAGACTGGCTTTGAGACTTGTGATCTTCCTGTCTCAGCCTCCCAAGCTGTGGGATTACAGTGTGGCCCCATCTGGGCATGCATCATTTTTATAAAGTGGAGATTACAGATTACCCCTCCATTGCTGTCAAACCCACACTTCCATTTTACTAATTGTGAAAAACATCCAAAAGTGTAACTGCTTTTCCAAGGTGGTCCAGCAAGCATGTTAAAAGAAGAGACCCAATCTGCCACTGTGATTACAGCACTTGAGGGCCATGCAAGGAGTAAAGCTGGGAGGAAGTGAATGAATATAAGACAAGAGATGGGAAAAGAACTTGGGAAGTGATGGGCGTGAATTCTCACCACTTCCCCATTTGGTTTGCTAAAAATCCTTGGATAATTAGTTTGGGAAAGTTCTCCCCCACTCCTTTCAGAAGAGAAATCAGAAGAGAAAGATTGTCCAAGTATATTTTCCCCTCTTCTGTCTTACTCCCACCATTTGCCCACCAAAAAATATATTTAGAAAATATTAGTAAATGTAAAATGATCCCCTCATTTTTTTTTGACAGAGATGACATACTGAAGAACATGGAGGTAAAATGGAAGGATTGAGTAACTTCTGTAAAATTTCACTATTAAGTTCTGAAGTATGCCCTGGTTTTGCTGGATAAAATGTGTGTGTGTGTGTGTGTATATCAGCACAGTTATTAATCAAAGGGGAAGTAGAGAGTATAAAAGGGTAGAAAGGAAGAGCCCAGAAGAGCCTAATATTTCAAAGCAGTGTTACTTGTGAGCACCCTGGCGTATACTCTATCTTTTTATTCTGGATTCTGCAACTATGTGCAAAGCATTAGGTCTACCTGGCCCATAAATTATGTAGAAACTGGGCTGGATATTCCCCTTCCTTTTGTATTTAGAGTTAGAGGACCAGTAGGTTAAAGACCACTGTCAGCTTCTAAGGTGAAAGACACTGTCCAACCAGCACACCACAAACTCACATGCTAGTACCTTGTGCTGATTTATTCATTGGTTGAAGCTTCTCCAAAACAAAAATTAGTTCAAGTGTAGGAAGAATTCCACGGTTGCTCCACATGGTAGTAATGCATGATGACCTTGGCCCCAACATGCAAAATATTAGGTGGTCATTATCCTTGCTTATGAGCAAACACTTTGCTAGAATGGGTCAAAAAATGAAAAATATTTGGAGAGCAGATTTAACTTCATTAAAGGATCCCAAAGAAGGGAAAAATTTGATTATATCATAGAGGCATATAAGGAAATCCAAATGCCAAGATCAAGACTAAAATGGACTTTAAAAGATCAGAATGCAATGGTTGTAATTCCAGCTACTCATGATGCTGAGGCAGGATTTTAAGTTTGAGGGCAGCCTGGGCAACTTAGTAAGACTCTGTCTCAAAAATAAATTAAAATGGATGGAATTGGGGGTGTAACTCAGCAGTAGAGCACTTGCCTAGCATGTGAGGAGGCCCTGGGTTCAACTCCCTGTACCACTGCTGAGAAAAAAAAAAAAAAAAAAAAGGAATGTGTTTGCATGTGTTGGGCGGAGAGGCTGGTTCTGCGCCCAGCACTAGTATTCATTGGTTTTTGTCATATTGGATTCAGCTTCTTGTACATTTTGAGTGCTATTTTTTTTTTTTTTTTTTGCCTAGGATTGAGAAAGTCTTAAAATGATTTATCATGATCACTGTGAGATAGTGCTATAGACTTTCCTGTACATACAACTTCTGTAGAACAATTGCTACCCCTAACATTTACAGAACAACTTCACAAAGTAAGACTTCTCAATCAGGTTTGTTAATCAGGTTTACATATTATTTCCATTTTGCCTTCGGGGTACAAGAATTTTATAATACTTTTTTCTGTGCCCATTTAATAAGTGAGTGAAGGGAGAGGGTCTTAGTTTTCATGATTTTCCTCAGTACAAGTACTCTGAGTTGGTTCATTAACAAGCTAAAAAATGACATTACATTTAGGTGCTTGTTCTGGAGAGAACCCAGTTAGTTCCTTTCATCAAAACTCAGAACTCTGCCACAGGCATTTTCAACACTCAGATCTGGAAATGAGTGTTTGTCTTTTTTCCCTGCCAAAATATTTTCAAAATATCTAGGTGGAAATGGAGGAAGGTTTCCATTACTTTTTGAGGAGTATTAGCTTTTACTTCTATCTGAGAGACACTTCATGTTCTCCCTAGAGTTCTGTCACTTGGTTTTTGTGGGAGAATCGTAGTCCCCATATTTATAACCAAAGGTAAAATGTTTGAGTGTCCAGTAGTCAATGAGAAGCTTTATGAACCTGAAAGTTTATATGACTAAGTAGAATTGTTCAGTCAAATGTTTCCTCCCAATTATAAAGCAGAATGGAAGTTAGGAAGCTGACCTTCCTAATGCAATGAGGGGTTCTAGTTGATCCAGAAGGTAGCTGATAGAATTTGATGTTTTCACCCCTTGCAGCAGAATAGAACCTTTGATATTTAGTTTCACTAGGAGGTGGGGAGAGTAGGAATATCAGAATTTTTTTTAAATGAGTGTTGAAATGGAGTCATTAGCTTTTGTTGACATGAAATCAACACGAAGCTCAGATTATAATAACTATTTTTGTCCAAGTGGCCAGGAAAATCATGGTGAAGTTAAGGAATAATAATACTTACATGGAATTTATGTTGTCTGGCACTATTAAAAATGCTTTAAATATGTTAACTCATTTTATGCCATGAGTCAGGACTATTATTATTCTCATTTTAGAGAAGATGAGACTAAAGCAGATAAAAGTTCTAAAACTTGCCTAAAGTCACATGTCTAGTAAGTTGTACCCTGAAATTTGAACCCAGAGAATCTGACTCCAGAGTTTGTCTAGTCCAGTTGAGAAAGAGGGCAGGCCTCTGGGAAATTGTCAGATGAACTCCTGTGCCAATCAGATGAGGTAATATTCAGGTAACGAGATGCATTAGTTAATGTAGTCTATTTTCTTTATTCATCTGTGGAAAATAATTTTTATTTTTAAATAAGCAAATGTATGCAAGTGGATTAGATTTTTAAAAACTCAAGAATAAATGCAATATAGTTATGTTGGTAATAAATCATAACATTTAAAACTACAAGCTAATTTCTTATATTTTTTTCTTTTTCTTTTTCTTTTTTTTATATCAGGGATTTGAGATGGTGTTACTAAGTTGCTTAGAACCTCACTAAACTGCTGAGAGGCTGGCCTTGAACTTGTGATCTTCCTGACTCAGCCTCCCAAGTCTTAGGGACCACGGTGCCAGGCTATTTTTATTTTTCTTAAAAGGATAATATAAAATATATCTAATAACTATTTTGTCAAAGAGGAAATGGAAGAGCTTGGAGCTTAATGTAATGTGTTTGAGATCAACCATGATGAGCTCTGAGACTAGGGTTCATGTCTATATTATTCCAGCTTCCAAACCAAACTATAATGGATTCTCTCCAAATTAATGGACCGGTACTGATGGGTACAGAGGAATTTAAACTAGAACCCAGCTCTGTTCTTCCCTGAGTTAGTCGAAAACTGATTGCCCTTTTCAGTGGTTTGGACGAAGCCATTTGAGTCCTTTCCTACATAACTACCAACAACCTGATTTTAAAGCAATTCTTTGACTCTTACAGAAACCATGAAACATGTTAAAGGCAAAGGGCAGTCTAATCTCTTTTCCTAACCCTAGTTCTTGATGAGGGTGACTATTGACAGATCTCAGCAAAAGTCCAGAGGTGCAGAGGTGGGGGTGGTGAAGAGTGCCAAATGTCCAAGCTAGAGTGGTATTCAGGGGCAAGTAAGGAGACTCTCCTCTCTGTTACCTTCCTTTTCTTCCTTCTTTCTCTCTTCTCCATGCATGTAAGTATGAACCAATGTAATGATGATAATGCAGATGAGAGAAAGAGGAGGAGGAGGATGCAGAAGAGAAGGAAGGAGAACAAGAGGATGAAAACAACAAAGAACACATTTGGCAGAGGAAGGAATTCTGGGAGATGAGAGTTAAAATGGCGCCTCAGAGAACACCTAAGGCAGCCTCCCTTGGATAATGGTTGAGTTAGTTCCACCCATCTACACCTGCTAAAGTCAAAGTGACTTTCTTCCTGTAGCTGTGAAGGAAGAAGAAAAGAGAAAAAATATAAAGCTAAAGCACAGGATTTGGAATCTGAACTGATTTCGTGTCCTGCTCCACCATCTCTACACCCTTGCATTTCCATCACTAAAATGACCTGACCTACAGTGACTCTGACATTAAAACGAGCATGACAATCCCTTTCTCTCTCAAAAGTTTGCTGAAAGAAACATACAAATTTAATAAATGCAAAAGTGCTCTGTGAACTTTAAAATGTGATACAAATGTTATCATAATTAAATGGTGGGGGAAGCATTAGGTTTCCCAAGCCCACTCCACCCTTTTTGGCCTCAGAGTGCACCTGCCCCTAGAAGATCTGTGTTACTTTAACAGAAAGTTAATTAGGTCCTTCACCCTCCCTCTGGATGTCTGCCCAAGTTAGAAGTGCAGCTCAGCACACAAGCTCCATCATCCATATTAAAAGTGGGATTTTCTGACTTGGCCTGGGCAGCCAGTTGACCAATAGGTTCCAATGTGTGTTTTCAATAAAGCTGCTTACCCAGGAAGCCTTATTAAGTGAGTAAGTCAAGCTGACATGATTTCTGTGCTGATTAACATGAAACCTAGGCTGTTTTCGCAATGCAGTAACATTAATTATTTATAGGAGGTAAATGAGGTTACAAGGAAAACAAGCTCCAATTACCAGAAACAAATCAAATCATATATTTATATTTTTAAAAGCTATGTACTAATCCTTGCATTCATTGATTTGAGGCTCAAGCTTCAAGGATCAAAAAACATTTATCGTGTTCTCCTCTTTCTCATAATCAAAGGTGATGGAGGGTTTAATGTTTCAAAGACTAGCTGGTAAACCGGGATGCCCCAATGCAGCTTATCAGATCCTTTTATTTGGTAAACTATATGCCTACCAATTGCTCAACACATTTCAAAACAATTCAAACTCTTCCAGAACTGAATGCAAAATACTTACTAACCACCAGTCTGTTCTGTTTTTCAAATAGCAAACTTTGCATAGAAAATTCTGATTAAATAGTATCCATTAGGCAAGTAAATTAAAGCAGTCAGGCTCTTTCTGTGTTTATCTGAAATAGTTCTCTCAGATTCTTGGTCACTCTATTCAATTTTTTTCATTTTAATAAAGTATTTTTATAATAGTTGCACTAAAATAATCATGCATGGGCTTGGTAGACCACCAGCTTGCCATCTTGTCTGATGGTGTGAGTTTTAAGTGCAATGAAAAGAGTTCTCACTTCAACATATGGGCAAAGTTGATAGATGAACAGTGATAACCCTCCTTTGTTTCCATGATCCTTTCAAGACATCATGTCACTAACACCTCTAGCACTAGACAGAACACAAGGTGCTTATTAAGAAACAGAATGCTCTTCTGGTAGTGGTGAGATAAATGTTTGATGGTCACGTGGCACACCAACCAGTTGTGAAATGATGATTTCCTAGGAGATGCCTAAAGTCACCAGTTGGCAGTACTAATGGGAAACATGGGATATCACAAGGTAGATGTCTATGAAACACCTCTAAACAGAGATTGACACCTCTATCTAAAACACATGCAAAGTAGTCTGAAGATCTTGCTGCAATTTTTTATTTATTTTATGGTACAAAACATGACAGTTTACTTATTTAACTGTTTACTATGCATTTTATTTTGCAACAATAATCTTATATACATAGCATATAATCATAATTATTTTAGCCCCATCTTTCCTTGTCAGAAATTTCTCTGGATGATTAATGTGCCTATTTCCCTTTGGATTATAATTTTGGGAAGAAATAAAACTGCATGTTTGAATATCAGTTATTTTTGGGTAAAATATCCATGAGATAAAGAACCTGAAAATAGTTAGGTATGAGCATTTCAATGATAAGCTTAATTTTCTTTATATATAGTTGATTTTCTTATATTATGGTATAACCAGGTAAATGTCCTGGGCATTTCTTTGAACTTGGATTAATTATTCATTTAAAGTGGAGGACTTGGACATGATAATTATGAATTGAATCCCAAAGCAAAGTCTGCACTCTATATCTAAGGAATAATAAGGAAGTTTAGTTTAAAATCAAATCAAGTATTCACAGGAATTTACTTTCACTGTCTGCCTTTTCTAGAATCTGGAGATGGCAAAAACTTTTGTGAAATCCAAGGAGATGGGGGAGCTGGTCAACACATCATCCTGGATGGACAAAGGTCTGTGTTCTCAAAATGAGATGAAGGAGGAGGAGAGAAGATCGGGTACTTATGGTGTGCTTGGCAGCTTGACTGAAGAGCATGACAGTATTGAAGAAGAAGAAGAGGAGGAAGAAGATGGGGAGAAACCTAAGAGAAGAGGTCCCAAGAAAAAGAAGATGACCAAAGCTCGCCTTGAGAGATTCAGGGCTCGAAGGGTCAAGGCCAATGCTAGAGAACGGACCCGAATGCACGGTCTGAATGATGCCCTGGATAACCTTAGAAGAGTCATGCCATGTTACTCTAAAACTCAAAAGCTTTCCAAGATTGAGACTCTTAGATTGGCCAGGAACTATATTTGGGCTTTGTCTGAAGTCTTAGAGACTGGTCAGACACCTGAAGGAAAGGGCTTTGTGGAGATGCTCTGTAAAGGACTCTCTCAGCCCACAAGCAACCTGGTGGCTGGATGCCTTCAACTGGGCCCTCAGTCTGTCCTTCTGGAGAAGCATGAAGAGAAATCTCCTATTTGTGACTCTACCATCTCTATCCATAACTTCAACTACCAGTCTCCAGGGCTCCCCAGCCCTCCTTATGGCCATATGGAAACACATCTTCTTCATCTCAAGCCTCAAATATTTAAGAGTTTGGGAGAATCGTCCTTTGGGAACCATCCGCCTGACTGCAGTACACCTCCTTATGAGGGCCCGCTCACTCCACCCCTGAGCATCAGTGGGAACTTTTCCTTGAAGCAAGATGGCTCTCCTGACCTGGAAAAGTCCTACAGCTTCATGTCACATTACCCCTCCGCCAGTCTCGGCTCGGGGCATGTGCATTCAACCCCCTTTCAGGCTGGTACTTCTCGCTATGACATTCCCATAGACATGTCCTATGATTCCTACCCCCACCATGGTATGGGGACCCAACTCAATACAATATTCACTGATTAGGGCAGTAAGATCAGCATTTCCGAGAATGATGGGGAGATATTTCCCATGATTCAGGTGGTTGAGCTAACAATTCAAAGACTTTAAAGAAACCCTATGGATATACATCAAACACAATAGGGCTAGTCCATTCAGGGTCTCCTACACCTGTCCCCCTCTTTTCTCATCAACTTTTCACATTTTATTGATTCCTTTCTTTAAGGTCTTCAAGTGAAATTTTTGGTGACTTACAACCATGTAAGAGGTAGAACCCAAGACCTAGGCCCTAGTAACATGGTGCCAAGAACTCACTGAATAATCTATGCTAATTAATTTTCTATTTCTGGTGTTTGTTTATTTACTGATAATATGAAGCAATTGTTCATGTCCAGATGATTTTAATGACTCTCACAGTTCTGGAATTATATAACTTCAGTGATCACTCTCACAAATTTCTTAAAACTGAAAAAAATAAAAGCAATAACAGGAAATGGACAGTATGCATGGGATGATCAGATGGAGTTGCCAAAGGAACCCCAAGGTGCATGTCTGTTGACTCACAGAATGCAGTTTGTTTGAACTTGATGACACAACTTCTTTCTACTGATCTAAAAATAACTTCCAGAGGCTAGCATTCTAACTTGTTTGTCACTGTGAATGACAAAGTATGTTCTTGAAGAGATTAGCTCGATTTATCATTGGAGTGAAAGTTGAATGTATCTTCCTTAGTGGTTTGAGAACCATAAGAGAGGCCTCATGTCAATTTCATTCTTGATAATATTTCAAAAGCACTTTTTCAGTACTAGAGGTAGGGCGAGGGATTCCTTGAAATCTCAGACTTCTATGTCAGTGGGAACATAGAGAAGTCATCTACATCATTTCATGGCCTCCATGACCAGAGGACTCTGGAAATTCTGACCATGTTCAGGTACTGCTATTGGAATCAGCACACAACACTGGTTCATGTTATGCAGCAATAAAATAATCATTGGCTACACCAACTACCATAGTTCAGGGACTTTCTGTAGCTCACATTTTCCCATAAGAAAACCACTAGATCATTCCCTAGGAAGATGAATTTCCTTTGGTTAAAGTAAATATGATTAGAACCACTGACCTCTATCCACAGTAATATATCTTTTCAGAAGCACAAGCACTAATCAATTTATTGACCAAGCTTGAATTTTTCCACTATATATGCAATTGCTTCTTTCCCTCTCACTAATTGTCACCCTTTCCTCACTTCTAAGATATAATATGCTATTACACATTGTACATAACATTTCAACTGACAAGACTTCTGAATTCAGAAACGAAGTCCAAGGTCAGTAAATGCTTTTATCCGTCTGTAGCTTCATCACAGGGTTAGTCCAATCAGCAGGATGTAGATTTCTATTTATGTAAATTCTCTTTCCTTTACATTAACACTAACTTTGTCAAGTTTACATTATCAGAGAAATGAGATCTGAGAAATTTTACTATCCTGTTCAGTCTGCTAGGACAATTATTTAGGATCAAATCAAGAGTATAAATGGCTTATTTGATACTGGATCAAGTCCTGCTCCTGCCACACAGGATAAGTTTAGTAATGCAGGGTTCACCACTAGGGGTTAATGAATAAAATCGATAAGACAGATTAGTATGTCATTTTCTGCAGCTCAACCACTCCCTAACATCTGCCAGACTATGTTTATCTTAGCTTTTTATCCCTCTTATTTATTCCCGTATGAGTTATTTCGTTTCCATTTACCTTGCAGCACTTACTCTGCTTTATTTTGCACCCTTGGTTTGTAAATCCACTTGAAAAGTAGCTTTATAGAGCGATCTACCAGCCACCAAAGTGGCTCCCCTCATCATGATCTGTCCTAGTGGGAATAGGCAAGTAAAATGATTTCTAAAGCAACCCTATGTGCTTTCTAAGTATATGCTGGTACTTACCTTCATGAGAGGTTGTGGGAGAATCTATCCTTAAAGTTAGTATTTTCTGGCATTTATGTTTGTAGATAATGAATGTTGTCTGAGTTATTTATTAGGATTTATTTATTTAATTTATTTCTCCCTTTCTTTTATACAAATTCATTGGGTCCCATAGATGTGCTTGAAAACCCACCCTGAAACTTCATTTGGACAGAAGTTCATAATTTTGCTAGAAAGTTCTGAGTTTTGGAATAAGGGGAAAGGAAGAAGTTAGTTCATAATTGCTGGTAAGGATTTTATTAAAAACCAGCGATAATTTGAATGGCTATGCAAGTTATCATTTTTAGATTTTTTCCCCCTTCAGTTTAATATGGACTGGAGTTCTCTTCTGGGAACTTATTGTTTATGCCTTTGGAGAGGATAGTACACATGAACAAGGCCTCCTGGGGACTGTGCAGAGGGAATAAAGTTTAGAAATGCAGGAAGTTTGGAAACAGCCTACTCTCCAACTCAGACTGGTCTCATTATTCTGGGGGATTTTTTTGGATAAAGCAAAGCAACTTTGTTTAAATCATTCATTTTTTAAAAATTGATGTTTTCTCTCCCTTTCTCCTAGCAGAAATAAAGCTGTGAGTCTTATCAGACATTGTGTTGTGTTTGTCTTCAAAGCTTTTCTTCACTCTCCTCTGTTCATTTTCTTGGGCTCTCTGTTTGGCCATCAGCAAGCAGAGCGCAGGCTACTCTCTCTGGTGGATCTACACGTGCCATTATTTCAGTTATGCCAAAGATTTGAAAGGCCTAAATTAAGTGGCTAGAAGTCTGGTAGCAGTGGTCCCTGCCACTCATACAATAAAATATACAATCCTCATTTCAGAAAAGAAGACTCTTCTGGGTTATAGAAATCTTTAGGGTTATTGGTAGTCTAAGCTATTAAACCACAGAGAGGTGAATCATGGGAAGATGGACTATTATCCACAATTTAAGTAAGCCCACCAACTTTCCAAAAGATTGTGAAGTATGTTTTTAAGCAATTGCCTTTTAACATCTCTTTTCTTGAATTAATTTTTTCAGTTTTTTTCTAGCAAAACCATTTCAGGGTCAATTTTTCATGCATATAATGCTGATTATAAAGAAATAAAAATGATGATAAAAATATAAAGCTGGTTAATCAAAGAAGGGACTTTGTTTAAAATATTTAAGAAACAAAAATATAAAATGAAAGTCAATTTTCCACTCTCATCTTCCATCTACTAATTCCTGTTCTCCAATTAGAATCTACTTTAAAAATATGTATTAGCTAACAGAGATCTTTTATGCACATATAAACAAATACTAGGTACATTAGGCACAAATACTAAGGTGTATTATCCTCTACTTTTTTCTACAAATGATAGTAGAATAATAGAGTTCTATATATTGCTTTTTAAATTTTAAAGCACATATCTTGGGGTATTTTCATACTTAATAAAAAGTTTCTTATTTTTTTGTAATAATTGACCAGTGTTCCACATTAAAATACTATAATTCATGAAATTAAATTGCATAATTTAGAGTTTGCCAATCTTTCACAGTACCGAATGAATGATTATGTACATTATGTCATTTGGCTCTCAAGAGAGTGTTTACTTTGCAAAGAATATTCCAAAGAGATAAAAGATAAACTAACAGATAAAAATAATTCCATCTCTCAGTTCCTGGATGCTTACCACATAATGTCATTTTTTAAAGTGATTTACCTGTATGAATTCAGTCAATCCTCAAGTCACTCCAAAAGGTAGTCACTATTATTATTCCCAGTCTATAGAATAGGAAACTAAGGCAGAGTGATCTGTTCAAGTTCTCGTTGCTAGTGAATAAGCCAGAATTTGAACTAATTGATTTATCCAAAAGATTTGAAGTGCTTGTTTGCTTGATAGGTACAGAGAACACCATATTTGCCCAATGTTAGAGCTGGCAAAAGTAGAGTCGTCGTTTGGCACCCCTCAAATTTTCCTCTACATATGGCACCCTGCTGTATCTATGGCCCAGTCTGACCTATTCCCAGGCTCTGCAGTGGAACCTGAGAGAAGACTTCCCTGTGACAAGCTCAACTTTTTGTTGAGCTTTTTACTGGCCTTTGCCTGTGTAGATGATGTAGATGTAGGTAGAGCCCAGCTCAGTGCCTTACTGCTTAAAAGTGCTCTTCCTTCAGAGGCTTAAATCTGTTTCATGTTTTCACGTCACATATCTTTAGTGCTCTAGAAAAATGTTTTAATAGGAATTATATGAAAATCAAAAAAATCTTTCATTCACACAGAAATTTCCTATTTTTGAATTAAATTTAGTATTTTGATATAACTTTGGAGAATAGTTTGATGCATTAATTACAACGCCAGGTTTAGAATCAAATTAATAACATTTTCTCTCTACAACTTGCTTGTTGAATAATCTTTATTAAACTGATTAACCCTGGAAAGCCTCAGTTTTCTCAAATTTAAAATCACATTAATAGAAATGCCTTCTTCATAGGATTATGATGATTAATTGAGATGATACAACTGAAGCACTAAGCAAATATTTTGCAAGCGACAGTTACTATTGCCATTCATTTTTAAAAATTACATTCACATTAACTTTTCTCTTTGCCTTCAACAGATGGCTGGGGGGAATGCTGATGGTGAATGCAGTCATCTTAGGGAGTCCATGGAGGAATTTTTTTTTTTTTTTTTTTTTTTATGATAGTGGGAATTGAACCCAGGGGCACTTAACCACTGAGCCACATCCTCAGCCCTTTTTTATATTTTATTTAGAGACAGGGTCTTGTTGAGTTGCTTAGGGCCTTGCTAAGTTGCCGAGGCTGGCTTTGAACTTGTGATCCTCTTGCCTCAGCCTCCTGAGCTGCTGGGATTACAGGCACAACCTGTACGACTGAGTACGTGGAGTTCTTTAGTTAAGGAGGTTGAGTCAGACAGAACTTGAATTTGAAGCTAACTGGCTCTATAGTTCTGGGCAAGTTATTTAACATCTCTGTCTCAGTTTCCTTCTTTATAAAAAAGGTATACAACACTACCAAGGTCATAGAGTTCCATGAGGATTAAAAATGATGAAGCCATCAAAGTGTTTCACTCAGGTTCTGGTAGAAGGGAGGCCCCTCACTGTCATCATTATTAATACTGTTGTTGCTGTTGTTATTAGGGGTAGGCTGAGAACGGATGTGGTAATTGAGAATGAGAGGACAGCAAACACTTTGAATTTATACAGTAAGTCACTGACTGGGGCCAACATCAAAATTCGAGCCTTTTGACCAGAACTCCAAACATTGGTATATGCTGTTTTGTAACTCATTGTCTCTGCTTAAACAGAAATCCTCAAAGGCAACTTCCTGAAATTGGGAAATAGGGACACTGAATTCTGCTTTCTTTTCTAGAAATTGGTATAGAGCTAAGAGGAATGTTGAGGTAGCTTTTTGTTGTCATATGGCTTAAGATTTTATAGAAAAAGAATACTCTTACCTCAAATACTTGATTTTCATTCAATTTTACTAATAGTTTTTGAGCATATCATCCATGTCAGGCACCATGCCAGGTGCTAGGAATACAGACATGAATTCATGAGCACACACTGCAGGCTTATAGTCAGGCTATCAACTAATGACACACTTTTACACATTTATTGCTCAAAACTGGCAGCAACGTGAGGCAAGTAGATCAAGTATTGTACATACTATTTGATGGAGAAGGAAACTGTTAGAGGAATTTACGATTTTCATGTCAAGCAATTAGCTTGGAGTTATGACACAGACTATGTGATTCTAATTTTTTCCTTTGTTTCAGATAAGTAAATTCTTGCTTTATCTGTGGTTAAGAAAAACACATTTTCTGGAATGGGGCTGCTGGATTATTAGGACAACTCTGAATAACTTATAGGTGGAATAATCCTGGTTAATAAAACTTGCAGAGCATCACTCATTTTGCTAAAATTGATAAAATAAATTACTACAAATAGTAAATAGAACAAAGAGAACTGTAATCATAGCAGCCAGAGAACTGATCATAAAATTGCCTTTTTAGGGTTGTCATAACACACATGACAACATAAATATTTGGTCAATATCTCATTTGTCTATAAATAAGTGGGTTAACTTACCAAATGTGAACGGAAGAAAGTTTTAGAAAACAATAGCTTAAAAAAAATGGAAGAAAGGAAGAGGAAATTGCCGTCCTTTGGGGCATCTTACCATGTAAAAGTCACTAAGTTAAGTTCTTTGTATTGAGTTCGTCTTTATAAGAAGCTAGTGAAGTGAGCTCCAGATATGGTAGAAACCTATGTAGAAATGAGTAAACAAATATGAGAGCATGAAAAGTTATGCAAATCTTTCAAGCTTCTATATTCTCATCCATAAAGTAAGATGCATGTGCCACCAAACACCTGAAGTTTCTCTTACGTTAGTATTTGGTTCCGTGAGTGGCTAATGTCACTTTTCTCTCTGGCAGAACAACAAGCACACATAGTTTGGGGAAAAAAATGAATGAATGCATGAATGATTGAATAAAAACTGATGTGCAATGTAAAATGAACTTCACAACATTAAAATCAAGGTGGTATTTGGATGACTTGTGTGGTTTTACAATTGATGATCAGCTGTATTAAGGAATTGAGGTGCTTTTAATTTGTCCTTGGTTTAGAAGGCAATTTCCTAGGCAATGAGCATATTTTGTGGAGATAAAGACTGCAACATGTTTGGCAACTTGAAGACCTATAATCTACATTTAGCCAAAGTAAATTTATTGAAGCCCAAATGGAAAAATTAAACAATTCCTACAATTGTGTAGTTGCCCTTTTTCCTCTCTTAGTGGGAAAGAACAGGAAGATGTTGATTATATTGTTTACTTGATTGCAAATACAGTAGATTCTCCGTTATCCATATGAATATTTTATGCTGAGGATTATCAATAAAAATTATTTCATGAGAAGCTTGTTTTTCCATGTCAGTGGATGTTTCTATATTTTTGTGTGTAGACGCATATATTAATGTATGAATACTTGAACAAATTTATGACGGTATATATGTGTGTTCATGTTTGTGTACATGTGAGTATATTTGAAGATATGTATATCTGAACACATACATTTGGTAAATATTGAATATATACATATCATGCTTAAATGCACTCTCAAGTCAAATGGAAATGCTTTTTGAATAATTTAACTTTTGGCAAGTCTATAATCAGAGGTTTTTCCTTTATCAACTCTATGTTAATATCCAAATCAGAAGTTTAGGCACTGGGAGAGGAGGAGGCAGGGAGGTGGGAAATGGGAAAGGGTTCTAATTTTTCCCGTTGGTCTGGGCCAGGGGTGTGGACAAGCTGATAATGGTAAACATCCTTCCTTGTCTAAGCCTGTGTTCTCTCCTCTGAGAACTGGCCTCTGAGCTGAGGCAGATCCAGGGCAGGCAGGCACGTGGCTGGCCCACCGAGGGCCAGGCACAGCCGCAAGCTGCTCAGGGACTCCTGGAGCAGACTATCCCCTGGCTCCTGCCCACCCCACTGCTGCCAGCCGGCAGCTTCCCTCCTGCCAGACCCCTGGGCATGCTGATGGGAATGGCACAATTATCTAATCCCTGCCCAGGGAGATCTAGGACACATGCAGACAGATGGAGGACCATGGGGATTCAGAACTGTTCAGTGTTGAAGGAGGAAAGAGACTAGCCTGGGAGCCATGGGCCGGACTTGAAAGGAGGCCCCAGTCTTTTCTTCAACCAACTCCTTGGTAAACTGTTGTCTCACCTGAATAGAAGAAGCCTTAGAAGGAAGGACCTAGACCTGTCCCTAACTGCTTGCCCCCTGAGAAAGGGCACTGACCCTCAGTGTCTGGGTTTCCACAAAGAAGAGAAAATCACAGACAGGCACTGAGAGAAACAAAATTGGGGAGAATCAGAGGTCCAGAAAGTTAGACTCTCAGCAGATTAGAGAGACCCTGCCTCAAAATAAAAAGTACTGGGGATGTAGCCCAGTGGTAAAGCACCCCTGTCCAGTCCCAGTCCCTAGTACCAAAAAAAAAAAAAAAAAAAAAAAAAGAAGAAGAAAGAAAAATGGCAATAGTTGGCTATTGGCTCTATGAGCCATGTGTCTTTGATTCCTTCTGCACAAACCCTGGGCACCACGTGCTCAGCACCAAGCCTCCTTGAAAATGGTCCCTAGTTATCTGACTTGAAAACAACAGAAAATCACCAGTGACTCCTTTTGGAAAGCAACAGACTGCAGAATTCCCAACTATCTCATTCATCAGGAGATGTGTTACAACATGGAGGTTTCCATTTGGTTCTGGATATATCTACAAATGAGATGGCACAGCAAAGAGAACACTATTTACTGATCATGTGAATAAATAAATATATCTATCTCCCCCAGTCATTGAAATCTCAGGGCATTTACATCTTTGTAAACACCAGTTTTGCCACATCCTCTTACTGATTTTAGGCGCGTTTCCTAATCTCCTAAAACTTTGACAATTTTATCTGCAAAATGGTGACAATATCTTGCAAGATTTTCATGAGAGTGAAGGTAATTGACAGAATGCATGTAGAAGGAGGCTTGCCACATTATTGTTGTTTGATAATTGGTAGTCATCATCACCTTCATCATCATCATCATCTCCTCCTATGCAGGTGAGATCTCCATCATGTTGGGCTGGTGGAAAGAGAGACTAAGGCAGAGGTAAAGCAGTGAGAAAAGGTGACCCACAGGGGTACAAGCCGTCCTGGATAGTGACTAAAACCATCAGAAGGAATTACTGGGTTGCAGTCTGGAGTGTGTGACTCAGCTGGAGCCTGAGTACAAAAGGTCCCTAAGCAGAAGCACCAGGGACAGACAGGGGGCAGCTGATACTGTGCCCACAGTTGGCACAGTCCAACTAGATTTTCAAGGATAAATGAAAAAAAAATCAGTCCTGAGAGGGAGCACCGCTGAACCATGTTGCCCTGTTTTTGAGCAGCAGCTGCAAGCAGGGCTAGCAGCTGCAGCTGTTCTTAGAAGCCTGGATTCCCAGGGAAAGTGGGCATCAGGCAGAGCAAAAAGGAGGGAGAGGCAAGCTTGGGGTAAAGGCCTGGGTTCCCAGAATGGGAGATTCCACTGCACAGATATGAGGGAACTGAGCAAGATGAGTAGGGTGTTCTGAATGTGAAATGATGCCCAGGGTTGACAGTGGCCTGATGAATCCATAGAAACAGCCGAACTGAGTATTGGGACTTTTCTAGCCATTTATGCCCTTAGATTGTTGTGTAAACGTGGGCAGATAATTGTCATTAACAGTTAATACTAATTGAGTGCTAACCAGGTTCCAGGGAATGTTCTTAATCTTTTATATACATGAAACAATGTAGTTCTTGCTGCAAAGTTATGAGATCTGCATTAGTGTTCTCTGCATTTTATAAACAGAAATCTGAGGCCTGGGAGGTAAAGCAGCTCCTTGGGGTTACCAAGTGTCAGAGCTGAGATTGAACCTATGCACTATGGCTCATGAGCCTACATTTTTTTTTTTTTTTTGTAACATGTTTAAAATTTTTAATTGATTCATGACAATTTGATGTATTTCTGGAGTGCAGTGTAATGCTTCAATACATAGATACAATGTATAATGATGGGATTAGGGTAATTGGCACAAGTTTGCAAACTCCACATGTGAGAGTTGTCTTTCTGTACCTGACTTACTTTGCTTAACATAATGTCCTCCAGTTTCATCCACGTTGCCACAAATTAATGACAGGATTTCATTCATTTTTTTTAGGACTGAATAGTATTCCATTGTGTATATGCATCACATTTTCTTCATTCATTCATCTGTCAGTAGACTTCTTGGTTGATGGCATCTTGGTTATTGTGAATAGTGTTGCAATAAACTTGGGAGTGCAGATTTAATTTCCTTTGTGTGTACTCAGTAGTGGGATTGTTGTATCGTATGGTAGTTCTATTTTCAGTTTTTTGAGGAACCTCCAATACCATTTTCCATAATAGATATACTAATTTACATTTCCATCAACAATATCTGAGAATTCTCCTTTCCCTGCATTCTTGCTCCATTTGTTATTTTTTGTCTTTTTGATAATCATCATTTTAACTGGGGTGAGGCTTAGCCTGTAGTTTTATCCATTACTCTCAATGAGAATTGTCCAATAGAACTTTCTGCAATCGTGGAAATGCTCTATAATACCGAGTGCTTGAAATTTGGCTAGTGCAATGGAAGAACAAAGTATTTAATTTTATTTAATTATAATTAATTTAAATTTAAATAGCATCACATAGCTGGGAGCCACATAATGAACAACATTAACCACTTTCCCCAAAATGGATCTCCTTACCCCTATGGACCTCTGTTAATTTTTTTCGGCCTGAGAATTGTGGGATTGTATTCAGGGATGGAAATGTGAAATGATGGCACCAAGTTCCTTTTACCCATTCACACGCCCGTCACCAGTCATGCATGACTCTGGTGCCTGCCGAGCACGGGCATTCCTCAGAATAGTCCAGAGTCAGTCACTCCAGGCAGTCACGGTCAAGAACTTGGTCTCTTCATTTGAGAAGGCGATGCCCTCCTCTGGACTCCAGATGGCACTTCTAAGGGAATCACAGGGCTTAGGCATCAGAGGGAAAGAGACACTCTCACAGAGCCATCTTAGTCAAGTAATGTGGCTCTTCTTCCCTCACACCAAGTTGTACCCAGCCAGGTTGCTTTCTCCAAATTAGTACCTCCCCTCTCCCCAGTATCAAAGTGGAGGACCCCAACTTTTGCAGTGTATCCAAGTTGTTAACTCTTTTTCTCAAAAGGCCCAATCCCAGTCACTTGTGCTGCCCTGACTGGATGTCTCTTTCCTTTTCAGAAGTGAGTGGAGACAAAGGAGAATTTTTTTTTCTTCTAAATATATCACTAAAGAAGTCCTCTGCTGTGACCCACGAGAGACCAGAAGATCCTAGTTCCTGCAAACACAGGGGAAGCAACAGTTCTCCATGTAATTCTCTGATTAGAGTTTTATTTTGGTCCTTGAGATGCCCTGAATAACTCACCATGGCATCAGCCTGAGCCTCTGAAGCTCTAGGCTCCCCTCACTGGCCAGGTGTTTTCCTGGTTGATTCCTCACTAACTTATTCCTTCTTCCTCAGTGACCTACCAGCTCTTCTGCCTTCCCTTGCTTTCTTTGCCTGTCAAATTCATACTTAGATTTCAAGATGCAGTGTAAATGTCACTTGCCCTGGTCCTAAAACAGGCATCTTCCGGGCTGGCTGAGGTTCCCCTAAGTGTGATCTAGTAAATTCTTTTCTCACCCCCACAGAACCTTTGACTCACACCTTTGTAGCATTTCACTCTGTCTGCTGCTGCAATACTGTTTCTAAATCTGCCTCCCCAAAAAGCTCCTAGCTCATCAATTTTAGGGAGATAAATTACAGATCACTGTCCCTAGCACCTTCCAAAGAGCGTGATATATGGCAAGAGTTAAATAAATATTCATTGAAGGCACAGAAGAATACATGACTGAGCTAGATAAGCTCAGACTCGTGCGGCAGAGCAGATTGGTGTTACTGACAGAAAAACCCAAGGTCAGGAACAAAAGAGCCTGTTCTCGGCCAACCGACCTTTTCTCTTCTGAACAGAATAAGCAAGGACAGACTCTCGCTTCCTTATTCCCTGTCACCTCCATAAAAATCTGCTCATTCTAATTTTACCTCCACATTTATCCCCACCCCCACAATCCCCGCACAGTTCCAAAACACTTGGCTCTCTTTCCGTCTGTCTCTCCCAATTGTTCCTCTTTCTATAGCATCGGAATCTCATTGTTCTCCCTGGCCTATTCCCTCCTGACCTCTCAACTGCCCATTGTTATATGTCATGGGGACCCGGGTGACAGCTGGGCCCCAGCAGGGCAGGCCTGGCCTCCCCAGGGCATCCCTGGCAGGTGCTGGAATACTCAACAGCCAGCTTGATATCATCACCCCCTTCTCTCTTTCCTAGGCCCCCGCCCCTCCCCTAGACTCCAGATCCTTTCCTCAGGGGCTCGTAGGGCTTGTGTGATTAGTATGGCTGGTATAGGCTTAACCAGAAAAAAAGAGAAAAACAAATTTGATCTCTGGATATTTGCACTCCTATGCATATTTCTTCTCAATCACACTTTCTATGTGCTATTAGCCTGAGTCCCTGAAAAAATCTCTAAATAGCAAATTCCATCTTGGAGTTTTTCTTGTTAGCTCCCTCTGCAAAACTAGCACGTCATCTGTGTCCTTCAAAGTGTAGGCAGTCGTTCAAAGCTCATCTCCACAAGATGACTCCTCTCAGTTCTAAAACCTCCTTTTTCGTCTGTGATCCCTTCTCTGCCACAGCACGGATCCCATGCTTTCCCCGCCTGCAACTGGCAGTGTGTGAGGCTGTATCCAACAAACCTGGACCTGCACTTGACACATAACAGCTAAATGCTATACAACAGCTATGTGTCATTTGAGTCCAGGAAGTTGACCCACATAATTTCATTTCGTTTGATCTTCACAATAACCTGTTGCAGGGACCTTATCTTCATTTTACAGATTAGGAAACTGAGACACAGCCAACAGGTGGAAGATCTGACTTGATTTTTGTGATTTTACATTGCATAATTTTTCTTTTAAAGTTCATCGAATGCTTAAATTTTATTAAAGTGATTGTTAAGTTCAAGATAACACAGAAGCCAGAGACACCAACTGAATGGGATAATAGAGATGTTTAGATATTAGGAAAAACTTCCTAATAGCAAAAGAAAAATACTGTTTATCTTCTTACTGAATTCTAAGAAGAAAACTAAATTCCTAATTACATGGGGGTTGGATTAGATCAAGATCTAAGGAGGCAGAGGGATAAAGAGAAACATTTTAAAAATTTCTTTGCAGTACTGGGAATTGAACCCAGGGGCGCTCTACCACTGAGCTACCTCTTTGCCCTTTTTTATTTTATTTTGAGACAGGAGTCTCACTGATTTGCCCAGGCTGGCCTTGAACTTGCAATCCTCCTGCCTTAGCCTCCCAAGTAGCTGGGATTACAGGTATGTACCACTGTACCCAGCTCATTTTTAAATTTCTTTACTTTTCATTTAAACTCTTAATAATTCCTCCTCACCTCCAGTGACACCAATTCTAATGCCACACAGTAGATGACCCTCATATTTAGGGGAAGAACTTTTCATTAGGTAGAAAGTTTATGCACTTTCTCTTGTCCTCCTGTCTTCCTACCCTTTACATGGCGCACATGGCAGAAGGGATTCTTACTAAAATGCACTTGATTCTGAAATCGATCTTGTTTATAAACTATTCACTCCAAGCATCCCAAAGGCTCTGATGTGACTGATGATTACCTGTCTGGGTTTAATTCCAAACTTGGGGTCACTGAACACTTAGTGAGAATTTAGAGGATTTGAGGAAGATGAAATATGGTGAACATTTTACTTTTTTCTACTAGAAATGAGTTATTTTCCAGGCCCCAGGAAGGAGGACTGAAGTGTTAGTCTTTCTTGCATATTCATGTTGGCTAAAGGAGGCAGTTGAGCAACTAATTGGGTAATTCTTTAATAATTTGTTCTCTGGGGAAGACTGCTGCCCCTCTTGGGCTCATGGAATCAAATGTGCAACTTCTCTACTTGGATTTGAATTGTACCCAGAGGTGAGGAATAGGCAACTTGCTGATTCCCTAGGCTCAGAGTAAAGACAGGGAACATTTGAAAGCTAGTGATTCTGGCAGGAGGAAGTATTTCTTATTTCCAGATATAAGTTGCTTCTGCTGCCTTTGTGTCATCCCTACATTCATCCCCAATCTAAAACCCTCTTCCCAGATATTTCTCATTCCTGCCCCAGTGCAGTGTGGATAAATGTGGTTTTGTAAACCAAGCTCTCTTTTAATGATCTCTGTATTGGAAAATACAAAATGCAAACTCCTTAAAAACAAACCCTCATCTCTCTTAAAAATGACTGTACTTTTTATTTTTTTCACTAAAAAAAGATTCTTTACTTTTAAAGAATGATGAAGTCTTTCTTAAGATGCATTAGATCGACATATCTATAATTTCCCTGGCAGTTGTCCAAATTTTCTAATTCCATTCACCACCACTGTTGATATTGGTTGTATAAGCATGGTTTTCCTATGCCTCAATAGCCATATCTGGAAAATAGGAGCGGGGGAGTTTCTGTTTTTCTGTGCCAAAGAAAACTGGTCGAACAGTAATTGTGTATATTTCTAGAGAAATGCAAGTTGGACTTATACAAGTTTGGAGTACAAGTCTGTTCATTCATCACTATGATTTGGATTAAATTTTACCCTTTAAGCTGTTTCCATGAAGCACTGGCATTCTCTTGCTGTGCGAACTAGAACGGCATCAGCAGAGTCAGCCTAGAGTAGCCTTGCTTCGGTGGTTTTTTGCTCAGGCCTCCTGTAGATAGTAGGCTTAGCAGTGGATGACGTCCACTGAAGTAAATCTTTTATTAGTTATCTTTAACTTACAGATTTTTTTCGTTAAAGTGAAGGAGGAAGACGAATGGGTGTATTCTTCTAGAAGGATGAAGTTAACATAAGCAGAGTTAGCTGATTTGTCATCCCTTCCATCAACCTTCACCTTCCTCCCTTCACTTCCTCACTTCCTGCTGAGGAACCCCCAGAGCACTTGGAAAATTACCTGGTAGACTGTACAGGGCTTCCGTATGCACCCTTGGTTTTAAGGAAGTGGATTAAAGTGGGACGTGGTGCAAAGTCTAAAATAAAAATTGGTGAATCTTTACTGCCATAAATAAATCTGCAAATAAATAAAATGGGCGAGAATAGACAGTAGAATTCTAAATAAGTTCTGTAGATTCAGCTGTGCCCGAGGCAGGGCACAGCTTCCTGCTCCTGAAGTGTAAACCATGCACAGTGATTTCACTTGAAAGAGTACAACGTGGAAAGAGTAATTTGGCAGTCGAGGGATTTCACACACACTCCCTCAGCCAGGTGCTCCAGGTTAATGTCAAGAGTAGTAAGTGATGATGTCCTTATAGAAATACACCCTTGAAGGGATGGGATGCAAAGGTACTTTGCCTCTACGATCATTCTAGAAAAAATAAATAAATACAAAAAATCCAATCTAATCATGGAATAAATATCAGACAAACTCTATTGAAAGCCATTCTACAAAAAATTCTGCAAAATGGTCAAGGTAATTAAAAACTAGAAGAGTCCAAGAAATCATTACAGCCAAGAGGAGCTTATGGAGACATGATGACTATATATAATATGGTATCCTGGACAGGATCCTGAACAGAAAAGGGAAATTCAGTAAAAACTAAGGAATACCAAATAAAGTGTCAACTTTGGTTAATAATACCATTCAATACTAATTCATTTTTTGTAACCAATGGGCCATTCTAATATAAAACATTAATTAAAGGGAAAACTGGGTGCAGGATACTACATGGGAGCTTCCTGTTCTATTTCCATCAATTTTCTACAGATATAAAACTTCCATAGAATTGTCTATTTAAAATATTTAAAAATGAGAGCAGTGAATAAAGATCATGCAAACCCACAGAATTGTCTGCTGAGAGGAAGGCCTTCCATTTCTGAAAGCGTCAGAGGAGAGGGCCCACTGAGCTGTGTCCCCATGGAGAACAATGCAAGGTTATTGGAGGACCTGCAGCTAAAGGAAATGATTGAAGTCAGGGTCAAGAAATCACTTTCTAGCTGCCAGACTTCAGATATTTTGACTTTAAGGCCCCTTTTCAGGGAAGGGGTCAATGTCTCCACATGGCTGGGCTCAGGGGAAGGATGGGATAATACTGCTTTTCTGGGCAGCCAGAGGTGAGCCTTTTGGGGAGGGCAGCTCATTGGATCAGAGAACACGTCCGAGGTTCAAGGAAAAGACTGAAGTCTGTTTCCAGCTGCTTCTCCGCTTCCAAACAACCCACTCACCTACATCCATGATAGTATTTACCTCTAGTATGCAAGGGATGGCTTCTGATGACCCGACTGGTTACTATAGTGCAATGACCGCGTGAAGCGCCATTAGCATCTGTACGGTGTTTTACATCTACTAGGCATTCAATAAGCTACAGGATTAATTTTTTTTTGTTTCTTTCACATACATTTCTCACGGATGCAATCCCTTCTATTACTTATTTTACCCTCAGAACGACTCTGAAGCTGGGCAGTGGAGATGAGCCGTGGGACCTCAAACTGTCAGCCCTGAGCACCGCCTGGCACATGTCAAGCTCCTTTCTTCTCTGGATGACAGAATGTCGTCTATGAGCTGATCCAACCAACATGTGTTGCACCACCCGAGTGTCTGTGTTTTTTATCCCTCAAAGGCCTCCTTTATCCAGGGCATATGGGGACATATGGGGAATAAGGGTAGATGGCATTACCTCATACCCCTCTATAATCATCCTCTTGGTGATTGTTCTTCAGGATTAGGTGTCCCAGTTCATCCCAGTTTGCAACAGAGCATTGTCTTATTTCGTCTGAACTAAATGACAAAATACCGTATGCTGAGTAATTTATAAATGGCATACATTTATTGCTCACAGTTTTGGAGGCTAGAAGTCCAACATCAAGGGAGCAGCAAACCCAGTGTCTGGTGAAGGTTTGTTCTTTGCTTCAAAGCCAAGCCCTCCATCTGTGCCCTCCCGTGGAGGCCAAGGAAGCCCCTCAAGCCTCTTTTGTATGGGGGCTAAACCCCTCCATGAGGATGGAGTCTTGGGTCCTAATAATCCCCTAAGGCCCTCATCTTTTATTACTTTCACATTGAGTATTAAATTCCAACATATGAATTTTGGGGGACATAGACATTGAAATCATAGCTAGCATCATATCTCATTTTGCAGGTCATTACCAGGGACTCATGAACACTCCTCTGGACTGATATCAGAGAGACTGCATTTTTCTCTACTCTTGTGTACATTTCTTCTAAAGATTTAAAGTGCCAGTGTGATGGCACATGCCTGTAATCCCAGCAATTCGGGAGGCTGAGGCAGGAGGATTGCAAGTTCAAAGCCAGCCTCAGTAACTTCGCGGGACCCTCAGCAACTCAGTGAGACCCTGTCTCTAAATAAAATATAAAAAAAGGGCTGGGGATATAGCTTAGTGGCTGGTGCTCCTGGGTTCAATTCCTGCTAGAAAAAAAAAAAAAAGAGAGAGATTTAAAATAACTTAAGATAAACATAACCCTATGGGGGAAATTATTTACTATAAACAAGTGTTCTCATAGGTTACAGGAAAAAAGTTCCAAAGTAAGTGACCAAATGCCCTCTTCTGAGTATTCATAGTTCTAACTTGTTCCTCTTCCTGCTGGGTCTATGAGGTGAATTGTGTTTTTCCTCCAGCTTCGTGCATGTCCTCTTCCTACCAACGTGGGCTACTTTTAATCTAGGAGCTACCTTCTTCACCTAGGGGCACACACATTCAATTTTACTCTATTGAGTCTACAATAACATCTCAAAGTCTCCAATAAGTTAGTTTATGAAAGTTTTTCATAGTTAAAGTTTGGTCATAGGTACTCCAAAGCAAGATTCCCAAAAAATTCTTTTAAAAGTTTTATGAATGACATAACTGGTAAAGTCAGACATGATTTTAGAATACATTTTAAGTAGAACATTACTTATCAATACAATATGCTATGATGCACATGGAACATCCATTTTATAGAGTACATCTTATAAGGCATATTACTGAAAACATGATTTAAAAATTCAATTCTATGGCAAGTTATAAAAACAAAATAATAAATCAAAATGCTACTTCCAATTACTTAATTTGTATTTATTAGATATAGGTAAAATGATAAATTTATTTGTAAAACAAGGCATATGACTAAAGCATGGTATTCCTTTGGAATATATATATTCAAATGTGTGCTTATTTGTGTGTGTGTATGTTATAATCTACTGTTCTGTTTCTGAGACTAAGACGTACATTACAAATTAGAAAGACTTTCTTAAATTATCTTAGATATCGTGATCAAATTTTATGTATGTAATTTAAAAAGAAAAGCACAAACTGATAAAAACAAATTGCTTTGACAGCCAGCATGCACTTTAATTTTAATTTTTTTTAAGTGTAAGAAAACAATGTGACATTTATAAGATGAAATGAGATAAGGTCACTGTAATCAAGATAAATGCCTAATGATATTAGACTTCAATTATTTTATTTAACAACCAATGTGAAAAAAACTCTCATGAAACTTTATAAATGAATTAGAATAAAAAAATCCTTTTACGAGTCATGTTATGAAACACATTTAAATTATTCTGATTGTTATCAATTAACTGTCGGTAAATATCAGTTAAGTCACAATGTATATAAACACACATGTTTCCTCGAACAAGAATTCTCAGAATGAGGAGAGATTATCATAAGGGAGAAAATTCACGTATTTTCTGTTTGGGTCTACTTTTTCCTGTTGAGATTATCGCATGCTTATTTACACGCTTTTCACTCCCCCTCTAACAGACAAACACGTTTTCAAAGTTTACTTTCCTCAGATATACCAGGAATAAGAAATATGCCTAGTTCTGTAGTATACACCTAGTAATGAATGCTGTTTTAGCTTCAGGAAGAAATACGGTTTAGGCCTGAGCTGTCGTCCTTCAGCCTGGAGGGCTGGGGGGTGGCTGAGCAGCAGGTGGGGTGCCTGCCTATGACTCCATGGCTGAGTGCCTTTGGATTTTGCTACCTCACTTTGTTGCCATGTGACCTAGGGAAAATCCACTGGGTGTCTCTGGGTCTTAGTGTATTAAATAAAGAGAGCAGTACCCTTCAGTACTGAGTGTTTATGAGAATTACAAGTGACATTGCTTACAGCAACCATTCTCCCGTCTCACCTTTCTGCTTTTCCTTCTCTTCTACTAGTTAAGACCTTGTAGGGAAGAAGGACCAGTCAGGTCAAGCAGAGAGTCGTGAACAAGTGAGAGGTATATTTTTTCAATTCTATGTTAATTCTGAAGGACTTCAGTAAATATAGCCAAAGAGCTCTCATTTTCTACCCAGGTATCAGGGTATAACATGCCTGCTTACCAGGCATGATCTCCAATTCAAATAATCTTCTCGCTTCTACACTTGACCGAGAATCCTGAGGCAGAAGTAGACTGGGCAGCTCATCCTGTTACTAAGTAACAACACCATCTTAGGTGCTTTTTAAATCTGAATGAAGGACATAAAAAATGAAAATCTCGTAAATTAACGCTAATATAAATGACTTCCTAAATTTACACTGACGAATGTGGTTCCCCCAGGGTTTATACGTGTTTAGCTGAGTTTAAATTTGGCTAACTGGTCTCTGACTCCTGGATCCTGAATTGAGGTGCCACAGGAGAAGAGCTGGCCCTGGGGAGAGAGAGGTGACTGTCTTTCCTGGCCTGGGCAAACGGAGAGAGAAAGGCAAACCGGATTTAGTGTCATGCCAATGGACAGCACTGCTGTTTGAAAGACTGCCACTGAGTTGATTGCTGAACTTTTATAGGATTTATTAGACAGGAAATGAGTTACTCTTTACATTTGTCAGAGGAAAAAACCAAAAAACAAACAAACAAATAACAACAACAACAACAACAACAATAACAACAAAAACACCCCAAATGCCAGAATCTTGAGGAAGTATTTAGGGAAGGGTGAGAAAAACAAGTTTCATATGGAAAGGCTACAGGATGCATTTTCCCTCTCAAAGCCAGTTCAAATCCTCCTTCCCTAACTGCTTCGACAAGGATATATTCTGGTTTTTTTCGGCAGATCCTAAAACATTTGGCTCTATAGATGTGTGTGTGTGTACATGTGTCGTCTATGCATGTATGCTTGCTTATCCCTTAAGCATATGCCGGGGCTTACTCATTGTTTTTACGTTCAGCCATCTACTGAATGTCATGGATTCAGGCATACAAAAATAATTATTGGTTTCCTGATACTAATGAACCATAATCCCTCCCTGGCCTACTTCTCTAATCCCTGATAACCAAAGTGCTTGGTATGTGTTAGGTCTTCATCAAATCTTTGATGCTAGGAGAATCGAAAGATGAATGACATAGGTCGAAAGACCATGTCGCCCACAATTCTACCCAATGTCAAGTAGAAAATGGGGTGTGGGTGGGAACAGCACTCTCCCTCTGTATTGCTATGTTTTTTCTCTCTTTTAGGTAGTAGAAAACACAATGCGGGAAGCTACTTAGCAGAATTCTTTCTGTGCAACAATGTTTGGAATTGGGTGAGTCCCTGACCCCAGATGGAAGAGAGACTAGCAACAGGAGATCCCTGTTATTTTTACTGTGTCACATGAGGCACACTCATGACTGTGACTAGGAGAAATCAGAATGACTCTGGGGTTGCCAGTGACATCAGCCAGTGTAACAAGTGATCTAAGCTTGTAATAACCTCAAAGTTTATAAAGTATAGGACATCCTTCATTTTTTTTTTTAGAATACTTTTTAAACTTGGAAATGGCTTTACACATAAATTTTAGCAAACTCCTAATTTGTTTAAGCACTGTTTAAATGATGCAGACTCTTCTGTTATAAACAATGCTCAGAGCCTGAACTATTTTAGTTTCTTTGAAACCTGGGCAAGTGAACTAAAAGTGACTATTGCAGACTTAAGTCCAAACACTACTGGTTTCTTCAACAGTTGCATTGAGAAACATTGAATAAGACAGGGTCAAAAAAGGGGGAGATGTGAGCTGTACCCTTGATTTTTCAACATGGTTGTAGAAAAAAATGTCACAACTTTTTCTTGTTTTAAAAAGTGTAGTAACAACTTTTTTCTTTTTGGGGGGGTTTCCAAGAATTTATTAATCTTTTAGATAATATGTAAAGTATGTAAATATGGAAGATAATTCTATGCGATATATCTTTTTTTTTTTTTTTTTTTGCGGTGCTGGGGATTGAACCCAGGGCCTTGTACTTGCAAGGCAAGCACTCTACCAACTGAGCTATCTCCCCAGCCCTATGCGATATATCTTTTAAAGAGAGTCAAGTTGTGGATCTCAACTGCTACTCTCAGGAAAGAAAGAAACAGATTAGAATTGGTATCCGCTGTTAAGAGAGAAGTGCCAGGACAGAGAGCAAATAGCTATGACGAGAGGGCAAAGGAAGGGGATATATCACTTCTGTACACGTCTCATTGGCCAGAATTTAGCCACATGTGTGTAGCTGCAATAGAGGCAGAGAAATACAGTTTTTAGCTGTGTGGACACATGCCTAACTAAAACAACAAATTATTGTTATGTGAGAAGGTAGGGCTAGTGATGGAGGATGGCCAGGTTCTCTTCTACAAGTATTTACATTAATTTTTCTCTGTAGCATCCCTATTCTGTCCATTGTCCCTATACCCCACATTGGGGTAGTACAATACAAATGTGGTACTAATCACTCAAAGTTAACATCAAATCCTACAAATTAAAAGCTCAGTCTTTGGAGTAACAATAGCTTAACCCCTAAGTTCCTTAAACATTTCAAAGAACAAGTCCCCAGTCAGACCTTTGCTTTTTTTTGGTGCTGTGGTTTTTAGTTTGTTTCCAGGGGCTTCAGTTCACTTAACAGCTCAGTGTTCTCTGATAGTCTTTTCTTTTATTATGAACTTTAATTTCACCTTTAAAATATTCATTTTTCTATATTTTTCAGACTCCAGTCTTGGGAGGAGCAGGCAGAAGTGGAATTCTGCTTTCTCTGATTCTTATTGGCATGACCACATCGTCACCAACCAGAGCCTTAGCCTTCTCTCTTCATCTGCTTCCATAGACTAAGCCTTAGCTCATCCTCAGCTCCTTCTTTCCTGGTCTACATTTATGGCCATAATATTATTTTGTGAACAAGCTTGAATCTAGGCATCTAATTGCAAAGGTCACATGTTTTTTCTTTTTTCTTTTGGTAACAGGGATTGAGCCCAGAGGCGCTTCACCACTGAGCCACATCCCCAACCTTATTATTTTTTGTTTTGAGATAGGGTCTTGCTAAGTTGTTAGAGTCTCACTAAGCTGCTGAGGTTGGCTTTGAACTTGTGATCCTCCTGCCTCAGCCTCCCAAACTTCTGGGGCACCACACACATGTTTTTTCTCCATTGAAGTTTATTCAAAGGATCCTTACTGGTACATTACTTCTTTGTAAATCTACAGAGGTGGAATTGGGATTTGTAAAATTAGAATTTGTTTTGGTTTGGATGTGAGGTGTCCCCCAAGCTCATGTGTGGGACAGTGCAAGAAGGTTCAGAGGAGAAATGATTGGGTTGTAGGAGTCTTAACCCAATCAGTGAATTAATCCCTGATGGAATTAATTGTAGGGCAGGGTGTGGCTGGAGGAGGTGGGAATTGGGGCATGACTTTGGGTATATATTTGTATCTGTTGAGCAGAGACTCTCCCTCTGCTTCCTGACGCTGTGAGCTGCTTCCCTCTGCCACACTCTTCCGCCATGGTGTTCTGCCTCACCTCGAGCCTGAGGAATGGAGTGAACTTCTATGGACTCAGACCTCTGAAACCGTGAACCCCCAAATAAACATTTCCTCCTTTAAAATTGTTCTGGTCAGATCGTTCAGTCACAGCAATGAAAAAGCTGACTAAAACAGAATTAAGCCCTCTTCTGATTCTATACTGAACTAGTAATCTTGATGGACTCACTGATCTTTGTTGAGCATCAGTTCTGACTTATTATTTGTGTTTTCACTGGCACTACAATGATTTCAGATTTTGAAGTTTTCTGTACAACAGTGTGGCCTTCAGTGGTGGAGAATATTGTATTTCATTGCAAATAATTCAAAAGAGAAACGTATAATGTAAAAAGAAAATTTTTTATAATTCAATACCCATTGCAGATCACTAGTATTTGGTGTATGTGCGTGTGTCTGTGTGTGCACAATGAGGGTATTTTAAACCTGAAGCGGAGCAGGCTATATATATAAATAAAATGGTTGAGTGTTTAAGGACATTTGAATTACTTCTTTATTTCTAGTGATGGTTTCAAGGTTCCTTCGGTTGGTTGGTTTCAGGGTATCATTTGTCCTTTATACATGAATGGACAACTTTCCCTCTTTTTCTCTTCCTTTTACTGTTACTAATGATTTTCCCCTTGAACTCCACAGCTTACCTCATTTGGAATTGCTGACTCAATCATGACTGGAGACTGGGCTTTCTGACCCATGGTAAGCTTAGCTTGGTATCGAGTTGCTCTTGGACCTGCCTAAGGTCTCTGTCCTGGACTTCTGTCCTTTTACAGACAAGTCGCCGCCGTGCAGTTTCTGTATGACAGTTATTTCCCCTTGGAAATAATATTCATTCCTACCAAGAATTTTCCCATGGGGGAACATGCTGAATATACTCTCAAGTTGTTTAGGATCAGGAAACATCTTAGGGGCAAAGACACAGAGTTTAGTAATTTGTTAAAGATCATAGACCACGTGAGTGAGATGACCTCATTTGGGGGCAGCCAGGTGAGAAGGCCAGGCCCGGGTGGCTGCCTGCAGCCTGTAGCTGGGTGTCTTCTCTCATTCTTGCCTTTGTCTCTTTTGTTCTCATGCTTTGGCCAGGGTACTGAACTCAGCAATTCTGATGTGCTTCTCTGGTTGAAAATGTATTTCCCCTTTGTATGTGTGTGTGTGTTTCATGACATAGGCTAGAATAAGGGGAGAAAGCAGGTAAGTAAAGTGGTCTGATAAATAGAAAAGTATCACACAAGATAATGACCTGACTGGACACAGGAGGAGCTGAGCTCTGGTGTGCCTGCTGTTATTGCAAAGCCAAGACTCACGCCCCACATCACACATGTCAAAGCAGGCAACCTGGACTTGTTGGTTTGAATTTTTTTTTTTTTTTGCTAATTAACTGAATTTTGCAAACAATCTAGTAAAAGTAGAAAACTGGGCATGGAGGAGGTGGAGGGAGGGGGGTTCATTTTCTTGAGATCAACTTTGTAGCAGTGCCATGGGATCTGGCACAAGACCCCTGGGTTTGAATCCTAAAATCTTTACTTTACTAGTTGTCAGAACTTAAGAAATTTATTTAACTCAATCATTTGTAAAATAGGAATAATAATAGTACCTCCTTCGAAGGACTATGAGGATGACTAAATAAACCAGTGCACATGGCCGATGGTGGTGATCTACTATTAGTAGGATTTCTAGTGGTGGTGAGCAAATTAAAGGAGCATTTCTCCTAAAATCTTAGCAATAAATTAGGCACTCCTCTGTTTTACAGATGGTGGAGCTGAGGCCCAGAAAGGGAACAGAATATTTCTGAGTTTTTTTCCTGATCATCCATAACAGTATTACCTCAATGCACTTTCGTCTTCCTTCTTCTTCTCAGGGTGCTCTGGGAGAGTCTCTGGGGAATGTCTACACTACTTTCCAAAAAAAAAAAAAAAACCAGGCCTTTGAAGTGGGACATAAAGCTGGGACTTCTGTGTTAGTCACAGCAGCCCCTGCTGATGGAGTTCAACTGGCTGGTGAAACTTTCTCACCCTGCCCACGAATGTCTCATCTTTTCCTGAGTTCAGATCAGATGTTACGTTTTTTTTTTTTTTTTTTTTTTTTTTTCTTAAGACTTTCTGTTTTAGGAGAAGAGAAGTTGGAATAAGACCACAAAAGATGTGTCAGTTTTGGGTTGTTTGTTCATAGTCCTTACAGACTTCTGTGGCAATCCTGTGTCAGAGGTGGAAGGGGATTTATTCAGTGTAAAGACACAAAGAAAGGGGAAAACCTGAGTCAGAGAGAGGTTTAGGACTCCGCCGACTTCATATTCATGTAAAGATCTATTTAATTCTCTGCTTCTCTGCCCAAAACCTCTCTGTCGATGTAAAGCTGTTTGCAGCTCCCACCCCTGGTCTCTGGGATCAGGTCTGGCAGTAGTCAAGAACAGCAATGGACTCTGTATGCGTTTTCCACCGAGACCACCTGATTGCTGAGCTTCTCCTTTGAGTAGTCTGATTTGATACCTATAACGAAATGCCTTGCCTTTTCTCGGTTTTCAGATCCCTCTGTTTTGCGGTCAGTTTTCTGGCAATGTCGGTTTCTGGTCTGTTCATCAGTGATCAAGTTCTCTTCTGGGACTTGGTTCCTCTGATATTTACTAAGGTCCGAAACTGTTCCCAGGGCCTTTCAGTGATGCCCAACAAACTGTGGCGCCACCTGGACACTAGTTAATCGACTATCCATGGACTATCTGCCTACCCACCGGTTCTCCCTGGTACATACCCCAGGAGTTCAATTTGGAATTTAGTTGGTTTCCATGTGTTTAGATGTATTTCACTTCTTCCTTCTGTTGTAAGATGAATGATTGGAGTCTACTCTAGGATTGTACTCATATTCCTATTTTCTGGTCCCCAAGTAATCTGTCCTGTATGTCCTTTATGCTCCTACCCTTCAGACCTATTGGTCTTTCAAGATATTTAGCTATTTTATTCACTAATCCAATATTTCCTGTTTTTTAAAAATTTATTTATTTAAAAAATTTTTTTATGGACTGCATTTTGATTCATTGTACACAAATGGGGTACATCATTTTGTTTCTATGGTTGTGCATGATGTAGATTCACACCATTCGTGTAATCATGCATGTACAGAGAGTAATGATGTCTGTCTCATTCCACCATTTTTCATACTCCCCTCTCTCTCATTTCCCTCTACGTAATCTAAAGTTCCTTCATTCTTCTCGCACTCCCATCTCCCTACCCCCATTACATATCATCATCCACTTATCAGGGAAAACATTCAGCCTTTGTTTTTTTGGGTTTGGCTTATTTCACTTAGCATGATATTCTCTAATTCCATTCATTTATCTGCAAATGCCATAATATTCTTCTTCTTCATGGCTGAATAGTATTCCATTGTGGTTTTTTGATATTATGCTCTTTCTATTCATTCTATGTAGAAGGCAGAAACTTAGGACATCAGTGTGAATTTGGGAGATAATTTTTTGAACTTTGTGTACCAGTCTTTTTTTTTTCATGGTAGATTTTATAGTGGAGTTTCCTGAGGGCACTTCTAATTCCTGTTTTATTTCTTTGTTTGGTTTCTTTTTTGTTTGTTTGTTTCTTTTTATCTTCTTACATTACCAAGTACCCTAAAATATTTGCATTTGGAAATATTTGCTTTCTTTTTTGAATTTACTTGAAGTATGTTTACTAGAGGAACACAATTTTTGTTGATACAGTAGTCTAATGGAGACATAACGTTCTCCCATATTCTCCTAAAATTAAAATTTTATAGTCATCTGGCAACTTGAAGGAAGTTGCATCTTCCACAGAAACTACTAGGGACATGAGAACAGTAGGGTGTATCTTCATATTGCTTTTCTAGTCAGTGTTCCATCACTGTGACAAAATACATGAGAAAAATAGCTTTAAAAGGAGGAAAGAATTGTGATTTATTTTGACTCACACTTTCAGAAGTTTCAATTCATGGTCAGTTACTTCTGGGCCTGTGATGAAGCAGAACATCAAGGTAGCTTACCTCATGGTGGCCAGGAAGGGGGAGAAAGAAAGACACACACACACACACACACACACACACACACACACACAGAAGCCAGAGTTCCAATATTCTTCAAAGGCCCGACTCCCCCACAACCTACTCCCTTCAACTAGGTTCCATCTCTTAAAGTTTCCACCACTCCCAATAGCACCACCAACTTGGGACCAAGCTTTCAACACAGGAGCCTTTGGGGGACATTTGAGATCCAAGCTATAACACTGCCATTAGTCTCTGTCAGTTTAAACATCAAGACTGCAGCCTCAATTAGGAGGAGACAATGGATGTCTACATTGGGCTTCCCATGGACTCTAGCTTCCACAGGTTCTGTAGGAGGGTCACATAAACAAAGCCACCAATAAAACAGGGTAACCTGCCTCCCCACGCTGTGGCCGTTTCATACACAGTACTCCTGTTCATCTTGAAATGCCCTGTGAAGCAAATGACTGCGTGTCTCTCCAAGACTGAGTTTAATGTTTTTGTTTTTCCCATGTATACACTTTGTACCCTCCTAGCTTCTAATGAACAGAAACAGAGTTTGGAATAGGTCTCTGTTTTCAGAGGGCCCTCCATACTTGAGTGACATTAATTCTGCTTTATGTTCATAAAGAGGTTGTTGTAATCCATTTAACATTAGTTTTTTTCCCCCTTAGGATAAGGTGATCTGTACCTGTTTCCTCTTCTGTATTGTGAGCAGCTGGAAGGGACATTTTATTTATTTTTTCATATCTCTGCATGTGCATATATTAACCCAGAGTCTGATGCAGAGAAGTAATATGTAATCTAGTCAATGATTAGTTAAGTGAGATCTTAGGTATTATCCAAGAAGCTAAGAGGAAAAAAATCTTGTCTTAACTTTTACAGAATTTGTCAGAGATTAGACCTACCATCACTTTAAGTATACTAGAGTTTATTGGAGAACAGCCAGAATAGGAATTAGCTCAATGTCTGATGCATGGTAGATGCTTAATAAATGTTTGTTAAATAAATGAAAAGCTTTAATTATGAAATTAACTTATAGAATAAATTATAAACCCAAAGTTGGAGAAATGGAGTTAGCTATAGTAAGTGTGTTGAGGGGATTGTCTGTGTTAGGCAGCTTTCCACTGCTATGACAAAATACCTGAGAAAAACAACTTAAAGGAGGAAAGATTTTTGGCCCGCAGTTTCAGAGGTTTCTGTCCATGGTCCCTTGACTCCATTGTTTCTTGACCCGTGATGAGGCAGAATAACATGACTGGGAACAAGTGGAAGAGCAAAGCTGCTCACCTTATGGAGGTCAGGAAAGAGGGGATGAGTGGGGAGAGAGAGTGAAAGAGAGAAGGAAAGAAAGGGTCTGGGGACAAGATGTACTCTTCAAGGACATGCCCCCCAGTGGCCTACTTCCTCCAAGTTAACCACCTCCTACGGTTTTCACCACTTTCTAATAGTAGCACAGGAGACCCTGGGGGATTTTCCCAATCTTAACTATAATATCGTCAAAGTAGAAATTTCATTGGAAAAAGTTGAGTAGGCAAAGAAAATTTTATTCAAGGTTATTATACAAAAGGTAAGAGGCCAGAGATCACTAGGAACTCAAATCCTTTGAAACAAAGGGTGGAGAATTTTTAAACTCTGGGATATCCTAGTGGAAAAGTCCTAGAAGAGGTTAGGGAGGAAATCATAAACCTTCTGTGTTTGCCAATTGACTTTATCCTAACAAAAAATAAACTCCTTCTATCCTTCAGAAAGTCGGCAGTTTTGCAGCCTAAAGCAAGGAGGATCACTGATATTTGTCTCATACCCACCCCACCCCTGGCCAAGATGGGGAGAGAGGGACACTATCTTCCTTAATGATAGCATTTCAAAGGATGGCCCCCAGGTCTCCAGGAAAGGCATTTGAGGTTGTGATACCGCTCTTTACCGGTGACGAGTCCTGCTTCCTCAGGTGTTGAAGTATAACGAGAAGCACACCGAGGCAAATGTAGAGTGGAAAATGCAGCTTTATTAAAGAAAAGTAAAAGCAGACTTCTCCCAGGTGGAAGAAGGGGACCTAAAGGCGGAATCCATGGGATGAGCAAATCTTGTCCTTTTTATGGGTTTTATTCTCCCATTCTTTCCCCCTTATCTCTTTTCTTCCTGCCTATATGACTAGGCCTGGTTTTGCATTAAGTGAGAAGCTATGGGCAGGGGGAGGGCCAGGGTGATTCAGGCAGATGAGGGCTCAGGGGCACCAATTAGCAGCCCCTTGTTTGCACTCCTTGATAAAGGCAGGTAAATTTGGCAATTAATGGGCTCCGGAGATCCTTGACATTCCATTCTTTCAGGGGCAGTCTCCAACTTCCAGAGGCAGATGGCTTTATGGCCTCCATTTCCTTGATCTGACCCGATTCCCTATTTCTACACTAACTGCCTGTCCCCAATTCTGGCTTCAGTTGTAGAGCTGGCAAGAAGACTTTAAAAAGATTTATCTCTCAAAAAAGGCTGAGAAAAAGTTTACAACTGTGGATTTTCTAAAGAAGATGCTTAAGGCAAGGGAGATCAAGAGGAAGCCTGCTAAAACCCAAACTCAGGGTAACATCGTAGGCTCTCTGGGTCGAGGTCTTACGACTCAGTGGCAATGGCTGTTTTGAGCTTCAGTGTGCTGGCCTCTGAACAGTTTCCTCGTAGTCACTTTGTAGCCTGGCTATGCCACTTAACCTTTCTAAGCGTATTTTAGGACAGATATGAATAGCAGTAATGTTCCAGCTCCTTCATGGGTCTCCTGTATGGATCTAATCTTATTATATCAGGGCTGCTTTGTCAATATAGAGTCTTGCATTGTTTTACTGAGGGGAAGGACTGAATATTTTCCTTAGATTTGGGAACTCTGGCTCTGTCTCAGACCCTTCTTCATTCTGAGAGCTTCTACCTGACCACCTGCCTGTGCTTATGAATCAGAAAAGACACCTTGAGATTTTGTCCAACCTCACAATTTTGTGCAGGAGAAGATCAGCTTCTTGAGTAAGGAAGGAACTTGTCCTTAGACTTAAGAAGTAGTGGCAGAGCCCAGGACTCCTGACTCTTTTCTCTGTACAATAATGTATGTGACCGGCTCTGAGAAGCCCTGCCTTTTTCCTGGGAGAGGGTCCCCTATCCTTTCTCCAGGAAGCCTCCTTTAGTCTGGCGCTTCTATCTGCCTGGCTCTGTCTGACTGTTGTCCTGAAACTGCTGAAATCGCTTCTATACCAGTTACCCAAGGTTGCCGTTGCCATCTCTTTATGTCCTTCTGGGGTATTGGACATCCAGAGACAGGACAGTCTCCTCACCCAGAACTTTCCTTAGCTCTTATACCCTGATCTCTGCTTATCTGCTGTGGTCTGCATCTCTGCTTTGTCTCGCAGAGAGAGTGATGATTTTGGGGCCCTGATGACAGAACAGCAGCAATCTGGGCAGGGTGACCCCGAACTTGATCCTCATAGGCCCCTTGCGCTAATCCCTACTTCTCTTCTCCCCACCCACCCCCAGCATTTTGGGAGGTCAGGCTTGAGGTGGCTGACGTGGGTGTGGGGGTGGGAGCAGGGTTTTGAGCTGCCCTCCGTGTCAGCTGGTGTCTGTTTTCACAACAGATGGTGGGTGGTGACGTGGTTCTATTGTCCTCCCTGGTCTGCCCTAGAGGGAGATTTCCTTTGCCAGCAAATATGCTATATGTCCAGAGGAAATGGCATCTGCCTCCGAGGGCGTGTCCAGAAGGCTTCTCTCTCCTTTCCACAATTCTGGGTTTCGTTAAGGTACAGAGAGTAACCTGTTGTCCTTATCTCTCAGGGAATACAAAAGGAGAGCTTAATCTTCCCCAAGAATAAATAAACTTAGACATGGGACAAACATTTTTGTATATGAGGGTTGCTAGCTAAGACTTAATGCAAACATTTGAAATTTGTGGATGATCCTGCCTGCTTCCCCACTCCACGCTCTTTCTCTCTGATGTTCCCATATAGAAATAGTTTTCCCCTAAGATTGTTCAGTAGCAGTCCTACTTTCAAGTAGTGGAAAACAAAAAAACTACTTTATGGATGGCTTTCTGAGAGCTCAGAGGTGCTCAAATGTGACTAGGTATCAGAATTGCTCAGTTCTTCTGTGTGGGAAGGGAGGGAAGAGAGCCCATAAGATGTAGGTTTTAGGGCTGTGTCAGCAGATTCTTATTTATTAGGCATGGCAAACCCAGACTAAGCATTTTTGGTAAGAACCTCAGGGCTTGTAAACTTAAAACATTTTCCTTTGGGTTTTAGATAGAGGTTCTTCATTTGAGAGACAAAAGAAATACTCTGGAGGAGAATAAGGTAGAGAAAGTGTTGGAAGACTTGTTGCTAGTAGAAGACAGAGGAAGTCAGATGAGAAAAGGGAAAGTGGGGATTCTGGGAATGAAGGAGCCCAACCTGGATGTGGAAAAGGTCCCGGAGAACACAAGCTGAAAGTGGGTGTTGGGGGGATTTGTCAGTCCCTATCTACTGTGAAAGTCCTTAGGATGCAGTCACTTCAAAACAACACATTTTTCTTTGGATTATACTAGAATTAAAATGTAGTCAGTTCTCTGGTTTGTGGAAGCCATTGGGATTAGAGGCTAAAATTTGGAACTCTTTTTCAGGTCCACATAGTTTACAGGGCCTTGAGATTTCACTGTGCATGTACAGTTATTGGAATAACAACAACAACAATACTTATTATTATAATTTATAGAGTGGTAGAGTAGTTTGAATATTAAGATATCAATGTGGTTAGTTAATCAAAGGAATCTAAAATAATTGTGCCATAAAGAAGATATAGAAGGTTATTTTTCCCTGATAAAAAAATCTGGACAGTGTGAACAAGAATGGTTATCAGGGACTTGGGATCCTTTTATCTAATTTGCTTTGGCATCTTAAACATGTAACTTTTTTTTTGTGTGTGTGGTACTGGGGATTAAACCCAGGGCCTTGTGCTTGCAAGGCGACTCTACCAACTGAGCTATCTTCCCAGCCCTTAAACATGTAACTTTTTTTCATCTGTAATGTACTTGCTCTAGATCCAGCTCTCAGATACAGTCCAGCAGAAGGATGGAGATTGAGGTGTACAGGTGGAGCTGGGAAAACGGTGGCCACAACTGTGGGAGTGTGACCTGTGAGTTACATACTATCAATGACTTGAGCTTAGTCACATGACCATCCCCAGCTGCAAGGTGCTAAACAAACTTATACCCTACTTCACCTTATATTTTAGGTAAGACTAGAAAAAAGGATATTGGAGAATTTTGATGTTCTTTCCAATAATCAATTCATAGTTTCTCGAACCTAACCGATGAATCATACTCTATTATGAGTGTGAGACAAGTAATGCGGATTGGATTGTTTCCATTTTTAGATGAGAAAACTAGGAGTATAAGTCATAAGTGGCTGAGTTTGCCTTTGATTTCAGATCTTCTGATTACTAGTTGCATGTTCTTTCCACTCTGTTGGGATGTTTTCTATTAAAGCAATTTGAAGATGGGGCTCTCCTGATTGTACTCAGTTGCCAAATAGAAGTTGCATTCCTCCAGGCACCTTTAAACCTAGGCAATGCCTCGCACTCTCCTCCCTATCCTATCCCATACTCCCGTCCTTCTATTCTTGGTTGGGGAGAGAGATTTAGGTCCCTTGCTCTGAGCTCAACAGCTGCCAGGAACCAGCTATACTTTGTGGTTATTTTTAATACAGGTTTTGGGAGCAGCCTCTCAGTTTAATCCTTGGCAGATAAACCAACAGTCGGGCGATTGGGACTTATTTGCGAAGACTTGCTGGCTGTAGGCGATTGGATAGTTGTTAATCTTTTTGGCTGGGGTAGGGGGGAGCCCATTTTAATCAGAATTTGTACAGGAATAATCCTTTCTTTAAATTCTGACCCAATCCCTCCCATAATTGCAATCAGGGCAGTTCTCTTCCTTAGGAAGACAGTGTGTTAATACAGAATTTAAAGGGATGAAAATAGGCTGACGGCTGATGGACTAATATGATAAAAGAACTAAAAAAAGAGCTCTCATTGCCACTGGCATAACTTAGGACTCTGATGGCTGAAGGAACCTACGAGACATCCCTTTTGCCTATGTCCATAGGGGACTTATTTGAAAGGATCTCACTTGTGGTCCTGGGAAGTGAAAACCAAGACACAATGATCATGATTTCCTAAAAACTTTATTCAAAGAAAGAAGAGCTAAAAAGAAGCCAAGTTTATTTTTATACAGATCTGTAGAAGGGGCTTCTTATGCTAAAGCTAGGAAGTGAACACACAACTGTGTTTGTGGGAGAGGGTAGCAGTCACTTGTAAGGTGAGTCTAAGCATGATGATCAGGGATATTTGAGAAGCAGACACCAAGATATGATTAGAAAAGCAAGAGAGTTTGCTTGGGGTGGAAAGGCAACCTGAGCAATCAGGGAAAGCCCTCGGATCATGATGCAGGCCCGATACCTAACAAGGACAGTGGAAGCAGGGAGCATTGTGCTGGAAAAGACCCAGACTGCGGACAGGTCTAAGAAAGCTTTGACCATGCCGGCGGGGAGCCCCTGAGTCAGAATCGGTTCTCGGAGGAGTCTGCTAGTGCTGAGACCTGCGCTGTGCTTGGTCGTGACAGGGAGCAGCACAGGGGTGATGTGACCTCACTGTACACACAGGATGGATCCAGAGGCATCAAAGGGGAACCGTTAGTCAACTGTGCTCTTCGTAGGCAGTTCTCTTGCAGGAAACACAAGTGCTTTTCCATGGGTGCTACACTGGGTTGGCTGTTTGACTTTGGGGAATTTCCTTCCTCATCTGGGCTTTAGTTTCTCTATTTATAAAACAAAGTGGTGAAAGCTGATGATCTTTAGGTCCTATGCGTTGCTTTTACTCTCTGATTTTATAAAGCATCTCGATTTTTGATCCCCAAAGGGTAGATGTGTGTGCGTTAGGTCGGGGTGGGAATGGGGGGAGGGCAGCCTGGGTGGGGCCCTCATGGAGAGGAATGGATTAATGGCTGGGAAGAAAGACAGATCATCTGTTAGGTGCCTTCTTTCTGTCTCAGCCTGCCCCCTTTTTCTGAGTTCCAACCTGGGCCCATGACTGGACTGGCCACAGCTTCAGCCCAATCTAATCTAATCTATCAGAGAGGTAATGAACTATAAAAGTGTGGATTCAATTACAATTAGAAGGGAGTTTTGTGTTGGCTGGAGTCTGGTGCTAGCCAGAGAATAGAAACTTGGGCTGGGTTGAAAGGCCCCATCTGTGCTAGGAAGGTCTGCCGTTAGGGGCTGGGTGAGACCTTACTCAACACAATGAGGAAAGAACGGTACTCTGAGCAATGACTGGTTTTGAAAATTTTTTTTCCCTAAGGGAAAGATATTTACTTTTTAGATTTCGTCTTTTTTTTTTTTTTTTTTTTTTTTTAATGGCAGGGATGGAAGAAAGAAATCATCCTTTCATTTTCTTATTCTCATTTTCTGGGTAGATGCAGGTATACCCGGAGCCTTCATGACTTCTATTTTTTTTTTCCTCCATCAAAGTTTCCTGGACCCTCATCCTTCATCCTTCTCCCTTACCTTCCTAAATGGTACATATTTAGGCAATGGTTAGTTTGTTGTTTGGATTTTGAGAAAAATCTCATTCTATTGAAACCCCTAAAAATTGCCAGAGAGTTTCACGTGCATTGATTCTTCCATCATCTCTTCTGTCCAAAATTGTACCCACCAGTGTCCAGGTAAAGAGCACTTCTTCAGAAAGCACTTTTAAGACTTGCAGAACTGTGAGCTGTTTTCTCTCTCCTAAGCATCCATTGCATTTGTAACTCAATAAAACTGACAGCATTCTGCCTTACATTTGAGACATTAACATGTGTATTTTACTTATTTTCATTTTTTTGCTGTATTTTAAACTCTCTGATTTCATGGATTTTTTAAAACTAATCTGTATATCCTCTGCACTAAGCCCGTCCTTAAATAGTACACATTAGTCACTAAATATAGGTTTAATGAGAAGAATAAACATATATTTGGGAGAGATCATTTTCTCTGTCCTCTTTTGCCTCATTGTTACCTCCTTTTCTTGCTTCATTGCTTAATTTACTGTTCCAAAGAGAGTGTCAAGCAAGTCAGTCAGTAAACAAGATGAATTTTAAAAATTAAAGTTCCTTTATCCCCCCCAAACCATTTGTCCTTCACCTGTTCCTTGATCCAACTGTAACTATTTTTACCTGAGATGTTTTAATTTAAAGCATAAGTTTGGGGAGCTGTACAGTAGTATGTGACTTTCCTGAAAATTTGTATGAATTTAGGTAAGACTATCTCAATATTCGCTCACCTTGTCAATGTAGTTGTTTTCTTGGTATGCTTTGTATTTTTAACTCTCATTAAACAAATAATAAAAGGTATTCTTCATTCCATCTCTACTTCTTACTAACAGCATGATCTTGGGCATACAAAACTTTCTCAGGAAAGTTGCCTCAGTTTTCTTATCCATAAAATAGGTCTAATAATTATATCTTCTTCATAGATTGTGAATTCACTTTGTGGAATAGCATGTAATATGTATTTGCCGTGTTTATCACAATTACTGTTAAAATTATTAAAAGTGAAAAAAAAAATTCTAGGAGTTGGGCTGTGGTTCAATGACAGAGCACTTGCCTAGCATGTGTGAGGCACTGGATTCGATTCTCAGCACCACATGTAAATAAATAAGAAATAAAGGTCCATTGCCAAGTAAAAAAAAAAAAATTTCTAAAAAATCTATAAGGTTACTTATAATCTATTTCTATGTGCTCAATTTCTCTGGAGAAAGAATTTTAAAAATGGCTAAACATTTCTTTCTTCTTTCAGTGGAAACATATATGGAACTGAATTGATAATGTTTTGAGGATTTATAAAATGTCAGAAAAGCAGGCCAGACTTATATCCTCACACTGGTTCTCACACTGGATTGACATAACTTGAAGAGAAGAACACCAGGATCCCATAGGGTTTAAGGATTGAGGCACTTTATTAGTGAGCAGGAACCATGGATGGGAGGGCTTCTGCTTATTTTAAATCAAATAAATAACATGAAAATCAGATGCAAAATAAAACTCAGATTAGCATATAATCACATTAGCAGACTAATTGAGTCAGGAGCTCAGCACATTGTGTAATAAGGTTGCACCTTTCAAAAGAATAAGAGAAAGTCCAAATTGTTTATCCACCCTTCTATTTCAATGCAGAGCAGAGGGTCCTGTGACCAGATGTGGCCAGAGTCCCATCCGGGCAGTTAGCACAGTATCACTTACTCTGGGGGACCTATAAGAGAGGATTAAGGGTCATAGACTGAGTGTGGCAGCCCCCTCAGGCCTGAGGGATTAGCGTCTAATGCATCCAGCTTTGCAGAAAATAGGGCTCAGATGAGGATCCAACCTCTTTTATTCATCTTTGTTTTTCAAAGCTGTAATAGGAAAAAGGTTTCTTTTCCTTTTCACACACAGTAAAGTTCTTTCCATCCTGATGAGAGGGGAGGTGATAGGCTGAATCTACAGGTGATACAATAGCTCAGAAATAGTTTATTTTTCTCCTACCCACACTTCCTCTGTCCTTTCGGCTAGATTTCCATTTATCTCCCTTTCCTCCCAGAATCCAAACACCAAATATCTCTATGTTCATTGAAACCAGTTACTTTAACCCTCTCGAATTCTCAAAGGAAACAGCCAAACCTATCCTACATTCTAGCACCCTTAATTTACCTGGATCAGTTGTTAATATTGCTACATTTTCTTTCACTCATTAAAGAGATGTTTTTAATGCTTCCTATATATAGGTCAGGCATGTCTAATCTCCCCTATCTAAATAACTAAAATATATTGGAGCAGACTAGACTGTGAAAGACTAGAACTCAAGGCTATCATGTATCTAGACTGACTATAATTCAATTCCTTTAGTTGAACTAGTGAGAGGAGTAAGATGAACTTACAAGACATTTAACATGGCGTTTATGATCCTGGATATAGTTATGTGATGAAAAGGCTATAACTCAGGACTTTTCACCCCATAACTGTTCTATTTCCTATACTTCTCTGCATATAATTACTCCATAATGAAATTTCCCTCTAATTACTATTTTTTAAAGCAACATTTTGTTAAGTTGCAAAGCGTACACCTTGTCTATCTCTTTTGTAGAAAAGATTTTGGTTTGAAAGTGGAACATTTTGTCCTCATTTATTTTCTCCCTTAAATTTGCATTACATATCATTTAGGGCTATCAGAGATTTCTGTGAAAAACACATGTCTCCTGTACTTTTCTCAAAGTCATAGGAAAACACAATAGCAGAAAATGCAGAGGAAATTTTTTGGTAAATCAGTGACCTTACTAGGATCCTGGGGTCCCTGGGAAATGTGCTAGAGTTGGGCCAGGCTTCCAAAAATACTCCTAATACTCACTATTTGAGTGACAGGAAGCAAGCTCCATAGCTAAGCTTTGGTTTTCCTTGTCTGTAAATTCTCAGAAGGTGTGACCCTAGGTTTTAAAAACAAAGAAGATTATGTATATAAAATGGCTGGAATACAGAATTCACCAATCAAGTGGTATTCTGAAAGCATGTATATATTTATTAAGCATCATGCCTTATATTTTGTGAACCCAGTGTGAAATACATGGAATTTAAAAGAACAAAACAGCATAGTCTGTGTTTCAAAGATATCTAAAAATTAGAAAGATGATCAGAATGAAAAAAATTCAATTCCGTAGGCATTTTCTTTTATTTTCTCTCCTCCCCTCCTCCTTTTTTTTTTTTTTTTTTTTTTTTTTTTTTTTTTTTAACTGTCAACAGGATCTAGTCTTGAAATAAAAAGCATAAGACACTGGCCAGGTGCAGTGGCATATGCCTGTAATCCCAGCTACTTAGAAGGTTGAGGCAGGAGGATTACAAGTTTGAAGTCAGCCTCAGCAATTTAGTGAGAACCAAAGCAACTTACTGAGATCCTGTCTTAAAATAAAAAATAAAAAGCACTGGGATATAGCTCTGCTCAGTAGTAAAGTGCCCCTGGGTTCAAAACCCAGTATGAAAAAAAAAAAAAGGACCTGCCAAGTTCTTCAAGGCAATTTATGTCTATTAGGAAGACAGATCTCTAACCAACCACAGAAAAGCATGACATTGGCAAATATAAAAGTATTAACTAAATACTACATGATACAGATAAAGGGGGTTTATAAAGATGGCAGACAGCATTATAAACACATTTAAATTTTACTAAAGGGGTGAAATAGAAGCTGTCCAAGCATGGGAACAACAGTGCAAAGCACACATTTGAAATTAATTGGGGTGGCCCGGGAATAAAGAATGTTCTAAGGGATCGGCGTGTAGGATCAGTGGTCTTCGGATGTGTGTGTGTAGGGTGTTGGCTAAGGATAGAACAGTTTCAGCCTAAGGTGTTGGACTTGGTCCTGCTGATTACGGGGAGACATTGTGACGTTATGACACAGAGGAATGGCATGGCTCAATGTCAGTGGTGGCATCTGGGCTCTAGGAATGATCCATTTTGGCATCGATGATCTTATCAAACCCGTGCGGTTGAGGGGGAAGTTTGGCATGTTTTCTCCTAAACCAATCTAGGGAGATGTAGATTTCTCAGTGCCTTTTGGCAAATGGGGACAGGTAAGAGGCAGAGCTGGCTCACCAGTGTTCTGTTCCCAGATCTGGACTCCACGCTTGTCCTCGGCAGGTCCATGAGAAACTTTTTCAAGATTCCAGCCTGATATTCACAGCCCATCTGTCATCATCCCAGTGCAGTCTGACTCTCATTAGAGCTGTGGGCGGGGTCGCCCCTACCTCCACCTCTCATCCAGCCTCTTTACTGGAACAATCGCACCAGAGTCAAGTTGATTGTTTCCTATGGAAATCAGCCATGTGGAGCCTCAGGGGGAATAGTTCTGCCCTCTTGTATTCATTTTTTTCCCCCAGTGTGGACCAGGATTGAGGAGGGCAGTTTCTAGCTTTTCACATATGCCTGAAAAAGACTGGGACTGGGAAAGAGGAGAGAGCAAGAGAGACCGGCAGTAGCTCAGGTTAAAAAGGATATGGGAGTATCAACAGACTTGATCACCAAGGTCACAATTTTATTAGGGGACAATTTCAGATTTCTAGGGCTCTGAAAACGGAGAGAGGGCACTCTCATGGCTAGCTAACCTAAATATTAGCAGAGTAGGATATTAGCATAGAAATTAGTTTTACCATTATGGCAAAAATTCCACAAGCAAATGGAGCATCATGCAAGTTTGCAGGCCATTTATTTATCTTTTCTACTGGATATACTTATATGGACATTTAAAAAAAATCAGTTATTTACCTAATGAGATTCATAGAGCCAGAATCCTTGGTATTGTGCAGATAAAATAGTTGCAAGTTTGACAGTTGGTTTTCATCTGGTTATTTGCTTCAAAACTCTTATATTACTTTCAAAGTTCACTAGAATTACTTCATTCTTTACTTATTTATTTCTGTGTCTTGGATATCATGTTATACTTTCAAAAATTTGCCAGATATACCTTGTCCATAGCCCTTACCTCTCACCTCCTCATCCCCCACTTTTTTTTTTTTTGGGGAAAAAAAGCAAGCATGAATTGTATAACTGCATTTAAAAAAATTCAACCTTAATGTACTTATGAAGAAAACTTTCATAATATGAAATTAGGGCTATTCCTGCTAATCTTAGACATTGTTGTAAATTTGAGGTTGAGACAGGCTCAGGACCCAGGTGTTCTCCCCAAGGGGCAATCTGGGGTTGGGAGTTGTTATGGGAGGGTGAGTGAGAGACAGACCCAGACAGCTGAGATTGTAATTCTTTAATTTGATTTGATTTGAGGAATTTAGACACAAAATAACCAGATCCCTTCATTTAGTTTGCCCATTGCTTATTCTTTGACAGAATCTTATTAGAACATTTCTTTTTTAAGGAATTACTAGGGCTTCCCAATTTCTTATTAAATTCAGTAGTAATATCAAGAATATTCTGACATTCAAAGCTTCCACAGAAGTCTTAATGTGCCGTTCCAATCATTTCCCCCAATACTTCCTACTGGCTCACCAATGATCTGTTCCCAGATCTGGACTCCACTCCAGTCCTCTGCAGGTCCATGAGAAACTTTTTCAAGATTCCAGCCTGATATTCATATCCCATCTGTCATCATCCCATTATACACTTGCCAAACTGGTCCACGTCTCTTCCCACCCCCATGAATGCAGATTGTTTCTGGATTTTCCTAGTTCAGTGCTTTTGCCTGAAATCCTTATAATCCCCTTGCTTCTCCCTCCATGAACCTACCTCAGTTGTGCCTAATTTCTTGAAATCAGCTAGATGGGATTTGGCTTTTTTCCTTTAAGTCTTTGGCAGTTCTTACTTCCTCTTCGTTATTTCTCACTTTCTATTTTAACTTTTGTTTCCAGCTACATCCATCAAGTTCTCAACTGAAGTCCAGACCCCCATTGAGGACTACACGTGACTTCCCATTATTCCCACCCAGATTGCCATCCCAGGAGACACTCATGACTGAAAAATATATTATCTCCACCTCTGCATACTCTGTGTTGTGTGTGTGTGTGTGTGTGTGTGTGTGTGTGTGTGTTTATACACACATATACACAGTTGTCCTTTGCTATTCACGGAGCTTTGGTTCCAGGACTTGTGGAGTTGTTCAAATTCCTTATACATAACTATGTAGTACTTGCTTATAACTTGTGCAAGTTCTCCTATGTAGCCTTAATGATCTCTATATTACCTATCATACTTAATACAAAGTAACTGTTATGAATAGTTATTACACTGCATTGTTTAGTGAACAAGAAAAATAAGTCTGTATATGTTCAGGAAAATGCACCTTATTTTTTCTGCATGTTTTCAAACTGTGGTTGGTTAAATCTACCCAGGCAGAACACATGGATATGGAGGGCCAGCTGTGTATTTATTAAGAAACTTTTTATCTTCCAACTTTGGATTTTAATTTATTCATGTGTAAAGTTAAACAAGTTTTACTCAATGATCTTCAGCATGTATTGGTTGATTGGTAAAGCATTACAGATTGTACAGTTCTTTCTAACTCCTTCATAAAGGGAATAATGTATGATTGTTGGTGGCAAGGACTAACCTTTAAAAAAAAGGTCTTAGTCATAGAATCTCTCCCATACATTCTTGTTCATTTGAATTATAAACACATGTCTAGGGTCTTCTTTACTTCAGTGAATTTCAAAAGGAGCCTCTTTCCTCCTCTCATCCCTCCGCAGTTAGCAGAGATCCTGCTGTGACTCCCGCATCCTCCCTGGGCCTGGGCCACAGCTTGCTGGGAGCTCTGCTTTCCAGAGAGTGCTGCAGACGCTGGGAGGGTGACAGATGGCTCAGCAGCAGCAACAGTTTGAGGAAGGAGCCACTGAGGGGAATCTGCGAGGGGCCTGTGTCCGACCTTCCTGTGGGTAGAAGATCCAAGGGGAGGGATTAAACATCCGCAGTTATTTTATAGACAGGCTTTTGCAAATTTGGATCAACGAAACGAGAGCAAAATTAGAATCTTCTTTCCTGGGTAAAGCCTTATTTTCCACTTCCCCACCATCCTCAGAAACCTCTGCACGCGTTACCCTGTCCCTGCTGTCCCCCGCCCCCCCCCCCCCCCCCGTTGGTCCCATTTTGCAACTTTGAACAGGTTTCTTTTCTGATCCATCAGATTTGGCAAAGGGTCACGTCTCTTTAAGGGCCAAGACTGAGACCTTAACCCGATACTTGAGCTCTGAGACTTGATTTCCAGGATGCCAGTCTATCAGGGCAGGAAGGACGCTAAGGGGCTTCTGAGAGTGGAACACCTGGGAGTCCAAGGCCCTTGCAAGTGAAGGATCTTTCAGGTACAGGAGCGACCCCCTAGGGTGTGCACAGAACAAGGGTCTGCTATGCTTTTGTTTTCAAGTCTGCCTCTGAACAAGCGATTAAATCTCGGGGCTTAATCGCTGTGCTGTTGAGAGTGTTTCCTCACGTGCAGCCCGGGCGGAGCCCCTCCCTCTAAAGCCCTGTACTCTGGCAGTCCTCAGCCCTCGGAGCGTTTTGACAGGATTAGAAGAGGTGTCCGCCCAGTGGCTGCCAAGGAGAACAGCAGCTGGGAAGGGCTGTTTGTCACGCTCCTTCTCTAAGGGGTGTTAGGAAGAGGGAATTGGAGTGGGTGGCACCTCAGGTCAGCCCTGCATCTCACCCTGCTCAGGCTAGTCCCCAGTCAACTGGAATCCAGTGTCTCTTGACACTTTTGTTCAGGCAAGTTCATCTGAAGCACCAATCCTATCACTCTCAGAAAAAGCTGAACCTTCTACTTTATTCAACAGTGGATTGCTTTCAGCATCCTTCTTTGAAAACAGGAGTCAGTGATTGTGTGGTCAAGGATACTGGGCTTGAGTGTGGGTTGGACAGGTCAGTTTGTTGAAAACCCCTTTCCAGAATGGCAGAGTGAAGATGACGTTTCTACTTTTCATGACTTTACATTAGCACTTCCTGCTTTACAGTTCATGGAAGTTTAAAAAAATATGACTTATATAATGTATAGTATGGTGGTAAGTGACCAAAGGAGATGATTCATAGGAAAATGTAAGTTGTACTAGTAGAGGACTCACATAATTAAGGCTCTTAATCCTAACATAATCTGAGGGACAGTCGAGTTGATTGTAGCTGAGAAGTCTGAGGCAGAGCCAGGAAGTGACTCCTCACACAACAGGCCAGGATCAGAATAAAACCAGAGCCTGCTTCTTTACCTTCCGGTGCTTTCACCCGGTCATACTGTTTTCCAACCACTCCACCACACTTTTACTTATCAAATCATAGCATAGCACTTATTTTTTGAACAAACTTGAGCAAACTGAGAATTGAGTTACACTTTGATCTCAGAGAAGTCAAGTTACCCCTATAGTACTCCCTCCCTCTATTTTGTGGCTTAAAAAAAAAAAAAAAAAAAAAAAAAAAGACACATTGTTCCAAGTCCTGGTGAGGGAGGTAAGGAGGAAAAGAAATGTTTGTTAACCACTACCATGTTCTGGTCACTGAGATAACTGTGGGGTATTTTATACTTGTCATTTCCATTTTAATCCCAACAATAATGCTACAGGGAGAATGTAATGAAAGAAACCAAATTATATCGACTTGGGAGAGAGGATTTTCTGATTTGGATTGTTACATTTTGGAAGAAATGCTGCATGGAACTAATGCAATTTTCTTCCCAACCATTTTAAACTTTTAGGAGGCAAATACAACATGCTTTGTGATTATTAGTGCTAAATGTATATTAGTGCTAAATGTACAGCTATCTGTTGCCATTTTAATTATCCTCATTTTATAGATAAGGCCACTGAGTCTCAGAGAGATTTAAAGAAAAAAAAAATGTGACTCTAGTTCACACAGCTGGTTCAGTGGCCTGGGTAGGACTTTGCAGCCTGAACAGCCTGAATCCACTATCCATTCTCATTTCATTATACTGTGTCGATAAGTTCTGCCATATCTACATGACGTAGATATCTATGATATCCACAGACCAAGACCTATGCTGTCCACAAGTGATTATTGATATTTATATTAGTTATAATAAAATAAAATGAAAAATCCAGTTAATCCATCACAGAAGTTGTATTTCAAACGTTCAATAATCACATGGGTACTTCATTGGACAGAGCAGATAGAGAACATTTTTGCCGATGCAGAAAGTTCTGGACAGAACAGGATCCCCTCTGGATAAGAAGTGTTGTAGTGAAATGGGTGGAGGCCTTGGGAAGGCTTGGTCTTTCCCACTATTAATTTTATGATCTATGATTTATTAAAGAAGGCTACTTGCCTTCTTTAAACCTCAATTTGCTTTTTCCTCAAAGGGTTATTATAGGAGTTCAATAGCAGAATCCAAAAGGTCAGGAAGAATTTGGCAAAAGTTAGCTAGGTGATGCACAGTTTAATTACTAGGTTTTGTTAGAAATAAGCATGGATGCATATATGTTTGCTTTACTGTCATTGTGAAATAAACCAAGTTAAGGTGGAAACTTCCCTACAGCAGATGCAGTGAAAACATTATCCAGGAATCTTATTTGTGCATGTATTTGCTACTCTGCTCAAGGTAGCGTATAGCACTTCATCCTCGAATTCTTGTGGTTTTGCAGAGTGCCTCATACTTTAACATAAAATATAGCCAATAATTTTATAGTTAACTAAAGTTCAGCCAAAGTATGAGTGAGGCTGCTGATTCCAAATCTTTCTTCATTTGCTGTGGGGAAGAAGTTAGAAAATGGGAAGGTACTAGAAGGAGAATATCAGGTCAGGGAGAATGGGGACTAGAAAATGTCTAGAAGGACCCAGGAAGAAATTTTGCTCACTGCTCAACTTACATATTATTCCATAGAAACATTTATCTTAGCAGCAATAAACTTTGGGGTAGATAAAGGACCCATGCAAGTTTATAATACCACGAGGGAGCCTACCCCGGGAGCTGGAAGATCAGGTCCAATCCCAGTTCTGACACTACTTTTTGACTTGAGACAAATCACCAAATTTTTCAGAAACTCAGTTTCCTTTATGGATTATGAAGAGAAACTTGAGCTAAATTGACTTGGAAGTTCTTTCTAAATTGAACACCTAGAATGTATTATATATATTTTTTTCTTTTCTCTTTTTTCACATTTTTATTGGTGCACTATAGTTGTACAAAATGGTGGGATTTGTTGCATATTGGTACATGCACAGTGTAACAATGTAATTTGGCTGATGTCACTCCCCAGCCCATCCTCCTCCCTCCCCTCCTCCCACTCCCTAGTTCCTTTCCTCTATTCTACTGATCTCCCCTTGTTTTTCATGGGATCCCACACCACCTTTCTTTCCCTTTTTCCTGTCTGATTTTCATACATGAGAGAAAATATATGGCCTTCTTGAGTTTTGTTTATTTTGCTTAACATAATATTCCCAACTGCCACCCATTTTCCTGCAAATTAAATACTTTTCAGCTTTTTTTATGACTGAATAAAAGTCCATGGTGTATATGTACCACATTTGCTTTATCCATTCATCCATGAACACCTAGGCTGGTTCCATAGTTTGGTTTTGTGAATTTTGCCGCTATAAACACAGGTATGCATGTATCACTGTAGCATGATAACTTTCATGCTTTAGGATAAATACCAAGCAGTGCTATGGCTACGTCATATTCAAACACTCAAGCTCACAGGAATTTTTTTTTTTAAATCACTGACTACACCAAGTATTGGTGGTGCTCTCATGGGGGTATGCTGCCACCTTGTGGTAATCTGGGTTCTTTGCATGCCCTAGTTTATTAAGAAAATTTCTGATTTGTTTTAATATTGAATGTTGCTGTTTTTTCCCAAAAGGATACACACATTTGCTTAACATTTGGAATTTTTAGAATAAAATACCATAACCTTGAGCCTGTTTCCACTGACTGACCCCATATGTAATTACATATCACATTTTAATAATAAAAATTAATATTTCCTGAATTTGTGAGATTTAGTCAATTATTTCTTAGATAATGGATCCAAAGTATTACACATACATAAGCCAGTTTATTTCCTAACTAGTTTTCAGGAAGTGCATTATTCACTACCTCATTCCACACATTCCGTTGTGTAGAAGACTTCTCTAGCCCAATGACTTGTAGCTAATGAGCACTCAATAAACACTTACAGTATGAATAATAATGAACAGAATTAACATTAACCGAGTACTTTTTGTGTGCTGGGCATATCTCTTCTTCAAAGTCTAGTAAAGCCAGTGTAGGTCTCTTGAAGAAGCTAGGAGAGTGCAGCTGCCCTTTCGAGTCTGGTGCTTGGTCCCCGGAGCTCTGATGGCTCCATTCAGAGGAACAGAAACCTCAGGCATTTTGCTCTGTACAAAGTCACCGTGTCATAAAAATCCTTGAGCCAGATTAGCTCTCTTCATTTAACCCCAACTGGTTGAGTCATGTGGGATGTTTCTTGAGTTTTGTGGAAGGCCCGCTGGGCACTCACTGGATCATCTAAGCACCAGTGCAATTGCTCCTCCAGAGCACGACACACAGAGAGGAGGCAAGTGGTAAGGGGATGTGGCCCATGTCAGGAGGAAAGCATGGGATTGATTGGTGCCATTTATCGTAATTGGTATTACATGTGGTACAGGAACTAGAAAGGGGAAAAAAATGGAGGTTTCAGGTACCATTCAGGGACCAGGGAGTCAAGAATAAGAGTAAGCCCAGGCTCATTAGGCAACCTCCCATTATTTTTGTTTATTTATTTTAAAGAAGAAATCTTTTTTAAAAATTATTTGTTCTTATTATTTATATACATGACAGCAGAGTCACTTTTGACTCTTTATATACAAATGGAACATGACTTTTCATTTCTCTGGTTGTACACAATGCAGAGTCACACCATTCCTGCAATCATACAAATACATTGGGTAATAATTTTCATTTCATTCCACCATCCTTCCCACTCCCATACCTCATTCCCTCCCTTTACTCCACTAGGCCCAATCCAGAGTTCCTACATTCTTCCTTTGTCCCCTGTCCATTATTGATTAACCTCCACATATCAGAAAAAAAAATTCGATCTTTGGTTTTTTGGAATTGGCTTATTTCACTTAGCATGATATTCTCCAACTCCATTTGTTGGCAAATGCTGTAATTTCATTCTTCTTTAAGGCTGAGTAATATTCCACTGTGTATATACATATATCACAGTTTCTTTATTCATCGATTGAAAGGCATCTAGGTTGGTTACACACTTTAGCTAATGTGAATTGAGCTTCTACCAACATTGATGTGGCTGTGTCACTATAATATGCTGATTTTAAGTCCTTCAGGTATAGACTGAGGAGTGAGAAATCTGGGTCAAATGGTGGTTCCGTTTTAAGTTTTCTAAGGCATCTCCATACTGCTTTCCAGAGTGGTTGCACCAATTTGCAGTCCTACCAGCAAGGTGTGAGTGTGCCTTTTCTCCCACATCCTTGCCAATACATATTATTGCTTGTATTCTTGTTAATTGCTATTCTGATTGGAGTGAGATGAAATCTTAGAGTAGTTTTTGATTATTTGCATTTCTTTAATTACTAGAGATGTTGAGCATTATTTCATAGATTTGTTGATTGACTGTGTATCTTCTGTGAAGTGTCTGTTCAGTTCCCTGGTCCACTTATTGATTGGGTTATTGTTTCTTGGGTGTTAAGTTTTTTGAGTTCTCTATATATCCTGGAGATTAGTGCTCTATCTGAAGTGTGTGTGGTAAAGATTTTCTCCCTAGGCTTTCTCTTCATGTTATTGATTGTTTCCTTTGCTGAGAAGAAGCTTTTTAGTTTGAATCCTTCCCATTTATTGATTCTTGATTTTATTTCTTGTGCTTTAGGAGCCTTGTTAAGGAAGTCTAGTCCTAAGCTGACATGATGAAGATTTGGGCTTACTTTTTCTTCTATTAAGCGCAGGGTCTCTGGTCTAATTCCTAGGTCCTTGATCCACTTTGAGTTGAGTTTTGTGCAGGGTGAGAGATAGGGGTTTAATCTCACTTTGCTGCATGTGGATTTCCAGAGGCTATCTTTCCTCCAATATATGTTTTTGGTGCTTTTGTCTAGGATGAGATAACTGTATTTATGTGAGTTTTTCTCTGTGTCTTCTATTCTGTACCATTGGTCTATATGTCTATTTTGTTGCCAATATCATGCCATTTTTGTTACTATAGCTCTGTAGTATAGTTTAAGTTCTGGTAATGTGATGACTCCTTTTTCACTTTTCTTGCAAAGGATTGCCTTGGCTATTCTGGGTCTCTTATTTTTCAAATGAATTTCATAATCGCTTTCTCTATTTCTATGACGAAAGATGTTGAGATTTTAATTGGAATTGCATAGAATCTGTATAATGCTTTTGGTAGTATGACCATTTGACAATATTAATTCTGCCTATCCAAGAGTATGGGAGATCTTTCCATCTTCTAAGGTCTTCTTTAATTTCTTTCTTTAGTATTTTGTAGTTTTTATTGTAGAGGTCTTTCACCTCTTTTGTTAGATTGATTCCCAAGTATTTTTTTTTTCTTTTTTGAGGCTATTGTGAATGAGGTAGTTTTCCTAAATTCTCCTTCAGAGGATTCATCACTAATGTATAGAAATGCATTAGATTTATGGGTGTTGATTTTATATCCTTCTACTTTGCTGAATTCATAGAAATTTTCCGGTGAAATTTTTTTGGGATCATCTAAATGTAGAATCATGTTGTTGGCAAATAGTAATAGTTTGAGTTCTTCTTTTCCTATTCATATTGCTTTAATTTATTTTGTCTTAATTGCTGTGGTGAAAGAGATGTCCCTGTCTTGTTCCAGTTTTTAGAGGGAATGTTTTCAATTTTTCTCCATTTAGGATGATGTTAGCATTGGGCTTAGCATAGATAGCTTTTACAATGTTGAAGTACTTTCCTACTATCCCTAGTTTTTCTAGTGTTTTGAACATGAAGAGGTGCTGCATTTTGTCAAATGCTTTTTCTACATCTATTGAAATGATAATATGATTCTTATCTTTAAGTCTATTGATGTGATGAATTAGGTTTTTTGATTTTAGTATGTTGAACCAAACTTGCATCCCTGGAATAGACTCCGGTTGATCACGGGGCACTATCTTTTAAATATGTTTTTGTATGTGATTTGTCAGGATTTTATTGAGAACTTTTGCATTTATGGGTTCATCAGGGATATTTGTCTGAAGTTTTCTTTCCTTGATGTGTCTGTGGTTTTGGTGTCAGGGTGATCCAAGCCTTATAGAATGAATTCAGAAGGGTTCCCTCCTTTTCTATTTCATGGAATAATTTGAGGAGTATTGGTGTAAGTTCTCTGAAGTTCTTCTAGAACTCAGCTGAGAATCCATCTGTTCCTGGGCTTTTCTTTGTTGGTAGGCTTTAGATGACATCTATTTTGTTGCCAGAAATTGATCTGTTTAAATTGTGTATGTCCTCCTGATTCAGTTTGGGTAGGTCATATGCCTCTAGAAATTTGTCAATGTCTTTGAGATTTTCTGTTTTATTGAAGTATAAATGTTCACAATAATTTCTAAATGTCTTCTGTATTTCAGTAGTGTCTGATGTGATATTTCCTTTTTTCATCATGAATTTTAGTAATTTGAGTTTTCTCTCTCTTTCTCTTGTTAGTGTGGCTAAGGATTTATCAATTTTATTTATTTTTCAAAGAACCAACTTTTCATTTTGTCAGTTTTTTGAATTGTTTCTTTTGTTTCAATTCATTGATTTCAGCTGTGATTTTAATTATTTCCTGTCTTCTACTTTTGGTGTTGATTTGTTCTTCTTTTTCTAGGGCTGGGAGATGTAATGTTAATTCATTTATTTGTTGACTTTTTATTCTTTTAATGAATGAGTTCAATGCAATGAACTTTCCTCTTAGCACTGCCTTCATAGTGTCCCAGAGATTTTGATATATCGGTATTCTCATTTAATGCTAAGAATTATTTTTATCTCCTCTCTGATGTCTTCTGCTATCTATTCGTTACTCAATAGCATATTATTTAGTCTCCAGGTGTTGGAATAGTTTCTATTTTTAATTTTATCATTGATTTCTAATTTCAGTCCATTATGCTCTGATAGAATGCAGGGTAGTATCTCTATTTTTTGTATTAGCTAAGAGTTACTTTTTGGCATAACATATATGGTCTATCTTAGAGAAAAATCCATGTGCTGCTGAGAAGAAAGTCTATTTGCTCATTGATGGATGAAATATTCTACATATATCTGTTAAGTCTAAATAGTTGATTGCTTTATTGAGTTCTATAGTTTCTTTGTTTAATTTTTGTTTGGAAGATCTATCCAGTGGTGAGAGAAGTGTGTTAAAGTCACCCAGTATTATTGTGTTGTGGTGGTCTATTTGATTCTTGAAATTGAGAATGGTTTGTTTAATGTATGTAGATGCTCCATTATTTGAGGCATAAATATTTATGTTGTTATGTCTTGTTGATATGTGATTCCCTTAAAAAGTATGAAATGTCCTTCTTTATCCCTTCTGACTAACTTTGGTCTCAAGTCCACTTTATGATATGAGGATGAAAACCCCTGCTTATTTACACAGTCAATGTGCGTGGTAGGTTTTTTCCCAACCTTTCACCTTCAGTCTGTGGCTGTCATTTCCTAGGAAGTGAGTCTCTTGAATACAGCATATTGTTGGGTCTCTTTTTTAAATCCAATCTGCCAGTCTGTCTTTTGATGAATAGATTGTTCATTCCTTTGGTTTGAATCTCTGTGCCTTCCTTTATCCCAATAAATCTTAAATTTGGTCTTTTTATGTTATCCCATAATTCTTGGAAGTTCAGTTCATTGTTTCTTACCATCTTCACTGTGTGGTCAACTTTATTTTCAAGATTATGTATTTTGTCTTCATTGCCCAAGGTTCTGTTTTCCAAGTGATCAAGTCTGTTGGTGATGCTTTCTATTGGTTTTTATTTGGTTTATTCTTTCCTTCATTTCAAGGATTTGTGTTTTTTTTTTTTTTTCAGAATCTCTCTCTTTTGAAGTAATATTTGCTACCTGCATTTGCTCTTATATCATCCTTTACTTCTCAGGTCAGTTTAACTATGTACGTTCTCAACTCCTTCTCTAACAGAACTCTCTTTTACTGTGCTGTCAATGGATTCTGTTATTGTCACATCTTAGTTTGTTTGGAGCACTTTCTTCCCTTGTTTTTTCATGTTTTTCGTGTGTCTTCCCATCTAGCAGTACAGATCTAAGGTATTACAGCTTCTACTCTATAGACTTTAGTGTCCCAGAGGGTTTCCAATACCTTACCTTTAAGTGGGAGAGCAATATTAAAGCACCCAATGCAAACAATATACAGCCTTCAATCAAATAGCTCCTATTAAGAGCTATTATGTTTATAGTTTTGTTGCAATAAACAGAAATGATGTGTTTGATTATTATCTACAATATAAACAGTAGGTTTATAAAAGGGTCTACAGTTTCTAATGGTGGACAAAGAAAGAACAGGAGTGGTGTAGGATGTGATGTTATGAGGTAGGAGGTGAGAATATAGAGGTATTAGAGCATAGAAAGGGTGATAAAGGAATCATAAGAAGTTGGCTATTAGCAGGGGAAAATAGAGAAAGAGATTCCAAGGAAACAGATAAGTGAGAGGAAAAAAGAGAGAGAGAGAATTAAAAAAAGAATCTACAACAAAACTGTTATATACTATTCAGACTTCTCAGTCCTCAGTAGCCTGAAAAGTACTTGGTCTCAAAAATGATATGAAAGCAGGAAAAATAAGAAAGAAAAAAAACTCAAAGGAAAATTGAAGCATTTTTTCTGTAGGAGTTCAATATTTTCTCTGCTTCCCTTCTTATCTGATAGGTGGGGTTGTTGAGAGTTTGCTGGTATTTTCATGCTCAGGATGGTGAAGGTTACTAGGGTGGTGGGGTTAGTCTTAGAGGCGGAACTCCTGGAAGGGGGGTATAGCAATTGCTTGTCCCTATTGGAAAACTGCACCCCAGGAATCTCTTTTGGGTTTCACTTGTGTGATGTAGGAGCCTGATCTTAGTCCCATACATCACCTGTGGACCCCACAATTCCTGGTCTTTAACTTATACTCTAAATTGTATCTGTCCAGTCCCACCCTTTTACTTCCCAATCAGGAACTGAGCACCAAAGGCTGAGCACCAAGACCTGTGCACCTGCCATGGACAGCTGTTCTGTATTGGGCAGATTAGGACCACACATTGAGAGCTGTGGGCTGGCCACTTATCTGCAAGTGCTGGGCTAGGTTGGTGCTGTGTGTGGGGTGTTGGGATACTGAGGATTGGGGGGACTGGAGGGCCTTGTTGATCACCAAACTGGCTGGACCAGGTGATAGGTGGATACCAGATTGGGGAGGAAGTTGGGGACTGGGTTGGTGTTGGGTCCTAGCAAGTGCTGCCTGAGTTGACTCTGGGAACCTGATGGGTACTGGGCTAGTTGGCTGGGTGACCCAGAATTATGATGCCCTCACACCCTCTTACAACCTCCCGACCCCATGCAAGGCTCTCTTCTGCCTCTGCAGCAAGATGGTGGCTATTAGCACACCTAGCAGGGAGACCTCAGGTGTAACTAAGCCTGCAGGAACCTAGGTGATGGTTGTTCAGGCCCCTCATGGAAGTGACCACGTACTTAATTGGTGGCAGAGGCCGTGGCAGAAAACCTGTAGGTACCTTGATGTTGGGCTTCCAGCCAGTGTCCCAAGATGGAAGCTGCCCCAACTAAAGATGGTGATGACTTCAGTTGAGTAACCCAAGGTGGTGGCAGAGGTGTCCCAAGATGGAGGCAACCTCTTTCAGAGATAGGGCAGCTAGGGTGGGCTGTGTGGTGACATTGGGCAGCCTGTTTTGGAGATGCAGTGCTGTGGTGGGTAGTGCTGTGGTGGGTGGTTGCCTCCAGGCCCTGCCTGGTGTCCCATGGTGGAGGCTACCATGTTGAGGGGACTATGGTAGTGACTGCAATGTCCCAAAATGAAACCCTATTTATTTATATATGTATTTTACAGATCACCCTTTTTTTATTCTTGTATTCTCCACTCATGTGCAAAGTTACTTAGGTTAGTAGTTCTTCCCCAATCATGTCAGTGAGTAAAATTTTGTACATTTGTTAAGTTGGATTTTGTTTTTTGGGGGGCTGTTGGGGGAGCAGTGGGGATGGCAGACTACATTTCATCAGGAAATATGCAATCTCCTAAATTATTTTTTTAAATTCGGATACTTAATTTTATGATTAATTAGGATACTTTAATTAGAATACTTTCATCTTTTAATTAGGATACTTTCATCTGCTGTGTAATGAAATTCCATGGCTTTTGATGGATGCTGTAAGCACAGGGCCATGGAACCAGCAATACAGTATCACGTGGAATAGTTGAGTCATGGAAATATTACCGTGTCTTTTACCTATTCAGTCCTCTACCACCTCCACAATCCTAGTAACCTCTGCTATGTTTAACTCCTCTATCAGTTCAACTTGTTTGGAATGTCACACAAGAGGAAAAATAGAATATGCAGAACAGAATGGAAGGATAGCTTCTTCCATGTAGCAAAATGCATGTAAGATTTATCTTCCTCTCTTCCTTCCTACCTCCCTGCCTTCTTCATTTCTTGATACTGGGGATTGAACCTAGGGGTGCTTTACCACAGAGCTGTATTCCTGGACCTTTTTATTTTGAGACAGGGTCTTGCTAAGTTGCTGAGGGTGATCTTGAACTTACAATCCTCTTGCATCAGTTTCCTGAATTGCTTGCTTTTTTTTTAATTACTGAGTTTTTTTAGTTTACACATAATATTTATATGTATTTATGGGGTGTAGTCTGATGATTCAATATATGTATGTGATGTGTAGTGATCAAATCAGGGTAATTTGCATTTCTCTCTCTTTAAACATTATCATTTCTACTTGTTGGGAATCTTCAAATACTTCCTTTCTAGTTATTTTGAAATATATAATAAATTCATAGGCTATAGTTTTACTACAATGCTATAGAACACCAGAAATAATTCCTTCTATCTAACTGTGGTTTGGTACTCATTATACTGACTCTCTTTATCCCTCCTGCCCCCTAACCTTCTGGTGACTACTGTTCTACTCTTTGTATCTATGAGATCAACTTTTTTAAGTTTCCACATATGAATGAGAACATTGTATTTGTCTTTCTGTGACTTTTGTGCCTAACATAATGTCCTCCGGTTCCATCCATATTGCCATAATTAAAAGGATTTCTTTTTTATGACTGAATGTTGCTTCATTGTGTGTGTGTGTGTGTGTGTGTGTGTGTATGTGTGTGTATTTCACATTTTCCTTATTTATTTGTACATCAATGGTCACTAGTTTTATTCCATATCATAGCTATTGTGAGTAGTCTGCAATAAACATAGTAGGTCAGGTACCTTTACAGTAAACTGATTTCAATTTCCTTGGATATATGTAGTGCGAATCCTGGATTATATGATAGTCCTGTTTGTAGTTTTTTGAGGAATTCCATAATTTTTTCTATAATGTCTATACAAATTTTCACTGCCATAAACAATGTATGAGTTTCCTTTCCTCTTTGTCCTCACCAGCATTTTTTTTTTGACAATAACCCTTCTGTTTGGGGTGGGTAATATACCATTATGGTTTTGATTTGCTACTTCTGATGATTTGAAATTGAACACTTTTGTCATATGCTTGTTGGCTGTTAGTGTATATATATATGTGTGTGTGTGTGTGTGTGTGTGTGTGTGTGTGTGTGTTTCGTTTTATTTATTGGTTCTTTTTAGTTATACATGACAGTAGAATCCATTTTGACATAATTATAAAAGATGGACTATGTATTGTCCTAATTCAGTCCCCAGTACCTCTCTTTCCCCTCCCTTCCCCCCATTCCCTGCTTTTTTCCCTTTACTGATCTTTCTGCCATTTACCTGTAGTTATTTTTTAAAAATTAATTTCTTGTGGATGTACACGATGTCAAGATTTACTGTGGTATATTCATATATGTACAAAGGAAAGTTATGTCAAATTTGTTCCACTGTCTTTCCTTTTCCCATCTCCCCTCCCTTCCCTTCATTTCTCTTTGTCTCTTCTTCTACTGAACTTCTATATGCTTTATGAACATAGATACAAAATTTCTTAATAATATATTGGCAAATCATATAAAAAACACATTAAAAAGATAGTGCACCATGATCAAAGGGGTTTTATCCCAGGCATGCAAGTTTGGTTCAACACACAAAAATCAATTAATGTAACTCATCACATAAATAGACTTAAAGACAAGTATCACATGACTATCTCAATGGATGCAGAAAAAGCATTTGACAAACTACAACATCCATTCATCTTTTAAACGGTAGAAGAACTAGGGATAGAAGGAACTTGCTTCAACTTTGTAAAGTCTATATTTGACAAACCCAAGGCCAACATTATTCTGAATGGAGAAAAACTGAAAGTATTTCCTCTAAAAACAGGAACAAGACAAGCATGCTCATTTTCACCACTCCTATTCAACATAATACTTGAAACTTCAGCCAGAACAACCAGACAAGAGAAGGGATACAAATAGGAAAAGAAGAACTCAAACTACCTCTGTTTGCCAATGACATGATCCTATATTTAGAAGACCCCAAAAAACTTCATCAGAAAACTTCAAGAACTCATAAATGAATTCAGCAAAGTAGCAGGATACAAAGCCAACACTCATAAATGAACTGTGTTTCTATATTTCAATGGTGAATTGGCTGAATAAGAAATTTAAACAACTACTCCATTCACAACAGCCTCAAAACAAACAAACAAACAAACAACAACAACAACAACCCGTGGGAATCACTATAACAAAAGAGGTGAAGGATATCTACAATGAAGTTGCTGGGATTAAAGGTATGGCCACCACACCTGGCTGTAGGCCATAATCTTATGTAACTGTTTTTTCTCAATGATAAATTCATCAGCTTAAATTTCTTGAAATCTTCAATTCAATAAATGTAATAGTCCCTAGTTGACAAAATGAGAAGAGTAACTTTTTCTATTTAAAATCCCACAAATTCTAGCTTCCAGTAAAGATAAAGGAACTAGGATCTCTCACCTGAGACAACCAAAAATCCCAGACAAAATATTTGAAACAGCTTTTTAGGGATTTAGGCAGCAAAGAGATCCCTAAGACACTGAAACAACAAAAAGAGCTTTGAAGATAACTCCAGCTTATTGGGTTGGAAGAGTTTATGGTTCAGGAAGAAAGAACTCAGGCAGAGTCTGATGAGTTTTTTAAGTTGAAGAGATAAAACTGATAGCTCAGACAGACCAAGGTGGGCAGAGTAGTAGAGAAGGAAGTAGCACAATGAGAGACATCCAGACATCTCTGAATAGCCTCTTTCAAATATCAATAGACTCTTGAAAGCATGTGCATGTTCATGTTAAAAAAAAATTCCAAAAGTACAATTGGAAACTTAAACAGTGTCTGATGGGGCATTGGGTATAATATACAGGTAGGTCTTACTTTAGTAATGGAGAATAATTAGTCTTAGAATGAGTACTGTCCTTGATCTCATGAAAACCCAACTTAAATACATCCTAGATAAAAGCTCAAAATATTTATAATAAAATATCCACAATCAAGTAAGACATTATAAGATAAGCAAAGAAGCATGAAAATATGATCCATAAGAAGAATATTCGATCAATGGAAACATAACTATAACCAACAGAAAAGTTAGAATTAGCAGGCAAGAACATTGCCATTATGAACCAATTCCATAATTTCTAAATGTTATGAAGGAACATAGAAGATTTTTAAAGGACCAAAATCAAACTTATAAAAATAAAATTACTAGTTCTGTAATTTAAACATACATCGGATGAGATTAATAACACATTACACACCTTAGAAGAAAAGACTAGTGAACTTAAAAACAGCAATAGGAACTATACAAAATAAAATGAAAAGAGAAAAACAAGAGAGAAGTATATTAGTGCTATGTAGGACAAAATTTAGGTGCCCTAAGATATGTGTAATTTGAGTTCCTTAAGGAGGGAGTACAGGAAAAATATTTGAGAACTTGAGGCTGAAATTTTCATATATCTGATGAAAACTTGAAGTTCACACATTTAAGATTTGACACAAATCACAAGCTTAGAAACCTCATGATAAAATTGTTTACTACCATCAAGAAAGAAAAATCTTAAAAGTAGGAAGAAATAAAAGACATTCTATATAGAGGAACACAGGTAAGAATGATAGTGGAGTTCTCATAGGAAAAAATGCAAGTGAGAATACAGTGGAATAGTCTTGTAAATGCCAAACAGCCTTAAAAAAGAGCTCCATCTAGAATTCTGTATCAAGTAAAATATTTTTCAAAAACACAGGAGGAAGAAATACATTTTCAAATCTGTATCCAAGGAAAGAATTTATTATCAGCAAATTCACAGTATAAGAAATATTAATATTCCTGTACTCCTTCCCTAAATATTCTAATTTCTTTTAGAAAAAGGAAAATGATGCCAGATAGATATATGGGTTAAAGAAAAGTGAAAAACATAAAAACCCTACTGTAAATAAAAATTACATTGGTAAATGCATAAGAATTTCCTTATTATTTATGCATTTTAAATAATTATTTAAACAAACATGACTAAATCAGATTGTGGAATTTATAATATATGTACAAGAAAAATATATGACAAGAGTAGCTTAAAGACTGTGAGGAGAAAAGTGTAAAACCAGAATATTATAAAGTTATTATAATACACATGGTTGATATAGTATTAAATGGAGAACAATGGCAAGTTTATGGGGTATACTACACAACTTAAAGTGAACACTAAAATAATAAAATAAAGGGTTACAGTCAATAAATAAATGAAGGAGAAAAATTAAATGATAAAAAATTCTCAATCCACAAGAATGCAAGGAAAAAAAAGACAAGACAAAGAGAAAACAAATTAGACTTAAATCTGACCACATCAATAATTAATAATCAATAACCAATAATCACAATTAAATGTAAATAGGTTAAACATTTCAATTATAAGACAGGGATTTTTATATTGTATAAAAAAGGGGACACGGACTACATACCATGTACAAGGAACCCACTTGAAATATAAATAGGTTAAAGGTAAGTTGATGAAAAAAATTCTAATAATAGTCAAAAGAAAGTTGAAGGGGCTACATCAATATCAGATGAAATAGATTACAGACCAAAGAACATTATCTGTGGTGGTGGATGCCTGTAATCCCAGAGACCTGGTAGGCTGAGACAGGAGGATTGGGAGTTCAAAGCCAGCCTTAGCAACAGGGAGGCGCTTAGCAACTCAGTGAGACCCTGTATCTAAATAAAATACAAAATAGGGCTGGGGATTTGGCTCAGTGACTGAATGCCTCTGAGTTCAATCCCCAGTACCCCTAAAAAAAGAACATTACCCCCACCCCTAAAAAAGAACATTATCTGGTAACATATTTCATAATAACACGGGATCAATTGATGAAGAGGACATAACAATCTAAATGTTAATACACTTTATAACCAATTTTCAAAATGCATGAAACAAAATGTGAGAGAAGTTCAAGGACAACCAGACACACATGGACAGTGTGAAATTTCAATACCTTTCTCTTAATAATTGATAGAAGTAGAAAGTTGATAGTTCACAACACTGTTCATCAGTCTGACAAAGTTGATATTTATAGGGCACTGCACCCAACAGAATATATACTCCTTTCTACTGCACATGGAACATTTATCAATATAAACTGTATTCTTGATTACAAAAGAAGGGTAAATGAATTTAAATTGGTAGAAGTCATAAAGAGTATGTTCTCTGATGCCAGTGGGGTTAAATCAGTATCAATAACATTTGAGTGTGTTGAAGACCTACAGACATTTCAATTCAAAATAGCATACATATAAATAGCCTATTGGTAAAAAAGAAGTGATAAAGGAAAATCAGAAAGTATTTTGAACTGAATGAGACTGAATATACAACATATCAGAATTGTGAGAAGCTGCTAAAGTAACAGTTGTAATTTGCAGGTAGGGATTTACAGGTCTAAAAGTGCATATTAGAAATGAGAGACCACAGATCCATGATTTCAACTTCCACCCTATAAAGTTACATAATAAAGTCTCATAGAGTAGAACCTGAGCTCTGCCCTATAAATAAGAATAAATTAAAATCAAAGTAAGAAAAAATGAAATTATAAACATCAAGGTTGACATTGATGACCTACAGAATAGAAAAACAAGGACAAATTCAGTGAAACTAAAAGCTGTTTTTCTGAGAAATTTATAAAATTGAAAACTGTCATTGAACAAATAAGAAAGAGAGAAGACACCCATTACTAGTGTCTGAAATAATGTGACATCACTGACATACATGCTTTGAATCTCTCTGACTTCTGTCTTCCTCTTCTGCTTTTGAGGTCTTAGGAGACCAGTTAGGGCTCACCCAGACAATATAGGACAATAGCTGTATATTAGGATCAGCTATTTAATAATCTGAACTGCATCGACACTGTCTCTTTGGCCATGTAACACAGCATAAACACTTACATGAAACCAGGGAGCAAAGGTTTGGGGGAATACAATGCTGTTTTCCACAAACAAATTCTAATATCAGAGAAGATGTGCACAGAAAACAGTTACCTTCTTAGAATTTGGGGAGATGGTGGTAGGAGTACCAGCTTAGTTGTCCGCATGAAAACATCCAGAACAACCAGAGAGTGTAAAATCAAATCTTGTGGACAGAAAATATCACGAAAAAATCTAGGTGACGAAGTCTGAATTTAAATCTCCAAATATGAGCATGTAAAAACAAACTACCAGTCACCTCAAAACCTGAATATTATTGATCTAGGTATGGGGGAAAGCAAGTGAAAGAAATATGATTTCTAAAAGACAAGAAAACAGACCATCTCAATGTAACCAACAGGTGTTCATGGGGGGAAGAGTGGTAGAACAATTTGGGAATAGCAGCTGAAACTGGGACAGATTTTACCCATTCTAGTGAGTGTGTGTGTTTGTGTGTGTGGTTGTGTGTGTGTGTGTGTGTAAGGGAGACATAGTAAGGCACGAAGGAGCTGTGGCAATCTAGCCTATTATATACACTTCCAAAACGTATCTGAACCCTCTGTTTCTGAACCTGGCCCTGTGCTTAAAAGAAATTGTCATCATTATTTATCTTTGATTTTTTCCCCCTCACTCTGCTATGAAATTTTACAGTGTTTTCCAGCTCGGGGAAGGATGCTCTGCCCCACTTCCTAATCTATCTGCATCAGTTGTTTTGGCTAACGAGATGTTAATGTGAAAAGTACTTGTACCTCTCTGTTTTCATCAGTCCCTCCTAACCACTTCTGTGATGGTGGAGACGATGTATAGGACTGCCACATGGAAGAAGAGAAGACACAGAAAAGAGACGGTTTGCCTCAGTCCTCCTAGCTAAGGCCACCCATATCAGCCAGGCAACAATCAAGACTGCTTGGCCAATATCAGCAGAGTTGCCTGGTCGACGACTCCAGTTACATCAGTTTATAGGATGCTGAGGTTTTCTCTATTTTTTTTTTATTATTATTCTTATTAACAGTGCTAGGGATGGAACCCAAGGCCTTGCGAATGCCAGGCAAGCACTTTACCACGGAGCTACACCCCCAGCCCTCTACACACTATTTTTGCAACAATCAGCTGATACATACAGTGAATAAAATTTTGTTTGAGCATTATGTCTTATGTATTTTATTCCAAATTTTTGATACTTGAAATTCACTAAAAAGAACTACAGTTTTACATGTTAACTTCCTTTTAAGGCCATTAATTATTTTATTACTCCTTGCATTTCAGTGAGTTAAGCACATTCTGATAGCTGGATCTCTACCTTCTGGTCTAGTGAGGGCCATAGTATTCAGCCCACCTGTGTTGACAAGGCCTTGACATAAAAATTATCACTTACGTCCAAATAGATTTGCCTAGTCATTACTCTTGCTCATTGATTTTACAAAGAGTTGTGATACATTTTATAGTGTAACATAGTCTGTAATGTGGTCTGTAATATATTTATGGTATAATATGCAAAATAGAAATCATCTAGTAAAGTCCATGATCCTATAGAAAGATAGGAATGATGAACTTAGAAAACATAAGAATATGAGCTGTTCGTAGTCGTGGAACCAGCTGGCGGCTGAGTCAGGCCACCTACATCGCAGAGGTAAGCTGCGGGCAGATATCCCGCCCAGCCAGCAGACCAAGGACAGACTTCATACCTGAGCCACCCTGCCTGACCCCTGCACCTATGTCGGTGCCATCACTGGTTGGTCTTAGTCGCGGAGTGAGCTGACAGGCAAGTCAGGCCACTTGCATCGTGGAGGTAGCAGGCGGGCACCCAACCTGCCTGCCTTGCAGAGCTGGGTGGTGAGTAGACAGAGGCTTCTTTATAGGCTGGTGCAGGCATTTTGAATTATTCCTGAGGGCGTGGCCATCATCATTGGAAGGGCAACTCCCTTCCTGAGACACGTACAGGAGGCTAGAGGACCTTTGACAAGACCCAGGAGCCAAGAAGAGGAGATATTGAGAGACTGGGGACCAACTCAGAGCCACCGGGAAATATACCCCACCTGATGATCACCACCCCAAGAAGGCCAGCTTCCTAGTGGAGCACCGCATTATCAAGTTCCACCAAGACTTCAGGCTACTGAAGGCTAAGAGGTGAGTTATTGGAAATCTACAGAGACAATATTAGTCAATAGAGGAAATCTGCAATATCCCAGAGTTTCACTACTAGAGAGGCAGCTACCTGAGCAATATGAGAAAACAAGGGAAGAAAATGTCCCAAACAAACCTAGATGGTATAGCTATAAAATCCAATGACAGCATGGCAGAAGAAATGTCAGAAAGGGAGTTCAGAATGTACATAATCAAAACGATCAGAGAAGCAAACGAGGAGATGAAAGAGCAAATGCAGGCATTGAAGGATGAAATGAAAGGGCAAATGCAGGCATTCAATGATTGCACCAATCGACAGTTAAAAAATCAAATACAGGAAGCAAAAGATCATTTCAATAAAGAGTTAGAGATATTGAAAAAAAAAACAAACAAATCCTTGAAATGAAGGAAACAATAAACCAAATTAAAAACTCCACAGAAAGCATAACCAATAGGATAGAACACCTGGAAGACAGAACCTCAGATATCGAAGACAAAATATTTAATCTTGAAAACAAAGTTGACCAAACAGAGAAGACGGTAAGAAAACATGAACAGAATCTACAAGAACTATGGGATATCATGAAAAGGCCAAATTTAAGAATTATCAGGATTGAGGAAGGCTTAGAGAAACAAACCAAAGGCATGAACAATCTATTCAATGAAATAATATCAGAAAATTTCCCAAGTCTGAAGAATGAAATGGAAAATCAAGTACAAGAGGCTTATAGGACTCCAAACACACAAAAGTACAATAGACCCACACCAAGACACATTATTATGAAAATACCTAACATACAAAATAAAGACAGAATTTTAGAGACTGCGAGAGAAAAAAATCAAATTACATTCAGGGGGAAACCAATACAGATATCAGCAGATTTTTCAATCCAGACCCTAAAAGCTAGAAGGGCCTGGAACAATATTTACCAAGTCCTGAAAGAAAACGGATGCCAACCAAGAATCTTATACCCAGCAAAACTTACCTTCAGATTTGATGATGAAATAAAATCCTTCCATAATAAACAAAAGCTAAAAGAATTTACAAAAAGAAAGTTGGCATTACAGAACATTCTCAGCAAAATATTCCATGAGGAAGAGATGAAAAACAATAATGTAAATCAGCAAAGAGAGGAACTACCCTAAAGGAACAGCCAAATAAAGTAGAAATCAAGTCGTGTCAAAAAAAAAATGAGCCAAATGACTGGGAATACAAATCATATCACAATAATAACTCTGATTGTTAATGGCCTGAACTCATCAAGTAAAAGACATAGACTGGCAGATTGGATTAAAAAGAAAGATCCAACAATTTGCTGCCTGTAAGAGACTCATCTCATAGAAAGAGATACCCACAGACTAAAGGTGAAAGAATGGGGAAAAACACCATGCACATGGACAGCAAAAAGTCAGAGTATCCATCCTCATATCATATAATGTGGACTTCATGCCAAGTTAATCAGAAGGGATAAAGAAGGACATTTCATACTGCTTAAGGGAAGCATAAATCAGCAAGACATAACAATCATAAATATCTATGACCCAAACAGTGGCTCATCCATGTACATCAACAAATCCTTCTCAATTCCAGAAATCAAATAGACCACAACACAATAATACTAAGTAACTTTAACACACTGCTCTCACCACTGGATAGATCTTCCAAACAAAAATTGAATAAAGAAACCATACATCTCAAAAACACAATCAATAATTTAGACTTAACCAACATATATAGAATATACCATCCAACAAAGAATGAATACTCTTTCTTCTCAGCAGCACATGGATCCTTCTCTAAAGTAGACCATATATTATGCCACAAAACTACTGTTAGCAAATATAAGAAGATAGAGATAATACCTTGTGTTCTATCAGATCATAATGGATTGAAATTAGAAATAAATGACAAAGTAAAAAACAGAAATTACTCCAACACCTGGAGATTAAATAATACGCTATTGTATGATGAATGGATAACAGAAGATATCAGGAAGGAAATTAAAACATTCTTAGAGGTAAATGAGAACAAAGAAACAACATATCAAAATCTCTGGGACACTATGAAAGCAGTTCTTAGAGGAAAATTTATTTCATGGAGCACATTCAATAAAAGAAGAAAAAATCAACAAATAAACGACCTGACACTATGGCTCAAAGCCCTTGAAAAAGAAGAACAGAGAAACACCAAAAGTAGTAGAAGACAGGAAATAGTTAAAATCAGAGCTGAAGTCAATGAAATTGAAACAAATGAAACAATCGAAAAAACTGACAAAATAAGTAGTTGGTTCTTAGAAAAAATAAACAAAATTGATAAACCCTTAGCCACACTAACAAAGAGAAGAAGAGAGAAAACCCAAATTACTAAAATTCAGAATGAACAAGGAAATATCACAACAGACACAATTGAAATACAAAACATAATTAGAAGCTATTTTGAAAATCTATACTCCAACAAAACAGAAAATATCAAAGACATCAACAGCTTTCTAGAGACATATGAATTACCTAAACTCAACGAGGAGGACATACACAATTTAAATAGATCAATTTCAAGTAATGAAATGGAAGAAGTCATCAAAAGTCTACCAACAAAGAAAAGTCTGGGATCAGATGGGTTCTCAGCCGGGCTCTACAAAACCTTAAAAGAAGAGCTCATTCCAATACTTCTCAAAGTATTTCATGAAATAGAAGAGGAGGGAACCCTCCCAAACTCATTCTATCACCCTGATACCTAAACCAGACAGAGACACACCGAGGAAAGAAAATTTCAGACCAATATCCTTAATGAACATTGATGCAAAAATTCTCAACAAAATTTTAGCAAAATATATTAAAAAGATAGTGCACCATGATCAAGTTGGTTTTATCCCAGGGATGTAAGGTTGGTTCAACATCTGGAAATCAATAAATGCAATTCACCATATCATTGTATATATATGCCACAGTTTCTTTATCCATTCATCAACTGAAGGGAATCTTGGTTGGTTCCACAATCTGGCTATGGTGAATTGAGCAGCAATGAACATTGATGTGACTGTATCTCTGTATAGGCCAAGGAATGGGATAGCTGGGTCAAATGGTGGTTCCATTACAAGTTTTCTGAGGAATCTCCATACTGCTTTCCAGAGTGGCTGCACTAATTTGCAGCCCCACCAGCAATGTATGAGTGTACCTTTTTCCCCACATCCTCTCCAACACCTATTGTTGCTTGTGTTCTTGATAATCGCCATTCTAATTGGGGTGAGATGAAATCTTACGGTAGTTTTGATTTGCATTTCTCTTATTTTAGAGATGTTGAACATTTTTTCATATATCTGTTGATTGCTTGTAGATCTTCTTCTGTGAAGTGTCTGTTCATTTCCTTAGCCCATTTGTTGATTGCATTATTAAAGTGAAGAATCACATGATTATTTTGATAGATACAGAAAAAGCATTTGATAAAATACAGCATCCCTTCATGCTCAAAACACTGGAAAAAATAGGGATATGGGAACATTCCTTAACATTGTAAAGGCCATCTATGCTAAGCCCATGGCCAATATGCTGAAAAACTGAAAGCATTCCCCCTCAAAACTGGAACAAGGCAGGAATGCCCTCTTTCAACACTTCTATTCAACATGGTCCTTGAGACTCTAGCCAGAGCAATTAGACAGACCAAGGAAATTAAAGGGATACGAATTGGAAAAGAAGAACTCAAACTATCCCTATTTGCTGATGACATGATTATATATTTGGAGAAACTGGGAAATTCCACCAGAAAACTTTTAGAACTCATAAGTGAATTCAGTAAAGTAGCAGGTTACAAGATCAATGCTCATAAATCCAATGCATTTTTATATACAAGTGATGAATCTTCAGAAAGAGAAGTTAGGAAAACTACCCCATTCACAATAGCTTCGAAAAAAATAAAATACTTGGGAATCAATCTCACAAAAGAGGTGAAAGACCTCTACAATGAGAACTACAGAACATTAAAGAAAGAAATTGAAGAAAACCTTAGAAGATGGAAAGATCTCCCATGTTCTTGGATAGGCAAAATTTATATTGTCAAAATGGCCATACTACCAAAAGTGCTATGCAGATTCAATGCAATTCCAATTAAAATCCCAATGATGTATCTTACAGAAATAGAGCAAGCAATGATGAAATTCATCTGGAAGAAAAAGAAACCCAGAATAACTAAAGCAATCCTTGGCAGAAAGAGTGAAGCAGGGGGTAGCACAATACCAGATCTTCAACTCTACTACAAAGCAATAGTAACAAAAACAGCATGGTATTGGCACCAAAATAGACAGGTAGATCAATGGTACAGAATAGAGTACACGGACACAAACCCAAATAAATACAATTTTCTCATACTAGACAAAGGTGCCAAAAGCATGCAATGGAGAAAAGATAGCCTCTTCAACAAATGGTGCTGGGAAAACTGGAAAACCATATGCGATGAAATGAAATTAAACCCTATCTCTCACCCTGCACAAAACTCAACTCAAAATGGATCAAGGACCTCGGAATCAGACCAGAGACCCTGCATCTTATAGAAGAAAAAGTAGGTCCAAACCTTCACCTTGTTGGCTTAGGATCAGACTTCCTTAACAGGACTCCCATAGCACAAGAAATGAAAGCAAGAATCAACAACTGGGAAGGATTCAAACTAAATAGCTTTCTCTCAGCAAAGGAAACTATCTGTAATGTGAAGAGAGAGCCTACAGAGTGGGAGAAAATCTTTGCCACTCATACTTCAACTAGAGCACTAATTTCCAGAATATATAAAGAACTCAAAAAACTCTACACCAAGAATACAAATAACCCAATCAACAAATGGGGTAAGCATATGAACAGACACTTCACAGAAGAAGATCTACAAGCAATCAACAGACATATGAACAAATGTTCAACATCTCTAGTAATAAGAGAAATGCAAATCAAAACCACCCAAAGATTCCATCTCACCCCAGTTAGAATGGCGATTATCAAGAATACAAGCAACAACAGGTGTTGGAGAGGATGTGGGGAGAAAGGTACACTCATACATTGCTGGTGGGGCTGCAAATTAGTGCAGCCACTCTGGAAAGCAGTATGGAGACTCCTTAGAAAACTTGAAATGGAACCACCATTTGACCCAGTTATCCCACTCCTTGGCCTATACCCAAAGGACTTAAAATCAGCATATTACAGAGATACAGCCACATCAATGTTCATAGCTGCTCAATTCAAAATATCCAGATTGTGGAACCAACCTAGATGCCCCTCAATTGATGAATGGATAAAGAAACTGTGGTATATATATATATCCATGGAATATTACTCAGCCATAAAGAATGATAAAATTATGACATTTGCAGGCAAATGGTTGTAGTTGGAGAATATCATGCTAAGTGAGATAAGCCAATCTCAAAAAACCAAAGGACGAATGATCTCACTGATAAGTGGATGATGACACATATAGGGGGTGGGGAGGGGAGCATGAATGGAGGAAGGAGGGACTCTGTAGGGGGATAAGAGGGGTGGGAGGGGTGTGGGGGGAGGAAAAAAAATAACAGGATGAATCAAAAACTATTACCCTCGGTAAATGTATGATCACACAAATGGAACGCCTCTACCTCATGTACAAACAGAGAAACAAGATGTATCCCATTTGTTTACAATAAAAACGAATTAAAAAAAAAGGAATATGAGCTGTTATGTAAATTAACATTAGATAAATTCATTGTGAATGTAGAAAGTGTCAATTAAACTAAGGCAAGAAAAATATGTGAAATATTTAATATATTCTCTTAATCGGAAGCAGTTTTTTTCTATCAAGAAGTAGAGTCCAAAAATGCCCAGTGATAGTTCAAAGTGAATAATAAGAGTAAATATGACCCTTTCTTATTGTCTTTTCCTACGTGGTCCTCATGGGTTGAACCTTGAGCTTTCCTTTCTAATCATCCATAGTTGACTTTCTACTGTCCTCTCCAAAAGGGACACCTTTCCACCCAGTCTGTGTGGTAATTACTGCAGCTGTGGCAGTGGAGCCAACCTAGGGCATGAATTCCTCTTGCTCTATTCCCACAGGTCATCAGGGAAGCCTCTATTCAAGAGTGATTTTTATTTTTGCTCTACTTAAATTGTCACTGTTCTCATTCTGAGGCCTATAAAATACATCACGATGCAGGAGAGGCATGCGCACACAGTGCTATTCTAGAGGTCCAGTTGAGTTTTCAGTTTCAACAAAGAAATGTTCATAGACTCAGGAGAAGAGCTGATTTATGAAGTCTAATCTGTTGTCTACAGGAAGTGGTGTGTAATTACAGGGGATTTTCAGGCAAAACACGACTATGAAAATGAAAAATACATTCCTAGTTGAAGAATGGGATATTCTAAAACTGAGAATAAAATTATGAATTTGAAAATATGATTTTACTATCTTGTACTAAACATTTATTGTTTATTATATTTAATTTAAAAATTGTTTTTAATTTTCCTTATATAGTTTTAAACCTTTTTTGACTTCCTAGAATAAGTACAATAATTTAAAAAAATTATATCTGCTTTTCAAGTTGCTCAAGTAAAGAATAAATATTCAAGTAATTTTATTTTAGCCAAATCAATGTCTATTTCTGAGCACTTTAATGCATAAAGATTACTTTATGATTGATAAAATTTGTTACAAATTATTAAAGACCCAACTAGTATTCCCCTAAAAATAATATTCCTTTTCTTGAAGGAAAATTCATAACACACTGGTTATCTGAAATAGAAGGCAGACAAAGAAAGAAATGCATTACATTTGTTTTTTGAGAACAAATTATTTCTAACATTAGTGTGTTCCCTTATTGTCTAAGGTGTCCTTACTGTCTGCTGTACAGTAGGTGGCCCTCCAGTTTCAGTGACTAAGTGAAAGATAGGATGAATATATTCTATTCCTGGAAAAGTATTTCTCAGTCACTGGATTCTGGCTGGTGTAGTATCCAACAATGGGCTGTCATTCAATTAGTAAAATTGAGAAACACCACCAAACATCCAGTTGTGTGGTGTGAATTTGGTGCCTTTGACAAAGACTTCTTTTTCTAAAAATTTCTAATTCTTTTCCTGTTCTGTTTCTCACTCATGTCCGATGACAGATGGATGACATCCCTCTGTTTGGTCTTCATTCCTCCAGCACTGGTTTTACCATACCATGTAAGAAGAACTGTCATTAATAGACATTATCCAGTGCTCTTTTCAACAACAGATTCAATTAAGATAAGTGTAATTTTATATGCAGTGGGAACAGTAGGGTAGAGAGGAGTTCTAAGAATCATGGAACTGAGCCGTTGCCGGTTTTTAACTCTTGTAGACTCAGTTTCCAACTTCTTTCAAAAAACAGGATTGGGAGGAGAGGAGAGGAGAAAAAGGAGAGGGTGATGAGAGCAATAGGAGCCGAGGGTTTGGGGAGAAGACAGAGAAGACAGAAGAAGGGTCACGTGCATAAGGGAGGATGGGAGCCAAGGACAACATACGTTGACTCTGCCTTTCATGTCAGACCCTTGAGGAAGAGTTTTTAGATTTTTAGCTGCTTTTGGTAAGCCACACAATCTCTCCCCTCTGCTGAGATAGGAAGTGTAAAATATCAATTGATTTTAAAGTAAAAGACATGACCATGTGGTAGGACATAGAGTTTCCCAAGTCGTAGGACAAGCCAACTAGACTGCTTAACTCTGTGGTAGGTTCAAGTCGATCATTATGACAATTTAAATACATTTATGAATCTCTGTCTGAATGCAGAGATCATAAAGTTAGCTTTCAAAACTGGTACAGCTTTTTTCTAACCCAAAATTTTATTAAATAAACTGTTCTGAAGTTTCTAAGTTGCACAGATGTTTATGGTCAAATTGACTTCTTAAGAGATTTCCACAGAGACTTGTAAGTATTATGGGCTTCCCTTCTGATGGCATGTCTGGACATTATACACTTGGAGAAGCTGATAATGCTACTATTTTCCAAGGTTTTTAAATTTGGGTTACCCAACTAAATCTCCAGGTAACCTACCTCAAATCTTAACAAACAGTGCTCTATTAATGTTTAATGTCTGTTCCCTAGTGGAGTTTTGAATTACCCCATAGTAATTTAATTGGATCCTCTGTTATGAGATAGAAACATTGTTGAGCATCATTTAAAGTAAATTTGAATTTTCCAGTTAACAATGAAAACAAATATTTACTTATTTCCCAAAACTTTCAGATGGATTAAACTTACACAAGTAAGCAAAGTGAACAGCTAGCAGGCTTAAAAAATACCTTAAATGCAAAGGGTAGATGGGTTGCAATGTGAGAAGAGTGGGTTTGAAGAAACACTTTAGAAAATAATGAGTTTGGACCAACTTCCTCAACCAGACTCCTAAAGTGCAAGAAGTAAGATCAAGAATCAATAAATGGGATGGTATCAAACTAAAAAGCCTTTTCACAGCAAAGGAAACAAGAATGTGAAGAAAGAGCCTACAGAATGGGAGAAAATCTCTGTCACCTGCACCTCAGATAGAGCATTAATCTCCAGGGTATATAAAGAACCCAAAAAACATTAAAGCCAAAACCCAAATAACCCAATTAATAAATTTGCAAAGGAAAAATAGGATCGGTCAACAAAGACATGAAAAAATGTTCAACATCTCTAGCATTTAGAGAAATGAAAATTAAAACTACAGAGATTCCATCTCACTCCAGTCCAAATGGAAATTGTTGATGAGGATGTGGGGAAAAAGGTAACTCCTGCGTGGCTGGTGGGACTGCAAATGTGTGTAACCACTCTGGAAAGCAGTATGGAGATTCCTCAGAAAACTTGGAATGGACCTACCCCTTGACCCAGCTTTCTCACTACTTGGTTTATACCCAAAGGACTGAAAATCAGCATATTATAGTGACATGGCCACATCAATGTTTATAGCAGCTTAACTCATAATAACTAAGCTATGGAACCAATCGAGGTGTCCGTCAACAGATGACTGGACAAAGAAAATGTGGTATATTCACACAATGGAAAATCACTCAGTCATAAAGAAAAATGAAATTGTGGAATTTTCCGGTAAATGGATGGAAGTGGAGAATATCATACTAAGTGAAATAAGCTAATCCCCAAAATCATTGTCTGAATATCCTCTCTGATATGTAGATGCTAACACACAATATTGGAGGGGGATAAGGGAAGAATAGAAGTTCATTGAATTAGACAAAAGGGAATGAAGAGAAGGGAAAGAGGATGGGAATAGGAAAGACAGTAGAATGAATTAGACATAACTTTCCTATGTTCACATATGAATACATGACAAGTGAAACTCCACATCATGTACAACCACCAGCATGGGATCCTAAGTTATACTCCACATTGCATAATACGTCAAAATACACTCTACTGTCATGTATATCTAAACAGAATAAATTAAAAAGAAAATAAAAATGAAAACGAAAATGATGAGCATGGTAATTTACACTTGTGTGATGATGGAAAATTACAATAGGCCTCATATTCAGTTTCTATAAAACAGTGTGGCAGACCATACCTTGCAAAATTGGGCATAAAGGAGATAACAACACAAATCACCATGTTTTCTGCAAGAGAAGAAGATTTTATGAAAGTGAGGAATAGGAAGTTCAATTTGTGTGTGTGTGTGTGTGTGTGTGTGTTGCTGGACTTTGAACCCGTGAGTGAGGTCCTCACTTATGCTAAAGCAAAGAAAGTTCAATTTTTTTTCTTTTTTTATAACTTATTTATTTATTTTTATTTTTTACAGACTGAATTTTGATTCATTGTAGACAAATGGGGTACATCATTTGGTTTCTATGGTTGTACACGATGTAGAAAGTTCAATTTTTAACCTTGTCTTGTACCTTTTAGCAGGTTCTTGCCGTGGGAGACAAAGGAGTTGGCAAACACCCAGACATGACTGACTGCATTCTCGCAGGCTTCAGGCTGGGACCAGAGTTCCACATTCTCCTTTTCTCCCTATTCCTGCCGATCCATGGCATAGTCTTTTGGGGGAATATTAGCATGACTGACCTCATCGTGAATGACAATCAGCTGAACACACCAATGTATTTCTTCCTAGGCAACCTCTCTGTCACTGATTTCTCCTACTCTATTGTTATTGTATCCAAAGCCATGGCCAACATCCTGTCTCAGAAAAAGACCATATCCTTTGCAGGTTGTATGGCTCAGCTCTTCCTTTATGTGCTTTTCATGGTAATAGAGGCCTTTATCCTGGCAGCCATGTCCTATGACTGCTTCAGTGCCACCTGCAATTCTCTTCTTCATAGAGTCCACCTGTCGAGATGCCTCTGCAGTCATCTGATTCCTATTTCTGTGGCTGGGTCAGTTCCACCCTCCAAGTCAGTGTGACATTCTCAGTGTCTTTTTGTGCCTACCGAGTCATTGATCATTTCTGCTGTGATTCTTACCAAATTGAGAAGATCTCCTGTTCTAACCTCTTTGTCAATAAGATGGTATCTCTGAGTTTGGCTGTCCTCATTGTTTTGCCCACCATAGTTGTTATTGTAGTATCTTACGTGTACATTGTGTCCACAGTCTTCAAGATTCCCTGAACTGAAGGCAGAAAGCCTTCTCCACCTGCAGCACCTGCAGCTCCCACCTGGGGGTCATGCATGTGCTGTATGGGACTGTCTCCTTTGTGTATCTCACACCTCCCAGCAATCCCGAATTCTGCAAAGTGGTCTCAGTATTTTACATACTGGTCACACTCATGTTAAACCATTTGATCTACTCTTTAAGAAACAAGGATGTCAAACAAGCTTTGAGAAAAATCCTGGGAAACTAGAAAGCTTTACCCTAATTCTCCTTTCTTGGTGTTCCCTCATTGAAGGGCCTGGTTTGCTTTTAATAAGGGATCAAGTTTGAGTCATTCAGGGATTCGTTAAACTGACCATCTCACAAGTGAATTATTTTCAATGAAGTGGTGATATTAATCCATAATTTAGTCTTCTATAAGAGCAGTGTTGGGACTGGGGGGGTAGCTCAGTTGGTAGAGTGCTTACCTTGCATGCACAAGGCCCTGGGTTCTAATTCCCAGCACCAAAAAAAAAAAAAAAAAAAAAAAAAAAAAAAAAAAAAAAAAAAAGAATCAAGAGCAGTGTTATATCTGAATATCTTGGGCATCAATAAAACTTGCAACCACTCCATAAATAGAAATATACTCCTCTTTTTTTGTGACAGTGGAAGAAAAGTATATTTAACTTTAATTTTTCCTCTTACTGAGCTAAAGGGAAGAAAAATTGTCCTGGTAGGAAGTTAAACTCATACATATCCTCTTATGATGTGCAGTAATATCAACCCAAAGCAGGATGATTTCTGAGATATAAAATATATTCACAGTGATTTGTTTTTGGGATCACATTCCTTAAAAAAGTCATGGTGAAACAGTCATTATTTTCTGTGTCATCATGCATGTAACAGACCAATTCAATAAAATTGTTGATGTTTAAATGTAGTTTATTGTTTATTTTTAGCATTGATTGTTTTCTGTTGTTGTTGTATCAGAGGTGAAGAAATATATTTTGTATCTAATTTCCAAAAGCAGAATACCCAAATCCACAAAAGGAAAATATTTAGTACAGGTATCCTCTCATGAGTGGGTAAAATCGCACTGAATTATTTAGTTTTCTGTGATGGTTGCTATATATATGTTCACAATATTTTACTATGCATTTGATATTTAAGTTATGTATGACCTTTATTGTGTTTCTAATACTTGTTGTATTGCTATTGCACTTTAATGAGGGCACTCATGTTTTATGAGTTGTATTTTTGTAACCATAGTTTTCTGACTCACGTATATGTTTTCAGATGTGACTTATAGATACTTCAAACCTCCAAATTTAATATATTGGCAGAAAAGACTGCTGAAGAAAAATATCAAGTGTTTACTCCTGTAATATGGGATAAAATTGTAATTTTGATGGGAAGACGCAGCAATCGGGAGATGTTATAAAATGTGCTGTTTCATGTATGTTTGCCTATTTGTGTTATATCAAGATATAGCAATATAGTCAATTTTTCAAAAGATGAAAGTGGTCATAGAATATAATACCTTTCAGAAGTTAGAAAGGGAGGGACAAAATAGGGAGGGATGGGGAATATGCTTACTGATATGATGTGATGAGAAGTTCATTTCATTTCTCTGGACCTCAAAACCCATATCTATAAGTTATCTAAGAGAAAAACATCTTGCAAAAATAAATTGAAAGGCATTCTGTAAAATACCTGACCAATGCTCCTCAATGCTGTCAAGATGATAAAAAATAAGAAAATCTAAGATACTGTCAGAGCCCAGAGGAGTCTAGAAGATATCAGATCTAGATCAGTATTGGGTCCTGGATGGAATTCTGGATGGGACCCATCAGGATTAGGGCCAAAAGTGGGGGGTAATTAGTGAAATTTGAATCATATGTTGAGGTTAGTTAGTCTTGATATACTACTATTATTCCTTCCTTGGGTTTGATAAATGTGCCACGTAATGTAAGATGTTAACACTATGCTAAAGTTGGGAAAAGGTTCGTAGGACTTCTTTGTACTGTCTTTGCAATGTGTCTGTAAGTCTAAAGGTATTCTAAGATAAAAATTTATTTAAATGAAAAGTAATGAGCATAATTTGAGAAAGGGGCAAATTAACATTAGGGAACTAAAACAAAAAAAAAAAATGTCCACTATAGCTGAACATTTTGAGAGTCTAACCTGAAATGCCCATTTACAAATATGTGTACCTGCTGACACCAAAAAATTATTGTAGCAATGCTCAAAACAAACTATGAAACCAAAATGACACAAACAAAGCTCCTCTAATAATTTACATGTAGAAGGAAAAAAAAAGAAAATTTAACATATGATGTATGTAGATGTGAAAACTAAAAGCTATCTTTATTTTTATTTTTTATTGTATACAAATGGGATACATGTTGTTACTCTATTTGTACATGGAGTCAAGGCATACCATTTGTGTAATCATAAATTTACATAGGGAAAAGATGTTTGAGTCATTATTTTTTTCCCTTTCCCCCACCCCACCTACCCCTCTTTTCCCTCTATACAGTCCTTCCTTCCTACATTCTTACCACCCTCCTTATCCCTAACCCTAAACCTAACCCTAACCCTAACGCTAACCCCTCCCAGCCCCATTATATGTCCTCATCCGCTTATCAGTGAGATCATTCGTCCTTTAGTTTTTTGAGATTGGCTTATCTCACTTAGCATGATATTCTCCAATTTCATCCATTTGCCTGCAAATGCCATAATTTTATCATTCTTCATTGTGGGGTAATATTCCATTGTATATATATGCCACAGTTTCTTTATCCATTCATCAACTGAAGGGCATCTAGGTTGGTTCCACAATCTGGATATGGTGAATTGAGCAGCTATGAACATTGATGTGGCTGTATCTCTGTAATATGCTGATTTTAAGTCCTTTGGGTATAGGCCAAGGAGTGGGATAGCTGGGTCAAATGGTGGTTCTATTCCAAGCTTTCTGAGGAATCTCCATACTGCTTTCCAAAGTGGCTGCACTAATTTGCAACCCCACCAGCAATGTATGAGTGTACCTTTTTCCCCACATCCTCTCCAACACCTATTGTTGCTTGTGTTCTTGATAATCGCCATTCTAATTGGGGTGAGATGAAATCTTAGGATAGTTTTGATTTGCATTTATCTTATTACTAGAGATGTTGAACATTTTTTCATATATCTGTTGATTGCTTGCACATCTTCTTCTGTGAAGTGTCTGTTCATTTCCTTAGCCCATTTGTTGATTGGATTATTTGTATTCTTGGTGTAGAGTTTTTTGAGTTCTTTATAGATTCTGGAAATTAGTGCCCTATCTGAAGTCTGAGTGGCAAAGATATTCTCCCACTCTGTAGGCTCTCTCTTCACATTACTGATAGTTTTCTTTGCTGAGAGAAAGCTTTTTAGTTTGAATCCATCCCAGTTGTTGATTCTTGCTTTTATTTCTTGTGCTATGGGAGTCCTGTTAAGGAAGTCTGATCCTAAGCCAAAAAGTTGAAGGTTTGGACCTACTTTTTCTTCTATAAGATGCAGGGTCTCTGGTCTGATTCCGAGGTCCTTGATCCATTTTGAGTTGAGTTTTGTGCAGGGTGAGAGATAGGGGTTTAATTTCATTCTGTTGCATATGATTTTCCAGTTTTCCCAGCACCATTTGTTGAACAGGCTATCTTTTCTCCATTGCATATTTTTGGCCCCTTTGTCTAGTATGAGAAAATTGTATTTATTTGGGTTTGTGTCCGTGTCCTCTATTCTGTACCATTGATGTACCTGTCTGTTTTGGTACCAATACCATGCCATTTTTGTTACTATTGCTTTGTAATAGAGTTGAAGATCTGGTATTGCAATACCCCCTGCTTCACTCTTTCTGCCAAGGATTGCTTTAGCTATTCTGGATTTTTTATTCTTCCAGATGAATTTCATAATTGCTTGCTCTATTTCTGTAAGGTACATCATTGGAATTTTAATTGGAAGTGCATTGAATCTGTATAGCACTTTTGGTAGTATGGCCATTTTGACAATATGAACTCTGCCTATCTAAGAATATGGGAGATCTTTCCATCTTCTAAGATTTTCTTTAATTTCTTTCTTTAGTGTTTTGTAGTTCTCATTGTAGAGGTCTTTCACCTCTTTTGTGAGATTGATTCCCAAGTATTTTATTTTTTTCGATGCTATTGTGAATGGGATAGTTTTCCTAATTTCTCTTTCTGAAGATTCATCACTTATGTATAAAAATGCATTGGATTTATGAGCATTGATCTTGTAACCTGCTACTTTACTGAATTCACTTATGAGTTCTAAAAGTTTTCTGGTGAAATTTCCAGGTTCCTCTAAATATATAATCATGTCATCAGCGAACAGGGGTAGTTTGAGTTCTTCTTTTCCTATTTGTATCCCTTTAATTTCTTTGGTTTGTCTAATTGCTCTGGCTAGAGTCTAAAGGACGATGTTGAATAGAAGTGGTGAAAGAGGGCATCCCTGTCTTGTTCCAGTTTTTAGGGGGAATGCTTTCAGTTTTTCACCATTTAGAATGATATTGGCCATGGGCTTAGCATAGATGGCCTTTACAATGTTAAGAAATGTTCCCACTACCCCAATTTTTTCTAGTGTTTTGAGCATGAAGGGATGCTGTATTTTTTCAAATGCTTCTTCTGCATCTATTGAAATAATCATGTGATGCTTAACTTTAAGTCTGTTGATATGGTGAATGACATTTATTGATTTCCTGATGTTGAACCAACCTTGCATCCCTGGGATAAAACCCACTTGATTGTAGTGCACTATCTTTTTAATATATTTTTGTATGTGATTTGCTAAAATTTGTTGAGAATTTTTGCGTCGGTGTTCATTAAGGATATTGGTCTGAAATTTTCTTTCCTCGATGTGTTTCTGTCTGGTTTAGGTATCAGGGTGATATTGGCTTCATGGAACGAGTTTGGGAGGGTTCCCTCTTCTTCTATTTCATGGAATACTTTGAGGAGTATTGGAATGAGCTCTTCTTTAAAGGTTTTGTAGTACTTAGCTGAGAATTCATCTGGTCCTGGACTTTTCTTTGTTGGTAGGCTTTTGATGACCTCTTCTATTTCATTGCCTGAAATTGATTTATTTAAGTTGTGTATTTCCTCCTCGTTCAGTTTAGGCAATTCATATGTCTCTAGAAACTTGTTGATGTCTTCGAGGTTTTCTGTTTTGTTGGAATATAGATTTTCAAACTAGCTTCTAATTATGTTTTGTATTTCACTCGTGTCTGTAGTGATATTTCCTAGTTCGTTCTGAATTTTAGTAATTTGAGTTTTCTCCCTCTTTCTCTTTGTTAGTGTGGCTAAGGGTTTATCAATTTTGTTTATTTTTCAAAGAACCAAGTATTTATTTTGTTAATTTTTCTGATTGTTTCTTTTGTTTCAATTTTGTTGATTTCGGCTATGATTTTAACTATTTCCTGTCTTCTACTACTTTTGGTGTTGGTCTGTTCTTCTTTTTCTAGGGCTTTGAGCTGTAGTGTTAAGTCGTTTATTTGTTGATTTCTACTTCTTTTGTTGAATGCGCCCCATGAAATAAATCTTCCTCTAAGTACTGCTTTCATAGTGTCCCAGAGATTTTGATATGATGTGTCTTTGTTCTTGTTTACTTCTAAGAATTTTTTCATTTCCCTCCTGATGTCTTCTGTTATCCATTTATCATATAATAGTGTATTATTTAATCTCCAGGTATTGGAGAAGTTTCTGTTTTTTATTCTGTCATTTATTTCTAATTTCAATCCATTATGATCTGATAGAGTACAAGGTAGTATCTCTATCTTCTTGTATTTGCTAACAGTAGCTTTGTGGCATAAAATATGGTCTATTTTAGAGAAGGATCCATGTGCTGCTGAGAAGAAAGTGTATTCATTCTTTGTTGGATGGTATATTCTATATATGTCGGTTAAGTCTAACATGTTGATTGTGTTATTGAGATCTATGGTTTCTTCATTCAATTTTTGTTTGGAAGATCTATCCAGTGGTGAGAGAGGTGTGTTAAAATCGCCTAGTATTATTGTGTTGTGGTGTATTCGATTTCTGAAATTGAGAAGGATTTGTTTGACGTACGTGGATGTGCCAATGTTTGGGGTATAGATATTTATGATTGTTATGTCTTGCTGATTTATGCTTCCCTTAAGCAGTATGAAATGTCCTTCTTTATCCCTTCTGACTAACTTTCGCTTGAAGTCCACATTATCTGAATTGAGGATGGATACTCCAGCTTTTTTGCTGTGTCCGTGTGAATGGGATGTTTTTTCCCATCCTTTCACCTTTAGTCTATGGGTATCTCTTTCTATGAGATGAGTCTCTTGCAGGCAGCATATTGTTGGATTTTTCTTTTTAATCCAAACTGCCAGTCTATGTCTTTTGATTGATGAGTTCAGGCCATTAACATTCAGGGTTATTATTGTGATATGATGTGTATTCCCAGTAATTTGACTCATTTTTGTTTTTGACATGATTTGGTTTCTCCTTTATTTGGCTATTCCTTTAGGTTAGTTCCTCCTGTTGCTGATTTGCATCGTTGTTTTTCATCTCTTCCTCATGGAATATTTTGCTGAGAATGTTCTGTAATGCTGGCTTTCTTTTTGTAAATTCCTTTAGCTTTTGTTTATCATGGAAGGATCTTATTTTGTTGTCAAATCTGATAGTAAGTTTTGCTGGATATAAGATTCTTGGTTGGCATCCGTTTTCTTTCAGGACTTGGTAAATGTTGTTCCAGACCCTTCTAGCTTTTAAGGTCTGGATTGAAAAATCTGCTGATATTCTTACTGGTTTCCCCCTGAATGTAATTTGATTCTTTTCTGTCATGGCCTTTAAAATACTGTCTTTATTTTGTATGTTAGGTATTTTCATAATAATGTGTCTTGGTGTGGGTCTGTTGTAATTTTGTATATTTGGAGTCCTATAAGCCTCTTGTACTTGGTTTTCCATTTCATTCCTCCGATTTGGGAAATTTTCTGATATTATTTCATTGAATAGATTGTTCATTCCTTCGGTTTGTTTCCCTAAGCATTTCTCAATCCCAATAATTCTTAAATTTGGCCTTTTCATGAAATCCCATAATTCTTGTAGATTCTGTTCATGATTTCTTACCATCTTCTCTGTTTGGTCAACTTTGTTTTCAAGATTAAATATTTTGTCCTTAATGTCTGAGGTTCTGTCTTCCAGGTGTTCTATTCTATTGGTTATGCTTTCTATGGAGTTTTTAACTTGGTTTATTGTTTCCTTCATTTCAAGGATTTCTGTTTGGTTTTTTTCAGTATCTCTAACTCTTTATTGAAATGATCTCTTGCTTCCCGTATTTGGTCTTTTAACTGTTGATTGGTGCGATCATTTAATGCCTGCATTTGCTCTTTCATCTCCTCCTTCAATGCCTGCATTTGCTCTTTCATCTCCTCGTTTGCTTTCCTGATTGTTTTAATTATGTACATTCTGAACTCCCTTTCTGACATTTCTTCTGCTGTTCTGTCATTGGGTTTTATTGATATAGTATCTAGGTTTGTTTGGGACATTTTCTTCCCTTGTTTTCTCATATTGGTCAGATGTCAGTGGGACTCTGAGAAATTGCAGATTTCCTCTATTGGCTTATAGTGTCCCTGTAGGTTTCCAGTGTATCACCTCCCATCCTTCAGTAACCTGAAGTTTGGAGGAACTTGATAATGCAGTGCTTCTGAAGAAAGCTGCCTCTAGCCCGCTACTGGTTCCAGGGCTTGGAGCTGGCTCCGTGCGGAAAGGCTCTCACTGGGGGCCCTGCACCGCGGAGCTGGCCGTGTGGGAGGGGCCCACCGCTGGAGTGTGCAGGGCTGCCTGGTGAAGACTCTAGCTGCCGTGCCCTACTCGAATAAGCCACCTCTATCCAGGCCGCCGCCCAGGCTGAGCTTTACCCTGTGGGGGAGACTCACCCGTGGCTCTATTTTAGTCCGAGTCTCTCAATGCCTCCCCTTCTTGAATCCTGGGTTCTGGGGCAACTGGAGATGCAGTCACCCACTATCCACCATCTTGGATCGCCCCGTGGAAAGAGCCTGTGGCCGGAGGGGGCAGGGCTGCCTGAAGAAGTCTCTGGCTGCCCTGCCCTGATCCCAGATGCAGCTTGCGTGTGGGAGCTCTCCTGTTGGCTCGGGGACTTGTGACTGGCTCTGTGTAGAAGGCTCTCACTGGGCGGTCTGCTCCGAGAAGCTAGCCTTGAAAGGCGCCTCCCACCAGAGGGGGCCAGGCTGTTTGGGGAAGTCCCTTGCTGCCATGTCCTGGTCCCTGAAGCTGCTTGCGGGCTGGAGCTGGCCGCACTCACTATCGTTATTTTTTTGATAATTGATGACAAGGTCTTAGTTTTACTTTGTCCAGCTTTGGTGGAGTGACAAGTTGGGAATGATCACAGCCACTCTTGGTAATGTCTTCTTGTGTCCATCACTGTCCAATGAATCCAGTATACAGTTCCTTCACTTACCATTAGATGGAATATAAAAGGAGATTTCTTGGCTGATCTTTAGAAGTCCAGGCACTAGAGTAGCTACTCAGCCTGGTTCCTGCCTGTAGAACTCTGAGAGATCAGAGTTTTTCTATAGTTCTTCTTCTTCTTCTTCTTTTTTTTTAAAATTGTAAACAAATGGGATACATGTTGTTTCTCTGTTTGCACATGGCATAAAGGGATACCATTTGTGTAATCATAAATTTACATAGGGTAATGTTGTTTGATTCATTCTGTTATTTTTTTCCCTTCCTCCCCAACCCTCCCACCACTCTTTTCCCTCTATACAGTCCTTCCTTCCTCCATTCTTGCCCCCTCCCTAACCCTAACTCTAACCCTAACACTAACCCCTCCCACCCCCCATTATGTGTCATCATCCACTTATTAGCGATATCATTCATCCTTTGTTTTTTTGAGATTGGCTTATCTCACTTAGCATGATATTCTCCAATTTCATCCATTTGCCTGCAAATGCCATAATTTTATCATTCTTTATGGCTGAGTAATATTCCATTGTATATATATATACCACAGTTTCTTTATCCATTCATCAATTGAAGGATACCTAGGTTGGTTCCACAATCTGGCTATTGTGAACTGAGCAGCTATGAACATTGATGTGGCTGTATCTCTGTAATATGCTGATTTTAAGTCCTTTGGGTATAGGCCAAGGAGTGGGATAGCTGGGTCAAATGGTGGTTCCATTCCAAGTTTTCTAAGGAGTCTCCATACTGCTTTCCAGAGTGGCTGCACTAATTTGCAGCCCCACCAGCAATGTATGAGTGTATCTTTCTCCCCACATCCTCTCCAACACCTGTTGTTGCTTGTATTCTTGATAATCGCCATTCTAACTGGGGTGAGATGGAATCTTGGGTGGTTTTGATTTGCATTTCTCTTATTACTAGAGATGCTGAACATTTTTCCATATGTTTGTTGATTACTTGTACATCTCTTCTGTGAAGTGTCTATTCATTTCCTTAGCCCATTTGTCAATTGGATTATTTGCATTCTTGGTGTAGAGTTTTTTGAGTTCTTTATAGATTCTGGAGATTAGTGCTCTATCTGAAGTATGATTGGCAAAGATTTTCTCCCACTCTGTAGGCTCTTTCTTTGCATTGCTGATAGTTTCCTTTGCTGAGAGAAAGCTTTTTAGATTGAATCTATCCCAGTTATTGATTCTTGCTTTTATTTCTTGTGCTATGGGAGTCCTGTTGAGGAAGTCTAGTCCTAAGCCGACATATTGAAGCTCTGGACCTACATTTTATTCTATAAGATGCAAGGTCTCTGGTCTGATTCCGAGGCCCTAATCCATTTTGAGTTTAGTTTTGTGCATGGTGAGAGATATGGGTTTAGTTTCATTCTGTTGCATATGGATTTCCAATTCTCCCAGCACCATTTGTTGAAGAGGCTATCTTTCCTCCATTGCATATTTTTGGCCCCTTTGTCTAGTATGAGAAAATTGTATTTGTTTGGGTTTGTGTCCGTGTCCTCTATTCTGTACCATTGATCCACCTTTCTATTTTGGTACCAATATCATGCCGTTTTTGTTACTATTGCTTTGTAGTAGAGTTGAAGATCTGGTATTGCGATACCCCCTGCTTCACTCTTTCTGCCAAGGATTGCTTTAGCTATTCTGGATTTTTTATTCTTCCTGATGAATTTCATAATTGCTTGCTCTATTTCTGTAAGCTACATCATTGGGATTTTAATTGGAATTGCATTGAATCTGTATAGCACTTTTGGTAATATGGACATTTTGACAATATTAATTCTTCCTATCCAAGAACATGGGAGTTCTTTCCATCTTCTAAGGTTTTCTTCAATTTCTTTCTTTAATGTTTTGTAGTTCTCATTGTAGAGGTCTTTCACCTCTTTTGTGAGATTGATTCCCAAGTATTTTATTTTTTTCGATGCTATTGTGAAAGGGGTAGTTTTCCTAATTTCTCTTTCTGAAGATTCATCACTTATATATAAAAATGCCTTAGATTTATGTGCATTGATCTATGTTCCGCTACTTTACTGAATTCACTTATGAGTTCTAAAAGTTTTCTGGTGGAATTTCCTGGTTCCTTTAAGTATATAATCATATCATCAGCAAATAGGGATAGTTTGAGTTCTTCTTTTCCTATTCGTATCCCTTTAATTTCTTTGGTCTGTCTAATTGCTCTGGCTAGAGTTTCAAGGACAATATTGAAAAGAAGTGATGAAAGAGGGCATCCCTGCCTTGTTCCAGTTTTTAGGGGGAATGCTTTCAGTTTTTCACCATTTAGAATGATATTAGCCATGGGCTTAGCATAGATGGCCTTTACAATGTTAAGGAATATTCCCACTACCCCAATTTTTTCTAGTGTTTTGAGCATGAAGGGGTGCTGTATTTTATCAAATGCTTTCTGTGCATCTATTGAAATAATCACGTGATTCTTGACTTTAAGTCTGTTGATATGGTGAATGACATTTATTGATTTCCTGATGTTGAACCAACCTTGCATCCCTGGGATGAAACCCATTTGATCATGGTGCACTATCTTTTTAATGTGTTTTTGTATGCAATTTGCTAAAATTTTGTTTAGATTTTTTGTGTCGATGTTCATTAAGGATATTGGTCTGAAATTTTCTTTCCTCGTTGTGTCTCTGTCTGGTTTAGGTATCAGGGTGATATTGGCTTCATAGAATGAGTTTGGGAGGATTCCCTCCTCTTCTATTTTATGGAATACTTTGAGAAGTATTAGGATGAGCTCTTTTTTAAAGGTTTTGTAGAACTCGGCTGAGAACCCATCTGGTCCTGGACTTTTCTTTGTTGGTAGGCTTTTGATGACTTCTTCTATTTCATTACTTGAAATTGATCTATTTAAATTGTGTATGTCCTCCTCGTTCAGTTTAGGCAATTCATATGTCTGTAGAAACCTGTTGATGTCTTTGAAATTTTCTATTTTGTTGGAGTATAGATTTTCAAAATAGCTTCTAATTATGTTTTGTATTTCAGTCGTGTCTGTTGTGATATTTCCTTGTTCATTCTGAATATTAGTGATTTGGGTTTTCTCTCATCTTCTCTTTGTTAGTGTGGCTAAAGATTTATCAATTTTGTTTATTTTTTCAAAGAACCAACTATTTATTTTGTCAATTTTTGTATTGTTTCTTTTGTTTCAATTTTGTTGATTTCAGCTCTGAGTTTAACTATTTGCTCTCTTCTACTACTTTAGGTGTTGGTCTGTTCTTCTTTTTCTAGGGCTTTGAGCTGTAGTGTTAGGTAGTTTATTTGTTGAGTTTTACTTCTTTTATTAAATGCGCTCCATGAAATAAATTTTCCTCTAAGTACTGCTTTCATAGTGTCCCAGAGATTTTGATATGATGTTTCTTTGTTCTCATTTACCTCTAAGAATTTTTAAATTTCCTCCCTAATATCTTCTGTTATCCATTCATCATATAATAGCATATTGTTTAATCTCCAGTTGTTGGAGTAGTTTCTGTTTTTTACTTTTTCATTTATTTCTAACTTCAATGCATTATGATCTGATAGAATACAAAATAGTGTCTCTATCTTCTTGTATTTGCTTACATTAGCTTTGTGGCATAATATATGGTCTATTTTAGAGAAGGATCCATGTGTTGCTGAGAAGAAAGTGTATTCGCTCTTGGTTGGATGGTATATTCTATAAATGTCTGTTAAGTCTAAATTATTGATTGTGTTATTGAGATCTGTGGTTTCTTTGTTCAATTTTTGTTTGAAGATCTGTCCAGTGGTGAGAGAGGCATGTTAAAATCACCTAGTATTATTGTGTTATGGTCTATTTGGTTTCTAAAATTGAGAAGGATTTGTTTGACATACATGGATGAGCCACTGTTTGGGGCATAGATGTTTATGATTGTTATATCTTGCTGATTTATGGTTCCCTTAAGCAGTATGAAATGTCCTTCTTCATCCCTTCTGACTAACTTTGGCTTGAAGTCCACATTATCTGAAATGAGGATGGATACTCCAGCTTTTTTGCTGAGTCCATGTGCATGGTTTGTTTTTCCCCATCCTTTCACCTTTAGTCTATGGGTATCTCTTTCTATGAGGTGAGTCTCTTGCAGGCAACATATAGTTGGATTTTTCTTTTTAGTCCAATCTGCCAGTCTATGTCTTTTGATTGATGAATTCAGGCCATTAACATTCAGGGTTATTATTGAGATATGATTTGTATTCCCGGTCATTTGTTCATTTTTTAAAATTTTATTTATTTATTTATTTATTTTTTGACACACCTTGGTTCCTCCTTTATTTGACAGTTCCTTTAAAATAATTCCTCCCTTTGCTGATTTGCTTCTTTGTGTTTTATCTCTTCCTCGTGGAATATTTTGCTGAGAATTTTCTGTAATGCTGGCTTTCTTTTTGTAAATTCTTTTAGCTTTTGTTTATCAAGGAATGATTTTATTTCATTGTCAAATTTGAAGGTAAGTTTTGCTGGGTATAAGATTCTTGGTTGGCATCCATTTTCTTTCAGAGCTTGAAAAATGTTGTTCCAGGCCCTTCTAGCTTTTAGGGTCTGGATTGAAAAACCTGCTGATATCCATATTGGTTTCCCCCTGAATGTAATTTGGTTCTTTTCTCTCACAGTCTTTAAAATTCTGTCTTTATTTTGTATGTTAGGTATTTTCATTATAATGTGCCTTGGTGTGGGTCTGTTGTAATTTTTTTATTTGGAGTCCTATAAGCCTCTTGAAATTGATTTTCCATTTCATTCTTCAGATTTGGGAAATTTTCTGAAATTATTTCATCGAATAGATTGTTCATTCCTTTGGTTTGTTTCTCTAAGCCCTCCTCAATCCCAATAATTCTCAAATTTGGCCTTTTCATGATATCCCATAGTTCTTGGAGATTCTGTTCATGACTTCTTACCATCTTCTCTGTTTGTTCAACTTTGTTTTTGAGGTTAAATATTTTGTCTTCAATATCTGAGATTCTGTCTTCCAGGTGTTCTGTCCTATTGGTTATATGGACTTCTTAATTTGGTTTATTGTTTCCTTCATTTCAAGGATTTCTGTTTGTTTTTTTTTCAATATCTCTAACTCTTTATTGAAATGGTCTTTTGCTTCCTGTATTTGCTCTTTTAACTGTCGATTGGTGCTATCATTCAATGCCTGCATTTGCTCTTTCATCTCCTCCTTCAATGCCTGCATTTGCTCTTTCATCTCATCGTTTGCTTCTCTGATCATTTTAATTATGTACATTCTGAACTCCCTTTCTGTCATTTCTTCTGCCATGCTGTCATTGGATTTTATTGATGTAACATCTAGATTTGTTTCGGGAATTTTCTTCCCTTGTTTTCCCATATTGTTCAGGAATCAGTGGGTCATTAAGATATTGCAGATTTCCTCTATTGACTTATAATGTCCCTGAAGATTTCTAGTATATCCCCTCTTATCCTTCAGTAGCCTGCAGTCTTGGAGGAAGTTGATAATGCGGTGCTCCACAAGGAAGCTGCCTCTCTAGGGTTGGTGACCCTCAGGTGGGGTATATTCCCTGATAGTGGGCAGAGGTGCCTCCACTTGTTGACCAATGGTCATCCAAAGGGGAAGTAGGCTGCGGGCTGAGGCAAGGCCTGTTTGAGCCTGTGTCTCTGGTTTTACCGTCCTTGTGGGAAAACCTCACCCAGCAGGGAAGACTCACCCGGTGGGGAGGTCTCGCTGGTCAGTTCCCCTCCAGAGGTTCCCGTCAATCTACAACTACCGCCTGGGCTGGGCTGTCTTCCTCTGCAATGTTCCCAGGGGCCCGGACCTAACTCCTGGGCCTGGGAGCCTCACCCTTCGCTGACGAGTCTCCTTAGGCTGCCTCTCCTCAGACAATCTGCCCGCAGTCCTGGAAACTTTGCTCCGCCCCTAGGCGTGTCCTTGTTCGGCTCTTCCAGCAAGAAGCCGCCTAGGTCCTGGGACCCTGCCCTGCACCTAATCACCTGGCTATGCGGCCCCTCCTCTGAGCCGCCTCCTGGAGCCCCGTACAATATCTCCGAGTCCCAGAGACCTGCCACACACCTCTTCCTCTGGACAGCCGCTTGGTGTTCCGACGCAGTCACTAGGAGTCCAAGCAACTCACTTCGCGTCTTCTCCTCCCCCCAACCCCCCGTAGCCCTAGGCAGTCACTCCGAGTCCAAGTGACCCGTCCTGTTCCTCCTCCTCCTAGGAGTTGCCCCCCCGGGTGTTCAGGAGTGGTCACTCGGAGACCAAGCGACCCACCGCGCTCCTCCTCCAGGCAGGCCACCGGTGTTCAGGAGTGGTCACTTTGAGTCCAAACAACTCACCACTTGCCTCCTCCTCTGGCAACCGCCTGTGGTTCTGATGCAGTCACTCCTAGACCAAGCGACCCGCCGCACTTTCCTCTTCCTCCGGGCAACTCCCCGGTGTTCGGAAGCGATCGCTCTGAGTCCAAACAGCTTGCCATGCAGCTCCTCCTCAGGCAGCCGCCCAGAGCCCCAGTGGTTGTTCCGAGTCCAAGCGCTGTGCTGAGCCGCCTCCTCTATGATGATCCCAGTTGTCTGTGTTTACCGCTCCAGCGGCGGGGAGGGGCGTATGCCGAGCAACTCTACTTCACAAAGTTCCCTGGGTTCTGGGGCTACCGCCCTATCCGGGACGCCTCCCCAATGGGAGAGACTCACCCGGTGGCTTTGAGTTGGTCCTAAGTCTCTCACTATCTCTTCTTTTGAATCCTGCATCCTGGAGCAACATGAAATGCAGCCGCCCTCTAGTCTGCCATCTTGAAAAACCTTCTTTTTTTTTTTTAACATCTCAAATAGGTAGCTACTTGATCTTTTGTCCAAAATAACTCCTTGATCCTTAAGAGTTGAGAGACAGTGTTGTTTTCTTTCAGTGGTTGAGGCATCTCTTCCATTATTTAAGAACACTAGAAAATGATTGGCTAGTTTTAGGGATGCAGTGGAGATATAGTTAATATGGATAAAAATGCCATTCATCTTCTCACTACCATAAGTCTGTCTAATGGAACAAGGCATACTTGGTGTTTTCAAGAATTTTTATTTATTAGGGGCTAGTTTTTGATGTTGCCCAAGAATGTTTGAGTATATCCTTTCACATTTAGACAGTTACCCTGTATAGTGATGTGTGTCCTGGGAAGAAGGCTGAGCAAAGTTTTCATGGTGCCACTTGTGTGTTTATGCTAGGCTTATTTGTCAATGTTACTGTTTCCCTGCAATCAAACCAATATGCTTCTGGATTATTTTCAGCTTATTTTTAAATAGGAGGAGTTTCTTCATATATTCTAGATATTAATTCTTTGACAGAAATACATATTGTTCCCAGGTGGTATATTGTTTTTATATTTTATTAATACATGTCTTCCATAAAGAGGATATTTTAATTTTGGTTAACTGCAATTGTAATTTTTTTTCTAATTATAAAATTAGTGCTTTTCTCAAGTTCTAAAAATTTTTGACAAATATAGGGCAACAAAGATATTGTCCTGTTTCCTTACCAAGAACTGACAATATTAGTTTTTTATTTAAGTTTATTACTTACCTTGAAATAATTTGGTTTATAGTGTGAGGTATCAGTTAATTTTATTCTACATGCTATCTAAGTGCCCCATCACACTTTGTTTAAAAGATTGTCCTATCTTCTATTTCATAGTCTTGGCATATTTGTTGAAGAGCAATAGAATATATATTTGGACTTGTTCCTGTCCCTTTCTTCTAGTTTGTTGCTCTTTCAGAGTAAAGCTTTATTAATGTTGTTTTACATTGTAACCTGATTATTGTAATTTTATAGTGAGTTTTCAAATTAAGTAGTTAATTAAAGGTCATTTAGGTAAATATCTTCTTAGAATTTTCATTCCGATTATGTTAAATTATAGATCGATTTGGGGAAATGTGATGTTTTAATATTAATTATTTAAATTCACAAAATTATACACATATAAATAATATCTCCATTTATTTGGGTTCTCTTATCAATATTTTGTAATTTTAAAGGTGAAAAACCTTAAATGTTGTCAATTAAATGTATACCTAAGAATCTTTAGCTTATTTTGATATTACAAATAGTTGTTTTTACTTAATTTTATTTTGCAATTATCTGTTTTGATATATAAAGCTATATTGATTTTTATATATTAATTTTGTACCCCAAGACCTTGCTAAATTAATCTTTTAGTTTTAGTAGCTTTTTGGGGAACTGCGGGAGGGTGAGAATTCCTTAGGATTTTTCATATACACAGTCCCATCATGTGTGAATAAAGACTTTTAAATTTCCTTGCCCAATCTGTACACCTTTATCTTTGGTTTTCACTATTAAAATATGTTAGCTTTAGGTTTTGGGGGACAACACGGATAGTGTGCTTACATGGCAGTCCTGGGAATGTATGAGACGCACTAGCCCATTGAATCATCATAGTCATCTGGGATTAAATATGAAGAACCTGAGGTCTAAGTGACTGAGTGTCTTTGGTCATCCTACAACTATTAAATGATCAAGCTGGATTTCACAGTTATCCTTACTTATTCTGCTATTCTTCCTCTGTAAGGGTCTTCCAAGAATTCTGAAAAGATTTATTTATTTATTTTGGGGGAAGATTTTTTTTTAGGCTTTGTACATCAGGGAACATTTTCACAGCAACTTCCTGTTTGAGTTTATCCAATTTTTGCTCCTAAGTTCTTGACTCAGTTCTTTTACTGTAGCCTTTTGGAAGCTAGATAGTAATATCATTCTTATTAAGACCCTTTCCTTTTTCTGAGAGAATTATACTTTTCTGTGTATTATAGGTGTTTCCAAATTTCACTATATATGTATATATATATATATATATATATATGTTTATATATATTATATAAATGTTTTATATAAATATATATTTAATTCTGGTAAATTCTGAATCTTCATAGCTGTTTTTAAGCATGTTTCCAACTACATCTAGCCCAGGGATTAAAAAAAAAGAGATTAGAGGGAACCCTCTAGATTTATATGAGACAGCTAACATCTATTTATCTAAAGGTTATGTAATTCTATTTTGTTCCCAATTTCTTTGAGGAAAAGAAAACAACATGAAGAAGTTCTTGGCAGCCTGAAAAGTCTTTCCGGACCATGTTTGCTGAATCATGGTCTTCTACTCTTTGTTTCTACTCTTATAATGACAATTAGGAAATAATTATAACGACACTAACTAAAGCCAAAACTTGACTAGGTTTGCAAGGCACTGTGCCAAATGGAGCCCAAAAAAATTACTTACAAATTCATTAACATTAAATCTTAATGCAAACTATTTCTACCTGAAAACAGTAGGAGAATAATAAATCCCAGTGGGGAGATTCTGGACCGGTTGGATGGGACTGATAATGAAGGAAGTTTTTGCATTGTAGTTGAAAATATTAAAACTTCTACATGAAATGTTTTAAAGACACTAGTGATGGAGAGTTGTATTTCTTGTATGTGTGTAGTCCCTACTCAAAAGCGCCAGATGGGCAAGTGACTTTTTCCTGTGCTAAGTTAAATCTAACTTCTACAACTGAAAAATCTTGTGGGAAATCTCCACTGATGCTAAAACTACACAATGACTCTATTATGAATTGTTTTTCTTAGCTCCCTCTTCTGATATTATTTGTAAAGGATGTAGTTACCCTGAATAGACCCCAGATTCATAGAATAAAATGATCTCTTCTTCATAATTATGAAAAAGGAATCATCAGTTTCCAAGCATCTAAACTTTGTTTTCTTATTTTAAAAATGCAGATTAAATCAAGTTACTCTTGGGTTCTTGTGTTGCACAAGGATCATAGGTCTTAGGTACGATGAATATTTCAGGATGTGGACACTGACTTTCAGGTGAAGTATTACTAGAAGACAATAGACCAGAACCAGTTCCAGGAAATACTAGTTGATAGTGGATAAACACTGGTCATACCAGTATTTCTAAATGCTGAGGCAGAACTAAGCAACTGGTAGGAATATAAAATAATTATTCTCACAAAGGGAGCCATTTAGTAGAAAGCCTGAGGAATTGGGGAGAGTTTAAAGAACCTATAAAAATCCAGTAGTGAAACAGTCATTTCCAAATTAACCTGGTGGACAAGAGTGATGATGGATCCTATTAATAGTATCCTTCCAGCAAGAATTCCTCTTCTTCTCCCTGCACTTTAACTATGAGAGATGAATGCCTAGGTAAGGCAGGACAACCGAAGCTTGAACCTGTTGTCCCAGTGCAGGTTTCCTCCTTTTAGTAAGCCATATACATGTGGTGCTGTACACGCTGTGATAGGGATGCTCACCTTTTTTGTGAATTTTGTATCATTGTATGCCATGATATAATTTGATATGTGTTACATATCATTTGTGTACTTACAACCAAAATATCCATTACACTAGCTTATATACTAATTCTGTCCTTTATTTATAGTTCTGTATCTATAGGCAATATGGATTAATCTGTAAGCAAGGTCTAAATCTACAACAAATTTTTTAAATACTAATTTTAATTATTACATGTGCATGTGTGTGTGTATGTGTGTGTGTGTGTGTGTGTGTGTGTGTGTGTGTGTGTGTTTTGAACCCAGGGGTGCTCTACCACTAAGCTACATTCCCAGCCCTTTTTATTTTCATTTATTTATTTTGAGACAGGATCTTGTTAAGTTGCTGAGGCTGGTCTTGAACTTGTGATTTTCCTGCAGCAGCTTCCTGAATTGCTGGGATCACAGGTGTGCTCCACCTCACCCTGCTAATTGCTATGCTATTAAATGAATAGTTTCTTGGGTAAAAATTACTCCTATTGCTGTGGAAAGGAGATCCTAATAGATAAGCAGGCTAAATCTGGAAATGAGACTGTGTCTTTTAAAAGTTTGAAAATATGTCAAAGGATAAAATAGAAGTATTTCAATGTAGCTTCAAAAGCAGAATATTAGCTAGAAGTTCTGACTTTGGGGTGGGCAGAGGTTACAGAGAAGCAAACTTTAGCTTAATGTAAAGAAAACACTTTCTAATAAGGAGTCTTGTCCCAAAATAACTTTGTGATTGTCCCAAGAGCATTCTACAAGTGAAGAGATCAGTGTTTGCTCCCCATGCGGTCCTCATGGGAGGGCCCTGAAGTTTGCTCTTGTTATGAAATTATAATTGATTTACTTTTTAACCCTCTCTCAGAGGAACTTTTTCTTACAAAGTTCTGAAAAACTTTATGCTGCAATTCTCTGCAATTGTTTCATCGGGTTGGAAGACACTAAGACTGCCAAGGATTCTGGCTGCTATTTTTGAGGTCACTGGGACTCAGGCAGTCTTATTGCCCATCTTAAATTTCCATTTCTCCCCCATCTTTATTCTAAGGCCTGTTAAGTGGCAGCATGGAGGGGAGAGATTTTCAGTTTGACTTCATAGATTCATTGGCACTTGTTAAATTTTGGTAGAAAAATAGTTGTACTTCTCTGAGAGAAACGAAAGAGATTCCCAGTTCATCATCTTCTCTCTGTGTTCAGGAAGTCAACACATTGGGTTTATCTTATATTGAATTATATATTGAAGAAAGAGTGAACTTTAATAACAGGTAATGTGGAATGATGAACTTAGGCAAAACCATTTAGGCAAAACCACTATAAACATGGTTAAGTTATGACAATGGAGGTTGATATTTATTGGGAATTAAAAATCATGAGATGTTTAATTTTGGCATCACCATTGATAGTTTCAATTTTTCAAATATATCATATTTTTTAGCATGAAATAAAAAGAATTTGAAACTCTAAGTTTTCGTGTGAAGAAGTTCAAAGGACAGAAAAGAAACATTAATCCAGGTAAGAATAATTATAAAACATTTACCTTCTTGAATCACATTTTAAGATAGCCAAGAACATTGTCTAGGTGCTTTAAATGTAATTTTTCTTGAGTTTTAAGTGTGTGATATCCATAAGTTAAAAATTATCAAGGTGGAAATAAATCTGGATAATTAAAATTCCATTGCTTGAAGGAAGATTATGGCAAGATCAGAGTGAGAAGGCAGTAATCGATGTTTAAAATGTAGTCACAGTGATCTATATTCTATTACCTCAATCTTTCTCATTTCACTGCTTAGAAAAACCTCACAATCATAGCAATTCTATATTTTTTTCTATTTCAATTATTTCATACTTACCAGTATCTATAATTCTTTCTTAATTGCAATAAACCTTTTCATAGTCTATATTTCTATGATTTTGCATAAAAGAAATAAGCAATATTACTCTACTGGATTCTATTACTCTAGGTTAGAATCAATAGTTTTTCTTCAAAGAAATTTTGATTACATTTTCTGAACCAAAAATCATGACATAAAAGTATATATTTTGGACCATTTAAAGTCAAGGTTGCTTTCATAAGCCTACCCATACAAAGGAATCTCTCAGTCAAAACTTTTGACATTTTTAAATAAATATTTTTTTAAAATGTGCACTTTAAAAAGCTAACAGAATGTACATTATGATTACACAAATGGTGTGAAACTACATCGTGCACAACCATAGAAACGAAAAGTTGTATCCCATTTGTGTACAATGACTCAAAATGCAGTCTGTAAAAATAAAAAAAATTTAAAAAGCTAGCAATAAGTGTATCTATTTATTATTGATCATTCAGTAAGGAACTAAAAGTGGTTACAATAAACATTACACACCATGCATCACGTCATGCTGTAAATTAGTATTATAGTCAATTGTTTCATGTCTTCACATCTAGTACTAAACATAATTCTAGGTGCATAACAATGCTTTAAAATATTGACAAAGTACACTAATGGATGGTCAGACAGATGGAAATGGATTATCCTTGAATATTATGTTTCTTTCATTGATACAGGGTCAATAAAGCAGCATTAGATTGGGAATAAGATTTTAAGATTTGTCTTTTCCTCCTTGATCTTCCCTTCCTCCTTTTCTTTTTAAAATAAGAACTATTAAACTTGTGAGTCTTTTAAAAGCTTTATTGAAATATCATTGACATAAAGTATTGCATATTTTTAAGGTATAAAATTCGAAGTTTTAGTATATGTATATGTTGTAAAATAATAATGAAGTTATTTATATTATAAACTTTTGACATTGCAAAACAGAGACACATGTGAAATGATTCTAGCATGTCTTAAAATCATTCTTATTTTCTGAAACAAAATTCCTTTCCCATTCTGAACAACACATGATGGTGGCTGATGCTTGAAACTATTTTATTTCTCCAGCTTGATGCCTAAAAAGTTTCATTCTTTTCTTTCAGAATAAAATGTAATCATCCTCATGTATCTTAACCTGTAAAACTAATTTATCTCTCCCATTAAAACCAAATTATAAACTCATTTGAATGGATTTCAAATATACGGTGGAACAGTGGGGTGAGGATGGAGAAGTATTATTATTTCAATCATTTTTATGTTGATTTGAATTTTATAGGATTTAATTTTATTTCCTTTATTGAGAAAGTTGTTAGGAGAGGTAACAAATGAAAAATGCCTAAGAAGTTCATGAAGGCCTTGGGTCCTGGGATTTTTGTAGCCTAAAGAGAAAACAAGAATACAATTAAATCTTTTATAATTGAAGGAGAACAAGTCAGAGAGAAACTGCACGCTTTCTAATTTGGATGACCCCCCCCTACCATGACTTTCAATTTTGACCAGGAAGTCTTTGGGTTCTTCCTGGCTTTATTATCCATACCATTCCTCGGAAGAACCAATAATATATGGCTTAAACATTACAAAAGAAGAAAATGGTAGCACCATCCTTAGATAAATGTGAAGCTTCATGTCCAATAAAAACCAGAAATATTCAAAGTAACCACTGTTTCAGTTGCTTAAATGGTCCCCAAAGTCCAAATAGGTTAATTTGAATACCTCTAGGAAATTCATGCATATTTATTTTTAAAACTATGGAGCTCTTACCATGAAGTTAAGAGTTCAATAAAATTTGCTCTTTAGTCTGATATAATCTTTCGTGCAGTTGACCTTTTTGATTGGTTCCTTACTTGAAGCTTCTAATTTTTTCCTCAAATTCCAAATGAATTTCTAGACAGATTTACATAGAGAGACTGGATTAAAAAAAACATAAATGACTCATTCGCATTTTTCTTTTGCATCTAAATAAAATTAGACTAGTTCCAGGAGCTGAAGATTGGTGGCATTTTAAAAGATACTTAAGTAAAATAATTAACTTCTTGATAATTTATTCATCATTGCCAAGACCTCTTTTGATAAAAATTTCATGTTCCTTTAGAATGTATTTTAAGCTACCTTTTTCTTTCTTTATTTTTTATTACTGTGGTAAAGCAAAGCATGATCAACAAAAATAGACATTAAATGGTACATTAAAATTTAAGGAAATATCTTTCTTAGTATTAGGAATTTTCAGACTTTAATAGTTTGAAAATTATTATCTTATTCACAAATGACATCCCACAAGCCTTCTCATATAAAAAGGCAGAAAGACATAAAGAAGCATCCAACCACATTGTGTTTAAGTAGCACTAGTCTTGGACATAGCATACTTGATCTTGAGTTGGAATTCCATTTGCAGCCAGTTGTGTTAACTGAGGCAACAAAGTAGTTCTCATCCTTAGTTCTCTGGGGTGCATAAACTCAATGGATAGGAAAGCATATGCCAACTGTAAAGTTGTCTTTAATGTGAAGTGCGGGTATGGTGGAAAGTTGACGTGTTGACTTTCTCTTATACCTTGAAGCAGAAGTTTGCCATGGGTGACGAGGGAGGAGACAACCATTCAGAAGTGACTGACTTCATTCTTGTAGGCATCAGGGTCCGTCCAGAGCTCCACAGTCTCCTCTTTCTACTATTCCTGATTATTTATGGGATGGTTCTTCTGGGGAACCTTTGCATGATTGGCATCATTGTGACTGATCCCCGGCTGAACACACCAATGTATTTCTTCCTAGGCAACCTCTCCGTCATTGATCTCTCCTACTCCACTGTTATTGTACCTAAAGCCATGGCCAACATCCTGTCTCAGAAAAAGACCATATCCTTTGCAGGTTGCGTGACTCAGCTCTTCCTTTATGCACTTTTCATGGTAACGGAGGCCTTTGTCCTGGCAGCCATGGCCTATGACCGCTTCATTGCCATCTGCAATCCTCTTCTTTATAGTGTCCGCATGTCAAGAAGTATCTGTATCCAGCTGGTGGCTGGTTCCTATCTCTGTGGCTGGGTCAGTTCCATCCTTCAAATCAGTGTAACGTTCTCCATGTCTTTCTGTGCTTCTCGAGTCATTGATCATTTCTACTGTGATTCAAACCCGATTGAAAAGATCTCCTGCTCTAATACGTTTATTAATAAGATGGTGTCATTTAGTTTGGCTATTCTCATTATTTTGCCCACAATAATTGTTATTGTAGTATCGTACATGTACATTGTATCCACAGTCTTGAAGATTCCCTCGACTGAAGGCAGAAAGAAAGCCTTCTCCACCTGCAGCTCCCACTTAGGGGTTGTGAGTTTGCTTTATGGGACTGTCTCCTTTGTGTATCTCACGCCTCCAAATAACCCTGAGCTCCGTAAAGTGGCCTCCGTATGTTACATTCTGTTCACACCTATGCTGAATCCCTTAATCTACTCTCTAAGAAATAAGGATGTCAAAGATGCCATGAGAAAAGTCTTATGGAAGAAAAAACTTTCACTCTAACTCTGCTTCTGCTTGCTTTATTGTTTCTTGCATTAATTGATTTTTGTCAACCTGATCTAAATGAGCATTTAAAATCCAAGTGCATTTTAAAAAAGAAACGAAAATATCCTCAACTGTTCTATCCCATGGCATTAATCATTTCCTGTAAAGAATGCCTCAAACAAATTATTGACTTTTCCTCAAGGCGACATTAAGTCTGAAAACTCAGGACATTTATGAATATCTGAAGCATTTCTATTAACAGTTACATAGTTCTTAATTCCCCAGGTAATATGTTACGTGAATGAGGAAGTATAGTATTTTATTGTTTCTCTTTCCTGTGTATTGAAGTAAGATTTAGACAGAAAATACTCTATGAAGTGATTAGTTTGAAAACTGTGTGTCCCATCTGGTTTATATGAAAGTGATGCTGGATATAAATATTAGTGCTGTATTTTGGTTTTGATGGGATGCCAAAGATGTTAGAGCATGTTTGCCTGATGAAGAGGAAATGGAAAGAAAAATTCACAAGAGTATTCTGTTGAATTAAAGAAGAAACATGGAAAATGGCTCTGATTTGATTTAAATCAAGACACTTTATATGGTGTTCTTTGAATGGCATGGTCATCTCTGCTTTGCTCTAGTATAATGAAAATATCTTATAATGTTTGTAGTTTTTTTCAGTTCAGGCCTTCTATCTTTAGAATAATACAAACGATTGGTTATGAATATGCAATAAGTAAAAGTACTATTTTGAAATGAAAAATCGAAAATCTCAATTAAAACTAACCTAAGATTTTACAATAACCTATATAAATAGTTAGGTTTTATGTGTATGTATTAGTGGGTGTTTGTATAGGTACATATGTGTATGTGTTAGTTTGATTACAGGATGATTTGAAAACATGACTAATTCTAAACATCAAACATCAATGACAAAAGGATCATTTAGATTCTTACAGATTTGCCAGGTATCAAGGGCAGCCAGGTTTGAGAGAAGAACCTGCCAGAGTTACCACCATGCACATAATTTAATTAATGCTTCAGGTAAATAATTCCAATACCTAAATCTACACAATATTATCATGAACAAAAATTCAATGTAAGAAATAAAGAACAATTGCCAGTTTGGTCCACATACTCAGCAATATGAAAACCTAAAATATGGATATTTCTTTTAGTCTTTTTTTGTGTTTAGATAGTAAAGCACCCTTTGATGGATGCACAGTGTCATGTATATTTGTAGATTAATGTTTATTGGAATAGGAGATTTGAAGAATAATCATCTCTATCTAATAAACAAAGAGGGGAGCTAAGTGACCTAATAAATTGAGGTTATATTCATTCCTTTTTAAACCTATCAATCTACTATTTTTCTTGAGGCCTAGTTTCACAAAAATACCATTTGAGAACAAAATTGGGATCTCAGTCAGATGGGAAACTGGTGTTTGGCATAGATTCGTATTGGTCTGGAAGACTCCTTTTCTAAATTTAGGTTTTACTCACTTTAGCCTCTGAATGTTGCTTCTCGGCTGTATCTCCAAAGTGAGGGTTATTAAGGACTACTGGGAAAATACAATAAGGAATTGGATAAGAATATAGCCTAGATCCAATTGTTTTTGTTTTAAATACAGTGTGTTTCCTTTCCTATTCTGTAGCTATAAGAGATTTCAGTATTCCATGGCATAACCTCACATGTGTCATTGCTTAAGTTACTTTTCAATGTTCAAAGGAACCTGGAAAAGTTGAAAATCCAAGGCAGAATGCTTCCATAAGCGTTGAATTCAGTTTCCTCTTATTTTTTTTTTTTTTAGTGTCCATAAGCAATTTCCTTGGTAATTGTTTGTCCAGACACACAAGCCTTGTAAGAAAGGTAGTGCCTAATTTATCACTTGTGACTTGTGCCATCGAGATCCATCTAAGCGACCCACTGTCATACCAGTACGCTGCTGGCTTGCTTGACAAAGTGTTTTGTTTTACAATGGTGCATGAATTGCTTTTGAAATGTTGCCACATCCTAGAGAGTTTGAAGATTCCGTTTTGTCTCCTGAACATTATATGTCATTGTTTAAAGGTGATTTTAAAATTGTACGTGAAAGTATTCATAGAGACGACTTTGAACATGGTGCTGTGATCTCGAGAGGCTGAAGATTGCATTCACTTCTCAGACACTCGTATTAGTACTGCATTGCTCATCTTCCCTGGTTACAATTGTTTTTGGACACACATGTTTATTTATTGTACTATAGCATTATGGGATACATTTTATCTTTAAATTTTATGACTAGACATAGGAGCACACATTGTAATCACAGTGACTCAGGAGGCTGAGGCAGGAAGATTGCAAGTTTGAAGGCAGACTTAGATATTTAGCGTGAATCTGTCTCAAAATAAAAAATTAAAAGGACTGGGGACATAGCTGGGTGTTAGAGTTCTCCTGGTTGCAATCCCCAGTACTAGATTTACAAAAGGTCTGTATTGCTGGCATTTGTCTAAAATTTAGTGAATTGATGCAGTGTTTAGTGTATTTTTCTATCATCAGGATTCTAAGATTCTCTGTTTCAGACACTTGCAAGTGATAATTAAGCACTGATTCGAACTTCACAAATATAGGTCAAAATTATTCAATAAAACATTACAGACTGGCACCCAGCGCTTGCTCCGTTTGCATCTCCTTATGCTAGTTTCAACTCATTATGGGATTTGAATTGTTATGATGATTGAGGTAGATGAAGTGATAAGGTATTCTAAAAGCATCCTAGTGTTGAGTAAATATTGAACCGTGTTATTCCTGTGAGTGTAGTATGGGATGTCAGTTTGTACAGTTCTATGACATCAGTATAGGTCATCAAATCAATAAAAATTCTTTGTTTCTAAGACGTGTCTTAGTGAGGACAAAGTTGTTGAGGGTGGAAAAAGGAGAAGGAAGACATAGGAAAAGAAAAACAGAGTATTCAGGAACTGAAAACCTGAGAACAGAAATCCATTTTGAGGTCATTTCTTTAATTATTTTAGTTAAAAAAAAAAAAAAAAAAAAGACAAAGCAACAACAGCAAATCAAAAACTTCAACCAAAGACTGATTTCCAAGTTTCTTATTTTTATAGATTATGGCTTCTAGATTTTGAACTAGTTTCTTCTTTCCTTTCAGCAACATTTAAAAAAGCATCCATTTATACGAGCCTCTTGGCAATCGAATAATTGGCACCATTTCCTCCATTCCATGTCTGAAGTTAGTTTTCTTTTGTAACAACCTACATAAATTAACTTTAGATGGTTTAAATGAAATATAAGTCTTTATACATGTGCATTTTCTTTGCTTTTTCTGCACATACACAACGGTAAGTTTGGAGAAGATGAGTTCCTACTCAACATTCTAGTAAGTTAGAAAATGGAAAACAGAGAAGCAACTTCCAAGCAGGCTCCCAGCTTGTCAAATGCCACAGTGCCAGAGGTATTTATTCCAAGAAATTTGGGGCTCTTTGTCCCTCTGCTGGAATTTTAAGTCTTGGTGAAGGAGGCTCCTAGGTCATAGATTTAAGGCAGTTATGCTCATTTTCTTGGGGCAGGCAAGGTTCCTAACTGGAGCTGTTAGCCTGTTCAACAGTCTCCCTTGACGTTACACGTTCCCAGTAAATGCCTCAAACTGTGGATGGCGCCTCGCCCTCTATCTACTACGTTTTTTTTCTTAACTTATATACCTATAGGAAAGTTTAACTTGTAAATTAGGCACTGTAAGAGATTAACAATAATAACTAACCATAAAATGAAGCAATCATAACAATATACATAATAAAAATTATATGAATGTGGCCTTTCTCAAAATATCTGATTTTGCTGCCCTGTATTTTTGAATTGCAGTTGACACAGGTAACTGAAACTGTATAAAGTGAAACTATGGATGCAATCACAAAGGGTTAATTCTTCTTAAAAAAAAACAAAAACAAATCCACAGGGTACTTTTTATAGGGGGAAATTTATGATGAACAGACCAAAACAAAAATTCTCCTAATAATTCATCTACTGTCCAAATTCTCCATGCTCTTCTTCTGTATATACAATACCAAATTTCCCACCTCTAAATAATGCCAAAATGTCACGTCCTTACATAACTATAGTCTGTTATCTAAGAGATGTGGCCACAAATATTGTTCACTGCATTTTCAACTCCTAGTGTAAGACCCCCAATTAATTTTCATTCCTCTATTATTTATTTTAGTATCCTATTTTAATATTTTATAATGATTATGATAACTACTATCACCACTATAATCAATAATAAATAAAACAATATAAATTAGGATATATGTTCCTAATAATGCTAACACATAAGGCATTAAAATTCTATGAAAATATTTATGAAGGCAATAGATTTGATCCATTCAATTGTCCTCATCTGTGAATCTGGCCATGGCTCATAGTGCATATTACATTTTAAACTTCTCTTTTTTATTTGGTATTCCCTTGCTTTGATTTTTTTCTGCTCATATTCCCATGTCTGGTGAATTTTCTATAATTCTGTTCTTTAAGGGATCTATGCCTTGGATGGCCTTAGCTTTGTGTGGTACCTGACTGTATGTAAGTCACTCCTGTCTTTTCTTCCTGATAAATCTTGAATCAGGAAAGTTCCTATCAGGGATTGTCCTTCAGTCTACTCTTGTCATGATGTTTTTATTCCTCTTTAGTGGTAACTAGTTTAGGAGTGGGAACATGTCCTACTAAAATATATTTAAATAAAATGTGAGAGATAGTCTAAATATCCCTAAAAGTCCACAGAATGTTTGAGTTTATACTTTTCTTCAGAGTTCGATCACTCATAAATCAGCTACCAAAATAGATAAAGAGGGTTTGTTGGAGAGCTGTTGCTTCACACCTGTGTGGCATTAAAATGGCGTCCTTACTGAGGGTATCCAGCCACCTTTTCATTCTCATGAGTGTGGAACAACTTGCTTCTAAGAATGGGGAGATAAGCAGGATCTGAATCCCCGCAGCTTATAACGAGTCTCTGTTGATCAGACTCCCCCCACCCTCTCTCTCTCCCTCAGTTACTTCTTTCCTAGATATCCTGGTGGTTAGAGGACAGACAGGTGAGGATGGTGGGAACATAAGGGTTGGAGAATAATTCTACAAAATGAGCTCTCTGTACTGACACTCACATGCTTTCTTTTCCAAAAAGCGATCTGCCTGCAGCCCCGCTTGGTCTGACGGGACAGGATACATCACATTCCTTGACAAACTGACAAACTGAGGCAGGGATCAAGGTATGGCAGGGTAGGTAATGACTGATGGGAGCTGAGAAGATGAGGGCTGGTTATCAAGGAAAAAGCAGTGGTTACTAACAGCTAAACTCCCGGGATCCCAAGCCTCAGTTCAAGGGACTGCTATCTCTTAGCCCCTGTGCTCCTGTTCCTTCCTGCCCTTAGGCATTTACACCAAGAAGAAAGAGAAGGTGGGGGGTTCTGGGGTCTATAAAAGAGCAAGACACACCCATCTCCATGGACCCCCAGCTCTGGGCTCCCTTCTCTTCGGAGAAGTCTATTGCTATCTCTTTTCTTAAATAAAACTTGCTTTCTACATGTACCTCAGGGTTTCTTGGGTGTTTAATCTCCAACGCTGGGTGTGGTGGGGACAAGAACCCATTCCTGATCTCCAAGACCAGGATCACCATAATTTAATCTATCATCATCTAATCCAAATCTTCTTTTGCAATCTCAGTCAAATGACATGATTTGGACTCTGTCTTTCCAGTATTCCCAAGATATCAGAGAGGCCACTTGAACTTTATTGTCTCATATCAGCATCCTTAGAAAGAAGCACCACAGCTGGTCTGATAGTTGATGGCCATTCCTTTAATCACTGGTCAAGAGAAGATTTTCCTCAAAAAGTGTTTCTAGTGCCTCAACTTCCTGTACTGAAACCCAGCATTAATTAACAGTTTATCATTCCAGTAAACTGACAGACCTCTATTTACATGAACTAGACATTAAATGTAAGTAATAGAAGTTGATTTTGGGTAATGTAAGAAAGAAGCATTATTAGAAGGATGAGTACATTGGTAACAGAGAATTGGTTGGGAGGCAGAAGAATCGTTTAAATAGGGTAAGAGCAAGCACACTGCAGAGAACAAAGAAGTGGGACATACATCCATCTGATAAGAATGTCACAAATTGGAAATATGAACTTTGAGCATTACCAGTCTCTGGAGCAATCTGTCAAAACTTTAAATTCCAGTGAGGAAAACCCCATAGACCTTCTTTTGTAATAGGCCCATTTATTTGCTAAGGAATAGGACTCATGAAGTGAATTCAGTAGACTATATCAGACTGGAAATGGTCAACACCTCAAACATAAACCAGGTGTTACTGAGAAGTAGAAATGGACACCAAATGGCAAAAATGCAATACTAGCAACTGGAGAGATGCAAATTAAAACTACACTAAGATTTCATCTCACTACAGTCAGAATGGCAATCATCAAGAACATAAGTAACAATGAATGTTGTCGAGGATGTGGAGAAAAAGGCACACTCATAAATTGCTGGTGGGACTGCAAATTGGTGCAACAACTCTGGAAAGCACTTTGGAGATCCTCAGAAAACTTGGAAAAACTTGGAATGGAACCACCATTTGATTCACTTATCCTATTCCTTGGACTATCCAAAGGACTTAAAATTGGCATCCTATAATGACTTTATAGCAGCTCAATTCACAATAGCTAAGCTTTGGAACCAACTGAGGTGCCCTTCAACAGATGAATGGATAAAGAAAATGTGGTACATATACACAATGGAATATTACTCAGCCATAAAGAAGAATTAAATTATGGCATTTGCTGGCAAATGTATGGAACTGGAGGCTATCATGCTAAGTGAAATAAGTCAATCCCAAAAAACAAAAGGACTAGTGTTCTCTCTGATATGAGGATGCTGACTCACAATATGAGCAGGGAGGAGTGGAGGTTCACCAGATTGGATAGAGGGGAATGAAGGGTAGGGGGATGGGAATGGGAAAGTCAGCAGAATCAATCAGACATCACTTTCCTATGGTTATACATCATGACATGAGCAGTGTAACTCCACATCACGTATAACCATAAGAATGGGAAGTTAAACTCCATGTATTATGATATGTCAAAATAAATTCTACTATCACGTGTAACTAATAAAAAACAAATAAAAATTAAATAAACTAAAATAATTAAAAATGCAATATAAGGCCATTCTATAGTTTTATTGGTAACTTAAATTTCTCAAGGCAATATTTCATGAAAAAGAGGCTTATGATTTAACTTTTCAGTTCTCAGGGGACATTCTATCTGGGTGATGCTTAGATAGAAATAATTTTGTTGCACAAATGTTGTTATTGTTGGATTGCCCAGCAACTGAACAGCTTCCTCTATTTGGAAAATCTGCCAGTACAGCTATTTATTGGTGAGAACAATACTTCTACTACTTCTTGTTTTAAAAAAATATCTCCAGCTTTATGAAAGTGTAATTGACAAATAAATGATGATTTGATATAGGTATACATCGCAAAATGATTAAATAAAGCTAATTAACAGCATTACTTCCCATACCTAATCATTTTTGCATGTGAAATGACAATTTTAAAGACCTATTTAGCAATTTCCAAGCATGTAACATAGTAATATTAACCACAGTTACATGCTGTACATAGATTTCCAGAACATATAACTAAAACTTTGTACTCTTTGGCCAAATCTTCCCATCCCTTTTTCCCCACATGAACCGTTGGCTGCCAAAACCAAGGGCTGAACCAGGCTACGACTTACAGAAGACTTAATCAAAACACTTGTTTCTCTGTTCCTGAAAGCTAGGACATGAGTCTACCACCAGGGTCAGACAGTGTGATGCTCTAGTCTGGAGCTTTGGATTTGGACAGCATAGTGGTGAGAAACCAAAGCAGTGTAGGATGAATTCTGTGGGGGCAATGATGAGACCAGTGAACGGGACAAGATTGGCGCTGCTGCCTGTGGTGGCATTTCAGTGTCCTGAGATATTGACGATCATGGCACAGTTTGTGGTTTCCCAAGTAGCAAGGGTAGTAGCCTACCTTCTTGTGAGTCTGGGTGCCCAGATTTAGTTGGCCTCTCCCTATTTTCTGAGTTGAGGTTTCTACCTTTCTATAAATTTTGTGACCTCCCTAATATCATTCAAATACATCATTTTAATGGTTATATTGGTAGAATGTTATTGTGTTTTATTAAACAAATTAAGCAATTTCTCTAGAAGCATTTTGGAATATCTTCTTCCACATTAGAGTTTCTTCCTTAGGAAATGTAGTGCATGGCACCTTGGTGTGTTACACAAGTCAAGAATGTAATAACAGTGTTCTTCCAAATGCGTCTGTCATCTTGAAGATCAGAGAATTTATGAAGAGTGCCAACATGGGCTAGACTCAGGCGCCCCTGGGGTCACTTGTACTTAATTCTATTTGCTGTAATACAATGTCAAGCAGGTTGTTTTTATCTGAATTAACGTTCAAGAGGAAAATATGACTATTTTTGGTAGTTTTACTATGTATATACTGCACTGACTTCCTCTAAAAAATTAAGATAATATAAAAGGGAAAAAATAACAGAATGAATCAAACAACATTACCCTATGCAAATTTATGATTACACAAATGGTATGTCTTTACTCCATGTACAAACAGAGAAACAACATGTATCCCATTTGTTTACAATAAAAAAAAGATAATATAAGATTTATTAACGAACTGTATCAATGCAAGAAAATAATAATCTTTGGTTAAAATATTAATGGCCCTGCAAAAGAACAAAATATTTTTGGTCTCATATTTTAGTTGAAAATCATATTTATTTCTGTTCTGTTGCTGTTGTGATTGGATTTTGTCATAATTGGTAAAAAAGTCAGAAAATACTAATTTTGTAGTATTTGTAGTGTATTTAGCAATTTTTCTGAAGTGTTTCATTTGAAGTAATAGGATTTTATTTTGCCCTTTTGAGTTACATACAACAGAGCATCTACAAATAAAGTTTTGTATGAAATAAAATTGTCTTTCCTATTTCCATAGGTGTTTAGAAAATTTTTATTATTACATTATTACATTGGTTAGCACTATATTAAATACTTGTGGTAGTAGACCTTCTAGTTTGATGCTAGAGCATAACAGTAATACATTTAGAAATTTATTTGTATAGCATTGTGATAATTATGGAGATAAATTTTAACAGAAATTACATGTGTACTACAGTCTTTTTTTTTTTTTTTCTTAACAGTGGATTTGTTACACCTAATGAAATAAGCTTGCAGTGTGACATTCTGGGTATGATCATAGTTACAAATTTTACTTACCCAATTTTAATCCAGGTGGGAAAAACAAGAGATTCATTTTGAATCCATGTAAGCAATTATAGTGTCATAAAATAAAGCACAGTTGCCTAGTATTTTACTATTTTTCTCTGTAGTTCTTTTAGAGAACACCTATTATTATTTTCTAAAGAACTATTATTCTAACCTACTAACAGAAAAGTTCGGGTCCAGATGGGTTCTCAGCAGAGTTCTACAAAAGTTTTAAAGAAGAGCTCATTCCAATACTCCTCAAAGTATTCCATGAAATAGAAGAGGAGGGAACCCTCCCAAATTCATTCTATGAAGCCATTATCACCCTGATACCTAAACCAGACAGAGACACATCGAAGAAAGCACATTTCAGACCAATATCCTTAATGAACATCGACGCAAAAATTCTCAGCACAATTTTAGCAAATTGCATACAAAAATATATTAAAAAGATAGTGCACCACGATCAAGTGCATTTTATCCCAGGGATGCAAGGTTGGATCAACATCCGGAAATCAATAAATGTCATTCACCATATCAACAGACTTAGAGTCAAGAATCACATGATTATTTCAATAGATGCAGAAAAGGCATTTGATAAAATACAGCACCTCTTCATGCTCAAAACACTAGAAAAAATAGGGATAGTGGGAACATTCCTTAACATTGTAAAGGCCATCTACGCTAAGCCCATGGCCAATATCATTCTAAATGGTGAAAAACTGAACGCATTCCCCCTAAAAACTGGAACAAGGCAGGGATGCCCTCTTTCACCACTTCTTTTTTTTTTTTTTTTACTTTATTTTTTTTTATTGTGAACAAATGGGATACATGTTCTTTCTCTGTTTGTACATAGAGTAAAGGCATACCATTTGTGTAATCATACGTTTACATAGGGTGATGTTGCTTGATTCATTGTTATTTTTTTTCCCTTCCCCCCACCCCTCCCATCCCTCTTTTCCCTCTATACAGTCCTTCCTTCCCCCATTCTTGCCCCGCTCCCTAACCCTCACTCTAACCCTAAAACTAACCCCTCCCACGCCCCATTATGTATCATCATCCACTTATCAGCGAGATCATTCTTCCTTTGGTTTGTTGAGATTGGCTTATCTCACTTAGCATGATATTCTCCAATTTCGTCCATTTGCTTGCAAATGCCATAATTTTATCATTCTTTATGGCTGAGTAATATTCCATTGTATATATATGCCACAGTTTCTTTATCCATTCATCAACTGAAGGGCATCTAGGTTGGTTCCACAATCTGGCTATGGTGAATTGAGCAGCAATGAACATTGATGTGGCTGTATCTCTGTAGTATGCTGATTTTAAGTCCTTTGGGTATAGGCCAAGGAGTGGGATAGCTGGGTCAAATGGTAGTTCCATTCCAAGTTTTTTAAGGAATCTCCATACTGCCTTCCAGAGTGGTTGCACTAATTTGCAACCCCACCAGCAATGTATGAGTGTACCTTTTTCCCCACATCCTCGCCAACACCTGTTGTTGCTTGTGTTCTTGATAATCGCCATTCTGATTGGGGTGAGATGGAATCTTAGGGTGGTTTTGATTTGCATTTCTTTTATTACTAGAGATGTTGAACATTTTTCCATATGTTTGTTGATTGTTTGTAGGTCTTCTTCTGTGAAGTGTCTGTTCATTTCCTTAGACCATTTGTCGATTGGATTATTTGTAGTCTTGGTGTTGAGTTTTTTGAGTTCTTTATAGATTCTGGAGATTAGTGCTCTATCTGAAGTATGATTGGCAAAGATTTTCTCCCACTCTGTAGGCTCTTTCTTCACATTGCTGATAGTTTCCTTTGCTGAGAGAAAGTTTTTTAGTTTGAATCTATACCAGTTGTTGATTCTTGCTTTTATTTCTTGTGCTATGGGAGTCCTGTTGAGAAAGTCTGGTCCTAAGCCGACATGTTGAAGATTTGGACCTACTTTTTCTTCTATAAGATGCAGGGTCTCTGGTCTGATTCCGAGGTCCTTAATCCATTTTGAGTTTAGTTTTGTGCACGGTGAGAGATATGGGTTTATTTTCATTTTGTTGCATATGGATTTCCAATTCTCCCAGCACCATTTGTTGAAGAGGCTATCTTTTCTCCATTGCATATTTTTGGCCCCTTTGTCTAGTATGAGGAAATTATATTTGTTTGGGTTTGTGTCCGTGTCCTCTATTCTGTACCATTGATCTACCTGTCTATTTTGGTACCAATACCATGCCGTTTTTGTTACTATTGCTGTGTAGTAAAGTTGAAGTTCAGGTATTGCGATACCCCCTGCTTCATTTTTCCTGCGAAGGATTGCTTTAGCAATTCTGGGTTTCTTATTCTTCCAGATGATTTTCATGATTGCTTGTTCTACTTCTGTAAGGTACATCGTTGGGATTTTAATTGGAATTGCATTGAATCTGTATAGCACTTTTGGTAGTATGGCCATTTTGACAATATTAATTCTGCCTATCCAGGAACATGGGAGATCTTTCCATCTTCTAAGGTGTTCTTTAATTTCTTTCTTTAGTGTTCTGTAGTTCTCATTGTAGAGGTCTTTCACCTCTTTTGTGAGATTGATTCCCAAGTATTTTATTTTTTTTGAGGCTATTGTGAATGGAGTAGTTTTCCTAACTTCTCTTTCTGAAGATTCATCACTTATGTATAAAAATGCATTGGATTTATGAGCATTGATCTTGTATCCTGCTACTTTACTGAATTCACTTATGAGTTCTAAGAGTTTTCTGGTGGAATTTCCTGGTTCCTCTAAGTATATAATCATATCATCAGCAAATAGGGATAGTTTGAGTTCTTCTTTTCCAATTCGTATCCCTTTAATTTCTTTGGTCTGTCTAATTGCTCTGGCTAGAGTTTCAAGGACGATATTGAATAGGAGTGGTGAGAGAGGGCATCCCTGCCTTGTTCCAGATTTTAGGGGGAATGCTTTCAGTTTTTCACCATTAAGAATAATATTAGCCATGGGCTTAGCATAGATGGCCTTTACAATGTTAAGGAACGTTCCCACTATCCCTATTTTTTCTAGTGTTTTGAGCATGAAGGGGTGCTGTATTTTATCAAATGCTTTTTCTGCATCTATTGAAATAATCATGTGATTCTTGACTTTAAGTCTGTTGATGTGGTGAATTACATTTATTGATTTCCTGATGTTGAACCAACCTTGCATCCCTGGGATGAAACCCACTTGATCATGATGCACTATCTTTTTAATACATTTTTGTATGCGATTTGCTAAAATTTTGTTGAGAATTTTTGCGTCGATGTTCATTAAGGAAATTGGTCTGAAATTTTCTTTCCTCGATGTGTCTCTGTCTGGTTTAGGTATCAGGGTGATATTGGCTTCATAGAACGAGTTTGGGAGGGTTCCCTCCTCTTCTATTTCATGGATTACTTTGAAAAGTATTGGAATGAGCTCTTCTTTAAAGGTTTTGTAGAACTCGGCTGAGAAACCATCAGGTCCTGGACTTTTCTTTGTTGGTAGGCTTTCGATGACTTCTTCTATTTCATTACTTGAAATTGGTCTATTTAAATTGTGTATGTCCTTCTCGTTTAGTTTAGGCAATTCATAGGTCTCTAGAAACTTGTTGATATCTTCGAAATTTTCTATTTTGTTGGAATATAGATTTTCAAAATAGCTTCTAATTATGTTTTGTATTTCAGTCGTGTCTGTTGTGATATTTCCTTGTTCATTCCGAATTTTGGTGATTTGGGTTTTCTCTCGTCTTCTCTTTGTTAGTGTGGCTAAAGGTTTATCAATTTTGTTTATTTTTTCAAAGAACCAACTATTTATTTTGTCAATTTTTTGTATTGTTTCTTTTGTTTCAATTTCGTTGATTTCAGCTCTGAGTTTAACTATTTCCTGTCTTCTACTACTTTTGGTGTTGGTCTGTTCTTCTTTTTCTAGGGCTTTGAGCTGTAGTGTTAGTTCATTTATTTTCTGAGTTTTACTTCTTTTATTAAATGCGCTCCATGAAATAAATCTTCCTCTAATTACGGCTTTCATAGTGTCCCAGAGATTTTGATACGATGTTTCTTTGTTCTCGTTTACCTCTAAGAATTTTTTAATTTCCTTCCTAATATCTTCTGTTATCCATTCCTCATATAATAGCATATTGTTTAACCTCCAGGTGTGGGAGTAATTTCTGTTTTTTGCTCTTTCATTTATTTCTAGTTTCAATCCATTATGGTCTGATAAAATACAAGGAAGTGTCTCTATCTTCTTGTATTTGCTAACATTAGCTTTGTGGCATAATATATGGTCTATTTTAGAGAAGATCCATGTGCTGCTGAGAAGAAAGTGTATTCACTCTTCGTTGGATGGTATATTCTATAAATGTCTGTTAAGTCTAAATTATTGATTGTGTTATTGAGATCTAAGTTTTCTTTGTTCAATTTTTGTTTGGAAGATCTGTCCAGTGGTGAGAGAGGCGTGTTAAAATCACCTAGTATTATTGTATTGTGGTCTATTTGGTTTCTGAGATTGAGAAGGATTTGTTTGACATACATGGGTGAGCCACTGTTTGGGGCATAGATATTTATGATTGTTATGTCTTGCTGATTTATGATTCCCTTAAGCATTATGAAATGTCCTTCTTTATCCCTTCTGACTAACTTTGGCTTGAAGTCCACTCTATCTGAAATGAGGATGGATACCCCAGCTTTTTTGCTGGGTCCATGTGCATGGTAAGTTTTTTCCCATCCTTTCACCTTTAGTCTTTGGGTATCTCTTTCTAAGAGATGAGTCTCTTGCAGGCAACATATTGTTGAATCTTTCTTTTTTATCCAATCTGCCAGTCTATGTCTTTTGATTGATGAATTCAGGCCATTAATATTCAGGGTTATTATTGAGATATGATTTGTATTCCCGGTCATTTGACTCATTTTATTCATTTATTTGCTTATTTTTGACACGACTTGGTTCCTCTTTATTTGAGAGTTCCTTTAGGATATCTCCTCCCTTTGCTGATTTGCTTCTTTGTTTTTCATGTCTTCTTCATGGAATATTTTGCTGAGAATGTTCTGTAATGCTGGCTTTCTTTTTGTATATTCTTTTAGCTTTTGTTTATCATGGAAGAATTTTATTTCGTTGTCAAATCTGAAGGTAAGTTTTGCTGGGTATAAGATTCTTGGTTGGCATCCATTTTCTTTTAGCGCTTGAAAAATGTTATTCCAGGCCCTTCTAGCTTTTAGGGTCTGGATTGAAAAATCTGCTGATATCCGTATTGGCTTCCCCCTGAATGTAATTTGGTTCTTTTTCTCTCACAGCCTTTAAGATTCTGTCTTTATTTTGTATGTTAGGTATTTTCATTATAATGTGCCTTGGTGTGGGTCTGTTGTAATTTTGTGTATTTGGAGTCCTATAAGCCTCTTGAACTTGGTTTTCCATTTCATTCTTCAGATTTGGGAAATTTTCTGAAATTATCTCATTGAATAGGTTGTTCATTCCTTTGGTTTGTTTCTCTAAGCCTTCTTCAATCCCAATAATTCTCAAATTTGGCCTTTTCATGATATCCCATAGTTCTTGGAGATTCTGTTCATGATTTCTTACCATCTTCTCTGTTTGTTCGACTTTGTTTTCGAGGTTAAATATTTTGTCTTCAATATCTGAGGTTCTGTCTTCCAGGTGTTCTATCCTATTGGTTGTGCTTTCTATGGAGTTCTTAATTTGGTTTATTGTTTCCTTCATTTCAAGGATTTCTGTTTGGTTTTTTTTCAATATCTCTAACTCTTTATTGAAATGGTCTTTTGCTTCCTGTATTTGCTCTTTTAACTGTCTATTGGTGCGTTCATTCAATGCCTGCATTTGCTCTTTCATTTCATCGTTTGCTTCCCTTATCATGTTGATTATGTACATTTATACATTTATTAATACATTTATTAATCCCTTTATTTATAAAGGGATTATGTCCCTTTCTGACATTTCTTCTGCCATGCTGTCATTGGATTTTATTGATATAACATCCAGATTTGTTTGAGGCATTTTCTTCCCTTGTTTTCTCATATTGTTCAGGTATCAGTGGACTGCAGAGATGTTGCAGATTTCCTCTATTGACTTATAATGTCCCTGATGATTGCTAGTGTATCCCCTCTTATCCTTCAGTAGCCTGAAGTCTTAGAGGAAGTTGATACTTCGGTGTTCCCCTAGGTAGCTGCCTCTCTAGGGGTGGTGGTCTTCAGGTGGGGTATATTCCCTGCTAGAGGGCAGAGGTGCCTCTACTTGTTGACCAATGGTCATCCAAAGGGGAACTAGGCTGCGGACCGAGGCAAGGCCTGTTTGGGCCTGTGTCTCTGGTTTTACTGTCTTTGTGGGAAAATCTCACTCGGCGGGGAAGACCCACTCGGTGGGGAGGTCTCACTAGTCCGTTCCCCTCCTAGAGGTTCCCCTCAGTCCACAACTACCGCCTGGGCAGGGCAGCCTTCCCAAGCAGCGTTTCCAGGGGCCTGGACCTACCTCCTGGGCTTGGGAGCCCTGCCCTTCGCAGACGAGTCTCCTTAGGTGGCCCCTCCTCAGAGAAGCTGCCCACAGTCCTGGAACATTCGCTCCACCCCTCAGCTGGTCTCTGTGTAGCTCTTTCAAGAAAAGGTGCTTAGATCCCCGGCTCGGACCGTGCTTTGCACCTAATCACCTAGCTATGCGACCCCTCCTCTGAAGAGTCACTTGGAGCCTCGTACATATGCTCCAAGCCCCAGTGACCCATCACTCGTCTCTTCCTCCAGGCAGCCACCCGGTGTTCTGTGTGGGCGCTTGGAGACCAAGCCACTCACTGCGCACCTCCACCTCCTCAGGACAGCCCCCTCCCCGTTGTTCAGGCAGTTGCTGAATCCAAATAGTTCGCCACCCAACTCTTTCTCTGGCAGCCCCCGGAGCCCTGGCAGATTGGTCCAAAAAACCAAAAAACCAAGCGGTGTGCTGCTCGGCCTCCTCTGCAAGGTTCCCCACTTTCCGAGCTCACTGTTCCAACAAGGGTAGGTGTGTCTTGCTGCCTGGGCAGGGCAGCCTTCCCAGGGGCCCAGACCTACCTCCTGGGCCTGGGAGCCTCACCCTTCGTAGACGAGTCTCCTTAGGTTGTCCCTTCTTAGAGAAGCTGCCCGAAGTCCTGGAACCTTCACTTCGCCCCTCAGCTTGTCTCTGTGTAGTTCATTCAAGAAAAGGTGCCTAGGTCCCTGGACCGGACCTTGCTATGCACCTAATCGCCTGGCTATGCGACCCGCCCTATGAGCAGTCACTTGGAGCCTCGTACATATGCTCCAAGCCCCAGTGACCCGTCGCTCGTCTCTTCCTCCAGGTGTGGGCGCTTGGAGACCAAGGCACTCACTGCGTACCTCCACCTCCTCTGGGCAGTCCCCTCCCCGTTGCTCAGGCGGTTGCTGGATCCAAACAACTCGCCGCCCCACTCTTTCTCTGGCAGCCGCTGGAGCCCTGGCAGATCGCTTCAAAACCAAGCGGTGTGTCGCACAACCTCCCTTGCAAAGTTCCCCGCTTTCCAAGTTCACTGCTTCAGCGGGGGAGGTGTGTCTTGCCACCTGGGCAGGGCAGCCTTCGCAGGCAACGTTCCCAGGGGCCCGGACCTCCCTCCTGGGCTTGAGAGCCTCACCCTTCGCAGACGAGTCTCCTTAGGTTAGAGAATCTGCCCGCGGTCCTGGAAACTTCAATCCGCCATTTTTCGCTCCGCTTCGCTGTCCGTGTTTACCGCTCCGGCGGGGGAGGGGTGACCCGCCGAGTCACTCTACTTCACAAAGTTCTCTGCGTTCCGGGGCTACTGCCCCATCCGGGACGCCTCCCCTATGGGAGAAACTCCCCCGGCGGCTTTGAGTTGGTCCCAAGTCACTGTCTCCTCTTTTGAATCTTGAGTCCTGGAGCAACATGAAATGCAGCCGCTCTCTAGTCCGCCATCTTGAACCTTCACCACTTCTATTCAACATAGTTGTTGAAACTCTAGCCAGAGCAATTAGACAAACCAAAGAACTTAAAGGGATACCAATAGGAAAAGAAGAACTCAAACTATCCCTGTTCGCTGATGACATGATTATATGTTTAGAAGAACTGGGAAATTCCACCAGAAAACTTTTAGAACTCATAAGTGAATTCAGTAAAGTAGCAGGATATAAGATCAATGCTCATAAATCCAATGCATTTTTATACATAAGTGATGAATCTTCAGAAAGAGAAGTTAGGAAAACTACCCCATTCACAATAGCCTTTAAAAAAATAAAACACTTGGGAATCAATCTAACAAAAGAGGTGAAAGACCTCTACAATGAGAACTACAGAACACTAAAGAAAGAAATTAAAGAAAACCTTAGAAGATGGAAAGATCTCCCATGTTCTTGGATAGGCAGAATTTATATTGTCAAAATGGCCATACTACCAAAAGTGCTATACAGATAGATGCCATTCCAATTAAAATCCCAATGATGTACCTCACAGAAATAGAGCAAGCAATGATGAAATTCATCTGGAAGAATAAGAAATCCAGAATAGCTAAAGCAATCCTTAGCAGGAAGAGTGAAGCAGGGGGTATCGCAATAGCAGAACTTCAACTACACTACAAAGCAATAGTAACAAAAATGGCATGGAATTGGTACCAAAATAGACAGGTAGATCAATGGTACAGAATAGAGAACACAGACACAAACCCAAATAAATACAATTTTCTCATACTAGAAAAAGGTGCCAAAAACATGCAATGGAGAAAAGATAGCCTCTTCAACAAATGGTGCTGGGAAAACTGGAAATCCATATGCAACAGAATGAAATTAAAATCCTATCTCTCACCCTGCACAAAAATCAACTCAAAATGGATCAAGGACCTCAGAATCAGACCAGAGACCCTGCATCTTATAGAAGAAAAAGTAGGTCCGAATCTTCAACAGACTTCCTTAACAGGACTCCCATAGCACAAGAAATAAAAGCAAGAATCAACAACTGGGATAGATTCAAACTAAAAAGCTTTCTCTCAGCAAAGGAAACTATCAGCAATGTGAAGAGAGAGCCTACGAAGTGGGAGAAAATCTTTGCCGCTCATACTTCAGATAGAGCACTAATTTCCAGAATATATAAAGAACTCAAAAAACTCTACACGAAGAATACAAATAATCCAATCAACAAATGGGTTAAGGAAATGAACAGACACTTCACAGAAGATCTATAAGCAATCAACAGATATTTGAAAAAATGTTCAACATCTCTAGTAATAAGACAAATGCAAATAAAACTACCCTAAGATTTATCTCACCCCAATTAGATGGCAATTATCAAGAATACAAGCAACAATAGGTGTTGGTGAGGATGTGGGGAAAAAGGTACACTCATACATTGCTGGTGGGGTTGCAAATTAGTGCAGCCACTCTGGAAAGCAGTATGGAGATTCTTCAGAAAACTTGGAATGGAAACACCATTTGACCCAGTTATCCCACTCCTTGGCCTATACCCAAAGGACTAAAAATCAGCATTTTACAGTGCTGCAGCCACATCAATGTTCATAGCTACTCAATTCACAATAGCCAGTTTGTGGAACCAACCCAGATGCCCCTTAACTAATGAATGGATAAAGAAACTGTAATATATATATATTGTAATATGTAATATATTGTAATATGTAATTACATATTGTAATATGTATATATATATACAATGGAATATTACTCAGCCATAAAGAATGATAAAATTATGGCATTTGCAGGCAAATGGATAAAATTGTAGAATATCATGTTAAGTGAGCTAAACCAATTTCAAAAAACCAAAGGATGAATGATCTCACTGATAAGCGGATGATGATACATAATGGGGGGTGGGTGGGAGGCAAGAATGGAGGAAGGAGGGACTGTATAGAGGGAAAAGAGGGGTGGGAGGGGTGGAGGGAAGGAAAAAGCAATAGAATAAATCAAACACAATTACCCTATGTAAATGTATGATTACACTAATGGTATGCCTCTACTTCATGTACAAACAGAGAAACAAGATGTACTCCATTTTTTTCTAATAAAAATATAAATAAATATATATTATATAAAAATATAAAAATATAAATAAAAATATATTATAAAAATTTATTTTTTATAATAAAAATAAATTAAAAAAATAACTATTATTCTTATTGTTTTCTGGAAATGTGTTAGTTTATAAGGTATTTTAAGACTCTCAGGAATTATTTTTGTTGAATTCTGAAAGTTTCATTAGAATAAAATAATTTAAATATATTTCACTTCTTGGGTTCAATCTCTAGTATGGCAAATAAAAATTCATTTCTATTTATTTGATTTATGTATGCATAGACTTCTAAACTGATGGTGAGTGAGATTTATAAATGAAGATTTCTTATATTCTCATTATATACAACATTCATTGACTACAATTAAATTTGTTCATTTAGTCCTGGGTAATTAACTTGTTTGCTAATCTTGGATTCAGTATTCTATTTTACTTAAGCCATCTGATTGGATGTGCATGCATCTATGTGAAGATATCTGCTTATCTGCAACATGTGGACTTGTGGGTCTATTCCCTGTAGAAGTAGTGTTATGAAAAACAGGGACTCTTTGCTGAAGTTTTAATTTTTTCCCCTGAACTCAATTTCTTCTCTGCATATTATGATATATGATTCTAGGGAAAAGTGAGGGAAAGTCTAATAGAAGGGAATATCCCCAGGAAATTTTTTCATAATAATGATATTATGGATTGAGAAGCATAGTTATATCTATTGACGTACAATATACAATCATTTTTATCAAGAATTAGTCAATGGTTACTGTAAGAGTTCTTATGTAGTGATGGAATTGGCAAATTTATGGGAAATTGGATGTTTCATCAAAAAAGTCTATTTTGCGGGCTGAGGATGTAGCTCAGTGGTAGAGTGATTTAGTCAGCTTTTTTGCTGCAGTGACTAACGTATTCGACCAGAATAATTTTAGCAGAGGAAAAGTTTATTTGAGGGCTCACAGTTTCAGACGTCTCAGTCCATAGATAGTAGGCCCCATTCCTCCCAGCTGGAGGTGAGGCAGAACATCATGGCAGAAGAGTGTGGCGGAGGGAAGCAGCTCACATGGTGATCGGAAAGCAGAGAGAGAGAAACTTGCCAGATATAAACACAAACCTCAAGCCACACCCGCACCAGTCTTCAGCTACCCCTCAATTCATCAATTGGTTGAGGCTCTTGTAACCCAGGCAGGAGTTAGTCCATAGTTACTCTCAAATTTCTTATACAGTGAGGGTATTGACAAATCTATGGGAATTTTAATACATCATCAAAAATTTCTATTTTGTGGGCTGAGCATGTAGTTCAGTGATAGAGTACTTGTGTAAGTAACATGCTCAATTCTCAGTATTGGAAGAAAAAGTTTATTTTTTGATTGACAAAGTATTTCAAGTCTAGTAATAAAATCTTTTTTCCTTCCAAAGGAACAATTGTTCTTTGACTGTTATATAATTCTTTATATATATACTTATGCAACATGAAAAATAAAGAATTATTGAAATGTTTCTGTCAATGATTATACCTTTATATAATTAACCTTGGTGAGTTGAATTTCTTTTTGATTTGCTACTTCTTTCATTGGTGGGCTTGATAAGTAGGGAAGCTTTTGCCATAAGCGTAAAGAAAGTCTTGGTTTCTTCTGTTATAATATGAAGGTGAGGAGAGAGGAGATGGATTAGAGGAAAGATACATTTCACAGCTTCTCAGCAAGGTGGGTAACTAAGGAACTCAGTGAAACGATACTGGACTGTAAAAAACTAAAAAGACACAAGAAGTCATACAATTGAAATATAAGGAATAATACGCTAGAGATGAATCAGCTTCTTGGTAGCTGCAGCCACTGAGGGGAGGAGGGAGTGCAGGCAAACAAAGAAGACTGCATGGTGGGAAGATAAAGAAATTAAAAAATAAAAAGTAAAATTGACTTGTGGAAACCTGTGGATTAGAGAAGAAGGCTCATTTTGATGTGTGCAGAGTTTGTGGGGGAAGTGATTCAGTAAAAATAACTCGTCCCATGGGCAGATGATTCTGGGAATTGGGATTGCTGGCTTGGAAAGTGTTGGGGCATTGAAACTGCTCCCAGGCACAGAAACTAGAAACTAGTTGTTACTTCATGGCACAGGAACAAGCTACAAGTGCTGTGCTGTACAGCAGTGAGCGGAAACAGAAGATCAGGAATTTATAAAGGAAGTTTGCACCAGTCTCCTATTATAATTCTCACAGTGTGCCTGAACCAGAGTGACTTAAATAGGCACTATGAAAATGGTGCCTGTACCATACAGGCTCCAGATACCCAGGGAGAAAGCTACCTTTGTTGCTTTGTTCCCATAAGAGCTATTGGGAAGACTATATATAGTGGCCACACAGGAGCATCTGCATTGCAGGGTGGATAACAGGTATTCACAGAGGTGAAGGGAAACCTGTGGAGGTTTAGTCTCTACTCTCTAAAAGTGTATTTTACTGGAAGTCCTAGAGATGCAGACTTTTGAAGAGACTGGCCTCTTCCCAAGAATAGGGGATGTGGACAAAATCTCAAATACCCACCGGCAGAGTTCCAAAGTTCAGCAAAGACTAAACTCAAACTATTGGAACTTGCGACTTAAAACTCTGTACCACTCCTGCAGCAGGAATACACAAGTTGTCAGCACTCCCCTCTCTATCCCACCCTACACTGGGAGATGAGAAGCTGAGATCTACTACAACCAGCTTTACTTCCTAGCCACAATGATTGGCAGCTAAATGAGGAACACAAAGACATTATACTTAACAGCACCAACCTCTACCCAAGGGTTACAAAGTCAAAAATAGATACAAAGAATGAAAATCCCTCCCTTCCACAGTTTTGACCAAATGGAAACAAGTCCTTTATTTATTTATAAGATTTTCCCTCTTTTTTCCTTTTGTTCTACTTATCTCTTTTTTCCTTCATATATTCCCATTTAAAAATATATTCTTATATTTTTTTACTTTTTTAAAAAAATTAACTTTTCAGTTTTTTTCAAATATCATTTAATTCTATGTCATTATTTTTTACTTTTGTCCACTATGCAAGATTTTTTTTTGGTGTGTGTGTGTGTGAGTATGTGTGTGTGTGTGTGTGTGAGTATGTGTGTGTATGTGTGTGTGTGTGTGTGTGCATTTGTTGTCATGATGCATATAGGTTAAAAATATGAATATTTGTATAATTTTACTTTCACTTTAACTGCTTTCCTCTGCACCTGTTTGTTATTTAACCTTTGTCTGACATAGGTGGGGTGTAATTATATGTGGGTTTGAGTTGTTCTGATCTTACATTTGCTTGTTTGTTTGTATCTTGTTTTTTGTCCCTTTTATTGCCCCTCCTCCAAACTCTTCCTTAACTAATAGCCAAAGTTTCCTATTCCCTCTTCCTCTATTGTTTTAGGAAATACTTTTAATAGCTGGGCAAGGTGGCACATACCTGTAATTGCAGAAACTCAGGAAGTTGAAGCAGGAGGATCAAAAGTTCAAAGCTAGCCTTGGCAACTTAGCAAAACCGTTCAAATTCAGACATAGAGATCCTGCTTCAGAGAAATACCCACAACTCAGCCAAGTAAGAGTGACTCTCACCCTACACAAAATCTAGCCCCATCTTAGCCTCAACATTACTTTATGACATAGAACAGGGGAGACAAAACCCCCAAACCAATAATCAGGCCCCAAGAAAGAACAACCAGATGGTGTGCTCAGGTCACCCCCATGGATCTACTTATAAATCAAAAACAGAAGTTCCAGAGCAAAAAAGACAACTACACACAAAAGCACACACATATAAAAGAGGAAGGGGAACCCATCTCAACTGATGTGCAAATCCAAGACCTCCAAAAACAATGAAACAGGCAAACAAATTTCCCCCTCAAATCCACTCTACAACAAAGAATCCCATAGATATGAAAGTAGATGAAATTCCAGAGAAAGATTCTAAAATAATGATTATAAAAACTTCAGTGAACTAAAGGAAGATTTAAGGAATGAATTAAGAGAGCAAATTACGGAGTGAAGGACCATTTCAATATAGAAGAAGTCATATTGAAAAGAAATCAGAACTTCTTGAAATGCAAGACTTGATGAATCAAATTAAAAATTCACATGACAGCATCACCAACAGATTAGATTGCATAGAAAATAGAACGATAGGCCTTGAATACAGGGTATATGTACTTGAATACTCAATAAGCAATAAAGGAGAAACAAATAAAGAACACGATCAGGGTATACAAGAACACTGAGACAGCATAAAGAGAACAAATCTTAGAGTCATTAGGATAGAAGAGAACATGGAGATACAGGCTAAAGGCATCAATGAGATAGTAATAAAACTTTCCTCATATCAGAAATGAGATATACATCAACACATAAGACCCCATAACAAGATCAGGACAGAAATTTTCCAAGACACATTAAAATCACAACTATAGAAAATAAGGAAAGAATACTAAAAGTTGTGAGAGAAAAATGTCAGGTTACATTTAGAGGTAAACTAATAAGGTTCACCACCAACTTCTTGACTTGGGCCCTAAATCAAGGAGATCCTGGAATGAGATATCTCAGACTCTAAAGAAAATGATTAATAGCCGAGATTAATATATCCAGCAAGGTTGTCATTCAAAATTGATGAAGAAATAAAGGCTTTTTTAAAATTTGTAAACAAATGGGATACATGTTGTTTCTCTATTTGTACATGGAGTAAAGGCATACCATTTGTGTAATCATAAATTTACATAGGGTAATGTTGTTTGATTCATTCTGTAATTTATTCCCTTCCCCCCACACCTCCCACCCCTCTTTTCCCTCTATATAGTCCTCCTTTCCTCCATTCTTGCCACCCTCCCTAACCCTAACTCTAAACCTAACACTAACCCCTCCCACCCCCCATTATGTGTCATAATCCACTTATCAGTGAGATCATTCATTCTTTGGTTTTTTGAGATTGGCTTATCTCACATAGCATGATATTCTCCAATTTCATCCATTTGCCTGCAAATGCCATAATTTTATCATTCTTTATGGCTGAGTAATATTCCATTGTATATATATACCACAATTTCTTTATCCATTCATCAATTGAAGGACATCTAGGTTGGTTTCACAATCTGGCTATTGTGAATTGAGTAGCTATGAACATTGATGTGGTTGTATCTCTGTAGTATGCTGATTTTTAGTCCTTTGGGTACAGGCCAAGGAGTGGGATAGCTGGTTCAAATTGTGGTACCATTCCAAGCTTTCTGAGGAATCTCCATACTGCTTTCCAGAGTGGCTGCACTAATTTGCAACCCCACCAGCAATGTATGAGTGTACCTTTCTCCCCATATCCTCACCAACACCTATTGTTGCTTGTGTTCTTGATAATCGCCATTCTAATTGGGGTGAGATGGAATCTTAGGGTAGTTTTGATTTGCATTTCTCTTATTATCAGGGATGTTGAACATTTTTTCATAATATCTGTTGATTGCTTGTAGATTTTCTTCTGTGAAGTGTCTGGTCATTTCCTGAGCCCATTTGTTGATTGGACTATTTGTATTCTTGGTGTAGAGTTTTTTGAGTTCTTTATATATTGTGGAAATTAGTGCTCAATCTGAAGTATGAGTGGCAAAGATTTTCTCCCACTCTGTAGGCTCTTTCTTCACATTGCTGATAGTTTCCTTTGCTGAGAGAAAGCTTTTTAGTTTGAATCTATCCCAGTTGTTGATTCTTGCTTTTATTTCTTGTGCTATGGGAGTCCTGTTAAGGAAGTCTGATCCTAAGCTGACATGTTGAAGATTTGGACCTACTTTTTCTTCTATAAGATGCAGGGTCTCTGGTCTGATTCTGAGGTCCTTGATCCATTGTGAGTTGAGTTTTGTGCAGGGTGAGAGATAGGGGTTTAATTACATTCTGTTGCATATGGATTTCCAGTTTTCCCAGCACCATTTGTTGAAAAGGCTATCTTTTCTCCATTGCATATTTTTGGCCCCTTTGTCTAGTATGAGAAAATTGTATTTATTTGGGTTTGTGTCCATGTCCTCTATTCTGTACCATTGATCTACCTGTCTATTTTGGTACCAATACCATACCGTTTTTGTTACTACTGCTTTGTAGTAAAGTTGAAGATCTGGTATTGCGATACCCCCTGCTTCACTCTTTCTGCTAAGGATTACTTTAGCTATTCTGGGTTTCTTATTCTTCCAGATGAATTTCATCATTGCTTGCTCTATTTCTGTAAGGTATATCATTGGGATTTTAATTGGAATTGCATTTAATCTGTATAGCACTTTTGGTAGTATGGCCATTTTGACAATATGAATTCTGCCTATCCAAGAACATGGGAGATCTTTTAATCTTCTAAGATTTTCTTTAATTTCTTTCTTTAGTGTTTTGTAGTTCTCATTGTAGAGGTCTTTCACCTCTTTTGTGAGATTGATTCCCAAGTATTTTATTTTTTTCGATGCTATTGTGAATGGGATAGTTTTCCTAACTTCTTTTTCTGAGGATTCATCACTTATGTATAAAATGCATTGGATTTATGAGCATTGATCTTGTAACCTGCTACTTTACTGAATGCACTTATGAGTTCTAAAAGTTTTCTAGTGGAATTTCCCAGTTCTTCTAAATATACAATCATGTCGTCAGTGAACAAGAGTAGTTTGAGTTCTTCTTTTCCTGTTTGTATCCCTTTAAGTTCTTTGGTTTGTCTAATTGCTCTGGCTAGAGTTTCAAGGACAATGTTGAATAAAAGTGGTGAAAGAGGGCATCCTTGCCTTGTTCCAGTTTTTAGGGGGAATGCTTTCAGTTTTTCACCATTTAGAATGACACTGGCCATGGGCTTAGCATAGATGGCCTTTACAATGTTAAGGAATGTTCCCACTATCCCTATTTTTTCTAGTGTTTTGAGCATGAAGGGGTGCTGTATTTTATCAAATGCCTTTTCTGCATCTATTGAAATAATCATGTGATTTTTAACTTTAAGCCTATTGATATGGTGAATGACATTTATTGATTTCCGGTTGTTGAACCAACCTTGCATCCCTGGGATAAAATGCACTTGATCTTGGTGCACTATCTTTTTAATATATTTTTGTATGCGAGTTGCTAAAATTATGTTGAGAATTTTTGTGTTGATGTTCATTAAGGATATTGGTCTGAAATTTTCTTTCCTCGTTGTGTCTCTGTCTGGTTTAGGTATTAGGGTGATATTGTCTTCATAGAATGAGTTTTGGAGGGTTCCCTTTTCTTCTATTTCATGGAATACTTTGAGAAGTATTGGAATGAGCTCTTCTTTAAAGGTTTTGTAGAACCCGGCTGAGAAACCATCTGGTCCCGGACTTTTCTTTGTTGGTAGGTTTTTGATGACCTCTTCTATTTCATTGCTTGAAATTCATTTATTTAAGTTGTTTATGTCCTCCTGTTTCAGTTTAGGTAATTCATATGTCTCTAGAAACTTGTTGATGTCTTTGAGGTTTTCTGTTTTTTTGGAGTATAGATTTTCAAACTAGCTTCTAATTATGTTTTGTATTTCACTCGTGTCTGTAGTGATGTTTCCTTGTTCATTCCAAATTTTAGTAATTTGAGTGTTCTCTCTTTCTCTTTGTTAGTGTGACTAAGGGTTTATCAATTTTGTTTATTTTTTCCAAGAACCAACTCTTTATTTTGTTAATTTTTTGATTGTTTCTTTTGTTTCAATTTCATTGATTTCAGCTCTAAGTTTAACTATTTCCTGTCTTTTACTACTTTTGGTGTTGGTCTGTTCTTCTTTTTCTAGGGTTTTGAGCTGTAGTGTTAAGTCATTTATTTGTTGATTTTTACTTCTTTTGTTGAATGCTCTCCATGAAATAAATCTTCCTCTAAGTACTGCTTTCATAGTGTCCCAGAGATTTTGATATGATGTGTCTTTGTTCTCGTTTACTTCTAAGAATTTTTAAATTTCCCTCCTGATGTCTTCTGTTATCCATTCATCATATAATAGCGTATTATTTAATCTCCAGGTGTTGGAGAAGTTTTTGTTTTTTATTCTGTCCTTTATTTCTAATTCCAATTCATTATGATGTGATAGAATACAAGGTAGTATCTCTATCTTCTTGTATTTGCTAACAGTAGTTTTGTGGCATAATATATGGTCTATTTTAGAGAAGTATCCATGTGCTGCTGAGAAGAAAGTGTATTCGTTCTTTGTTGGATGGTATATTCGATATATGTCGGTTAAGTCTAACTTGTTCATTGTGTTATTGAGATCTATGATTTCTTTGTTCAATTTTTGTTTGAAAGATCTATCCAGTGGAGAGAGAGGTGTGTTAAAATTGCCTAGTATTATTGTGTTGTGGTGTATTTGATTTCTGGAATTGAGAAGGATTTGTGTGACGTACATGGATGACGTACATCTATGGGGCATAGATATTTATGATTGTTATGTCTTGCTGATTTATGCTTCCCTTAAGCAGTATGTAATGTCCTTCTTTATCCCTTCTGACTAACTTTGGCTTGAAGTCCACAATATCTGAAATGAGGATGGATACTCCAGCTTTTTTGCTGTGTCCGTGTACATGGTATGTTTTTTCCCATCCTTTCACCTTTAGTCTATGGGTATCTCTTTCTGTGAGATGAGTCTCTTGCAGGCAGCATATTGTTGGATTTTTCTTTTTAACTCAATCTGCCAGTCTATGTCTTTGATTGATGAGTTCAGGCCATTAACATTCAGGGTTATTATTGTGATATGATTTGTATTCCCAATCATTTGACTCATTTTTGTTTTTTGACATGATTTGGTTTCTCCTTTATTTGGCTATTCCTTTAGGCTAGTTCTTCCTGTTGCTGATTTGCATTGTTGTTTTTCATCTCTTCCTCATGGAATATTTTGCTGAGAATGTTCTGTAATGCCGGCTTTCTTTTTGTAAATTCTTTTAGCTTTTGTTTATCATGGAAGGATTTTATTTCGTTGTCAAATCTGAAAATGAGTTTTGCTGGGTGTAAGATTCTTGGTTGGCATCCATTTTATTTCAGGGCTTGGTAAATGTTGTTCCAGGCCCTTCTAGCTTTTAAAGTCTGGATTGAAAAATCTGCTGATATTCTTATTGGTTTCCCCTGAATGTAATTTGATTCTTTTCTCTTGCAGCCTTTAAAATTCTGTCTTTATTTTGTATGTTAGGTATTTTCATAATAATGTGTCTTGGTGTGGGTCTGTTGTAATTTTGTATATTTGGAGTCCTATAAGCCTCTTGTACTTGGTTTTCCATTTCATTCCTCCGATTTGGGAAATTTTCTGATATTATTTCATTGAATAGATTGTTCATTCCTTTGGTTTGTTTCTCTAAGCCTTCCTCAATCCCAATAATTCTTAAATTTGGCCTTTTCATGAAATCCCATAATTCTTGTAGATTCTGTTCATGATTTCTTACCATCTTCTCTGTTTGGTCAACTTTGTTTTCAAGATTAAATATTTTTTCTTTGATATCTGAGGTTCTGTCTTCCAGGTGTTCTATCCTATTGGTTATGCTTTCTATGGAGTTTTTAACTTGGTTTATTGTTTCCTTCATTTCAAGGATTTCTGTTTGTTTTTTTTTTTCAACATCTCTAACTCTTTATTGAAGTGATCTTTTGCTTTCTGTATTTGCTCTTTTAACTGTTAATTGTTGTGATCATTTAATGCCTGCATTTGCTCTTTCATCTCCTCCTTCAATGCCTGCATTTGCTCTTTCATCTCCTCGTTTGCTTCCCTGATTGTTTTAATTGTGTACATTCTGAACTCCCTTTCTGACATTTCTTCTGCTGTGCTGTCATTGGGTTTTTTTGATATAGTGTCTAGGTTTGTTTGGGACATTTTCTTCCCTTGTTTTCTCATATTGGTCAGATATCAGTGGGACTCTGAGATACTGCAGATTTCCTCTTTGGCTTATAGTCCCTGTAGATTTCCAGTATATCACCTCCCAGCCTTCAGTAGCCTGAAGTCTTAGAGGAACTTGATAATTCAGTGCTTCTGAAGAAAGCTGCCCCTAGCCCGCTACTGGGTCCAGGGCTGGGGGCTGGTTTTTCATGGAAATCCTGTCACTGGGTGGTCCTGCTCCTAGAAGCTTGCTATAGACAGGGCTTGCCCCCACCTGAGGGAGCCAAGCTGCTCTGGGAAAGCCTCTCCCTGTCCTGCTCTGGTCCCAGAAGCTGCCTGCGCACCAGGGCCCGCCACTGGGTTCAGGGCTTGGAGTTGGTTCTGTGTGGAAAAGTCTCACTGGGCGGGCCTGCTCCTAGAAGGTGACTGTGGATCCCTCCTGCTGCCGGAGAGAGCAGGGTTGCTTGGGTAAGTGTCTCGCTGTCCTTCCCTGGTCCCAGAAGCCTCCTGCAGGCTGGGGCCTGCTGCTGGGTTCAGGGCTTCGGTTGGCTCTGTGCGGAAAAGCTCCTACTGGGTGGGCCTGCTCCTAGAAGCTGGCTGTGGATCACGCCTGCAGCTGGAGGGAGGGAGCAGGGCTGCCCTGCCCTGCTTTGAGAAGCTGCCCCTGTCGGGGCCTGGCTGCCTGGGCCGAGCTTCATCCGGTGGGAGAGACTCACCCAGTGGCTCTATGTTGGTCTGAGTCTCTCAATACCTCCCCTTCATGAATCCTGAGTTCTGGAGCTATGGGAGATGCAATCACTCTCTAGTCCACCATCTTGGATCTCAATATCTTAAAAAAGGAAAAATTGACAGATGGGGGACAAGAAATCAAGGTTAGAAGTTTTTGCTATCGTGGCATTGCATATACATGCCAGGCAGCATTCCTAGTTTTTGAGAATCTCCACGCTCTTGTGCAGAGTGGTTGTACTAATTTTCAATTTCATCAACAATGTAAGAGTGTACCTTTTCCCTCACATCCTTACCAACATTTATTATTGTTTGTGCTCTTGATAATTGCCATTCTGACTCGAATGAGAAAAAAATCTTAGTGTTGCTTTGATTTGCACTTCCCTGATTGTAGAGATGCTGAAAATTTTTCATGTACTTTTTGGCCATTTGTGTTTCTTTTTTTTGAGAAATGTATGTTTGGTTCTTTTGCCAATTTATCATTTGGGTTATTTATAGGGTTTCTTCCAAATTCAGTATGGGTGAAGGAAAGGGTTTCTGTTGGAGGGATGAGCCAGCTGTACAGTAATCACTAAAACACTTATTTAATAAAATAACCATGGGAGACAATTATCTTTTTTAAGTTAGAGGGGGCACGACAGATTGAGCCACGCTAAGATCTGGCTTCTAAAAAGATGGAGGAGCCCACCTTCCCTTTATTTATAGTCATACAGGTAAAGGGGGACCAGGAGGAGATTCTTGTATGAGGAACAGAATGTGGTGGAGTTAAGGAAGCCAGTTGCTTTTAGTGGGTCATCCCAATAAGATCAACAAATTATCCAGTGGTCAGTCACTGCACTGATATCACATACTTCAGGTGATCTATAACAATCTCTCGATATTCCAGTTCCTAAAGGCCAGATTTCTATGTCTGACAGTTCATCAAGACTGGTTTTAATTGCTGATCATAAATGACTCCCCAAAGTTATTGATTTTTTTTTCCTTTAAAAAATTTGCTCTAATTAGTTATACATGGATATAAAATGCATTCTTACACATCATGCATAAATGGAGTATAACTTCTCATTCTTCTGGATATGCATGATGTAGGTGGGATCACACCAGTTGTATAGTCATATACACACATAGGGTATTAATGTCTGATTCATTCTACTATCCTTCCTACCCCATACCTTCTCCCTTTCCCTCACTCCCCTCTGTCTAATCCAAAATACTTCTGTTCTTCCCTAGCCACCCCGCTGCCAATTGTGAATTAGCATACACATATAAGAGAAAACATTTGGACTTCAGTTTCTTGGGATGGACTTATTTTGCTTAGCATGATATTCTCCAGCTCTATCCATTTACCAATAAATGCCATAATTTCATCCTTTTTAAGGCTGAGTAATATTGCATTATGTATATATACCACATTTTCTTTATTCATTCATCTGTTGAAGAGCACCTAGGTTGGTTCCTTAGTTTAATTAATGTGATTTGAGCTGCTATAAAAACAACACTAAGAGGAAATTTTATCATACAGAGTACCTATATTAAAAGATTAGAGCGATCCACCCAAAAGTAAGCTTATGCTCCACCTCAATATCTTAAAAAAGGAAAAATTGACAGATGGGGGATATGAAATCAGGGTTACAAGGAGTTTAATTTAATTTTCATTTGTTAAAGAGGCTGTCCTTTCTATAACGTATGTTTTTGGTGCCTTTGTCTCTTCTATTCTTTTCCATTGGTCTATGTGTCTGTTTTGGTGCCAATACTATGCCATTTTTGCTAACTTTAAGTCCTTTGGGTATAAACTGAGGAGTGGGATAGCTGGGTCAAATGATGATTCCATTCCAAATTTTCTGAGGAATCTCCACACTGCTTTCCATAGTGAATGCACTAATTTGCAGTCCCACCAGCAAGGTATTAGTGTTCCTTTCCCCCCACATCCTCACCATTACTTATCATTGCTTATATTCTCAATAATTATCATTCTGACTGGAGTGAGATGGAATCTCAGTGTTTTTTGATTTGCATTTCTATAATTGCTACAGGTGTCGAACACTTTTTAATATATATTTTGATCAATTGTATTTCTTCTGTGAAGTGTCTCTTCAGTTTCTTAGCCCATTTATTGATTGGGTTATTTATTTTTCTGGTGTTAAGTTTTTTGAGTTCTTTATATATCCTGGAGATTAATATTCTTTTTTTTATTGTAAACAAATGGGATACATGTTGTTTCTCTGTTTGTACATGGAGTAAAGGCGTACCGTTTGTGTAATCATAAATTTACATAGGGTAATATTGTTTGATTCATTCTGTTATTTTCTCCCTTCTCCCCACCCCTCCCACCCCTCTTTTCCCTCTATATAGTCCTTCCTTCCTCCATTCTTGCCACCCTCCCTAACCCTAACCCTAAACCTAACCCTAACACTAACCCCTCCCACTCCCCATTATGTGTCACCATCAACTTATCAGCGAGATCATTCGTCCTTTGGTTTTTTGAGATTGGCTTATCTCACTTAGCATGATATTCTCCAATTTCATCCATTTGCCTTCAAATGCCATAATTTTATCATTCTTTATGGTGGAGTAATATTCCATTGTATATATATACCACAGTTTCTTTATCCATTCATCAAATTGAAGGACATCTAGGTTGGTTCCACAATATGGTTATTGTGCATTGAGCAGCTATGAACATTGTTGTGGCTGTATCTCTGTAGTATGCTGATTTTTAGTCCTTTGGGTACAGGCCAAGGAGTGGGATAGCTGGGTCAAATGGTGGTTCCATTTCAAGCTTTCTGAGGAATCTCCATACTGCTTTCCAGAGTGGCTGCACTAATTTGCAACCCCACCAGCAATGTATGAGTGTACCTTTCTCCCCACATCCTCACCAACACCTGTTGTTGCTTGTGTTCTTGATAATCGCCATTCTAATTGGGGTGAGATGGAATCTTAGGGTAGTTTTGATTTGCATTTCTCTTATTATCAGGGATGTTGAACATTTTTTCATAATATCTGTTGATTGCTTGTAGATTTTCTTCTGTGAAGTGTCTGGTCATTTCCTGAGCCCATTTGTTGATTGGACTATTTGTATTCTTGGTGTAGAGTTTTTTGAGTTCTTTATATATTGTGGAAATTAGTGCTCAATCTGAAGTATGAGTGGCAAAGATTTTCTCCCACTCTGTAGGCTCTCTCTTCACATTACTGATAGTTTCCTTTGCTGAGAGAAAGCTTTTTAGTTTGAATCCATCCCAGTTGTTGATTCTTGCTTTTATTTCTTGTGCTATGGGAGTCCTGTTAAGGAAGTCTGATCCTAAGCTGACATGTTGAAGCTCTGGACCTACTTTTTCTTCTATAAGATGAAGGTCTCTGGTCTAATTCCGAGGTCCTTGATCCATTGTGATTGATTTTTGTGCAGGGTGAGAGATAGGGGTTTAGTTTCATTCTGTTGCATATGGATTTCCAGTTTTCCCAGCACCATTTGTTGAAGAGGCTATCTTTTCTCCATTGCATATTTTTGGCCCCTTTGTCTAGTATGAGAAAATTGTATTTATTTGGGTTTGTGTCCATGTCCTCTATTCTGTACCATTGATCTACCTGTCTATTTTGGTACCAATACCATGCCGTTTTTGTTACTATTGCTTTGTAGTAGAGTTGAAGATCTGGTATTGCGATACCCCCTGCTTTGCTCTGAGATTAATATTCTATATGAGGTGCATGTGGTGAAGATTTTCTCCCATTCTATAGTCTATCTTCATGTTATTAATTATTTCTTTTGCTGAGAAGAGACTTTTTAGTTTGAATTCATCCTATTTATTGATTCTTGATTTTACTTCTGGCACTTTAGGTGTCTTGTTAAGGAAGTCAAATGCTAGGCTGACATGGTGAAGATTTGGTCCTACTTTTTCTTGTATTAGGTGCAGGGTCTCTGTTCTAGTGTCTAAGTCTTTGATGTACTTTGAATTGAGTTTCATGCAAGGTGAGGGGTTTAATTTAACTTTCATTTGTTAAAGAGGCTGTCCTTTCTATAACGTATGTTTTTGGTGCCTTTATCTCTTCTATTTTCCATTGGTCTATGTGTCTGTTTTGGTGCCAATACTATGCCATTTTTGTTACTATGGCTCTGTAGTTTAAGGTCAGATATTGGGATGCCTCCTAGTTCACTCTTCTTTCTAAGAATTGCTTTGGCTATTCTGGGTCTTTTCTTTTTCCCAAAGAATTTCATGATTCCTTTTTCTAGTTCTATGAAGAATGTCATAGGGATTTTAATGGGAATTGAGTTAAATCTGTATGACACTTTTGGTAGTATGGCCATTTTGACAATGGTAATTCTGCCTATCCAAGAGCAAGGGAGATATTTCCATCTTCTAAGGTATCCTTCAAGTGTTCTCTAGTTTTCATTGCAGAGATCTTTCTCATCTTTTGTGAGATTGATTTCCAAGTATTTTATTTTATTTTTTGAGCCTATTGTGAATGGGATACTTTTCCTAATTCTCTTTTGATGTATTCATCACTGATGTATAGGAATGTGTTTGATATGTGGGTGTTGATTTTATATCCTGCTATTTTCTTAATTCATTTTTTAGTTCTAGAACATTTCTGGTGGAATTGGGTATTATAAATAAAGAATAATGTCATTGGCAAGTAGTGATAGTTTGAGTTCTTATTTTCCTATTTATATCATTTTAATTTCTTACTTTTGCTAATTTTTTCTGACTAGAGATTCAAGGAATATATTAAATAGAAGTGGTGAAAGAGAGCAACCTTGCCTTTTTCCAGTTTTTGGAGGGAATGCTTTCAACGTTTCTCTGTTTAGACTAATATTGGACTTAAGTTTAGCATATATAGCTTTTTCAGTGTTGAGGCATATTCCTACTATCCCTAGTTTTTCTAGTGTTTTGAAGATGAAGGTGTGCTATATTTCGCCAAGGGCTTTTCCTGTATCTATTGAGATGATCATATGATTCTTGTCTTTACTTGTATTGATGTGATGAATTATACTTACTGATTTCTGTATATTGAACCAACCTTGAATCCCTGGGAAGATCCCCACTTGATAATGGTGCACTATCTTTTTAATATATTTTTGTATGTGATTTGCCAGAACTTTATTGAAAATTTTTGCATCTATGTTTATCAGGGACGTTGATCTGAAGTTTTATTTCCTTGATGTGTCTCTGTCTTTTTTTTTTTTTTTTTGGTATCAGAGTGATGGTGGCTTCATACAATGAATTTGGAAGAGTTCCTTCCTTTTCCATTTCATGGAATAATTAGAGGAGTATTGGTGTATGTTCTTCCTTGAAGTTCTTATGGAACTCAGATGTGAATCTGTCTGGTTCTGGACTTTTCTTTGTTGGTAGGCTTTTGATGTCATTTACTATTTCATTGCTTGAAATTGATCTGTATAATTGTGTATGTACTCCTGATTCAGTTTGGGTAGGTCACATGCCTCTAGAAATTTGTTGATGTCTTTGAGATTTTTTATTTTATTGGATTATGAATTTTCACAATAGTTTCTAATTATCTTCTTATTTCAGTAGTATCTAGCATGATATTTCCTTTTTCATCATGAATTTTAGTAATTTGAGTTTTCTCTCTCGTTGGGGTGGCTAAGGTTTTATCAATTTTGTTTATTTTTTTGAAAAAAAAAACAACTTTTTTGTTTTCTTTGAACATTAAAGTTTTATTGTCTCGATACAAAACATTCCAAAAAGAGAAAATGATCTATAATACCTAAGTTCTATATTCAACTACCAGTAAAATGAGAAAACATTTTATCTTTCCATTTCTTTTACAACTAATATAAAGCAAGACAAATCAAGACCAACTCTTTCATCAATGGAAAAACTAAACCTTCTGGGTCTTTAAGTTATTTGTTATAAAAGTATCTGGTCATTTAAGCATACTCCTTACTTTGAATTTAGTGTTCATACTACAATTAGTGTATTCTATAATATCTTCAAGAAATCTAAATAAAATCTCAAGAACCAAAAGGTCCTCACAGAAGCAGCAACTCAGGTAATTTAATTATGGAAGACTTGAGCTAAGACAGCTATTCAAGTGCAACTACTTTATTGGTCAGTATCCTCATGGTCTGTGACTTAAAAATGCGACCAATGAGAGTTAAAATTTATTTTCCTGAATCACAAATGTTAAACATGATAGTATTATACCATGCAAAAATTCTCAGAAGTTGAGCTGCTTCCTCTAACCCAACAATTCTGTTTTGAGAACATTGATACTTAAATTATTGGCTCTGGTCTCCAAAGCAATAAACTGGTTTTACTGGCTTTCCACCTTTCTAGCAATGTTTCCAGTTGTTATTTCCATTTTCCCCATGTTACTCCTTGCTTTAGTTTTGCTGTAAAACTGAACCTGATAAACTAATGCCAAAATAAGTTTCACTTGCTGAAAATCAAGACACTTCTGGAAAAAAGAGTTACAAGTTATCATTTAATGCCTATCATAAGTCAACTATTTTTTTTTTTTGCAATGCTGGGGATGAACCCAGAGCCTTCAGGTATGATAGGCAGGTGCTCCACCACTGAGCTACATCCTCAGCCCCAAACTCAACTTTCTGATATCCAGTGATACTTAGTTCTAAATTGCAGAGTTGCTTCAGCCAAATGAAATGAAAGCCAAAGCTATAAATTCTCTCTCTATATAGCCACAATAACTTCTTGAGTACCTCCACTTGCCAATTTCTTTGTTTCCCTTTCTCCATTTCATCAATTTTAAATAACTACCAATCCCTAGTTAAGAGTTGTTAACCAACAGTAATGCCTTCCTCAGATCCACAAGAACCCTTGAAGACAAAAATCTATTGCCTGCACCAAACCAATTTCAATGAGCACTACTTAAGGGACCGCTGTGACTGATCGACAATCAGCATTCTTCTGCTTCAACAACTCAGCATTTTATTTCTCTTGCTGCCAACTTTATCTACTGTGAATACATCAGCACTCCATGATCACAATGACCATAAATCCTCAACCATCTTTGCTGTTTCACAGGTATTTGGTTCTTTAAATCTGATGTGAAATGCTGGTAGATTCACTCTTTAGAAGTCATAATAAGCCTTTAGGAAGTTGGAGATAACTTCATTGCTTATCTATTTTCTCCTTTGCAATCAAGCTGTTCCTTTAAAAGTGAGACACTACAGAGTTGCAAAAATTTGAAACAGTAAGAGCAGCTTCATGGTTGGTTTTGGTCAAACTTTTTATTTAGTATTCTGTAGTTGTTTAACACGAACTTAAATGATCTTTTGGGGGGAGGAGAAAAGGGAAGTTCTTATAGAAAGGCGAATATGGCCAGCATTATTCATTTGTGTTTTTTTTTTGGGGGGGGGGTTGTTTACTGGGTGAACAGCACTTTCCTTATGTAGATATCTGATCTCAGGTTTTGCATACTGAGAACATTGAGATTTCAGTTGGAAGACACCCTGAAATCCTAAGAGTAGCATACCCTGATCACCCTCCACTAGCTGACTTCTTTGTATAGGCAGAAGGATTCATCTCTCAGTGGAGATTAATGGACATCTAGATGGCTAAATGTAGTGGAAATCTTAGAATTGCTTGCCTCATTTACTGGGAAAAACTAGATAGGAAGTGGTTTTTAGGGGCACTTTTACTTGGAAAATTGCAACACTAGTTCAACAAGTGTGACACATTTAACATTTGCTTCTTGAAAACAACTCAAAATCAAATGAAATTAAACATGTTGACGTTTTCCCCCCTCACAAAAGCATTAAAAAAAATTATGAAGGGGACTTAACAGGTAATTTAAAAAAGGCAACACAATTTTTCCTTTTAGTAGTCCTTGGGTAGTTATAACAGAATGGTTTCCACTTTCTGTTTGTTTCTTTGAAAGGGGAATTTTGGTCCAGAGTTTTGTTTCTAGTGTCTGCTTCTGCCTCCCCTTTATCAGATCTGCTTCCTCCACAGCCACCACCTCTTGGTGCTTCATGGCTTGAATTGCTGTAGGGATCATGTGGAGGAGGGTACCCCCTTCCAGAGAAGGGGAAGCCCTCATTCTCATCTGCCAGCCTGATCACCACCACTTGAGTAGAGATCACTTCAGCTGCTGAAGTAACTCTCTGGACCTCCACCCTATGAGTCACGTGAACAGCTGTGATCATCACAAGTGACTGCTTCCACCATAAGATGGCAGGGCCATCGTGTAGATGGAGCACTACTGAGTTACCGTAACTCTCCTATGAATCTCTGTAGGAACCTCCTCTTGGCTGATCTGAATAATCATGATCCAGACCACATCCATCGCTATCACTATAGTGTCTTGATAGATAGTCGTCATGTGAACTGGGATGACCACGATCACGGTAAGTACAATCTCTTGGAGGTGGTGCATCATCTCTTGTGTCATGAGAACTTGAACTTGGGTAATCTCTGCTTGAATAGCTGACTTTAGTAGAATATCCATCATCTCTCGGGGACAAATAAACATCTCTACCAGAGGGCAGGAGTTCCCTTGGAGGTGGGCCTCCATAACTATCTCTTCCACGTGATATGAGAGCTCTTCCTTCCATTCCACTGCTCCTGAGAACTGGTCCTGAAGAGGCTGACCTTTTAGGAGGAGGACCCCCACTTCTTGGTGGTGGTCCTCTTTACTGGAAGAGGTCCCCTGGAGGAACTCATGTTAAAATGCATGGAAAAGCCACCATCATCCATGTGCCCTCCACGTGTGGGAGGTCCTCTAGCTCCTCACTTCCTACTCTTCTTCTAAGACCTCTGGGAGGGCCTCTGCCTCTTGCAGGTGGAGGTGGGCCATGACTACCACTTTCAAATTATGGTTTGGTGGCTTGTTCCACCTTGATGGAGTTTCCATCTAAGGACTTTCCATTCATGTCTCTGGCTGCATCCTTAGCATCTGCTGGACTTTCATTGGTGACAAAAGTACATCCTCTTGATTCGTTGGTTTCATGATCTTTCATCAAGAGCCCTTTCACTATTCTTCCATATTTGCCAAATACTGCTTCAAGGGATTTCTCATTTGTTTCTGTGTTAAGCCCATCAATGAAGAACTTTCCTGGGCCATCTGCTTCAACCTTTTTACCCCCTGATGAAGCAGAGGGGTGGTGATAGTCTCAAGCTCCTACAGCTCACCCACAAGGCCTTTCAAGAGCTCAGCATGAGTGACAGCTGCCAGATTCAGGAACAGAGCAGAGAAGTTGGTAGGACTACTGTTGCAAAGAGGGTGAACACAACATTTTGTTTTGTCAATTTTTTCATTGTTTCAATTTCATTGATTTCAGCTCTGATTCTAATTATTTCCTGTCTTCTACTGCTTTTGGTGTTGACTTGTTCTTTTTTTTTTTTTTTTTTTTCTAGGACTTGGAGATGTAATGTTAGGTCATTTATTCATTGACTTTCTATTCTTTTAATGAATGAGCTCAATGCAATGAATGTTCCTCTTAGCACTGCTTTCATAGAGGCCAGAGATTTTGATATATTGAATTGGTATTCTCACTTACCTCTAAGTATTTTGTTATTTCATACCTGATTTCTTCTACTATCAATTCGTCATTCAATAGCATATTATTTACTCTTCAGGTGTTGGAGTAGCTTCTATTTTTTATTTTATTGTTGATTTCTAATTTTGGCCCATTATGTTCTGATAGAATGCAAGGTGTTATCTATTTTTTTTTTGTATTTAAGAGTTGCTTTGTGACCTACATATGGTCTATTTTAGAGGAGTATCCTTGTGCTGCTGAGAAGAAAGTGTGTTCACTTGTTGATGGATGAAATATTCTATGAATGTTCATTAAGTCTAAATTACTTGATTGTATTGTTTGGTTCTATAGTTTGTTTAGTTTTTGTTTGGGAGATGTATCCAGTAGTGAGAGACATGTGTTAAAGTCATCCAGTATTATTTTGTTGTGGTCTATTTGATTCTTGAAATTGAGAAGGGTTTATTTGATGTATATCTATGCTCCATTGTTTGGGGCATAAATATTTACAATTGGTATATTTTACTAATGTATCTTTTCCTTAATCAGTATGAAATGTCCTTCTTTGTCTTTTCTGATTATCTTTGGCTTGAAGTTCAGTTTATCTGATATGAGCATGGAAACTCCTGCTTGCTTACATGATCCATGTGCGTGATATGTTTTTTCCCATCCTTTCACCTTCAGTCTATGGATGTCTTTGTCTATGAGGTGAGTCTCTTGGAGACAGCATATTGTTGGGTCTTTTTTTTTAATCCAATCTGCCAGTCTTTTGATTGATGAGTTTAGGCCATTAACATTAAAGGTTATTATTGAAATGTGATTTGTATTTCCAGTCATTTTGACTTACTTTCTCCTTTGATTGACTCTTCCTTTAGTGTAGTTCCTTACTTTGTTCATTTTCACTTTTTTTTTCATTTCATCCTCATGGAATATTTTGTTGAGAATGTTCTGTAGTGCAGGCTTTCTAGTTGTGAATTCTTTTAACTTTTGTTTATCAGGGAAGATTTTTATTTCATCTTAAAATCTGAAGCTTAATTTTGCTGGATATAGAATTCTTGACTGGCATCCATTTTATTTCAGAGCTTGGTATATGTTATTCCAGGACCTCTTAAGTTTGAGGGTCTGGGTTGCAAAATCAGTTGAGCTGAATTGATTTCTTCCTACATGTATTATGGTTTTTTTCTCTCACAGCCTTTAGAATTCTAACCTTATTTTATATGTTAGTCATTTTCATTATAATACCTTGGTGTGGGTTTATTGTAATTTTGTACATTTGGGGTCCCTTAAACCTCTTGTATTTGATTTTCCATTTCATTTTTAGGTTTGGGAAATTTTCTGATACTTTTTCATTGAAAAGATTGTACATTCCTATGGTTTGTATCTTCACACCTTCATATATCCCAATAAATCTTAAATTTAATCTTTTCATGTTATCCTATAGTTCTTGGAAGTTCTATTCATGGTTTCTTACCATCTTCTCTGTGTGGTCAACTTTATTTTCAAGATAATACATTTTGTCCTCATTGCCTGAAGTTCTGTCTTCCACGTGGTCTGTTGGTGATACTTTCCATAAAACTTTTAATTTGGTTTGTTGATTTCTTCATTTTGAGAATTTCTACTTGATTTCTTTTCAGAATCTCTATCTTTTTATTGAAGTGATCTTTCACCTCCTGAAATTTATCTCTGATTTCACTCCTTATGTTGTCATTTATGTCAGAGATCAGTTTAACTATGTACCTTCTAAACTCCTCTGACATTTCTTCTACTTTGTTATAAAGGGATTCTAGTATTAGGCCTCTTGGTTTATTTGGAGTGCTGTATTCTCTTGTTTTTTTCATATTATTTGTGTGTATTCCCATCTAACCATGTGGCTATGAGGCAGCACAATTTCTACCCTGTAGGCTTACAGTGTCCCTGCAGGTTCCCAATACCTTGCCTTTAAGGGGGAGAACAATATTAATAGCACCCAAATGCAAACAATATACAGCCTTAAACCAAATAGTTCCTATTAAGATGTCTATAGTTTGTCACAATAAACAGAAATGATATGTTCAATTATTGTCTACAATATCAACAGTATGTTTGTGAAAGGGTTTAAAATTTCTAATGGTGGATAAAGAGAGAACAGAAGCGGTGTAGGATGTGATGTTTATGAGGAAACAGGACAGAACACAGAAGTAAAAGATTATAAGAAGAGTGAAATCAGTAGAGGTTGGCTGTTAGCAGGAGAAAAGAAAGATAATCCATGAAAACATATAAGTGAGAGGAAAAGCATGTAAATGAATAAAAGAAAAAGAACAAAAATTATAGACAAAATAAAAAAGTAAAAATAAAGGATAACACAACAAAACTGTAATATATTATTCAGACATCCCAGTCCTCAATGAACTGATGCATGAAAAATATTTGGTTTCAAAAACGGTAGAGATGTGAGAGAGAGAAAAGAAAAAAAGAAAAAAAAATGAAAGAAAAATATCTCAATGGAAAGTCATACAGTTGTTTCTGTTGGTGTTCAAAAGTTTCTCAGCTTCCCTCCTTAGTTGATAGGTGGTGTTGTCTGGAGTTTGATGTTAGTTCCACCCTCAGGATGGTGAGGATTGCTAGGGTGGAAGGATTAGTCCTGGAGGAGAGGTATAGTAATTTCTGGGCCATGTTGGAAGGCTGTACCCCAGGAATCTCCTTTGGGTTCCACCTTTGTGATGTAGGAACCTTATCTTAGTCTCATATGTAGACTGCAGACCCTACAATTCCTGGTCTCTGATTTACTCTCCAAATTCAATCTCTCCTGCCCCCACCCTTTTGAATTCCAGGCCAGGCACTTCTCTTCCAGGCAGTCCTGAGGGCTGAGTGATGGGACTTGTGTGTCTATCACAAAGAAGTGTTCTGTTATTGGGTGGATCAAGACCAGGAGCTGAGAAATGTGGGCTGCCATGTAGCTATGAGTGCTGGGCCAGGTTGGTGGCTAGGGAGGGGTTGGGAGTCTGGAGATTGGGGAGCTGGAGGGCCCTGTTGGGTGCTGGACCTGGTGGGACCAGGGGCTTGGTGGATGCTTAACTGAGAGGGAGTTGGGGATCCCAAGAGTGCTGGCCCAAGTGAACCCTGGGAACCCAGTGGGGTCCAGACCAGCTGACTGGGTTGGCTGAGAGCAAGATACCCTCATACCCTTTCCCAACTTTCCAACCCAGTATAGTCTGCCCTGTCCATTCCCTTGTGCTTCAAGACTAGAGCTGGGGAGAGCCGAGCTCTCTCTAGCCTCTCTAACCTGTGTTCCCCTGGAGGCAAATGCTGCCAATTTCTGACTTTCCACAGGATTGCCCATGTAGACAAGCCCATGTAGACCTAACTGTAAACTCATGGATCTGGGTTTCGGTTTCTGTAGGCTCTTCCATGATGTAGGCCCAAGATCTCAGTGTTGTTTAAATTTGCAATTAGAGAGACTAACATGGATGTGCCCACATAAGGAGTGACCATGTGAAGAAGCAGCAAGATGGTACTATTGGGACACCTAGCAGGAGCACCTCAGGTATAACCAAACCTGCAGGCACCTTGATGTTGGACTTCCAGGTCCTGGCTGGCATCCCTAGATGGAGTCTTCTGTGTTTTAAGATGGCAGAATCCTTGGTGCAGGTGGCATGCGCTATTCAGAGAAGAGTGAGTAAAGCACTGTAGCATACAACTGTACCTTGGCTGGCTCGAGTGGAAACTATGGGAAGAAAAGGAAATGGGACAAGTAGGCAGCTGAGACCGACCCCCTGGCCCACCTGGTCATCATGCCCACACCATAAGCACTGTACCACAAGGCATCCACCCTCCGTCCCAACGGGCCCTGGACCTGCCACCTACCTCCCTGCAGCTGCCCGTTGCCCCCTCAGTGTTCGCACAGCTGTTGACGTCTTCCTTACATTCCCACAATGCTCTGGCCAGGACACAGCCCCAGCCACTGTCCCTCCTACCAAGACTTTAGAATAGCTCTTGGTGTCTGTACCTCCTGGTCCTTAGATTGCCCTCTCTCTACCTGAAAGCTTTTGTTTTGTGCTCATAATTTTGTGCAACATTACTGTATGAGTGGATGTTTATTGAGTTCATTGGTCAATATTTGGCCCATTTTTATCATTCTTATATCAATTTTGTCCTTTTGAATATGTAGAGTAGAGAAGAATCTCATGATTCTACCTAAATTTTTATCAACAGCTATTTAGTCTTTCTGGGGTTAAAACACACACACACACACACACAAACACACACACACACACACACACACATGCAGGCACACAGTTATGTGGTTCAGATGGCTTAGTTTAAAACAATGATTATAAAATAAAAAGGAAAAAAAAAGAAGCTGTTTTGAAGCAGCCCTCCAGACGGAGTTGGTTCTATATTATTTGTATTAAATATGAGCTGGTGAACCAATCATTTCACACCTGATTTTTTAAACCACAGGGGCACGATTAATGCAGTGCCATTACTTTTTTTTTTTTTTTCCTGGGTGAAGAAACACTGTGATGCTACTTGTTATTGTTTAAATGTATAGAAAGAAAAGGTTAAAATGTATTATCTACCTCGTTCCATGGTGTTGTTCTTTTTGGGGCAGGGGTATGCTACTCAACAATTAAAGGAATAGAAAGCTGTTGGACCAGTAGTATTTATTTATTACTTTAGAGATCACTTGTGGTACCTGTATAATGTCCCTTTTAAAATATGTTTTCTTTTTTCTTGAAACTGTATAAAGTTTTTTCCTCCTTAACATAAGCATATTGTATGTAATGACTCATTTGTACAAGGTTCTTCAGTTTATGTATAAAATGTGTATGTATATATTTTGTTTCCCTTTTTAACTCTTTTTATTTTTTGTGTATGAAACCCTGATGCCTCCAAATGAAGAGTCATAGTTGCATTAAGGGTGAGTAGCATTAATGGAAGGAAGTTGCTTTAAAAGCCATAATGTAAAACAAGAGTTGAACATTACTGAGGGAATCTTAGCAAAGCAGTCTGAGCGACTGTGGGAACTGCCTGTTTCCCCTTTGACCTCCTAGTCAAATGCCCTGTGTTTAGGGCATGGACTGACCATGTACAAAACTTGATGTGCCGCAATTCTCAGTGACTTTAGCTTTCTCCTTTATGATGCTCTACTTTTTGTTCATCATGTTTTGCTGTGATGTTATGTAGGTAGATTGTATGTAGTTTTAATGTCACCTGTAACGAAACGTGTTTGGAAGCAGATTTCCAGAAAGCATGTTAAATGAAGAGGTATAAACCCATAAGGGCCAAAATGCTGAATATTAGATTACTCTTAAACTACAAACCATCTGCCGCTTTTATGTATACACATGACATACGAGTAGGTAATGAACTTTAAAAACAAAACCCTAGGCATGTTGATGTTGCAAAATGCTGCATAAAGTGGAAGCCTGTTCATTCAGTGTCATTGTAGTTGACATGAAGCGATTATAAAACTGTCTCCAAATTTTCTCTGGTTTATTAAAATGCTAACTATAACTTTTTTTTGTGAATACTTTTGAATGTTTTCTAACAGTTGTGATATCACTGTTCTGTTTTATGCTTTTTTCCAAGTTCATTTTTAATGGGTTGGAGGCCATTTTTGTAATGAATAAATGTTCATGATGTACAGTATCTGTGGCATACCATTCTGGATTAATAAAAGCAACCTGGCATGTGCAGATTTAAAAAAAAAAAAAACCACAAAACAGCAAACAAACAAAAACCTAGAAATGGAACCATAATATGACCCAGCTATTTCTACCCCTTGGAATTTATCCAAAAGGTTTGTTTATAGTAGCACAGTTCACAAAAGCCAGATTATGGAGTCAGCCCAGGTGCCTGTCAATAGATGAATGGATCAATAAAATGTGGTATACGCATCCAATGGAGTTTTATTCAGCCATAAAGAAGAATGAAATTATGTTATTTGCTATTAAGCCAGACTCAGAAAATCAAGGGTCAAATTTTCGACGTATGTGTTCTATCATATGTGGAAACTAGAGCAAAATAAAGGAAAGAAGTCGGGTGGAGTATGTGGGGGGATTAGATATTACAAAGATATAGGGAAGATCAATGGAATAGAAGAAGGAGATCTAAAGGGAGGGGGGAGGGATGGACAAGGGGAGGAGGGATGGAATGAATATAACAAAATCACATTATGGGCATGTATGTATATACCACAGGGAATTTCACCTTTATGTATATGTAGAAAGTACCAGTTCAGAAATGAATAAATAAATGAGTGAAAGGAAGGTCAGTAGAGAAGAGAAAGGAGAATGCAGGAATGAAGTGGGGTGGGAATGTCGCGGGGAGGGGATTGAAATCAGATTCCATGACTGTATGATTTTTGCCAAAATGAACCCAACTACTATGTATAATTATAAAATGCTCTAATAAAAATTTTAAAAATAATGGTAAACTGAAAATCTTTGTAAATAATATCCGAAAAAATCTTAGTGGGTACTACTTGGGGAAGAGACACCTAGAGAGTTTCATTATTGTGAACTTGTGGCTTGGATTTGGGGAAGAGTTAATGGAAGAGGCACAATATGAGCACAAGACGTTAGAAATAATAACAATCTAAGTACAGAGAGAAAATAAACATGGACACAAATAAAAATAATTAGGAATTCATAAATGGACATAATTAAAATGGACATAATTAAATACTTGCTTAAAAAGTCAAAGTATTTCTGAATGATAAGGGCAATGCTGGAGGTAACAGAGTACCCAACTTCAACAAAGCTATAGTAACAAATAGAGCAGGTACTGGTATCAAAACAGACACACAGACCAATGGAACAGAATAGAAGACAAAGAGACAAATTCACATAGTTATAGTTATCTGATCCTTGATAAAGGTGCCAAAGCATTGAAGAAAAAATAGCCCTTCAAAAAAATGGTGGTGGGAAAACTGTATAGCCACGTGTAGAAGAATGAAGCTAGATCCCTATCTGTGACCCTGCACAAAGTCAACTCAAAGCGAGTCAAAGACCTAGGAATTAAACCAGAAACTCTGCTACTGCTAGAAGAAAGTTCAGGACCAACACTTGAAATGTAGGCACAGGCACCAACTCTCTTATTAAGACTCCAAAATTTCAACACATAAAACCAAGAATCGGTAAGTGTGATGGCATCAAATTAAAAAGCTTCTGCATAGCAAAGGAAGAAATTAATAGAGTGAACAGAGAGTCTACAGATTGGGAGAAAATCCTTGCCAATCCTTCTTACAGGGAATTAATATCCTGAACATATAATGGAGTCAAAAAACTTAAAGCTCAAACCCAAATAACACAATCAATAAATTGACCATTGAACTAAACAGACATTTCTCAAAAGAAGAAAAGCAGATGGACAACAAATGTAGGAAAAAAAGGTCAACACCCTTAGTAGTCTGGCAAATGCAAGTCAAAACTACATTGGGATTTCATCTCATTCCAGTTAGAATGTCTGTCATCAAGAATACAAATAACAATAACTGCTGACAAGATTGTGGGGGGAAAGGTACATTTATTCATTGTTGGTGGGACTGTAAATCAATACAACCACTATGGAAATGAGTATGGATTTCAACAACTAAAATTGAGTATATTGTAGAGTAAGAACAGCTCCAGTTCTACATATTTATTTCCTCTGACTGATTACTTCTTTGATTGTTTTTTATATTTTAAGGAGAAACGATATTCTGATACCTGGATCCTCAAACTTGAGTTGTAGCTAGAGTCACAGTATTAAGTTCACCAGTGGCAACAGGGTCTTATATTTAAATATTTTTTTTGTAGATGTTAATTTTAATTTTGGCTATCTTAAGAACATGCTCGGTAATATATTTTATGGTATAATATGCAAAGTAGAAATCTAGTAGAGGTTACAACCCTGTGAAAAAGGAGGAGAAATGAACTATAAACTGTCAGGTAAAAGAAGCAAAAGATAAATTCATTGTGAATGTTGCAGGTGTAAATTGAAGAATGAAAAATATATTTTTCTCAATCTCAAGCAAGTTTTTCTATCAAGGAGTACTATCCCAAAAGACCCTGTGTTAATTTAAGTGAGTAATAAGGGTAGATATCATCCTTTCTTACTGCCTCTTCCAGTTGGCCCACATGGGATGGACCTGGACTTTTCTGTTCTAATCACTCATGGTTGACTTATTCCTATCCTCACCCAGAGGGACACCTTCCCACCCAGTCTATGCTGTAATTACCTGAGATTGTTGCAATAGAGCTAACTAAAGATATCATTGATTTCTCCTGCTCTATTCCGACAGGTCAGTAGGGAATCTCTCTATTCACTGGTGGTTTTATTTTTTGCCTTACTTAAATTTCTATTTTGCTTCCATTGTTTTCATTTTCAGGCCTATAAAACATACCCTAATGCAGGAGAGTCATGCTCACAGAGTGTGATTTTAAAGGTTCAGTTGCATTTTCTTTTTTGTCTTGAAAAAGAAATGTTCAAAGGCCTGGAAGAGGATTTTATAGGTCAACTCTTCAATTTCTTGTCTGTAGAAAGGGGTGCACATTTTAAAAGGGATTTTCAGGCAAAGACACAATACTAAGAAAAATGTAAAAGAACCACTCTGTTAAAGAATGAGTTATTAATCTATGAGTGGAGCCTAAAACTGAGATTAAAATGATGCCTAGATTTTAATATTGTGTGCTAAATTTTTGTTTATAATGCTTAATTTTGAAGTTGTCTTTAAATACATTTTTATAGTTACCCAACATTTTTTGCCTTTCTAGAATTAAATACAGTAACTTTTGTATCCTTGCATCTACTATCACAAAATTACTACTCAGAATCTGTAAGGAAAGAAGAAATATTCAGGTAAGAGATAACATCAACTTATTTATTTTAGTCAAATGGCTAGTCATCCATGAGTTTTCTACAAACCATGTAGAAAAAAATCAGTACTCACTTTAGAAAATAATATCATTTTTATTGGAGGGCAGATGCTTACATTCTGGTTATTTTTAAATGAAGGTAGATACAGAAGAAAAAGAAATGCATTTGTACATTTTAAAAATTATTTTGCAGTTCTGGAGATTGAACCCTAGCCCTGAGCATGCTGGGTGAGTGCTCTACCTCTAAGCTACATCCCCAACCCTGCCTCTGTACTTTGAGAATAAACTTGTTGCAAATACTTGCATGTTCTCTTATCCTGGTTGGTATACAGTAGGAGGCCACAAGTGTTTACTGATTAAATGAATGATTGGATGAATATACATTATTCTTGAAAAAATAGTGATCTCAAAATAAGAATTTCCTGGTCACTGAATGCTGGCTGGTGTAGTTTCAGATAACATGCTGTCACTTTTATCATAAAAATGGGAACTGGAAATAAAACAAAAGTGTACAGTTAAACATTGTCAAATGTCCATTTGTGTGGTTGGTACCTTGACAAGGCCTTCTTACTTTCTCTAAAAAGTTATAATATTTTTTCCTGTTCTATTGTCACAGTTTTACCATAGTATTGGAATGGAATTGTTCATACACATCCACTGCCTTTTCCAAAAACTAATTTTAGACCATTCGGGTGGATTTCAATGTGGAATGGTAGCAGTGGGGTAGGCAGGATTTCTAAGAATCATACAATTGTGTTGTTACCCATTCGACGCCCTCTTGTGAATTCTGTTTCTAAATTTTTTTAGAAAAGCTGGTGTTGGGAGGAGAGAGAAGGAGAAAAATCAAGTGTTGAGAAGGTGGTGCTAGCAACAGGAGTTGAGGGTTTGGAGAGAAGACAGAGAAGGCAGAATGGTCACCTGAACAGGGAGGATGGGAGCCACTGGCAAAGTACAGGGCACCTGCCATTCTTGAAGTCTGGAGTAATTCTAAATTCTTGGCTGCTTTGGACATAATCTCTCCACTCTGCTGAGGAAGGGACAATTAAATGAAGATTTTTAAGATCTAAATAAAATGAATAAATGACCATGCCATTTTATTGTGGAAAAAAAGAAAGTTATAGGACAAACAAATTAGAGTACTTAATTGTGAAAGATTCAAATCAATGACTATGACCATTTAAATACCTTTAGAAATCTTTAATGTCAGAGATCATAAAATTAGCTTTCACAACTGATATGGCTTTTTCCTAACCAGAAAATTTAATAGATACACTGTTTTAAAATTTCTATTTTTTTCAGTTGCACACACGTTCAGCCTAGCTTTTTTGACAAATTTATACGGAGATTTGTAACAATCATAGGCTCTTCCTCTGGAAGCACATGGGGACATTGTCTGTGTCAAGAAATTAAGATGCATATTATTTTTAAGATTTTTAGTTCATAATACATAACTAAATCTATTTAAAATTCTCAGAAATTACAAATACTATACTGACCTCTAATAATGTCTCCTGTCTATTCAAGGAATTTTAAATCACCCTTTAATTTTGATCCTCCTTCTGTAATCATAATTTTTGTTTATTACGAAATTTATTTAACAAAAAATTACAAAAATTATTATTACAAAAGGAAGCATTTTTTTTTTTTTTGGGTGCTGGGGATCGAACCCAGGGCCTTGTGCTTACAAGGCAAGCACTCTACCGACTGAGCTATCTCCCCAGCCCCACAAAAGGAAGCATTTTTGAGTATAAAATAAAGTTTAAATTACCCGTTAAAGATGGGAAAATATTTATACATTTATCAAAACTGTCAGATAAGTTAAACTTACCACATAAATAAAGCTGTGACCTGAACAGGTATAAGGGAAGGGTTCTTCAATAGTGAACGGCACATGAGGTACACTGGGAAGAGCACTGGGTTCCAAGGCATACATTAGAAAGCCAGGAGTTTGGGGATTCACAGGTTGACCAGCAATTTCAATCTAACTCAGATTCAGTTCCTAAAAAAGATATAGCAATTCACACCTAAGAGAATTGGGTGGCATAAAAGAGATGAAAAACCAAATATCGATGTTTTCTCCAAGAAAAAAGGGCATTTTATAACAGAGTAAAGGTACAAAATTTAATATTTCACCTCGTCTTACACTTCTTAGCAGGTTCTTGCCATGAGTGACAAGGGAGGCAGCAACCACTCAGATGTGACCGACTTCATTCTTGCAGGCTTCAGGGTGCGTCCCGAGTTCTACGTTCTCCTCTTCCTCCTGTTCCTGCTGGTCTATGGCATGGTCCTTTTGGGGAACATTAGCATGATGGCAGTCATTGTGACTGACTCCCAGTTGAACACACCAATGTATTTCTTTCTAGGCAATCTGTCTTTCATTGACCTCTCCTACTCCACTGTTATTGCTCCTAAAGCCATGGGCATCTTCCTGTCTGAGGAAAAAACCATATCCTTTGGAGGATGTGCTGCCCAGCTGTTCCTTTTTGCACTCTTCATTGTAACAGAGGGGTTTGTCCTGGCAGCCATGGCCTATGACCGCTTCAGTGCCATCTGCAATCCTCTCCTTTATAGTGTCCACATGTCAAGACGCCTTTGCAGTCAACTAGTTGCTGGTTCCTATTTCTGTGGCTGGGTCAGTTCCACCCTCCAAGTCAGTGTGACATTCTCAGTGTCTTTTTGTGCCTACCGAGTCATTGATCATTTCTACTGTGATTCTTACCAAATTGAGAAGATCTCCTGTTCTAACCTCTTTGTCAATAAGATGGTATCTCTGAGTTTGGCGGTCTTCATTATTTTGCCCACGATAGTTGTTATTGTAGTATCTTACGTGTACATTGTGTCCACAGTCTTGAAGATTCCCTCGACTAAAGGCAAAAAGAAAGCCTTCTCCACCTGCAGCTCCCACCTGGGGGTCGTGAGTGTGCTGTATGGGACTGTCTCCTTCGTGTATCTCACACCTCCCAGCAATTCGGAACTCCGCAAAGTGGCCTCAGTATTTTACATACTGGTCACACCCATGTTAAACCCTCTGATCTACTCTCTAAGAAACAAGGATGTCAAACAAGCTTTGAGAAAAATCCTGGGGAACTAGAAAGCTTTACCCTAATTCTCCTTTCTTGGGGCTTCCTCATGAGAGACCCACTGATTGTTTTATCCTGGACTTTTGATGTGGGATCACGTTTGAGTCATTCAGGTATTCTTTAAGCTGACCATCTCACAAAGGATTTATTTATTTGGGTACCACATATTTAACTCTCAGGCACTCAACCACTGAGACACATCCCTAGTCCAACTCTGTATTTGATTTAGAGACAGGGTCTCACTGAGGTGCTTAGCATGTCACTTTTGCTGATGCTGGCTTTGAACTCACCATTCTCCTGCCTCAGCCTCCCAAGCCAAGCTGCTGGCATTACAGGCATGTGCCACTACGCCAGGCACAAGTGATTAATTTTTAATGAAGGGGTAGTATTAAGCCATCATTCATTCTTCTATAAGAGAGCAGTGTTATATCTGGGTATCTTAGACATCAATAAAATTTGCAGTCATTTTATAAATAGAAATACATTCTTCACTCTTGTTTTAACTTTATGACAGTGGGAGAAAAGATGATTTAACTTTATTTTTTTCCCTTTGGGTTTATTGGCATGTGGGAGAAAAATTGCTTTGGTAAAATCTTAAATTCACACATAAACTTCTGTGATTTGCAGAAATACCAACCCAAATCAGGATGCTTTATTAGTTGCAACACTTGATTCTTTTATGAAATGTATTCACAATGACTTTCTTTCAGTCTGTTCTCCTTAAATAACATTCATGCTGAAAGATTATTTTCTGTGCCATCATGATTTTAACAGAGTAACTCAACTAATTATATTGATATTTAATTGCATTTAATTGTTTTTTATTTTTTGTATGGATTGTCACTGATTCCTTGTCATATCAAAGAGGTTTAGAAATATTTTGTATCCAATCTTCTAAAATCTTAATACTTAAAAAAATCACAAAAGGAAAGTCTTTAGTATGGGTGTCCTCTTATGAGGGTGCAAATTGAAGCAAATTGAATTAGATGCTTTCAACTATTTTCACCAGTGTGCCTTATTAAATTATTTAGTTTTCCTTGATGATTGTCATATATATGTTCACAATTTTTCTGTAATGCATTTGATATTTAAATCATATGTGATTTTTTTGTCTTTCCAACATTTGCATTGATGTTCCACTTTTTTTTGAGAAATATTTTGGTATCTCCAAATATGATAAAATCAATGATAAAGATACTGAAGAAAATGTCAACTGTTTGCTTTTATTATTTCTTTTTGTTGTGTGTTACGGTATAAAATTTAATGCTGATGAGAAAATGTACAAATGAGGAAATGTTTTAAAAGATGGTGCACTCCTAGTTTTTACCCAATTGATTTTTATGCATGTTTGCCTACTTCCAAACTAACAGAATGTATCAATAAATTCAAATCAACTTCTCAGAAGACCCCAGTGATCATAGGAAGTATGCAACTCTTTTGATAGATGAGAAAAGGAGGACTCACTATGGTGGGATGGAGAGTGGTAGAACAGAAGGAGTCTAGTATTTAAGACAGTCTTGTAAAAATAGGCTTCTAGCCTTATGTATTATAATTAGAAAAAATTCTTTAATCAAAGATGTTTACTATTTTTTCCCCATAAGAAAAAAGTGGTTTTGTATTATTCTGAATGTGATTCTAGATTTAAAAACTGGGTTTTACTCACTCCTTATGAATATTCCCAATAAATCAGTTAATACTATTTCTCCACTTCTGCACTTTAACTGCAAGTATCCCTTTTTTATTTGTTTTATTGATGAATGCCAGATGGGCTTACTTGATGAAAATCACTTTCTTAAGGTAAGAAGGGGAATATATTGGAAAGATATGTGGAACACACTGAATTAGTAGAAGTGCTAGAGAAAAAGGTTTCTATTGGGTAAGAACCAAGGAACCCCAAAGAATGAAGAAGCAACACTGTTCAAGAGTTGCCTATGTACATCCAGCCTTATTGAGTGCTACTTTTGCAATAGGTGAACTTCAAATATTTTCAGTTTTTTTCCTTTTCTGTTAATTTAAATTCTGATAGGCAGCATGATATCATGTAAGCCTCTTTACTAATGATGGCAAATTCCTTGACTTGACCTTATCTAACCAGAAAAATAGAAAATCTTCAACGTGTAATGGTATAGTTATTGAAATGGCTATGTCTCTCCCCAGACCTGACAACATCAAATACTGGTGATGATGCAGAGTAGTAGGTCCTCTCATTCATTGATGGCATGGATATAAAATCTTATAGCAGATGCTTTGCTAGCTCCTTACGAAGTTAAACACAGACTAACTCTGTAGATCAGCATACATGTTCCTAATATTTAAAAAACTGATTAAAAACTTATGTTCTTATGGAAACTATACATGAATGTTTATAATATCCTTATTCATAATTCCCCCAAATTGGAAACAATCGTGATTTTTTGTTAGGTGAATGGTATATTCATACAAGGGAATATTATTTAGAAATTAGAGAATAAAGTTTTAATTCACATAGCAGTATGGATAAACCACTTAAGAATTTTGCTAGATGAACATATGATTGCATTTATATAGTATTCTGGAAAAGGCAAATCTATAATGAAGGAAAATAAATCAGTATTTCAAGGGATTTTGAGTGTTGACTAGAGGAGGCCCTGGAGATATTCAGGGTGGTAGAATTAATCTATATGGTGCTGTAAAGGCAGAGACATAAATTAAGCATTTGTTGGATCCCATATAGCTTCTCTGCATAAAGAGTAAATGTTATGCATGTAAATTTTAAAAAATTAAATGAAGACTCTGACAAAAGAATCACACTATGTTAAAAAATGTATGACCTAACACCAATGTTTATAGCAGCACAATTCACAATAGCTAAGCCATGGAACCAACCTACATGCCCATCAACAGATGAATAGTCACAGAAATTGTAGTATATATGCACAATGGGATATTACTCAGTCATAAAGAAGAACAAATTTTTGACACTTGCAAGTAAATGGATGCATCTGGAGACTATCATGCTAAGTGAGATAAGTCAATCATAAAAATGTTCTCTCTGATATGTGGATGCTAACACACAACAAGGGGGTGGGGCAGGGAATAGAACTTCAGTGGATTAGACAAAGAGGAATGAAAGGAAGGTAGGGTCAGTGGGAATAGGAAAGACAATAGAATGAATAGGACATAACTTTCCTGTGTACATGTATGAATATACCACAGTGAATCTCATCTCATGTACATCCACAAGACTGGAACCTAATTAGAATAAGATATATTCCAAACTTGTATAAATATATCAAAATGGGTTCTACAATCATGTATAACTAAAAAGAACAAATAAAAAATATAAAATATATAGCCTAATTTCACTGAAGCAATTGGGGAAAAAGTGCTGACCTAAATAACTTTTGAAAACAGTGTTTTTATTATTAGAAAAATGAAACTAAATACTAAAGGAATAGTGCACAACATAGCACACTTGTTGGCAATTGTGGTTCTGCAAGATAACAGATTTACAATCTTCAACTGCTGTGCATGCATCTGGAATTGAAAAAAAAATGAGTAAATGGACAGTAGATATTGGAGATCACAGGTTTCTCACTGTTAGAATGAGAAGTTACAGATTAGTAAAGGAAAAGTCCAGAGTGAATCACAAGATATGGAATAGGAACTGGAGACAAGTGTGAATTCCTATTTAGGTTAATATAGACAAAAATGAATGATGAAATAGTTATATATATATATACACACACACACACATGGCTTAGCATGTATATTTTCTGAATGTTTGTTGAGAAATCCTAGAAGCAATGTCACCTAGTAGCAACAAGCACACCACCAAGCATCTCAACAGTGGTTTCTAATACCATTCCCAATTAAACAAAACAAAACAAAACAAAACAGGAAAAACTGCCAAAATGACTGATTTTATGACCAGGCATGGAGCAGTCAAGAAAAGTCTTAAGGATCTTGCACGTCAAAGCATGATGGAGCCTTTAGAAAACAAAACAGTTGTGACATTTTAAAGGGATACACAAATTAATTTAAAAGAGCTTCCAATGGCCAAAACTGAAAAACATTAAGCAATAATTTAAAGAATATAGGATTATAATCCAAATAAAATAGTAAATATGTATTAGTTTATAATAAATAATGGTTGACTAAATAAATAAATGGGCAAGAAGAGACATTTTGTCCAGAAGTCCTCCAAATTTATGAAAGATCTTCCAGTCTCAAAGAGGTAGAACACCTGCCTACTTGAGTATAGATGACATGATGAATTGCTTATAATTTATTTCTTTCATACACTAGTATGGAAGTTGTGGGGAATAACTTGATAATGGAAAAACCTTGAAAACACTCTTTAGACCAGGTGATCAAAGTTAGTATCATCATTGATAAGCCTTGTTGGTAAAATATATCTACCGATATAGTATCATGAGAGTGATTTCATCTTTCTGACTTTCAAAACCCATACCTACACTTTATCTATGAGAAAAATCTCATACAAAACAAATGGAAGGACAGCATACAAAATACCTGTCAAATGCTCCTCAATGCTTTTAAGAGGATCTAAAACAAAACCAGAAAAACCTGAGAAGCTGTCAAAATCCAAAAGTGCCTTGAAGAGATCAGAACTAAATTTATACCAGATAGACTTATAAATGGTATTCTGGAACACAAAACAGACATTAGAGAAAAAAAATTACTGAAATGTGAAACTGTGGAGTTTAGTTAGTGGTAGACAGCATGACTGCTTTCTGGGTTTTCACAAACACTTCACAGTAATATAACGTAAGATGGGAAATTGGGGGAATGTTGGGAAAGAAATTTACAGGACCTTGCTGTACTAGCTGGAAACTTTCTTTTAAACAGAAACTGTTCAAAAATATAAATTCCATTTAAATAAAATGTTGAATAAAGAAATTAGTTTTTTTTTTTTTAGGAGGGGAAATTAAGACAAGGCTGACTCTCTTAAAAAACTGTAATCCAATGCTTTTAAATACTGCCTAGGAAATTGACACTGAAACCACTGAACAATTCTATTACAAAATTGTTTTTCTTAGCTCTCTCCTTTAAAAAATGTTTTCATTAGTGCATTACAGCTATACTTAATAGTGGGGTCTATTTTAACCTATTCATTCATGTAAAGAATATAATTTGTTCTATTTGAATCCTTAGTACTTCTGATTTCCCTCCCCTCTTCCCTTCCCCTGTTCTCCTTTCTGGACAATACTGATCGACCTAATTATTTATCATTTTATTTATTTATTTATTTTTTCAATTTGGGCTTTAACGATACAGATAAAAGTGGAATTCATTATTTTATAGTCACATATGTATGTAGCATAATTTGGTCAATATTATTCTGCAGTTTCTCCCTTATCCCATTCCTTTTCCCTCTCCCTCAATTTCCTTCTTCTATTCCACTGATGTCACTTCTATTTTCATGAGAAAACCCTCCCCTCTTTTTATTTGCTTATATTGCTGTAGCTTCCACATGTGAGAGAAAATATTTGACCTTTGACTTACTGAGTCTGGCTTATTTCACTTAACATTTTATTCTCCAGTTCCACCCATTGAAGAACAAACATCACAAATTTATTTTTTATGACTGAGTAACATTTCTTTATGTATACGCTGCATTGTCTCTATTTATTCATCTGTTGATTGGCACCTGGATTTGTTCTACAACTTGGCTATTGTGAATTGAGCTGCTGTAAACATCAATGTGCAGTATGCTGATTTTATTGTTATGGATAAATATCAAGGAGTGGGATAGCTGGGTGTTATGTAGTTCCATTCCTAGTCTCTTGAGGAAACTCCATACTGCCTTCCAAAGAGATTGTACTAATTTACAGTCCCACCAACAATGTATGAGTGTATCTTTCCCCACACATTCTCACCAGCATTTATTATTTATTATTGACTTCTTGATGATTGCCATTTTAATTGAACTGAGATGAAATCTCAATGTAGTTTTGACTTACATTTGCCCAATTATTAGGGATAGTGAACATTTTTATTCTATTTATTGACATTTGGGTTTCTTCTTTTCAGAAATGTCTGTTTAGTTCTTTTGCCCATTTATCGATTGGGTTTTTTTTTCTTTTTGGTGTTAAGTTTTTGAGTTCTTTATATATTCTGATACTACTAATCCCCTGTCAGAGGAGCAGTTGGCAAAGATTTTTTTCCCATTCTGTAGGTTTTCTCTTCATGCTCTTTATCATTTCCTTTGCCGTGCAGAGGTTTTTATTTGATGCCATCCCACTTATTAATTCTTGGTTCTATGTATTGAGCTCTAAGGCTATTATTAAGGAAGTTGGTGCCTGCACCAATATGTTGGAGTGTGAACCCTCTTTTTCTTCTAGCAGTTGTAGTGTTCTGATCTAATTTTTAGATCTTTGATCCACTTTGACCTGACTCTTATGCAGGATGAAAGATAGGGATCTAAGTTTATTGTTCTCCAGTTTTCCCAGCACCATTTGTTAAAAAGAATATTTTTCTCCAACATATGTTTTGGGCACTTTTGTCAAAATGACTATTTTTGTGTGGAGTTTTCTGTGTCTTCTATTCTACTACATTGTTCTTCATGTCTGTTTTGATGTCAATACTATGAAGATTTTTTTAAAACTATAGCTCTGTAGTATAATTTGAAGTTGGGTATGTGATGCCTCCAAACTTTTTCTTACTGCTGAGGATTGTTTTGGCTATTCTGGATCCTTTATTTTTCCATATGAATTTTTTTTCTTTTTTTAAATTTATTTTTATTGTAAACAAATGGGATAAATGTTGTTTCTGTTTGTACATGGAGTAACAGCATACCATTTGTGCAATCACACATTTACAAAGGGTAATGATGTTTGATTCATTCTGTTATTTTTTCCTCCCCCCACCCCTCCCACCCCTCCCACACCTCTTTTCCATCTATACAGTCCTTCCTTCCTCCATTCTAGCCCCCCCACGCCCCATTATGTGTCATCATCTGCTTATCAGCGAGATCATTCGACCTTTGGCTTTTTGAGATTGGCTTGTCTCACTTAGCATGAGTCTGCAAATGCCATAATTTTATTATTCTTTATAGCTGAGTAATATTCCATTGTATATATATATATATATACCACAGTTTCTTTATCCATTCATCAATTGAAGGGCATCTAGGTTGGTTCCACAATCTGGCTATTGTGAATTGAGCAGCTATGAACATTGATGTGGCTGTATCTCTGTAGTATGCTGATTTTAAGTCCTTTGGGTATAGGCTGAGGAGTGGGGTAGATAGCTGGGTCAAATGGTGGTTCCATTCCAAGTTTTATGAGGAATCTCCACACTGTTTTCCAGAGTGGCTGCACTAATTTGCATCCCTACCAGCAGTGTATGAGTGTACCTTTTTCCCCACATCCTCGCCAACACCTATTGTTGCTTGTGTTCTTGATAATCGCCATTCTAATTGGAGTGAGATGAAATCTTAGGGTAGTTTTGGTTTGCATTTCTCTTATTACTAAAGATGGTGAACATTTTTCATATGTTTGTTTATTGCTTGTAGATCTTCTTCTGTGAAGCATCCGTTCTTATCCTTAGCCCATTTGTCAGTTGGGTTATTTGTATTCTTGGTGTAGAGTTTTTTGAGTTCTTTATGTATTCTGGAAATAAGTGCTCTATCTGAAGTATGAGTGGCACAGATATTCTCCAACTCTGTAGGCTCTCTCTTCACATTGCTGATAGTTTCCTTTGCTAAGGAAAAGCTATTTAGTTTGAATCTGTCCCAGTTATTGATTCTTTCTTTTATTTCTTGTGCTATGGGAGTCCTGTTAGGGAAGTCTGATACTAAGCCAACAAGGTGAAGATTTGGATCTACTTTTTCTTCTATAAGATGCATGGTCTCTGGTCTGATTTCAAGATCCTTGATCCACTGTGAGTTGATTTTTATGCAGGGTGAGAGATAGGGGTTTAGTTTCATTCTGTTGCATATGGATTTCCAGTTTTCCCAGCACCATTTGTTGAAAAGGCTATCTTTTCTCCATTGCATATTTTTGGCACCTTTGTCTAGTATGAGAAAATTGTATTTATTTGGGTTTGTGTCTGTGTCCTCTATTCTGTACCATTGATTTACCTGTGTATTTTGATGCCAATACCATGCCGTTTTGTTACTATTGCTTTGTAGTATAGTTGAAGTTCTGGTATTGCGATACCTCCTGTTTCATTCTTCTTGCTAAGGATTGCTTAGCTATTCTGAATTTCTTATTCTTCCAGATGAATTTCATGATTGCTTGCTCTATTTCTGTAAGGTACATCACTGGGATTTTAATTGGAATTGCATTGAATCTGTATAGCACTTTTGGTAGTATAGTCATTTTGACAATATTAATTCTTCCTATCCAAGAACATGGGAGATCTTTCCATCTTCTAAGATCTTCCTCAATTTCTTTCTTCAGTGTTTTGTAGTTTTCATTGTAGAGATCTTTGACCTCTTTGGTTAGATTGATTCCCAAGTATTTTTTTTTTTTTTTGAGGCTATTGCAAATGGAGTTGTTTTCCTCATTTCCCTTTCAGCTGTTTTGTCGCTTGTGTATAAAAATGCTTTAGATTTATGCGTGTTGATTTTATAGCCTGCTATTTTGCTGAATTCATTGATGAGGTCTAGAAGTTTTCTGGAGGAGTTCTTTGGATCCTCTAAATGTAGAATCATGTCATCAGCAAATAGTGAAAGCTTAAGTTCCTCTTTTCCTATTTGTATCCCTTTAATTCTTTAGTCTGCCTAATTGCTCTGGCTAGAGTTTCGAGGACAATGTTGAATAGAAGTGGTGAAAGAGGACATCCCTGTCTTGTTCCCGTTTTTAAAGGGAATGGTTTCAGTTTTTCTCCATTAAGAACGATGTTGGCCATGGGCTTAGCATAAATAGCCTTTACAATGTTCAGGTATGTTCCTACTATTCCTATTTTTTCTAGTGTTTTGAGCATGAAGGGGTGTCGTATTTTGTCAAATGCTTTTTCTGCTTCAATTGAAATAACCATATGATTCTTATCCTTAAGTCTATTGACATGATGGATTACATTTATTGATTTACGGATGTTAAACCATCCTTGCATTCTAGGGATGAACCTCACTTGATCGTGGTGCACGATTTTCTGAATATGTTTTTGGGTACAGTTTGCCAATATTTTGTTAAGGATCTTTGCATCTATATTCATCAAGGATATTGGTCTAAAATTTTCTTTCCTTGATGTGTCTTTTCCTGATTTGGGTATGAGGATGATATTAGCTTCATAGAATGAGTTTGGTAGGGTACCCTCTTTTTCTATTTCCTGGAATACTTTGGAAGTATTGGAATGAGTTCTTCTTTGAAGGTCTTGTAGAACTTGGCTGAGAATCTGTCTGGTCCTGGGCTTTTCTTGGATGGTAGGTTTTTAATGGCTTCTTCTATTTCATTGCTTGATATTGATCTGTTTAAATTGTGTATGTCCTCCTGGTTCAGTCTGGGAGGAGCATTTGTCTCTAGAAATTTTTCAATGTCTTCAGTAGTTTTTATTTTGTTGGAATACAGATTTTCAAAGTAGCTTCTCATTATGTTCTGTATCTCAGTGGTGTCTGTCATATTTACTTTTTCATCACAAATTTTAGTAATTTGAGTTGTCTCTCTCCTTCTCTTTGTTAGTGTGGCTAAGGGTTTGTCTATTTTGTTTACTTTCTCAAAGAACCGATTTTTTGTTTTGTCAATTTTTTGAATTGTTTCTTTTGTTTCAATTTCATTGATTTCAGCTCTGATTTTAATTATTTCCTGTCTTCTACTACTTTTGCTGTTCTTCTGTTATTCTTTTTCTAGGGCTTAGAGCTGTACTGTTAGGTCATGTAGTTGTTGACTTTTCATTCTTTTCTGGAATGCGCTCCATTCAATGAATTTTCCTCTTAGTACCACTTTCATAGTGTCCCCGAGATTTTGATATGTTGTATCATCATTCTCATTGACCTCTACGAATTTTTTTATCTCCTCCCTGATGTTTTCTGTTATCCATGTTTCATTCAATAGCATATTATTTAGTCTCCAGGTGTTGGAGTAATTTCTGTTTTTTACTTTGTCATTGATTTCTACTCTCAGTCCATTATGATCTGATAGAACACAAGGCAGTATCTCTATTTTTTTGCATTTCCTAAGGGCTGCTTTGTGGCATAACACATGGTCTATTTTCGATAAGGTTCCATGTACTGCTGAGAAGACAGTGAATCTGCTCATTGATGGATAGAATATTCTATATATGTCTATTAAGTCTAGGTTATTGATTGTGTTATTGAGTTCTATAGTTTCTTTTGTTGGTTTTTGTTTGGAAGATCTATCTAGTGGTGACAGCGGTGCATTAAAGTCACCCAAAATTATTGTGTTGTGGTCTATGTGATTCCTGAAATTGAGAAGGATTTGTTTGATGTACAGGGATGCACCATTGTTTGGGGCATAAATATTTACTATTGTTATGTCTTCCTGATTTGTGTTTCCCTTAAGCAGTATGAAATGTCCTTCTTTATCCCTTCTGACTAACTTTGGCTTGAAGTCCACTTTATGTGATATAAGGATGGAAACTCCCGCTTTTTTACTGAGTACATGTGCGTGGTAGGTTTTTTCCCATCCTTTCACCTTTAGTCTGTGGATGTCTTTTTCTATGAGATGAGTCTCTTGCAGGCAGCATATTGTTGGGTCTTTCTTTTTAATCCATTCTGCCAGTCTAAGGAAACCACTCCATTCACAATATCTATAAGTCTTATATTAGAATTTTTGGTTCTTCTACTTATAGGATAATGTCATCAGTGAACAGAGAAAATTTGACTACTTCTTTTCCTGTCTGTGTCCCTTTAATTTCCTTCTCAAGCCTGATTGCTCTGGCTAGAGTTTAAATTATTATATTGGATAATTTCAGCTCCAATCTTATTTCCTATCTTCTACTCATTTCATACTTCCTGTCTTTCTACTGTGTGTCTCTTCATGTCTCTCTTGAAGTATAATATTAGATTATTTATTTAGGATTTTTTTTAATGCAGACACTCAATCTTAGTTCCACTTCTGATATTACTTATAAAAGATGCATTCAATGTGAATAATCCCATATTCAAAGAAAAAAATTATCTCTTCTTCATAATGGAAAAAATCATCAGTTTCCGGGAAAGCTTCTAAATTTCACTATGTCTTATTTTTCAAAGTGGATTAAATTGAGATTCTTGATTTTATATGTTATGCAAGGTGCATATTAGTGTATGCTATAGGTTGTGGAAATTAAACTTCATGTAAAATAACATTTCAAAGGCAATTGTAGGGGATGTCAGACTACAGTAGACAGTAGCTGGCAATACTCTAGGATTTTTAAGTGCAGAACTAAGTAGAGAAGGAATTAAAAGTAATTTTCTTAGAAATTGATGGAATACTTTCAAGTTTATTCTCTGATACCGGTGTTACCCTGATACCTAAACCAAAGACATATCAAGGAAACAGAACTATAGACCAATATCTTTGATGAGCAAAAATCCTTAAGAAAATACTATCAAGTTGCATTAAAAAATTTAAAAAATATTGTATACATGATCAAGTGGGTCTCATTCCAGGTATGCAAGGTTGGTTGAATATATGCATATCAGTAAATGTAATTCACCATGTAAATATGGTTAAGGACAAGAATCACATGATGATCTCAATAGGGGCAGAAAACTCTTTTTACAAAATCCAGCACCTCTTCGTGACAAAACGACTGAAAGAAATTGGGATAGTAGGAATTTACCTCAAGGGCTCAGGGATATATAAGGGCTATATACAACAAACTTAAAGCTAACATACTTAATGGGGAAAAACTGAAAGCATTTACTCTAAATTCAGCAATAAGATAAGAAGGTCCTCTCTCACCACTCCTATTCAATGTAATATTTAAAATTCTAGCCTGAGAAATTAGGCAAGGAAAGGACATATTTGTGATACAAAAAGGAAAAGAAGTCAAATTATTACTATTTGCAGATGTTACGATCCTATATGTAGAAAATTCAAAAAGTTCTATGACAACAATTCTAGAGCACATTAAAAAAACTTAGCAAAGTGGAAGGATACAAAAATCAACATATAAACATCAATAGCTTTATTACACATGAATGGTGACTCTGTTAAATAAGAGATTAGGAAAATAATTTCATGCAAAATAGCCTCAGGAAAAAAATAAAATAGAACAAAACACTTATGAAGAAATCTAACCAAGGAGTTGAAAGACCTCTACAATGAAAATTATAGTAAATTTAAGAACAAAATTGAAGAAGACATTAGAAGATGAGCGGATCTCTCATATTCTTGAGTAGGCAGATTAGTAGTGTTAAAATAACTATGTTCCAAAATTGATCTACAGATGCAATGCAGTTCCATCAAAATACTAATGGCATTCTTCCTAGAACTAGAAAACACAGTTCTAAAATTTATATAACCAAAGCAATTCTGAGCAAAAAAAGCAATGCTTGGAGGCATTGCAATACCTGACTTCAAATTATACTACAGAGGTATAGTAACAAAAATAGTGGCACTGCCCGAAAAACAGACATGGAGACAAATTTAATTGAATAGAAGACACAGGCAAACCCACACAAACAGTCATTTGATGCTTTATGGAGGTACAAAACTACACTGGAGAAAAGACATCCCTTTTCAGAACAAAAGGTCATGGAAAAACTGAATATATGTATGCAGAAAAATGAAACTAGATTCTCCCCTCTCTCTCTATTCATGTAAGTCAACTATTGAGAATCAAAGAGCCAGGAATTAGACCAAAAACTCTGCAAGTGGTAGAAGAAATCTCAGTGTCAACACTCAAACATATAGGCACAGGAAATGATTTCCTCAATAGAATGCTTAAAACTCAGGAAATAATACCAAAGATTAACAGATGGGAGGCCTTAAATTAGAAAGCTTCTGCACTACAAAGGAAATCAGAGCATAAAGGGAGATCCTACAGAATGGGGGAAAATAATTTCCAAGAGGGACAGAATGGGAGAAAATAATTTCCAAAAGGGAATTAATATCCAGAAAATATAAGAACTCAAAAACTTAACACCAAAACCATAGATAACCTAAACAATAAGTGTGCAAATGAACTAAACAGGCACTTCTGAAAAGAATAAATACAAGTGGACAATAAATATGTGAAAAATGTTCCATAATTTAGATATTAGAGAAAACATATTCATATTAGAGAAAACTTAAAACTAAGACCAAAAATTTCCCTATACATTATGAAATATAATATTTTCTTTTATATCTATTTCTATTTGTTTACCAAAAATTAGTTATGATTTTAAATTGAAAATACTTCTTTTCAATGTAGAAATTAAAATGGAAAGATCCTTTTGGTCCCTCTCAAAGCATTTACACAAAGAAAGAGTAAAACCTTTGTATCATTTAAGTCCTATTATGCTGTCTCTCTCTTATTTAAAGTCTCTGTGGTCCTCATTGACTTGGTCCTGGAACCTAGACATCTTAATAATTGACTTAGATTTCCTTCCCTCCCAAAGGTGTCCATCTCCCAGAAGGTGAAAGAAATCTCAATGCTGCAATTATTTGAAAAAGTTACACTGTTATAATAAATCCAAAGCCCTTAAGAATAACTGTGACTGATATTTTGGTGGATTATTAGATTCCAGATGGTTTAGGGCCTCTACTTATATATTCTCCTTCCTTAAAACTATATGAACACCTAAGAATACAGGAGAGAAACTATTCTGCTGTTCGATTCTTCAGGTTCACTTTATATAACTACAGAATATGGATCCTGTTATCATTTCAATTTTGGCAGAGCATCATTTAGAAAATTCACCTTGATTTTCTCCTAAGAAAAACTACATAAGTTTTTAAGAAATAAACTACTAAATATAGCTCAGAAAAATAGGTGATATTTCTGTATGGGAAGAATCTGAAACTAACATAATTAACATGCCTTTGGGGGAAGAGTTTTATTTTATCTCAAAGTCATCATTTTTCAGTGTTTGTAGTTGTGACATAGCAATTAATTAACTTTATGTTTACCTTTTCTAGAATTAAAAAAAGAGGGAAACCTTGTATTCTACTTCTTCATCTTTAACAGATCTGACAAACTACCAAATAACACTAGGTAAAAAGTAACTTTCAAAACACTTGAACTTTTGGCAAATAATTAGTCACAAACTGATTGTTTGTTGGCTGCTTTGGGAAGAACTCTTTTCCAGGTACAATGTCTTTAGCGATACATTTACTACTGCTTATGATAGTTATAACATTTATGATATTTATGATGTAAATTTATTAAACATTTCTCTGACTCTGCATGCTCATTAGATATATTTTATCTATAAAATAAGCATGAATTGATTAATTACCATTTTCTAGACTCAGAACATTCTGCTGATAATAAATATGCAAAGAACAAGTCAAGTCTGATATTAAGGAAGTTGTTATCAGGTGAGGAATAATGAATATTTAATATTAATACTAAAATATGGTGTTTGAAAGAGTGTAATAAGAATGAATCTTGAAAATTAAAATAATTTAGGTAAAATTAAAGAAGATAAATGAAATATACTGTTTTCAAAAAATGATATTTTGTAACTACTGAGGCTCTCTTTCACTACTTAAGTAAGCCACACCTTCCCAGACCATGAAGTATGACCTAAATCAAAATCTTGCTTCTTTATGATAAAATCATCTGCATTCCTAATTTTTGATGGGACTGGTGCATAGTTTATTTTTAATTTTTAAAACAGTCTTGAATCATGATAACATATCATTCCATTTTTCTCCTTGTCATATTTTTTCTCAGGAAAACATATTTCCCATAGATTTCTTCATTTTCTTTAAACTTTAAACGATTTCTGATTCCTTCCCACAACATAAAATGGTTTATCCCCAAAAACCCATCTGTCCATTTTTATTTTTCAACTGCTTTAGTACTGATTATTTTGGAAATTACAGTTAAAAGAATAATGGCTACATTTATTGAATATTTTGCTGTAAATGGTACCAAATGATTTATCTATATACATCATTTATCTTCACAAGAAAACGTTGAGAATTCTATTGTTCTTGTCTGCCTTTTCCTGTTTGAGGACTCATAGAGAGTTCCTTATGCTCTCTACACAATAAGAAACTAACTCTATCAAGGTCTCATTCAGAAAGTGAGAGAAGCTGAAGTGGAACATAAACCTGCCTAACCTAAAACCCATACTGTCCACCACAGTATTCCACTTTCCTTACATTCTGCATGCTCAATTATCATTCAAGTTTTAGCTTTGCCAGGCACAGAATATATCATGATGACAATATTGGAGACCAAGTTATGTCCTGTCTTAAGCAAGGTATTATCATGTGAGGAATATTTAATATTTAATATGAAAATATGGTGATAATAGTGATTATCCTTGGGAGGTATTTTTGACTCAGGTTGGAGAACTAAGAAATTTATTTTCAAGATAGGAAAATTTAACATTAAAGTACAACTAGAAGTCAGGTAAAGGAACAGAAAGATTTCCTTTTTAGAGGCAATGGTAGTAATAAACCATTAAGAAGAATTAGGAGAATGGATTCTGGAGACAAGTTTCTTAACTTTGAATTACAATGCTGCCCCAGAAGGTGGATTTCAACAGACTTTATTTCTCTGTACCTTACCTGTAGACATGAAAATATATCAGTACCTACCTCATATTATTATTGCATGGATTTTGTTAATATAAGGAGTTCAAAATCTATTTAAGCTGTCTAACCAATTAATAGTAGTTATGAAGATGAATTCAGGATACATAAGAATGGAATTAACAATTCCTTTATATGCATCTTTATAATATGAATTCTATTTAAGTCACAGTTTTTCTACAAGGACAAAATTAATAATGATTTCAGAATAATTTTGTAAATTTGAATACTGTGTAGGTTATTTATAATGCTAATATCAAAGTTAATAGTTCATTTGTTTATTTTGCCTTATTACCTCTCATCAGGTGTCTTCCATGGGTGACAGGGAAACAAACAATCACTCAGAAATGACTGACTTCATTCTCATAGGCTTCAGATTGCAATATGAGCTCCATCTCCTCCTCTTCCTGATATTTCTGCTTGTATATGTCATGATCCTTCTAGGGAACGTTGGGATGAGCCATTATCATGACTGACCCCCGGCTGAACACACCAATGTATTTCTTCCTAGGCAACCTATCTTTTGTCGATCTCTTCTATTCGTCTGTTATTGCACCCAAGGCCATGACCAACTTCTGGTCTAAAAGCAAGTCCATCTCCTTTGCAGGCTGTGTGGCCCAGGTCTTTCTGTTTGCACTCTTCATTGTGACGGAGGGATTCCTTCTGGCAGCCATGGCTTATGATCGCTTCATCGCCATCTGCAACCCACTCCTCTACTCTGTTCAGATGTCAGCACGTCTCTGCACTCAGTTGGTGGCTGGCTCCTATTTCTGTGGCTGCATAAGCTCAGTTCTTCAAACCAGCATGACATTTACTTTATCCTTTTGTGCTTCTCGGGCTATTGACCACTTTTACTGTGATATTCGACCACTTCAGAGATTATCTTGTTCCGACCTCTTTATCCACAGAATGGTTTCTTTCTCCTTATCTAGCGTCATCATCTTGCCAACCATCATAGTCATTATTGTTTCTTACATGTATATTGTTTCCACCGTTTTAAAGATTCGCTCCACTGAGGGACGCAAGAAAGCTTTCTCCACCTGCAGCTCTCACCTGGGAGTCGTGAGTGTGCTGTATGGGGCTGTCTTCTTCATGTACCTCACCCCTGACAGGTTTCCTGAACTGAGTAAAGTGGCCTCTTTGTGTTACTCCTTAGTCACACCTATGTTGAACCCTCTGATTTACTCCTTGAGAAACAAAGATGTCAAAGAGGCTCTTAAAAAACTTCTAGAGAAGAAAAAATCTATTCTATGATTATTATTTCTTTAATATCAGTTGTACTGTCGCTATTTATTTCATACCTCTTGTGACCATTAATGTTATTCTCCCAAATATAACAAAAGTACTGTTAGTAGCTTTTTCCAGGTCATGTACCCTTGCCAAATGTTACATTAATCCTGAAAGTTCCAGATATGGGAGATGTTCTGGATGTTAGGGAAGAATTTTTAACAATGAACTTTTTCACTGATCTTGAGTATCATTTTATTTCACAGAATCAAAGTGTATGCCATAGTGTTGAACAATGTTTCCATATTTTATTATACCATTCAAACACATCCTGGCTCTCACAGCTCCGTGACTCAGGACTCAAACAGGAAACTACTTCTCTGGGAGGTGAGTGAAAGCAAAAACACTCCAGTGATACTCAATATTCAACTGAAAGCCTTGAGCACTGGAAAAGTTGGAGTACGTCAGACAAGGCTAAGGAACTGAACAGAAGCTTAGCTCCAGGAGGGAGCTGGGGGTGGAGGGAAATACACGGTCTGAGAAGATCTGTAAGTGCTGGAATATCTTGGTGTGGGGAACCCCAGGATCAGAGGGGCAGCCCACCCTGGGCCACCCAGAGGCTACTGGTCCAATAAACTTCTGTGTGTACATAAAAGTCACAGTCTGCCAACCATGCACAGGGAGCCCAAACTTAAATGTGTCCATGAGAATGTGGTGAGAACTCAGACCAGGAGCTTAGATCTGTGAAATCCAGGCTGAAACCAACACATGATTCTGGCAGACGCCAACCAAGAGATCTAAAGTGAGCCTAGCAAATCAGGAAAATCTCTGGCACAGAGATCATTTTGCCTGGGGACAATACGGATCAGAGACCAGAGAAAGTCCGTGCCTGCCGTCCCTCCCTCCCTCCATTGAACTGTCAGCCAACAGCACACAGAACCAGAAGCAGGGAGAAACTGAATGGGGCAGAGTGACTGAGTTTAGTGCTTGAAAACCCCCCCTTGAGAAGCCAGAAACAAACAGAAACCTCAGTATCCCCAAGAAACAGAATCGGTGAAGGTCAGATTTCCCCATTTCACGGGTGGTGCCCTTCGAAGAGCATTGGGATACAATCGTAGAAGCACATTCATTCATTAACACTCTTCATAAAAAACACCTGGGAAGATAACAGACCAAATCCCTGCCCCTGGGAGCTTCACTTGCTGCATCTCATCACAGAGATTCCAAAGACAATACTCAGGAAGTCAAGCTGCCAGCATCTTCCACAGCTCCTCACACCATCACTCTGAGAATGGAAGGTGAGAAATGGAAAGGCAGTTTGGCACAGACAGCAGGCAAAAACAAAACAAACAAAACAAAACAAAAAACTTTCATTGACTATTTTGCTATTTTGTTTTTGCTTTTGTTATGTTTTGATTTGTTTTTGAATGTGTGCTGATAGACAAGTGATGGACATTTATGCATTTGCACATGTACATATTTGTTTCTTTTCTTTATTTTTTTAGCTTTTAGCATTTCCTTAAGGTAGCTTTTTTTTTTCCTTTTTCATGCTCTGTATTGTAATTTTTTTTTTAAATTAATTTTTATTTTTTGGAAGATTAGGTATTTGATTAGTATATGTTGGCTTGACTTCCTATTGACTCTTTGACAACTCTGTTTTCCTTTGTCTCTACTTCTCTCTTTTTTCTTCCCAACAGTCAAATTTGACTGCTTTCTCTCTGTTCCTTTATCTCTTTTATTTCTATTTTAAAATTATTGTTCTTTTCTTTTTTGTTCTCCCTTCTTAAAACATCTATGTTGCCCTTGCATATACCCCATTCACCTCTTGAATGTATAAATCCTTTTCTAATACCCTCATGTCTTCTTCTTTTCCTCTTAAAGAACTTCATCTCTAAACTAAATACTTGTATATATTCATATATCCTTATTTTTTCTCATTTCTACTATTTTATTTAAAGGCAGTTATTTTTTATGGATTGATGTTTCAAAGACTAAGATGTTTGATTAGTATATATTGATTTTGTTCTTGAAACTTTTATCTCTTTTCTGTATATTTTATTTTTTCCTTAATATTTCTTTTAATTTCTTAAATTTTCTATTTCTTATTTTATCTTTATTTTCATTATTTTTTCTTTCATTTATTGTTCTACTTTGACTCTCTTTTCTTTTTTCCTTGGCCAATAGCAAACCTCCATTGTTCTCTCTTCCACTTTTTCTTTTTTTAAAAATTTTTTACTTCTGTCTTTGTTCCTTCTCATAATCATCACATCATATATCACTTGTGTAGCATCATACAACTCTGGTCATCACATGAAATCATAAACCTTTAGATAAACTTACTGTTTTTACCATGGGCCATAACCGATAATGTAATTTCTGAGTATTGTAACAATCAACATTGTAGATTTCATTGAAAGGGCTATTTGGTTTAATGCTGCAAATTGTTTGAAACACTTGTTACTCTTTGACCACTGCCCCTTACCCCAAACTGTGAGGTACCATAAACCTTCCACAAGATAGAAACCTTACTGTCTCACAATCAACTGTCAGATGAGTAAACATACAAACAACATGAAAAATCAAGTGAACAAATCACCTCAAACAAATCAAAATATGTCAAAAACAGAATCCATCAATAGCTCAGTGGAAGAAATGTAAGCAAAGGAATTTAGAATGTTCATGGTTAAACTGATCTGTGAGGTAAAGGACAATGTAAAAGAACAAATATAGGTTACAAAAAATCACTTCAATAAACAGATTCTGAAAAAATACAGAAATCCTTGAAATGAAGAAATCAATAAATCAAATAAAAAATTCATTGGAAAGTATCACCAACAGAATAGACAACCTGGAACAGAGTCTTAGGCAATGAAGACAAAATATATAATCCTGACAATAAAATTGAGTGGGAGAAAAAATATTAAGAGACCATGAACAGAACTTCCAAGAAATAGAGCATAACATGAAAAGACCAAACATAAGATTTATCAAGATAGACGAAGACTCAGAGATACAAACATAGGAATGTATAATCTAGTCAATGAAATAATGTCTGAAAATTTCCCAAACCTTCAGAACAAATTGGAACATCAAAGACAGGGAGCTTACAGAACCCCAAATATACAAGATTACAACAGGCTCACTCCAGGGCACATTATTATGAAGATGCCTAAAATACAGAATAAGGATAGAATTCTAAAGGCTGCCAGAGAAAAATAGTTAAGTAACATTTAGAGGGAAACCAATTCAGATCTCAACTGATTTTTCAACCCAGACCCTCAAAGCTAGGAGATTTTGGAATAATCTATACCAAGCTGTGAAAGAAAATGGATGTTAGCCAAGAATGCTATATCCTGCAGAACTAAGCTTCAGACTTGACAATAAAATAAAAACCTTCCAAGATAAACAATGATAAAAAAATTCATGAGTAGAAAGCCTGCACTACAAAACATACTCAATACAATATTTCAAGAAGAAGAAATGAAAAATAAAAGGGAAAACCAGAAAAGGGAGTAACTATGCTAGAAGAATAGTTAATCAAAAAGAAGCTATTTCAAATTAAAAACCAGAAATAATTCAAAATGACAGGGAATAAGAATCATTTATCAATAATAATATTGAATGTAAATGACATAAACTCATCAATCAAAAGACAAACTGGCAGACTAGTAAAAAAATAAGACCCAACAATATGCTGTCTCTAAGAGACCCACCTCATAGGCAAAGTTTTCCAAGACTGAAGGTAAAAGTATGGGGAAAAAGCTTACTATTCATATGGATTACTCAAACAAGTAGGGGTTTCTATTCTCATATCTGATAAAGTAGACTTCATGTCAGAATTAATCGGATGGAACAAAGAAGAATATTTCGTAATGCTTAAGGGAATTATACATCAATAAGACTAACAATCTTAAATATTTATGCCCCCCAAAATGGATTATCTAATACATTAAACAAACCCTTCAAAATCTCAAGAATCAAATAGGTCATAACACTTGGTGATTTCAATACACCTCTCTCACCTATCAATAGAACTTCAGATTTAAAACTAAAGAAGTCATAGAACTAAAACATACAATTAATAATTTAGACTTAACAGATTATATATATATATATATATAATATTTCACCCATCAGTGAATGAATGAACATTCTTTTCAGTAGCACCTGGAACATTGTCTAAAATAGACCACATCTTAGTCCATAAAATAATTCTTAGCAAATACAAAAAATAGGGAGAATATCTTGCATTCTATCAGATCATAATGGGCTGAAATTAGAAAGCAATGATAAAATAAAAAATAGAAGCTACTCTAACACCTGGGGACTAAATAATATACTATTGAATGACCAATGGATGTCAGAATAAATCAGGGATGAAATAAAAAAAGTTTAGAGGTAAATGAGAATAGCGAGACAACATATCAAAATCTCTGGGACACTCTGAAGGCAGTCCTAAGAGGAAAGTTCATTGCATTGGACTCATTCATTAAAAGAACAGAAAATCACCAAATAACCTAACATTACATCTCAAAGCCCTAGAAAAAGAAGAACAAACCAATATCAAAAACAGAAAACAGGAAATAATAAAAATCAGATATGAAATTGAAACAAAAAAATTCAAAAAATTGATGAAACAAAAAGGCAATTCTTTGAAAAAATAAACAAAATTGATAAACCCTTAGCCACGCTAAAAAGACAAAGGGAGAAAACTCAAATTACTAAAATTTGTGATGAGAAAGGAAATATCACCAAAGACTCCACTGCAATACAGACAATAATTATAAGCTACTTTGAAAATCTGCACTCCAATAAATATAAAATCTTAGACATCAACAAATTCTTGAGACATATGACCTATCCAGATTGAATCAAGGAGACAAAGAAAATTTAAACAGATCAATTTCAAGCAATGAAATTGAAGATGCCATCAGAAACTTACCAACAAAGAAAAACTCAGCACAAGGTGAATTCTCAGCTGAGCACTACAAGACCTTCAAAGAACACCAGTACTCCTCAAATTATTGCAGAAAATAGAAAAGGAGGGAACCCATCCATACTCATTCTATGAAGCTAGTATCACCCTGATAACAAAAGCAGACAAAGACACATCAAGGAAAGAAAAATTCAGACCAATATCCCTGATGAACTTTGACACAAAATTATCAATAAAATACTGACAAATTGCATTCAAAAACACATTAAAAGGATGGTGCACCATGATCAATTGGGGTTCATCCCAGGGATGCAAACTTGGTTCAACATACAGAATTCAATAAACATAATTTGTGGGAAGCCATCCTTATTTAGCAGAATCAGACTAGGTTGAGCCATGGGATGCAGAGGCCTGGCTTCTAGGAACTAACAGCCACAGAGGTCTGTCCCAGATTGCCAGGAAGAATGTGGTGCTGCATGGGAGTGGTTCCTTCTCTTCTTCTAGAATATTCTCCCTGAGAGAAAGGCTCCCCTAAGTCCACCCTATGTTGTCCATCACAGAAGAAACTCCTCCCAGTCTTGCCCCCTTTACATGTGTGTCCATAAGTAAAAGAGAGTTGGGCGACTCCATGTTGTTGTTGTTGTTGTTAGCGGCCAGAGCTGGTATGGCCAGAGCTGGTATGGCCAGACCCATCATGCTCCCTCTCATTTAAAAAGAGTATTGGCTCTTGTGTGTTTATTGAGTAGATATGTTTTTGGGTAAATAGATTGAAAAACAGCCAACATCTTCCTCAGACTGATAACTCTCTTCTCATCCATGTAGGAAGTGGCAGGGAGGCCCCCACATGAATCAACCTAACAAAAGAGATGGAAGACCTCTATAAGGAAAAACTATAGAACACTAAAGAAAGACTTTAAAGAAAACCTCAGGAAATGGAAAGATCTTCCATGTTCCCGGATAGGCAGAATTAATATTGTCAAAATGGTCATACTACTAAAATCACTATACACATTTAATGCAATTCCTATTAAAATAACAATGATATTCTTCATAGAAATAGAAAAAGCAATAATGAAATTCATTTGGAAGAATAAAAGACCCAGAATAGTCAAAGCAATCCTTAGAGCAAAAAGTGAAGCAGGAGGCATCACCATACCAAACCTTAAATTATACTACAGAGTTATAGCAACAAAAACAGCATGGTCTTGGCACCAAAACAGACATGTTGACCAATGGTACAGAATAGAAGATACAGAGACACACCCACCTAAATACAGCTATCTCATCCTAGAAAAGGGCACTATACACATACATTTAAGAAAAGATAGCCTTTTCAACAAATTGTGCTGGGAAAACTGGAAATCAATGTTTTAGAATGAAATTGAACCCCTCTCACTCTGCACAAAGCTCAACTCTAAGTGGATCAAGGACTTAGGCATTATACCAGAGATACTTTGCCTAGTAGAAGAAAAAATAGGCCCAACTATCCATTATGTCAGCTTAGGAACCAACTTCCTTAATAAGACTCCTAAAGCAAATAAGTCAATTCAAGAATCAATAAATGGGATGGTATCAAACTGAAAATCATCTAATCAAAGGAAACAATCAATAAAGTGAATAGAGATCCTATAGATGGAGAAAATCTTTACCACACTTACCTCAGCTAGAGCATTAATGCCCTCAATTTACAAAGAACTCAGAAAACTCTACACCAGAAAAATAAATAACCCAATCAATAAATGGGCAAAGGAACTGAACAAATATTTCACAGAAGAAGAAATACAAATTGTCAAAAATATATGAAAAAATGGTCAATATCTCTAGCAATTAGAGAAATGCAAACCAAAACCACACTGAGATTCCATCTTACTCCAATCAGAATGACAATCATAAAGAATTCAACAACAGTAAAAGTTGTCAAAGATGTGGGGGAGAAAGGTTCAATGTTAGTGGGACTGCAAATTGGTGCAATCATTCTGGAAAGCAGTATGGCAATTCCTCAGAAAACTTGAAATGGAATCACCATTTGACCAGTTATCCCACTCATTGTTCTATACCCAAAGAACTTAAAAATAGCATACTACAGTGATGCAACAACATCAATGTTTATAGCAGCTCAACTCAGAATAGGCAAGCTATGGAAACAACTTTGGTGTCATTCAACAGAAGAATGGATAAAGAAAATGTGATATACATATACAAGGGAATATTACTCAGTTATAAAGATAAATGAAATAATGCATTTGTCACAAATAGATGGAGCTGAAGAATATCATGATAAGAGAAATAAGCCAATCCCCCAAACCCAAATAGCCAACGTTCTCTTGGATATGTGGATGCTAATCCCAAATAAGGGAGGGTAGGACTGAGAGGGGAAGATTAGAAATTCATTGGATTAGATAAAGGGAAACAAAGGGAAGTGAGTGGGGAGAGGAATAGGAAAGGCAGTAGAATTAATCAGACATAACTTTCCTAGCTTTGTATTTGAGTATGCAACCAGGGTAACTCTGCATCTTGTACAACCACAAAAATGGGAGCCTACATAGAATAGACTCTATGTATGTATAATTTGCCAAAACACATTCTACTGTCATGTATAACTAAAAGAGCAAATAAAAGCAAACAAATCCTTGCCTAGTGTTTGTCTTTGGGTTTTCCTTCCCTTCCACATGTAATCATCAGCAATTGACAGTAAAGTCCATTTTTTTTGTGTGTGTGTGGTGCTGGGGTTAAACTCAGGGTCTTGTGCATGTGAGTCAAGCACTCTACCAACTGGGCTATATCCCCAGCCCCAAAGTCCATTTTTTAAAATAGAATATTTTCCCAATTTTATGACTAGTTTCATTAACATGTGTAATGGTTATGAAATGTTCACATTGATCAAATATTTTGTATGTGTTACACAGAGAGGAGCAATAAATATGATACAGAAATAAATAGTCTTCATTATGTATGTTAACTTGGAAAATTATATTTTGAGCATGTCAGCATTGTGGAGTGCTTTGAGGCATTGGTGGTTGCTGGATCCTTACTCAAAGAACTAAAGTGGAAAATAGACAACTGCAAACATTTGGGAGTACTCATTCCCTCACCTAGATCTTTACAATTTGTCTTGTTTTAATTAGCACTGAGGAATATTTAGTGAATAAATAAAAGCAAGGAAGTCATCAAAACAGAATGTGATCCTAAATTTACTCTTCTACGCCTCTGGGTATATTTATTTAAATTTGATGATTTTTTTTAATAGGAAGGGAGTGTGTATTTTGGGCAAAGAATAAATACTAATCCAAAAGAAAGGATTAAAGACAGACATGAAAAAGAAACCTTAATCAAAACCCTCCATGAAACCCTGCTTTTAATCTTCAATAATATATGCATGGATTTTTCACATAATACAAATTGTATCTGTGATAATCAGGTATTTTAAATACATGACTATGAAAATACCACTCTGAAAAATTTGATGAATTTTATTGGCTACCTGTATAAATGTCCTGGTATGCTGAGCTCATGAATAGATAACTATATTGTTCATGGAGTTTACAAGTTAATGAGAGTCAAATCTTTGGACAGACAATTAAAATGCAGAGGGCTATGCTGCAGATATTCTTAGAGATAGCAACATGGAGTGCCATCAAGTGGTCTGTAATCAGGGAAACTCTTCTTGGGCTTTGTGGAAGTTGCATTTGAAGAAAATAAACTTAAAGTCAGGGAAAATGCTACAGTAGTTCATTAAAGTCTATTAATGTTAAAGGAAAGAAAGGATGATTTGAAAACCTATAGGTAGTATATACAAAACAAATTAACTGATTAATAAGCAAAAACTATACAGGAGTTGTATCTTCCCATTGTTGAAATTTTAATGAGTTTTTGTGATGATGGCAAAAGCAGATGAACAGTAGATAAACTCTTAGCAAATTATAAGAAAACTGCCTCAACTTGATAAAGAACATGTATTATAAATCTGCAGCTAACATCATCCTTAATAGTGAGAAGCTAAAAGATTTCCTTCTACAATTAGGGATAAGCTAAGGATTTTATCTCTCACACCTTTTAAATCTTGAACTGATAACATTAGCTAATGCAATACAAGAAAATTTATGAGCCGAATTGTTTCCCTTAAAATTTTTATGTTGAAGCCCTAACTTCCTTTCCTGAAGAATATTACTGTATTTCAAGATATTCCTTTTAAAGATGTAATAAAATTAAAATAAGATCATAGGTGGGCCCTAATTCAATATCACAGGTGTACTTGTAAGAAGAGAATACAGGAGGCACAGAGGAGCACCTCAGGTGCCATGTGCACAGAGACTTTAACATAGGAAGAAGCAACAAGAGTACAGTCATCTGTAAACCAAAAAGAGTGGTCTCAGAGGAAATTAACTCTGACGGTAACTTCGTGTTGACTTTCAGCCTCCCAAACTATAAGAAAATAAAATATGCTATTAAGTACATCCAGATTGTTATGATATGCCTAGAAAAATCATGCAAATAGATATACTGTTTGAGAAGAACAAAACAAAACTATTCTTACTTGCATATAATATGATTATATATAGAAACTCAAAAAAATCATCATCATCAACAGGAATAATCTTATGAAACTAATAATTGGTTATAGGTAGCTTTCTTGACATAAAGTTAAAATACAAAAATTAATTTCTTTTCTGTATATTAGCAATGAACAAGGGGAATTGAAATTAAAAACACAACATTGGAAATGATGAAATAAAAAGTTCCATTCCCAATTCCCTTAGAGAAACACAAATTTAACAATAACATATGGAGCAAAATAACTTTATGAAAATTCCAGAATCAAGTTAGAAAGTTGCAGTACACCCATAAAATCAAGAACAGTTATCATGCGTAAGAAGAGCATTTTCATTCTTTCTATGTGAGATACTTCCCCAGCATGTCTCAGTTCAGACATAGGAAAGCACATTGGCTCACGACTTCTACCCCGTGTGGAGAGATGAGAGTGAATGTCACATCCAAAGCTTGACTTTTCAGAAGACCACATGAAGGACTGATGTGTGTTTTGCTACATTTGGAGTGCTGATGAAATCAGAATAATTTTAACTTCCTATTTCTGGAGGAAGGAGAGGAGTTGAGTGGACATTCAGCACTTTTGCTTTTTGGAAGATGTTCTGACGGACTGGGTGTCAGTATCACATTACTTAGGGAAGCAACATATATTTGTATGGTGATTGCTGGGATTAAAGTAGAATAGGGGATTTTCTTTTTGTAAGAAAACTAAGGAACTTGCATTTTTTTAGACAAACAGCACATGGAGAAAGTGTTTATAAACTTCTAAAAAACCTTTCTGACAAAGTGCATGCACAGGTTTAGAGAAGTCATATTTCCCCCAAATCTGTACTTAATCTATAGTTCAGTTGATTAGTGAGGGTCTTTCTCAGAAAAAATCAGTCTGTAAAGACTGGGAGAGGTGCATGTGTTTCAAGACAAAATTATGAGACACACAAGGAGACTGAAAAACAAGACCTAATCATTGGAACAAAATAAGTCTCCTGAAACTAGCACAAAAATATTAACATAGAGTTGACAAATATAAAGAAGAGATAGCAAAACAGAAATTTTGGAACTGAAGAATAAATGAACTGAAATGGAAAGAATCACTACAGGAATTCAACAGCAGAGTCTGTTGGGTAGAAGAAAGTTTTAGCAAACTTTGAGATAAATCATTTGAAATTATGTAATCATAAGAACCAAAGGAGAAAAACTTCCTAAAATACTTATGAAACTTCATTGAGGAGAAGAATATGTGCATTGTGGGAGTTCAAGAGGGACAGTAGTGTAAGGAGAAACTGGTTTATTTAAACAAATAATGGCAGGAAGCTTCTCAATTCTGGGGAGGAAAATGAATATCTAGATTCAAGAATTCCAGTGAACAAACAGAATGATTTCAAAGCAATATACTTTGAGACACATATAATTAAATTTTCAAAAGTCAAATACATAAAGAATTTAAAGCATCAATAGAATGTGAACTCAAAAGTAGTGTTAACCTTTTTGCTTTTTCTCAGCAAATGTTCATAGAGCCTTTCTATGGGTCAGGTTCTATGTTAAGCACCAGAACATAGCAACATAGAATCAGTCAAATAGACATGGTATGTATGTCAATTTCAGAATAAATTAAAAGTACAACATAAGTTAAAAAAATCAATTCAGCACATATTAGGGCACCTTCATAAGATTGTTAGTGAATTTCTCAGCAGACACATTATAGACCAAAAGTAAGTAAGAATAATATATCTAAAGTGTTGAAAAAAAAGACATCAATTAAAAAATAGTATGTTTGACCTGGCACCATGGTGAATGCCAGTAATTCCAGCAACTCAAGAGGCTAAGGAAGGAGGATCACAAGTTCAAGGCCAGCCTCAGTAAACTAGTGAGACCTTGTCTCAAAGTAAAAAGTAAAAAGAACTGGGGATATGGTTTAGTGATTAAGCACTCTTGGTTCAGTCCCCGTACCAAGGGGGGGGGGCGGGGAGAATAGTGTGTCTTACAAAACTCTCATTCAAAAAGTAAAGGAGAAATAAAATCTTTCCAAGATTAACAAAAGTTGAGAAAGTTCCTCACACCTAGACTTGCTGACAAGAAATTCTAAACCTTTCTTATACTCCAATAATAAATCTGATGAGAAAAAATTCAGGAAAACTATCCCATTCGCAATAAATAAAAATCCTTAGGGATTAGTCTAAGCAAGGAAGTGAAAGACTTCTGCATGGAAAAGTACAGAACAATGAAGAAAGAAACTGAAGAAGTCCTTAGAAAAGGAAAATTCTCCTCTGATCTTGGACAGGCAGAATTAATATTGTCAAAATGGCCACATGACTAAAAGTTTTATACAGATTCAATGCAATCCCCATCAAAATATCAATGGCATTCTTAACAGGACTAGAAAAAACAATCCCAAAATTCATTTGGAAGAATAAAAGGTGTAGAATAGCCAACAAAGGAATACTGAATCAGAAGAGTGATGCTGGAGGTATCACAATACCGGTTATTAAATTATACTACAGAACTATAGGAAAAATATAGCCTATTATTGGCCTCAAAACAGACTTGAAGACAAATGGAATAGAATAAAAGATGTAGATGTTTGGTGGCTAGCAGTCCCACTGAGGGTGAGGACAACGATGTATACCCAGTTCATTCAGACATCAGAGACCGGGCTCTGAAGGCACAGATTTAATTTTACTTAGCATTGTACAAGACATATAGGCACATTATCCAATCAGGTTACACACTTATTAAAGCATAACAGAATCAGCCTATAGGTGAACTGTATATCAAGGTAGTGTAAACAAACCAAGCATGCCTAAGTAATTCTGCCCAGCAACAGGTCTGAGACAAAGCGCTGGGGGAATGGTAAGCTGCACGCAGCGTGAGGCAAGGCAGCGCAGGTGAGATCACATCACACTTGCTGGGATGCTTGACAGAGCAAGGCCTCCCCTCAGCTTCTAACTCAGCCTCAACAGCTGCAAAGACCTTCATTCCATGGTGAGTCTTTACCATTACCTCAGTTTCTCTGTCCAGACTGTTTGGCTTACTTAGACCATTGTGTCAGCAACTGCTGTCAGATAAACTTGAGGAATGTTCCCTACAAGAAGACACAGACAAGCCCATACAGAGAGTCAACTGATATTCCACAAAGGTCCCCAAAACATATTTTGGAGGAAATATAACCTTTTAAACTAATGGTTTTGGGAAAATTAGATATCCATAGGTAGGAAGATGAAATGAGAACCCTACCTTTTCACCGTGCAAAATATATTCAACTCAAAGTGGATCGAAAACATAGAAATTAGACTAGAAAACCTGCAACTGTTAGAAAAAAAAGGTAGGCTCAACTTTCCAACATATTGGTGGAGGCACTGGCTTCCTTAATTTTAGATAACTAAAGTTCAAGAAATAAAATCAAGAATCAATAAGTCAAGAAGTGAATGGCATCAAATTCAAAAAACTTCTACATAGCAAAGGTCATGATTAATAGCTTGGAGAAAAAGCCCACAGAACAAGAAAATCTTTACCAGATATGCCTATGACAGGGGTTTAATATCCAGAATATATAAAGAACTCAAAAAACAAACCCAAATAGTCCTTTAAATAAATGACCAAAAGAACTAAACAGACATTTCTGAAAAGAAATATAAAAGACCAGCAAATACATAAAAAAGTATTCATCATCTCTAGTAATCAGGCAAATGCAAATCCTACTATACTGAAACCAGTGCACACCTATAATCCCAGAGGCTTGGGAGGCTGAGGCAGGAGGATCCTGAGTTCAAAGCCAGCGCCATCAATATAGAGAGGACCTAAGAAACTTACTGAGACCCTGTCTCAAAATAAAAAATAAAAAAGACTGTGGATGTTGCTCAGTGGTAAAGCACCCCTGGGCCCTGGGGTGCCAAACAAACAAACACAAACAAACAAAAATACCAACCAAAAAAACAAAAATCCCCATTATATCTCACTCCAGTTAGATTGGTAATGATCAAGAGTGCAAATAATGATAAATGCTGGTGAGAATGTGGGTAAGAAGTTACACTCATACATTGTGGGTGGTACTACAAAGTAGTACAAATTTGGAAAGCAGCATATATTCCAGCTATCCCCCTCTTTGGTATATATTCAAAAGAACTAAAATCAGCACAGGGTGTCTGGTAAAATTTCTAGGTCTTTGATCCACTTTGAGTTGAGTTTCATGCAGGGTGAGAGAGATAGGGGTTTAATTTCATGTTGCTACATATGAATTTCCAGTTTTCCCAGCACCCTTTGTTGAAGAGGCTATCTTTTCTCCAATATGTTTTTGGCATCTTTGTCTAGTATGAGATAACTATATTTATGTGGGTTTGTCTCTCTGTTTTCTATTCTTTACCATTGGTCAACATGTCTTTTTTGGTGCCAATATGATGCAGGTGTTGTTACTACAACTCTGTAGTAAATTTAAGGTCTGGTATTGTGATGCCTCCTGCTTCACTTTTCTTAACAGTGATTTCTGTGGGTATTCTGGGTCTGTTATTCTTACAAATGAACTTCATGATTGCTTTTTCTAGTTCTATGAAGAATGACATTGGAATTTTAATAGGAATTGCATTAAATCTGTGTAACACTTTTGGCAGTACGGCCATTTTGACAATATTAATTCTGTCTATCCAAGAGCATGGGAGGTCTTCTATCTTCTGAAGTCTTCTTCAATGTCTTTCTTTAGTTTTCTGTAGTTTTCATTGCAGAGGTCTTTCACCTACCTCTTTTGTTAGATTGATTCCAAAATACTTTATTTTTTTTGAGGTTATTGCAAATGGGATAGTTTTCCCAATTTCTATTTCACATTATCCATCACTTATGTATAGAAATGCATTTGATTTATGGGTGTTGATTTTATATCCTGCTACTTTGCTGAATTCATTTATTAGCTCTAGAAGTTTTCTGGTGGAATTTTTGGATCCTGTAAATATAGAATCATGTCATCAGCAAATAGTGATAGTTTTGAGTTCTTCTTTTCCTATTCATGTCCCATTTCTTTCATCTGTCTGTTTGCTGTGGCTAGAGTTTCAAGTACTATTTTGAAAAGAAGTGGTGAAAAGGGCATCTCTGTCTTGTTCCAGTTTTTAGAGAGAAAGCTTTCATTTTTCTCCATTTAGAATGATGTTGGTATTAGGCTTATTGAAAATAGCTTTTATAGTGTTGAGGTATGTTCCTACTATCCCTAGTTTTTCCAGTGTTTTGAACATAAAGAGTTGCTGTATTTTGTCAAATATTTTTTCTGCATCTAATGAGATCATTGTTGGTTCTTATCTTTAAGTCTATTGATGTGATGAATTATATTTATTGATTTCCATATATTGAACCAACCTTGCATCCCTACTTGATGAACCCTACTTGATTATGGCACACCATTCTTTTAATATATTTTTGTATGTGGATTTGCCAGAATTTTATTATGAATTTTTGCATTTATGTTCATCAGGGATATTGGTCTGCAGTTTTCTTTCCTTGATGTGTCTTTGTCTGGTTTTGGTGTTAGGATGATACTAGCTTTGTAGAATGAATTTGGAAGGGTACCCTCCTTTTCTATCTCATGGAATAATTTGAGGAATATTGGTGTTAATTCTTCTTTGAAGGTCTTGGAGAACTTGATTGAGAATATGTCTGGTTCTGCACTTTTTTAGTTTTTATTTTATGGTGTCTTATATTTTATTGCTTGAAATTGATCTGTTTAAATTGTATATGTCCTCCCAATTCAGTTTGGGTAGATCATATGTTTCTAGAAATTTTTCAATGTCTTCTAGATTTTCTATTTTTTAGAGTATAAAATTTCAAAATAGTTTCTAATTATTTTCTGTATTTTAGTAGTGTCCATTGTGACATTTCCTTTTTCATCACAAATTTTATTAATTTGAGTTTTCTTTCTCCTTGTCTCATTAATGTGGTTAAGGGTTAGCCAATTTTATTTATTTTTTGTTTTGTCATTCTTTCGAATTCTTTTGTTTCAATTTCATTGATTTCAACTCTGATTTTAATATGTTCCTGTCTTCTACTACTTTTGGTGTTGCTTTGCTCTTTTTCTTGGACTTTGAGATGTAATGTTAAGTCATTTATTTGTTGACTTTTTATTCTTTTAATGAATGAGCTCAATGCAATCTACCTTCCTCTTAATATTGCCTTCCTAGTGTCCCAGAGATTTTAACATATTGTAACAGTGTTCTCATTTACCTCAAAGAATTTTGTTATTTTCTCTCTGATTTCTTCTGCTAGCCATTCATCATTCAATAGCATCCTGTTTAGTCTCCAGCTGTTGGAGTAGCTTCTAGTTTTTATTTTATCATTGATTTCTAGTTTCATTTCATTATGATCTGATAGAATGCAGGATAGTGTTTCTATTTTTTTGTATTTCTTGAGAGTTGCTTTGTGGCATAACATGGTCTATTTTAGAGAAGGAATCATGTGCTGCTGAGAAGAAAATCTATTTGCTCATTTATGGATGAAATATTCTATATATATCTGTTAGATCTAAATTATTGATTGTATTATTGAATTATAAAGTTTCTTTGTTTAGTTTTTGTTTGAAAGACCTATCCAGTGGTGAGAGAGATGTGTTAGTCCCCTAGTATTATTGTGTTGTCTATTTGATTCTTGAAATTGAGAAGGGTTTGTTTGATCTACATAGATGCTCCATCGTTTGCAGAATAAATATTTGTGATTGTTATGTCTTGCTGATATATGATTCCCTTAAGCAATATGAAATGTCCTTCCTTATCCCTTGTAACTAACTTTGGCTTGAAGTCCACTTTATCTGATATGGGGGTGGAATCCCCTGCTTGTTTATGTATTCCATGCAAGTGATGTTTTTTCTCATCCTTTCACCTTCAATCTGTGGATGTCTTTTCCTATGAGATGACTGTCTTGAAGATAGCATATTGTTGGTTCTTTTTAAAAATCCAATTCGCCCATCTACTTTTTATTGACATCAATATATTTTGATTGCCAGTCTGTCTTTTAATTGATGAGTTTAGGCCATTAACATTCAGGGTTTTACAGAAATAGAGCAAGAAATTATGAAATTCATCTGGAAGAATAAAAAACCTAGAATAGCTAAAGCAATCCTTGGCAGAAAGAGTGAAGCAGGGGGTATCACAATACCAGATCTTCAACTCTACTACAAAGCAATAGTAACAAAAACGGCATGGTATTGGTACCAAAATAGACAGGTAGATCAATGGTACAGAATAGAGGACATGGATACAAACCCAAATAAATACAATTTTCTCATACTAGACAAAGGGGCCAAAAATATGCAATGGAGAAAAGATAGCCTCTTCAACAAATAGTGCTGGGAGAATTGGAAATCCATATGCAACAGAATGAAACTAAACCCATATCTCTCACCATGCACGAAACTAAACTCAAAATGGATTAAGGTCTCAGAATCAGACCAGAGACCTTGCATCTTATAGAAGAAAAAGTAGGTCCAGAGCTTCAACATGTCGGCTTAGGACCAGACTTCCTCAACAGGACTCCCATAGCACAAGAAATAAAAGCAAGAATTAATAACTGGGATAGATTCAAACTAAAAAGCTTTCTCTCAGCAAAGGAAACTATCATCAATGCGAAGAAAGAGCCTATAGAGTGGGAGAAAATCTTTGCCAATCATACTTCAGATAGAGCGCTAATCTCCAGAATCTATAAAGAACTCAAAAAACTCTACACCAAGAATGCAAATAATCCAATCGACAAATGGGCTAAGGAAATGAATAGACACTTCACAGAAGAAGATCTACAAGCAATCAACAAACATATGGAAAAATGTTCAACATCTCTAGTAGTAAGAGAAATGCAAATCAAAACCACCCTAAGATTCCATCTCACCCCAATTAGAATGGCGATTATCAAGAATACAAGCAACAACAGGTGTTGGCGAGGATGTGGGGAGATAGGTACACTCATACATTGCTGGTGGGGCTGCAAATTAGTGCAGCCACTCTGGAAAGCAGTGTGGAGACTCCTTAGAAAACTTGGAATGGAACCACCATTTGACCCAGCTATCCCACTCCTTGGCCTATACCCAAAGGACTTAAAATCAGCATACTACAGAGACACAGTCACATCAATGTTCATAGCTGCTCAGTTCACAATAGCCAGATTGTGGAACCAACCTAGATGTCCTTCAAGTGATGAATGGATAAAGAAACTGTGGTATATATATACAATGGAATATTACTCAGCCATAAAGAATGATAAAATTATGGCATTTGCAGGCAAATGGATGAAATTGGAGAATATCATGCTAAGTGAGATAAGCCAATCTCAAAAAACCAAAGGACGAATGATATTGCTAATAAGTGGATGATGACACATAATGGGGGGTGGGAGGGGTTAGTGTTAGGGTTAGAGTTAGGGTTAGGGAGGGGGGCAAGAATGGAGAAAGGAAGGACTGTATAGAGGGAAAAGAGGGGTGGGAGGAGTTGGGGGGAGGGAAAAAAAATAACAGAATGAATCAAACAACATTACCCTATGTAAATTTATGATTACACAAACGGTATGCCTTTATGCCATGTACAAATAGAGAAACAACATGTATCCCATTTGTTTACAATAAAAAAAAAAGAAAAAAAGAAAAAAAAACATTCAGGATTATTATTAAGATATGATTTGTATTCCCGGTCATTTTGGTTTATTTTTTATTTTAACTTGATTTGGTTTCTCCTTTGATTGGATTTTTCTTTAGTGTAGTTTCTCCCCTTGCTGATTTTCATTGTTTTTTAATTTTTTCCCCATTTCCTCCTCATGGGGGTATTTTGTTGAAAATGTTCTGCAGTGTAGGCTATTTAGTTGTAAATTATTTTAGCCTTTGTGTATCACAGAAGGTTTTTATTTCATCATCAAATCTGAAGCATAATTTTGCTGGATATAAGATTCTTGGTTGGTATCCATTTGCTTTCAAAGCTTGGTATGTATTGTTCCATCCTGTCTTTAAGGGTCAGGTTTGAGAAATCTGCTGAGATCTGAATTGGTTTCCCCCTTTATGTAATTCTGATAAGTAAAGGCCTCTCTTGAGGCCTTTAAAATTCTACCCTTATTCTGTATGCTAAGCATTTTCACTAAAATGCCCCTTAGTGTGGTTCTATTGTAATTTTGTACATTTGGGGTCCTGTAAGCCTCTTGTATTTGATTTTCTATTTCATTCTTCGGGTTTGGAAAATTTTCTGATATTATTTCATTGAAAAAATTGTGCATTTCTTTGGTTTGTATCTCTGTGCCTTCCTCTATCCTGATAATTCTTAAATTTGGTCTTTTCATGTTAACATAATTTTCAGAAGTTCTGTTCATGGTTTCATACCATCTTCATTCTGTGGTCAACTTTAATTTCAAGATTATATATTTTGTCTTCATTGCCTTAGTTTCTCTCTTCCAAGTGATCTAGTCTGTAGGTGATGCTTTCTATTGATTTTAAAATTTGGTTTATTGTTTCTTTCATTTCAAGGGCTTCTTTTTTATTTTTTTCTAGAATCTATATCTCCTTATTGATATTTTGCTACCTGTATTTGTTCTCTTACATCATCCTTTATCTTGAAGATCAGTTTAACTATGTACATGCTGAAATTTTTCTCTGACATTTCTTCTACTGTGTTGTCAGTGAATTACATTATTGTAGAATCTTGGTTCGTTTGGGGTGCTTTCTTCCCTTTTTTTTATGTTGTTGTGTGTCTTCCCATCTAGCAGTGGGAATTCAAGGTATTACAGTTTCTACCCTACAGATTTATAGTGCCCTTGCAGGTTTCCAATAATACCCCTATAAGGGGGAGATCAATATTAACAACACCCAATTTAAACATTATGCAGTCTCAAACCAAATAGCTCGTATTAAGATGTTTACAACTTTGTCATAATAAGCAGAAATGATGTGTTCAATTACTGTCTACAATATAAATAGTAGGTGTGCAAAAGTGTCCATAATTTCTAATGGTAGACTAAGAGAGAACAGGGGTGGTGTAGGCTGATGTTTATGAGGTAGCTGGGGAGAAAATAGAAGTATCATAGGAAGAGTGAAAGAGAAATCAGTAGGTTGGTCATTAGCATGAGAAAAGAGAGAAAGAGAATCAGGGGAAACAGATAAATAAGAAGAAAATACAGAGAGAAAGTAAAGAAAAGGAAAAAACATGAATTAAAATAAACAAGAAAAAAGAGAAAAAAATAAAAGAAAAAGAAAAAATAAAAATAAAAGAATACAACAAAACCATAATATGCTATTCAGACATCCCAGTCCTTAATAGCCTGATGCATGAAAAGTACTTGGTTTCAAAGGTGGTGAGGATATGAAAGTGGAAAAGAAAAGAAAAGAAAAGAAAAAAATCTCAAAGGAAAATTGAACAATTGTTTCTTTTGGAGTTCAGTAGTTTCTCTGCTTCCCTTCTCAACTGACAGGTGGGTTGTCTGGAGTTTGATGTTTATCCATCCTCACTAAGGTGAGGGTTATTAGGGTGGGAGGGTTAGTCTTATAGGCATAACTTCTGGATGCGGGGTATAGCAACTGCCAATCCCCTTTGGAAGACTGCACTCCAGGAATCTTCTTGGGGCTCCACTGGTGTGATGTAGGAGCCCGATATTAGCCCTTTGTGTTCCTTGAGAACACCACAATTCCTGGTGTCTAATTTAGTCTCTAAGTTGTATCTCTCCCACCCCCACCTTTTCAACTTCCCAAACAGGCACCTCTTTCCTTAGAGGTCCTGAGGGTTGAGCACTGAGACCTGTGTGCCTGTCCTGGAAAGCTGTTCTGTATTGGGTGGATCAGGACCAGGCATTGAGAGCTGTGGGCCATTTATGTACCTGTGAGTGCTGGTTTGGGATGATGGCTATGTAGGGTTTGGGAGACTGGGGATTGGGGAGCTGGAGGGTCCAGTTGATTGCCAAACTGGCAGACCAGGAGATAGGTGAATGTTGAATTGGCCAGGGAGTCAGGCACTGGCTGGTGTCAGGTCCCAGCAAGTGCCAGCCCTAGTAGCTCTAGAAACCCAGTGGGCGCCCGACTGGTTGACTGGGCAAGCCAAGAACAAGATGTCCTCACACCCTCTTCCAATCTACCGGCCTCATGGAAGGCTCTCTCCTGCCTCTGCAGCAAGGTGGTGACTATTAGCACTCTCGGCAGGGAGACCTCAGGTGTAACCAAGCCTGCAGGCACCTTTGTGATGGGTTTCCAGGCCCTGACTGGTGTCCCTAGATGGAAGCCACTGCAGACCTAGATGGTGTCTGTGGTGGTGGCAAACCTGTAGGTACCTTGATGTTGGGCTTCAGGGCCCTGGCTGGTGTCCCAAGGTGGAGGCTGCCACATTGAGGTGGCTAAGGGGGTGGCTGCAGTGTATCAAGATGGAGGCGGCCACATTGGGAGATGAGGCAGTGCAGCAGGCAGCTCAGTGATGGTGGGCGACTGCATCGGTAGATGGGGAGCCCGCAGCACAGTAGCTCTACTCAGCACCTATATTTATTTCTATAATCCATTCTGTCAATTTTAAAATAAGTTGTGAAATTTAGAGTAAGAGTCATTTATATTCTAAATGTTATAACTCAATTTATTGGAATTTATTGGAAAGTGCATCCTTTATCAATTTAATTTTCTGTGTTTAAAATTTATTGGCTAAATTTTGTGAGTCTTGTCAGGATCTCACTTCATTCCATTGATCTCTGTGTTTTTCTTTCCTAATACTAAATTGCCAATTTAAAGTAAGCCATAAAATTGGGTAATAGGATTTCCCCGCATTGTTTATTTTCTTTCTTTTTGTTTTTCATTTATTTTTAAAATTTTTATAAGTATTATTGGTACATTTGATCCTTAAATTATAATTTTATATTTTTTCTTTAAACATATTATGTATTTTGGTTGATAAGACATGTGTTTATGGAAGACAACATAATATTTTGAAATAGGCATATACTGTGAATAAGTAAATCAAACTAACGTGTGCTAAGGCATGTTAGCACACCTAGTTACCTTAGTTGTCATCTGTATCCTAGTTGTCACCCAGTTATCTTTTGTTGTGAGAGTGTTTAAAATCTGTCTTCACAGTTTTCAAGTATGCAAGACATTCGTATTAACTATAGTCACTATTTTGCAAGACTCATGTCTTTTCCTCCCATGTGAAATTTTGTATCTTTGGTCAATATCTCCTCAATTCCTTCTTCATTCCCTCTTAAACTTCAATTTGTTTTTGGCTATTCTAATTACTTTCTTTGTCCATACTAATCTTATAACTAATTTGCCTGTATCTATGAAATGTCTTACTAGAATTTTTATTAGCTTTTAATTTAGAGATCTTTTGGGAAAAATTTGCATCTATGCTCTTTTAAGGTTTCTAATGCTTGAACACAGCTTGTCTCTCCATTTATGTGGTCTTCTTTGTTTCATCAACGTTTTGTAGGTGATGCATGTCTACTGTTAGATTTATATCTAAGCATGTTATAAAATACTCAGGTTGTAGCTTCCAATGCTTTTAGAAAGCATCAATGCTTTTAGAAAGAAATATGATTGCCTTTTGTGTGTTGTTATATTCTGCTAAACTCATTTACAAGTCTGGAAGACTGGTATATTCCTTTGATTTTTTTCTTTGTAGGAAATGCCATTTGCCAATAAAGACAGTTTTATTTCTTCCTTTCAGTATGTATCTGTCACCATTAGACTAGCATAACTGAACCATTAAAGAAAGTTCCTCAGGATGAAGGAAATGTATATAGCCTAGAAGTAGGATCTACACAAAGGGATGAAAAGAAATGAAAATGGCTCATATATGGTAATTATAAAATGCATTGTTGTAATTTAAAAATTTTCTTTGAATGCATACACCCTAAATTTTAACAGTACAGTGTGTAGCTCTAAATTTCTGAGGAAAAATGTTATTGAAATATAGCACAGTCTGGAATGTATTTTTTTATATCACATCATTTATCAAATAGAGAATGCATTATGTCACTTCTGTGCTGTAAGAAATGTTGATGGAATTTTTATTTTAGCTAAATGAAATGCTACCAGCATAAACTAGGATCTTTAAGAATATTTTGAAAAGCTTTGAAATTTGAGAAAATCTATATAAACTTTCAGAATTCTTTCATTTTTTAAAATGCTTATCACTGTTTAATGACCAAACTCTAAAACTGTGTTTTGGAGTTTATAATTTATCTAGCTCTACAAATGGCAATTGTAGCTTAAAGACAGTGGCAATATGAATAATGCACCTATAAAGCTGAGAGGTTTCTGTAGTTAACATGAAGTTATGCACTACTAACACAAATAGTTTGTGAAAACTTAGGAGTATATATTTAGTCCTACACTAACCATATAACAATAATACATTTAAGTGTAGCAAAATTCAATGGATTTATTTAAACAGTTCTAAAACATAAGAGTATTGAATGTTTCCAAATTGAGATGGTAACACTTGTTTTGTCATTGATTCATATATAGGAGATGCAGAATGGTTTTAGGATGCCATTACTATGAACTACTTGTTGAATTATTCATTTTTTTTGCAGAATTTTTAAAAGTCACTTGTCCAAAATATAAGAGATTTTGTATAGCATCATGTTAATGTATGAGAGAGTGAACTTATATAAAGAATCAAGAAACACTGGATCTGTAAATATTTGAGGAATCATCAAATCATAAAAATGTTATGTTTTATTCAATTATACTGAAACGACTTACCTTCTTGCTCTGTGTTTGTTCAATTAAAGATCAGTATTTGTTATAAATTTGTTTTTGTAACCTGCTATCTTCTCATTGGATATCACTGTAGAACAATGTTATTATACAATATTTTATAGTGTTTTAACATGCAAACTACTCAGGACAAATTAAACTTATTCTGTTATTAGTTGGGAGCCAATACAATAAAAAATGTCAAAATTCTATGAAATCACACAATTTAATGGTGGAAAGTCTTGAAAAAATTTTATGTTAATTTCTTTCCCAAAATGCTATTTGTATAATCTTTGTGTATTCTGCAGTAACAGCAAACTATGCTCTTACTCATTTTCTTTTTCCCCCATATTCTTTATTGGTGCATTGCAATCATACATAATTGTGGGATTTATTATTACATATTTGTACATGTGAACAATCTAACTTGTTGGTGACGTTCCCCAGCATTTCCCCTTTTCCTCCTGTCCTTACGGATGGGGTACCCTTCCTCTACTCCACTGATCTCCCCTCAGTTTTCACAAGCACTTGCTCATTTCTTATTGGCCATGGCTGCTTTTACCCTACAAATGCAGTTGAGGAAGTATGAAGATAGGGTCCTTCTTTCTCTTTGACTTTCCGCTTTGGAGTGTTTTCTTTTTTGGTTTTTACATTTGGTGGGCAAACCCCACTGTGATTCTCACAATCACTGGGATTCTAGACTCTTTCAATTACACTTCTGTCTGAATCTTGAAATCACTGGTAGTGGTAAGACTGTCTTCTCTTGTTAGCTTCTATGCTACTTTCCCCATTTTTTATTCCAGCGCTTCTATTGACTGTTATTTATGCTCTGTGTTAGTTTTCCTTTAATACTAGCATGATGTATTTGCAATACAGTAGGAAATGAGTCCCTAAAAGCAAGAATTGTAATCCATCAAAATTTCAACATCTGTGTAAATCTTGAAAATAGAAAAATCAATTTCTCATCCAAATGTGCTGCTTTACTATTTTGTTCTGTAAGTAGGTTAATTCTCATGTTCTCTAGAAAGTCCCTTTAACTTTCCAAAGGTTTGATAACTTTGCTAGTTAATAATTTTTTCTCTTTTTTTATCTTTTTGCATTATGGCACAGAATATCTTACCCATGAGAGGGAGACCTTTAATCCCCAGTGATTATTTTGTACAGGGATTGCCCACCACTTCTTTTTCCCTCCCCTTGAGGGAATTTCTATTAGGATCCCTTCCAAGTTTATTTGTTAGTTTAACCAATGACAAAGTGCAGTGAAGTTAAACATAATAATAAGAGATAAGTTGCAATTTCTTGCTAGTATTTTTTTCATGTTATCAAGTTTGAGTCATGATCTGAACAGCAAAGAAATGCAATCTGTTGCAGAAAAACTTCCTGCCAAACAAAGGTTTGCTTCTTTCTTTTCATGTTTTGTTTCTTTGTGAATATACTCAATCTTACATATAAATGTAGTGTTCACTAAGGTAGAAAAGTTAAAAAAGTATTCATTCTTGAAAATACATCATAATTAATTTGCTTATTCTCCACAGCCTTTTTTTAAAGGAGGGATAGAAAAGGGAAACTTTACATGTTTTACTTCTTTTTATTACTTCTGCTGAAACCAGGAGCTTCTTAATGTGAACTATGAATTTAAGGAAAACATGCAATTCTGTGGTTAATCTGCCCTGTCAAAGGTTATTTTGACTTTTCTTCTTCCTTCTAAAATTCATTGGTCAATATTGATAATCTTTTATTGTTTTTAAGAATGTAGACTATCATACTGAGGCCAAAGTTCCTATCTGCCTTAAAACCACATCAACTTTAATGAAACCACCAGCAATGCAATAAAATTATAAAATACATTTTATAATTACAAATTTATAATTTAGCTTGTTCATTACAATTATGGTTAATATAAACACATTTATACAATTACAAAAGGCATTTTCTTTGTATGTAATTTATTGACTTTAGTGTCAGTATCCTTTTCCATTTCATGATAGATTATTAAATTGTAAACTACTATGCTGCTTAATCTTAGTATAACTCTAAGTCACTTAAATCTGCTTTTTAATGTTTTAGTTTATGCAATCATAAAATTAAAATTAAAATCTCTTTCCTTCTCTATCCTCCACTGTATTGAAGAATATTTTATAGTCATAGTAGTAAATGTCTAAATAAATGTAATGAAGCTTGTTTAAATATGCTTTTTTTCCTTTTGTATTTTTCATCTGTAGAGTCTTAGCTAGTTCTGTGTGCCTTCTACTTTCTATGTGCATTTGTAATTAGGTTTCTCCTAAAAAAAAAAAAAAAAAGAACTAACTCTGTTCAAGTTCTAAAATTTTTCCACTTGTATTGTTCAAAAAGAGTAAAGAAGAAAGAAAGGTTGAAGACAAAGAAGGAAAGAAAGAAGAAAGGGAAGGAGGAAGGAAGGGAGGAAGAAAAGTAAAATTAAAATTTCTTGTGTTTAAGAAATACAAGTAAAACTTTCAGTTCTTAGCAGATATATTGTCCCACTAAGAATTTATGTCATCAGGGGAATAAAAATAATGGAAGAAATAATGATATGAGTTCAATGTGCAAGAGAATGAAGCTTTTGCCAGAATCTTGAGAATTCCTTTTTACATAAGAAGACAGATTTAATGTTAGGTGCTACTCTACTGGAGCAAATTTGGAAAAAAATCCCAAATAACCATTAAAAATAAAATAAGACTATCAATTGAAATGATGTTTCCTTCTAAAATTATATACTATAATATCTTCAGCTGATTGCATCTTCTGAAGTAGATTATAATAATATCTGTGAGAAATATCTTCCACTGAGATGCAACTTTTAATGAAAGTAAACCGATGAAAAAATCAAGGGGGAAAAATCAAGTAAAAACAAAATTCCAAACCATCCCTCTCTTGGTTTTAGACATTTTCATGGAGTCACTATTTTCCCAAAGTACAAGGTCATTCTCCAATATTTGCAGGTAAGTGTATTTGGAAAAGTTTACCAATCAGATTAAACTCTTCAATAAAACTATTTTCAACTGTAATCTAATTTTTATGTTCACTCATGTTTTATGAAATATTGGGAGTAATATGATAAAGCAACTTTTCTTCCATGGTTCATGGATTGATCACTCATTTCTTTCACTTTTAACATTCCTCCAGTTCTGCCTATATCTCAGCTCTGAAGGATGAACTGCGTAGGAATTCCTCCCAGGTGACCGAGTTCATTCTGTTGGGATTCAGAACCCCTCCACATTTACAGACCCTCTTATTCCTAGTGTTCTTGGTGATCTACATGGTCATCCTGGTGGGGAATGTCAGCATGATAGCGGTCATTAAGATGGACTCCAGACTTCAAATTCCTATGTATTTCTTCCTTAGAAACTTGTCCTGTTTAGATGTCTGCTATTCCACAGTCATTGCTCCCAAAACTTTAGCCAACATCTTAACTAGCGACAAGAAAATTTCATACAACAGCTGCGCAACCCAATTTTTCTTTTTTGCCCTGTTTGTCACAACTGAAGGTTTTCTTCTGGCTGTGATGGCATTTGATCGCTTCTCAGCCATTTGCTCCCCTCTCCTTTACCCTGTGCACATGTCACAGAAAGTCTGTGTTCAGTTGGTAACTGGCTCCTACGTCTGCGGATGCATCAACTCCATGATCCAAACAGGTTTCACCTTCAGTTTGCGTTTCTGTCAAGAAAACAGACTGGACCACTTTTTCTGTGACGTCCCGGCCCTGATCAAAATCGCATGCGTTGACACCTTTGTGAACCAGATTGTGCTGTTCGTTCTCTCTGCGCTCATCATTATCACCACCACCAGCGTCATCCTGGTTTCCTATGGGTATATCCTCTCCACTATCCTCAAGATCCCCTCCAGCCAGGGCAGGAGTAAGACCTTCTCCACCTGTGGCTCCCATATAGCAGTGGTGAGTTTATTCTATGGATCTGTGTTCTTCATGTACGCCCAGCCAGGAGCCATCTCCTCACCACAGCAAAACAAGATTGTAGCTGTATTCTACACTCTTATAACACCAATGCTAAACCCGCTAATATACAGTCTGAGAAACAGAGATGTGAAAGATGCAATGAAAAGAATATTATGTGGGAAATGGTCTTTTCTGTGATGTTTGGGACACCATCATGTATTGTACAAAATTGTTTTCTAACGGTTCTAATTACTCTTGGTTTCGTAAAATGACAGTATGTCAAAGGTATTTTTATACAGAAAAAAATATCATGTTCTAAGTTTGATAAAATAACATTTCTAATGATACAGGTACATGGCATTATTTTATCTACCTAGATTATATAAAAGCATTTATGTTCTAATTTCATGATATGCTAATTAAACTTTCATTTTAATCTTACTTTAAGAAGTAAATATTAGAAATTGTCACTATATAAGCATTAACATAATAGTCAATCTCTGTGTGTTTTTTTTTAATCTTGTTTACAAGATGAAGCATATTGTATTGAGGGCAAAATGGAAAATGGAGAGGTTACAAAGAATGTTTTTGAGTTAAAGTGTTAATGTTTCTCAAAAATTAAGGTATACATTCTGGGGACTGTCATGCAGAGAGTTACTATGTCTCTAAAAAAAGGGACCCTTGACTATATCATTCAAATAGCCATTCTTAACATAGACATTGTGACAACAATATTCTGCTAAGTTTTATTTCCCTAATTTTCTCTAATATAAATTATTGCATCATATAATAAAATAAAATATAAATATAAAATACAATATAATGAAAGCTCATATATGAAGAAGATATAATATATACCATAGATGGTTTTTATCACCATTTTTATATGAGGAAATTGAGGCTCCAGGAGCTTAAGTAGCTTGATGGAGTCAAACTCAACACCAGTATGGCTCCAAAATTTTTAATATCCAAATATGAATGCATATTACACTGCAAATGGAATAGTTTAAAATTGTAATTGTATGTCCTAGGAACAGTCATTTTTGAATGGAGGTGTAAGATCAGTCCGGGAATGTAACAAATTTAATCCATCTTCTGTCATTGCTAGTAAAAATATTTTTTCTATTTTCTTTTTAACATTTTAATTAATTCTGATATGGAGCAGTATAATATTTGAATATAATTTTGCTTATTGGCTTTGTAATATTTATTACATATACCTATCCAATAAAATTCAGAACATTTTAATATTAATGTTTTTATATGTTATATTTAAGTTTTAGTTAATAAAAAAGGTTTTTTTTTTTTCTTACATGATCTAGATAGAGGCCCTATCTCAAGGGCCTCCCATTATTAGCTAATTTTTCTAAAGCAGAGAGAAGAAATGAAAGATTTTGCCCTACTTTTTGTGCTTTTATTTTGTTTCTTTAAAGGTGTATGAACACTAAATAAGAATCTAGGCACCTAATAGAGTCAGATGTATTGGTTATATAAAGTCACTTGCTTTAAAAATATACTCAGCATAGTATGTTACTGTTCTGACATCTATATCAGACCAGGTCAGCAAATTTGTTTTTTAATTTCTCTTCTTCTAAATGTGGGTTATAACTAATACCATTGTAGCAGGATTTAAAAATTTTCTTAACTGGTATCAATGATTAGATTTAGGTAGAAGAGGAAGTCTTGGACTCCCAAGACTTCATGAGTTCCTTAAATACTCTAGTTCAACTTGACACTTAACTCCAGCTAATTAAAATGAAGTGATATCATACTTTCAATTTTTATTGTTATTTCAGGCAGATAAATTTCAAAACCAATTCATATAGGAAGGACTGTCATGCTAAAGCAGGATGAAGAAGTTACTGGTCTTCTTAGTAAATAAGGTTTAAATTATAACAAAATTCCTAATGTATCCTAATCATCATTTTTTGGTTTATGAAGTTTATTATTGTGATCATATAGTATTTTTATACAAACTAGATTGTATTTGGAGTTTGTTTTATTGTTTTGCTTGTATTATATATATATATGCATATATATATTTATTTTAAATTGACAAAATAATTGTACATATTTACAGTGTACGGTGTGGAAATTTGATAAATGTGTGTGATGTGTAATGGTCATGTCAGGATTAGCATTTCTCTCTTTGTAGAGAAATGTTGTCATTTCTTGGTGTTGGGAAGCTTTCAATACTTCCCTTCTGGATATCATTATAAAATATATGAGACATTGTTGTGCACTGCAGTCACCCTATTCTTCAGTACAATAGACTTTATTCCTGCTGTCTAATTGTATTTTGGTACCCATTATCCAACCTACTTCTAACCTTCATCCCCCTACCCATCCTGACTTCCAGTGACCATCAATGTACTCAATATTTTTAGCACACCCACACATGAATGAGAACATGTGGTATTGTCTTCCCAAGCCTGACTTGCTTCACTAGACATAATGTCCTCTGGTTTTATCTGTAGTGCTACCAATGACATGATTTAATCTTTTTAATGTGTGAATAATATGCCATTGTTTATATCTACTTGTCTTCTTTATCCATTTGTACATTAATGGACACCTCAGTTGACTTCGTATCTTGGCCACTGTGTATAGTGCTGCAGTAAACACGGGAGTGTGGATATTTCTCTGATATGCTGATTTCATTTTCTTTGGCTATATACCCAGCAGGAGTATCTGAATTATATGGTGTCATATTTTTAGTTTTATGTGAAAATTCTCATTGCATTTTCCTTAATGACTATATTATTTTGCATTCCCACTGAAAGCACAGAAGTTTCCCCTTTCTCTGCCTCCTCACCTGCACATGTTTTTTTTTTTTTTATTTTGGATTATAGCTATTCCAACTGAGTGGTTGTCTTTATGCTGCTATTACGTACTTGTTAGAATGGGATTTAATGACTGAAAGAGCTACATCTTTTTCAAAAATTTCTTAATTAATATTACTATGTTTTATCGGTGTCATGGAGTTTATATATTTGAGAGCCACAATTTTTAGCAAACATGTTTCTACACATTTTATATATTTGTTGCTGTTACAAACATCTTTACTAGCTCATATTTTCTTAAAATTTTTTATTGGTGTGTTATTGGCTTCTATTTTCTAATAAATAATTATTGGACACAGAAAACCTTAAAAAATACTATATATTTATTTTACATGTTTAATAAACTTTCATTCCATTTTTAGAGTTTTAAAATTAAGTATCGTTGGGGGCTATGCCATGCGTGCGCGCCAAGATGGCGCCTGGTAGCCAGCCAGAAGCTGTTTTGATCACATAGGAGGTACTCGTGCACAGGTGTACCTCCTAGTGCTCCTGCTCGCGCCTGCTCCTGATTGGACAGCTGGCTCCTCGCCTGATCTCAACTGGCGTGGCCCCGCCCTCCACCTCCTGGAGGGAATATAAGTGGGCAGTAGAAAGGAAGATGAAGAGCAGCAGCTAGCAGAAAGAAGCAGAGAAGCCATTAGCAGAAAGGAAGAAGAAGCGGCAAGCAGATAGAAGCAGCGAGTAGGGGCAGTGGCGGAAGGCAGATCACAGAACGGAGAACTGAGAACACATCTTTAGGTTGCAGATCACAGATGGCAGTACGCGGGACACATCACTAAAGCACCTTAGGTAGATGTACCCTTAGTTCACAGGATGCAGGATGCACCTTTAAGAAGAAGCAGCAGAACTAAGAAGACATGGATCTCTGAAAGTGTAGTCTCTCTCTCTCTTAAGCAAAGTCTCTCTTTCTCTCCAATAAACAAAGCCTCTCTCTCTCCTCTCAAAGCAAGTAAACCTCATTTCATCTATCCTTTATAAATAAGCAAGCAAGTAAGAAAGCAGCTCAGAAATAGAAGTAGCTAGTTTCCAGTCCACCACCCATAAAGACCCATGCAAATTGTTGCTGCAGGCAGTGACAAATATCCACGGATTTGGTACTGCAAAGAGCCAGCAACAAAGTATCAGATTTAAAACCTAAGTAAACCATTAATTTTTGAAGACTTTTTTTGGCACTTTTTCAAAGAGTTGATATAAATTAAAAATACTTTATATGTATGCCAGGTACTATATTAAGTGCATATATAGTTCCTTAATCTTCAAATCACACTTATGGTAAAGTCAATATCATGTATATTAAGTGAATACTTTAAATTGATATATTTTACAAGTTTATTAATTGTTTCCCAGAAAAAATTTATTATGGGTCTAATAAAGTAACAAAAATGGTCAGGACTGACAGGAATACAGAACTTTTTTACTCTAAAGGTTACACAGATAAAAATTATGTGGCAGTGGCTCACAAAATTTTATCCTCTATGTGGATTGTAAAAGGATTTGTTATCTCAAATGTATTTAGAATTTTATTAAAATTCCTCTAACTTTATTAATGTTTTGCTTTCTTGATGTGTCACAAGCTGAATGTGCTAAAGTATTATTTGTATGTTTTTGATCATCTATGCTGTAATAATTCTTTGCTTCACCTTATTATTTAATATATGCCATTTAGTTATGTATTTTATTACTATACATACATTTCCTTATCATAAGTGTACTAGACTGAATTCTACTTTATTGAATATCAATATGATACTTAACTAATTTAAAAAATATTGTGTGGCATATTTTATTAAAAGATTTTTTTCTTTTTTGGTATGGGGTCTGATTGAACTCAGGGGCACTCAACCACTGAGCTTCATTCTCAGCCCTATTTTGTATTTTATTTAGAGACAGGGTCTCACTGAGTTGCTTAGCACCATGCTTTTGCTAAAACTTTGATATTTAATTGTTAATATAGCATTTTATATCTGTTTGTTTCAGACTCAACTCCCCTGCCCCCTACCGCTCCCACACAACAGAAACTTTATTCTACAATGGTAGAGATGAATCTCATTTAACTAACTGTAATGATCTATTGTTTTCTTTACTTTGGTTACCCTTACTACCTTAGTTCTCTGTTCCTTTTTTGTGTATGTTACTATTAAAATAATAATCATGCCACTTTCATCTTTGAGTGTTATAAGCCTAAATGATACACTTATGTTTAAATATAGAAATTTATCTTCCCTTTAAGTCTCTTTAAACCATCCTACTTGTAAGGCAGTTTTCTTAAATATTTTATCACATGCATTTTAACCACAGAAGATAGCACATATAATTTTACTTCAATCATTAAATGTAATTTAGAAAACTCAAGAGGAGAAGGAAAATGCATTGAATTACCCATCATGTATCTATCTTACCCAGGGGTGCTCCACCACTGAGCTACATCATTAGCCCTTCTTATTTTTAATATTGAGTTGCCCAGGCTGGCCTCAGAATTTGGGATCCTCCTACCTCAATCTCCCACCTACCTGAGAGTGCACCACCATGCCCAGCTCCATTTTTAGTTTTTTAATGTAATAGCTTATAGCTGTGGCTTCTTGTAAATTGAACTTTGCCTCTTTAGGCAGAAATGGAATTCTCTCTAAATGAAGAGAGAATATCTGTTTACATTCATTGTTATAGTTTATTACTTTTATCTACTTTTGTCAGTTTTATTATTTTCTTGTTCTTTCTGTATTCCTCTTATATTGCTTTATGGTGTTATTGAGAAAATAATGCTTTGTCATTGACTCAGTCTTTGAGAAATGAAGCCCATATTCCATCACTTGTGTCTTTATTTAGCAAGGAACTGCCACATTTTTACCTTTCAACTTTGAAGACTTAACATATAATTATAACTCATCTTTTATGAATAATAGATGTTTTCAGTTTCACAAAATTATGCCTTTAAGTTGTTCTTTTATTGTAAATGAGTAAGGTGAGCATGTAATAATATTTTTCCAGACAATATGATATCATTTAACAGATGAGAAATATGAGGTCATCAAAATTTTATAGATACTTAAATATTTATACTCCATATGCCCATATATAGAAAAACATTAAATACTGAGTCAAATTACACTGAATAGAATTATGCTTCCCTATGTGCTTCCATTCTTTCTATTGTGCTTTTTTAAAGTGTTGTGTTTATTTATTTCTGTTTTCTGCAATAGCAAGTGAATGTCTCCTTAGTAAAGACTATGTCTTATTTTCACTGGATATTTTTGAGTGCCAATAGTCTCTTTCTGATTCATTACATTTTTTCCCCCTGCAAACACATTAACACTGGTGCACATGTTTATGTGTGTGTGTGTGTGTGTGTGTGAGAGAGAGAGAGAGAGAGAGAGAGAAGAGAAAGAGAGAGAGAGAGAGAGAGAGAGAGAGAGAGAGAGAGAGAGAGGGAGAGAGAAGAGAGAGAAAGGGACAGACAGATCATAAAATATGAAAATATGACCAGGTTGGCAAACAAATAGAACTTCTAGAAACTAAATTGAAGTTAAAGACTCAACATTAAAACCCAAAGTGTAACTTAATGTTGAAAAATGAAATACAGGTGAAGTATAACTGAGGAAAGAATTAGAATATTTCAAAAACTCAACACAAAGAGACAGAGATAGATGACATGGATCAAGGTGATGAACGCTGATGATGGTGTGAGAGAGTCTGCAGTAGGTCCAGTTGAAATCACAGAATCAAAGAAAGAGAGTGTAGGTTAACGAGAAGATCCCTAACAATACAAAATAAATAAATATATGTAGGAAGATACCAGAGTGAAAATGTGCAATACTAAATACAATAAGAAGCAGGCAAAAGGAAGATAGTAAGTTTATCATTAAAGCAAATCAGACAGATGGCTGAGTTCTCAAAGGTAACATGTTTTCTTAGGAAATAGTGATATGATAGCATTAATGTCTCAAGATAAAATAATTAAATGCCTAACATTGTACGTGGGTGTGCAGGGGGCTTGAGTATTAAGAAATGCAAAAAATAGTTGATTTCAAGTAAGTAAATAAGTAAATCCTGGAAAACTTTTATGACCAAGCATTCTTTTCTGAAGCAATCCCATGTACTTAGAGGGAAGGTTATCCCAAAAGGTAAATGTGAATGCAAGAATAAATACTTTGCTAAAGATGATGAAGTTATATACATGCATAAATATATGTGTATATGTATAAAATATAAAATTGAATATACTCAATCATAGGGTGTTTCTCAAGTTTAAAAGATATTTAAATGATATTATTCCCACCAAAATCATATAATATTCCAACTTGATTTACACCTTTGCCAAGAGCAAGTGCCAATCATACTTTAAAATTTTTTGCACAGTCATGGTCATGATATTGGGTCACCTCACTGTGTGGACTTCACATTTTCCTGACTTTATCAAGTGCTTTTTCTGTATCTACTGGGATTATCTAATGAGTTTCGTCCTTTCTTGATATTAGTGCAGTGAATTGTATTAGTAGATTTTCCAAGACAAAGTCCTAAGATTATAATCAATTTTGCATACAGTCATAATGCACTATACTTTTATATACAAATGAATGCACATTCCCAAAGTCTTAAAATGCTGCTTTAACATAACATGATAAAAATGATCCAAATTACTATTTTCCTAAAAGGATCTAATCGTTATGACATGAATGGTGGGATTTCAGATGGGATGTACAGAACTTCTTGGGATTTCTGGGGCCTAGTGAGGGGGTTGCCCCAGAAGCAAACCTGCAACTTGCTGCCATCTCGTGGCTGTTATCCACTGTAACTAAATCTAGATTGGATGCTGTGACAGCACAGAAAAATTAGGACAAGGTAAGAATGGAAATGATTTCCTAGCTCCTTGGCTTTCATCCCTATCTTGTTGTCCTGAGTAAAGCAGTTTGGTTGAAAATCACAGGAATTGTGGGAGCCCTTTTCTACCTCCTTGTTTCCCAAGAAAAATTGTGCAGCATTGTGAGCCTTGTTTTTCTTCTCATTTTGCTTTTTTCTCACTAAAAATAAATCCTGTAAGCTGTCACCCCTGTCACTCCCAGAAAAGGAATGAACAGAAGATGGAAAATATTTGCCAATTATATGTGAATTTGTCTTATCCAGAGATGCACTTTCACAGAGCTTTACTGAATTGTATTTAGAATCATGCATAGATTCATCATCAACACAGGATGTTATTTGATTTCCTCATTCTAACCTCAAGGCTAAAACATTAAAACATAAAGAATTTCTTCTTTCTTTTTTTAATTCTGAAGAGGAGATTGAAAAACATGAAAATGATTCCCCTTTGGAGGATTTTCTGGAACTGAGATGTCATTTGGACAAGTTTATTAAGGGAAGAGTTTTGACTGTTGATTCAATTGTTACTGGTTGGCAGGAGTGGTGGCAATCAAAATATTTAACAGCTTGTTCAGGAATTGACATTTGCAAACACTAATAAATCAATAATACAAAATAGTGCTTTTTATGCACTGCTTAATCAGTTCCTGCCCCACGTGCTGCATGGTAGAGGGAAAGGGTTCCTGTAGGAGGGAGGGGCTGGCTGCAAAATAAAAGCTATGAAATTTATTCATCAGGAATAATGACAGAAGACATAATTATCTTAGAAGCAGGGGAATGATCAATTGAGCCCACCATAAGGGTCTGGCTCTAACAAAGGAAGGAGCCCGTGCTTGCTTTTTTTTTTTTTATAGTGGTATAGATCAAAAGGGGACCTGTGGGAACTTCTTCTAAGAAAAACAGGATGGGGGTGGAGTTAAGCAAGCCATTTGGCTCTAGCGGGTCACTCTCACGTCCAGGGCTTTGCATTTGAACTTTGAGCACTGAACCATGGCAGAATAACCACATGACTCAGGCAGTTCCTGAGCCCAGATCCTCCTAATAATTCAACCAAATTTGGTTCCCATGCAGGCCATGGATGGCTCCCTGCAATGAGTGATAAATATTTTAGCACAAATCATTTAACCAAATAATTTTAAAGGTTTCTTGATAATCTATTGATATTTACAAATTTTGGGGAATATTTTTGGGAATATTTTTGGATTGACTTGCTATCAAGTGCTGTTGGAGTCACAGTTTGGTGCTAAAGAACTGGACTAGACCGGACTGTTACAAAAGCTGTTCCATTAAGTTGAAAATAATCACATGGCATAGTGTTCGAAACATTTTCTTTTTCCACAAAACTGTTCATAGTGCTGAATCTTCTCCAGACTTCTCCTACACTAATCTCAATATTTATCTTGCTTCTTTAATGCTCTGATGTTTTTATATAGTCAATAATTGTGTTATTCAAGAAGTCACAAAAGCACTTTTGCAATGATAATTAAACATTTTAAATTTATTGATTTTTGTTCATCTTCAATTAGAAAAATCACATAAATATTTCTTTGGCCATATTTCTGTCTGCCATAGAAGAATTCACTATATTTTTAAAATTTTTATATACTTTTCTCTATGTATTTTGCTTTCCTCCAAATTTTGTCAAAACAAATTATCAATTATAATTTTTGTTTATATTAATATTTTAATTTATTATTTGTAAAATGACTGATGTATTTTCTTCTTTTTCAATGAAAGTATACTATCCGAGTTCTCTAGAGAAAAGGTTAATTAGGATATATGAATAGGAAGAGATTTATGTGGAATTGGCTTATTTAAATCCCAGGGAGGTTGTCCTGAAAATATTTATCATGAAAACTAGGTTTTTAGCATGAACTATAAATATTTTAGTTATTTTCTTTCTAAATAAGTGAAATTCACAGAAACCAGTTATTTAAATTTTTTAGATGAAAAGATTAAGAATTTTTCAATCATAATTGAAGTCATTTTATAATTTGTATATTTAAAAAAATAGTTTCTCTTTTTAGTAGATAAATATTTCAAACAATCTGGAATATAGCTAGGTTACAAAAATATTTCACATACCATTATTTTCATCATATGAATTTCTATTTTAGTACTTAATGTCTAAACTATATAATTAAGATGACAGATAAATTTGCTATTTTCATTATCTACATTAATGCATTTTAATAAAAGATTTCTTGTTTTTTAACCTAACATTTTTAAACACCACATTGAGTAAAACTTATTTATGAGAATTATTTTCCTGTTTTTACTCCTTGATGATGATAGAATTACTTTACCTCAAACATGGTATGTGCGCATGTCTCTGTATACCTATGTCTGCATATATCTATAGTTTATCTATATCCTATGTGGACTATATGACATGTATATATGTACCATTATCTATAATACTGAATAGTAAGTGTGTATTTCCAAGTAATAAAGACACGTTCTCACTTGACTACAGTGAAAACATGAAAAAGGTGAAATTAACATTGGTATATTGCTACCGTACAGTACAAGATACCTTTGAAATTTTACTAATTGATCTGATAAATTTATTAGTAGCAAAAATGCTTTTTTACCTTGTATTCTTTTCTTTATGGTTCAGTATCTGATCCAGTATCACACATTGCATTTACCTGTCATACCTCTTTAATCTCCTTCAATATGGACGTGTTTCTCAGTCTTAATCTTTTACATCTTCGACATTTTGAAATGTTAGTCTATTCAGTCTAATACTTCCTGTTGGACAAGGTTAGGTTCTGTGTTTGGAGCAGGAATACCACAGAAGTGATACTTCTTTTTCATTTGTACATAAGATCAGAAGGAATACTACACAGTGATTTTTCCCCTTACTGATGATGTTAAATATTTTATGATCTTTTTATTGTTTTTTCTTTTGTATTAGGGATTAAACTCAGGGGTGCTTCACCACTAAGTCTACCTTCGTTAAGTTTTATTTTTTTTTTTTAATTTGCGACAGGTTCTTGCTAAGTTGCTGAGGCTGGACTGAAACTTGGGATCCTCCTGCCTCAGTCTCCTGGGATTATAGGTGTGCACCACCACTCCCACAGGTTATGTTGATTTTGATCATTTTGTTAATATGATGTCTACCAAGCATCTCCAACTGCATAGTTTATTAGTTAAGTATGTTAGTTAGTACTTAATACATACTTTGTTGGTAGGTATTTTTAAACCCTGTGCTATTGTTTTTTTTTTAATACTTGTTATTTTTAGACAATTGATGACTCTCAGATGAATCATTTATGACTTTTAGGATTGCCAGATGATGATTTTCTTATTCCACCATTTTTCTATGTAATTTTTTTCATTTTTACAGTAAGTTATTTCCTTTTATTCCTTCATTCCTTTACCTATTCATTTATTGACAAATAGATAAAGCATAGCGTAGAACAGAAAATGCTGAATGTCAGTGGCAGATACAGACATCTTGCCTTGTTCTTAATCTTAGTGGGAAATCATTTGGTCTTCCACCATTAAGGATAATACTAGTGGTCTGGATATGTGGCTCAGTGGGATTCAGTCCCAGCACCAGGGGCAGGGAAGGCTGATAGGTTTTTTTTTTCAAAGATACCCTCTAATAAGCTGAAGATAATTGTTGTCTTTTGGAATGAATATGTTTTTGTCAAATGCTTTTTTTCTGTACATGTTGAGATGATTATGTGTTTTTAACTTGATTGGTTAATAAAATAAATCACATTGATTTATTTTTGTGTGTTAATCCATTTATACCCTAATATAAATCCTACTTGGTCATAGTGTGTTATCTTTTTATCCTTTGTTGGATTGAATTTACTGAAATTTTCTTAAAAATTTTTTCTCTATGTTCATAATAGATATTATCCTGTAGTCTTCTTTTCTTGTTATTTTTCTGTCTGATTTATCAACATTAAACTAGCTTTAGAGAATGAGGAAGTATTCTCTCATTTGTAATTTTTGGAAAAATGTATATAGAATTGTTATAGTTTTATTCAAATGTTAAGAAGGACCTTTATAATTAATAATGACTTTAAGTAACTTAAAATAAATTTGAGAGAGAAAATTAAAAGCAAAGGAACACCCCCCACCCCATGGTGATTCTGAAGCATAGGCAAGTTTGACAAACACTGACCTAATTGAACTCCAGGGCCCTTTTTATTTTTCAAAAAGACGACAGATTTATTTATATACCTTGTCTAATTGACCATCTTGGTTTTAAGAATAACTGTATGGTTAGATGAAAGGACACAGAAGTTATGGCAGATAACATGTTGGAGGGATTCTCCATTCTGCATTTGAGAAAATACAAATAGTAAGCTTTTCTTGACATTCAAACTGAAGACCCCGGTTTAAGATTCTCTTGGTTCTAATGAGTGGAAAGCACATGAGGCTTGGAAAAATAAATAGGTCTACTTGTTGAATGTACTTACATGTTTGAACAAATCTCTACATGCTGTGAAGCAATTTTGTCACAAATTATACTTTCCTCGAAGCTTGCTTTAAAAGAACAATAAACTTTTAAAATTCTTCAATGAGTCCTCATTTGGAATGAGCTGGATCCCAAGTAAGGCAATTGGTCTTAAAAATCTTTTTTTTTAAGTTTAGTGTTTGAATTCACATAGCATATGATGAACCATTTAAAATGTATAGTTTATTGGCGTTTATTATAGTTGTGCTATTGTGAAACCATCATTTCTTTTTTGTGGTTTATTTTTAATTTTTAATTTTAATTGTTCTTTTTAGATATGCATGACAATGTATTTCGACATATCATACATACATGAAGTATAACTTATTCTAATTAGTATCCTATTCTTTTGGTTGTACCTGATGTGAGTTAATCCTGGTCGTGTATTCAAATACAAGGCGAGGCAAATTATGTCCAATTAATTCTACTGCCCTTCCTATTCCCCTCCTCCTCCCTTCCCTTCATTCTCCTTTGTCTAATCCAGTGGACTTCTATTCTTCTCTTCCCTGACCCCTTGTTGTGGGTTAACATCCACAAATTAGAGATAACATTTGACCTTTGTTTTTATCTGAAGATATTTTACTTAGCAAAAATTTCTTCTTTCTTCTACACGTTCTCTCATATATCAATTATTTAGCACATTCTCTCATATATCAATTATTTCTTCAGCATTTTCTAAATTTCCCATGTACCGTATATTTCATTTAGCTTGTATAATCATTTAATTTAATCCTTTTGAAAATCATATTGAACCAATTTTCAGTCATATTTTGTTAATGAGAAAACAGGTTCATGGAATTTAAACAATTTGTTCAAGATGATTCAGTCAGTGAGAGAGGGAGTATAAATTAAAATTCAGATTAATGTAAATCAAAACATCCATATTTTTAACCCAGAAAACATTTTGACTTCATAAAAAAAGCAATAGCAGTTAAATCAATTTCATTTCTTCTGGCTCTATGGAACTTCCTATTTTATGAAAATTTATAACTTAAATTATGTACCTTCAAAGATGTAATAAATTCCTTGAAGGGAAGGAACTTTTTTGTTAGTTCGAAAATTAAAAATAGTAATGAAAGCACAGAATTATAACATCAAATTTATCTTCAACTTGGATTTACTGTTTTAGGTATTAATATATTTATATTATTAGTATTTTATCTGTGTGCCTTTTGGCACCTGATGTTAAGCATTAAAACTTACAGAAAAGCAAATCAGAACCTATGCAATACCAAGTTTTGGTCCTACTTATTTGCACTTTTGTTTTTCTTTTCTTTTATTAACAATATATACAGAAAAAGGTAACTTCTTGTTGGGGAAGATAATTTTATGCTTCAACATAAACAAAATAATTCACATGTTTAAGACAGTCAAAAGTTGTCCTGGAGCTTGCCAAAGAGGAAATTCCTAGCATCCAGAGTTTAGCTGTATGTGTAGTAGGAGACAGAGGTTGATCAGTGCGTGGCTAGTATAGGCGATAAAAGTTTTATATATCAATTGGATGACGATTTTCAAGATTGGTGCTGTATTCTATTTTATAAAATTGTGATGCCATATTTCCTAAGTTTTTAAATATAGCAGAATGTTTTAAGAGGTCCAAATTAATTACATCCCATGGTAGGGAAGGGAGTTCACTCAATTTCTCATTTCTTATTTAAGAGAAGAACTTTGTGTGTTTGTGTATTTATTTACTTGACTAATAATTCTGTTTTTAGGATGTTTGAGTTATTGAAAATACTATTTTTCACACTCTCTTTCATGTAATCTTCACAGTAATCCTTTATAGTAGGTATTATTACTCTTTCCATGTGACAGGAGGACTTTTGATTCATCCAAAGCGTTAAGTAGTTATCTTAGATTCTTTCAGACTGAAAAAGATAAAACTAGGACTTAGTATCACAGTCTATGCTCATAACAAATGGCACAAAAATGACTGAATCACATCACAGCCTGAAACGGCTCTTGCCCATTCACATTTCTCCTATAACACTGACACTAAATTTAGTGGAACCAACGTAAACAACCTTATTTTGGTTGTGCGTGGGTGCTTCAAAATGTAAAATTATTTTGTCAGATATGCTGCCAAGAAAATCTCAATTGACATGTTTTAAGCATATTTTAAAATGTTATCATATGTTTTTCAAAGGGAACTTCAGGAACCAAGAGCTGATCAACACTTTCCACAGGTTTCTCCATAATGCTTTCATTTCACTCAGGCCTCAGCAATGAAGAGTGAGCCAAGTAGGAATAACTCAGAATTGACAGAATTTATTCTGCTGGGATTCAGGACATCTCAAGAAGTACAGGTTTTCTTATTTTTACTGTTCTTACTTATTTATCTGGCAATTGTATTGGGCAACATCAGCATGTTAATTGTCATTAAAATCGACTACAGACTTCACACACCTATGTATTTCTTTCTTAGAAACCTGTCCCTTTTAGATCTCTGCTACTCCACAGTCATTGCACCCAAAACTCTGGCTACTTTCTTGTCCAAGGAAAAGAAAATTTCCTACAATGGGTGTGCGACGCAATTCTTCTTCTTTGCTCTTTTTGTTGGGACTGAAGGTTTTCTCCTGGCTGTGATGGCTTATGATCGCTTCTCAGCCATTTGCTCACCTTTCCTCTACACAGTACGCATGTCCCAGCAGGCTTGTGTTCGCTTGGTGCTTGGTTCCTACGTCTGCGGATGCATCAACTCCATGATCCAAACAGGTTTCACCTTCAGTTTGCGTTTCTGTCAAGAAAATAGACTGGACCACTTTTTCTGTGACGTCCCGGCCCTGATCAAGATCGCATGCGTTGACACCTTTGTGAACCAGATTGTGCTGTTCGTTCTCTCTGCACTCATCATTATCACCACCACCAGTGTCATCCTGGTTTCCTATGGGTATATCCTCTCCACTGTCCTCAAGATCCCCTCCAGCCAGGGCAGGAGTAAGACCTTCTCCACGTGCACCTCTCACATCACAGTGGTGAGTTTATTCTATGGAACTGTGTTCTTCATGTACGCCCAGCCCGGGGCCATCTCCTCACCAGAGAAAAGCAAGATTATAGCTGTATTCTACACTCTCGTCATCCCTATGTTGAATCCTCTGATTTATAGTCTAAGGAACAGGGAGGTGAAAAATGCTTTGAAAAGGATATTGTTGAAAAAAATGCTTTTTCATTGACTTCCAGTCATCCATAAAACTGTAGAATCAACTAAAAGCAATATTAGCAACAGTTTATTATTAAACAGTTTCAATGAATGGCATCTAAAAGTTTTGGAGATAAACATTTATCTTCACTTTTTAATTATCCATAGTGCTTTTAAAAATGAATTTAAAAATGGATACTTAATTTTTCTACATAATTACTTTATAGTGTGATATCTAGGTATTACATAGTTTCAAAATCACAACCAAAATGCAGTGATTCCATATTCATACACTTATTATATTGATTAATAAAATATAAGTATGTGTACGTTATGAATGTCTATGTGTTCATCTGTCTTGATCATGAGGAAGAGAGGCACTACTGAATATTTTATGTTCTTTGATCATTGTTTGCCATTGTCCAGCCTTTGCAAATCAGAATTAGAAGAGCTATGTAACATAAGTTACTGTTTTTGCCAAAAAAATCACACAAAAGAGGGGTGCCAATTATTGCATCAGTAATATTGATAAATCATTCAAATATTAGTGATCCCATCAAGAATAAAACTAAATAGTTAAGAATGTGATGCAGCTGTTGTAGCACTATCTTGTCATGGAGATCTTAATAAATATTAGTTAAATGGTCAGTATTACTTGTGCTTATTTGGTTTCTGTTTATGCTCCTGTATCATTTTCACAATTCCTATATTGATTAATAATCCTATTTCTTTCTAGATTTGAAAAAACTATTGCCACAGAGTTACAATAATGAATCCTTTCCATGTCTGTGGTTATACATATTGTCTGTTTTTAATTCTGACAGTTTCATCCTGGTTTTGCCCTTAGTTAGACTTGCCAAGGGTTTAACTTCTTACCATTAGAAATTTGAGTTTCATATAATTACAATGCACTAATTAAAAACATTAATAATAGAAGCTCGATCAATAAAGGAGAGCAAGTGGATCAGGGGCAAGGAGGAGAGAAGGGAAAGGAAATGCACCAGGGAATGTGATCGATCATGTTATCATATGTGCGTGTACAAATATGGAACACTGAATCCCACTCTTATGTATAATTATAATGCAAGAATAAAAATAAAATTTAAAAGAGTATTTTGTGGCACATTGTCTAGTTATTACATGCTTTATGTTTTAAGTATATTCAAAATTGTAACATAAAAACATTACAAATTAATATACATATTAAATTTATTAGTATAATATTGCATGTACATTTGTATACATTTGTAATCTATTTTCCTAAAATCTGGTTATTTTCTGAATTCACATGCTGAATGCTTAGTTACCTTATTTTGTTATTATTTTAATGAATTGTGTTTTTAATCATTTTTAGGGTTTTCAATGTAATTTATTTTAATTTTTACTATTTTATAAATAAATTTTTCTGTAATCTTGATATTCTCTTTCACCCAATCTTTATTTAGATGTGGTTTCTTATTTCCATATAGTTTACTTATTTAGTCTATCTCTTCTTATTGTTGACTTTTAGTTTTATTATCATAAATTCAGAGAATTGAACCACAAAACACCCTTTGGGTAAATTATTATTATACCAATAGATATTGAAATACATGATCATATTCACCATATTAAAATATTTTAGAAGCATTGTCTCAGTAGCTGCAGATAGAGCATTTGATAAGTTTTATGAGGAAACAAACAGTAAACTTAGAAAATAACTTAAGTTCATTAATTGATAAAGTATACACATGCAAACTGAATAAGCACATATTTTAAACAGGTAAATATTAGAAATCTTTTCTTTAAAATTAGGAAAACATAAAAAAAATGCTTATTATCCTTGATGCATTTCTGTGTTCTATCAGAAATCTAGAAGTGTGGCATGATAATAAGTACAAATTAAACATAAAAGGGATCAGATATGGGATTAAACTGTCATTTACATGATCATTTAGGGAAAAGTTTATGATAATGTCTGGGTTAATGTACAAAAGTCATTTCTATATCTGTACATTAGCAGTTAAAAAATTACAATATTTTAATTGAAAGATTTTACCATTTGCCAGTATGTAAGAAGTTTCAAGACGGGCATCTTGGCACACACCTGTAATCCCATCTGCTTGGGAGGCCGAGGCAGGAGGATCATGAGTTCAAAGCTAGCCCCAGCAAAAGTGAGGTGCTAAGCAACTTAGTGAGACCCATCTCTAAATAAAATACAAAAGAGAGTTGGAGATGTGGCTCAGTGGCCAAGTGTCCCTGAGTTCAATCCCTGGTACCCCTACCCCTCCAAAGAAAGAGGTTATCAAAAACATAGGAATAATTTAGCAACAAATTTGTAGGTCTGCTATGTGAAAAATTATAAAATTCTTTAGATCATGTTTATTGCATATGTTGTTCAAAAACTAGAGTATCAACCATGTAGAAAATATATGTACATATGAATATAATAAATTGAGACAATTTTGCCTATCAAAGAATGCTTTATAGGAAGTAAAGGTAAAAAATACAAATGAAAGAATGTGTTTACATGACCAATAAGATTACAAATTGAACTACAAGTACCACAAGTTTATAATGAAGACACGGCCAATCAGTATGAAACAGGCAAAATATGTTAACACATTTCATAGAAGAATAAATAATAAAATTTCTTGATACTTTCTATCAATAGTGATTTGAGAAATGGAAATCAAAATTATAATTTTCTGTTTTATATTCATTCAATTGGAAAATGATGAAAATGTCTACCCTTCCCAAGGTTGAATAGCAGATGCATACAGCATGCATTCTCAATGGGTAATGTCACCTCCAAGGGGGAGAACTGTTTCCTGTGTGTTGTGGAAACACCTTATTGTCATTAGATATGAACTTATTGGGTATTATAACTTTTAATTTACACATAAAAATAAAAATTCGGTTTCTGTACATATATGTACAATATGCAGTCTAAAGTATGCTTCTAGTACTAAAATTTTATGGTGCTGGCTAGGAAAAGATGTATAGAAGATGCTCTTAGGGTGATAAAGAAAACCTAAAATCAAATTTACAAGTGGTCTACAGGATCTACACCACATTTGTAAATAAGTGAAAACAGATGATCATTATTTCCTGTTGTGGGTCACTAATGTATCCATGACCCGGCAATGACTCTCTTGAATAGGTACCCAACAAGGTCTCAACATGTACCAGAGGAGATATGCCTTAGTATGTTCATAGAAACATAGTTAACCCAATTAAAATTCTAAAAATAAATCAAACACTTATCAAAAGGTTTGTTGATAAGTGAAAAATGGTGTATTTATACAATAAAATAAAGCAAATAAATTACAGGTATGCCCACAATGAGCATGAATCTGAGCAATAATATGTTAAGGAGGAAAAGTAAGTCTGGAAAGATTAGATACAGAATACATTTAAAAAATTAAAGCCCATACTTATTCAATTTCATTAGTTGATTTTGTTTTTTATGTTCCTTTTCTTATCTAGGAACTCTGACAGGATACTGCATTATGTTTTATTGTCATGCTTCCTTAGCTTCCAATGACTGTGACATTTTCTTGTATTTTTCTTAAATTTAATGACCTTGATGGTTTTGAGAAGTACTGGTCAGGTATTGCAAATGCCTTCTATGGGGTTCCATGTTTTCCCCACGAATAGACTGTTCGTGGATTTTTGGAAGGAAGATCATTGAGTGAAGTGTCCTTCTCAACATGTCATATCAAGAATACCTGCTATCAATGTAACTAGTCCCTAATGATGTTAACCTTGATCACTTGGATGAGGCAGAGTTTATCAGGCTTCTCAGAGTCACATTTTCCTCCCTTTCCATCCTGTACTCTTTGGAAGCAAGTCACTAAGTACAGTTCCCACTTAAAGGATGAGTATTTAACCTCCTCTTGTTGGGGAAGTGTATCCATAAATTATATGGAATTGCATATGATATCTTCAGGTAAGGTAAAAACAACTAAAATAAAACTTATTAGGAATTCATATTCATGCATATGAGTTAAGAATATTAAATTATAGTGTCTGAATAATTAACAAGAGAATCTAATGTTACTTTGAGCTGCGAGATTACAGGTATATGGGATGAGGGGGAACCACTGTGTTAGATATTTGTTATTGTTTGTATGTGGTCCCAAGATAATAGTGTGGCATGAAACAAGGTTATTATTAATTACTTCCTGTGCACTTGAAATCCAAATGTATTAGAATTATAATGTGGTATTATCTATGGGTACTTAACGATTTTTCTTTAGAATTCTACATATATTGTTAATGTTTTTGCTTCTGCTTTTTGTTCTTATCTTGTTTCTCTTTAACCTTTGCAACACAATTTTCAATGTTTATTCAGTTCTTTAATTACTTTTCTTCCCACTTGGCTTATTTTAAAATCTTTTATTGGTGCATTATAATGTTAGTTCATTTCAACATAGTTATACAAGTATGGGATTTGATTTGCTCCAGTTCAATCTCCAGTACTTCCCCTTTCCCTCCAGCACTCCTTCCCCCATTCCCTTGTCTTTACTCTAATGGTCTTTCTTCTATTTATTTATAGTTTTTAAAATGGAGGCATTAGAGACATACATAAATATATATAAAGGTGATATTCACTGTGGTATATCCATATATATACATATACACACACACACACACACACACAGGATAATCTGGTCAGTTTCATTTCACCCTTCCTCCCTTTTCTTGTCCCTCCTCTCTCCCTCTCAATCCCCTTTCTCTACTCCATTGATCTTTCTTCAATTTTCATGGAATTCCCCCCTCTTTTTTTCCTCTTCTTTTGGTCTAGCTTCCACATATAAGAAACAATATCTGACCCTTGACTTTCTAGGTCTGGCTTATTTCACTTAGTGTGATGTTCTCCAGCTTATTTTTGGTATTTGCTTATGTTGGTTAGTTTCTGCAAAGTGAGTTGTTTTGTCTCAGTTTGTAAAAATTTTTTGGTAGATGTTTCTTCAGTTAGTACACTTGGGAATGAAAAGTAAAATTCTGATATAATTTACATTTCCTTAATAACTCTTACATTGACATTTTCCTTAATAACTCTTGATGTTCAACATACGTTTATAGGAAATATATATATTTAATTTGATGGCATGTGTATTCAAATTGCCTTTGTCAAATTTCACTGCATTAATCATTTTTATTTATTGAGATTTTTAAACTCTGGATTTTTTTTTTTTTTTTTTTTTTTTGGTACAGTGGATTGAACCCAGGGGTGCTTAACCACTGAACCAATCTACACCCCTTTTTAAAATTTTTTTTTTTTTAAATTTGAGGCACTGTCTCGATAAATTGCTTGGGGCCTCACTAAATTACTGAGCCTGGCTGTGAACCTGTGATCCTTCTGCCTTATAAAACCTGTAAAACCTCTGTCTGGCCTAAGAATATGGGACAAAGAATATGTTCCCTCCTCCTACCATGTAACCATTCTATTGAGTATAAATATAAAACAATTTCCAGACTCGAGGTTCTGAGATTTTTAGGCATTACACCCTCTGGACTACTGCAGCTAAAATAAGCCTGCTTCCTGAAAATTCCTCAGGCGTCCAATCTCTTCTGTCCATCAAGGGGAGATTTAAAAATACACAAATTTAGAATTTAATAATAAGCAATATGGCCATATTACAGTAAACTCACAAAGCAATAAAAAGTAGATGCTACATGAAGACAGGAAAATATATGTATTTTAGTCTTTCTAGAATTTTCAATAAGCAATTTGTTGAACTTTTGAGGAAAGCATCAGAGATGAAGAATAGAGCAGTAAGTAGAAATATTTGGAGAAATTAGACAATATAGTAGGAACTCTAGCATCTGTTGAATTTTGCCATTGTAGCAAAAAAATAAAAGTGCCTTAAGTGAATGAGCATGATGAGGTTTAAACAAAACTTTAAGGACACTGAAAATTTAAATACATATAATTTTCATGTTGTAAAAATATGCTTCTTTTGACTTTTCCCCAAACATTTAAATGTACATTTAATGGTAAACAATACTTCTTTTCTTTTACACCTTGCAGGACATGAATAAACTTGTGACTGGTCAGATTTGGCCCATGAGCTATAGTTTTCTGATTCCTGATTTAAGCAGTCGGTTGTCTTTTAGAGCAATTTAAAATTAGAAAAATAAGATTTTATTTTTCTCTTATTTATTTGAGTTTTGAAATTTTCACTTTTTTTCTGTAGTTTTACTTTTTTTAAATTTATTTTTATTGTAAACAAATGGGATACATGTTGTTTCTGTTTGTACATGGAGTAACAGCATACCGTTTGTGTAATCATACATTTACAAAGGGTAATGATGTTTGATTCATTCTGTTATTTTTTCCTCTCCCCCACCCCTCTCACCCCTCTTTTCCCTCTATACATTCTTTCCTTCCTCCATTCTTGCCCCCCTCCCACCCCCCATTATGAGTCATCTTCTGCTTATCAGCGAGATCATTCGTCCTTTCGTTTTTTGAGATTGGCTTATCTCACTTAGCATGATATTCTCCAATTTCATCCATTTGCCTGCAAATGCCATACTTTTATTATTCTTTATAGCTGAGTAATATTCCATTGTATATATATACCACAGTTTCTTTATCCATTCATCAATTGAAGGACATCTAGGTTATTTCCACAACCTGGCTATTGTGAATTGAGCAACTATGAACATTGATGTGGCTGTACCTCTGTAGTATGCTGATTTTAAGTCCTTTGGGTGTAGGCCGAGGAGTGGGATAGCTGGGTCAAATGGTGGTTCCATTCCAAGTTTTCTAAGGAATCTCCACACTGCTTTCCAGAGTGGCTGCACTAATTTGCATCCCCACCAGCAATGTATGAGTGTACCTTTTTCCCCACATCCTCTCCAACATCTATTGTTGCTTGTATTAGTTTTACGTTTTTGACTTACACTGCATTGTTTCTGTCTGAAATATTTTCTTAAATATATTTCTTATAGTGAGCAATGAATCTCTTTGGTTTTTTTTTTTTTTTTTTTTTTGTCTTAGAAAATCTTTCTCCTTTATGTTTGAAAAATATTTTCAAACATAGAATTCCGGGTATAATTCTAGGTTGGCAGATATTTTCTATGTTTCTTGCAGCAGTTTAGAGATGTTATTCCATTGCTGCCTTGCTTGCATGGCTTCTGATGAGAAACTTCCTGTAATTCTTATTTTTAAACTTATTTTTGTGGGTGCCCTCCTCCACTTCTCTGAAGTCTTCATGGCTTTCCCTTCATCCTTGTTTAACATGTAAGTGAGATCATACAGTTTTTAATGTGTATTTCAATATTAATATCCCTTATCAGAATTATCATTTGCAAATATTTCCTCAATGTTTTGTTTTGTATTTATACTCTACTGCTAGTGTCATTTGATGCATGAAAATTTAAAATTTTCATGAAGTCTAACTTGTTAATTTTATATTTTGTCACATGTGGGTTTGGTGACATTTATTCACATTCAATGTTGAATTCAATGTTGAATTCACACATTCAGTGTTGTGATGATTTTGACATATATTTTCTCTAAGAGTTTTATCACTTTTAATGTCATGTTTAGGACATGGATTAATTTTGAGTTAATTTTTGCATAGTTAAGTTTTGTTAGTTAAGGGTGCATCTTCATTCTTTTGCATGTCTATATATTTTCATAGCATCATTAATTGAAAAGAATAACTTGACTCCCAATGAATGGTCTTGTAACCCTTGAAAAAAATCACTTGACTGTTTACATGAGGGTCCCAAACTATTACTCTCTTCCATTTGTCTACATGTCTGTCCTTATACCAGTCTGACTGCCTTTTATCCCAAATCAATAACTGTCATTATTGATTTTATTTAGGTTCTCAATATTTATTTATTTAAGCAGGCTTTTTGTTGTTTAAACTTGGTTTATTATTGCATTTTAGTCATACAGAATAATGGGTTTCATTGTGGCATATTCTTACATGCAAATAACATACTTTGATCGTATCTACACTTTACATTGCCTTCTTTTACCCTCCGATTTTATCCTCAACTCTCTTCATCTTCATAAACAGTCTCCCTGCTAATTTCATGTCATCTCATTTTATCACACTAAATTCTACTTATGGAGGAAATCATGCTTGTCTTTCTGTGTTGGTCTAAACATTATGATATTCATGTCCATGCATTTTCCTACAAATCTCATTCTTCTTTATGGCTGAATAATACACCCTTGTGTGTGGAAAAAATGTATATATAACTTTCATTAATCTATTGTATACAGTTTTCTCCAAGGCATCCAGTTCCCTGAGGTGCTGGAAAGAATGTGTATCCTAGTGTTGTTGGGTGAAACATCCTGTAGCTGTCTATTAAATTAATTTGATATATAATGGAGTGTAACTTTGATATTTGCAGATTTTTTGGGGGGGTACCAGGAATTAAACTCAGGGGCGCTTGATCGCTGAGCCACATCCCCAGCCTTATTTTGTATTTTATTTAGAGACAGAGTCTCACTGAGTTGCTTAGCACCTCATTAAATTGCTGAGTCTGGCTTTGAACTGGTGAAACTCCTGCCTCAGCCTCCTGAGCCACAGGGATTACAGGTGTGTGCCACAGTGCCTGGCCTATTTTATGATCGCCCACCGCCCGCGGGGACAATCACAACGCATACGCTCTTCTTGATCACAGGAAAAAAAAGGACTTTATTCCACAAGTCTCAGACTTATATTGAGAAAATCAGCCTATCAGAGAGTAGACTACCAGGAAAGTCAGCCTATCAAGGAACAGTCTCCAGGCAGATACCAGGATTGCCTCATGTACAACAGCCAACCAGAGTTACTTCCTAAAACTTGTATATGAGTGCAGCTATGTCTGGCAAGCTGCCAGGCGCCATCTTAGAGATCAGGCCACGGTGCGTCTCTGGGGCCCTCAGAGCCCGCCCCTGACACTATTTGTTGATGTTTTCAGTCTGGCTGACTTATTTATTTGTGCAAGTGAGGTACAGAAGTATCCCACGTGCATTGGGGCCTATCTTTTCCTTTAAGTAGTGTTTATTTTATGAAGTTTAGTGCTTGAATATGTATTTGCAATTATTATATCTTCTTGGTGGATTGTTTCCTTTACCATTGCACAGGGGATATTGTCATTTCTCACTAATTTTGGTTTAAAGTCAGCTTTATCTTTCTTGCTTTTAGATTCCATTTGCATGGAATATCATCTTCTACCTTTCCTTTTCAGTCTATGTTTGCCTCTGCTATTAAGATGTATTTATTTCAGGGAAGTTGAGTCATGGTTTTTAATCCAATCCAGCAGTCTGTGTCTTTTAATTTGAGAATTAGGTCTATTTAATTTCAGGATTATAATTAAAAGGTATGTACTGCCATTTTGTTATATTTTAATGTTTTGTTCCTATTTCTTATTTCCATATTTACTCTTTTAGTGACATTTATTCTTTCCTGATATCTTTTGGGTATTTTGTTTTGTTCTCCTTTTCTATGTGTAGGATTCCATTAAGTATCTTCTGAAATTCTGGCTTAGTGATAAATGTATTCTTTTAGTTCATACATATCACGGAAGGTCTTCATTTCACCTTCAGTTTGAAAGGGAGCTGTGCTAAATAGAGCTATATAGACTGGCATTTAGTTTCTTTCAGGAATTAAATACATCATTTCATGCCCTTCTGATTTTTAGAGTTTCTTTGGATAACTATACTGTTATTTTGACGGTTTTGCCTTTTAAGTGATTTGGCACTTCTCTTGTAACTGTGGAATTTTTTTTTTTCTGAATTTTTGACCTTTTAACTATAGTATGTCATGGAAGGTTTCTCTTCAGGTCTTGTCTATTTGGAGTTCTAAATTCCTGCAATGCAAGAATTTCCATTTCATTTCCAATACTTGGGAAATTTCTTCAATAATTAAACTGAAGAGTTTATATATGCCATTACCCTAAATTACTTCTTATTCAAGATATGTGACTATTTGGTTACATGTTTTAATGTTGTCGCTGCTATCTTATATATTCAGTTCATAGCTTTTTACTTACTTTCTTTTTTTACTATCTGAATGTTCAAGTTCATCTGCCTTGTCTATAAGCACTGAAATTCTTTGTTTTTTCTTTTTTTTTTCTTGATTCAGCCTATTCTTTAGGCTTTTTACTGAGTTTTTAATTTTACTTATTGAGGTTTTTATTTAGAGATTCTTGACTGTTTTCCAAAATTTTTGTCATTTAATTGAATTTCTTTTTTTTAAAACACATATTTTTTTTTATTGTAAACAAATGTGGTACAACTATTTTCTCTGTTCGTACATGAAGTAGAGGCATACCATTTGTGTAATCAACATTTACATAGGGTAATGGTGTTTGATTCATTCTGCTATTTTTTCCTTCCCCTTCACCTCTCTGACCCCTCTATTCCCTCTATACAGTCCCTCATTCCTCCATTCTTACCTCCCTCCCACTCCCCATTATGTATCATCATCCGCTTATCAGTGAGATCATTTGTCCTTTGGTTTTTGAGATTGGCTTATCTCACTTAGCATGATATTCTCCAATTTCATCCATTTGCCTGCAAATGCCATAATTCTATCATTCTTTATGGCTGAGTAATATTCCATTGTATATATATACCACAGTTTCTTTATCCATTCATCGATTGAAGGACATATAGGTTGGTTCCACAATCTGGCTATTGTGAACTGAGCAGCTATGAACATTGATGTGGCTGTATCTCTGTAGTATGCTGATTTTAAGTCCTTTGGGTATAGACCAAGGAGTGGGATAAATGGGTCAAATGGTGGTTCCATTCCAAGTTTTCTAAGGAATCTCCACACTGCTTTCCAGAGTTGCTACAATAATTTGCAACCCCACCAGCAATGTATGAGTGTACCTTTTCCCCCAATCCTCACCAACATCTATTGTTGCTTGTATTCTTGATAATCGCCATTCTAATTGGAGTGAGATGGAATCTTAGGGTAGTTTTGATTTGCATTTCTCTTATTACTAGAGAGGTTGAACAGTTTTTCATATATCTGTTGATTGCTTGTAGATCTTCTTCTGTGAAGTGTCTGTTCATTTCCTTAACCCATTTGTTGATTCGTTTATTTGTATTCTTGGTGTAGAGTTTTTTGAGTTCTTTATGTGTTGTGGAAATTAGTGCTCTATCTGAAGTATGAGTGGCAAAGATTTTCTCCCACTCTGTAGGCTCTCTCTTCACATTGCTGATAGTTTCCTTTGCTGAGAGAATGCTTTTTAGTTTGAATCTATCCCAGTTATTGATTCTTGCTTTTATTTCTTGTGCAATGGGAGTCCTGTTAAGGAATTCTGATCCTAAGTCAACATATTGAAGATTTGGATCTACTTTTTCTTCTATAAGATGCAGGGTCTCTGGTCTGATTCCAAGGTCCTTGATCCATTTTGAGTTGAGTTTGTGCAGGGTGAGAGATAGGGGTTTAGTTTCATTCTGCTGCGTATGGATTTCCAGTTTTCCCAGCACCATTTGTTGAAGAGGCTATCTTTTCTCCATTGCATATTTTTGGCACCTTTGTCTGGTATTAGAAAATTGTATTTATTTGGGTTTGTGGTCATGTCCTCTATTCTGTACCATTGATTTACCTATTTTGGTGCCAATACCATGCTGTATTTGTTACTATTGCTTTGTAGTATAGTTGAAGATCTGGTATTGCGATTCCCCCTGCTTCACTCCTCCTGCTAAGGATTCTGGATTTCTTATTCTTCCAGATGAATTTCATGATTGCTAGTTCTATTTCTGTGAGGTACATCATTGAGATTTTAATTGGAATTACATTGAATCTGTATAGCTCTTTTGGTAGTATGGGCATTTTGATATTAATTCTGCCTATTCAAGAAAACGGGAGATCTTTCCATCTTCTAAGGTTTTTTAAATTTCTTTCTTTAGTGTTCTGTAGTTCTCATTGTAGAGGTCTTTCACCTCTTTTGTGAGATTGATTCTCAAGTATTTTATTTTTTTTGAGGCTATCGTGAATATGGTAGTTTTCCTAACTCCTCTTTCTGAAGATTCATCACTTATGTATAAAAATGCATTAGATTTATAAGCATTGATCTTATATCCTGCTACTTTACTGAATTCACTTATGAGTTCTAAAAGTTTTCTGGTGGAATTTCCCAGTTCCTCTAAATATATAATCATGTCATCAGCACATAGGGATAGTCTGAGATCTTCTTTTCCTATTTGTATCCCTTTAATTTCCTTGGTCTGTCTAATTGCTCTGGCTAGAGTTTCAACAACTATGTTGAATAGAAGTGGTGAAAGAGGGCATCCCTGCCTTGTTCCAGTTTTTAGGGGGAATGCTTTCAGTTTTTCACCATTTAGAATGATATTGGCCATGGGCTTAGCATAGATGGCCTTTACAATGTTAAGGAATGTTCCCACTATCCCTATTTTTTCTAGTGTTTTGAGCATGCAGGGGTGTTGTATTTTATCAACTGCTTCTCTGCATCTATCAAAATAATCATGTCATTCTTGTCTTTAAATCTGTTGATATGGTGAATTATATTCATTGATTTCCAGATGCTGAACCAACCTTGCATCCCTGGGATAAAACCCACTTGATTGTGGTTTACTATCTTCTTAATATATTTTTGTATGCAATTTGCTAAAATTGTGTTGAGAATTTTTGCATCGATGTTCATTAAGGATATTGGTCTGAAATTTTCTTTCCTTGATGTGTCTCTGTCTGATTTAGGTATCAGTGTGATATTGGCTTCATAGAATGAGTTTGGGAGGGTTCCCTCCTCTTCTATTTCATGGAATACTTTGAGGAGTATTGGAATGAGCTCTTTAAAGGTTTTGTAGAACTTGGTTGAGAACCCATCTAGTCCCGGACTTTTCTTTCTTGGTAGGCTTTTGATGACTTCTCCTATTTCATTACTTGAAATTGATCTATTTAAGTTGTGTATGTCCACCTGGTTCAGTTTAGGTAATTCATATGACTCTAGAAACCTGTTGGTGTCTTCAAGATTTTGTATTTTGTTCGAGTATAGATTTTCAACATAGGTTCTAATTACGTTTCTTATTCCACTCGTGACTGTCATATTTCCTTGTTCATTCCGAGATTTAGTAATTTGAGTTTTCTCTCTCCTTCTCTTTGTTAGTGTGGCTAAGGTTTTATCAATTTTGTTTATTTTTTCAAAAAGCCAACTATTTATTTTATCAATTTTTTCTATTGTTTCTTTTGTTTCAATTTCATTGATTTCAGCTCTGATTTTAACTATTTCCTATCTTCTACTACATTTGGTGTTGCTCTGTTCTTCTTTTTCAAAGACTTTGAGCTGTAGTGTTAAGTCATTTATTTGTTGATTTTTTCTTCTTTTATTGAATGCGCTCCATGAAATAAATTTTCCTCTAAGAACTGCTTTCATAGTGTCCCAGATATTTTGATATGATGTATCTTTGTTCTCATTTACCTCTAAGAAGTTTTTTATTTCCCCCCTGATGTTTTCTGTTATCCATTCATCATTCAATAGTGTATTATTTAATTTCCAGGTGTTGGAGTAGTTTCTGTTTTTTATTCTGTCATTTATTTCTAATTTCAATCCATTATGATCTGATAGAATAGAAGGTAGTATCTCTATTTTCTTGTATTTGCTCTCAGTAATGTGGCATAATATATGGTCTATTTTAGAGAAGGATCCATGTACTGCTGAGAAGAAAGTGTATTCACTCTTTGTTGGATGATATATTCTATATATGTTAGTTAAGTCTAAATTATTGATTGTGTTATTGAGATCTATGGTTTCTTTGTCCATTTTTTGTTTGGAAGATCTGTCCAGTGGTGAGAGAGGTGTGTTAAAGTCACCTAGTATTATTATGTTGTGGTTATTTGATTTCTGGAATTGAGAAGGATTTGTTTGATGTACATGGATGAGCCACTGTTTGGGGCATAGATATTTATGATTGTTATGTCTTGCTGATTTATGCTTCTCTTAAGCAGTATGAAATGTACTTCTTTATCCTTTCTGACTAACCTGGTTTGAAGTCCACATTATCTGAAATGAGGATGGATACTCCGGCTTTTTTGCTGTGCCATGTGCATGGTATGTTTTTCCCATCCTTTCACCTTTAGTCTATGGGTATCTCTTTCTATGAGATGAGTCTCTAGCAGGCAGCATATTATTGGATCTTTCTTTTTAATCCAATCTGCCATAGTATGTTTTTTGATTGATGAGTTCAGGCCATTAGCATTCAAGTTTATTATGGAGATATGATTTGTATTCCCGGTCATTTGGCTCATTTTTGTTTTTTGACACGACTTGGTTTCTCCTTTATTTGGCTATTCCGTTAGGGTAGTTCCTCCCTTTGCTGATTTACATCGTTTTTCATTTATTCCTCATGGAATATTTTGCTGAGAATGTTCTGTAGTGCCAGCTTCCTTTTTGTAAGTTCTTTTAGCTTTTTTTTTTTTTTTTTTTTTATCATGGAAGGATTTTATTTTGTCGTCAAATCCGAAGGTAAGTTTTGCTGGGTATAAATTCTTGGTTGGCATCCATTTTCTTTCAGAGCTTGAAATGTGTTGTTCTAGGCCCTTCTAGCTTTTAGGGTCTGGGTTGAAAAATCTGCTGATATTCTTATTGGTTTCCCCCTGAGTGTAATTTGATTATTTTCTCTCACAGCCTCTAAAATTCTGTCTTTATTTTGTATGTAAGGTATTTTCATAATAGTGTGCCTTGGTGTGGGTCTGTTGTAATTTTGTATATTTGGAGTCCTATAAGCCTCTTGTACCTGGTTTTCCATTTCATTCTTCAGATTTGGGAAATTTTCTGATATTATTTCATTGAATAGATTGTTCATTCCTTTGGTTTGTTTCTCTAAGCCTTCCTCAATCCCAATAATTCTTAAATTTGGTCTTTTCATGATATCCCATAATTCTTGTAGATTCTGTTCATGATTTCTTACCATCTTCTCTGTTTGGTCAACTTTGTTTTGAAGATTAAATATTTTGTCTTTGATTGCTGAGGTTCTGTCTTCCAGGTGTTCTATCCTATTGATTATGCTTTCTATGGAGTTTTTAATTTGGTTCATTGTTTCCTTCATTTCAAGGATTTTTTTTTCAGTATCTCTAACTCTTTATTGAAATGATCTTTTGCTTCCCGCATTTGCTCTTTTAATTGTTGATTGGTGTGATCATTCAAAGCCTGCATTTGCTCTTTCATCTCATTGTTTCCCTTATCATTTTAATTATGTACATTCTGTATATTTTAATTATGTACATTCCTGACATTTCTTCTGCCATGCTGTCATTGGATTTTATTGACGTAGCATCTAGGTTTGTTTGGGACATTTTCTTCCCTTGTTTTCTCATATTGTTTAGGTATCTACCCCTCTAGTAGTGAAACTCTGAGATATTGCAGATTTCCTCTATTGACTTATAGTGTCGCTGTAGATTTCCAATAACTCACCTCCTAGCCTTCAGTTGCCTGAAGTCTTGGAGGAACTTGATAATGCAGTGATCCACAAATAAGATGCCCCTCTAGGGGTGGTGGACTTCAGGTGGGTTATATTCCTGCTAGTGGGCAGAGGCGCCTCCACTTGTTGACCGATGGTCAGCCAAAGGGGGACTAGACTGGGTTCTGGGGCATGGCTGCTGGTCTGAGCCGTGTCTCTGGTTCTACCACCCTGGTGAGCAAACCTCGCCTGGCAGGGAAGACTCACCCAGTGTGGAAGTCTTGCTTGGCAGCGCTCCCCTGAGAAATTCCCTTCAGTCCAGAACTACCACCTGGGTTGGGCAACCCTCCTCTGTGACGTTCCCAGGGGTCCGGACCTACCTCCTGTGCCAGGGAGCCTCACCCTGTGAGTGAGTCTCTCACTGAGTGGCTCTCTTCTGTGATGTTCCCTGGGACTGGACCTACTGCCCGGGCCTGGGACCCTTGCCCTGCGCTGAAGCCACTCTCTGGGTGGCCCTCCTCTACCATGCTCCCAGTTGTCTGGGTTCACTGTTCCAGTGGGGGAGTCTCACTGGGCAACTCTACTCTACGAAGTTCCCTGCGTTCCTGGACTACCACCCTGTCCAGGGAGCCTCGCCCTGTGGGAGAGACTCATCTGGTGGCTCTGAGTTGGTCCCATGTCTCTCAATACTTTCTCTTCTTGATCCTGAGTCCTGTCAAAGGGCCTCCAGTCTCCTGTAGGTGTCTCAAGAAGGGAGCTGCCCTTCTGATGATGATGGCCATGACCTCAGGAATAATTCAGAATGCCTGCACCAGCCTCCAGAGAAGCTGGGGAGCTCCAGCGAAGGTGTGCTGAGTTAGCACAGAGGCAAGTGCAGTGTCCCTCAGCAGTAGGGGGGCCAGGCAGACAGGTTCAGCAATGGCGTCTGACCTTGGTGTGGAGGCCGGGTGGGCTCAGTGATGGCGACCGACCTCATTGAATTTCTTATACATATCTTCCATTGTCTTCCCTAATTTGTTCAGTTGTTTTCCCTGTTCTCTTGGATTTATTAATGTTTTCCATAAACATGCTTTAGAATTCCATGTATTCAGTATCGCATGTACTTCAACATGTTTGGACTTGGTTGCTTGTGAATTATGAACCATAGGAGGAATAATTTTGCCTTAATTTGCACATTTATTGTATTTACATGTTAAGATTTGTTCATCTGTTGGGTTGAATTTGTCTTTTGTCTTCTACTTTTATTAGATGGCCATTATAGGGCACAACTTTTTTTTTTTTTTTTTTTTAAATGACATGTCCTGGGATATTGGATTGTGCTGCAAGTTTTAATGTATTTCCAAGCTTGTTTCATGGTTTAACTTTGCTGCTATTTATTGGTGACAACTGTCGGGGTACTGCAGACCCCCAGCCCTTCGGCGTGGCCAAGATGGCGCCTGGCAAGGTGCCAAGGAAGTGCTGAGAACAAAACCAGGTACCTCCAGCAGACTAATACTCTCTGCCAACAAGTGGCGTATTTTGAGGAAGTTAATGTGATTGGCCATGGGTCCTCGTGGACACTGCATGATTGCTATATCCACACTATTGTGCTCCATTACTGTCCATGCTTTCCCCTCGTGATCTATAAGCTGATTGGTTGTTGTATGTAATGTAAGGCACTTGCAAGAGCGGCCCGCCGCTGCTGGCCAGCCAGAAGAAGCAGACTGCAGAAAATAAAGAACTTGCCCTGATCCGGTTTCGTGTTTCTCTGCGGGCAGGGGACGCGATAGACAACTAGTGTACTTTGACATAGTATGTACTATGTCAGAGTCTGTGATTCCTTCTGTCTTAAAATTCTCACAAGAATGTGGTCCTTCAAATGGGTCAGGAAATTATGTATTAGATAGCAGAATAAATGGGATATTCCTTCTTTGAATAATCCTCTAGCCTTGTCAACATTGTATGTTCTGAAAGGATATGGGAGCCACCTATATTGAGGGCCCTCATAGGTATAGTATCCACAGTCTTTGTGGGTAGTTTTCTTTTTTTTTTTTTTATGTTCCTGATGTGGGAGCAGATATCTGGAGATGTGACACAGGTGTCCCTAACTGTGACTACTTGGGATCTGGTTGTTCGGGTTTTTATCTCCCATGTTCTTTTAAAATATAGGTACCCTCTAAATTATAACTCTACTGATTTCCTCCTTTTTCATTGCCATCATTGTCATAGGTATTATATATATATATATATATATATATATATATATATATAAATCTTAAAGATTAGATTATCTAAAGATTTACTTTTTGAGGTTGCTTTTACTTCTGTAGAATAGCTTGCTATGTATGTAGTTCTTGGGTTAGTTTTCCTCTTCTTTCTGATTTATTTTGACTTTGATAGTCTAATAAAAATTAGTGTTGTCTTTTTTTTCCTTTTAATATTTCAATTTTCTTTTACTTTTGTTTGACTGGTTTCAAAAACTTTCTTAATATTTGGCTTTCAATAATTTGATTATGTTGTCTCTAGAAATGGGTTTGTTTTTGTATATTCTTGTTTCAGGTTCTTCTAGCATCTTGGGTTCATAAATTAATATTTTTTTCTGATTTGGAGGAATTTGGCTTTTTCCAATTATCTTTTTCTGCCTTTTCTCTGTACCTCTTCTGAGATTCTCATCTCAAAATTATAAAATACTGAAATTTCTTTTTATAACTATTTGATAACATCAATTTATAAAAAGATGCATGTATCCTATGAGTAAGAAATCTTTTCATTAAGCCAATGAATATGTATATGCTTATTTATAAAATGTATATACTAGAATGTTAATAGCTGCACTATCTTTAAGTGACACATAAATCTCACCAAGAAAAGAATGGCTAAATAAATTGTGATATACTCATATAATAAAGTGTATAGTCAATGAGAAGAAATGAAGTACAGATGTGGTGCAGTGTGGGTGAGTTTCACACATGAATATTGAAGACAGACAAAGAGAACTCAAAATTCTCTCAATTTACATAAATTTAATAGCAAAAACTCATTAATAAAACAAAGGTAGACAATTTCTATAAAAAGATATGAAATGATTACCAGATATATTGCTAAGAGAATAGAAGTTTCAGAAATTTTACATATGATTTGTGGACTTCCACAAAGAACTTTTTTCTCCATAGATCATTTTAAAAAATAAACTGTAAATATGGCAATTCATTTGTCTTGAGTGTTTGCAGCTAGTAATAGAGCAACTAGCAACTCTGCCCTAACAAATCATGGAAAGAACTTGTCATAATCTGCTTTACATGGGGAACATCTTTTACCTGGAAGATGGTTCACTGCCTAGTTGTATGCCCCATGGCTAGGAATCTCTACCACAGGGGACAAGTTTATCCTGGCAGATACCCTTGGGGTTCTTATTCGATCTATGTCCAGTTTATACCTGCTTAATCATTGGTCAGTGCTGGGATTCCTCATTTATATTCTCCCCAAAATCACCAGGAAAAACTGACTGGGGCTAGTCCTTGGTTCTTTCGATGGAAGTCACAAATGTATTTCACCAATTAATAGGAATTGAACTCAAATGTTTATTTCTTACAGATCCCGATCAGGAGAGGCACCATGAGTCGGGATGGTACCTCTATCCTGGGGTTATGCAAGACAAGAATGAAGAGTCAGGCAGACAGCAAGATTGAGAGTGAGAGCAATAAAGAGAAAGATGGGGTGGGGGATACCATTTGGCAACTGGCAATATTTATTGGACATTAATGGTGTAGGTCATTTGTTTAAGGGCAAATGCCTGAAGGGTTCCTTTAAAAGAAGTAGTGGGAAAACAGGGAGCCTGTATTGCTCAGGAGTGGTGGGTGGGGAGGGATCCTCTCCATTCTTATTTCTGACCATTGTTTTGGGCAAATGTGTGTGGTATACTTTTAATGCCGAGGCGGGAATATATGCTGTGTCATTCTCATTATAGGCAGGTATCTGGATCTACTGAATTGAGGAACTAAAAAGAGATTTTGAACTAGAAATTGTGTCAAGGGTGACTGAACCCTGCCTCTGGCATAAAGAAGTTAAATATATTCAAATGAATGCTAAAGCAACATAAAATTATAATAATTCACTACACCACCACCTTCAAATAATTTAGTGATTATTTTCTAGCAAAGAACATTCTCCTATATAATCACAAATACAGTTGACCCTTGAAACATAAAATATCTACAAAATTATCATAGCCTTATGGTATATAATATAGTTACTTCTATGCAGTTGTTATTTCAAATTACATCTTTATATTTGTTTACACTTCTCTCAACTATGAATGGTATGATGTAAGGTCTGTAATTGTTAGTTTGTATAAGGTAGATAATGTTTACTTCTTAGGATAGATTTATACATATAAATCTTGTAAACCTTATAATAATAAACATTAAAAAGACTATTATCATAATATACTTCATGTATTTGTTATATCTTTTCATTTCTTTTAATATTTCTAGTCTTTGCAGTTCTTCTGTAAGTTTTTCAAATTGTTGTAACATCCCCACTGCCTCACAAAAAAATCCATATATAAATTGATGTAGGCAGTTCAAATTTGTTTTGTCCAAGGGTGGTTGTGGTTTGGATATGAGGTGTCTCCCCAAAGTTTATGTGTTAGACAATACAGGAATGTGCAGAGGTGATGTAATTGAGTTGTGAGAGTTGTAACCTAATCAGTGAATCAGTCCACTGATGTGGATTATCTGGGTGGTGACAGGAGGCAGGTGATGGTTGGAAGAGTGGGGTGTTACTGGGGATATGTCTTGGGGGTTTTCATCTTTTCCCTGGTGTGCAGAGCACTTTCTTACTTCCATGTCCTGAGCTGCTTTTGTCTTCCATGTCCTTCTGTCATGATGTTCTTGGACCCAGGGCTATGGAGTCAACTATCTGTGGATTGGGACCTTTGAAAGCGGGAGCCAAATAAACTTTCCCTTCTCTATGTTGTTGTCAGGTCTTTTGGTCACAATGATGAAAAAGTTGATCCAAACAAGGATCAAATGTACAACCATCAAAATTAGGAAATCAGTGTTATTACATTATTCTCATTAAACTTCAAACTCTATTCTAGTTGCACCAATTTCCCCAGTAATCTCTTTTACTCAAAAGAATTCATATTAGAAGCAGACATTGCATTCAGTGTTTATGTTTTTCCAAACTCTTTAAGATTGGAATGTTTCCTCAGTTTTTCTAACTCTCATGACTGACATTTTTGAAGATCACTGGACAAGGTACTTTATAGAATATGCATCAGTTATTTTTTCCTGAAGTGTCCTTATGATTAGATTCATCTTTTACATTTTTTTTGCAAAAATATCTCAGATACTTTATTTCTGCAAAAAACAAAAATCCTGGCATCTGGTACATGAATACATTCTGCCATGTTTCTTATAAAATTCACTCAATTACTTAATGCAGATATTTCTGCTAGCGTTATCCTATACAAAGTTAAGCATCATAATTTTAAATAAGTAAGTACAAATAGAATTAATAAAACAGATTGGTGAAGACTAACATCCTCTTTTTATTCAGGTAATCATGACATTATTATATTGAACTCTGTTGTCTTAAAGTTGGCTAGTGGAAGCCACTCTAGCTGGCTTCTACAAATAAGTGGTGACTTAATAATGATGTAAATAATTGAATAAATTCATATATGTGTACTTATACACATATACATTTGTAAATAAATACACAGAAAAATTTAATGAGGAATGAGGTATTTTCAAGATAAAATATTCACTAGCACATGGCACTGTTACTGAGAAAAATATTGACAAAATATAAAAATCTTACTTTAGTCTCTGCCATATTTTTGGTTGTGTCCTTCAGCTTTTGTTGCTGTGATCAAAATACTTGACAAGAACAACTTAGAGAAAGCAGAATTAATTTTGGGTTTATGGTTTCAGAGGTCTTGGTCCATGATTAACCAGCTGTTGCTCTGGGATTGAGGTAGGCAGAACATCATAGTGGAAGGATATGGTGGAGGAAAGCTGCTTAATGCATTGCAGCTGGGATGGAGAGAGAGAGAGAGAGAGAGAGAGACAGAGAGAGAGAGAGAGAAATGAAAAAGGGACAGATACAGTCAAATATCATGTCTCCTGTAACCTAATTTCTCCAAATAGGTCCTACCTCCAAGGAGTCCATTCAGGTATCAGTGGACTAATCCAGCAAATGGATTAATCTGCTGATATGGTCATAACTCTAATCATTACTAAAAAGCTCTACCTCTGAACCTTGCTGAATTGAGGACCACACTAACACATGAGATTTTGGAGATATTTCAGATCCAAAAAGCAGTTGTTATCCTATACCACTGTGGCATATATCATCTTGTTTACTGTTATAGTTTGGATATGAGTTGTCTCCCCAAAGCTCCCATTAATAAAGGAATATTCAGAGGTGAAATAATTAGATTATGATAACTATAACCTAATCAGTCCATCCTAATTTGAATAGACCAAGTGGGTGGTAACTGTAGGAAGGTGGGGCAGAGCTGGACCAGGTGAGTCACTAGGGGCATACCCTGCCAGGATGCACCTTCCCTATGGCCCCTTTCCCCACTCTGCTTAATTGTTGCTATGAAGGAAGCAGCTTCCCTCTACCCTGCCCTTCCACCATGATGTTCTGCCTCACCTTGAGCCTTATTTTAGTCAACTTTTTCATTTCTGTGACAAACAGACCTGACAAGAACAACATAGAGGATGAAAAGTTTATTTGGCTCATGGTTTCAGAGGTCTCGGTTCATTGTTTCAGAGTTCTAGAGTACATTCTTCCACCGTAGTGAGGTGGAACATCATGGCAGAAGGGTGTGGGGAGGGAATGCAGCTCAGGACATGGGAGTCAGGAAGCAGACACTCCATTTACCAAGGGCAAAATATAAACCCCAAGTCCCTAAAGACCTACCTTCTTCATACCATACTCAACTACAGTTACTGCCCAGTTAATCCATATCAGTGGATTAATCCACTAATTAATTATGTTAAGACTCTAATAAGCCAATCATTTCACCTCTGAACATTCTTGCGTTGTTGAACACATGAGTTTTTTGGGGGCACTTCACATCTAAACCATAACACTATGCTTCTGCCCCCCCACAAAGTTCATGCCCATCTCACAATGCAAAATAAATTTAATCCATTTCCAAGAGTTCCCATAACTTTAACTGTTCCAGCATTGTCCTAAAGTCCATGTCCAAAGTCTCCTCCGAGACTCAAGGCAAACTCTCAGTGTGAGCCCCTGTAAAAATCAAAAGTAAGTTAAATATATCCAGTATATAATGGTAAACATCTCCATTTAACAAGAGAGGAATAGAGGACTAGAAAGAAGGAGTGGGATAAAAGCAAGACAAAAATACAGCTGGGCTTCACATCCAGCATTTAGAGCACATGGCATTATGACATTCTCTCCAAAAGGCTTGTGTCACTCCATCCCTATGGTCTTGTTGATTGTAGCCCACATGGCCCCTCTCTTGGCTCTTTTCTGACCCAGTTCCTGTATATTTTCTCTGCAGATGTCTCATGTTACTGGCATCTCTTCAACTTCCTTTTCACATCTTCACACAGCGCTTCCTCAGGGGCTGACCTCAGGGACTTCAGCCCTGATGCAGTTTGCCCTGCCTCTGAGACCTTCCTTTGAAATCTTGGTGGAAGCCTCGAAGACCACCTAACTCCAGCACCCTAAAATTCTGCAGAACCAGCAAAACATGGTTGACTCCAAGGTCTGCTGCCATGGTGAGCAATAGTCAAGCCTCCTGGGACCCTAGCTGCAGCAGCCTCTGAGCCCCTGGGCACCTGAGCCTGGGGAAACAACTTTATAAGCTCTACAACAAGCAAGCCAGGAGCCCTCATGATCTCTTCTCAAAGGTATTTTTTACACCTTTTATATCTTTTTGCTTGAGATAATGTGTTCTTGGCAATTCCTGAGATGCCCTCAAGCCATCTTTTCTATTGTTTCTGGATAAAGTACTTGCAACATATCTTCGGAGGCTATAATCTCTTTTAACAACCATACCTTCCTGAGCCCAAGTTTTACTCACACTTTCCTGGCCCAGTTTTATTTTTCAAATCTTTCTGCTCTGCTTTCTGCTCCTGATTATCACAAGTATACTTGGTTAAAAGCTTCCAGCAATATCCATGCCATTCCTGAATGCTGTGTTGCCTTGATATTTTCTCTGCCAGATTAATTAATTCATCTCCTTTAAGTTCAGCCTCAGAGAAAGTGTCAGGATACAAGAAAAATGTAGGCAACTTTTTTTTTTTTTTTCCAGAATGTAACATAAATGACCTCTAGTTCAATTTCCAATGGAGTCCTCCTCCTCTGGAAAGCTCATGAGTCCCATATTTATTGCCTATGGTTTTATTGGAATTTTGGTCTTCCAAACTCCCACCAGAATAGTTCAATAAGCTTTTCTTACAACTTTCTAATGCTTTTTTGACTTTTATCTTGAACCGTCTCAAAATTTCTCCCACAAACTCCAAAGAGCTCTGAAATTTTTTGAACCACATTGTCAGGTTAGTCAGAGCAACGCTGTCACTTCTTGGTACCAAATTTCTGTTCTAGTCAGCTTTATTTATTTATTTATTTTTCATAGAGAACAAAAGACCTGACAGGAACAATATGGAGGAGGAAAAGTGTATTTGGAGTTCTTGATTCCAGATATTCAGTCCATAGATGGCAACTGCATAGTTCTAAGCCCAAGGTTAGGCAGAATGTCATGGCAGAAGGGCATGGAGGAGGAAGGCAACTCAGGACATAGCAACAAGGAAGCAGAGATGTTCACTCATCAGGGATAAAATATAAATTCGACTTCCGGTCACCTACTTCCTCCAGTCACACCCCCTATCTGTAGTTATGCCCCAATTTTGTTAAGCTCTCATAAGCCAATCATTTTACCTCTAAAATTCTTGCATTGTTGAACATGTGAGCTTTTGGGAGACACCACATATCTAAACCATAATGGGCCAAAAACAAAGGAGTTGACCATCTGTGGACTGAGAACTCTGAAACTGTGAACCCCAAATAAACTTTCCTTCCTCTAAATTGTTCTTATTAGGTATTTTGGTAACAGTGATAGAAAAGATGACTAAAACATTGACTATAAGTCTCAGCTTTGGTACTCTGTCTTCTATCTGCAATATAAGATAGCTAGACTCAGGGCAATTTGGGACTACATATATATACACTTATGAGAAATAAATTGTTCATTAATGATGACCACAGCAATTCCTTCTTTTGTTGTTATTATTTTCTTCTTTTAAATACAACATTCAGCTTAATTTAATCTTTTAAAATAAGTCTTTAAAATTAATAGTATTTTCAGTATTGGTATAGTTTCATTTTATAATTTTCTGCATACTACCATAGAAAATTATTTTATAAGTATCTAAAATTCTGGGTTTTATTTGCTATTGGATTTAAGAAACTTCTTGAAGATTTTGTTTGCTTTCATTTTCAAATTTGTTAGTTGTCTTTTTCCTTCTTTTTTTCTTTTGTGGCTATTTTCTGTTTTATTATAGTTTGTTTCAGAAACTTAATCTTTACCCTATATTTTTATTTCATAATGTTATTCCTTACTTAATATCTGATTAACAATTTTGTGTGGCAGTTTTGAGGAAAATGTACTTTATTTTTTGTATAAAAATATTTTGGTAACAAGCATTTATTGAAGTTTATTATTTCCTATATTTCTAATCAATTTTTCTGTGTGTTCTGATGTCAATGAGAAGTGTATAGAAATATTATCTAGTGTATTCAATTTCTCCTCGTAGTTTTAAAGTGAACTGACACATATTTTGCATGCTGTTCATAATAATAATACTTTTGATTACTATTTCATTATTATGAATTGAAACAAGAAACTGAAAAAGAAAAAACATGATAGTTTTTTAAAAACTCATTTAATAATGATAACTTGTTCTTGCAAGGATTGTAAGACTATACTGAAAAATATAGAGGAACTGACAAATCTCTTATTTTTGATATTTCTTTTGTTCTCAAAAATATGATAGATAGTTGTGCATTTGAATTTAACACGGTCTAACCTAGGACGTGGAATAAGAAATAGAATATGTGTTAGTTTGCGTTGATTCTTATTTAGTCTTCAAAAGAGATTGTCATACAAGGCTGACATAAAACTGTAAAAATGAGAACTTCATGCAGTGTAAAATCATTAGCCCACATCCACATTTATTGGTACAAATTCATCACTGCATTCCATGTTTCCTTGTTCCAAATTCTATCCTTTTTTTCCACAACACTTTTCCCATATTTAGATTAGGTAAGAGAAAAAATATTTCTTATTGACTAGTTTATTTTCCTCTTTAATCCTGAGAATTTGTGAAATTTAGTAGGGCATTTTTTTTGAAGAAGTTTTCATCTTAATTATGGATTTAAATTTCTTTTATCTTTAAATTTCTTTTATCTGCTAAGGTGGTTAGGGTGGCTTCTGGAGTCAGTAGTTAACAGAAATTTACATCTTTAATGCAGCAAACCCTGGAGACAAATCAAAACTTACAAAGCACTCCTCTATTGTTGCCATTAATTATCTGTACCATAGAGAATATTATACAAATATCTTTAATTAAAGATGAAGTCACTCTCAAGATTGTATGTTTGGAGCCAGTTCTACTTTGATAGTTTCCAAATAGTGTGATTCCCACTGGATGCTTAAACTAATACTCCATTGCACAGTTAAGTTGGTTAGTTAGAGAGAACTATGAGATAGTCTGTGTCTTTGAAAAGGTTAATGTGAGGGGACTCCATTGGTCTCAAGGTACAATTGAATGTAGGGAAGCTAATTTCCCAAACTTACAAATTGATCTGGTTTTGCCATAATTAGTTATAGGTTGCAGCAGGGCAGTTAGATGATTCCCACTGGTGGAATGTAACTTTTATATCCTGCAGTGAATTACCTTAAATAAACCCTGTGTAAAATATCTCATGATCTTAATCAGTCTCATTGGGCCCTGTTAAAAAGTGTATTTAGTAAGGAACAAAATTAGAAATAACCCTAAGAAATCCCTGGATGGATGATTATAATGCAACTCAAGCTTGAAATCATTTTGAGCTGCACATTAAATGTTAACAAATATAGAGTCAGAGATAAGCATTTAAATTTCATATTTGTTTTATATACACACATACACATGTACTAATAAGAATCTCTTGGGTGGATGTCAATATTAGTAGACTCATTTCCAGAGTTCATGTGTTAAAAACAACTTTAATATATCTGCAAACACAATTTTCTTCCACAGAGAATTACATCTGCCTATAATCATGTATCTCCTGCTCCCTCTTTCTCTTTATTTTTAATTTGTTTGAAAGGGTAATTTATAGTTCCCATTTTATACTATTTTACATTTCTTAGACATTGGAAGTTAGTTTAGAATTGATTTATATTTATTATTATTTCAGTGGAAATGTTATTCTTATTCATTAGATTTAACACACATAACCTAGTATAAATGGGAAAAAGAGAAAAGTTCTTTCACTAAAACTGTTTCCTTCCTCATAGACAAATTGAGCTACAATTTATTTTGCTTCTAGAACAATCATGTAAAATAATATTTTGCCCAATTCCTTAGCATTTTAAATATTTTCTTCTCTTAAAAAATCAGTTTGAATGGCAAGATGAAATTTAAACATTTCTCTTGATATGTTACTAATAATTTACTGGGAGAGTTTAAAGAAACTATTTACATTAGTTGGTCAATAAGCATGTTACAACCTTTATTTCACTCCAATAATAAGTTCTGGATTGTTTATAGTTCTTTCAGCTACATATGTGTATCCTCACAGCTATTGTTTGTTAATTAGAGTAGCTCTGTTTTGAATTATATTAGGTACTATGTGGTATAATGCACTATTCTTAGCTTGTACTATATTTTTGGCAGTGCTGGGGAAAGAAACCAGGACACCCCACCACTGGGCTACACAGTTAGTACTTTTAGCCAGAGCAGCCACACAATAGCATTATGAACTAATTTTACCACTAATGATTCTTTGACTTGATATCAATTAGATACCAAAATCACATCACAAGCAATGTACAGTAACTGAGAATGGCTACAAAAAAATTATCCTTGTCTGTCTCCTCAAAGATCCCTATTGAACTTTACCGTCTTTGAAGATTTTTCCTCTTGTCAGGTGGGGATGACTAGGAAGAAAATTAGGGGATGAATTCCCTGACCATAATGACCAAACCTGGTAGAGGTGAAAGAAGAGACTACAATGCTAAGAATGCTGTATCTGTGAACTCCACTTCAAACAGGATATGGTCCTTTCACTTACACTTCCAGAGTAAATGGAAAGGAATATAAGCACTGTGTTCACTGCTGATCAAAAATAAAGCATTTTTAAAGAACTTTCTGAGTGAGGCTAATTCCAGACATTAAAAATTAAGCTGTAATTTGCATTCTTTGTATTCCCCATAATCCCATATCACATAGAAGTACAGGAGTTTTTATTTAAAGAAGGAGGTAATGTTTTAAAGTTTAAAGATATTCCCCAAAGTGGATACTCTTGTTTTTCTTTATAATTAAATTAGATAATTTCAGATTTTGTAATGGACTATCAGATAATTATGTGATAGAATTTAATTATTGTTTAAGAAATATTTAGTTTTAGTTGTTTATGATACAGCATTCCTGCATAACAATAATACACCAAAAGACTGGAAGCATTCTTCTACCTAAAGAAGGGAAGGAAGAACCAGAAAGGAGGAAGTCTGATATTTAAATTCTAGATAGTGTCTTTTAGTGTTTAACACATTCAAATGCAAAAGTTGTGTTTTCTTATGCCATGGACATGACTTAAATAATTTGACAGATAAATTATTAAATTTATTTTATAAAATAGAAGAAATCCTTTTTGCATGCTTCCTAAACCAATAACCAATTAGGGCACACTTGAATAGTTTCATCAATGGAGAATTTCATATATTTGAAGGAAATTTCATTTTCAGAAAGCTCTTGCCTCTTAAAAAGGTTTTCCTCATACTGAGCAGAAAGGAGCTTACTTGTGGATCCTATTGTTTTTAGTTTTACCCTTTGTGTTCTTGAAGATAAGTCAAACTTCTGAAACTTTAAGGGCACTTACTTCAGTCACTCATTATAATATTCACCCGCCACAATGATTTTTGTCAAATCTTGTCTATGGTGGCCAAATATAACATACTGGCCCCTCCTATGGACTTACTTTAATGTATTATCTGGGTCTTTAAAAAGCATTCAGAACTTAACAAATAATCATTCATTTATTTTAAAAGTATTTAGTGCTATCAGAATTCTCCTTTAAGGATGAGGATGTGATTCATGGTTTTCGTGGGTTGGATATCATGGAAAGCATTGAATTTGCCTGTTCTCTTAAGCATCTTATAAATTTCTGGAGAGAGACATACCAGGGTGCTATAAATGCTTTAAAGAAAAATAGAGTTAGGTGGAAAAAAAAAAAAGGAGTTGTATATGACATGTTCATTTTTAAAAATGTGATAGACATTTTGTATTCTATTAGTAATACCTGGACTTAAGTTTCTGTCGTTTAATAAGGAATTGTAAAACACATATTTTACAACATTTCTGAGTTTGTCTTTGTAAAATGAAATAAATTCATATAATTTATTTATAGGAGAAATGAAACTTTTATTTTAAAGCAAATGAGACACACATTCAGATGCAATCACTGTTTTATCCACCAGATGGCACTGCTAGTGAGTTTTTCATGGACTGTCAATTTGATGCTTACACAGTAAAGTGCCTCTAAATTTCTTTAACTGAAACAGTGTGAATATAGTTATGTAGTCATTTTTTTTCTTCTAAGGCATTTCTTGGCAATTAGTAAATTGAATTTATTGTGTTAAATCGAAAACATGCATGATTTTTGAAAGATAAACAAAATCCTATTCAGGGTTATTATTATTGCTACCAGATTAATCAATGTTACCAGGTCTTTGCCACCTGATTTTGAATGGTGGAAACTGAAGAGATCTTAAATCTCATATTACCATTATTCAAAAAATTAAAATATTAAAACATAATGATAATGCATATATCTTCATCTTAAAAAGTGCCCAGACTGAGGGTGCACTCAGTGGTAGAGCATTTGCCTAGCATATGTAAAAACCTGAATTTGATACCCAGCACTGGAGGAAAAAAAGTTCAGACACTGATTGTACATTTTGGTTTGGATACTTGGGAAGTTTTTCTTCAGTCAGTTCAGACAATCTGATCATGAAGGTTATTTTTGCATTATGTAATTTGTCCAACCCTTTCCTTATCAGGACAGTAGAAATTTTTTTTTTTTTCGGTGCTGGGGATCGAACCCAAGGCTTTGTGCTTGCAAGGCAAGCACTCTACCGACTGAGCTATCTCCCCAGCCCAGAAATATTTAAAAATAAAATTAAAATACATAGAAATTCAGTCAAACAATGGACAATTCTTGATTGTTCATCTCATATGGACATGATTTGTTGAATAAATTTACATCATTCCTGAATTATTTTTACAGGATACATGCATACCAGATTTGTGGGATTCTACCTTTTCTCTATTTCTCTCTTTCTCAGCTTTCTAGCTTGAGATGTGAGCATATGCACTCCTACCATGATGTGCCACCCTTGCTAGAGGCCCAAACCATTGAGGATGTCCTATTTGGAACTTCCAGATTCGTGAGCCAAAATAAACCTATCTTTATTTTATTAGTAGCCTGTATCAGATATTTCACTGTAGTAAAAACTCCTTTCAGACTGATAAGAATTATTATGATAAGAATTATTACTTCATGCAACAGAAGATGCCAGTATATTACTAAAACTGGATTCACAGGCCTTATGTCATCATGATTCAAAGTCATATCTTTCCATGTCCAAGTCTAATGGAAAAGATAATGTGTTCTTCCTGTTTGGTTAAGTAAAAACTCAAGAGTTAGTTTGGTTGGAACTTCCTGAGTCCTGCATCAAACTTTGAGCCAACCTCTTGTGTGTGGCCATCATCTCATGCCCACCCTGGTGCTCTGTGGTGCTAACATGTAGTTTGAGAATTGGGAAAGTGTGTTTCTCCATGAGAAGCAAGGCAAAGAAATGATGTCTTCTATAGAGGCAAAGATTCTACAAGGGTCTCATGCATCAGGAATAATACAAGATACAGAAACAAAATATAGTGAAATGTAAATAGAATAAATTTCTTTTCTCTAATTCATGGTGGGTAGATGTCAAGCAAATGACTTGTGTATTTTATGTATTTCTAATTTCCTATCAAATTCCTGGAATGAAAACTACAAATTGAATAGTTGATTTTGAGGTTAGAAGTGGCTTTGGTACAATAATACCTTATGACTGAATTCATATTCCACATTTACATTTTTCCCCCTGAACATTTTTTTTCTTTCATGCTTAATAAACTTTAATTGCCCTGGTCAGTTTAATCTCAGAGCTCAAACTTCCCGAATTGTCAAAGGAAATTAAGTCATCAAAATTGTATCAAAGAGAACATAGTATTGGACTGAATTGATGAGAGCAAAAAGGGCCTTTATGGTCATGATAATTATTTTGGTTTTTATCCTAAGAGTATTAGGGACCACTGTATGCCCTTAAATAGGTTGGTGAAATAATAAAATTTGTATTTTGAAACTATTACACTGACTGTATGCCAGAAAAAACTGAGCAATGTTCATTCTAATGGATATAGGGACATTAATTAAAGTGTCCAAAATGATAACCAATTGACTTATGCCAGAGGAACTAAGAGGTAGATAGATTTTCATCAGTTTCAGTTCTAAAACTGTCATTATTTTATGTAAGATGAATTATTTGTGACAAAGAGAAGCATGTCACAAAAATCCTTCAGAGTTCTGTCTTTCATAACAATGGATGGTAGAGTAATTTATGCTAAGATATAAAATTGCATTTTTTCATTAATTTTTCAGGTTTGGGTTCACTTGCAGTGTTATTTTGAATGTGTCTAGAATGAGATGCCTTGAACTTTCAAAGGAAGTATTGAAATTTGGTCATTTTCTAATTAATTAGTTGTTATGGTATTAAAATCAAGAGGAAATAGAAGAGTATTACAAATGTCATTGGGACAAATAGTTTGGCAGTAGAGCCAAACTCAGGAATTGGTTTTTATATTCTTACAGATCATTTACTGAAGGAGGTGGCTAAGCATGATTTTGCCTTTGAGGATGGAATAGGTTTAAAAAATGTTAAATCTCTTAAAATGCTTTATAATAAAATTTCCATTAATAACCTTTACAAAAAAACACTTCTTTACAATTTCACTGCCAATTCTTCCTCTATGTTCTTTTCAATGCTTTGAAGTGGCAGCTTTTTAAAATACAGCTGTTTCCTTAAGAATGGAAAAAAATTTTCTTCTAAAAAGTGAAGGATTTGTTACATAAATTTTAATATACACTTGGGATACTTTTTACTAAAATACTTGGAAATTCCTGTAATCCCAATGATTTGGGAGGGTGAGAAACAAGGATCGCAAGTTCAAGACCAGACTCAGCAAACTAATGAGACCCTGAATCAAAATAAAAAATAAAAAGGTTTGGAAATGTAGCTCAGTGGTAGAGTACTTGCCTAGAATGTGAGAGGCTGTGAATTCAATTCCCACTACTACTAAATAAATACATACATACATACAAACATAATATTGAAAGAAGAACTCTGAAGATAGAGTGCACAGATTCTATATGTATTGCATTTCATAAATCTGTGGGTCATTATATTAATTTTGAGAGTGACTACTGATTTTCCATTAATGAGGTACTCTGATTTGGTGAGTTCTCATGTTTGGAAAATAATGTGAGGAGAGATGATTCTAGTCATTCAAATCTCTGCTTAAACCAACATATGACATAAATACTATGGGTATAACTAACTGACTTGCAAATAATACAGTAAGACTTCCTTTTTTGGTACCAGGGATTGAACTCATGGGCACTTGATCACTGAGCCACATCCCCAGTCCCATTTTGTATTTTATTTAGAGACAGGGTCTCACTGAGTTGCTTAGTGCTTCACTTTTGTTGAGGCCAGCTTTGAACTCTCAATCCTCCTGCCTCAGCCTATGGAGCCGCTGGGATTACAGGTATGTGCCACCATGCCTGGCTACAACAAGACATTTGTGGCAGAATTATTATTTCTTTCTTTAGGAACAAAATTATGAAAGACCTTTACTTTTTTTTCCCTAACCTTGCTATTTTGATACTCCCTTCTAATTCCTTAATTTATCTCTCAGTTTCTAGAACTCTCAGATATACATTAGTTGTTAAAATTCAGGCATTTGGAATTTTTAAAACTTTAAATCTCATTTATTCAGAATCAAGGTAGTGCCTTAGAGCTTCTAGACCCTACTTTATTGGGTGAACTCATAAGTCAGACATGAAGGATAGGAAAAGAGCAGATTTCTTTTCTGGGTGAGGTCCAGGTAATTGTATGATAGAGTCGACAATGCAGTTCTGTAGCTGATAATTATTGCATGTGGGAAGCCATCCTTATCTAGCAGAATCAGACGGTTCCCTGTCTAGTTTCCCTGAGAGAATGGCTCCCCTAACTCCACTCTATCCTGTCCATCACAGAAGAAGCTCCTCCTGGTCTTGCCCCCTTTACCTGTATGTCCATAAATAAAAGAGAGTTGGGATAATCCAGGTTGTTGTTATTGTTAGAGACCAGAGCTGGTGTGGCCAGACCCCTCATGCCCTCTCATTTAAAAAGAGTATTGGCTCTTGTGTGTTTATTGAGTAGATAAGTTTTGGGGTAATTGAGTGATATACAACCCTTTTCTCATCCACATGGGACGTGGCAGAGAGGCCCAACAATTGCAGATTATTCCACCAAAGCTATTTGGTTTCACTAGCATCATTTCCTTGCAGCACTGGTTGGTTTATCTCTGCCTTTATTCAATGTTGAACCTGCATAGAGAAGGTCCAACACTACGTCGCCATGGTTCCTATGGTGGTATCTACGGAAGACTCTTGCCTATTGGCTTTGTTATTAATTGTCTCTAATTTCCTTATTTTTTCAGATACAGATGTAGAATGTTTGTGGGTCCAATTTTATATCCTTAAACTATCACAGAAAATGGTTAAATTTGGGGAATTTTTAATAATCTGAAATATATTATATTAATTTATAAGAATTTGAGGTTTGTGGCAAAACTGAGAAGAACAGATTTTTTATATATCCCTTTGATTTGTTAGGTCTTTGACTAATATTTTAATCAAGTTGTTTATTTTATTTTTATTGAGTTTTAAAAGTTCTTTGTATATTTTGGACGACGGTCTTTATAACCTGTATCTTTTGCAAATCTTTTTTTTTTTTTTAATCAATTTGTGGCTTGTCTTCTCATTCTTGTGACGTTGACTTTTGAAGAGCAGAGGTTTGAAGTTTAATGAATTCTAGCTTATCAATTATTTATTTCATGGATTGTGTCTTTGATCTTGTGTCTACAGAGACATCACCATAAGAAAGGTCATTTAGGGTTCATTTATTTAGTTCTTTGATTTTGTTCACCATAGTAGTTTTCCTCAAATAGATCTTGAAACCATTTCACAATATTTATACCTAAGTTGGTAATCTTTTTTCAGGTTCTGCTTACTTCATTCCATCCTAACCCAGCTTTTAGTTTTTGTTTCTTTGTTTGAGATGTGGTCTTTCTGAACTGCTCAGGAGGGCCTTGAACCCACAGTCCTCCTGCTTCAGTTCCTGAGCTGCTAGGATTGCAAACACACATACCACTGTGCCTAACCCAAGTCTTCTGAAAAGATTTGTCTAGTGAGCCTCTGCTGCCACCAGCATGGCCAAACTTGTTCCTGCAAGGGAGGAAGGGGGATTAGAAAAATAAAGACCCACAAACACAGATTTTGAAGATAAAGCTGGGATCAGGTGAAGTACTGCTCTCTGATGGAGATGCAGATCCAAAGATCTATGCCAGCAATCTTTATTTATTTATGTCTCATTATCAGGTTAAAGACTATGCAAGCATTATTATTTGTATTCCAGAAAGTTACAGAAACTAAGACATCTATGTAGCTTTTCCACAGTTGCAATCCACAGTTGCAAAGTGCAATGTTAGGAGCTTTGTGTAGCTCTTAAGAAAGTCCAGTTGCTAAAAGATACTTAAAGTGGGCAGGAACAGGAGAAGTGGAGCTGGTGAAATATTGTGGTTGTCTAGCATAAAAATTCCTCTATTCCCAGGAGGTATGTGCCTGAGATCAAGGTCATAGCTGATAGGACTCTTACACAGAGCCTGCTCATGCAGGGCATTGCCACAGTAGCTAAGCGTACTGTGCCCTTACACAAAAACATTCCCAGGCACCAGGCATGCCACAACCATGAGATCATCAGGGATCCCCAATCTCAGTCAGACCCCCAATCTCAGTTACTGTTCTCCCATCCTCTATCACCTCTCTCCACAAACCTCCAAATTACAATATATTTGAAATGGCTTTAGCCTTTATGTTCACATATGCCCCCAAAATCTGGGTTATACAACTCAAGCTCTGATATAAACATTAGGTAATAATTAGTGACTCATTTGCAATCTGCTTTAGAGTTTAAACTGACTCTTTTCATCAGTCTTATCTTTAAATATTTATAAACAATTTAAAAAACTGCACTCCACATGTTACCTATTTAAGTTCCACTGAATATAGCATAAGTTGCACATATGATTTTTAAAACGATTTAACATAAAAAAATGAAATAAAAATTACATCAACTTTTATTATTTTGGAGATTTGTGGAAGTACTGAATTCTGAAGATTTCTGGTACTTAAAATAAGTTTGGTTGTGAAAAATGTTTATGTTAAGTAGTTTTAATATGGGGTAATTGATTCCAGGCAACTCTCAAAGAAGTAGGCATGTATTAAGAAACTCTCATTCGTGTCCACAATTTTTGTTATTTATGTTCCAGACCTACGCATGTATTTTTTCTCATACATTTTACAACAGGTTGTTTTGCTGAGGTTGCTTTTTGGACCTTCTTTACATTCATATAAACCAACAACCAGTATTGAATGGTTTCTCATGATTTGTGTGGAAATTAACCTTTAAGCTTTTACGTTGTATAGAAAATGTTTTGAAATTCATCACACAAGTTCAGTGAAGACATCATCCTTTCCTTTCCTGGGAATTCAGCACCTTTCTCAAATCCCAGGGGAATAGAATTTGAAAATATCCAAAAACATTATTTGTGGTTCAAGCATGGATTTCTTAGTAGTATAATAATTAAACAGTAAAGCTCCTTTAATTGGTTTTCCAGAGCAGTTAAGTATTTAAAAGTGAGAGCAAAACAATATAACACATCAAACACCCCAGGATGTATCATAGCATTTTGACTGGTGTGTGGGTACATGTGAGGTATTCATTATGTGTGCCAAAGACAACTAGGAGAGCTTTGGAGGAGATGGGGTTCTGCTATTATACAGAAAGTGCCTATGGAACCTTCAGTCATTCCAGTATTCTAAACTTTCCCTTACGCTAGCTAGGTACAGGACAGTAACATGCACAATCACACTCACTTCTTCCCAACAGGAGAGAGCACACAATCAGGTTGTTCTGTCAATAACAGGAAATGAATATATTTGTTCAGTTTCTAATTTCAATGATGTTTTGTCTCTGGGTTTAAAATCTACTGACCTATCCTTTCTTGTTCCATTGATAAAAACTCCAGGTTCTATTTTCCTAGGTGATAATTTGATTGGATTGTTAATTTCAGTAAAACAATGTCCTGGCATTCAGGGAAGAAAAACACAAGAATATTGGAAGAAAAACCTGTCATAATAAAATAAATATGAAAACCTTGGATAGCAGTGACATTATTCATCATAGGCCTAGTGAATATGTACACATATAAATATTTACTATATCACGGACAAACATGCAATTCCGTAATTATTTTCTGAGGATGAATGACAAGAGGGGTGTCAGTTTGATCTTATACTATAATACACAATCAGTTATAGGTCATCAGGTATGTTTTGTTCACTCTCTGACCACCTGAAATACTTTATTGGCCTTTCTTAAACAATGATGATAAGACTATTATAAATTTCTCACTAGAGAAACTAACTAAATAATCATTCAAACAACAATGATATTCAAATTCCAGTTCTCGGTGACAATGTCATCACACTCACCTTCTCCCTCTGACTGTTCCTGCTTCCCACACTCTGGCAAAGGTGCTGGGGATTGATGGGGACATTTTCAGTGTGTTTGGGTAGATTCCCTGCTGCTGCTGCACTCCCTGTCCAGCTAAGAGGCAGCACACCTTGTTCCACACATAGGAAAGACCCCGTAGAACTTTGGCAAACACTGTATAGTAAGGAATAGAGGAGATAAAAATGTCCAGTCAATGACCAGGCCCCAAGAAGACAAGGCAAACTTCTGTTTGTGGACATCCACTCCCATAGCAATAGCAGAGAAAGAGCTCAGAGACTGTTGACACTGCCCGGGTAAGGAACCTCAGCATGGTTGTGTTCAATGTCCTTTCAGAATGTCCATTTTGACAACACTAGAGGAGTGACCACAGAGGGTGTTCCCATTTATTCCATCACACACAACAAACTTGCCTTATCCACTCTGTAGAAGGACACTGCTTTTGTGAGGCCTACAGAGAAAATGGAATCCTCAGGCTCTGAGAGAGTATGTGTTGTGTCAAAATACACTAATAAACACCAAAGAAATAACAGGGAGACTATACTACAAAACTCACATGGAAATTTGTTCAACTGTTCACAAAAGTCTGACATTCCAGGACACACTGACAAGAGAAGACTGTGCTGTAAAAATGCTCTTATATAGAAGTAAAGAAGAAATCCAACCCAATGGGTGCATGAATCTCAACATAGAAATACATAAAATGAAAATAAAAACCCAAAATGACTCCTCTTTTTTATTCATATTTTTTAGATATACATGATAGTAGAATGTATTTTTACATATTACACATACAAGGAGTATAACTTATTCTATTAGGATCCAATTATTGTGGTTGTACATGATGTGGGGTTACACTGGTGGTGTATTCATATATGAACATAGGAGAGTTATGCCTGATTTATTCCACTGTCTTTCCTATTCCCATTGTGCCTCTCTTCTTTTCATTGTCCTTTATCTAATTCAATGAACTTCTATTCTTCCTTCCCCCACCTTTATTATGTGTTAGTATCCACATATCAGAGAGAACATTTGACCTTCGGTTCTTTTGGGATTGGCTTATTTCACTTAGCAAGATAGCCTTCAGTACCAACTATTTATTGGCAAATGTCATAATTTCATTCTTCTTTATGACTGAGTAACATTCAATTGTGCATAGATACCACATTTTCTTCATTAATTCATCTGTTGAAGGGCACCTAGGTGGGTACCATAGTTTAGCTATTGAGAACTGAAATGCTATAAACATCGTGTGACGACATCACTATAATATGCTGATTTTAAGTCCTTTGGGTGTAGACCAAGGAGTGGGATAACTGGGTCTAATGGTGGTTACATTCCAGGTTTTCTGAGAAATCTCCATACTGTTTTCTAGTGTGGTTGCACCAATTCGAAGTCCCACCAGCAATTTATGAATGTACCTTTTTCCCCCACATCCTTGACTGCGTTCATTATTCTTGATAATTGCCATTCTGAGTGGTGTGAGATGGAATATAAGTGCAGTTTTAATTTGGATTTTTCTGATTGCTAGAGATATTGAACATTTTTTCATATACTTGTTTATCATTTGTATTTCTTCTTTTGCTAGTGTCTGTTCAGTTCCTTTGTCCATTTATTGATTGGGTTATTTGTTTTGAGTTCTTTGTATGTCCTAGAAATTAATGCTCTATCTGAGGTGCAAGTGGCCAAGATTGATAATATTAATTCTGCCTATCCAAGAGAAGGGGAGATCTTTCCATCTTCTAAGGCCTTCTTTAATTTCTTTCTTTAGTGTTTTGTAGTTTTCATTGTAGAGATCTTTCACCTCTTTTGTTAGATTGACTCAAGTATTTATTTTTTCTTTTTTGAGACTATTGTGAGTGGGGTAGTTTTCCTAATTTCTCTTTCAGAGGATTCATGATTTACAAATAGAAATGAATTAGGTTTATGGGTGTTGATTTTATATCCTGATACTTTGCTGAATTCATTTATGAGTTCTAGAAGTTTTCTGGTAGAATCTTTTGAATTCTCTATATATAGAATCATGTTGTTGACAAATAGTGATAGTTTGAGTTCTTCTTTTCCTATTCATATCCCTTTAATTTCTTTCATCTGTCTGATTGCTCTGGTTAGAGTTTCAAGGACAATGTTGAATAGAAATGGTGAAAGAGGGCATCCCTGTCTTGTTCTAGTTTTTAGAGGGAATGCTTTCAATTTTTCTCCATTTAGAATAATGTTGGTCTTTGGTTTAGCATATATAGCTTTTATAATGTTGCCATATGTTTCTCTATCCCTAGTTTTTCTAGTGTTTTGAACATGAAGAGGTGCTGTATTTTGTCAAATGCTTTTTCTACCTCTATTGAGATAATCATATGATTTGTGTCTTTATGTCTATTGATGTGATAAATTGCATTTATTGATTTCCATATGTTGAATCAAACTTGCATCCCTGGGATGAACTCCACTTGATCATGGTCCATCCTGACATTTCCTTGTTTTTTTCAGCAATTTGTGTTTTCTCTCTTTCTCTTCATTAGTGTGGCTATGGGTTTATCTTTTTTTTTTTTTTTTAATTTTTCAAAGGACCAAATATTGTTTTGTCAAGTTTTGGAATTGTTTCCTTTATTTCAATTTCATTGATTTCATCTCTGATTTTAATTATTTCCTGCCTTCTACTGCTTTTGGTGTTAATGTAGTCTTCTTTTTCTAGGACTTTGAGATGTAATGTGAGGTTTTTCATTTGGAAAATTTCTATCCTTTAGTGAATGAGCTCAATGCAATGAACTTTCCTCTTAAAACTGCGTTCATAGCATCTCAGAAATTTTTATATGTTGTTTCACTATTCTCATTTAAAAGTACACCAGATACTTTGGTATGGTAAACTTGTAGCTCTTATGAATAATGTCACCTCCTATTTCTCCAAACTTACTTACCATTTTCAAGGTTAAAAGTCAGATATTTTCCATTTGCCAAATATCTAACTTTGTGAACCTCAGGGATTTCCAAAAGTCTGCTACAGTCAGTAGCAGAGTGGTAGTGCTGGGGTTCGCACTCTCAGATCATCCGTTCTGCAATGCTTCATGGTGACAGGTATATGCATTCCTTAACTATCTGGATCTAGAGAGCAATAGAGTTTAGAAATGTGACTATTTCCCCCACTATATTAAATCTAAAAAATTTCAACCAAAATAGGGATATAGATGATTTGTGAGATACATGATTTAGAAAGGGGCCAATCAACTTTATTTTTCCTTCTTCAGCAAAGCTGGAAAAAGTGATTTCTAAGCCTTCAGCAGCACAAGAATGGGGGTGAGGGTCTGTGGGGGCCTGTACTATCCCCAAGAAATGAAAAACTTCATTCAGTCTAAACACATTTTTTTTCACTGCAAAGCCAATATTGTGGATTTCAGTTAGAGAGTAAAGAGAGTAAAAGGAGAGGTTCAGAGATCAATTTTGAAGTTATCATATTTTTTATAATTACCATGTCCCATCAGAAGCCAGGTTTTCATAGCAGGCAGGGTTGTCCAGAGAGACTGAATCAAGAGGAAATAGATAAATAAGAGGACATTTATTAGGGAATTGGCTCATATTATCATAGAGGCTAAGAAGTCCCACAACAGACCTCTGTAAGCTGCAGACTGTGGAATAAACATTGTGTGACTTAGTTCCAGTTCACCTACCTCAGGAGCAGGGAAGCTGATGGTACAACTCAGTCTGAGGTTGAAAGTCTCAGAACCCAGAGAGTCACTGTAAATCCTGAAACCCCAGAGTTTGAGAGCCTGTAGTACTGATGTCCAAGAAAGAAGGGGAGTGTACACCCCACTCTAGGAGTGAGATGCATTGACTTTTTCTCTATTTTTGTTCTCTTTGGAATTTCCTCAGTTGAAATTGGTGGGTGTTACTTGCCTACATCAAGGATGGATCTTCCCTACCTGAAACTTACACACTAATCTCCTCTGGAAATACCTTCAGAGATACTCCATAATAAGACTTTTGTCAGGTTTCCAGATATTAAATAAATGTGTACATATGTACTACCTCATTTAATTTTTTAAAAAAATTAACAACTATATTATTATCTTAAGTAAGAGGCCATATAGAAAGATGTACAAAAGGATATTAAAAATTAAAAACATGGGAAGGAATAGAGAAATAGAGTGAAAATACAGAGTTTTTTAAAAAAAATTAGTATATTTTCTTATTTTGGTTTCTTATTGTTAGGACCATGTCGAGTCATAATCATTTCAAAACAGATTTTGTAATTGACAAATTAAAAAAAAATGTTTTAAATTTAGCTTTTAATTTTTTACAGACTGCATTTTGATTCATTGTACACAAATGGGGTACATAATTTCATTTCTCTATGGTTGTACACAATGTAGATTCATACCATTCGTGTAATCATACATGTACACAGGGTAATGATGTCTGTCTCATTCCACCATTTTTCATACCCCCCCATTTTCTTCTACATATTCTAAAGTTCCCCCATTATTCTCTCATTCCCCACCCCCACCCCCCTTATATACCATCCTCCACTTATCAGGGAAAACATTCGGCCTTTGGTTTTTTTTGGGCTTGGCTTATTTCACTTAGCATGATATTCTCCAATTCCATCCATTTATTTGCAAATGCCATAATATTATTCTTCTTTATGGCTGAATAGTATTCCATTGTGTATATATACCAGAGTTTCTTTATCCATTCATCTGTTGAAGGGTATCTAGGTTGGTTCCACAATCTGGCTATTGTGAACTGAACTGCTATAAAAATTGATGTGATTGTGTTACTGTAGTTTGCTGATTTTAGGTCCTTTGGGTATAAACCGAGGAGTGGGATAACTGGGTCAAAAGGTGGGTCCATTCCAAGTTTTCTTAGGATTCTCCTTACTGTTTTCCAGAGAGGCTGCACCAATTTGCAACTCCATCAGCAATGAAAAAGTGTGCCTTTCCCCCACATCCACACCAACATCTCTTATTGTTTGTGTTCTTGATAAAAGCCATTCTAATTGGAGTAGGATGAAATCTTAGCATTGTTTTAATTTACATTTCTCTAATTACTAGAGATGTTGAACACATTTTCATATATTTATTAATTGCCTTTGTGTCTTCTTCTGTAAAGTGTCTGTCCAGTTCCTTGGCCCATTTATTGATTGGGTTCTTTGTATTTTTGTTATAAAGTTTTGTAAGTTCTTTATAAATTTTGGAGATAAGTGCTCTATCTGAAGTGTGTGTAGAAAAGATTTCCTCCCACTCTGTAGGCTCTCTCTTCACATTCTTGATTGTATCGTTTGCTTTTTAGTTTGAGTCCATCCCATTTATTGATTCTTGCTTTGATTTCTTGTACTTTGTGAGTCTTATTGAGGAAGTCTGATCCTAATCCAACATGATGAAGATTTGGGCCTACTTTGTCTTCTATTAGGTACAGGGTCTCTGGTCTAATTCCTTTATCTTTGATCCATTTTGAGTTGAGTTTTGTGCAGGGTGAGAGGTAGAGGTTTAATTTCATTTTACTGCATATGGATTTCCAATTTTACCAGCACCATTTGTTGAACAGACTACCTTTTCTCCACTGTATGTTTTTGGCTCCTTTGTCTAGTATGAGGTGACTGTATTTATGTGGTTTTGTCTTTGTGTCTTCTATTTGTACCATTGATCTACCATGCTGTTTTTGTTACTATTGTTCTGTAGTATAGTTTAATGTCTGGTATTGTGATACCTCCTGTTTCACTTTTTCTATTCAGGATTGTTTGGCTATTCAAGGTCTCTTGTTCTTCCAGATGAAGTTCATGATTGCTTTCTCTATTTCTATGAAGAATGTCATTGGGATTTTAATTGGAATTGCATTGAATCTGTATAGTGCCTTTGGTAGAATGGCCATTTTGACAAAGTTATTTCCGCCTATCCAAGAACATAGGAGATCTTTCCATCTTCTAAAGTTTTCTTTAATTTCTTTCTTTAATGGTCTATAGTTTTAATTGTAGAGGTCTTTCACCTCTTTTGTTAGATTAATTCCCAAGTATTTTTTTTTTTTTCAGGCTACTGTGAATGGAGTGGTTTTTCCTAATTTCTTTTTCAGAGGATTCATCACTTATGAATAGAAATGCATTAGACTTACGTGTATTGACTTTATATCCTGCTGCTTTTCTGAATTCATTTATTAGTTCTAGAAGTTTTCTAGTGGAGTTTTTTGGATCTTCTAAATATAGGATCATGTCATCAGGAAATAGTGACAGCTTGAGTTCTACTTTTCCTATTCATATTCCTTTAATTTCTTTGGTCTGTCTAATTACTCTAGCAAGTGTTTCAAGGACAATGTTGAATAGAACTGGTGGAAGAGGGCATCCCTGTCTTGTTCCAGTTTTTAGAGGAAATGCTTTCAGTTTTTCTCCATTGAGAATAATGTTGGCTGTGGGTTTAGCATAGATAACCTTTACAATGTTGAGGTATGTTCCTATTATTCCTATTTTTTCTAGTGTTTTAATCATGAAGGAGTGCTGTATTTTATCAAATGCTTTCTCAGCATCAATTGAAATAATCATGTGATTCTTAACTTTAAGTCTATTGATGTGGTGAATTACATTTATTGATTTCTGGATGTTTATACAAACTTGCATCCCTGGGGTAAACCCCACTTGATCATGGTGCACTATCTTTTTAATACATTTTTGTATGCAATTTGCCAGTATTTTGTTAAGGATTTTTGCGTCTATGTTCATCAAGGATATTGGTCTAAAGTTTTCTTTCTTTGATGTGTCTTTGTCTGGTTTTGGTATCAGAATGATATTAGCCTCGTAGAATGAATTTGGAAGGGTTCCCTCCTTTTCTATTTCCTGAAATACTTTGAGGAGTATTGGTATCAGTACTTCTTTAAAGGTCTTATAGAATTCAGCTGAGAATCCATCTGGTCCTGGGCTTTTCTTGGTTGGTAGGCTTTTGATAGCTTCTTCTATTTCAGTGCTTGAAATTGATCTGTTTAGATCGTGTATGTCTTCCTGATTCAGTTTGGGAGGATCATATGTCTCTGAAAATTTGTCAATATCTTCGATATTTTCTATTTTGTTGGAGTATAGATTTTCAAATAGCTTCTAATTATGTTATGTATTTCAATGGTGTCTGTCATGAGTTTTCCTTTTTCATCACGAATTCTAGTAATTTGAGTTTTTTCTCTCCTTCTCTTCATTAGTGTGACTGGGGGTTTATCAATTTTGTTTACTTTTTCAAAGAACCAACTTTTTGTTTTGTCAATTTTTTGAATTCTCTTGTTTCAATTTTGTTGATTTCAGCTCTGATTTTAATTATTTCCTGTCTTCTACTATTTTTGGTGTTGATCTGTTCTTCTTTTTCTAGTGCTTTGAGGTGTAATGTTAGGTTATTTAGTTATTGACTTCTTATTTTTTTATGTATTAGCTCAATGCAATGAACTTTCCTCTTAGTACTGCTTTCATAGTGTCCCAGAAGTTTTGATATGTTGTGTCATTGTTCTCATTTATTTCTAAGAATTTTTTTAATTTCTTCCCTGATGTCTTCTGTTATCATTGCATCATTCAGTAGCATATTATTTAGTCTCCAGGTGTATGAGTAGTTTTTGTTTGTTATTTTATCATTCATTTCTAATTGCATTCTAATTGCATTCTAATTATGGTCTAATAGGATATAGGGTAGGATCTCTATTTTTTTGTATTTACTAATGGCTTTTTTGTGGCATAGCATATGGTCTGTTTTGGAGAAGGATCCATGAGCTGCTGAGAAGAAAGTATATTTGCTCAATGATGGATGAAATACTCTGTAAATATCCATTAAGTCTATATCATTGATATTATTAAGTCTGTAGTTTCTTTGTTCAGTTTTTGTTTGGAGGATCTATCCAGTGGTGAGAGTGGTGTTAAAGTCCCCCACTATTAATGTTTTGGTCTATTTATTTCTTAAAATTGAAAAGGGTTTGTTTGATATATGTAGATGCTCCATTGTTCGGGGCATAAATATTTAAAATTGTTGTATCTTGCTGTTTTATGCTTCCCTTAAGCAGTATGAAATGTCCTTCTGTATCCCTTCTGACTAACTTAGGTTTGAAGTCCACATTATCTGATATGAGGATGGAGACCCCTGCTTTTTTACTGGGTCCATGTGCATGGTATGATTTTCCCCATCCTTTCACCTTTAGTCTGTGGATGTCTTTTTCTATGAGATGAGTCTCTTGCAGGCAGCATATTGTTGGGTCTTTCTTTTTAATCCAATCTGCCAGTCTATGTCTTTTGATTATTGAATTTAGGCTATTGACATTCAAGGTTATTATTGAGATATGATTTGTATTCCTGCTCATTTTGGCTTATTTTTGGTTTTTTACTTGTACTTTGATTGACTTTTCCTTTAGGGTAGTTCCTCCCTTTGCTGACTTGTATTGTTATTTTTCACTTCCTCCTCACGAAATATTTTGCTGAAAATATTTCATAGGGCAGACTTTCTATTTGTAAATTCTTTTAACTTTTGTTTATCATGGAAAAATTTTATTTCATTGTCAAATTTGAAGGTTAGTTTTGCTGTATATAGTATTCTTGGTTGTCATCGTGTTCTTTCAGAGCTTGAAATATATTATTCCAGGCCCTTCTTGCTTTTAGAGTCTGGGCTAAGAAATCTGCTGATATCCATATTGGTTTCCCCTTATATGTATTCTGACACTTTTCTCTAGCAGCCTTTAAAATCCTATCTTTATTTTGAATGTGAGGTATTTTTATTATATTTTGTCTCGGTGTGGATCTGTTGTAGTTCTGTGCACCTGGTGTTCTCTAAGCCTCTTGTATTTGATTTTCCATTTTATTTTTCAGGTTTGGGAAATTTTCTGATCTTATTTCATTGAACAGGTTGTTCATGCCTTTGGTTTGTATCTCTGTGCCTTCCTCAATCCCAATAATTCTTAAATTCAGTCTTTTCATGATATTCCATAATTCTTGGAGGTTCCATTCATGACTTCTTAACATCTTCTCAGTTTGTTCGATTTTATTTTCAAGATTGAATATTTTGTCTTCATTGTCTGAGATTCTGTCTTCCATGAGGTCTATTCTGTTGGTGATGCTTCCTATTGAGTTTTTAATTTGGTTTATCATTTCTTTCATTTCAAGTATTTCTGTTTTTTTTTTTTTTTTCCAGAATCTCTATCTCTTTATTGAAGTGTTCTTTTGCTTCTTGCATTTTCTCTTCTAACTGTCTACTGGAATGGTCTTGCATTACCTGCATTTGCTCTCTTATCTCGTCTTTTGCTTCATGCATCATTTTAATCATGCAGATTCTAAACTCTTTTTCTGTCATTTCTACTGCCATGCTGTCATTGGAGTCTATCACAATAGCATCTTGGTTTGTTAGGAACACTTTCTTTCCCTGTTTTTTCATATTGTTTATATTCCCTCTAGCAGTGAATATCAGAGATACTGAAGTTTGCCCCCTGCAGGTTTATTATGACCCTGCAGTTTTCCACTACCTCTCCTTTGAAAGGGAGATCAATACCAGTAGCTCCCAATACAGAGAAAATGCAGCCCTGAACCAGACAGCCCCTATTAAAGACTTTTACATTTTTAAAATAAACAGGATCAGTTCATTTACTATTTACAATATTTCTAGTTGTGAAGAAGAGGATGGGGAAGGGTGTAGGATGTAAGTGAGTAAATAGAGGTACCTGTCAAAGGGCCTCCTGTCTCCTGTAGGTGTCTCAGGAAGGGAGCTGCCCTTCCAATGATGATGGCCATGCCCTCAGGAATAATTCGAAGTGCCTGCACCAGCCTCCAAAGAAGCTGGGGAGCCCCAGCGAGGGTGCACTGAGTCAGCACAGAGGCAGGTGCAGTGTCCCTCAGCAGTAGGGGGATAGGCGGGCAAGCAGGCTCAGCGATGCATCCGACCTGGGTGTGGAGGGTGGGCTCCTACTTCATTTAATTTTTATAACAACTGGAACAGTTATTATTTTATCCCCATTATAAAATTCAAGAAAATCAAACAGCCAATGAGCAATTTCCCTAGATATTATCAGTTGTAAGGAGTGGAGCTGGGATCCAAAGTCAGACTGTCTGCCTTAATACAATGTGCACAGTATTTTTCTTTTTCTTTTACTCTCCTCAGCTCTTCTAGGTAAATTTCAGATGAAATTTATAGATGAAAAACATTGTGTTAACAAACATTGTAAAAATACCTAAATTGCCTTGAAAAGATTGGTGGTAAAGATATAGTTATTAAAGACACTGCTGGTGAGAACTCAGAAGGAAATGAGGGGTGTATTACTAGAAGTTGCAGGAAGGGAATCCTTGTTATACAGCGGCAGAAAGTTCAGAAGAACTATGTCTTGCATTTGTGTGGGAAGCAAAAACTTGTAAATGAAGAGAAAATTTCCCAGCAGTGTTGAAATTTTTTGCTATTTGCCCTAAATGTAGAAGGAGAGAGATACATTGAGCCAATAACTGTTAAATAAAAATGAATCAGAAATTGATAATATTGGAAATTATTAATAATGTTAACATTTTTGAGTCGTTATAATTTAGCTGTTAAAAAATGGGTTTTACCACTCAATAAATGGGCAAAGGAACTGAGCAGACACTACACAAAAGAAGAAATAGGATCAGTCAACAAATATCTAAAACAATGCTCAACATCTCTAGCAATTAGAGAAATGCAAATTAAAACTATACTGAGATTTCATCTCACTCAAGTCAGAATGTTAATTATCAGGAATACAAGAAAAAATAAATGTTGGTGAGGATATGGGGAAAAGGGAAACTCATACATTACTGATGGGACTTAGTGCAACCACTCTGGAAAGCAGTGTGGAAATTCCTTAGGAAACTTGGAATGGAACCATTGTTTGACCCAGTTATCCCACTCCTTGGTCTATACCCAAAGAATTTTAAATCAGCACACTATAATGATGTGACCACAACAATGTTCATAGCAGCTCAATCCACAATACTTTAGTTATGGAACCAATCTAGATGCCCTTCAACAGAAGAATGAATAAAGACATGTGGTATATATGCACATGGAATATTACTCAACTATAAAGAAGAATGAAATTATGGCATTTGCCAACAAATAGATGTAACTAGAGACTATCATGCTAAGTGAAATGAGTTAATCCCCCAAAACCAAAGGCCAAGTGTTCTATCTGATATGTGAATGCTAACATACAGAAGTGTGTTGGGGGGCAGGTGCTGGGGGAAAATAGAAATTCATTGTATTAGACAAAGGGCAATGAAGGGAAGGGAGTGAAATGGGAATAGGAAGGACAGTAGACTAAATTGGATATAACTTTTCTATGTTCTTATGTAAATACATGACCAGTGTAACTCCACATCATGAACAACCGCAAAAGTGGGAAGTTGTGCTCTGTGTATGTATGATGTGTCAAAATACATTCTACTGTCACGTATAACTACAAAGAACAAATAAAAAGTAAAAAACAGAATAAATAAATAAATAAATGGGTTTGAATTCAGAATGCTTAAATATTTACCCTCATTCTCAACTTAATAACTGATTTAGGGCAAAATAGAAAGCTTCCTTTGTGTCCATGCCTTTATTTATAAAGATACTATTTGTGGGTCTGTAAATTAGTACAACTACTATGGAGATCAGTATGGAAGTTCCTCAAAAGACTAGAAATGGGATTGCCATATGATCCAAGCATACCACTCCTCAATATTTATCCAAAAGAATTAGTCAGCATACTATACAAGTGATACATGCATACCCATATTTATAACAGGGCAATTCACAATAGCCCAGTTACAAAATCAACCTAGGTATTTGTAAACAGATGAATGAATAAAGGAAATATGATATATATACACACTGGAGCTTTATTCAGTCATAAAAAAGATCAAAATGATGTCATTTACAGGAAAACGGATGCAACTTGAGAACATTATGCCAAGTGAGATAAGACTGACTCAGAAAGTCAAGGGTTGTATGTTTTCTTTAATATTTGCAAGACAGAAAAAGGGAAGGCAAAGCAACCTCATGGAAATAGAAGAGCGACTAGTAGACTAGAGGAAGGGGACCAGGAGGGAAAAGTATATAAATGTACCTTTCCCCCGTATCCCTGCCAGCATTTATTAATATTTATATTCTTGATGATTGTCATTCCAATTGGAGTGGGATGACATTTTAGTGTAGTTTTGATTTGCATTTCCCTGATTGCTAAAAATATTGAACATTTTTTTCATATGTTTGTTGGTCATTTGAATTTCTTCTTTAGAAAAATGCCTGTTTAGTTTATTTGCCCATTTATTGATTGGGCTACTTGGTGTTAAGCTTAATTGTATGCTTTACTACCTGAGTGAACTGACTTCTAAAGAGCAACTTTCAAGTTAGTAGAGAATGGATAGTCAGATTATTAAAAATATACATTCCCCAGTTTAAAGTACAAAGTGGTATTTTATATACATATTTTATTTATAAATTTTTAGTGTTTTCACCCTACTTTTAGATGAGTTTGATTTGTGTTCCTTTTTCCTAAATGGTAGACATCTTTTGAAATAATTTTAAAATTTATATTCTAAAATTCAAATCTATGGACCAAATCTTAGACCAAGTGAGGTCACTTTTTGATTCGTTTCATGAAGTCAGTACGTAGCATCTCTTGCTGACATTTCTTCATTCTTTATTTCTTCAAAATGAATTTCACCAAAGGAGAATTTGACTAGTCTTTGGGGATAGGAGTCTGTCTATTTTTATTCTTCAAATTTACCACCTAACTCTGTGTCTACCAGTTAGTAGGTGAACCAAAATATCTATAGGAAAAGAATCATTGCCTTTTTTTCCTCAGGCAAATCCAAAATTGTGATGTTAAAAACATTTTAGCTAGAATAATTAAGAGGAATGACCCACAAGGTGGTAGTAATATGTAACCAGTGAAGGAATTACACAATTTAACTTAAGGAAATGCTTTTTGTTGTTTATTTTGGTTTTGGTACTGGAGATTGAACCCAGGGGTGCTTAACCACGTCCCCAGGTTTTAAAATTTTTTGAGACAGAGTCTTGTTAAGTTACTGAGGCTGGTGTCCACTGTACTTGCTATCCTCCTTCCTCAGCCTTGAGGAGCTGGGATTATAGGCATGCATCAGTGCAGCTGGCCAAGGAAACTTTTGATAAAGGAGTTGTACTGTGCTGTAGAGATGATTGTGCATCCATCATGTGTGTGTGTGTGCACTTGAGTTATGTGGAGGATACATGCATGATTATCATTTAGGAATAGTTAATGCAGAACTAGCTCCGCTGAAATTTTAGCTCTTCTTTAAAGGGGGATTTTCATGGCATTCTTGTTGGGATCATAGGAATATTTTGTTTAATTGATTTTTGAAAACAAAAACTTGATTTATGGTTCAGGAATGGACTGTTTTTTAACTTGATTTTTCTTGCCCAGTATTATAAACATTCCCTTCAGTATGGTATATGATTTCTGTATTTGCATCAGTTGTGAATGGAGACAGAATAAATACTTTTTTTTTTTTTCCTGTCAGTGCTTGTGATTGAACCTAGGGCCTCATGAATGCTAAAGAAGTGCTCTAAACTCCAGCTCCCACCATATCTTAACTTTGAAATGGCTAGGGATATATATATCTCTCCTAAAAGTGAATGTACCCCATGGAGAATTTAAAAAAGGAAAAAAAAAATAACCTACTATTCTACTTTTATTTGGTTTCCTGAGAAAATAAATATTAAGGATTTTTTCTCTAAATTTTACACAGGTAGGAAGCATCCTTATTTCTTTTCTGGAAGGAGGTAAAATGGAAGTAATAAGCCATCCTATCTAGACTTTGTGAAGGCTCCCATTCAGGCATAGGTTGACCTTAAACTCCTGGGGGCATTTCATGACTTTTCTCCTTTCCTAAAGATTTCATTCGAATTTTTTTGAATCATCCCAATGCATTAATTCATGACTACATTGTTTGTATTTTTTTAATATATTTGATTATGCAATAAATATGATGAAATAAATGGAGTTATTTCTATAATTTTGTTAGCTCATTATACTTTAAAGAGTAAGGTTATTTCTCTAGATTAAAATGGCCTCAGAAATTCCAAGGATAAAAAATTTCAATACTTCTTTGTGATTTTAACCATTTAAACATTATAAGGTACTACTGCCATGTAATAATGTGTGAATCCTGGTTCTTTTTACAGAGTAAAACAAACTAATAGGTCCCCTACTAAAGGTATCAGACAGCAACAAAATACATGTCAATTATCAGTTTAATTTAGTGCATTTAATCACTTTAAGAATTATTATTACAAAATTATGTTTAAAATAAAAAAATTTAGAAACAGACATTATTATCTCATGTACATATATGACTGCATAATTGAATGTGATCCTACAATATGTACAATCAGAAAAATGAGAAATTATACTGCACTAATATATGATCTATCAAAATGTATAAATGCGTTCTATTGTCCTGTACAACAAATTAGGACAAATACAATTTACTAAAAAATTTTAAATGAATTACAATTATGGCATTTGCAGGAAAATGGTAAAGGTTTAGAACTGATACACATCATGCTAAGTGAGAGTAACCAAACCCAGAAAGTCAAAGGTTACATGTTTTCTCTCATATGCAGAAACTAGACAGAGAAAAGGGGAAAAAAAGGGACCTCATGAAAATAGAAGGGAGACCAGTAAAGCAGAGAAAGGGGACATGGGGAAGGAAAGGGGACCAATGTGGGAATGAAGTAGACCAATTTATGCTTTGTGCATGTGTGAATGTATCATAATGAATCCAACTATTATGTATAATTAGATGCATCAATAAAATTTTTTAAAAAATAAAATTTACAAGTCATGCAAGTTTAAATGCATGCTATAAATCTGTTATCAATATTGAATCATAATTTATCTCAGGAAATGTGTGAAAAATTTTCAGGAAAAATTAAAATCTATACTCTTCACATAGTCCTGGCTTATTAATAACTGTAGTCCCAAGAGACTTTGAACACTGTGTTCAATAGTTCGGGACTGTAAAATATGTACTGAATGCCATCATTACACCAAAAATATAGACAATTCCATGAACATTTTATGTTCTCCCCCATGAGATAAAAAGTTGATTAATTAACAGTAGTCATTTTAATGTCCCAGGGATCATTTCCCCAAGGTCAGTCACACTTTTACATAGTCTTACTAAAATGTATCAAACATTTCATGCCAATGGAAAGCATGTTCCTATGAATAGACTACTTATTTCATTCTGAAGATTTGAGCTAATGATAAATTTCAAGATCAGTTAACATTTCTCAGAAAATATCACATTAAAAAAATGATCAGACTTCTAATTAAAGAAGTATGAAGTTTTATTTGGTAAGCAGTATACAGATAATTCTTTATGCTTTATTTTACACCTCAATTTTTATACACACTTGCATTTTATATTACAAATACGTCCCAAGAAAAATCAATAATAAACCTGTTTGATTATGGAAAAAGTAATAACTTTATGCCTTATTAAAGTAAAAGTAAATGAAAGATAATGGGATTCTTATATTGCCTGAAAAGTCATAGAATGTTAATACATAACAATAGTTATGTATTTAAGTAATTCTGTAGATTATAACCACAGGAGACTTTTTCAGTTCAGGTACTGGAGTTATTTACACATTTACATATAGGGTGTTAGAAGTGTTGTTCCATTTAGACAAATTTAAAGATGATCTAACTTCACATTGTATCCTGAATACTGATGATGTAATAGCATTAATCCATAATGATTTTTTATTAAGTATACATTTAAGAGGTCTACTTAGAATGATAGCTAAAATAACTATTTCCTAGGAAAGTATGTCAAAGTTGGGTTGCTTAATGAAGATAAAAATGTTTTTTGGCCCCCTTGAGACCTGGTCAACAAGTTAGTGGAGTTAATTAAATAACTATCACATTATTAAAATACCACACAACAAGTAAAACAGCACCTATTTTCCTATGTGGTAAACATGGCAACTCAACACAGTTTGAAAATTTAAAAAAGTCATTAGTATAAATTTGTAGTAGTGATTGCAATATTACTGCTGCAGAATCTCTTTTTTGAATGAAATACATATTCAGTGTTATTTATAAACTTTTCAAGCTACAGAAAGACTGAGCAGGACATTTGCAGGTACATTCTGTGATACTATGAACCTCTAGTTCTCTCAACTTTTATTAAATCTAAATGTGCCCAGGCAAGGTCAAATATATGCATTAATTATCAAGAATCAAGAAATTCACAATTTTTTGTATAGTTTTTTCATATTTAATATGGATGGTTCACTGTAGACCTGATTACTGAAGGGCTAGAAATTTTTTTGCTTCTATATTATTTATTCCTATATTCACATTACATCACATTACATAATAAGTGGTTACATTAAATTATTTTTATGTGGATTTTAGAAAGAAAACAGTATTTACTTCAAGGCATCATTTAAACTGTCTTCTACATAAAAACAACTAAGAGATAATTGTACCACCCTCATCAGCTTAAATATTGTGTGCAACTCCACCTCTCATTCTAAAGTTCTATCTATGATATACCATGCTCAATTTGATGTTAAGGGAGCACACATGATCATAGTGCTGCACTCATGGATGGAAACAAAGTATTAATAATGCAGAAATAACTCAGAATGGTAGTAATGGAACTATTTCATTATCTAGATGTCTGACTCCATTATTGACAATGGATGTCCAAGGAACCATGCCAAACCTATTGCTAAATATTCTTGAAGCACTCTGTGACTCTTCTTATACTTTAATTTAACTAAGATGTAGACACAGTTGCTCATGAAAGATAAAACTGAAATAAATATTCATACTGATGAGAACCACGTAGGCTGTAATCTGGTTTAGGAATGTGTTTTTGCAAATAGGACCTTTTATTCTGCAAAAGTTCTTTAATGCTCCCATACCCATCCTACTTTTAAAAATAAATGTTTCAAATCTGATATTTTGAACTAGTAATTAGCACAAATTAATATTTTAAGTTCAAAAATATTTTAAAGTCAGAATTCAAACTGCCAATATCTGATTCTATGAAAGCATTTGAGGGTTAGATTATTCATATTGCATCTTGTATGTGTTTTTCTTTAAAAATTTTTTTTGTTGGTGCATTATAATTAGACACAATATTTGAGTTCATTCTGATACATTTGTACTTGCATATAGCATAATTTTGTCTGTTTCATTATCCACTGTCTCCCTACTTCCATCCCCCTGATTCCTATCTTCTACTCTACTGGTGTCTCTTCTACTTTCATGAGATCCCTGCCATTTTATTTACTTTTTCTTCTCCAGCTTCCACATATGAAGGAAAACTTAGCTGTCATCTAGTATTGCTGTCTGACATCAGAATTCTGAGATGCTGTAAAAGTTGAGGCATTTTAGGATACACTAAATATTGTAAGTATACTATGAAATCTTGGTATCTTTTTTTTTTTCGAAACAAATGCTGGCATATTTTTAGAGCCATAAAAAGTTTAGAATTGTTCCAGAATGCTACAAGCATGATAATGCATATGTAAACTTCTCATAAGCTTTGCTGAATATACCAAGAGTACTGTTGCTCTCAATGATATTGAAAATGAAGACAGTACTGGTGAGAGGACAATAATTGGGACAATCATTATCCCATCTGGTACCTACATTATTCCAGGACTTTTCAGGAGTGGACAGCCTGAGATCATGCAAATTGATTCTTTCCTTGTGCTGTACGGAACATTGATTTGAGAACTTTCAATACACAAAATGATCAGGTGAAATGTTCCCAAACTACATATTTTTACAATAGAATGAAAGCACAGAATTCTTGAAATGTGCTACTTATTTTAGAAGGTCTACATGCTATGGATTTTCAGCTCCTTATATCTAGAGGTGAAATTGATTTTAAATATTATTTTGACAAAAAGTTTTGACTGAATTAGATAAAATGTGTTATAAATGATGTAATATTGACTTAATCTCAATATTTAAAAACAATTAAAAATCATTCATCTCAGTTCCAAACACATGTTTTTTCAACTGCTAATTTATTATATTCTATTGCTGAGTGATCTTTACAGAATTTTTTTTTGTGTGTGTAATTCTACCATTGGTCAGATATTTTAACCTAAGTAAAAAGCATTGTTTGTGTTCATGCTAGTTTGATTTGCTCTTTTATGAGCAGGAATTTATATTATTAGAAAGTGATTAGGTCCCACTTCTGACCATGTAGTTTTGGAGAAGATGGATGAACATGAGCAGAACTATTTCGGTAGATAGCAGTTGAGTGTAGACTTTTCTATTGAAAGTCATTTATTTATTTATTTATTTATTTATTTTTTTGTTGCGTTTGAGGCTCCTTTTTATTTTATTTTATTTTTTTATTTTTTTATTTTTTTATTTTTATTTTTTTATTGTGAACAAATGGGATACATGTTCTTTGTCTGTACATAGAGTAAAGGCATACCATTTGTGTAATCATACGTTTACATAGGGTGATGTTGGTTGATTCATTCTGTTATTTTTTTTTCCCCTTCCCCCCACCCCTCCTGAAAGTCATTTTTGTTCAGAAGTTTTTTAAGCCTAATTTAAACACATGACTATAACCATGTGCATAATAAAAAATGATGGCCCAATGAAGTCAAATCATGTTTCCTGAGAAAATATATTTAAAAATCCACATAAATCCTAACGTCCACAAGGGCTATAGAAAAGCACCAATATTATAAGCATACAATATGTTCATTTACTAAGTTTGTTTTGTGTGTATGTGCATGCATGTGTGTGTTAGTATATGTGTGTGTACGCTAGATAAAATGATGTAGAATGCACTTCAGTTAGTAGAAACGTAATTTATATAATCAAAAATTAGAAAGGTAAACTAGCTCATCATTTATCCCTATTACCCTTTGAAATCATTTTAAAAATTAGTAAAAGATTCTATTTTAATTCTAATGTGTTTAAACTCTTCTACTTACTCCTCCAAAATAGCATGTCTCTGATGAAGAATGTGAGCCACAGACACTAGCCACTGATAAGAGAAAACCTGCACCAAGGTGATAAAATTCATGCAGAATATTCCTTTCCCTTTAGTTTTATCTTACTGTAAAAATTCTCTGTGCTTTAGTGAAAGGGAAAGTTAAGACAACTGAGAAGAGAGGTATGTCTAAGAATTTCATTGTTATTTTGAAATTGTATCTGTTGTTTGGATGCCTTTGATACACATACCTTGATTATTTGAGAGAAATTGTGATATGGCTTGTGAGAATCACACCAGAGTCACTGAATTTATTCTTCTTGGTTTTACAAGCAACCCTAAAATTCAAGTTTCCCTCTTCATTTTGTTCCTGGGCATCTATACGGTCACTTTGTTGGGGAATTTTCTTATTGTCACAGTTACCAGTATGGATTCTGCTCTTCAAACACCTATGTACTTCTTTCTCCGAAACCTGTCACTTCTCGAAGTTTGTTTCACCTTGGTCATGGTGCCGAAGATGCTGGTAGATCTAGTATCACCAAGGAAAAGCATCTCTTTTGTGGGCTGTGGAACCCAGATGTACTTCTTCTTCTTCTTTGGTAGCTCGGAATGTTTTCTTCTTTCTATGATGGCTTATGATCGCTTCGTGGCTATCTGTAACCCTCTCCGTTATTCAGTCATAATGAACAGGTCCCTCTGCTTGTGGATGGCAATCGGCTCTTGGATATCCGGTGTCCCTGTGTCTATGTTACAGACAGCTTGGATGATGGCCCTTCCCTTCTGTGGACCAAACGCTGTGGACCATTTTTTCTGTGATGGTCCTCCAGTCTTGAAACTTGTCACCGAGGACACAACCATGTACGAAATGCAAGCCCTTGCCTCCACACTATTATTTATCATGTTCCCATTTTCCCTCATTTTGGTCTCCTACACCCGTATTATCATGACCATTCTGAGGATACCCTCAGCTACGGGTCGCCAGAAGGCATTTTCTACATGTTCTTCACATCTCATTGTGGTGTCCCTCTTCTATGGAACAGCCAGTCTGACCTATTTGCGGCCCAAATCCAGCCAGTCTCCTGAGAGCAAGAAGCTAGTGTCTTTGTCCTACACTGTCATCACGCCTATGTTAAACCCCATCATCTACAGCCTGAGGAACAATGAAGTGAAAGGAGCCGTCAAGAGAGCAGTCACTCGGAAAGTCTTCCAGAAGATAGATGTGTTTTAAGTTCTGTCACGTCGAGTGTCTCTAAACAAAGTAGGAACAGCAGAGCCCGCTCCAAAAGCTCAAAAGGGAGTGTAAGAGTTGCTCTGATTCCTCCAGCGTCCCTTACTGTGGTGGGCATATCCCAGAATATTATTAAGAGTTCAGCAAGAAACAGGTGGTACTCTCAGGTTGGAATAATTGAGAAAAACTTTATGAGAAGATGATTTAAAAGTTGTGGGAAAGGTTAGGTGATTGCCACCTAGGTCATACAGTGGACACTTCACACCTTTGGTATTAGTGGGCAAGTAGAAAGAGTATTAACTATGTAAATGAACAACAGCTGTTCCCGAACTTATGATGAGAATAAGTCCTGAAAAACCCCCTGTAAGTTGAAAATATTGTAAACTGAAATATCATTTAATACATCTAATCTACTGAACCTTGTAGCTTAGCTGTACAGTACATTATAGAGTATTCCTTACTCCCTTTCATGACCATGTGACTGACTGGGAGCTGCAGGTTGCTCAGCAGCCCTGCATCAGAAGAGTATTATATATCATATCTCTAGTAAGCTACAAGATCAAAATTCAAAATCTGAATCATGGTTTCTACTAAATGCGTGTTGCTTTCACACCATTGCAAAGTCAAAATATCATAAAGTAGACCATATCAAGTTGGGGAGGATCATGTGTATAAAAAAGTCTACCTAACAGGAGCTGGGTTCTTTAGAAGAGAAAGGCAGACTTTCCAGCCTTCTGTTCTGACTCTCTCAACTTCATTGTTCTTGATCAAGCCAGATCTGAGATGGAGGGTGAGAATATTCCTTCATGCAGTATGTTAAAAATAGCCTTCTGCTGATCACAGCAGGATGGAAAAGGATTAGAAAAATTATGAAGAGTAAATGTAAATACCTGCTATTCATGCTACATATTCTGCAGCTTATGTGATGTAAAGATGAGTCTCATAGTGTGTTTCAGGTGACTTTTTAAAAAATGTATTAAATGATGAAGTTCATAGTTGCCAAGAATTCATGATGCAAATTCTTCACATGGATTGCATGTTTAAATGAGGTTACTTAATAAAATGAATATTTGCATTGGGTGAGAAGATTTTGGACTTTCAGTCATTGGCTAAATCAATCATTGATTATTTATAATTAGTTCTGTATAATTTAAACAACAAACATTTACAAGACACGATAAGTAAAGCAAAAGAGATATAATAATAGAAAACATGATTTGTTCAGGCACTGTTTTTAAAACACACTCCTGAAATAACTCAAGACATAGATCCTACTATATCTTAATTTTTCAGAAAAGACAATTAGCATCAGAAAATGTAACTTGACAAAGCAAAGAATTATTGAATGTTAGCCATTATAATTTGAAATTAGTCCCATATGAATTTGAAATCCAGGATATTAATGTCTTAAAAATATTTAGTCATATTTTTATCATGATATACCACCATCAACATAAGAATTTGACTTTGAAAATATCAGAGAAGGTAAAATCATATTGAGTCAGATTTAATTTTGGATAATCTCATACTTCAAGTAGTACAATCATGCTTTGAATATGCAACTTGTACGTAATGATATCGCTTCCTCTTTGTCTTTATTAACCAATGCTTCTGTTAATTTTATTACTTTTCCTTTAAGTGGTAATCACTCTTCATCATTTTTTGTATTTTCAGAAAATGTAAAAGTCACTAAATATTTGCAACTTGTGGTGACTATTTCAGTTTAATTGTGATATGCTAAGGTATATATTTATTGAGTGCAATGGAAATTCAAGGTTGGACATATCTGTTTCTTTATATCTTCTTTAACTCTCTTTTAGTTTTTAAAGCTTAACTAAAATATTCTTAAATTGATATCAACTAGCCATCTGGCAAGACTCTATCACAATATTTTTCTACTAGTTGGATGTGACTCATGAGTAGGTTGTGAGGTTATAAAAAACAACAGTAGTGTATGTGTAGGTGTTTATAAACTAGCACAGTAAAAATGCAGAGTATTATGTGAAAAGACCTTATGAGTGTACTGCACACGTAGCAAATGTTATCTAAATGTTTAATAAAATTCTCACAGTAATAGAGAAAATATGTAGTAGATAGTTCATATTAGAATGGTATGTTTTATTTAGTACTATATGTATAGTACTGATGGAAAAATAAAGCTAATTTCTTCCTGTTAGATGCAAACAAAAATGTTTATAAGTACCTATTGAGTCTACTGTGTAATTTATACTCTGAGACTGAACATAATTATGTTTCAATTAGTTTTATTAAAACTGATAAAAAATCACAGAACCATAAAGTCTTCATGGGACTCATTTTTAGGTTCAATTTATTTGCTTTTTTCCATGAAATTTCTAGGAGCTGGTTAATAGCATCAATATTATGCTATGAAAAGATTTACTTGTTGAATTATTTTCCTAAATAAGTATCATCTAACTTACATTTTCATTACAGAAACTTTGGAGTTTTCTTTGGAGCAAATAGTTTCTTCATTGTTTTTATAATAGTAATAGTAATATTATTGACTTTTTGGTTATAGTACAAAAACATTTTTCAAGGCATCCTTCCTAAGTGGAAAATTCCAGAAGCTACTTTTGAATGTTTGCCTGCATAATATTATTTACAAGCAATTCTGAAAATGTCCTTGAGTTTCAAATGATGTTTTCAAAGGTCAAACCTGGCACAGCTAGATTATTGGTTAGAAGATCAGTTTGATTACACATTATCCAATCCTGTTACATATATGGGAGTTGAGGTAATAGGAAAAATTTGTTTACAATTTCAATGTGCTTAAAAAATTCCATCTTCAATTTATTTTACAGGCATTCAAGTTAAATTAGTGAATATAATCCGATATACATTATACTTGTATTTTAACAGATACTAAATAAAACTGTCCTAAAGGTGTTCTAATTTTGAAGACAAAATGTAAGCACAATAAAAAAAATAAAATTATGTAATCAAAGTGATTAAGCAAAATTTTGTACTGCTAAAATCAATGCTATAAAAATAAAAAGTCATCCACACTTATAAGCTTATATTATAAATGAATCCTGACAGATTCATGGATTTTCAGATAATGAAGAGAATAGAAGTTCATAAAATAGGGTTATAATAGGACTTCACTGTGGAATGAAACCACAGACTTGGTAGTTGGATATTCATAAATTTGAATTCAGAACTACTGAGTATCCTCAATGAGAGTGAACTCGTGTAATTTCTCTTTGTGCTGTGACAGTTCAGTATATTCAGAAACAGGTGGGAAGTGTTTAGCTTCTGAAACTCCTATTTCATGAGACTTGGTGGAAGGCAGAGACATTTCCTCCAAGGAGATATGAAGGATAGATATGTATTTTACCAGATATCTTACAGATAATTTTGGGGTATGTAACCTAAACCCAATAATCATATTCTTACATAAGGATGCAAGGAAATGAGTTTGCAGGGATTCACGTGATGCCAGTGTTTCTGAGAGTCCATGAGCACTGAAGACAGCCCTGCCATGGTGCTTCTCAATGTCCAGTATTGGAAGGGAAAACCTAAGATGTAGCCAAACCAGTGCTGTTCACAACAGTTCTACCATGTGATTTTGGTCTTTGCAAGTGGTCCTGTGCTACCAATTCTCCTATTCCCTTCCCATTTTATGTGTGCTCCTCAGTATTTTTTCAACATTTTTTTCCCTGTGTAAGTCAGTAAGACTGTTTCAGTTTTTTGACAATGAAGAATCCTGATGGATACAAAACTGCACATGGAGAAATACATATCACTTGCAAGTTCAATTAAAATGGCTCACACAGAAAAGTCTTTTGGAAGGTACAATATGAGTCTAAAGGCAAACATAATTTAAACACATACACAAACACACACATACATGCATGCCATCATGATATGTAAAGAAAGGACTCCATTGTAAATTAGACATGAATACTCTTCTGTGTGTATGTTTTGGGAGTATCTGGACAGGGTGCAGAAACAATTTTTTAAAGGGTCTTTGAATTTGGATCTAAATGCTATAATAGTATTTTAATTTTCAAGATAAGTTCGATTTGTTTTCTTTATATGCAACCATGGGAAAATTTGTGGAAAAATGGTTGATAGAGAGAAAAAGAACTTATTTTTCATAGTACAAAAACTCAGATCTATTTCTTATTATTTCATTCATTGTTTTACTAATTGTGGTCAATTTGGAAACTATCTGAGAATCACTTTCATCATCTATAAAGGAGAAGATTCTAAAACTATAAGATACTAAATTTTGACAACAATAAATAATAACATGGATTTTTAATGGCAGAATCATTGGGAGATGGGTTGGGAGTATTCATGACAAATTTGCAAAAGTTGTTTAGCTAAACAAGAAGCATGTGCTCTGATTACACAGAGAAGGCAAAGTAATTAATTTAAGATGAGGTTCTATTGGCTACTAGGATGGGTACTAAATCCAATGATTAATGACCATAAATAAAGAGAGATATTTGGAGATAGACTTATGGAGAAGACAGACATGTGAAGGTAGAAGCAGAAATTGTATAAATACAGCTGTAAAACACAGATACCAGGGAAAATCAGTCACCTCCAAAAGACTGGAGAAAGGGATGGAATATTTTCTCTTGAGTCTCCTAAAGAAATTGAATAAAATTGTGGCATTTGCAGGTAAATGGACGGAGTTGGAGATTATCATACTAGGTGAAATAAGCCAATCCCCCAAAATCAAAGGCCGAATGTTTTCTCTGATAAGTGGATGCTGATACACAAGGCGCGTGGGAGGGGGTAAGGGAAGAATGGAGGAATGTTGTACTCTGTAGAGGGAAATAAGGGGAGGGGTGTGGGGGGAAGGAAAGATGGTGGAATGAGTCAGACATCATTACCCTATGTACATGATGATTACACGAATGGTGTGACTCTACATTGTGCACAACCAGAGATGTGAAAAGCTGTGCTCCACGGGGCGATCCAAGATGGTGGCCTAGAGGGAGACTGCACCCCCGGTCGCTCCAGAACCCAGGAGTTAAGAAGGGGAGGCATTGAGAGACTCGGACTGAAGTGGAGCCACGGGTGAGTCTGCCCACTGGGTAAAGCTCGGCCCGGGTGGCAGGCCCAGATAGAGGTGGCTTATCGGAGCCGGGCAGGGCAGCTAGAGTCATCCACAGGCAGTCCTGCGCACTCCGGCGGTGGGCCCCGCCCACACAGCCAGCTTCTCCAGGTTCTCGGAACGGAACTGGCCCGCTAGTGAGAGCCTGTCTGAACAGAGCACGCTCCGAGTCCCGGAGCTGCTGCAGTGCAGTGTACTCCTGCAAAGAACCAGCGGAGAGCCTCGATCTGCAGTCAGCCTCAGGGATAAGGACAGGGCAGCCGGAGACCTCTTCAGGCGGCTCTGCCCACTCCGGCTGCGGGCTCTCTTCACGGGGCGATCCAAGATGGCGGCCTAGAGGGAGACTGCACCCCCGGTCGCTCCAGAACCCAGGAGTTAAGAAGGGGAGGCATTGAGAGACTCGGACTGAAGTGGAGCCACGGGTGAGTCTGCCCACTGGGTAAAGCTCAGCCCGGGTGGCAGGCCCAGATAGAGGTGGCTTAGCAGAGCCGGGCAGGGCAGCTTGAGTCTTCCCAAGGTAGTCTTCCACACTCCGGCAGTGGGCTCTTCCCACACGGCCAGCTGCACGGTGCAGGCCCACAGTGAGAGCATTTCCGCACAGAGCCAGTTCCAAAACGTGGAACCAGTAGGGGGCTAGGGGCAGTATTCTTCGAATGAGCTGCTTTATCAGATTCCTCCAAGACATCAGGCTACTGAAGGCTGGGAGGTGATACACTGGAAATCTACTGGGACACTATAAGCCAATAGTGGAAAACTGCAATATCTCAGGGTCCCACTGACAACTGACCATTATGAGAAAACAAGGGAAGAAAATGTCCCAAACAAACCTAGATACTACATCAATAAAACCCAATGACAGCACAGCAGAAGAAATGTCAGAAAGGGAGTTCAGAATGTACGTAATTAAAACGATCAGGGAAGCTAATGAGGAGATGAAAGAGCAAATGCAGGCATTGAAGGAGGAGATGAAAGAGCAAATGCAGGCATTAAATGATCGCACCAATCAACAGTTAAAAGACCAAATACGGGAAGCAAGAGATCATTTCAATAAAGAGTTAGAGATACTGAAAAAAAACCAAACTGAAATCCTTGAAATGAAGGAAACAATAAACCAAGTTAAAAACTCCATAGAAAGCATAACCAATAGGATAGAACACCTGGAAGACAGAACCTCAGACAATGAAGACAAAATATTTAACCTTGAAAACAAAGTGGAACAAACAGAGAAGATGGTAAGAAATCATGAACAGAATCTCCAAGAACTATGGGATATCATGAAAAGGCCAAATTTGAGAATTATTGGGATTGAGGAAGGCTTAGAGAAACAAACCAAAGGAATGAACAATCTATTCAATGAAATAATAACAGAAAATTTCCCAAATCTGAAGAACGAAATGGAAAACCAAGTACAAGAGGCTTATAGAACTCCAAACATACAAAATTACAACAGACCCACACCAAGGCACATTATTATGAAAATACCTAACATACAAAATAAAGACAGAATTTTAAAGGCCGCGAGAGAAAAGAATCAAATTACATTCAGAGGGAAACCAATAAGAATATCAGCAGATTTTTCAATCCAGACCCTAAAAGCTAGAAGGGCCTGGAACAACATATACCAAGCCCTGAAAGAAAATGGATGCCAACCAAGAATCTTATACCCAGCAAAACTTACCTTCAAATTTGACGATGAAATAAGATCCTTCCATGATAAACAAAAGCTAAAGGAATTTACAAAAAGAAAGCCAGCATTACAGAACATTCTCAGCAAAATATTCCATGAGGAAGAGATGAAAAACAACGATGCAAATCAGCAACAGGAGGCGCTAGCCTAAAGGAATAGCCAAATAAAGGAGAAACCAAATCATGTCAAAAACAAATATGAGTCAATTGACTGGGAATACAAATCATATCACAATAATAACCCTGAATGTTAATGGCCTGAATTCATCAATCAAAAGACACAGACTGGCAGATTGGATTAAAAAGAAAAATCCAACAATATGCTGCCTGCAAGAGACACATCTCATAGAAAGAGACACCCATAGACTAAAGGTGAAAGGATGGGGAAAAACATACCATGCACACGGACACAGCAAAAAAGCTGGAGTATCCATCCTCATCTCAGATAATGTGGACTTCAAACCAAAACTAGTCAGAAGGGATAAAGAAGGACATTACATGCTGCTTAAGGGAAGCATAAATCAGCAAGACATAACAATCATAAATATCTATGCCCCGAACATTGGCTCATCCACGTACGTCAAACAAATCCTTCTCAATTCCAGAAATCAAATAGACCACAACACAATAATACTAGGCGATTTTAACACACCTCTCTCACCACTGGATAGATCGTCCAAACAAAAATTGAATAAAGAAACTATAGATCTCAACAACACAATCAGCAATTTAGACTTAACGGACATATATAGAATATACCATCCAACAAAGAATGAATACACTTTCTTCTCAGCAGCACATGGATCCTTCTCTAAAATAGACCATATTTTATGCCACAAAGCTACTGTTAGTAAATACAAGAAGATAGAGATACTACCTTGTACTCTATCAGATCATAATGGATTGAAATTAGAAATAAATGACAGAATAAAAAACAGAAACTTCTCCAATACCTGGAGACTAAATAATACACTATTATATGATGAATGGATAACAGAAGACATCAGGAGGGAAATAAAAAAATTCTTAGAAGTAAACGAGAACAAAGACACATCATATCAAAATCTCTGGGACACTATGAAAGCAGTACTTAGAGGAAGATTTATTTCATGGGGTGCATTCAAAAAAAGAAGTAGAAATCAACAAATAAACGACTTAACACTACAGCTCAAAGCACTAGAAAAAGAAGAGCAGACCTATACCAAAAGTAGTAGAAGACAGGAAATAGTTAAAATCAGAGCCGAAATCAACGAAATCGAAACAAAAGAAACAATCGGAAAAATTAATAAAATAAATAGTTGGTTCTTTGAAAAAATAAATAAAATTGATAAACCCTTAGCCACACTAACAAAGAGAAAGAGGGAGAAAACTCAAATTACTAAAATTCGGAATGAACAAGGAAACATCACAACAGACACGAGTGAAATACAAAACATAATTAGAAGCTATTTCGAAAATCTATACTCCAACAAAACAGAAAACCTTGAAGACATCAACAAATTTCTAGAGACATATGAACTACCTAAACTGAACGAGGAGGACATACACAACTTAAATAAACCAATTTCAAGCAATGAAATAGAAGAGGTCATCAAAAGCCTACCAACAAAGAAAAGTCCAGGACCAGATGGGTTCTCAGCCGAGTTCTATAAAACCTTTAAAGAAGAGCTCATTCCAATACTCCTCAAACTATTCCATGAAATAGAAGAGGAGGGAACCCTACCAAACTCGTTCTATGAAGCCAATATCACCCTGATACCTAAACCAGACAGAGACACATCGAGGAAAGAAAATTTCAGACCAATATCCTTAATGAACATCGATGCAAAAATTCTCAACAAAATTTTAGCAAATCGCATACAAATATATATTAAAAAGATAGTGCACCACAATCAAGTGGGTTTTATCCCAGGGATGCAAGGTTGGTTCAACATTCGGAAATCAATAAATGTCATTCACCATATCAACAGACTTAAAGTTAAGAATCACATGATTATTTCAATAGATGCAGAAAAAGCATTTGATAAAATACAGCATCCCTTCATGCTCAAAACACTAGAAAAAATTGGGGTAATGGGAACATTCCTAAACATTATAAAGGCCATCTACGCTAAGCCCATGGCTAATATCATTCTAAATGGTGAAAAACTGAAAGCGTTCCCCCTAAAAACTGGAACAAGGCAGGGATGCCCTCTTTCACCACTTCTATTCAACATCGTCCTTGAGACTCTAGCCAGAGCAATCAGACAAACCAAAGAAATTAAAGGGATACGAATAGGAAAAGAAGAACTCAAACTATCCCTGTTCGCTGATGACATGATTATATATTTAGAGGAACCTGGAAATTCCACCAGAAAACTTTTAGAACTCATAAGTGAATTCAGTAAAGTAGCAGGTTACAAGATCAATGCTCATAAATCCAATGCATTTTTATACATAAGTGATGAATCTTCAGAAAGAGAAATTAGGAAGACTACTCCATTCACAATAGCATCGAAAAAAATAAAATACTTGGGAATCAATCTCACAAAAGAGGTGAAAGACCTCTACAATGAGAACTACAGAACACTAAAGAAAGAAATTCAAGAAAACCTTAGAAGATGGAAAGATCTCCCATGTTCCTGGATAGGCAGAATTAATATTGTCAAAATGGCTATACTACCTAAAGTGCTATACAGATTCAATGCAATTCCAATTAAAATCCCAATGATGTACCTCGCAGAAATAGAGCAAGCAATTATGAAATTCATCTGGAAGAATAAAAAACCTAGAATAGCTAAAGCAATCCGCAGTAGCAAGAGCGAAGCAGGGGGTATTGCAATACCAGATCTTCAACTCTACTACAAAGCAATAGTAACAAAAACGGCATGGTATTGGTACCAAAATAGACAGGTAGATCAATGGTACAGAATAGAGGACATGGACACAAACCCAAATAAATACAATTTTCTCATACTAGACAAAGGTTCCAACAATATGCAATGGAGAAAAGATAGCCTCTTCAACAAATGGTGCTGGGAAAACTGGAAAACTATATGCAATAGAATGAAACTAAACCCCTATCTCTCACCCTACACAAAACTCAACTCAAAATGGATCAAGGACCTTGGAATCAGACCAGAGTCCCTGCATCTTATAGAAGAAAAAGTAGGTCCAAATCTTCAACTTGTTGGCTCAGGATCAGATTTCCTTAACAGGACTCCCATAGCACAAGAAATAAAAGCAAGAATAAACAACTGGGATAGATTCAAACTAAAAAGCTTTCTCTCAGCAAAGGAAACTATCAGAAATGTGAAGAGAGAGCCTACAGAGTGGGAGAATATCTTTGCCAACCATACCTCAGATTGAGCACTAATTTCCAGAATCTATAAAGAACTCAAAAAACTCTACACGAAGAATACAAATAATCCAATCAACAAATGGGCTAAGGAAATGAACAGACACTTCACAGAAGAAGATGTACAAGTAATCACCAGATATATGAAAAAATGTTCAACATCCCTAGTAATAAGGGAAATGCAAATCAAAACCACCCTAAGATTTCATCTCACCCCAATTAGAATGGCGATTATCAAGAATACAAGCAACAATAGGTGTTGGCGAGGATGTGGTGAAAAAGGAACACTCATACATTGCTGGTGGGGTTGCAAATTAGTGCAACCACTCTGGAAAGCAGTGTGGAGATTCCTCAGAAAGCTTGGAATGGAAACACCATTTGACCCAGCTATCCCACTCCTTGGCCTATACCCAAAGGACTTAAAATCAGCATACTACAGAGATACAGCCACATCAATGTTCATTGCTGCTCAATTCACCATAGCCAGATTGTGGAACCAACCTAGATGCCCTTCAGTTGATGAATGGATAAAGAAACTGTGGCATATTTATACAATGGAATATTACTCCGCAATGAAGAATGATAAAATTATGGCATTTGTAGGCAAATGGTCGAAATTGGAGAATATCATGCTAAGTGAGATAAGCCAATCTCAAAAAACTAAAGGACAAATGATCTCGCTGATAAGCGGATGAGGACATATAATGGGGGGTGGGAGGGGCTAGCATTAGGTTTAGGGTTAGGTTTAGAGTTAGGCTAAGGAGAGCAGTAAGAATGAAGGAAAGAAGGACTGTGTAGAGGGAAAAGAGGGGTGGGAGGGGTGGGAGGGGTGGGAGGGGTGGGGGGGAGGGGAAAAATATAATAAACATCATTACCCTATGTAAACGTAAAAAAAATAAATAAAAAAAAAAAAAAAAAAAAGCTGTGCTCCATTTGTGTACAAGGAATCAAAATGCATTCTACTGTCATGTATAACTAAATAGAACAAACAATAAAAATAATTAAAAACATGTGGTAGATTGTTCATGAAATAAAAATATAGTTTGAGTAAAAAAAATCTGATCCCTGATGATATCTTAATTCCAGACTCCTAACCTTCTGAACTGTGAGAGAGTAAATTTCTGTTTTTTTTTTTCTTTGTGGGTGTGGGCAGGGTTACTGAGGATCAAACCCAAGGCCTCATGCTGGGCAAACACTCCACCACTGAGGTATCATTTTACAATATGATATAGATACTATGAAATTCCTATAAATAAGTTCATTTTCACAGACATTGAACATATGGTCATGGACATACCACATTAGATTTTAAAATTTAAGAAGCTAACAATGAGGTAACTCTATTATCTAATCTATAGGTCAGAATCAAGTTTCCACTGATTTTTTTGGCTCAGGATCCAATCCAGAATTATCTATTATATTTAGTTACAAGTTCACTGTAGTCTTCAGCCTGCAATGGTCCCTCAGTTTTTCTGTGTCTTTCATGACCTTGTCATTTTTGGAAAACACTAGCATTTATTTTTAGAATAATAGAAAGTCCTTAATTTTGGTTTGTCTCTTTAGATTCTGTTATGATTAGATTCTGTAAATGCAATTTTGCGTAATTGTCACAGAACTGATGGTATGTCCTTAATACTATATATGATATAAGATTAATTACATATCATATAAGGTAAAACAAGTAGCACAATATAATAAATATGAATGATAACTTTACACAATCCAACTCTGACATCTAAATTGACAAACTATTACAAGATTAGAAATCATAGAGTAACATCTACCATAATATAGAACAAAAATCCTGAACTAAGTCAATTCTAGCAATATAGAAAAAATTTTAAATGTCAGGAAATAGTATTTATTTAAGGAATTTTATGTCAGTTAAATTTTTTTAATTAATAAAACTATAATTCAGTATATAAACATTAAAATAGATATAGAGAAAGCATTTGCTCAAACAAAATTCTACATTCATTAAATATTAGAACAAAGGTAACCTAGAAATGGAAAACAAAAATCCTCTTAAAACAAAACAAAATTATATCTCAAGTCATCTTTAGAGGTGACATATTGGGCACTTTTCTCCTTAACATTGAAGTTAGGTGAAAATTTTCTCACTCAACTTAATTTCTTATCAGAGGTATTATCTAGTGCAATAAGATAGGAAATAAAAGTTGAAAAGACTGAAAAAGAAGAAAAAAGCCTATTCAATTATAAATATTCTGATTGTTTATGCAGAAATTCTTAAGGATTCCAAACACAATAAGACAATAATCAATGCCAAGGAAGTTAGATTCAATTTTCCTTTTGATGATAGTATTTGTAATCCTTGGGTTTTATAAACTTTAACTTCTGCACAGCAAAGGAAACAATTAACCAAGTGAAAAGATATATACAGGTTGGGAAAAAACATTTGTAAGTGTGATACTTCCTATAAAGGGTTAATATCCAAAATATATACAGAACTCAAACAACCCACAAGCAAGAAAACAACCCAATTTAAAAATGGGCAAAAGACCTTTTCTCAACAAAAAGATTCAAATGGCCAACAGGTGAAAAAGAAATGTTCAACATCAGTACTCATTAGGGAAATGTAAATAAAAACCACCATATCACCTCATATCTTTCAGAAGACTATTATCAAAAGATGAAAGATAACGAGTATTAGTGAGGAAGTGGAGCTTTGATTAGAAGGAATCATCAAGTATCTGAAGTTCTGGGAAACATATTCAAGAAAAAAGTAAAGTAGGGAAGAATGACTATCTTAACATCAATCAAGTGGATTTCAGAGCAAAAAATAATAGACAAAGGAAGTTCATTTCATAATTAGGAAGAGGTCAGTTCATTAAGAGAATTTCCTAAATGTTTAAGGCACCTAGTAAAATAATTTTAAGGTACATTAAATAAAAACTAAAGGAATCAAAAGAAGAAAAGTAAATAGAGCCATAATTTTAAGCAGATATTTCAGTTCCCACCTTTGTTTCAATAATAAATGGAATACTTGGGAAATGATAAATATGTAGAAGAACTGAACACCGTCAGTCAACTTAACTGATTGACATTTGTAGGAATTTCCCTCAAAGCACAACTGACTCAAGAAGAAATATATGACATGAACTGTCATTTATAGAGGAGATTGTATTACTAATTAAAAACCTTTCCAACTTCTATCCTATAAGACCTCACTGGCAAATGCTATTATACATTTAAAGAAGAAAAAATATCAAATTAACAATTACCAAATCATTCTATGAGGCCTGTTACTCTTACACTGAAATGATGAGAAAACAGTAGAAAACTAGAGTGAAACATTCCTCATGAACAGAGGTGCAAAAATTATTATAAGACTGTTAGCACATCAAATTTAACAATATATAAAAGGGAAAATGTATTATGATAGAATCAGGTTCATCCTGGGAATGCACATTTGATTTACTATTGGAAAATAAATAATGTGATTCATCATGTTACCAGAATAACAAAACTTCATGCTCATCTTAGTAGAGCTGATAAAGCATTCACAGAAATCAATAAATAGGTTACTTAAAAACTCTCAGCAGAATACAGAGAAAACTTCTTCAAACTGTGATATACAACCCAATACAAAAACACAAAACTAAAACAAAAACAAAAAAAATCTATTGCCATCACCATACTTCATGGTGAAATATGAAAGATTTTCCCCCTACAATTTAAAACAAGGCAAGGATATCTAACAACACCTTTTTAGTTTAGCACTCTAATTAAGATATTAGTGCAAAAAAGTAAAGAAAGAAAAAAGTTTTAAAAAATATCCAGTTTCTAAAGAAAGAAGTAAAACTCTTCATTCACAGACCCAATGATCATTTGTGCAGAAAATCCCAAGGAATCTACAAAAGAGCTTCTAACACTAACAGGTGAGGTTAGAAAGGTTGTAGGATAAAAAGCCAACATAAAATAATTAATTTATATAAATTGTGCTTCTTTAAAGCACAATAATAAAATAAAGTTATGAAAATACCAGTTGCAATAATAAAAAAAGGTGACATACTTAGGGATATATTTATAAAATATCTTCAACACCTGTTCACTGAAAACTAAAGAAAAGAAAAAATTCTGAGGGAAATTAAATAGGGAGGAGATTTCTGCCTATATGAAATGTTGATGAGGATGTGGAGAACATGGAACTCTCATACAGAGCTGTAGAGAACGTTTAATGTTAGCATCACCTTGGGAAACAGTTTGGTAGTTTCTTTACAAAAGTTAAAAATACACCTATTCTACTCGATAGCCCAGTCATTCCACTTTTTAGTACTTTCCCAGGAGAAATGAAAGCATCTGTGTACCAAGAAACTTTTAAAATATATTAATAGTAGTTTCATTTGCAATAGCTACAAACTGGAAATTCCTTTTTCCCCCTTAAAAATAACTTAGCTATTTGTTGTGTTTGCATGTTTATCCACATTTATTAATTAGTGCTATTAATCAGAATAATTTTTCAAGTAGAGATTACAAATTTCCTTAAATGTGTACTGTTGAATGGTCAATGTTATAGTGAAGCCTATTTCCTTAACTGAAAACTTAGGAGAACTTTTCAGATTGGTATATTTGAAATTCTTGACATAAATCAAGTATTTTTTGGAGTTTGTTCAAGTTGTGCAAGTATTTTGGGGTTGACCTGAGAAATGAAATAGTTCTTAACAGAGGCTTTTAATCCCTTAAAAAAGTTTAAGGAAATATGACATGCTGGAATAGTTGAAACCTAGAGAAAAATCAATATGCAATAAGATTCAGAAAAACATAAGATTCACTTAATACATATTCATAGCATTTTAATATGTGCTAGCCATATTTCAAAGTCCTAGAATATAGCATTTACCAAAAGTGGAGCTTAAAAATTGGTGGAAAATTATAGACAATAGACATATAAAAGTATACGTAATTTAGGAATGATGTGTACATAAATATGTACTTTGTATGAAATATAAAGGAAGTTAAGGTGTTAGTGACTTAGCAGTGGCTATCTTGAATAGTACTGTCAGGAAAACTTCTCCTGAGGCTTGCACGATTCTGAGATGAGGAAACTTAGTCACGTGATGGTCTGGGAAAAAGACGTCCCTGAAACAACAGTGTAAAGACAAGCACCTCAGACAAGTTAAATTGAACGAGTTTAAAGAGCAGAACCTTGTCAACTGGGGAGTGTGCAAGCATATTTATAGCCAAGGAAGTGGAAATGAAATAAGCCCTGATTGGCTGAAGTCCAACATATGCCTTATTTAGACATGTGTTGGCCGGCCGCCTTCAGTCCATGATTGGATGAAGGTTTGCTGTTGTGATTGGCTGAGACTCTGACAAGTTTTAAGAGAATACTCTAAAGTTAGGTTGCAGTGTGTTTACACATTGAGGTACAGTTCACTATGTATGGAGGCAAGTTTAGGTCAAACTCAATTCAATTTAACTACAATTGCAGAGACTTTGAATTGGTAATGAGCTTGGGTGACCAAGAAATAGGAAGATATGAAGTTACATAGATATAATAACCAAAATAGCCTGAGTGAATAAATTTTAAATAGAAATAGTAAGCAAGAGTTGGCAGAAAATACAAATCAAAGTCAGGACTGCTTTCTTGTTCTTATCTCTAAATTGTCCTATGCTTGCTGGGTCAGATAGTCAGATATTTCTGGACATTTTGAAACCAATTGTGACTTCTGCCTTTTTTAATTCCTATTTCCTGAGCATTATAAGAAATGTTTTTGAGTAGCTTATTATTTAGAGAACAGATGCTAACTTACTACTGTTTCCATGTACCCCTCACTCTACTTCCCCTACATTATAATAACATAAAAATATGATTGTCAAAAACAAGAAACAGGTGAAATGCTATTGATTAAAATAGCATTTTCACCACTAATGTCCATTTTCTGTTCCAAGATCCATGTTATGTTTAGTTTTTTTTTTTTTTTTTTTCTCCTTGGTCTTCTCTAATATGTTCTTCAGTCTTTACTTGTATTTTATGTTTTTGACATTTTTGAAAACTACTGATCAGATATTTTGTAAAAGGTCCTTTGACTTGAGTTGGGCTCAAGTTTTTACACGTTGGAATCAAGTTATGTGTTTGCCAAAACTACTACAGAAATATTGTGTTTGCATCACACCAAAAGGTTCATGATGACAGTAAGTCTTATTACTGATTATTCAAATTGTGATCACTTGTTTAGGGTGATGTTCCTAACTTTTCCACACTATAAACTTACTAGCCTGTTGTTTTAGTTGCCAATATTTGGGAGAGAGAGTTTGAGGGAATGCAAATCCTGTTCTTCAAATTTATATTCACAAATTTTAGATATTGTCTGCAAAAATTTTAATGGAATATGTGCCTCAGAGTTCTTTTCTTTTTCCTCTTTCCTTCTAATTCAGTAATTGATATTTCACTGTAAGAAACTGTCTTTTTGCCATCACTTCTTTAATTATTCAAGAAGAACCAAAGTAGGCATATTTGTTTTATCCTATTGGTTAGAATTTGACACTCTAATTATGTATTTTGTTGTTCAAATTGGTCTCACTTTGGACAGTATGAGTTCCTTAAAGTTGGCTGCTGTGTTTTATTGCTGAGAGTTTTGAGAAACTCTGTAATTTTAAATTACTAAAAGTACCACTTTGTATTTTGCCACCATAGCATTGGAGACCACCACTTCTCTATGAAAAACTGTACAAGGACTTATAAATGGAAGTAAAGTTTTGTTGATTTGAAATGCTGAAGGAAAAAAAATGCCTAATAATATAACTATTGGTTGTAAGGAAACAACTTATAGTGAGTTGATTTGTGTTTTTCTGATTCTTTTGAAATCTCTTATGAAAAATTTTAACAATTCCTTACATTACCACCACCATACACTGTTAGGGAAACGTGTTTTTTCAGTGCTCATACACACTTTTTTTGATATGAAAATTAAACTTTCAAAGCTAAGGATAGAAGGGGAATATGTAATTTTGTGTATGAAGAGATGGTTTGTAGAGATAAAGTAAATGGAATGAGCAAATTTATGTAATCTTCATATTTATCTCATCTTCATGTAAATAGCTTGCTTAGATTTTTACCTTCTGATGGCTCAGGGACCATTTCCCAATGGGTACTAAACTGTATATGCACCAGTTCAACCACAAAAGGACCTAATTTGGAACCAAGCAGAACTAGTTCATCTGACTGAGGTAGGAGAGGGTCCATGGTGGCTGAATTTAACTAGTGTTTTATATTTTCTTTACTGCTTTGTTGAATTTTTAAATCTTTGTAGATATAACTGCACACATACTTTTTTAAAAAAAATCTGATTTGTAGAAATATAAATAAAATCCAACATAAAATTTTTATAATATACATGTATTTTAGATAGAAGATTTTGCACCATACTCAGCACAGAATGAAAGAAGTAAAATAAATCAAATTACATTTTTCCTGTTTTTCATTAATTTCATTTTTACTTCCCAATTATATTTTGTTACCTTTTCTACTAAATTTAACCTAGAAAAATGCTTCACAAACTAAAAGGTAGTTCTTAGAGATTCAAGGTTCACTACACAAGGAGACAGAAACTAAACATGAGAGTTATGTAATTCACTCTGAAGATGATTTCACCTTGGGATAAATAATTCACAATTAAATTTGTCCTGCAAAGTTTGGGAAATGTCTTCCATGTCCATTTAACCATGAATAAAGCTTATCTTTCTTAAAAAGTCAGTATCCTAGCAGTAGAGCTTTGAAAGACAATTATTTTTTTGTCAAATAAACTCAATTTGATCATTTTTATTATTTGATTACAAATATATAACATCAGTAAATGTACAACCATATATTATTACATATGTATAACTTAGCTTTATCACAAAGAACTATTATTTCTTAATATGCTGAAACACATTTAATATAAATTTCTCTTATGTAAAATTTTTTCCATCTTTAATTGAATAGATATTAAGATAACATTAATATAAAATGTTTTGTTCATTTTTTGATTCCTCATTCATTTATTCATTCAGTAAACTGAAGAATCATTTATAAAGGTATTCTGTCAAAAGCAAATTATTTAAACAAGGGAAATTTCAGAATATTAATATTTTTTAGTGAATGCAATTTTTGATTTCTAAGTTAAAGTTTTAAATATAAACTAATATTTAGGATGTCAAACCAAAAGACATAAATTAATTTCAAATTATATGAAACACTCTAGTTATTTTCATGTAGCAGAAAAAAAATCATTACTTATTGATTAAATCTCCAATATTTATTTGACTGAGTTTTAAGAATATATAATTAATAAAATATTTGTCATAGTGTGTGACTTATGATTTAATATTCTCAAAATTTAACACCTTTTTAAAAATTTATTACTTGTACATAATTTTAAATTTTCCTCTTATGCTATACTCATTATAAATTGTATGAGATAATATATTCAGACATAAATATCATGATTTCAGTTAACAGTTCATATTATATTGTTGGTACAGTAATTCAGATTATTTACTAATGTAATAATTTCCTTTTTTATTAGATATCTTTCCACTTTTGTTGGTGCATTATAATTTTACACAATAGTGGGTTTTGTTATAATACTTTTTTTGTTTACACTAACTACATAGCATATGATAGCTTTTAAAAATATTAATATATTTGATTCTTACAACTAACTTGTGATTTTTTTTAATGAAAATGATTATTCTCTAAATGGTAATTATTGCTCATGTTGTAATATTAGGAATTTTGAAATTTTCTGGATATATTTCTACTAGGTAGTTTTCCTAATTTGGCAAAAACTGCTTTTTTTGTCCATATTAAATATTTTTGAAATTTTTACCTTCATAAAGATAAAATGTGTGACTATCGTTCACCTATTGCATATTATGAGACTACAATAATATATGTAATGAACCAATTGTTAAATAAAAAGAACCTTTGCAATCTTTTTAGTAAGAAAGACTTCTCATTAATACCTTTTCATGGCAAGTGATAGAAAATTTTAAAAAGAAAATTCTGAAGTATTGTATGTATGAACTTAATTGGGGATTGTTGTTTGAATAAAAACCACATAGCATTCGACAAAATAGGGTGATATGCTTAAAGAGATGTCAAAACTCTATTTTGCACTAAAAATTTGACCAAACCTGTACAATTTTCCAGTCCTTAAAAAAGAATGCAATAGAAGCCTATTCTTGTGGGTAATTTATTTATTTTGAAGTTGAGCACATAAATATGTATATCTGATATAACAAGAAAATAATTTGTCTTTATGACTCAGTGTTATGTGGTGGTACATGCTGATAAAGAAAATGGAGAAACAATTATTATTATTGGATTTGTTAGAGAAAATTGTATGGAGAACTGAACTTGAATTGACTCTTTAAGGCATTTAAATGTGTTAAAGGGGAGATCATGTATGGAGCATCATAGCACAGTGAGATTATTTTGATTTACTCTTTTACTGAGGGTTAATTAATTCATATGCCTACATTAGATGTCCACAGCTTTTATTGAGTCCTTGCCATATCCCTGGGACTGTAGTTAATATTAATGCTGAACATTTTATTAAAATATCAGAAAACTCTATACAGCCTTTGAGTTTAGTAGGCCCACAATTATTGCTATTCAAAATGACATAGTATAAATGAATTAAAAAATACAAAACAATAAAAGGAAGGATTCAACCAAATTAAATTTTACATATATAGTTAGTACTTTGTGTTTACTTTGTCAACTGATCAATTGAGTCTTTAAAAGCTAATTGAAAAAAAATTCTCAAAACTTTCTTTAAAGTTATTTTAGATATATCTTTGCTTATGTGGCAACAGCCAATAACTTAGGAAAATCAGAATGGAAAAAACAAGAATAAAAATATAAACAAGGGATAACATGGCAAAAAATAAACATCGATACAATTTAGAAGAAATAATTGAGACTCTCCCTAAGAAGCAGGACTTTTGTTGTTTATGAAATAAAATAGGTAAATGTGTTATTTCGTTGTTGTTGATTCATTTTCAAAATTAAGTGTAGAAAAAGGTTCAGAATTTAAAAATTTAATTTTAATTGTTTGGTGGCCTGATTTTATATTTCAATCAAAATTTGGGAATTTTGGTTTTATTTCAGTTTTTGTTATTCTCTACCTTGACTTCCCTGAAGTTAATGATGGAAAATCAAACATCAGTGGTAGAGTTCATTCTTCTCGGATTGACTAATGATGTCAAGTTGCAGGCTGTGCTTTTCCTTTTTCTACTACTAACCTACATCTTCAGTATCATGGGAAACTTGACCATCATCATTCTGACCCTGTTGGATTATCGCCTACAGACTCCCATGTATTTCTTCCTCCGAAATTTTGCACTTTTGGAAATATCTTTTACTTCTGTCTTTGTTCCCAAAATGCTAGTCAATATTGGGACTGGAGATAAGACTATCTCCTTTGCTGCTTGCTTCACTCAGTATTTTTTTGCAATCCTTCTGGGAGCAACTGAATTTTACCTCTTAGCGGCCATGTCCTACGATCGCTATGTGGCCATTTGCAGACCCCTGCATTACACAACCTTAATGAGCAGGAGACTTTGCATTGGACTCGTGTTCTGTTCCTGGTTCTCTGGATTTATAGTTGTCATTGTGCCACATACGATGACTCTCCAGCTGCCTTTCTGTGCATCCAACATCATCAATCATTATTGCTGCGACTACACTGTGCTGTTGCACTTATCCTGTTCAGACACATATTTCATAGAAGTGATTCAGCTTGTCCTTGCTGCAGTCACCCTCATCTTCACCTTGGTGCTGGTGATTCTTTCCTACACATACATTATCAGAACCATTTTGCGATTCCCTTCTGTTCACCAGAGGAAAAAAGCCTTTTCTACCTGTTCCTCTCACATGATTGTGGTCTCGCTTTCATATGGAAGCTGCATCTTTATGTATATAAATCCTGTTAAAGATGCAGCAACTTTTAACAAGAGAGTGGCTGTTCTAAATACCTCCATTGCCCCTCTGTTGAACCCATTCATCTATACTCTAAGGAACAAGCAAGTGAAAATAGCCTTCAAAGATATGGTAAGTAATATAATTTTTTCAAAAAAGTGAAACTGTTTCAGGTTCATTATCACTCAATGTTTAGAAGACCACAGTTGTATATTATTGTAACTTAAATGTATTTCCTACATTATGTAATTAATATTCCTATTTGTACACTGAAACAGTAAAATTATTTAATGAAGCCAATTTTTAAAATTTTAATGCTCCTAAATAAATCCAGATCTGTGTGTATGTGTGCATTACCTCTTAGCATTTCATTGCTATTTTTCTTTATTTAGACCTCACTTTTAGTAAAAAAGTGGAATAAGGTCAGAATTGAGAATATGACGTATACTAATTTGCTTTTTAAAACATTGACATTTGGTCTTTGATCTCTGTACTTAATTAAATTAACAAGTTAAGGAAATTTAATTTATTAATAATAACAATATTTGGTGAATTCATACAAAGGTTATTTTCAAATTTCAAATTTAGATTTAAATTTAGTCTTTTTGCAATAATTACTTAATGCATACTTAGGCACACTCAATATTTGAGATAAGAAAATTCTGAGAAATGGAAAATCATGTGTTTGTTTTAATATCTATAAAATACTACATGGTGACTCACATGCAGATTAAACTCCCTGAGCTAATCTATGAAAGAGAGGAAGGGATGCTTCAAGCTTGAGGTCATTAGAAGCACATCTTCCAGGAAAATTTCATGTAATTTGTTGTTATACCTGTTCATTCATAAATGCTATTGTGAAATAAAACCCTGTTAATATTATTTGTGGTATTAATGATTTTACAGATTTAAATTATATTCTTTTTAAATCTTTCATCATATTAAGTCTGGAGTGTTTGTTACAGTTTTGACTGGAATGTTCCCCCAAAGGCTCATGTGCTAAAAAGGTTTGGTTCCCATAGTAGCAATGTTCAGAGATGAGGCTTTGGGGAAGTGATTAGATCATGAGACTTTTGACCTCATCGATGGATTAATCCACTGAAGGACTCATAGCTGAATGAATTATTGGGAAGTGGTGGAAAATGTGGGAGGTGGAACCTAGTAGAAGGAAGTGGATACTTGGGGGTGTGGGGTTATATCTTATTGTTGAACCCTTCCTCTCTCCATTTCTCTTTCCCTCCATCCCCCATCTCTTTGCCTTCTAGCTATCATATGAGGTGAGCAACTTTGCTTTACCATGCTCTCACCCATGATCTCTACCATGACGTCTGTCTCACCTCTGGTCTATAGCAATGGGGCCAGCTGACTGTGGGCTAAAACCTCTGAAACCATAAGTCAAAATAAATCTTTCCTCCTTTCAGTTGTTTTTCTCAAGTATTTTGTCATAGTGATGAAAAGCTAACACAGTCTTTTTAACCTGATTTCCTTAAGCAGGGACTGCTTTGCAAGTAAAAGCTACCATTTTATGAATATTTTTTTGTCTATATTAAAATTTTCGAATTCATGGAACAAATTTATGGTTTGGTTGTTTTAAAATTAAATCATCTAATCCCCAGTACCACAAAAAAAATTAAATCATCTATAGATATTTCTACTCCTATACTTCAAACAGTCACATAGAGTAAAAAGAGTTCTAAATGTTTATTAAAGCATTAGAGTTAGTGTCAAATTTGTACTTTTGAATTGAATTTTCCATTGAGTAATGATGGAATATTAATGCATAGTAGAGATACTAAAAGAATGTTGCTGGGAACTATAAAGGAAAAAGTTGATTCAAAATGTAGAATTTGACAGTTCTCATATGCCCAGCCATACTTACATAAAGAATCATCTAAATCTCTAACATATAACTGATATAAGCGAGGTAGTTAATTTATTACTTTGTGATTATGACAGGCAGTTGAGTCATGAGTGTACTCATTTGTTGTTTTAAATACCATCCTCAGTGCATTAATTAAGTCATCACAAGCGTTGTTTCATCCTGTGATGGTTGTTCAATTTCAAAAGATAGATTAACAAATTATACATAGCAAGACATTTGAATAACAGAGATGATTTCCTTTAAAACACACAAATGCACACAAACATAGGTTTTAAAACCCATTCAAAGTAGCCCATTTAGTGCACACTATATCTGTATTTGAAATATCATGCTGAACTCCACTAGAACGTACAATTAATACATGTTAATAAAAATGAAATAAACTGAAACTAAGACTTTATCTGGAGGAAAACTAGTATATCAGCTAATAAAAATTGCAGAAAATATGAATTAGCATAGAATTCTATTTGCCTGAGATCCTTAACAGCCAGAAATTCTTTGAATCTGCAAAGCAGTTATTAATGATATCCAAAATCAAATGCATGTTGCAGTTCAGCTTCCAAATCATTTAGGAAATAATAATGAATTGTGGATTACACATTTATTAGTAAATATTTTGTTTGTTTTTGAGACTTTGAAACTCAGCAATATGTATGAGATACATAATCTTATTATTCACAAGATAGAATATGTACTATATTCCATTGTGAGAATGTGTTGAGTATATATATTTATTTATTTCCAGGTTTTCTCTGAAATGCTTTTAATGTTGACAATATCCTTAAAACTGCTTTGTGAAGTGGTTTCTGTTAGAGTGCTAAAGTATTGAGACATCAGGAAAGGCCAAGTATAAGTCAGTGGGACTACCTTTGTCAACAAAAATAGTGATTCAAATATGTAGCACTCTGGGAGAAATCACAGAGATTAGTATCACCCTTAGGGTCTTGAAAGATACAGGTGCCATTACTACCATTCCTCTCTTCAATTTGCCTATTTGGTCTATGGGGAAGACGGATGAATCCTGGAGGGTGTCAATAAATTATCATAAACTTCATCAGGTGTTGGCTTCAATTGCTGCTGCTACTCAAGATGCGGTTTTATTGCTGGGAAAAATCAATATATCCCCTGGAACCTTCATTTGAATGTTTTTCTTTATATCTGTCATTAAACATTGAAGAAACAGCTGACTTTCAGCTGGAAAGAGCAGTGCAGCAACATTGCCCCACCCTACCATATCTACTCTAGTCCTATGTCATGATCTAGTCTTTAGGGAAACTGATTGCCTTTCACTTCTTCAGAACATGACACTGTTTCATTTTATTGATGACAATATTCTGAATGGACTTAGTGAACAGATGTAGCAAGGGATATAAATGCATGTGAAATACCTTTGTTACTAAAGTGTGAGAAAAACTGTTATGATTAAGGGATCCATTATTTCAGTGAAATTTCTGGAGTTCCATTGGTCTAGAGAATGTTGAGATAGCTCTTCCACATTGCTAAGTTAATACATATAGTTCCTCCTATTACTAAGAAAGTGTTATACCACCTATTAAGCATCTTTGGACTTTGGAGTAATTCATACCACATACTTCTTTGACACATAAAAATGCTTCTTTTGGGTGGGATCCGGAATAAAAGAAGCCTTTGCAAAAGGTCTCGACTTCCATGTAAGATTCTCTGGCACCTAGCAGATCCAACGCAGCTTGAAGTGTCAGTGTCAGATAGACATGTTGCATGTAGACGTTTGCAGGTTCCTATAGGTGAATTGCACTGTGGATACTTAGGATTTTGAGAAAAACCAGGGCATCCACTGTGGATATCTACTGTGTTTTCAAATAGTTGTTTTCAGGTTGATGTTGGGACTTAGTAAAGAATGAATTCTTGATCAATTTCTCATATGATGTTAGATATTCAACTTAAAATGGATACTGTCTGTTCATCTAGTCATACAGCTTGGTAAGCATAAGCAAAACTTCATCATCAAGCAGAAATGAGATCCTGCCCTTGAAGTCATCCTTCAAAATGTGAATGTTGTATATCAGGAAAGAGTATCAGTAAGGTCAGAGGGTACATGAAACTGAGAGAGGAAGTATAGCCCAGCCCCACATGTGATTTACTACTATTGCAATAACCACTTCCTTTCAATTCATATCTAAGGATTCATGGGAAATCACATGTGGCTCAATTGCCTTATGAAGGGTATATTTGTGACAGTGGTGGGGACTGTGGGTAGCTTTAACAGCATGGATCCTCCTCCTCAAGTCTGCTCTAAGTGTTATTACTACTGAAAGTCAAATCTAGAAGGAATACACTCTTACACTGAGCACCTGATACACCTGACTGGATCCTTAAGGAAATCAAACATTTACTTCGGTCTCTTGAAAGCAAGGCAAGAGATTGATCTTGATTGGAATTGACAAATACCATGGTTATGAATTTGTCTTTCATGCCTATAGGACTGCAGATATTGCCACTATCAGAGGCCTTGAAGATTGGCTGATCCATTGATATAGGATCCAACACAACACTACATTGCACTTGGGAGGGTTTTCATGAAGGGGCTGTGGCATTAGACATAAGAGCCACTGTCTGATTATATATTCATCCATAGCAGCTGACCTAATAAAATAATGGAATGATAAATGAAGGCACAATTGAAGTGCTAGTGATGATAACCTGCTCAAAAGGAGCACAGACCTCCAGGATGTAGTGTTCATCTAGATCAATGGTTAATACATATGGGATGGTATACCTTACAAATGGAAAACATAATTTCTGGAACCTAGGGGTCGAAGGAGGAGTGATGTTCTCAATATGACTTCCAGTGACCTGTACCTGGGAACTTTGTATTTTTCATCATCCATGAAAATCTGGGCTTTCTATGTTTCAAGGTTCTGTTTTTTGTTTTGTTTTTTTCCCTGTGTTTTGAGACCTGAGGTTTTTCTCAGAGGAAAAACCCTTCCATTATGCTAACTAAGAAGAGATGTATTAAACTTTATGTTATGGCTATTATTCAGGAAATCTGGATAACAGATCTCTATGATAAGTGACAAGCGAGCAAGGAAATGACTCACCATCTGGAAGTGGGTGATTGTACTTGATCATTCAAAGGAATTGGGTTTCCTGTTACTTAATAGAAATGGGGAAGGAAAATAATGGCCACCAAGTCACCCTGGTGTCTTGATACTCTTTTGCTCAATTTTGACAATAGGTGGACAATTGTAGTAGCTGTGTCCTGAGAAGTGAGTGGGCATTCAGAAGCTAAGATATCTCACCAAGTAAGTTATCTAGATCAGAAAAAATAAGGAAAATTGAGGAAAGTAGTAGATGTCTCAGTCAGTTAGGTATGCAGTAACAAAATACCATAGACTGTATGCTTTAAATAACAAATATTTAAGTGTCTGGAATCTGGTAGTGGCATGCTGGGAGAAGCCTGCCTCCCACGGGTTGATGAATGGATGGAAAGGCCCAGGCCAGCTACCAGTCTCTATTCCGGGGGAAAAAAAAATATCTTCAAGGGCATTACAGTCCTGAGCTCTCTGCAGAATCAATGTTAAGGTTTTGTTACAAATGTATCTCAATATTTCCACAGGGACCTGCTTCCTTTACTATCCCACAGTGATCCTGAAATCATTCCCCAATATGTCTTCCTTTTATAAATCTATATCTCAAGTCAGCATTTAAAGGAACCTTACTGTAACAGTTGGTATGAGAATAGATGCAATTCTTGCTAGATTCTCACTTAAATACTTAAAACATATTTTAAAAGATATGCATTCAGGAAGTAATTCTTGTGACCTAATGGTGTTTAGGTTTATTATTTTGCACTCCTGAAATACTTTCTTCGAGTGCAGTTACCATATTCAGAGCAAGGTACTGTAAGATAAATGTGAGAACGATAGTGCCTATTCTCAAGAATTCAAAACCTAGTGGACTGCAAAACTATATTCATTAGCCATTGTTGACCATGGTTAGGGATCAAGTTTAGATATCATTATCATTATAATTATTTCAAGATAGTACCTTATACAGAGACTGGAACTGCGTGAATTTTACCTTGCCAATAAACTCTCCATATCTTATAGCTTTGAAGAATTAGCTATATGTACAAATAAGAAATTTAAGTAATTTTTCTAATTAACTTGGAAGCTTATAATCTGATCATTTTCTTAAGTTTCTTTGGTAAGCTGTTCTTTATCCCAAAGAAGGGCAGGGCTTCCAATATATTTCAGTTTCTTCTTTATTTGGCTATCCAGGCTTAAACTCCAATATTACACTGTTCGCTTGGGAAGAAAAACAAATAAACACAAAAGCAAAATAATTGAGTTTTGAGTGGATCTTGTGACTTGGGTTATCAATCAAAAATCTGGATTAGTGAATGAAAGACAAAGGTCAAACACATGTACATGACTAATTAGCACACAAACATTTTTCCTACTAGCAAACACAACCATCACAGAATCTGAACAAAAAACTTGGTGTTTTTCATGTTAATGAAAGATAAATAGAGCAAAGAAGACAGCAGAAATAGATGGGAGTAGAGATATCCTTATTTACCAAGTTGCTACGTGGAACAGCATTTCTGCATTCTAAGCCCAAAATGAGACACATAGAAGGTGTGGAAGTGAAGTCTTTGAAGGGACAGCTAAAGTGCCTTTGTAGATCAAGTTCATAAAAATAGAAATATTTGTCATGATAGCAGTCCTGTAACTGTTAAGGGAAAACTTGATAAATCTTGATAAGTATTATAGACAGTACAATTTTTCTGTTTTTTCATTTTTTCTGCTTACTATATTTTCCTTTTCTGCCTGAGGAAAAAAAAAGGCCCCCAAAAAACAAACAAACAAACACCTGGAAAGTCCCTAAGGACTGAGAGATCCAGAATGTGGCAGAGAGAACATTTATTAGATTTTTTTTTTTTCTGATCTGACTTTGGCCACATGCTCAACTCTAATAGAATCTTTGTTTATAGACAGAATGTGGTTCTTTGCTAAGCCTGGTATAGAAGCATGCAGAAGACCATGAACTTTTCTCAGCAAGGAGTTCAATACCTTGACTGATTAAATGTGTTTTATGAGCCCATGCATGAAGTTATTCTGCCCAAAAGCAATAAAAAGTGGTGGGGTGAGAGAGGGTGGTGGGAGGAGAAATATTCTGTGCACAATAAACAATTATCTTTTTCAAGGTAGTTTGTACCAGGCATATGTTAAAAGAATAAGTATCCTTAAGGTACATGATTGCTGTATTATAGAGCTTCCCAGCATTTTTTATTTTTGGCATGTTGCCTATATATATTTATATGAAACACTACAGTGAATTGGGATACAAGCCAGATGAGGCCACCCAACCCAAAACCTGAAAACAACACTGTCTTGTTTATACCGTAACCCACATTGTCCTGTGGGCTGTTTGGGGAGTGCTGATACCAGAAGGAACATAGCTTTTGGAATCAGGCAGAAATGAATTTGAATTCTGTCTCTTTTACTACCTGGTTATGTGACCCTAGGTTACTTGCAATTCTTGGAAGCTCTCTTTGGTTTAATAAGATAAAATCAAGGCTATTTATGTTAATTTCTTTTCCATTGTTTTATTGAGAATGTTATTAGAAAATATAAATATGTAGGATGACGCATTGCATAGATGAATACTCAAGAAATAGCTCTTCTTAGTGATCCAAATAATATAATCTAGCATATTTCACTACAGTAAACAGCATTTAAGTATTTGGAAATTTCATAAATAAAAACTGTGCCTGTGGATATTATACCCTTATAATTATCCTTAGTATCAACTGACACAGTTGTAGAAAATTTTTTAATTTTGTTTTACTGCTTCAAATAAAGATTACATAAGGCAGTAAAACTTTACATAGGAAACAATACAATTTTGACTTTTCCTATTTTTCTATTAATCTTTACTATTGTCATATTTGAAAATATGATAAAGGGACATTGAAAATTTAATCAAATATGTAAAAGGGAAATTAGAAGATAGTTAAAGAAAGTCACATAAATCAGAATATTAACCATACTGTTCACTGTTCCGTCCAGCGGAACCGGTGGGGAGAAAGGAGACACCACTGATCTTTAGCTTGACAAGATTTATTGTGTCCTCCCTGTTTCTCTGTCTCCTTTTTTCTTCACTATCTTCCTTCTCCTTCTCTCTCTCTCTTTCCTCCCCCAGGCTCTTAGTTTATCAGCCAATTATAGCAAAGCTTTCTCTCACGCAGGAGAGTATGCAGAGGAATGTCAGCATAGCACTATATGAATCACGAGCTGTCCACACGCGGCATGATATTAGATAGCCAATCCTTGAGCCTGGCGTTAACATGTCATAAGTCTTCAAGGAACTAGTAACAGCAAGCAGCCTTTTTGGGTACTTCCTTATTTTGGTAGCCAGTGCCCCCTGGCTCACTGCCAGGCACCATCTTGTCCAAGATGGCCCTCAACAGGCTCCCCCTTTTTATTATTAAAAGAAGAGGACAGTGACTGTGTCTATCTTAGGTGCCAGAGTCAGACTTTATCCTTACCCATCATTGGGAGTCAAAGAGCTGTTGGCATGCTTTGATCCCTGTCTTAGGTTGGTATAAAGTCCACCCTGTGCTTACCCGTCTTTGACTACCAGTCCTGTAATTGGGAGAACCAAATCTGTGGATCAGAGCCTTGGTCCATGGCCATAAGGACTTGCCGTACCACTAAGGCTTGCCGTCTTTGATGACTCCTTAGAGACAACAGATATCTGAGCAGCAATAATAACAGCAAGAACAACAATTCCATCATAGAAAAACTTCCCATCCGTTGTTTACCAAATTATAATGCTGACTGTAAGAAACTAATGGCTCTGGCGTACCTGGGACCTTGACCTGAGAACTATTTACCACAAATATAGAATTTCTTAAAAGGGTAGTCAAATTAGTAAACTCTTTAGTCCATGCCCCATTAAGCATGCTTTCAAGTTGTTTGGACAGATTTGCAACAGCAGTAATATTAGAATAGAGTATAGGAGTAACACATAAAGCTTGGGCATGCACTAGACAGCCCATCTGTGCGGTAACAGTCAACATGTCCACTTGTTCTTGTAGTAAGTCCACTCTTTGGTTAGAATCAGGATTCCCGTGGTGAGATGTGTACTGATGTTTTCCTGGGTTGTCAATGCTTCGGCAGTGGCTCGTGACAGGTTGTTGAGCGTGTGAGCAGTAGGAATAGCAGTTCCTAGGACAAGTCCAGTAGCAGTGGCAGCAGCCGCAGCAGCCGCCACAGCAACAGCGATGGCTATAATAGCTGAGATACCAAAATCTCTTTTTGCTCTCACAGGTAGGAAATTTCACTCACTATGATTTAAGGTCACTGGGACTGGAATAAATTTAGGAATCCTGGCAATCACAGCCAGAGGAAACAAAGAAGCATCCCAACAACTAGATACATAACCCTCTTGGTTAGCACAGTTAAGGACCTCAGAATCATTATCGTTGTTATTAGTAATGTTAATATTAAACTTAGAACTGTTAGACAGAATGAACACAAATGGAGACGTGACACATACAGGAGTAGGGGGGATAGACTGATTAAAGGAAGTGAAATTGGCCTCGCACCCTGTATAACTATAAACAGGTATATTACTTCCCTCTATAAAGTCTTGCTTTTGACTGCACCTTAGTTAAATGAGAGAGAGATTGCCTTCCTGTATCATGGCGGTTTCTGAGGTGGCTAACCAGACGAAGCAAAGATTACCTCTTAACTTGAAGTTTAGACTAGTATTAAGTGGCTTTACAGTGGAATCAACTGGTAGGTAAGGGATACCTAGAAGTTCTGTACTAGGAAATATTGAGGGAAAACTTGTGTGCCATGAGTGATATATCTCCAAAAGTTTTAGGAAGAGCTAACAACAGCAGGCTTACCACCATCACCATCATTTTGTGTTTCGGTGCCATTTTCTTTCTTATGGATAGTTCTTACCAAGCGCTCCGGGACCCAGATAGGTTGTTGTTAGTAACTGAGGAAAAACACAAACAGATCCTCTCCCCCAAATTAATACTGGGTCAGGTCCTTTCCAGGACCCAGTCAAGATGTCTTTCCACATTGCTTGTGGATGGCCACCAGACTTTCCACTAAAATGCCTATCAGCCGCAGTACAGTCCATAGCATCCAAATTTTAAAAATTGAGGGTGAATAAAACAAGGTTAAGTCTGTTCTTGGGAGGGGCTAATGCCCCTATTCCCCCTTTTTGTTTAGTTAAGCAGACTTTTAATGTTTGATTAGCCCTTTCCACAATAGCTTGTCCTTGTGGATTGTAGGGCAATCCTGTAGAATGATAGATATTAAACTTTGAGCAAAACTGTTGAAATGAAGAAGAAGTATACACAGGCCCATTATCTGTTTTAAATGATTTTGGCCTTCCCATAGCAGCAAAGATTTGAAGGCAATGACTAATTACATCCTTTGTCTTTTCCCCTGTATGGGTGGTAGCAAATATATATCCTGAGTAGGTATCTACAGTTACATGTACAAATCTTAAAGTACCAAATTCAGGGATATGGGTGACATCCATCTGCCATAGATGATTTGGAAGGAGTCCTCTAGGATTGACTCCAAATGAGGAACAGATAAATGAGGTGCACAGGCAGGACACTGTTTTACTATATTTCTGGCTTGTTCTTTTGTAATGTTATATTTTATTTTGAGAGTAGTAGCAGTGACATGAAAATCTTTATGGAAATTGTTTGTTTTACAATATTAAACACATGAGGATCTCGAGTAGCTGAGTCTGCAGTAGAATTTCCTTGAGCTAAAGGCTCAGGTAAGCCTGATTGTGCTCTGACATGGCCTATATATAAAGGTTCTTTGCAAGCCCACAGAAGAGTTTGTACTTGATAAAAGCATTGTTGTAAGGTAGATTGAGGACTAATAGGTCCAGCTGTCTCAAGCTGTGGCATAGGCTGGGCAATATAGAGACTGTCAGTATAAATATTTAAAGGTTCCTCAGGAAATGTTTGTAAGGCAGTTATTATTGCTTCTAGTTCAGTTTTTTGAGCAGACTTATGAGAAGTAATAATAGTCTGTACTTTATCAGAAACTACTGTAGCTGTACTGGAGGAGGAGCCATCTGTAAAGATTGTTTTTGCTGCTGGGATAGGTTGAGCCTTAACAACCTGAGGGAAAATAACAGGATGTCTTTTGAAGAAACTGACAATAGGTGAACTTGGCAAGTGATTATCAAATGTGGCCATGGTGGAACAATAGACAATTGCCCAATCTTCATTACTGTTAACTAGTATTTCAATCTGTTTTGCCATGTATGGGACAATAACTGTCTGAGGATGAACTCCAAAAACTTGAAGGGCTGTCTTAAGTCCTAATGTAACTAGATTTGCCACCATCACAGGATACGGGGAAACAACATTTTTGGGGACACTGGCAAATGGATCCATATCAGGGGTCCAGTGTGTCACAATAGACCTATAGGAGTATATTTAGAATCTAATACTATGAGATTAAAAGGCAAGGATAGATCAACTCTATCACTATGAGCATTTTCTAAAGCTTGTTCTACTAACTTTAAGGCTTTTCTACCTTAAGGAGTTAAATTTATGGGGGATGTAGGGTCTGAATCTCCTTGGAGAATATCAAACAAAGGCTTAAGTTGACCAGTGGTGATTCCCAAATTTGGCCTTATCCAATTTATATCACCTAATAATTTTTGGGGAAATCATTTAGAGTCTTAAGCTTTTCCGTGGCTTATTGAATTTTTTGTGGCCTAACACAGGTTATCTAATATTTGATGACCTAGAAAGATAATAGGGCTGTGGGTTTACACATTTTCTGGGGTCACATGTAATCCCCATTTTCCTAGGGTTTTAATAATATTGTCAAATACCCTTAATAAAGTCTCCTGTTCCCTATGAGCCAAAAGAATATCATACATATAATGGAGACAATAAAATTCTTTACAATTTTGTCTAATCTGTGATATAGCCTGGTCAACATATATTTGACACATAGTGGGACTATTTGCCATTCCCTGGGGAAGGACCACCCATTGGTATCTAGTATTAGGCCCTTCATTATTTAAAGAAGGAATGGAAAAGACAAATGGAGGGCTATCCTCGGGATAAACAGGAACGGAAAAGAAACAATCTTTTATGTCTATAGAGATCGTATGATAATGTTTTGGAATAGCAGCTAATGAGGGGAGACCCAGTTTCACTGGGTCCATAATCTGCATACTGGAATTTAAGGCTCTCAGATCTTGAAAGAGTCGCCATTTTCCAACTTCTTTTTTATGACAAAAGTGGGCGTATTCCAAGGGGAAGTGGAAGGAATGATATGATTTTCCTTTAATTGTTGACTAACTATTTCCTGGGTCGCCTCTATCTTTTCTTTAGAAAGGGGCCACTGGGGGACCCAGATAGGATTATTGGATTTCCATTTTATCTTTAATGGTTCAGTGGCCCCCGATTTGGTCCATGAAGAGCAACGGCTATTACTTGTCCTGTTATGACTGCATCATTGATATCCCTACAGACCTTTATATAGGTACTTAAATATTTATTTTTCCATGGTCTTATAGTTTATTTACACCATTTATTTGTTTGCTCATAAGCTAATTGTTTTATTAAGGGCATTGCTTATTCTGAATCCCCAAAAACTCTAGCAGCAGTTTGGATTAATCTATCAACAAAATCTGCAAATGGTTTGTTACTTCCCTGAATCACCTTGGACAACTGTCCCTGTAAGTCTCCTGTTCCTTGAATTAATTTCTAGGCTTTAGTGGCAGCAGCAGCAATTTGTGCGTACACCCCAGGATCGTAATAATCTGCTGTTGAATACTTTCATAGTTTCCTTCTCCTGTTAGCATTTCTACATTTATTTGTGGAAAGCCTGTGGCAGTGTTACAGTGTGCCATTTCTAATGAGGCTTCCTGCCATGCAGTTTTCCACACTAGGTACTGGCTCCCTGATAGCACAGCTTTACATAGCATTTTCCAATCTTCCCGCACTAGATTTAACCCCGCTACTGATTCCAATATACTAATTGTAAATGGGGCCTGTGGACCGTAAGTAGCTACTGCTTCCTTAAAATTTTTTACTGTTTTGAAATCCAGAGGTTGGTGGAATCTTTGTCTATTTTGGTCCTCTAGCACAGGGAAGAGTTGTGGGACTGTCGAGGTTTCCTTAATGGGGGTTTCTTCTCCCCACGGTGAAAAACCCATCTGATTTATAGCATGAGCTAACTCCTCCAAAGGGTAATTTGGGGGATATAGGGGGCAGGCTGCTTGGGGGGCAGGTTGCTTCCTCCAGGAAGGGATTGGTGTTCCTTCCTGACACAACTGGTGGGGGTGACCATGTCCCTGATGCTCTTTCTAATTCCTCCCCGGTAAGCCACTCCTCCTCTTTTCTTCTTTTTGAGAAGTTACACTTAGTTGTTCCTTTATCTCTTCCAAACACCTATTTTTTTCTTCTACTAAAGTTTTTATTCTGCCTTTCTCAGACGTTAGACATTCCTTAATGAGCTGCCACATGGGAAATGTACCTCTAGGTAACGGGGATTGCTTTTTTTGCTTTGATAAGATCCTCTTTATGATGTTCCCATTGTGGAATATTTAGGACTCCCTCTTCCAAAAACCAAGGACTAACCTTGGCCAGTGTGGTTACACATGCTGTTACAGTAGATTGTTTTATGGCAGTCCCATTAACCTTAAGCACATCTTGTATGATTCCTATCATTTGATTTTTTGACACTTGTGACCCCATTCTGGAGTTATGTGGTCTCCTTTACTGGGGCTACGTGGCCTCCTTTACCGGGGCTACGTGACCTCCTTTACCAGGGCTATGTGGCCTCCCCCTTATACACTCTGGCCAGAGATTTCCGGGAGGCTATCCTACAGTTTTCCTATAACTTACCTTAAGTTACTTAGTTTTCCTATAGCTTACCTTAAGTTACTTACCTGGGAGGACACAGAAGGAGAAAGAAGCTCCCCGTACGGGTCACCACTTGTTTCGTCCAGTGGAATAGGCAGGGAGAAAAGAGACACCACCAATCTTTAGTTGATGAGATTTATTGCATCCTCCCTATTTCTCTGTCTCCTTTGTTCTCTCTCTATCTTCCTTCTTCTTCTCTCTCCCTCTCTCCTCCCCCAGGCTTCTAGCTTATCAGCCAATTATAGCAAAGCTTTCTCTCATGCAGAACATGCAGAGGAATGCCAGCATAACACTATATAAATCACGAGCTGTCCACGTGCGGCATGATATTAGATAGCCAATCCTTGAGCCTGGCGTTAACACGTCATAAGTCTCCAAGGAACTAGTAACAGCAAGCAGCCTTTTTGGGTACTTCCTTATTTTGGTAACCAGTGCCCTTTGGCTCACTGCCAGGCGCCATCTTGTCCAAGACGGCCCTCAACAGTTCACCTTCTAAATTTTCATAAACCAATTTCTATCACAAAATATTTACTATGAAAATGTATGAGTACACACTGTAGTGTAGATAGAATATTAAGATAGTATAATGAACAACTCTCAGTCCCTCATTTAAATTTAACTATCACAAATATTTCATTATTTTTATTTAGTCTCTCTCTCTCCATAATACTTTAGAGCATAATTTTAAACAGCAAAATATCATTTCACCCTTAAATACAGAATTAGTTAACTCTTACAGATAAAGAATTTAAAAATATATCTCCAATAATATTATCACATCCTACACATTTTAAAATTATTCAAACATTTAACAAATGCCAACTTTCAATTTCTTTGCTTAAAGTAGTATCAATCTGATATCTATAAGTTACAGTTGATGGATATGTCTCAATTTTTTTTAACATCTAGAACAATGTCCCCTAATCTCTTTTATTCTATCCTTTTTTTCTTTTTATTTGAGTTCATTTTGACATACTCTTACAGGCATGTAATATACTTTGCTCCTATGACTGACAAGTACTTCCTCTTTCCTTTCCCTTCTCCTTCCCTGTGTTCCCTTACCTCTACTGTGCTGGTCTCCCTTCAATTCATTTACACACACACACACACACACACACACACACTCACATTTTAAATTAGTGCTTTAGAGATGAAAGTGGAATTTACTGTGACACGTGTAGATAGACAACACACTTTGTCAACTTCATTCCACCATTGCTCCCTTTTCCAGTCCCTCTTTCCTTTCCCTCAGTCCCTGTCCTCTGCTCCACTGATTGCCCTTCTAGTTTCATGGGATTTTCCCCAGATTTGCTCCCCACTTATTTTGGTCTCAATTCCACATATGAAAGAAAACATTGGACCCTTGACTTTCTGAGTCTGGCTTATTTTACTTTAGCATGATGTTCTTCAGTTCCATCCATTTACCAGCACATGCCTTCATTTCATTTGTGTTTTTTTAAAAAAATGTCAGAGCCTTATAGCTAAACATTGTAGTTGGGTGCATTTTGACAAAATCATACGGGCAAGGAACTTGATTTCAATCCCTATTCTACTCCCTGTTCCCCTCCAGGCCTAGGTCCCCCTATTCTCTCTCCTCTACTGATTTCCCTTTTGCTCATTTATTTATTTATTTTTGATGGATACTTTCCACATGTACATAAAGAAATCCCCTTTGTTACATTTATAAATGCACATACATGCTTTTGTTAAATTCATTCTATATTTCTTCTTCTTTCCCATTCTTCCCCTTCCCTCTCATTCTCTTACTCTACTGATATTCCCTTTATCATTACAATATCCTATCCCCTCCTCACACCACCTTCTTTTTCTTATTTTTCTTTAGTTTCACATATGAGAGAAAATGCTCAACTCTTGATTTCTGATTTTGGCTTATTTTGCTTAGCAGGATGTTCTCTATTTCCATCCATTTACCAGCAAATGCCATATTTCATTCTTTTTTTTTTTTTTTTTTGACTGAGTAGAACTCCACTGTGTATACATATCATCTTTTCTTAAGATATCCACTCATGTTGACAGGCACCTGGGCTGGTTCCATAACTTGGCAGCTGTGAATTGAGTCACTATAAATATTCATGTGCCTGTATCTTTTTTTTTTTAATTAATTGGGTGATTTTGCTATCCACTACACTGCATTCTGAGTTAGACAGTGTGGATCCTTATGGTATCATTTAACACCTCTTGTGTTTCTTATAAAATGGTAGTTACATATAGACATTTGTTTTTTAAATCGTTTAAAAATACATAACTTCAATTTCTCCAAAAGTCTTTTCAAACTAATTTTATTGATGACTCTCCATTATTAGGACTAGTACTCCATTTCTAGTACTAGATCATGTGCTTTTAAAGAGAAAAGCTTAGGTGATGTAATTTTTTTGATATTTTCTTAATAGATATGCTAAATGCACTTAATAATATAAATAAATTCATATTTAGCATTAGTCTCTTCATCTAATAGTCATTTTATAACTTCAAGTTAGCCTCAGAATATCTCAGAATAAAACAACTTATTGTCACTGTGCATAGATGTTTAATTTAAGGAACACAGTTTCAAGATGAATAAGGAAGAGCTGAAATAGTATCAAAAGTTAATTTTCTGGGCTTAATTTTATTCCTAATCAAAGTTACCCAGACAGAGTGCATTCATGTGATTTAATATTTACTTATCTATATTGAATAAAATGTAATAAATATATAATATGACTTTTTTTATTACATGAGCACAGTATGAGATTTTTTAAATTGTCAAGATAATAAATAACATTGGTCTTTTAACCTCAATTTCCCACTTCCAAATATATTAGAAAAGAAAACCAAAAATGTGTACTAGGATATGATAAAGTCAGGGGAAAACTGAAATCCCAAAGATGTTACATCATATAATTATTTTGAATTCATTAAGATTTTATGTAAAATCAGATATGATAATAAGAACTAAACCAACTGCATACATATGGAAATAATACTATCAATGAACTGATATCTTAAGTTGATAAAACATGTAAAATATCTACATTTGAATGAAAGAAGCAGACAGGAAGGAGTCAGATGTGCAAATGCTTCTAATAGATCAGAAAAAAAAAATGTTTATTATTTTGAAAGGCAAACCATTGGGGAAAAACAGCTCATGTAAATGTCATGACACTCCAGAAAGAAGTGAAAGGCTAAATATGGTAATATATAAAATAATGCAACAGAAAAGAAAATTAGGGCCCAATCCAGCTACTTCCTTTGCAATTTTCGCTAATAATGAATTTTCTTTATAAACCTCATTGTGATCCTACTTCATAGATAAAAAACAGAACTCTTTGTAGCAAGTCTTTACATGCTTGCTTCACCTGCTGGTTTCTTAGAGTATAAATGAAGGGGTTCAAAAGTGGGGCAACAGAGGTATTGAGCACGGATACTCCTTTCATTAAGGATATCCGCTGTTTGGCTGAGGGTTTAATGTACATGAAGATGCAGCTGCCATACGAGATCGAGATGACAATCATATGAGAAGAGCAAGTGGAAAAAGCCTTTTTTCTCTGGTTGGCAGAAGGGAGTTTTAAAATGGTTAGGGTAATAGATGCGTATGATAGAACCACTAAAAAGAAAGTAACCAAGAGAGTCACGAAAGCTAAGACGAAGCTCATCATTTCCAACACATGTGTATCTGTGCAGGAGATTTGCAATAGAGGAGCAGTGTCACAGTAGAAATGATCGATGACATTGGAGTCACAGAACTCCAGGTCTAGACCTATGATGAGTCCTGGAAAAATGATGAGGAAACCAGCCATCCAAGAGCTGAGGACCAGTTGGACACAGGTTTTGGTGCTCATGATGGTTGTATAATGCAGAGGTTTACAGATGGCCACATAACGGTCATAGGACATGGCAGCCAGCAGATAAAATTCAGATGCACCCAAAAGGAAGGCAAAAAATAACTGAGCGACACAGCAGTCATAGGAAATGGTTCTGTCACCAGTTGCCATGCTAACGAGCAATTTGGGGATACAGACTGTTGTGTAAGAAATTTCTAAGAAGGAAAAATTTCGAAGAAAGAAATACATAGGAGTTTTGAGACGAAAATCCAGCAGAGTGAGGGTAATGATAATCAGGTTGCCTGAGATGCTTAGTAAGTAGGTGAGAAGCAGGAAGATAAACAGAACAATCTTCAATTTGGGGTCCTCTGTCAGTCCTGCTAGGATAAACACTGTTACTATTGTATGGTTTCCCATTGCTGCTTCTTGATCTTCTGTTCTGGCAAAACGTTGAAGAAAAAAAATATCTAAAGTTATGAATGGTAGAATGTGAAGGTAACAATGTCAAAATACTGCAACTGCTATTGATTTCATACACTGATGAGGCATTTTTAAAAAAATGATTTATGTAAGAAAAGTTTCAGCAAAATCTACTGCTTTGCACAGAGAAAATATTTTTTTGAGAAATTATTTTCTACAAATAAAAAATATCATCATAGAGTCATCTTTAAATTATGAGTTATGTTTTTGTTGTGAGAGTAAAAAGTTGAATATGCATGTAAAAGTAGATTTCCACTTTTCTCAATAAGTAAGGACTGGAGTATTGTGTTGCTTACCTTTAGTCTGAACGGTGACATTTAAATGTAATTGACTCAAAGAGCTGACTGTTAGTGCAAGACAGAAACAATCCCAAGAAAGAGACAATTCAAATGAATAAAATTACAAATGACAAAGGGACTATTTCAACAGACACTACTGAAATCAGGGGATCATTAGGGAAGCTTTGGCAACCTTATACTCCAATAAATTGGAAAAACTAGAAAAAATTGATAACTTTCTAGACCCATGCAATCTATCAAAATTGAACCAGGAAGACAGAAATACTACAGAGAAAAACAAGCAATGAGATTGAAGCAGTAAAACAAACAAAACAACAAACTCCAAACAAAGAAAAGCCAAGTGCTAAATGAATTCACAGCTGAATTTTACCAAATCTTTAAAGAATGAATACAAATGTTTCTCAAATGATTCCATGAGATAGAAAGGGAGGAAATGCCTCCAAACTCATTCTATGAAACCAGTATCACCCTGATAACAAAACTGGGTAAAGAAAAATCCAGGAAAAAATTACAGAACAACATCTTTGATGAAAATAATAGATGCAAAAATATTGACAAATACTTGAAAATAGAATTTAGCAACACCTTAAAAAGATCATACCTCATGATCAAGTTGTTTTCATCCAGGGATACAATGATGATTTGACATTTGTAAATCAACAAACACAATGCAACACATAAATAGAATCCAGGGCAAAATGCACATGATTATCTCAGATTCAGAAAAAAACCTTCAGCAACATTCAACACTCTTTTATAATAAAAACCTTGAACAAACTAGAGATAGAAGGAACTTACTTGACATCATAAAGGCTATACGTGAAACCACAAAATGAGCATCATACTCAATGGGGAAAAACAAAGTATTTTCTCTAAAATCAAGAACAAAACAAGATGTTCATTCTTATGACTCTTTTTCAATATAGTACTTGAAATTTTAGCTGGATCAATTAGGAAAGAGAAAGAAATAAAAGGAACACAAATAGGAAAGGAAGAAATCAAATTATTCCTATTTGCATGTGATATGATATTTTACTTAGAATACTTTAAAGGCTCTACCAGAAGACTTTTAAATCCAATAAACAAATTCAGTAAAGTAGCAGTACACAAAATCAACACAAAAATCAGTATCTTTTTCATGCAGCAAAATGAAACTGCTGAGAAAAAAGGAAAGCAATTATATCCACACTACCTTAAAATATACCCAAGAATAAAACTAACCAAGAACATAAAAATATCTACAACAAAAATTATACAGAATACTGAAGAAAGAAATTGAAAAAGACTCTAGAATATGGACCTCCCTGTTCATGCATAGTAAATGGCCTATTACCAAAAGCAATCTGTAGATGCAGTGCAATCTCCATCAAAATACCAATGACAGTTTTTACAGAACTAGAGAAAACAATCATAAAATTAATATGGAAGACCAGATAACTCAAAATAGTCAAAATAATCCTAAACAGAGAGCAATGACAACAAGATCACAATACCCTATTTCAAATTATACTACAGAGACATAGTAACAAAAACAGCATGATACTAGATAATAACAAACATACAGATAATGGAACAGAAAAGAGGATGTAGACACAAGCCCATGTAGCTACCATCATCTGATGCTGATAAAGGAGCCTAAGACATGTGGAGGAAAAGACAGAGTGCTGGGAAAGCTGAATATCCATACATAAAAGAATGAAATTATATCCTATCTCTCAATCTGTACAAAATTCAATTTGAAATGAATCAGTGACATAGGTATAAAAGTAGAAACTTTTCAACTTCTAGAAGAAAGCATAGGATCAACACTCGAACACATAGGCCAGAATGAATCATGGTTTCCTGAATAGGACTTCTATCTCTCAGGAAATAGCACTAAATATCTGTAAATGGGATGGTATCTAACTAAGAAGCTCTGCACAGCAAAGGAAACAACAGAGTGAAGAGATAGCTTATAGACCATGACAAAAATCTTTGCCAGCTACTCTTGTGACAGAGAATTAATATTCAGAATATGTAAAGAAGTAACCCCCCCCCCAAAAAAACCCCTTAACCTTTAAAAGTAAATAACCCAATCAATAAATGGGCAAATGAACTGAACAGTTTTCAAAAGAAGCACAAATGGCCAACAACTATATTAAAATAATGTTCAACATCTTTGGCCATCCGGAAGAATGCAAGTTAAAAAAATGCATTGAGATTCCACCTCACTCCTGTCAGAATGGTAATAATTAAAAATATAGATAATGAATGCTTGAGGATTCAGGAACAAAGGAGCAAGACATTCTGTTGGTGGAAATGTAAATTATTACATCTACTATAGAAAGATTCCTCAAAACCTAAAAATTGAAACATCCAGTTATACCACTTCAGTATTTATTCAAAATAATAAAAGTCAACATTAGAGATGCTTGAACACCCATGTTTATTGCAATACAATTTGCAGTAGCTAAGTTATGAAATCATTCAGTTGTCCATTAACAGATGAATGGATTATATATATATATATAATATATATATATATATATATATAAAATGGAGTTTTATATATATATATATATATAGAAATTATGCCATTTGCAGGGAAATGATAGATCTAGAAAGCATATTAAATGAAATAAGTCATACTTTGAAAGACAAGTGACATTTGTTTTCTCTCATATGTGGAAGTCAGAGAGGGAAACAAAAAGGGATTTCATGAAAGTAGAAGGGAGACTAATGGAATAGAGAGGATAAAGATAGGTAATGGGGAGTAACAGTGATCAAATTATGTTATTAAAAGTATTAATATGCCATAATGAAACTACAACTCTGTATAATTACTATGCCCCAATAGTTCATTTTCAAAACTAAAAATCAGTCTGCACTGGCATCAAATTTAACAAAATCTTATTTTTTCCATTGAGTTGACTAAGCAAAATTAAGAAAAATCCTAAATGTTGATGTTAATTGTATTTGCTATACAGAAAAAGACAAGAAAAATTTAAATATTCAAAAATGATGATCATGAATAATTTTCTCAGTAAATCCCTTTAAATTAGTTTAAAAGGTGATGTATAAATGTTCATGATAATTGAAAACAGCACGTAACTTTAGGCTGAAGATAAATGATGGAAGAAATTCAATGTAATCATGACCATAGGTCTTCATTTATTTTTTCTTTTACTGCATCTACTCAACTAGTCAGCACTCTTTCCCAGACTTTCTAATTTCTTTCCACAAGTAAGTTAGTGTTTTCTCCTGGTTTTTGTCTCTTCATTTCTTCTGCCACCTCCTCTTCACTTTTACCATCTCGTATTCCAATGTTAAAGGTTTTCTATTGCATAGTAAACCTGACATAAACAGAATTAATAGACTTAGTGTTTTGTGGGATACAATCTGAAAATGGAATGAGAATAATAAAATGCAAGGTAAATTGATCATGGGAGCAGACAGAGAGAGAAACATGAAATAGGAAAGAGGAGAAAGAAGACAAAAGAAGCAAAAAAAGAAAAAAAAAGATGGTAAAAGGGTGGACAGAAAGGGAAGATGATAAAAAGAAAACTTACCATTAAGATTGGACAGTGACTTCTAATTAGGTCTTTTCTTTCTTAATTGCTGTACAGCCTGAGTTATATCAGAACTGAAATGTGTTTTTACCTAGGAGAAAGCAGAAGAGAGTTTTACTCACTGGGCAAGGGTTTAGACACTTGTAGGTGATAATTCTAACTGCCCTGAAATAATAGGAGAAAAGTCAATCCAACTCAAATGGAGTTGATTATGTGCTTGAGAATTTATAAGTCTCATTAAGCTAAATCTCATGAAACCCCTTAGGTATAAACAGTTCATCTCTTGAGGGAAGAATTATTCTTTGATGACATCATTATTAGTTATCTTTTCTGATATCTTCATTTTCAAAACTAATATATATAAATAATTTATATAGACCCTTGGAAGATGTATTGGTATGCATTGAGCAATCAAAGAAGCAAAGAAGGCATCCCTAATAATGTTTTAAATCCTTAAGCAAAATCCTAAATGTTGATGTTAATTGTATTTGCTATACAGAAAAAGATAAGAAAATTTAAATATTCAAAATGATGATTATGAATAATTTCTCAGTAATCCCTATCATGCTAAGTGAAGTAAGCCAGTCCCCCAAAACTAAAGGTTGAATGTTTTCTCTAAGTGGAAACTAATCCACAATAAGGGCAGCGGGCTTGGGATAAGGAGAAGAACAGAAATGCAGATTAGAAAATAGGGAACAGAGGGAAAGGAGGGGTGATAAGCAAAAACAAGACAGTGGAATGAACCTGACATGTAGATATATGAAAACATGTAGATATATGAAAAAAACACAGTGAATCCCACCACCATGTACATCCATAAGAATGGAACTCTAACTAGAATAAGATACATTCCATGCTTGTATAATTATATCAAATGAATTCTGTTGTCATAAATAATTAAAAGAACCAATAAAAACAATAAAAAGAAAGCATTCCTAATATTGCAGTTTACCAATATATTAGCAAACAAGATGCATATGTGAGTATAATTTAAAATGCATAATAATCTTAAGTATAAATGATATTTGTTTATGTTCACCATGAGTTATAGGAGATGAAGAAAGAGGTTCTTTTGTTGTTTTTGCCTTTATTTTTTGTTAGAGATTTAATCCAGGGCCTTGTGCATGCTAGACAAGTGCTGTACCACTGAGCTGCATCCTCAGCCCAGGAGAGTAGTTTTTATGGTGCTTGGGACAATTAGGTAAAATTATAAAAAAGGATAGTAAGGAGGATAGATCTTCTTACATACTGGAGATGGATAAGGAAGTAGGACAAGGGACTTTTAGATAATGCATTATTTTATGCTTTTGCAAATCTCTTCAATCCCATTTTGCTTCCTTATTCAGGATTCTGTAATATTCCTGCCACCCTGCTTTGTTTGACATACATAGAATGTCTCCCATAGATATATAGTTAGGAAAGGAAAGAGAATTTTGATGGTCTTTTTGGAAAATTATCTTTGGTACTATAGCCAAACTAAAAAATTGTCATTCCTTTTTTATTTTAAAAGTAAATCAGTACATTTAAACTTTATTTATCATTTATATTTTTTTTATTATACCATTATAGTGATACATAGTCCATTTTGATAAAATCATGCAATCATACAATTTGATTTATTCCATCTTGGTCCTCGGTGCCCTACTTACTACTTTTGCTCCTTCCTTCTATTCTTCTTCTACATTAAAGAACTTCCTTTCACTTATTTATTTGTTTGACATATACACGGAGATGGAATTCACCCTGGTGTATTTATATATGCACACAGCATCATTTTGTAAAATTCATTCCATATTTCTTCCCCTTTCCTATCCCTTCTCTCTCTCTCTCTCAATCTCCATCTTCTACCCCACTTTACAATATGTTTATGATACCTGATACCCTCCTTTCTCCTTTATTTTGTTCTTGCTTTTGCATGAGGGAAAACATTCAACCCTCAATTTTTTTAATGTGGCTTATTTCACTTAGCATGATGTTCTCCCATTCCATCATTTTACCAGCAAATGTCGTACTTTCATTTTTCTTTGTGCTCAATAAACTTCATTGTGTGTATGACCACATTTTCTTTATCCATTCATCTATTGATAGGCATCTGCAATGGTTCCATAATTTGGTTATTATGAATTGTGCTACTATCAACATTGATGTGGCCATATCACTATAGTATGCTGACTTTAGTTCTTTTGGATATCAAAATGGGATAGATGGGACATATGGTGGCTCCATCCCTAGTTTTCTCAGAAGTCTTCATACTGATTTCCAGAATAATTATATTAATTTGCAGTCCCTCCAAAAATTTATGAGTGTACTTTCCCCCAAACATCTGTGCCTGTATTATTATTTGTATTTTTAATAATTAACATTCTGAATGGAGTGATATCATATCTTAGGGAAGTTTCCATCTGCATTTTCTTGATTGCTACAGCTAGTGAATATTTTTCCATATATTTGTTGGTCTTTCTTTTGGGAAATATTTGTTTAGTTCCTTGCCAATTTACTGGTGAGGTTTTTTTTGTGTGTGTGTTAAATGTTTTTGAGTTTTTGATAAATTCTGGGTGTCAATTCCCTGTTGTAGTAGCTGGCAAAGATGTTCTACCATTCTGTAGACACTCTCCTTGATGCTCTTGTTTCCTTTGATGTGCAGAAGCTTTTAAATTTGGTATCATTCCACTTACTGATTCTTGGTTTATTTCTTGAGCTTTAGGGGTCTTGTTAATGAGGTCAATTTCTGAATCATAGTACTGACGCTATGCTTTCTTCAAGCAGTGCAAAGTTTCTGGTCCAATTCTTTGATCAACTTTGATTTGACTTTTATGCAGGGTGAGAGATGGGGTTCTAGTTTTATTCTTCTGTACATGGATATCCAGTTTTCTCAGCACCATTTGTTAAAGGCTATCTTTTCTCTAGCATACATTTTTGAAACCTCTGTCAAATATTAGATGACTATAGGTATGTGGGTTTGTCTCTGTGTCTTCTGTTCTATTCATTGGACTGCATATATATTTTGATGACAATACCACACTGCTTTTTATTTTTTTAAACTATAATTCTGTAGTACAAATGAACTTTAGGACAGCTTTTTCTACTTCTGTGAAGAATGTCATTGTATTTGACTGGGATTGTTTTGGGTAGTGTGGTCATTTTGACATTTGTTTGTTCTGTATATCCCAGAACATGGAAGGTCTTTCCATCTTCTAAGTTCTCTTCAATTTATTTCTTCAGTATTCAGCAATTTTTGTAGAGCTCTTTCATCCCCACAGTTAGATTAATTCCCAAGTATTTTATTTTTTGAGGTTATTATGAATGGGATAGGTTTCTTGATTTCTTTATCAGCAGAATCACTATTGGAGTACAGAAAAACTATTGATTTATCAATGTTGATCTTATATCCTGCTATTTGCTGAATTGATTTATCAACTCTAGAATTGTTCTGGTAATTTTGGGGGGGGTTTTCTAGATATAGGATCATGTCATCAGCAAACAGATAATTTGACTTCTTCATTTCATACTGTATCCCTTTGATTTCCTTCTCTTGCCTGATTGCTCTGGTTAGAGTTTCAAGAACTATATTAAATAGGAGTGGTGATCATGAACATTCTTGTCTTCTTCCTTATTTTGTAGTTAATGCTTCCATTTTTCTCTGTCAGTATTATGTTGGTTTAGGGTTCCTAAGTATAGCCTTTATAGTTTTGAGGAAAGTTTCTTCTATCCCTAGTTTCTTTAATGTTTCTGACAATAATGGGTACTGGATTTTATTGAGGCCTTTTCTGCTCTCTTGTTCTCAATTCTATTTATGAGGCAAATTACATTTGTTGATACATGTATGTTGAAACAATCCTGCATCTTGGGGATGAAACCCACTTGATGCTGGTGTATTATCTTTGATGTTTTTTGAATGAAGTTTGCTAGTATTTTATTAATGATTTTTGCATCTATGTTCATCAAGGAATGGAATATAGGTCTGTAGTTTTCTTTCCTTGATGTATCAGTATTATACAGACTTCAAAGAATATATTTGGGAGAGTTCCTTCCCTTTACATTTCATGGAATAATTTAAGAATGGTATTAGTTCTTCTTCACAGAGCTATGTTTTAAATGTTGGTACTCGATGCTATAAATTTTCCTCTTACAACTGCCTTCATACTGTCCCAGAAATTTTGATATGTTGTGTCTTTTTTTCTCATTTTTTTCTAAGAATTTCTTGATTTCTTCTCTCATTTATTCCATAGAAGAAACTTTTGATTTAAAGTATGGAATTAATCTGATCGATCGGTAGAATAGAAGGAAAGGAACAGGGAGAGGGAAGAGGGGAAGAAAAAGGAAAGTACTAATGAATGAATTTAGCAAATTATATTTCATACCTCTATAATTCTGTCAAATATAAATTATTCAATCTTTGTGTGTTTATGTAGTTTCTATTATTTTTCTTGCTCTTGATTTCTAATTAATTCTATCATGACCTGAGAGAAGGTACATGGGATTATACAAATTTTTTAATATTTACTAAGACTTATGTGTGACCTAGAAATATTCTCTTCTGCAAATTGTACTATGAGTTACTGTGAAAAAAGTAAATTCAACTACTTTGTGGTGGAATATTCTGTAGATGTCTGTTTAGTCCATCTGATTTATAATGTTTTATTTAGATCTGAATTATCTTATTGACTTTATGGTCATCTGAGGTATCCATGCTGCATTTTGCTACTGCAGAAGCCCAGATGATTATAGTAAACTGCTCCAGGAAGCACCCAACATGTACCTAGCAGATTGTGAGAGAAACAAGTACAAAGAAGATTGTACTCAGCGTGACTAAAGTCAGAAAATGAAGAGGATTTCAACTCACTTTCCCTTTATATCTACCACCTCACATGACAAGTGAAGAGGGTTGAAATTCTAAACAGGCTGGTGTAAATACACTCAGGGACTAAGCTTGGGTAAGACTGTGTTTATATCCAGCAGATTACATGTAAGATTGGCTCCCCTGTCCCACAAGTATAATTCTTGGGAGGCTCCTGAGATCCAGACTATCAGGAAAGATCAGCATCTTTTGGGCCCTATGGATGTGTTGACCTAATCTCTCCACAGCAGATACCACCCAACAGAGCTCCTAAGGCCTAATTAAACCTAAGTCACAGCCATCACAACATCCCCCACAAAACTCCAAAACAGCCTCCCCCAGAAGTATATTGATTTGGTCTGTATGGACAAACTCCAAGCAATATACTTCCCATTCTGTCCTACCTTGTAGCGCTAAGAAGGGAAGCTGAGAACTATTTCAGCTAACTTCAGTCACAGGCCACTCACCTGGAGGTGGACCAAGGAGTTAACAACCACCATCTCTTGCTCTCTTTGGTCTCTGTCTTTATCTGTTTGGCTGTCTTTCCTCTCTCTCAGTACATAGCCCAAGAAGAAATGGAAAAGAAGGACAGCTGGGCATAGGCAGTGACCATCCATTCTGTTTAAGTGTTTTGACCACATCAGAGGAGGCTATTCTTTTTCCTTTTCATTAAGAATTTAATAAAAATTTAATTACGGATTTAAATTTTTTCTTTTTCTTTAGGTGATTTTTTTTCTGCACTAATTGGCTTGTGGTACATACATATGTGTACTAATAGGATTTCCCCCCTTATGTTTTAGCCTAGAAAACGTAACAGAATAATGACTAGCAAGGAGATAGAAACATTAATAAAAAGTTTTCAACAAAGAAAAGCCCAGGATCAGATGGATTCTCAGCCAAATTTACCAAACCTTTAAAGAAGAGCTAATACAAATGCTTCTCAAATTTATTTCATGAAATAGGAAGTAATGAAACACTTTCAAATACATTTTTATGAAGCCAATATCACACTTATACCAAACCAGATAAGGACACACAAGGCAAAGAAAACTATAGTCCAAGATCCCTGATAGACTTAGATGCAAAAATCCTTAATAAAATATTAGCAAATCATATTCAGTAACATATTAAGAATATTGTACACCATGACCACATTGGTTTTACTTCCAGGCATGCAAAGATGGTTTAACATATGCAAAATGAATAAATGTGTGCATCATATATATAAAATTAAGAATGAAAATCACTTAGCCTCCGACAGAATTCAGCACCATGATAAAAACAATAAAGAACAAGGAATAGAAGTAACCTCACCTCAACATTTCAGGTTATATGCAGCCCATCCCCCAAATCAGCATCATAATGCTCATAATGAATAAGGGAAACCTGAAAGCATGTCCTTTAAAATCTGGAACAAGACAAGGCTGTCCACTCTTACCACTCTTATTTAATATACCTACTAGAAATTCTAGCCCAAGCAATTAGGCATGAGAAGAAAATGAAAGGGATAAAAATCACAAAGAAGAAGTCAAACTATCCACTGTTTGTAATGATATGATTGTATACCAGAAGATCTGAACAGCTCCACTGAAAACTGCTAAAAGTAATAAATTCAGCAAAGTAGCAGTTTACAAAATCAATATACAAATCTATAGTTTTCCTATATAATAATGAAGTGTGTTAAGAAAGAAATCAGAATAACAATCCTACTCTCAGTAGCTTTGAAATTAAAATAAAATACCTAGAAATAAATCTTGCCAAGCAGGTGAAAGAAAGACCTCTACAATGAAAACTGGACATTGAAGAAAGACATTAAAGAAGACGCTAGGAGATAGAAAGACTTTTCATGTTCATGGATAGCATTTTAATCTTTTTTTTTTTTTTTTTTTTTTTTGCTGTGGACCTAAGAGATCTGACAAGAGTAATTTTAAGGGGCTCATGGTTTCAGTGGTCTTAGTGCACAGAAACCCGCTCATTCTCAGGGCTTGAGGTGAGGCAGAACATCATGGCAGAAGATTGTGGTGGAGGAAAGCAGCTCAAGACAGCACACTAGGAAACAGAGAGAAACTCACCAGATAAAAAATATATACCCCAAAGACACACTCCATGCCCACGTCCTATAGTCACACTCTACCTGCCTTTAGTTACACTCCTTTAATACCATCAGGGGATTAATTAACTGTTTGGGTTAAGGCTCTCATTACCCAATCATTTCGCCTCTGAATGTTCTACATAGTCTCACGTGAAGTTTTGGGGAAACCATAACAGATAGTAAATCTAATGTAAATGTAAATGTAAGCCAAAAAAAGAGAAATGCTTGAAGCTTCACAATACCTGATTTCAAATATTCTACAGATTATAGTAACAAAAAGTGTGTGGTATTGACATAAAAACAGATACACCAACCACTGATATAGAATAGAAGACACAGACACAAACCCACATAGATACAGTCGTCTGATGCTTGACAAAGATGTGAAAAACTATACATTGGAAATAAGACAGCATTTTTAACACAACGGTGCTGGGAAAACTGGTTAGCCATATGTAAAAGAATTAACTAGGACTCTTATCTCTCACCTTTCACAAAATCAACTTGAAATGGATCAAAGTCCTCAGAATTAGACAAGAAACGATGCAACTCCTAGAAGAAAATGTGGGGCCAACACTCCAACATAAAGGCACAGACAACGCTTTTTGAATAGGACCCCTAAACTCAGGAAAGAAGGCCAAGAATTAACAAATGAGATAGTATCAAATTTAAAAATTTCCTCACGCAAGGGGAACAGTTAAGAGGGTGAAGAGAGAATTTACAGAATGAGATAAAATCTTTGCTAACTACTCTGTCAGAGGATTGATACATGTAGAACTCAAAACACCACCAAAAAGCCAATAATCCAATTAATAAATGGGAAAATGAAGTAAAAAAAACACTTCTGAAAAGAAATAGAAATACAAATGATCAATAAATATATGAAAACATGTTCGAAATCATTAGCAATTAGTGAAATACAAATCAAAACTACATGAGATTTCATCTCATTTCAGTCAGAAAGGCTATCAGGATAGACAACAAATAATGGTAAATGTTGGAGAGAATGTGGAGAAAATGAACACTTTTTACACTGTTGTTGTGATTGTAAATTAGTACAATCACTATGGCAATCAGCCATGAAGGCCCCTCGAAAGGCTAGTTAGGGATCTACTATATGACCCAGTCATAGCACTTCTTGATATTATCCTAAAGAATTCAAGTCATCATACTGTAGTGATACAAGCATACCCTTGTTTTTAGCAGCACAATTCACACTAACCAAACTATGGAACTAGCCTAGGTGTCTATCAATAAATAAGCAAATAAAGAAACTATGGTACATATATACATGGTGTTCATTCCATCATAAAGAAAAATGAAACTATGTCATTTGCAGGAAAATGAATAGAATTTTGAGTCCATTATGTTAAGCAAACTAAACCAAAGTCAGAAGTCAAGAGTCAGATTTTTTGTCTCATGTGTGGAAGCTAGAGGGGAAAAAAAGGAAAAGAAAGGTGGGAGGGGTCTTATGAAAATCAAAGGGAGGTCAGTAAATTAGAGAAAATGGACCAGGGAGAAAGAGAAGGGGAGGAACATGAGAAATACTGGGATTTTATAATGACCAAATGATATTGTATGAATATGTAACAACAATTCCACCATTATGTATATCTATAATGCACCAATAAAATATCAAAAAGTATGAAAAAAGTAAAAATTGTTGATTAGCAAACAACAACCAAAAACCAAAGCAACTTATACAGCTGACAGTAATAAATGTATATTCTAAAAGGTGAAAATCAAATTGCACATTGAACATTAATGGTGGTTTTTTGAACACATTCCTCTTGAGACTAAATAATTAAGTCATTCAGTAGATTATATCCCTGTGGTCTCTAGTAAGAATAAAAATACTGCCTATGTCATTATCATGTTATGACTTGGAATCACAGAGTCTAGAAATCCAATAAGGGAAGGAAAATTGCCCGTGGTGTGGGTATATCCTCCTACTCAAATTCTTTGCAAAATAACATTAAGGTTGTAGAAAACAGATTCTGTGATTTTGATTTTCTTTTGACCATAGATACCTAGTCATGGGCTTATTCAATTCAAACCAATATAAGTAAAAATAGGAATGTGAATATGTAGAATAAATGGCTAAAATGTACTTACTTTGAAGCTTCTCTAAGTATAGTTTTGAGAAAGGTTGTAGACTTCAGATGAGATATAACACTTTCATATTTTACTTCACTTGGTATATTTTATATCTACTCTTTTACATTATAGCTTCCTGTTTAATTGTGTAAGTTTATGTATGTAATTAAAATATTGATAAGATAAATATTGATAAAATATTGATAAGATAAAAAGAAAAATATATAACTTAAAGATTTTTTTTCCTTCCAAATTTCTGAGAAAATAATATAGGTTCGCAATTCAAATGAGGGGGGAATATGCATCCCTTTTAATAGGGCAGTAATTTAGAAAGATTCACAAAGGAAATCCAGGTTGCATATGTTCTCTTCTCAGACCACTGATTCTAGAGTGCTCTTTGCTATGGTTGGTAGGTGACTGTTACATGATTGGATTCCTAGGTACTATCTGCCTTCTTTGTTTTCACAGATGTCTGGCTCTGAGGCCACAGTGAGTGGAAACCAGTCCCCTCTGCACAAAATTCACATTTGTGGCTTTTCCTCTCTAGCAGAGTTACAACCTGTCCTCTCGTTGTGTTCCTAATTGTCTACTTATTTACCATGGGTGGAAACCTCATCATCATCTGCCTGATCTGGGTCACCCCTTTCCTACACACCCCATGTATTTCTTCCTTGTAAACCTCTCCATTTTGGAGATGTGCTATATCACCAGCGTGGTGCCTCAGATGCTAGTACACCTGCTGGGGAGACCAAGACCATAAGTGTGGGAGGCTGTGCAGCCCAGATGTACGTATTGCCATCTTGGGACTGACAGAATGCTGTCTGCTAGCAGCCATGGCTTATGACCGCTTTGTGGCTATTTGTCACCCATTGCATTACACTCTCCTGATGAGCCCTCCTGTCTGTTTAAAATTGGCTGCAGTGTCTGGGATCACTGGATTGGTGGTGGAGTCAGCTCAGATCACCTGGATCTTCACTCTGCCTTCTGTTGAAAAGGAGAGATTCAGCACTTTTTTTGTGACATCATGCCTGTGGTGAAGCTGGCTTGTGTTGATACTCCCCACAATGAGATTGTGATATTGCAATTTCTGTGCTCTTCATCATGAGTCCCTGTCTCCTCATTCTGTGCTCCTATCTGCGCATATCTGGGCACCATCTTGAGAATCCCTTCAGCAACTGGCAGACGCAAAGCTTTCTCCACGTGTTCCTCTCACATCCTGGTGTTTCTCTGTTTTAGGTACTGCCTTGTTCACTTATCTCCAACCCCAAGAGTGCGCACACCCCAGACACAGACAAGACAACTGCCCTCATGTACACGGTGGTCACACCTGCTCTGAATCCTGTTATCTACACTTTGGAGAAACAACGGAAGTGAAGGAAGCCTTTCAAAGGGCGACACACAGGAACCCTCCTAGACAAGTGGACTAATCCAGCTTTCATGGTTGGATCTTTCACTACTGGGCAGAGAAGTACCCAACACTTTGTTACTCCTCTAACATCATATATTGACACCCTGGGATTGTTAATCTACCATCCAGAGAATGCCTGAATTTGTTTTTCACTTTTCAATGTAGTGCAATCTTTCAATTATTTAATCATGCCTTATCCAACTATATTTACTGGGCATCTCCTAGGTAGTAGCTATCATCCTTTCCTTCTCTGGGGGTATGGGATGAAGGTCAGTAGTTTCACAGTATTTACAAGGAAAATAAAAGGTTTTCAAGGAAAAAATTTTTAAAAATGAATATAAATTAGTGTATTTTTGGTATTGAATGTAGGTGTTATGGTTTAGATATGAGGCGTCCCAAAAGGTCATATATGAGAAAATGTAAGAAGTTTTAGAGGTGAAATGATTGTGTTTATGAGAGTTTGATGTAATCAGTGCATTAATCCTCTGATAGGGATTAACTGCATGGTAACTATAGGTAGGCGGGATGTGTCTGGAGGAGGTGGGCTGATTGGGGCATGCCTTTGGGGTATACATTTTCTCCCCTGGTGAGTGGAGTCTTTCCTGCTTCCTGGTGGCCATGTCTGAGCCACTTTCATGTACCACACTTTTCTACCTTGATGTTTTGCCATACCTCAGGCACAGAGCAATGGAGGTTAGCCATCTATGGACTGAGACTTTCTGAAACTGTGAATCCCAAACAAACTTTTCCTTCACTAAAAATTATTTTTGGCATGTCTTTTGGTCACAGCAATTAAAAAACTGACCAAAACAATAGGCTGATAGAATTTACGTTCTAAATGGAGTATGCTCCCTTAACTACTCTGCTTTCCATATATGTTAACAATACTGCATCTGAAATGATCACCTGTTGTTGTAAGTGTGAGTGAGTGATATAGACTATACATGACTTTAAATATTTAACTTGTATATCCAGAAAGAGACATTGATTATTTATCCAAACCTAGGTTCTCTCTTTGCACTTATCCATCTATTTTTGTCATTCATATAAATAATGGCTTAGATAAATTTCAGTCTGTGTGACATTCACTCATGGTACCTTATTGTGAACCCTGTTTAGATGTATTGGTTTGAATATAATTTTATTTTTGCAGTGTCCATTTATTCCAGCACATTTACTACTCTATTTTTGACTCTTAGAATAATGAAGAAGAGACTTTCAGAAAAGACTAAATAAATAATGTTTAAACAAGTGTATCTTATGGTAACTTTAGAGAAGTGAAGTGACAAAAAAATTAAATGTTCAGTGACATTTTATAAAAATAAGAGCTAACCTTATGCATTACCTTAGACTTGCTACACTAGATGAAAATCCTAATGGAAGTGCAATAATTCATTGGAAAGGTTCAGAAGTGGGAAAATGATATCAGAATGGGGAAGACAGCTGATAAGTGCTCCACTAAAGGTGTCAGGTATCATAAATGGTCACTACAATTTAGTCTCATGGGAGAAATAATATACAACAGAATCCTACATCTTACTGACTTCTAAGTTTAGATGGGTGAGGAATATATATATACCTGTTCTCATGAATCTTTGCTGAAACTTTGATCCTGAGGAGTGTTGACCCTGACACTAATGCTCTGCTGCTGGACTGCCCCAAGTATCTTGCAATTCCTCGTGTGTGGATTCAGATATGTGAAAGCTGGAAGGATCTAGTATTGGACCTTGAATTCATAAGAATGTTTGAGGAATATAAGAGATTATTCAGTAAATGCTGCAAGTTTATACAAGTATTTGGTCTACATGTATGTGTGAGATTGAAAGAGGATTGAAGTATAGGTGTATATGATGAAGAATTGGATAGGATAAGAATTATATCTCTGTAGTTCTTTTCCTGCCAGTGGGGATAGAATTTTAATTCCTATAGTTAAGACATAGTGCTATATAATACACAGACATTTTATAGGAGAAAATTATAAATTCATTTTGTATCCATTCCATCTTACTATACTCCAGGTTTATCTTTGGCAATTATTTTAGATGCCTAAAACCATAATTTGCTCAGAATGGACTTGACAACTGCAAATGTAATATTTTAAAATTAACCAATGGATGAAAGACTGTTAGTGAAAGTTTTTAAGAACATATTCACATAGAACATGTTTAAATGTGGCTTATTTTTCAAACTTATGAGTGAAACATCCCTTATGACCCATTAATTAACCTGAATAGAATTAGTCAGTCCGTCACTCATTTATTTCTCTATTGTATCTCCTTAGTGCTATGACTGAACAATGAAATACAATCATATTTTAAAATATTTGTTAATTAGAAAGTCACCACTATAAATATTTGGTTTTCTATAGGGACTATGTGTTTTTGTTTTAGGATTAAATATCTAATGTCTTAAAAATAAAAATTCTCTCTCTCTCTCTCTCTCTATATATATATATATATATACACACACATATATATATATATATATATAATATAGCAGTATATATATGAGTCCCTCTTGTTTTTTCTACTGCTGCTTTTTTTAGCTGTGTAGTTTCATTGACTAGAAGCACTTGAGTAGTGTGTTAATCAACAGTTGTTGCCGTGACCAATATGCCTGAGAAGAACAACTTAGATGAGAACAAGTTTATTTTTGAGTATATGGTCCATGGTTGTCTAACTCCATGGCTCTGGGTCTGAGGTGAGGCAGAACATCATGGTGCAAGGGCATGGTAGAGGAAAGTTGCTCAGTTCACCATAGCTGGAAGCAGAAAGAGAGTGAGGAGCTAGGACCATTATATGATTCCCAAAAGCACACTCCCAGTGACCTACTTCCTACAGTCATGGCCTACTGCCTGATTGCCACTCAGTAGTCCATTCAAATTATTAATCCATCAAATGAATTAATACACTGATGAGGTTACAGCTCTCATCATCTAATAATTTTACTGCTGCATATCCCTCCATTACCTAACATGTAAGCTTTTCAGGAGCCACCTCATTTGCAAACCATAGCACTTTGTCCTGTCCTCCTAAAGTTCATGTCTATCTCACAAGCAAAATACATTTAGACCATCTCCAAGAGTCCAGTAGTCTTAATTGTTCCATCATTGTGCAGAAGTCCAAATCCAAAGTCTCATCTGCAACTCAAGGAACACACATTGCTGTAAAGATCAAAAGTGAGTTAAATATATCCAATAGACATGACACAGACTAATTATTCTCATTACAAAGGGGAGAATAGGGGCAGAGAAAGAAGTGATGGGACCAAAATAAAACTGAAACCCAGCTGGGCAAACATGTTCAGTAGTTCTGTGCCTAGCATTCAGGGCCTGCCTTGGTGAGATATCTCCAAAGGACTTGGGCATCCCATTCCTGTGGTGGTGTTGGTTTCAGCCCCCATGGCCTCTTTTTGTATGGCTCTGCTTGCTTCATGCTGCTTTCCTTGGTAGACATCATTCACTGGTCCTCAAGAAAAAAAATGACATAAGTGTGTGTGCGTGTGTATATAAACATATTTTTAGGCCTATGATAAAATATACTACTATTTATAAATTTTTTCCTACTAATATATTTTTAAATTATGATAGATTTTTCCTCCATATATTTTTTCTTCTATACCAAATACAGAATATATTGCTTTGTTAAAATTATTCCAATCAAATTATCACTTGGGTCCTAAGTTTCAGGATAGTGAAAATCAGAATATGGAGTTTTTATCAATAGAATTACAATAGAAAGTATACACCCATAGATTTTAAACTCAGAGACCAAACATCCCTTGAGTGAGAAGCTGACAAATATATTCTTCTTCCGTGATTGACTAAACAATCTGAATGTGTTCTCTCTTCTACTGGGAAGATTGTGAGTTTTTATGATTACACATGGGATTGTCCTGTACCTCAGGTGAGGGAAAGTTCAGAGAAGTGAAATGACTGAAGGCTCCATAGGCACTTGCTGTATAATAGCAAAATCTCATCTTCTCCAAAGCTGTTTCCTAGTTGCTATTGAGACACATAGTGAGTACCATACAAGTGTGCACACACGCGCACACACACACACACACACACAACCAGCCAACAACTGCCAGTCATTATGGGGCATCTGATATCTTATATTGTTTTGCTTTCACTTTTAAATACTAACTTCTCTGCAAACCATTTATGGAACCTTTGATGATTACCATTAAATTATTAAGAAGTCAATATTCAGATCAGAAGTAGTTTCTGGATTTTCTCAAACTTTAATCCTTTGACATTCCAGAATGGTACTGAATTCCAGGAACAGAATTGAAAGAGATCCTTTGCCAAACTTGAGTTACATTTTATTTTTTTCACTTCAAATCAGTTTTTACTCCAACTTACTTTTTAAAAGAATAATTTCCACACATATCATGAGAATAAGTCAATATTGTTTATTGGCTTATAAGAATGTAAGGAAGTTCCAAAAATAACCTCAAAAAATATCCTATTTAGCAATATATGGAAGGAAAAAAATGCATGTGTATCTGGAATTTAAATAACAAAAATGTTAGGGACACCAATGATACTGTTTTCCTAACATGCACTTACTTCTTTGAGAGGTATCCAGAACTCAGCTCCTCCAAGTTAAGATGACTTGACATAACCATTTCCACAACCAAATTGATTTTTAAGTACAGAAAGGTCTTATAGTTAGAACTTCCACAAATCTCCAAAATTACAAAAACCTATTATAATTTTATACGTTTTCTTAAGCTATTAAATCATTATTTTAAAAATCATAGAAATTCATGTTATATTTACTGAAACTATTGTTTAAAATATGTGATAAGTGTGGAGTGAAACTTTTCACTTATTAAGCAAATTCAGCTGGGGAAAAGGTTAAGAAAAGAAGCATTTCAGTGATGATTAGTAGAGGCTAGAAATAATCAAGGAGATAGGGAGAGGATGGTCAGTGGGTACTGTTATAGTCAGATAAGAGAATGAAGTTCTGGTGTGTTATTGCAAAGTAGAGTGACCATAGATAACAATAATGTGCTGTGTATTTAAAAATGAGGAAATATTTTGAATATTTTTACCATATATAAATTAAAAGTATTTGAGGAGGACAGATATGTTTAAACTGATTGAAACATTGCACAATGTATTCATGTATCAAAATGTCACATGGTACCCCATAAGTATGTACTGGTTTGAAATGTTATGTATTGGTTTAGAATATGTTTAAGAAGGAAAAACTTATAAATAAGTCTGAAAATGAACCACTCATGATAAAATTTACCAAAAAGGTAGAAAAAATCCCAGTCACCTACATGTAACCACTTCTATACTTTATGGAGGGCACAAAGCAGGTAGAACTGTGGCACTTGCAGATGTCCCATTTTCACAAGGAGATGAGAAGGGGATGTTGCAAGTGCACTAAACTATTGAGAGGACATGGAGGAGAATCATTTTTGAAGATCTTCATGGTTGTAAGTAGGTGGAACTGAACTATAGTTCTCCAGTCGGATGCCTTCTAAGAGGAGGAACCTGTGACCACCGCACAGGCTCCCGTGGGAGTGAAGTTTCAAATGACTTACATTTCAAGTAGAGCCCACCTTGCATAACTTGGTGTTTGGGGAAATATTGTAAACTTAACAATGAGGACCACTTACCATCTAAATAAGTGTAAATTTGAGATTCACCAGAAAATTCTTGAAAAGCAGGGTTGGAGAGGAATAAAGTAGAAGTATTTTTTTAAAACTACCAACTTAGGTATAAGTGATAAAATTATCAAAAACTAGTGAGGAAAACTATAAAACTCTGGTGAACAAAATCACAGAACCAAATAAATGGAGAGGTATTCCACATACACATACAGCACACGGATATTTTTAGAGTGTCAGTTCTTCCCCAGTTGAAAATGAAATACAGAGGAAATGTATATAGAAGGGCTTGGAGACATTAGAAAATCAAATGCTCATCTTCCATATTCAAAAGCCAATAACTAATCTGTAAGTGGAAAACTTAAGAGGGGGAAAATTCCTTAACCGTTGAAATTCTCTGAGTGGCAGAACTTATGATGGGAAGATCTAGGGCAGAAAGTGACTAATTTTCATTAATAGTTCAGGCATTTTTGACTTACTGAACTTGGAGTACATTATAGTATTAATAACATATTTTTTTAATTTAATCTTTTAAAAATTTATAATCAATCTTCCTTTATCTACAACCTCAATTTAATAACCTTTTGTGGCCTTACTTTACTTCCTTCACTTATTCAATCATGTCTATAGAGAATTTAAATTGTGTTTTCTAAAATGTAATTCATACTTTACCAGAATTAGGTCATGAAACCTATCTGAGATGCAGGTAATATTTAGTCAGCAAAACATTCCAACTGTTCTAACTACATGACTGCACATCTTTCAACTCCTTATTTATTTACTACGTTATCCACTGCAGACCTGACTGTTCATTGCTTCAACTCTTGGTTAACTCTCTTCCTATCTTCATAACATAACATGGCAATCTGCCTGAATGGCATAATAATAAACTTAGTGAACTCATAATTTAGGAAAGACCAATTAAGTCACTTTCTCACACACAATTCTTTAGAGTTATAATGAGGAGTCTTCTGGTTAATATACACTCAGTTTCTCTAAGATAGGGAAAGAAGCTAGGGAGCAATGAGGATCATTTTGTTCAATGGTGAAGTGATTTGTGCATTTCTCACATAAAACTCGATGTCTTATTCTTATTTTAAAACACTTCACCTTAGCGTTATTTTCAAATGCTTCCAGAGCTGCCTTTTTGATTTATTGATTTTTTAGTGTTGGTGAGTTTTTGTATTTTGTTTTGCATTTCTGAGAATCAAACCCAGGACTCCAAACATACCAGGAAAGCACTCTACCATCCTGTTGTGTTTGCTATTTTATTTGAAATTTTGGAAGAGCTGTATTGGGAGACCATGGTTATATAGATGACTTGCTGAATTGGATATTTAAAAATTAGTCATCATTACTACCTCCTCCAAGTGTTATCTGTGATTACTCCCAGGATTCTTCTAGTTATGCTTTCTTAGTCAATAGCATATTTTAATTCATATTCCATCTTATTCAGAATTTCAGAATTACCTTCTACTGTTCTCATATCCAAATAATTCTACTGTTTTGTCTTTAAACACATAAGTATTCACTTCCCACTTGATGCAGAGATTATTCCAGATCTTAAGGGATGAATAATGCAGTAGGCACAGCTTCTGCCCTGAGAATGTTGTAGGAGATTCAGAGATTTTTTTTTTAGTGTGAATAAATGACGTGTAAAATGAATGTTGGTTGGGTAAAGAGAAAGTCAAGACTGAGATAAAAGACATAAGGAAGAAAAGTGTCTTCTCAAATGTATTCTGCCCCCTAAAACATTTCTTTTTGTGTGGAAATGATATTTAATCTGAGGCCTGATATTTGCAGGTAGAGTGAGGATAAAGATAGGAAGAGAGAGTTAACCAAGAACTGGAGCAGTGAAAAGACATGGCTACCATGGATAGCACAGTTAATAAGAGCTGAAAGACATGCAGACAAGTAGTTAGAACAGTCGGAATGTTTTGCAGACCAAATATAACCTGCATCTCAGGTAGGTTTCATGACTGGTAAAGAAGTGGCCTGGTATGAATAACACTTTAGAAAACAAATTTTAAATTCTCTATAGACAATGGATTGGATAAGTGAAGAAAGTAAAGTAAGGTCACCACAGGTTATTAAATTGAAGGTGTAGATGAAGGTCGATTGGATTCTAATGAAGGGGATTATAGCAGATACGGCCATTTATTCCCAGAAACTTTCTACTGGACCCATCTACAAAAATTATGCTGACTCCTTTGCATAGGTAGCCTATAAAACTGAGTTCTTGTCAAAGAAAGTTTGAGAATTATATCCAGACCTAGCAATAAAAACTTCCCATGTGATTCTCCACTCTTTATTTGCCAATGTGGATTTATATATTCAATTTTACTAAAATTGGCAAAAATAACTTGTTCCATTGAACTTAAGGATAATAGTCAATCTTGAAGGGTTAATGGGAGTAAGATTCTGGATTACTGGCAAATTTCTGTTTTTTTGTTTTTTTGTTTTTTTGTTTTTTTTTTTTCATTTGCTGATCATGCAGGTATATTCAGTTTATGAAGAGACCAAACTGTATAATTATGATGATTGCATTTTCTGTTGTGTATTATACCTTATTAAACTCATTTTAAGTGTCTCATGTGTATTGCCACAATGATTTTCAAAACTTAAATATTATAGCACCCAGTGTTTACTTATTAGTGGAAATGCAGACAATGTGTTTGAAATATAATTATTATGTACAATCAACAAAATTTGTCTACCGATTGGATGCAGACAAGCAAAGAAGAAAGCAAATGCATGTTACTTTCATGTGTCTAAGAAACCATACTGTCCTAATTTTCCTTGAATACAAATCTTTACGGTTCTGAACTTTAAATGTTAATGTAATTCCACTTGTTATGTCCTTTCTAGATTCTAAACCTGATTAAATCTGTTAAATTATCTGACCAAGAGGATGGCCTTAGAGGTTGAACTAGGGAAACACAATATAAGTCAATCAGAATCAATCAGAATTCAAAATTTTGAATAATGCCCTTAAGTATATTCACATATATATAAGGTAATTTGTTTTATTCTTGTTTGAAATGAGCATTTGCTATGCACGTATAAGCTAAATTAGGTTTCTTTACCCGCCCCTTGTTGATTAATAGCATATAGCCACCACAAAAATTTAGTTTTGTCTTGTTTTTAAACTTGAGCTAATTTAGGTTATAGCATTTTCTCCAGTCAATAAAATCACTGCAGTCTGTTCTTAACATCCCAGTACTGTATTCTCTAGGGAATTGCTTTCTTCTTTAAAAAAATTTTTTTAAGTCAGTCCTCTTGAGAGATGTGGCACAGTGTACAAAAGGATTGTAGTTTTTGCAATCCTAACAACTACAAAACAAGTTTTGTATGCCTCATATGGGCTAGAAACATCTCAAAGTTAATGAGCCCCAAATCTCCTCTGTTCTCCTCCTTTCTGAACTTAAAAAAAAACAAATATTTTATGTGCAACTAAAGAAAATATACTTCAGAATTAATATAACACAAGTGGAGAATATTGCCTCTTTTAATAAAAATAAAAAATGAAGTGATATTAAATTCTTGTTGTGATAAAATCTTTGAGCTTACACATCCTGAGTGTATATTGTTTGTGCTCATGTAGTTTTGGTTACAAAATCAAGACAGAAATATGCATTAAAGTAACATAAAAACATGTTGACTATGAAACATTCAGAAATTGCCTCGGTTCTGGGACTGACATCAAAAGAAGATAATTGAGAATGAAATTCCTAAAGAAATTAAGGTTTGGAAAAATTATATCTTATTTTAACCTTATAAACTTTATAGTATGAACCTAAAGGAAAAAAACTGCTTCTTTTGTGAAATCACTGAAATAGTATGGAATGAAGTTAGAACTAATTTTTTGTAATGCATGCATTAAGCTGACTGCTTTGGAAGTTAGACTAAGGAGTTGATTGTGCTATATGAAACTTGGAACTTTTCATTTTGCAACAATCCAGTTTTGAACAGGTATTCTTCACAGTTGCAATAGAACCTGATTAGATAAATGCATTTTTCCTTCTGATATTTGTAATTGCATATGCCTCTTGTACATATGGAAATCATGAATATTGTGAAACATGAAACTGAAAAGGTGGATTTGTCCTACACTTGAGAGACTTTTATTATTAATTCAATACAATTTAAAAATTTTCCATAAGATCGTGTTTTCATATCCTGAAGGAATCTCTTATCTCACTGGTAAATTAATCAGTCACGGATACCTCTGGGATTATAAGAATAGAAACACAAGACTATTTTGCTGTTGTCTAGCAAGAATTTTATTATATGATTAAGAAACAAGCTAATGACTTCAAGAAGTTTTTAAAATAGTTTATATGATCTGTAATTTAAAAAACTGTATCCATGTCTGAATCTACTTCTGACTTCAGACTTTGGCACCCTCATCTTTTGTTGATTGAGGTTTACTTATGCCCTTTAACCTTTAATATACATGGTAAGCTTGAATTTGAAAAAAATCATACTGAATGTGAATTGTGGTTAAATAACCAGAATATAGACATATAGAAAATTTAGAAAAATCACCAATTGAAGACAGTGAGAGAGGAAAGGAAAAGTGAAAGAGAAGAGAAATTATGACAAAACTTAATTTTCTTATAATCATATAATTGCTAGAAATTCTTGTACATTTTTTGACATCAGAACTGGAATATATAAAATACAATAAGGCTTAAATAAGGTTTAATTTATGATCCAATATTCCTCTTAGGGAAGATATTGTTATTTTTGTTAAAATTGGTGTTAGACTTTTCAGGTGACAAACACGAGATCCTACACATTATCTAGAAGAGCCTCCCCGTCCTTCCCTTGCACCAAAAAAAAAAAAAAAAAAAAAAAAAAACAACGGAAGAGCAGGAAGAAAAAAATTAAAATGTTAGCATAATTTTTGATTGTTATATGCTCAATCAGAAAGAAAATTGAGAAGGTGCATAAGACTCAGAAGAAAAGAGGCTACAGGCTACAGTGGCAACAGGGAGAAGGCTACAGAGCAGTGATGCTAATAAATCTATCAGGGATGCCTAACGAACAGTTTATATTTAACATTTTATTTTGTTTTGTAGACCCCTCCTCTGTCACTGCAAATATTCAGTGAAATATCTTACATAACCAAGACAAGCATCGTACATGAGGATATGCTTTATATCTGCTTAGGTGTGTATCAGAGGAAAGAGAACAACCAGGGTAAGTGAGATACCTGGGTAAGTGACATATAGACAATTACGATTTGTCAATCTAAAATAATATCAAAGTAAACCAACAAACGATAATATTTATAAGATAAAATAAGGGAGAAAATGGAAGGAAGGCTCAGAAAGATAAATAAATTCGAGTATTCAGGAAAAACAGGAAAGCAGACCTAAAAGTATTCATGAGGATGTAAATCATGGAGAGTGTCCACAAATTTGACTAGGATATTAAATCTCAATGGTTTATGAGCTAAAGATGTTGAAGACAACTCTATGTTGCTTATAGGACATTTAGTAAAGAAGAATAAGATGCCAGATGATATACAATAATAATAATAAAGTAAATATCTCGAAGAAAATATTCAAAATAGAGTAAAGAGGATAAAAGCTAAAATAATATGATACTTTTTATATGCCTTTGCATTTATTCTTAAATGACTTTATCAATGCAATATATTATCCTTTTGGAATGCTTGTATTTATGGACTTTGTGAAATAAAGCAGATCAGAGACTTGCAATTATTTAGTAAAATTTTGAGTAAAATTATATGAGCAAAATATTCTAGGCTACTACTGCTGAATGCAATATCAAAGGAGAGCGTGGGTAGCATATTTATGAAAGATCTCAAGAAGTAAATGTATCTCATGAAGAACTCGCCTCTTCATTTATAATTTTTTTCCTTATTTATTTATTGATAGAAATCAGCTATGAGAAACCACACCATGGTAACAGCCTTTGTTCTTCTTGGACTAACAGACGATCCACAATTACAGGTGGTGATTTTTCTTCTCCTTTTTTTCACCTATATGTTGAGTGTTACCGGGAACCTAACCATCATTGCCCTCACCCTGCTGGATTCTCATCTCAAGACACCCATGTACTTCTTCCTCCGGAATTTCTCATTTTTAGAAATTTCATTCACAACTGTCTGTATCCCCAAATTTCTTGTTACTATGGCAACAGGTGATAAGACCATTTCTTATAATGATTGTGCAGCACAGCTATTTTTTACTATTCTCTTGGGGGCAACTGAATTTTTTCTTCTGGCTGCCATGTCCTATGACCGCTATGTGGCTATCTGCAAGCCTTTGCACTACATGACCATCATGAGAGGCACAGTCTGCAACTTGCTGGTCTTTGCTTCGTGGGTGGCTGGTTTCCTGATCATTTTTCCACCACTCATTATGGGTCTCCAGCTTGATTTCTGTGCAAACCAATACTGTAGATCATTTCTTCTGTGATGTCTCCCCTATACTTCAGCTCTCTTGCACAGACACAGATCTAATAGAATTAATGATGCTTTTCTCAGCCATTCTGACACTCCTGGTTACTCTGGTGTTAGTAATTCTCTCCTACATAAACATCATCAGGACTATTCTGAGAATACCTTCTTCTCAACAGAGGAAGAAAGCCTTTTCTACATGTTCTTCTCATATGGTTGTTGTGTCCATTTCTTATGGCAGCTGCATCTTCATGTACGTGAAACCCTCTGCCAAGGAAAGAGTGTCTTTAAATAAAGGGATAGCTCTGCTCAGTACTTCTGTTGCCCCCATGTTGAATCCCTTCATTTATACACTGAGAAACAAACAAGTGAAAGATGCTTTTAAGCACATGACTAAAAATATTAAAGTTTTCTCAATGAAGTGAATCATTTTAATGAATTACTAAGGTTATGAGTGAAATGAGTGGAGTGTGTCACAGAACTGTTCCATATCTATATTCAAAATCTCATGAACTTTTTCTTGACTGATGATTTTTGTTGTGGTCTGGCTAATCTCCTAAGTCTAACACTTATCCCTATTTCTCTTCATGCTGAGAGCACATAAAAAAGATAATTTTTGATTTTGGTTAAAATAATTTGCCTTTATTTATTTTGTTCCTGCATTTATTTCCTTTCAAAATTCTGGTCAGAGGGATACAGTGGGATTTCCATGTTTCTTTTCAATATTCTTCTCATATTCAGGGATTCAATTAGTCATATATTCTATAGTCTAAAACACTTCCTAGATTTGATCACCCAAAGAGCTTATTACTAGTGTATGCAGAAAGTGAAATCTAATTTTAAAAAATTCAGTGTTTAGTGGAAACTTGAAGCAAATCGATTTAATAATATTTCATTAATTACTCTGTTTGACAGTTTCAAATTTTTAACGAGCCTTAGAGAGATTATGTATTTTCAAAAACAGATTAAAGGAATGTCAGAAAGATTAAAACTTATTAATATGGCAGTTCTTTGATAAAAATTATAGCTAACACTTGAGGATTACTTATAGTCTTCCATGTTTTGTGAAATGTAGTAGTTTCATCTTCAAGACTGAATGACAGATGTTGTTGTGCGTGTGTATCCATACAATATATATAGCGTATAGGGTTTAGATAATCTGCAAATGACAAAAAATAAAAATATGAATTTATATAAACACACAAATAAAAACGGTTTCTTACTATTCACAAACCTCATGCATTGTTAGCAAAATGAAGTTGAAATCTCTCTGGCTCTATGTCAGTTAGCATGCAAAATAACAGTAAGATCCTTTTAGAGTACTCCTTAGATTTAAGGAATGTCATACATAAAATTAAGTCCATATGGCTCTAATAGGGTATATTATTTTTCAAACTAAGTGAATTGAATCTTAAAATTACATACAATGACTAGAGACATGCATGTAAAACAGAATGTTTTGACTCTTTTTCCTTTGAGTGGTATCTTTTGTCAGTGTGACCAAAAGAACTTTCCATAAAAGATTTGTAAATTTGCTCTATCAATATTTGTGTATGAATTAGTTTCCACAGAAAATAATTGGTGATCTTACAGAAAATTTCTTAATGGTAGGATTTTTTTGACTTACCGAATTGCTACATAGATTTTGTCCCAAAATATTTCAAAGGAAATGTAATTTGTCAGATCTCCATGCAAACAAATGAACCCAAGGTTAAAACAACAGTGACAAATTTTAAATTTATGTATCTAGATAAATATTCATAGGAGCATTGAGAATATTCAAATATACTCTTCCAATGGAGAGTATGCTTGTGCAAACAGTTTTCATAAGACTATAGTGCTTTAAGAATATTATATTTGAAATAGAAGTAGAGTTATCAAAGAAATATCCTTCAGTTATCACTATTTGGTTTAGTTTGCAATCAGGAACTGCATTTTAAATGCACAATAATTTCAACCTTATAGACAGTATCTATACTCAAAAAAATTTGATTTAGAATATTTGATATCTGACAAAAATTCTGATGCTAAAATATCTCAGATTTTCCTGTGAACACTCTTGCCTGCATCTTAATTTATTCACCAAATGTAACCATGTAGAATATTTATTTTATATCCTGAGATAGTATAATGCTTATTTGTTAAACTTATTTTTTATGTTTAAACTCTAAGTATGTTTAGATCTTTTAAAAATCTGATGGGAGGTAAATTCAGGAATCATTTAATAGAGATAAAAACTGTAATTTCTTCCCCTTTTCTTTATATCAAAAAGAATTATTAATAACTGAGAAATTCAGTAATATATTTACTATATTTAACTACTTAGAACAAGTAAGTTTTTTTCCAATTTCTAGCCTGTTAGTAAGTAGATAATGGGAAATATAAAAGGAAGAAACATATATTAAGAAAATAGAAGAGGAAATATAAAAGGAAGAAATATAAAAGGAAGAAAGGCCTAAGCTATGATGAGAAATGATTAGTGGAAGTAAATTTCCACCTAATTTTAAATAAATTATGAATTTGTGAATAAATGTAACTTGTATAAATACAAGAAATGAGTCTGTATTATTTGAGACTGTGATGTGCAAATTATGCTAAATTTTTAAAAATATTAAAATCTTTATTGTTCATCAATGTCTCCCATTTCTAAAATTCCTTCCTCTCTGGAACTGAAAGGAAAAGTATAACTAACATTTATTTTCCAGTTGTATATACTGAATAAGTGTTTGCAAGAGCTCTACTCAAAGTATACCAGTTGTCTCTTAAATAGCCTGTCTGCCTTTGATCTCTAACTCTCATTGCTCTAAGAAAACTTTCTAATTTGCAATCCCACCAACAATGTATGAAAGTTCCTGTTATGGTTTAGATATGAGGTGTCCCCCAAAAGCTCATGAGTGAGACCAGGCTAGAAAGTTTTGAGGTGAAATGACTGGGTTATGAGAGCCTTAACCTAATCAGTGCATTAATTCACTTAAACGGATTAACTGGGTGGTGACCGTAGGCAGGTAAGGTGTGGCTAGAGGAGGTGGGTCTTTGGGGGCATGCCTTTGTTGAGTGACACACTCTATTTCCTGACGGTTGTGTCCTGAGATGCTTTCCTCTACCACACCCTTCTATCATGATCCACCTCACTTTGGGCACAGGGCAGTAAAGCCGGCCATCTATAGACTGAGACCTGAAACTATGAGCAAAATAAACTTTTCCTCCTCTAAAATTCTTCTTGTCAAGTCTCTTGGTCACAGCTGTGGAAAAGATAACTAAAGCAGTTCCTTTGTCCTCATATCCTCAACCAGTGTTTATTATTATTTATATTATTGATGGATGCCATTCTAACTGGGGTGATGTAAAATCTCATGGTTTTTATTTGCATTTCCCTGAATTAAAGTCATCATACTGAAGTGATACATGCACAATTCACAAGACCAATCTATGGAACCAGCCTAGGTGTCCATCAGTAGACGAATGATAAAAACAATGTGGTACATATACACAATGGAGTTTTATTCGGCCTTAAAGAAAATGAAATCATGACATTTGTAGGAAAATGGATGGAACTAGAGACCATCATGTTAGGCAAAATAAATCAAACTCAGAGGCCAGGGATCTTATGCTTTCTCTCATATGCAGAAGATAGAAGGGAAAGAGGAAATGAAAGTGAGGGCAGATCTCATGAAAATCAAAGGGAGATCAGTAGAGGAAAAGGAACAGGGTAGGGAGGAAAGGGAAGTGCTGGGGAGTGAAATCGACCAAATTATATTGTTATATTGTGTGCATGTCTGAATATGTAACAACAAATTTAAATCACTATGTACAACTATAATGCACCAGTAAAATATGTGGAAAAGAAAGAAATGAAATAGTCATTGCTAGCAACCCATAGTTTTAAAGGTAATAAAGAAATACCATCAAGTAAAATATATCCATGCATTTAATTACTTGAATGAAAAGGTTAAATTTCTTGAAAAATTGATTGAAAAACATACACGGGGGAGATATGTAAATACTATGAAGACTCCAATAATGTTTAAAGCTGTTGAGTGGGTAAATAATTCCTCTCCCACCAATGAAAAGACAAAATAGTACAGCTACTGGAATTCTTATTCTCGCTGGTAGAAATGCAAATAGCTACTGCAACTCTTTATTTAAAACATTTTATTGATACATTATAATTAGGCATAATAGGGGAATTCATTGTGAAATATTCATAGTGCACATAACACAATTCAGTCAGTTTTATTCCCCAGTACCTTCCCTTTCCATTTCTTCCTCCCTCCTCCAATCCCTTTCCTCTTTTATATTGGGCACACTTCTATTTTTATGATATTGCCTTTTGCTTTTCCTTTTTCTCTGTATGGTTTCTGCATATGAGAGAAAACATATGACCCTTGATTTTTTTAACTTAGTATTTTTCACTTAACATTATGTTCTCCAGTTTCACTCAATTACCTACAAACGACATAATTTTGTTCTTCCTTATGGTGAACTAAAACTGCATTGTTTACATATACATTTTACTTATACATTCTTCCATTGATTGACACTTGCTTCTGTTATGGGGTTCAACTTAAGAACAGACCCATCACCACTGAGAAGTCCAAATCTGAGAGGCTTTATTAAGTCAGCCGGCTGACTGTCTCATACAATACCCAAAAGAATGGCTATTGGGAGAACAGCCCTGACTATAGGGTTGTAGGGGTTCTTATACCCAAAATCACATCAATCATAAGTGTCTATTGCTATGATTCAAAATTACAAACTAATATCATGAAATCATCAACAGAGGGGGACGTGGGTCAAAACGACCCTTACCTAGGTATAAACTAAAGAATGGTAACTAACATCCACACAATCACCATTCACATGGTACATTGTTTAGGAGCAATAGGAATCAAAAAAGAGCAATTTTTCATTACATAAGAATTGTCATTTTATATTGCTAAACATGTCACACTAAGTAACTGATGATGGGAACAGAGGAGGTGTGTTCCCATGGGAGAAGCTTATTACCTACATAACATAGAATCTCAGAACAAAATGCAGCCTCTGGTCTAAAACGTTCTCATGGACCCAGATCTGTCAGCCCATCACACTTCCATAACTTTGCAAATATTAATTAGGTTGCTACAAAGGTGGGTGTGCAAACATTGCTATCTTTAATTTTTTTGGAGCAATACTAGGAACTGGTAGACCTATGTCATAAAATGATTCCATATCTAATTTTTTGAGGAAACTCCATATTGATTTTCATAATGCTTGTAATAACTTACAATCCCATCAACAGAGTATAAGTGTTCTTTTCCCCTGCATCTTCATCAGCATTTATTATTATTTTCATTCTTGATGATTGCCATTCTAACTTGAGTGAGACGAATCAGTGCAGTTTTGGTATGCAATTCCCTGATGGTTAAAAATATTGAATATTTTTTATATATTTCTCAGTCATTTGAGAAATATCTGTTTAACTCATTTGTGGATTTACTGCTGGAGTTATTATTATTATTATCATGGTGTTAAGTTTTCTTCATTTCAGAGTATATTTTGAATATTAATCCTCTGTCAGAAGAATATCTGGAAAATATTTTCTTCCATTTTTTTAGGCTCTCATTTCATGCTCTTATTTCCTTTGCTGTGCAGAAGGATTTTAATTTGATGCATCATCATTTATTAATTTTTGTTATTATTTCCTGACCTATTGGCTAAGTCATTGCCTGCACCTTAATGTTGGAGTGTTGATCCTCTGTTTTCTGTTTTCTTCTTGCAGTTGCTAAGTTTCTGGTCTAATTTCTAGCTCTTTGATCCACTTGGCATTGACTTTTATGCAGGGCGAGAGTTGGGGACTAGTTTTCTTCTTCTACATACTGATGATACAGTTTTCCCAGCATTACTTGTTAAAAGACTACCTTTTCTCCATGTATGTTTTTGGTGCCTTTGTCAAGGTTTAGATAACTGTATCTATGAGGACTTGTCTCTGTGTCTTCTCTTCTATCCATTATTGTTTTACATGTCTATTTTTGTGCTAGTACCATGCTGTTTTCTTGCTATGGTTCTGTAGTGGTATTTGAAATTGGGTGTCGTAATGCTCTCAAGCATTGCTCTTATTGCTTTTAACTGTTTGGCTATTCTGGATCTTTTATATTTCCATATGAATTTTTAAATTTTTAATCTTCTTTTTAGTTACAATAAAACAGCAGGATACACTTCAACATAATCACAAAGGCATGGAAGCCAACCTGCTCCACTCCACTAATTCCTCATCAATCCATTTACTGTTTATATTTATTTATCTATAAAATTAGTGTCCTGTGGATATACCTGAAGCAGAGACCCACTGTGCCACATCCATGCATACAAATAAGAAAGTTCTTTCAGATTCTTTACACAGTTCTTTTCTTTTCTCATCCCTTCTTTTTCCTCCTCAACCCCCTTAGTCTACTCCACTGATTTATCTTCTGTTTTGATGAAATTCCCTTTTTTTTCTTCCCTTCTCTCTTTTTCTTGTTTTATTGTTTTTAAATATCTCTTGAACCCTCTTATTCCATATGAATTTTAAGACTTTTTTTTCTAGTTCTGTGAAGAATATTATCAGTGTTTTCATGGGGATTGCTTTTGGTACTATGGTCATTTTAATAATATTAATTCTGCCAAGAACATGAAAGAACTTTCCATCTTCTGATATCTTCTTCAATTTCTTCATGTTCTATAATTTTCAATGTAGAGGTTTTCCACCTCCTTGGTTAGATTCATTACTAGGTGTACTATGATTTTTTTGAGGCTATTGTGAATGGAACTGTTTTTCTGATTTCTTCTGCAGCTGATCCATTCACTTATATAAAAACTATTAATATGGTGTGTTGATTTTATATCTTACTACTTTGCTGAATTTGTCAGGTCTAGAATTATTCCTGTGGAGTTTTTTTTGGGGGGGGCGGGTGGAGTGGAGGTCTTCTAAAGGTAGGATTGTATCACTGCAAATTGATAATTCGGTTTCTTCCTTTCAAGTACTATATTAAATAGAATTTTTGAAAGTGAACATTCTCAACTTTTTCCTGATTTTGGAGGAATCGCTTTCACTTTTCCCTGTTCAGTATGAAGTTGGTTTTGTTTTTTTTGTATATAGCCTTTATGATGAGGCAAGTTCTCTCTGTCCTTAGTTTCTTCAGTGTTTTTATCACAAATGAATGCTGAATTTTGTCTAAGGTTTTTCTACATGTATTGAGATTATTATCTAACTTATGCCATTAATTCTATTATGTGATGAGTTACATTTATTGATTTGTGTATGTTGAACTACTTTTATATCTCTGGAATGAACAAACTTGATCATTATATAGAATCTTATTGTGTTTTGAATATGAATTGCTAATATTTTAATAAGGATTGTTGCATGTAAGTTAATCAGGGATACAGATCAGTAGTTTTCTTTCCTTTTTATTTCCTTATATGATTTTGGCATCAGGGTGATGCTGGTTTAAAATAATCCATTTGGAATTGCTTCCCTACCTGTCTATTTCATGGAATAATTTGAGGAACATTGGCATTAGTTCTTTACTGGACTGGTAGGATTTAGATGTGAATCCATCTGGTTATGGGCTTTTCTTTCTTGGAAGCCTTTTTACTGCTTTTATCCCATTCCTTGGTATTGATATGCTTAGGTTTTCTTTATCCTTGTGGTTCAATACTGGTAGGGCAAATATGTCTAGAAATTTGTCCATTTCTTCTTTTTTTATTTATTTATTTTTTACGTTTACATAGGATAATGACGTTTATTTTTTTCCCTTCCCCCCCACCCCTCCCACCCCTCTTTTCCCTCTATACAGTCCTTCTTTCCTTCATTCTTACCGCTCTCCTTAGCCTAACTCTAAACCTAACCCTAAACCTAATGCTAACCCCTCCCAACCCCCATTATATGTCCTCATCCGCTTATCAGCGAGATCATTCGTCCTTTAGTTTTTTGAGATTGGCTTATCTCACTTAGCATGATATTCTCCAATTTCGTCCATTTGCCTACAAATGCCATAATTTTATCATTCTTCATTGCGGAGTAATATTCCATTGTATAAATATGCCACAGTTTCTTTATCCATTCATCAACTGAAGGGCATCTAGGTTGGTTCCACAATCTGGCTATGGTGAATTGAGCAGCAATGAACATTGATGTGGCTGTATCTCTGTAATATGCTGATTTAAGTCCTTTGGGTATAGGCCAAGGAGTGGGATAGCTGGGTCAAATGGTGTTTCCATTCCAAGCTTTCTGAGGAATCTCCACACTGCTTTCCAGAGTGGCTGCACTAATTTGCAAACCCACCAGCAATGTATGAGTGTTCCTTTTTCACCACATCCTCGCCAACACCTATTGTTGCTTGTGTTCTTGATAATCGCCATTCTAATTGGGGTGAGATGAAATCTTAGGGTAGTTTTGATTTGCATTTCCCTTATTACTAGGGATGTTGAATATCTCTTCATATATCTGTTGATTACTTGTACATCTTCTTCTGTGAAGTGTCTGTTCATTTCCTTAGCCCATTTGTTGATTGGATTATTTGTATTCTTTGTGTAGAGTTTTTTGAGTTCTTTATAGATTCTGGAAATTAGCGCTCTATCTGAGGTATGGTTGGCAAAGATATTCTCCCACTCTGTAGGCTCTCTCTTCACATTTCTGATAGTTTCCTTTGCTGAGAGAAAGCTTTTTAGTTTGAATCTATCCCAGTTATTGATTCTTGCTTTTATTTCTTGTGCTATGGGAGTCCTGTTAAGGAAATCTGATCCTGAGCCAACAAGTTGAAGATTTGGACCTACTTTTTCTTCTATAAGATGCAGGGTCTCTGGTCTGATTCCGAGGTCCTTGATCCATTTTGAGTTGAGTTTTGTGTAGGGTGAGAGATAGGGGTTTAATTTCATTCTGTTGCATATGGTTTTCCAATTCTCCCAGCACCATTTGTTGAAGAGGCTATCTTTTCTCCATTGCATATTGTTGGAACCTTTGTCTAGTATGAGAAAATTGTATTTATTTGGGTTTGTGTCCATGTCCTCTATTCTGTACCATTGATCTACCTGTCTATTTTGGTACCAATACCATGCCGTTTTTGCTAGTATTGCTTTGTAGTAGAGTTGAAGATCTGGTATTGCAATACCCCCTGCTTCGCTCTTGCTACTGAGGATTGCTTTAGCTATTCTAGGTTTTTTATTCTTCCAGATGAATTTCATAATTGCTTGCTCTATTACTGCAAGGTACATCATTGGGATTTTAATTGGAATTGCATTGAATCTGTATAGCACTTTAGGTAGTATAGCCATTTTGACAATATTAATTCTGCCTATCCAGGAACATGGGAGATCTTTCCATCTTCTAAGGTTTTCTTGAATTTCTTTCTTTAGTGTTCTGTAGTTCTCATTGTAGAGGTCTTTCACCTCTTTTGTGAGATTGATTCCCAAGTATTTTATTTTTTTCGATGCTATTGTGAATGGGGTAGTTTTCCTAATTTCTCTTTCTGAAGATTCATCACTTATGTATAAAAATGCATTGGATTTTTGAGCATTGATCTTGTAACCTGCTACTTTACTGAATTCACTTATGAGTTCTAAAAGTTTTCTGGTGGAATTTCCAGGTTCCTCTAAATATATAATCATGTCATCAGCGAACAGGGATAGTTTGAGTTCTTCTTTTCCTATTCGTATCCCTTTAATTTCTTTGGTTTGTCTGATTGCTCTGGCTAGAGTCTCAAGGACGATGTTGAATAGAAGCGGTGAAAGAGGGCATCCCTGCCTTGTTCCAGTTTTTAGGGGGAACGCTTTCAGTTTTTCACCATTTAGAATGATATTAGCCATGGGCTTAGCGTAGATTGCCTTTATAATGTTTAGGAATGTTCCCACTACCCCAATTTTTTCTAGTGTTTTGAGCATGAAGGGATGCTGTATTTTATCGAATGCTTTTTCTGCATCTATCAAAATAATCATGTGATTCTTAACTTTAAGTCTGTTGATATGGTGAATGACATTTATTGATTTCCGAATGTTGAACCAACCTTGCATCCCTGGGATAAAACCCACTTGATCGTGGTGCACTATCTTTTTAATATATATTTGTATGCGATTTGCTAAAATTTTGTTGAGAATTTTTGTGTCAATGTTCATTAAGGATATTGGTCTGAAATTTTCTTTTCTCGATGTGTCTCTGTCTGGTTTAGGTATCAGGGTGATATTGGCTTCATGGAACGAGTTTGGGAGGGTTCCCTCCTCTTCTATTTCATGGAATAGTTTGAGGAGTATTGGAATGAGCTCTTCTTTAAAGGTTTTGTAGAACTCGGCTGAGAACCCATCTGGTCCTGGACTTTTCTTTGTTGGTAGGCTTTTGATGACCTCTTCTATCTCATTGCTTGAAATTGGTTTATTTAAGTTGTGTATGTCCTCCTCGTTCAGTTTAGGTAATTCATATGTCTCTAGAAATCTGTTGATGTCTTCGAGGTTTTCTGTTTGTTGTAGTATAGATTTTCGAAATAGCTTCTAAATATGTTTTGTATTTCACTCGTGTCTGTTGTGATGTTTTCTTCTTCATTCCGAATTTTAGTAATTTGAGTTTTCTCCCTCTTTCTCTTTGTTAGTGTGGCTAAGGGTTTATCAATTTTATTTATTTTTTCAAAGAACCAACTATTTATTTTGTTAATTTTTCCAATTGTTTCTTTTGTTTCGATTTCGTTGATTTCGACTCTGATTTTAACTATTTCCTTTCTTCTACTACTTTTGGTATTGGTCTGCTCTTCTTTTTCTAGCGCTTTGAGCTGTAGTGTTAAGTCGTTTATTTGTTGATTTCTACTTCTTTTTTTGAATGCACCCCATGAAATAAATCTTCCTCTAAGTACTGCTTTCATAGTGTCCCAGAGATTTTGATATGATGTGTCTTTGTTCTCGTTTACTTCTAAGAATTTTTTTATTTCCCTCCTGATGTCTTCTGTTATCCATTCATCATATAATAGTGTATTATTTAGTCTCCAGGTATTGGAGAAGTTTCTGTTTTTTATTCTGTCATTTATTTCTAATTTCAATCCATTATGATCTGATAGAGTACAAGGTAGTATCTCTATCTTCTTGTATTTGCTAACAGTAGCTTTGTGGCATAAAATATGGTCTATTTTAGAGAAGGATCCATGTGCTGCTGAGAAGAAAGTGTATTCGTTCTTTGTTGGATGGTATATTCTATATATGTCCGTTAAGTCTAAATTGCTGATTGTGTTGTTGAGATCTATAGTTTCTTTATTCAATTTTTGTTTGGACGATCTATCCAGTGGTGAGAGAGGTGTGTTAAAATCACCTAGTATAATTGTGTTGTGGTCTATTTGATTTCTGGAATTGAGAAGGATTTGTTTGACGTACGTGGATGAGCTAATGTTCGGGGCATAGATATTTATGATTGTTATGTCTTGCTGATTTATGCTTCCCTTAAGAAGCATGTAATGTCTTTCTTTATCCCTTCTGACTACTTTTGGTTTGAAGTCCACATTATCTGAGATGAGGATGGATACTCCAGCTTTTTTGCTTTGTCTGTGTGCATGGTATGTTTTTCCCCATCCTTTCACCTTTAGTCTATGGGTGTCTCTTTCTATGAGATGAGTCTCTTGCAGGCAGCATATTGTTGGATTTTTCTTTTTAATCCAATCTGCCAGTCTGTGTCTTTTGATTGATGAATTCAGGCCATTAACATTCAGGGTTATTATTGTGATATGATTTGTATTCCCAGTCAATTGACTCATATTTGTTTTTGACATGATTTGGTTTCTCCTTTATTTGGCTATTCCTTTAGGCTAGCACCTCCTGTTGCTGATTTGCATCGTTGTTTTTCATCTCTTCCTCATGGAATATTTTGCTGAGAATGTTCTGTAATGCTGGCTTTCTTTTTTTAAATTCCTTTAGCTTTTGTTTATCATGGAAGGATCTTATTTCATCGTCAAATTTGAAGGTACGTTTTGCTGGGTATAAGATTCTTGGTTGGCATCCGTTTTCTTTCAGGGCTTGGTATATGTTGTTCCAGGCCCTTCTGGCTTTTAGGGTCTGGATTGAAAAATCTGCTGATATTCTTATTGGTTTCCCTCTGAATGTAATTTGATTCTTTTCTCTCACAGCCTTTAAAATTCTGTCTTTATTTTGTATGTTAGGTATTTTCATAATAATGTGCCTTGGTGTGGGTCTGTTGTAATTTTGTATGTTTGGAGTTCTATAAGCCTCTTGTACTTGGTTTTCCATTTCATTCTTCAGATTTGGGAAATTTTCTGATATTATTTCATTGAATAGATTGTTCATTCCTTTGGTTTGTTTCTCTAAGCCTTCCTCAATCCCAATAATTCTTAAATTTGGCCTTTTCATGATATCCCATAATTCTTGTAGATTCTGTTCATGATTTCTTACCATCTTTTCTGTTTGGCCAACTTTGCTTTCAAGATTAAATAATTTGTCTTCAATGTCTGAGGTTCTGTCTTCCAGGTGTTCTATCCTATTGGTTATGCTTTCTATGGAGTTTTTAACTTGGTTTATTGTTTCCTTCATTTCAAGTATTTCAGTTTGTTTTTTTTTCAGTATCTCTAACTCTTTATTGAAATGATCTCTTGCGTCCCGTATTTGGTCTTTTAACTGTTGATTGGTGAGATCATTTAATGCCTGCATTTGCTCTTTCATCTCCTCCTTCAATGCCTGCATTTGCTCTTTCATCTCCTCATTAGCTTCCCTGATCGTTTTAATTACGTACATTCTGAACTCCCTTTCTGACATTTCTTCTGCTGTGCTGTCATTGGGTTTTATTGATGTAGTATCTAGGTTTGTTTGGGACATTTTCTTCCTTTGTTTTCTCATATTGGTGAGTTGTCAGTGGGACCCTGAGATATTGCAGTTTTCCGCTATTGGCTGATAGTGTCCCGGTAGATTTCCAGTGTATCACCTCCCAGCCTTCAGTAGCCTGATGTCTTGGAGGAATCTGATAAAGCAGCGTATCTGAAGAAAACTGCCCCTAGCCCCCTACTGGTTCCACGATTTGGAACTGGCTCTGTGCTGAAATGCTCTCACTCTGAGCCTGCACCGTGCAGCTGGCCGTGTGGGAGGAGCCCACTGCCGGAGTGTGGAAGGCTACCTTGGGAAGACTCTAGCTGCCCTGCCCGGCTCCAATAAGCCACCTCTATCTGGGCCTGCCACCCGGGCCGAGCTTTACCCAGTGGGCAGACTCACCCGTGGCTCTATTTCAGTCCGAGTCTCTCAATGCCTCCCCTTCTTAACTCCTGGGTTCTGGAGCGACTGGGGGTGCAGTCTCCCTCTAGGCTGCCATCTTGGATAGCCCCGTGAAGAGAGCCTGCAGCCGGAGTGGGCAGAGCCGCCTGAAGAGGTCTCTAGCTGCCCTGCCCTGATCCCAGAGGCTGCTTGCGGATCGAAGTTCTCTGTTGGTTCGGGGGCTTGTGGCTGGTTCTATGTAGAAAGACTCTCACTGGGCGGTCAGCTCCGAGAAGCTAGCCTTGAATGGCACCTCCCACTGCAGGGGTACAGGCTACTTGGGGAAGTCTCTGGCTGCCCTATCCTGGTCCCTGAATCTGCTTGCGAGCCGGAGTACGCTGCGCTGCACTGGCTCCGGGACTTGGAGCTTGTTCTGGTCAGAAAGGCTCTCACTAGCGGGCCAGTTCTGTTCCGAGAACCTGGAGAAGCTGGCTGTGTGGGCGGGGCCCACCGCCGGAGTGCGCAGGGCTGCCTGTGGATGACTCTAGCTGCCCTGCCCGGCTCCGATAAGCCACCTCTATCTGGGCCTGCCACCCGGGCCGAGCTTTACCCAGTGGGCAGACTCATCCGTGGCTCCATTTCAGTCCCAGTCTCTCAATGCCTCCCCTTCTTAACTCCTGGGTTCTGGAGCGACAGGGGGTGCAGTCTCCCTCTAGGCCGCCATCTTGGATCACCCCGTCCATTTCTTCTTGATTTTATAATTTATTGGAATATGTCTTCAAAGTAGTTCCTAAAGAGCCTGTGGACTTCAGTGATATCTATGGTGATGTTTCCTGATTCATCTCTAATTTTATAAATCTGGGACTTCCATCTCTATCTTTTAATTAGTGTGGTGAAGATTTTATCAAATTTTTAACATTTTAAGGGAGAAACTCTTTGTTACACTAGTTTTGTATTGTTTTTTATTCTCTTTCATTAATTCCAACCATGATCTTAAATATTTACTTCTTTCTACTGGTTTTGGAATTGGTTTGTTCTTGTTTTGTAAGACAATGAGATGAATTATTAGGTTGTATATTTGGAATCTTTCTGATTTTTTTAGTGTAGGTACTAATAGCTATAAACTCTCCTCAGAACTGCTTTGAGTCCAAAGGATTCTGATATATATCTCTATTCTCACTGTCAAAATCTTTAAATTTCTTCCGTTATTTCTTCTATGACCCATTCATTGATCAAAAGCTTATTGTTTAAGCCAAGTGTGGTGGTGCATGCTTGTAATCCCAGCTGCTTGGGATGTTGAGGCAGGGGGATCAAGAGTTCAAAGACAACCTCAGTAAAAGCAAGGTACTAAGTAACTCAGTGAGACTCTGTCTCTAAATAAAATCCAAAATAGGGCTGAGGATGTGGCTCAGTGGTTGAGTGCTCCTGAGTTCAATCCCTGGTACCCCACCCCACCAAAAGAAAGTGTATTATTCAATCTCCATGTTAATGCAGTTTCTATAATTTTCTTGCTGTTTATTTCCAATTTCATTCATTTGTGGTCTGACAAATGCAAGTATATATAATTTATTTTGTATTTGCTAAGACTTGCTCTGTATCCTAAATGCTGATCTATTTTGGAGAATGTGCCATTAGCAGCTGACAAGAAAGTATATTCCACTGTTTTGGATAAAATGTCTGTTAAATTCATTTGATTTGTAGTATTTTTTAGAACTCAAGTGTCCTTGTTAGTATATGCCTGTATAACATATCTATTGGTGAGAGAGATATGTTAAAAATCACTCAGTATGATTGGTATCTATCTAAGCCTTTTGTTTCATGTAACAGTATTATGAACTGATATTAGGAGCATAAATATCTACTATCATTATATCTTCTTGTTCAATTGTTCCCTTTACCAGTTTGAAGTTCCCTTGTTTGTCCCTTATGATTAATTTTGGCTTTATGTCTGCTTTATCAGATATGAGAGTAGTTACTCTACTTGCTTGTGTTTCACGTACATCTGGTTGACCTGTTTCCTCGTGTTTTCTGAGGTCCTTTATTTGCACATCTTTGGAAGGATTCCTCTTCCCTTTTTAGGTGGGGATGCTTCAGTATTTTTATCTTTAAAATAAGACCTGCTCTGGCCATATATCTTACCTTCAACACATCTGATTAGTATAGTCAAGGTATTTATTTCAATCACCAGTACCAATTTGAAAGAAAGAGTAGCTGCCAACAACTGAAAATTTAGGAGTGAAGCATTTATCAACATGCTATTCAAGTTATTACTAATTATCTCTGCAACCCTATTATGCATCTCATTGCTTCTTCTTTATAAATTCTCTAATCTCAGTGACAGGGGAGGCGAAGTAGGAGGTTCATAAGTTTGAGGTCAGCCTCACCAATTTACCAATACCCTGTCTCACAATTAAAAGATAGAAAAGACTGTGAATTTAAGTCAGTGGTAAAGCACCCTTGGGTTCAATCCCCAAAACAAAATTATTTTAAAAATAAAAATAAATAAAAGTTTTGCTCAATCTTAGGAATTTCAAAGATGGAACTTTTGAAACAATTATGTTTCTTCTATCTTCCTTCCTAGTTGTTTTGGATGAAACCTATTTTCCCACCAGTTTTGACTCCAGATACGTCTGGAGTGGTGAGAGTTGAAGCCTAGATTCCCCCTGACCTCTGTGGTACTAGATCCGCTCAATAACAAAATAGAGACTCTTTTTAAGCTCTTAGTGCTTCCCCAGTGAATCTACCAGGATGCTGCAATTTTGCAGGGTAGAGATTCTGCTCCTGAACTAACCCCAGCCAAAAGATAGCAGACCCTGTTTCACACACAAATTAACCACACTCAAACTTCAGCTATATTTTAATACAAAGCATAGAAGAGGCAAAAACAAAAACATAACAAAACAAAACACATTAGTGACCATACCCCAAGTAGAAATGGGTAAGGATGGACCTTCATGTCCCACATAAGGATGTCCACTCCTATAGCAAAAATGGACAGAATTAACACAAAGGCTGTGAATGCCACACATAAAGGGAATCTCAATCTAGATCACTCTACTAGCCTTTGGTAAGAGAAGGCTGTGTTCTAAAAAGGTCAAGCATAAGAAAGGAAGAGAAATCCATGCAAACAAATGCATAAAACCCAACACAAGAATACAAGAATATGGAAAAGTAAAGCAAACACCTTCTAAAGTTCATAATTCACTAGCAACTAACTCCAAAGATGCTAAAGTGAATTCAATATCAGATAAATGATTCAAAAGAAAGATTCTAAAAATGAACAATGAATTCCAAGAGAGCACAGAAAAACAACTGAATAAATTAAGGAAGTCAGTACAGGATATGAATGAGAAATTCAATAAGGAGATTATAAAAGAAACAAATAGAAATTTTGGGAAAGAAAGACACAATAAATCAAATAAAAGGTTGTTCATTTGAAAGTCTCTGTAATAGAGTAGACCATTCTGAAGACAGAATCCAGAGCCAGAAGACTAAGTAATAGTGAAAGAAAACAGATCAGTGTTTGCCAGGCCTTGGTGAAGGGAGTTGCACACTTGTGGTCAATGAAAGTCACCCGAGTCATGCATTTAGGAGAGTCATGTATCCAGAACATCCACAGTTTGACAACTTTTAGTATACAAGCTGCTCAGCAGAGTACTACTAGCCTCCACCTCACTCATCTCTTCCTGACCCATGTACTCAGGTAAGGCAATGCTTTCTCCAGAAAGGTATTCTCTCCACTCAAGTACTCCCTGTCAAGAAATGGAGGTAGGAAGTTAAATCCACTGAGTTTGAAAAGTTAAGTTTCCATTTTGATCACTCCTGGGAATGAAGTATTTTTCTTTCCCTTAACAGCAAACCCAGTTGGATTTGGTTGGCATAGCCTCAGGGTTGTAATCTGGATACAAGGTAGATACTATTGTTTAAGTGTATTCCCCCAAAGCCCATGTGTTGGAACCTTAATTCCTCAAATGAGCAGTGTTGAAAGGTGGGGTCTAGTGGAAGGAGTTTGGGCCCTATGGTCAAAGTCTTTATGAAGAGCTGAATCCCTTTATCACAGGAATGGGCTTCTTATTGTGGGAGCTTAATTCTCTATCCTCTCTTCTGCATAGGTACACTTGTTTTTCTGCTTTCTGTCATGAGTTTAATGAGCATGAGTTCCTCCCCTCAGGCATCTATTTGATCTTGGATTTCCCACACTCCAGAACCATAACCTGCAATAACCCTCATTCCTTTAAAAATTACCCAGTCTTCAGATGCTCTGTTACAGCATCAGAAAATGGACTGAGCGAGGTGTCTAAAGGGCTCAAATTTTATTTTAGCTAACTTTGATCAAAATGGCCTTGTCATTTATTTACCTTCCAAATGAAAGGTCTTATTTACCAAGGGTATGACAGAGGAAAAGCCAAACAAACAAAAATAAAATATGTAACTTTCTCACCTGAAATTAACCTCCTGGATTTTGCGGAAGTGGAAATAGAGTAAAACCTGTTGTAAGGGGACAGATAGATGAGGACTGTGGGAACATGAGGTTAAGAGGATAATTCTATAAAATGGACCCACTGTACTGACCCCCCCACATGCTTCCTTGGCCAAAAATACGATCTGCCTGCAGCCCCACCTGGCCTAGTCAAGGGGGAAGACCAGGCAGTCAGTGTAGTCAATGAATTATTGGGGTTAAGAGAGAATGAGGACCAGTTACCAAACAGGACAAAGGGTCATCCTGTGGTGGTGCTCCTGGGCACTCTGGGTTGCTAACCATTGACCTCCATGCTCCTGCTCCTTCCTGCCCTTAGGCACATGCAGGGAGAAGAAAGAGAAGGCAATAATTTAAAAGCTGGCTCTGGAGTTTATAATAAAGAGCAAGACACACCCCTCCCCCTGACATCCAACTTTGGGGCCCCTTCTCCTTAAAGAAGTCTGTCTCTATCACTTTTTTCATAGAACTTGCTTTCTATACTTGCTTCAGCACTTCTTGGGTGTTTAATCTTCAACACTGGGCAAAAAGGACCAGTTCCTCATCTCCCTCATCCCCAAGACAGGTATCACTGTCACGGGAGGAGTAAATATTTCAGATTTCAGAAGTCCTAGGGAGAAGTACGTGATTTTTCTTTCAGAACTGTTTCTGGAGATTAGTGCTCTATCTGAAGTATGTGTGGCAAAGATTTTCTCTCACTCTGTAGGCTCTCCCTTCACATTGCTGATAGTTTCCTTTGCTGAGAGAAAGCTTTTTAGTTTGAATCTATCCCAATTATCGATTCCTGCTTTTATTTCTTGTGCTTTGGAAGTCATGTTAGGAAGTCTGATCCTAAGCCAACAAGGTGAAGATTTGGACCTACTTTTTCTTCTATAAGATGAAGGGTCTCTGGTCTGATTCCGAGATCCTTGATCCATTTTGAGTTGAGTTTTGTGCAGGGTGAGAGATAGGAGTTTAGTTTCATTGTGCTGCATATGGATTTCCAATTTTCCCAGCACCATTTGTTGAAGAGGCTATCTTTTCTCCGTTGCATATTTTTGGAACATTTCTCTAGTATGAGAAAATTGTATTTATTTGGGTTTGTATCCATGTCCTCTATTCTGTACCATTGATCTATCTGTCTGTTTTGGTGCCAATACCATGCCTTTTTTGTTACTATTGCTTTGTAGTATAGTTGAAGTTCTGGTATTGCAATACTTCCTGCTTCACTCTTCCTGCTAAGGATTGCTTTAGCTATTCTGGGTTTCTTATTTTTCCAAATGAATTTCAAGATTGCTTGCTCTATTAAAAACTTTACACCAAGAATACAAATAACCTAGTCAACAAATGGGCTAAGGAAATGAACAGATACTTCACAGAAGATCTACAAGCAATCAACAAATATATGAAAAAAATGTTCAAAATCTCTAGTAATAAGAGAAATGCAAATCAAAACTACCCTAAGATTCCATCTCACCCTAATTAGAATGGTGATTATCAAGAATACAAGCAACAATAGGTGTTGGCGAGGATGTGGGGAAAAAGGTACACTCGTACATTGCTGGTGGCATTGCAAATTAGGGCAGCCACTCTGGAAAGTAGTATGGAGATTCCTTAGAAAACTTGGAATGGAACCACCATTTGACCCAGCTATCCCACTTCTAGGCCTATATCCAAAGGACATAAAATCGGTATACTACAGTGGTGCAGCCACATCAATGTTCATAACTGCTCAATTCACAATAGCCAGATTGTGGAACCAACCTAGATGCCCTTCAACTGATGAATGGATGAAGAAACTCAGCCATAAAGAATAATAAAATTATGACATTTGCAGGCAAATGGAAGAAATTGGAGAATATCATACTAAGTGAGATAAGCCAATCTCAAAAATTCAAGGGACAAATGATCTCTTTGATAAGCGAATACGTAATGGGGGGTGGGAGGGAGGCAAGAATGGAGGAAGGATGGATTGTATAGAGGAATGATGGGTGGGAGGGGTGGGGGGAAGGAAAAATAACAGATTGAGATAAACATCAATGGTTTGACTCTACTTCATGTACAACCAGAGAAATAAGTTTTACCCCATTTGTTTACAATTAATCAAAATAAATAAATTACTAAAACAAACAAACAAACAAACACTTTCCAAAGCTTTCCTCTAGAAGAAAACTTCCATGCAGTCCTATCAAACTATTTCAAGAAACTTTAATTGCTGTGTTAGGCATCCTAATGTCAGACTTAAATTTAACAGTTGGGTCTGATGGCTCTTTTAGGGTAACAGATACAATAAGGGGGCTACTCCAGCATCTATATGTTTCCCCCAACCCACCCGCCCTCCAGGCCAAATAGCACAGATATCCTCCCCAACACTATTCTCAGTCACTGGAGAAGACCATGGCACATGACCGATGGCTTGAAGAAATAGATTCCATCAACTGCATTCACTCAGCCCCTCCAAATTCAAGTTAATGAATCAGGACCTTCAAGTTATACTAATCATCAGGACAGTGATATTGGAGGTAAGGCTAATCTAAAATCTGTATTATAAGGTTTATCTTAGATGATTTCCCTGAAAAATTTAGATGTTTTCTCTCCATAAAGGGAGGAACAAATACATTAGGGTCATCTATACTTAATTCTCTGGTGACCTAGTTAAATACAATTTCTTTGTAATTTATATTTTGTTTCTAAAAACAGAGAGTGTCTGGGGTGAACATTAGTATTACATTCAAATTGGTAGACCTTTGGGAAACTGATCTTGGAGATCATATGCTACTGAGAATTCTTCATCATCTTTGGGAATTTTCATTCTGGGAACACAAAGTAGGACCAGGATTGATTGACTTCATATAGCATTTTTGGGAAACATCCAAGGAGGATTCAATGAATTAATAATTACTGTAAAAAATTGATCTAATATGCTAGTCTACCTGCAGTAAATGATATAATCAAATCATTTCCAAGAGTATAACTTACAGGTGAAAATAACCCTATTGTAGATGGTGTGGAGGTTGAGATTCTGTGTGCTCACATCAATGAGATTCTAAGAGTTATTGACCTCAGATTATTTTCTCAATTTTTTTGTTTCTTAATATATTTTCATATTTCAGATAAATGTCTGCACTTAAAATTTTTATGACAGAATGTTTTAGTGTTTATGAAGATAAAAATAATTAAAATTTGTAAAAGTTAAAAAAATATTTCCTGTTAGATATATTGCAACTTACATTTGTTCTATTTTTTTTTTACATTGAAGCATTAACTTTTTTTTCTCTCAGAGGTTTAAATATTGATTTAGGGGAAAAGTGTGAAAGAACACTATAGGATAAAATAAATTTTTCAATTTGAAATTGTTGACATTTATCTGATATTCATAACAAATGAAATAAATAAAGAAAATTGCATTCAGAGGACTGAATTCCAATATGAATTTCATGATATTTAGAGTGTGTGTTGGGGGATAATTGGCTTTTATGATTATTGAAGTTAGATAAAAGCATGATGTGACATGATGAAATTGTAGTTTGTGTGGCTTACAGAAGGATTTCCACAATAGTTGACATTCAGGTAGTTTGTATAAATGAGAAAAATTTTATAAGAGATCTCAATTGCTTCACAATAATCTGCATGTGAAAGGAATAATAAAAATAACAGTTATTTCTCTTCACTTATACATGTTTTTAACAGAACTCTATTCGTTTCTAAAGTAGTCCTTTGTGTGCCTTTGACATTTTACTTTTTTTCTGTAGGGGCTGCTCTTTTTCCTTAGACTATCTTGTCTCATTTCTTTTTCTCCAAGACCTGTTTTAGAATCCACCACTTTCCTGAAAATGTATCAAATAGTATTGGGAATAAATTTTTCTTTTCTCCTATTCATATGTCCACTTTTATTTCTGTAGGCTTTTTAAAATAATAGCATATGTTTTAGAATTAGTGAATAATTATTATGATATCCCCAAGATGGAAAAACACTGCCATTCAATGCCATCCCCATCATGAAAATGTAAATATCTTATGAGTTTGATGGTGAAGGCACTGAGGAAGGAAATTTTTCCAAGAGAAATTAAGTTTAACACTAGATCTCCAACTTAATAGCTGTGCAAATCTAAATGATTGTGTTTCTTAATTTCATTGTATCACAATATATACTGGATGCAGAAAATAATTATCTATTTATTAATATTTCTATAATTGCATGTTAGTTGGACATTTGAATGTTCTTATGATAGGGAAATACATGCCACCAATGCTTTTGTGTCAATGCTATTCTGTGATTCATTATGTTTTTGAAATTTATCAAAGATTGCTTTTTTTGTCACACTGAACTCAAAACTCTTCATGTTCTTAATCTCTAATTTAAATGAAGAACAAAATTGTTATTAATAAAACTAGAGGCAGATGGAGAAAAATTCTATTACTGAACATTTTCCCACTTGTATTTCCTTAATTTTAATTTTTATATATTAAATCTTCTTTTAATTTTTTCTTCCAGTATAGCATTATGTGACAGTGTTTTCTGTGTGAGGATATTGTGGTAATTATTTTCTAGTTCTAAAATGTATGCTATTATTAACAAAACATACAGAAAAAATGGATAAAACTTTTTCTTCTATCCATATCTCATCCCTAAAAATCCTAATCTCTCTTGGTTTCCATGCAGGTTTGTCTTTATGTCTGTTACTGCTTACAGCTTCCTAATTCCAATTTATTTATTTCTCTTTGTCTCTACATTCATGTGTCTTACTATTCACTTACTTACCTCACACTGACATTACCAGAGGGTTCCTATTGATTTGCTATTGAGGTACAGGGTAGGAAGAATGGGGGTAGCAAGAGACACTATTCCAGAGGCACTAGAATAGTAAGAAGAAGAGTAAATGGAATTATTTCCTATGTATCATTTTTTTATCATTGTTTTTGCATTCAGACTTGGTGAAAGAGCACCACAATGCGAAACTACAAAAGATTGACAGCATTCATCCTAGCAGGTTTGATTGATGACCCAGAATTGAAGGTCGTGTTATTTGTCTTCCTGCTTCTTACCTACTTGCTGAGCATCACTGGCAATCTGATCATCATCACACTCACCCTGGTGGATACAGACTGAAGACCCCCATATTACTTTTTCCTTCGGAATTTCTCCCTCTTGAAATTTCCTAAACTACTACCTGCATCCCTAAATTGCTGGCTACTATGGCATCTGGGGACAAGACCATTTCCTATGCCAGTTGTGCTACCCAAGTGTTTTTGGTGATCATATTCTACACCTATATCACCCTGACCATTCTAAGAAGCCCTTCAACCTGTCAGAGGATACAGGCTTTTGCCACATGTTTTCTCACAAGATCGTGATATCTCTTTCCTATGGCAGCTGCATCTTCATGTATCTTAAACCTTCAATCAAAGAACATCTTTTTCCAAGGGAATTGCAGTGCTCAATACCTCAGTTGCTCCACTTCTGAACCCATTCATCTATACCTTACGGAATCAACAAGTGAAAAAAACCTTTGTCAATCTGATGCACAGGATTGTCTCCTTCTCAAAGAAATGAGTATTCTACTTCCTTATCCATAGGATATGAATAAAAGAGGCTCAGGTAGTATCAGCAGCTTCCAAGTGATAGTTTCCCCTTTTACTTTGTGCTTCATTGCTCTGAAATTCATCTTTATGTCTTCCGAAAAATATGGTTTCTCCAAAACTTTGGTCTAAGATGCTAATTTTCCTTTTAATCTCAGTTAAAGCTACCTTCGAGTTTTGACTTTTTTTTTCTCCCTTCTCAAGCTTCTTTCTATGGATATATGAAAATATTGAGCTTCCACTTTCAATATGTCTCTTAAGAATTACAATTAGGTAAGACTTAAATTTTATCCCATTTAAAATTGCCTTGGATATATTACCAGTTAAATCAATTTAGAATTAGTATTTATTTTTATGTTTCCAATTGATTGATGTGTATTGTATTTAAGTAATTAAAAGAAAATTGTAACAGAGCACTTGATGCTCACCTTTGAGCACTATTTATCTTTGAAATGTATATTTAAATGTTTTATATGTGTGTCTGTGTGTGTATATTCACACCTACATATATACATATATATGTGCATGTGCTCTAAAATAACAAATCATTTAATTTTTAGATGCATAAAGTTATACTTGTAAATGACTTTTATCATGATTAAAAGAAAATGTGGTATTGCTACTGGTTTGATAGAAAATTAATAAGGAAATGTAATACTTATTTGATGTTTTCAAATTCCCAAACTTCCTGTGAATAGCTTAGAATATTCCTAAAGCACATTCTAAATGATTTGGGAATCACTGTGAAGTAAAAAGAAAGTTAATTCTGTTTTGTTTTCAAATATTATTTGTCTGACACATATGTCAGATCTGGGTGTATTTAATTCAGTATTTGCATTGATACAAGTATAGACACACCTCCTACCAATGAAACCACATAGTAGAAGATTCGAGCTCTAGTTTAGAGAATTCCTAGATTAGGACTGAATCAGTCAGGGGACTCTGAAACATAAATTTTCTGCAATAACCAGAAGTTTTTAAAAATTAAATATAATAGACAATCTTTTTAAAGGTACACATCCAATTTCATGAATTTTTTTCCCATAATTGTCTGCATATTAGATCAGATTTTTTTATTTCATTTTTTAAAACTGTGAAACTTAGGTATGAAAAAATATATATTTGAAAATAGCATCTAAAGGAACAAAATAAAATATAACCAGGGAGAAAAATAAATATAGTATATAATTAGGCAATTATATAATATATAATTCTACAAGTTTCTGTAGAATTTGTAGAATTAATTGGATCTTAGATGATATTTAAGTTATAAATATAATTTCAGGAAAAATGTTAAAGAATTGACTATAAATTGATTATAGTTCTCCTTTTCATTTATGTACACATTTTTCTCACTTGTCAAATTATCAAATTACACCTAATGATCCTAGAACATTTTCTAATGTTTAGAAATGTTAAAAGCACACCAAATTATATATGTACACATATATATGTACATATATACACACAGGTATGTATAAATATTTGGTGGTAATGTAATAAAAGTGAGGCCTAAGTCACTCTTAATAGACTCATTAATTTTGACTCTGTTTGATTCTGTTACATATCAGTGAGGATCAGTTTGCTTGAAATAATGCCCTTCAAGTTTAACTATTTGGTTCGCTGTCATTTATTCTTAAATACTTCATGTGTTATCTTTTCTGAGCCCTCTAAGTATCCAGTTCAAATATTACTTTTCTTAAGTACCTAATTTGTCATTTCAAGGTAGAGTTATCACTCAGTTCTCTGTGCTACTTCTTTCATAACACTTTTGTTTGTTTGTTTGCTTGTTTTTTAGTAACTCACTGGAACCTATTCCACAAAAGTCATTCTTATTTGCCAGTTGATTTACCCATTCAATTAACTATTTGAATTAACTCCTTTCAAAAGAAATTCTAATAGTTATATACTTCCATTCTGATTATGCATACAGCCATTTATTGTTCACTCACCAAATAAATCTTCCTGAATTGGAATAAAACATTTAAAAGTGAAAGACCTTTATTCATTATTCAAAAGAAAACTCTCAGAATGTTCATTATTATCTCAAAATAAATATCTCAAAATTTTGGTCAGTTAAATAGTAATACAACATCCCTTATCCCCTAAATAAATAATTTTTTATTTGGATATTTTAATGGAAATATTTCTTCAATAATTTTACTAAGTCAATAAGTAATTTATCAATATGTTAGCATTAGTCTATGATTAGACTCTTTAAAAACTCTATATCATTTATACATAAAACAAGTTCTAAACAGAATGTTGAAGTCTTTGAATAATTCAAAATATATGTTTCTAAATTTTATATTACTTATCCTCACTGCTCTCTTTTCCCAAATGTCATAATTCTTTTATTCAAATATTCTTACAAATTTATATTCATTTTCCAAAGCTAGTCATAACATAAAATTTTTATTAACAGATTTTTCTCTTCCCTAAATTATTTATTGAGCTAATTTTACATTCCATCATAATATCATTTATTCAAAGCTGAATTGGAATTTCTATTGTGGTGAAAATACTTGAGATATTCTGACTTGTGTATCTCAGGAAGTGAATTTGCAAGTATTCTGTATACTTCTATTTTTTTTTCAAAGAGTTGAAGAATTGGTATTAATTTTTCATTGAGTTTTTGTAGAATTCATCTTCAAAACCATCTTATCTTGGGCTTTTCTTTTTTGGGGAAATTTTTATTACTACGTCCATTTCTTTATTTGCTATTAGTCTGTTCAGGTTTTTCTTGATTCGTTCTTGGTAGGGTTGTATATTTGTAGGAATCTGTCCAGTTCCTCTAGGTTATTCAATTTTTTGGCATGGAATTTTTCATCATGATCCATATGATTCTTCCTTCCTTCCTTCCTCCCTCCTTGCCTTTCCTCTTTCCTTCTTTATTTCTCTTTCTTTCTCTCTCTCTCTCTTTCTTTCTTTCTCTCTCTCTCTCTCTCTCTCTCTCTCTCTCTCTCTCTCTCTCTTTCTTTCTTTCTTTCTTTCTTTTGTGGTGCTAGGAATTGAACCCAGGACCTTGTGCATGCAAGGCAAGCATTCTACCAACTTAGTTGTATACCCAGCAATTCTTTTATTTCTGAGACATCTGTCATAATGTTTCCTCTTTGATTTCTGATTTTATTTATTTTAGTTTTTTCTCCTTTTATTCTTAATAAGACTGGCCTAACATTTGTTGATTTTCTATTTGGGATAAAATAACCCTTGTTTAGATAAAGTAAAAAAACATACACACACCCTGAAGGTAGAAACAAACAAATCCTTATTTGTGATTCAATAGAATTATTCTTTATAAAATCATGAAACTTCTCACTTATTTTACTAAAAATTTAATAAAAACTCAATAAAAATACCAACAGGATTTTTCCTAAAAGGTATATTTAAAATACATTATACATGAGAAAACAAAAAAGCAACTATTGCTTAAAGAATTAGTTAAGAAAATAAAAATAAAATCTACAAGGTACTACAATTATCAGGCATTAAATGTTTAATGAAAATATCAAGTTGTAGGAGTATTAATAATTAGATAAAATGGAATAAATTGAAAATATTGATATAGACTGTATTATAGGAAATTTTTCATGTAATAAATATAGAAGATCAGAGGAACAATACGAACTTTTGAATACATATTAGTGGGTAAATTGATAGGTAATTTGGAAAGATATAAAGTTAGCTCATTTCTTACACCATACATAAAATTTGACTCCAAATGACTTAGGGGTATAAATATAAAAAATGAAAATAGACAGTATTAAAAGAAAAAGGGGGTGAATTTCTTTTTGAATTTTTAACTAATACAAAGAACATAAATTATATATTTGTATGGAAAATGATATGAAGTTATAATGTGTACATTATGAAGTGTTTAAGTAAGAGTAAACACATACATCTCCTCAGATATTTTTCATATGTTCATGGTGAAAACATTCAATATCCTTTCTTTCAGTTTTTTTGAAAAATACAGTACATTGTTGTCATCTGTCTTCACCCTGCTGTGCAACATAAAGAACACCTTACCCCTATCTAAGTGTGTCTTAATTCCCAATGATAAACGAGGCCTCCTCTCTCCTTCTTCCTTATTCTGCCCAGTTCTGTTAACTCTCATTCTACTTTTGGTTTTAAATAAATAAACGTTTTTAGATTCCAAATGAGTGATATCATGTAGTCCTTGTCATTCTGTGCCTAGCTTTTTCCACTTACCATAATGAACTCCAATTCCATCCACGTTTTTCAAATGACAAGATTTTATTACCCAACCCTGTGGTTGAATAGGATTCTAGTGTATGTATGGACCATAATTTCTTATCATTTATCAGTTGATGAAGACTTAGGTTGTTCCTATTTGCTGGCTAATTTGAATAATCTACAACAAACACAGGAGTACACATGTTCTTTTGACATACTGATTTCATTTCCTCTGAATATGTGTCCAGCAGTGGGATTGCTGGAATGTATGAGAGCTCTATTTCTAATTTTTGAGGAACCCACATTCTGTTTTCCATGTTGGACCTAATTCACATTCCCACCAATATGTTCAAGAGTTCTGTTCTCTCCACAATTTCACTAGCACTTGCTATCTTTTGTTTTTTGATGATAGTCATTTTTTTTGGAGTGAGTTAATATTGTGGTTTTGATTTGTAATTCCCTGATAACTTGTCATGCTGAGGACTTTCTTCTATTTGGGCTGGTCATTTGTTTGTTTTCCTTTCATAAGTATCTATTTAGGTTCCTTGCCCATATTTAAATTGGGTTATTTGTTGTTTGCTGGTTTTTATTTTATTTATTCTTTCTTTTTTTTGCCATTGAGTTCTTTGAATTCTTTATATGATTAAATATTAATCCCTTGTCTCATGTGTGCTTTACAAAAATCTCCCTTAAAGAAAAGCCAAGGACCAGATGGTTTTATTGCTCTATTACACCAAATGTGTAGAGAAGGACTAATACTAATCTAATTATTCTTAAATTATTCCAAAAAGTTTAATAGAAGGAATTCTCACAAATTAATTCTATGTCGTCACTATTACTGTAGTACCTAAACCAGACAAGAATACACACACACACACACACACACACAGAGAACATGCACAGAAAGCTATAGGTTAATGTCCGCAATACATATACATTATAGATTCTTGACAAAATACTAAAAAACTGAATCTAATGTTGCAGTGAAAAATTATCCAGCATCATCAAATGTTATTCATCCTAAAGGTACATGGATTGCTCAACATGTGAATTAATGAATGTGATACACTATGTCATCATATTAAAGGACAAAAACATGATCTTTTAAATACATACAGAAGAGGCATTTGATAAAATGTATTATCCCTTTATGATGAAAACTGAACAAATTAGGTTTAGAAGGAAAGTAACCCCAACATAATAAAGGTTATATACAACAAGCCACGAGCTAAGAGTTAACATCATACTGAAAGCTTTCTAAGATCTGGAACAAAATGAAGATGCCTACTTCACCAAATTTATTCAACATAGTATTTGAAGGCCTACCCGGAGCATTCTGTAATAATAGAAGTAAAGTGCATCCAAATTAAGAAGGAGGAAATAAAACTGTCTCTGTAGATGACATAATCTTCATAAAGATTCCTTCAGAAAAACAATTAGAATTAAGGAGTTCAGCAAAATTGCACAATACAAAATCAATATATAATATCAGTCATTTCTATAAGCTTATAAGTCATTGGTAAATTATCTAAAACTCAAGAGAGATATCCCATTTACAATAGGAAAATATAAAATACATACAAATAATCTCACAATAAAAACTACAAAACAGTAATGAAAGAATCAAAGATGAAAGACACAAAACATAAGAGGAGAGTTCATGTTTTTGAATTGCAAGAATCAAAAGTTAAGATATCCATATTATCCAAAATAATCTACAGACTCAATGCAATCTCTATCCAAATAGCAGTGTCATTTTTCACAGAACTAGAAAAAAATCCTAAAACTCACATTCAACCACAGAAGACCATAAATAACCAAAACATTCTTGAGCAAAAAAAATAAAGCAGGAGGCATTTTATTACCTGACTTCAATATACTACAAAGCTATAGTAATCAAAAGAGCATGTCATTGGTTTTTTGAGATTGGCTTATTTCATATAGCATGATATTCTCCAATTCCATACATTCACTTGCAAATGCCCTAATATTATTCTTCTTTATGACTGAATAATATTCCATTGTGTATATATACCACAGTTTCTTTATCCTTTCAAAGGCTGAATGTTTTCCCTGATAAGTGGATGATGATATATAATGGGGGTGGGCAGGTGGGGAGTGAGAGAAGAATGGAGGCAATTTAGATTATGTATAAAGTAATGAGAGGGAGGAGGGGTATAAAAAATTGTGGAATGAGACAGACATCATTACCCTATGTACATGTATGATTACACGAATGGTGTGAATATACATCGTGCACAACCATAGAAATGAAATGATGTACCCAATTTCCCCATTTGTATACAATGAATCAAAATGCATTCATGGCATTGGGATAAAGACATACACATGGACCAGTGGAACAGAATAGAAATTCCAGAAGCAAACCCATACACCTACAGTAACTAATTCATAACAAAGAGACTAAGAAAAGATAGTCTTTTCAATAAATGATTCTGGAAAAATTCAATATACAAATGTGAGAATGAGGCTAGATTTCCATCTCTCACCCATTCTAAAATCTAACTCAAAGAGAAGTAAATACTTACTTAAATGAGAAATCTGAAATTATGAAACTACTAGAAGAAAATATAGGGGGAATTTTTAAGTCATTGGAATGGTAAGGATTTTAGGACAAGACCTCAAAAGCATAGGACACAAAAACAAACAAACAGAAAACATTAACAGAATTATAGTAGACGAAAAGTTAGTCAACATAGGAAACAGTCAATATGGTGGATTTCTGTTTTGTTATAAGGAAAGTGTTTCTAGCTGTTAATAAAATTTAAGCACAATAAAATGATTGATACATTTGAAGGACCAAAATAAAGTTTTCTTTTGGAAGGGGGCACTGGGGATTGAATTCAGGGGCACACGACCACTGATCCACATCCCCAGTCCTTTTTTTATTTTTTATTTAGAGACAGGGTCTCACTGAGTTGCTTAGCCTGTTGCTGCTGTTGATGCTGGATTTGAACACACAATCCTCCTGCCTCAGCTGCTGGGATTATAGGGGTGCACCATGGCGCCTGGCAAATAAAGCATTTTCTTAGTACACCTACATAGACACAACCTCATAAACAAAATCAAGTCATGGTCCAACTAGGAGAAAATACTTGTGACATTTCAAAGATGAAAAGATCATATTAATGATATATGATATATAAACAACTCTTCAGAAGGAGGTTGTGCTCCTTGTCGCTCCGTAACTCCAGTTTCAAGCAGAGGATATCTGATTCTTGGTGAGGCAGTTTTTGCTGCTTATCGATTCTCTGGTGTTCACCCCATTTGTCTGCTGTGATCACCTGCAGCCTGCTAGCATATCAACGCCTTTTTTTGACTGCAGATTGCTCACTGTCAGGCGCCTATCATCCGCCATTTGCCTGCCTCTGGCCGGTCCATCGTGTGCCTTACACATTTCCATCACCCAACTCACGAGGTTCACCTCCGGATCGTCCCACAACAGTCAGCAAACTGATCGCCGAGTCAACAAACTGATCGCTGACTGCCAGTGGAGCACCAGCTGCCTGCTGTTGCCTGGAAGTTCACTGTTAAAGTACCTGCAGGTTTGATTATACGTGGCTGCCACCATTTTGAGACAACTGCCAGGCCCTGTAGGACCCCTGGCCTGACTGACTGAGACCCGTCTCCAGGATCCCTCGGCCGGACTGATCACTCCCTGCCTCTGGGGTCCTCACATCGACTGACTGCTCCCTTGCGCCAGGACCCCCAGACCAACTGACTGCGCCCTATCACCAGGACCCCAGACCGACCGATTGCACCCAGCCTCCAGGATTCCACCACCACACCAAACACACCCAACCTCCTGGACCCCTGCCTGACCAACCGCATCCCTCCTCCAGGATCTCCTGCTGACCACAGACACACTCTGAGCTGCAGCTCCCCAATTTGCCAACACATTTTGAGGCCAGAGCAGCCATCTTGGATAATCCTGGAAGCCATAGCTATGATCTTTAGGTGGGGCAAATCCCATGCTGAGACGCCTGCTGGAGGCTTGAAGCTCATTGTCAGGTACCTCTCATGCATCAGGCTACTGAAGACTGGGAGGTTTCATTACTATATGACTGTTATACTGTAGATTTTCTTTTTTCTCCTTATTGAAAAAAATTAAGTTTTTATTTCTTTACTTTTCTTGCTCTCTTTTCCTTTTGTTTACCTGTTCCCTCAGAGTCTCTTTCTCCCTTTTTTGCATGCTAACATCCAATTTCTTTTGATTACACTCTCACCCTTTCTATTATCTAGAACTTCTGTGTAATCTTTTCTTATCCCATTAACAGCCACATTCTACATCCCTCTGCATCCTCCTTGACCTCCATTAGAAACTGCAGACTTTATTGCAAATCTGTTTGTTTTACCGAAGATAATATTTGAACTCATTCTGTTTATTATGACAATTTTGTTATTGTCCTCATAGGGGCTATTTGGTCTAGGATTGCATAGTGTCTGAATTGGGCACTGCTAATACTGATCTCCCCTTAAAGAAAGGGTTTTGTAAACCTATAGGGCCACTATAAGCCTATAGGGGGAAATCTACAATACCCCAGATCTGCACTGCTAGAGGGGAAGATACATGAACAACATGAAAAAACAAGGGAAGAAAATGATCCAAACAAATCTAGATTCTATATTAATAGAATCCAACGACAGTATGTTAGAAGAAATGTCAGAAAAGGACTTCAGATTATACATGATTAAGATGATTCGCAAAAGCAAAGGATGAGATATTAGGGCAAATGCAGGCAATGAATTATAATACCAATAAGCTGAAAGAGCACCTGCAGGAAGCAAAAGATCATTTCAACAAAGAGATAGAGATTCTCAAAAAAACCAAACGGAAATCCTTGAAATGAAGGAAACAATAAACCAAATAAAAAACTCAATGGAAAGCATCACCAAAAGACTAGACCACTTGGAAGACAGAATCTCAGACAATGAAGACAAAATATTTAATCTTGAAAATAAAGTTGCCCAAACAGAGAAGATGGTAAGAAATCATGAACAGAATCTCCAAGAAACTATGGGACATCATGAAAAGACCAAATTTAAGAATTATTGGGATTGAGGAAGGCACAGAGAAACAAACCGAAGGAATGAACAACCTATTCAATGAAATAATATCAGAAAATTTCCTAAGCCTGAAGAATGAAATGGAAAATCAAATACAAGAGGCTTACAGAACACCAAATGCACAAAATCACAACAGATCCACACCAAGGCACATTATAATGAAAATGCCTAACATTCAAAATAAAGATAGGATTTTGAAGGCCGCGAGAGAAAAGCATCAGATTACATATAGAGGGAGACCAATACGGATAGCAGCCGACTTCTCAATTCAGACTCTAAAAGCTAGAAGGGCCTGGAACAATGTATTTCAGGCTCTGAAAGAACATGGTTGCCAACCAAGAATCCTATATCCAGCAAAACTAACCTTCAGATTTAAAGATGAAATAAAATCCTTCCATGATAAACAAAAGTTAAAAGAATTTACAAATAGAAAGCCTGTACTACACAATGTTCTCAACAAAATATTCCATGAGGAAGAAAGGAAAAACGACAATGGAAGTCGGCAAAGGGAGGAACTACCTTAGAGAAAAACCACTCAAAGAAGAAACCAAGCCAATGTAAAAACCAAAAATAAGCCAAATGACTGGGAATACAAATCATATCTCAATAATAACCCTGAACGTTAATGGCCTAAACTCATCAATCAAAAGACATAGACTGGCAGAATGGATTAAAAAGAAAGACCCAACAATATGCTGCCTGCAAGAGACTCATCTCATAGAAAAAGACATCCACAGACTAAAGGTGAAAGGATGGGAAAAACCTACCATGCACATGGACTCAGCAAAAAAGTGGGAATTTCCATCCTTATATCAGATAAAGTGGACTTCAAACCAAAGTTAGTCAGAAGAGATAAGAAGGACATTACATACTGCTTAAGGGAACCATAAATCAGAAAGACATAACGAAGTAAATATTTATGCCCCAAACAACAGTGCATCCCTGTACATCAAACAAATCCTTCTCAATTTCAGGAATCACATAGACCACAACACAATAATTCTGGGTGACTTTAACGCACTGCTGTCACCCTAGATAGATCTTCCAAACAAAAACCAACCAAAGAAACCATAGAACTCAATAACACAATCAATAACCTAGACTTAATAGACATATGTAGAATATTCCACCATCAACGAGTGGATTCACTTTCTTCTCAGCAGCATATGGAACGTTCTCGAAAACAGACGATACGTTATGCCACAAAGCAGTCTTTAGGAAATGCAAAAAATAGAGATACTGCCTTGCGTTCTATCAGATCATAATGAACTGAGAGTATAAATCAATGACAAAACAAAAAACAGAAATTACTGCAACACCTGCAGACTAAATATTATGCTATTGAATGAAACATGGATAACAGAAAACATCAGGGAGGAGATAAAAAATTTCTTAGAGGTCAATGAGAATGATGATACAACATATCAAAATCTCTGGGACACTATGAAAGCAGTATTAAGAGGAAAATTCATTGCATGGAGCACATTCCAGAAAAGAACGAAAAGTCAACAACTAAATGACCTAACTTTACAGCTCAAGCCCTAGAAAAAGAAGAACAGAGTAACATCAAAAGTAGTAGAAGACAGGAGGTAATTAAAATCAGAGCTGAAATCAATGAAATTGAAACAAAAGAAACAATTCAAAAAATTGACAAAACATAAAGTTGGTTCTTTGAGAAAGTAAACAAAATAGACAAACCCTTAGCCACACTAACAAAGAGAAGGAGAGAGAAAACTCAAATTACTAAAATTCATGATGAAAAAGGAAATATCATGACAGACACCACTGAGATACATAACATAATTAGAAGTTACTTTGAAAATCTGTATTCCAACAAAATAGAATCTACCAAAGACATTGACATATTTCTAGAGACATATGCTCCTCCCAAACTGAACCAGGAGGACATACACAATTTAAACAGATCAATATCAAGTAATGAAAGAGAAGCCGTTAAAAATCTACCATCCAAGAAAAGTACAGGACCAGACGGATGTTCAGCCGAGTTCTACAAGACCTTCAAAGAAGACTTCATTCCAATACTTCTCAAAGTATTCCAGGAAAGAGAAAAAGAGGGTACCCTACCAAACTCATTCTATGAAGCTAATATCACCCTCATACCCAAACCAGGAAAAGACACATCAAGGAAAGAAAATTTTAGACCAATATCCTTGATGAATATAGATGCAAAGATCCTTAACAAAATATTGGCAAACCATATCCAAAAGCATATTAAGAAAATCGTGCAGCATGAACAAGTGGGGTTCAACCCTGGAATGCAAGGATGATTTAACATCCGTAAATCAATAAACGTAATCCATCATGTCAATAGACTTAAGGATAAGAATCATATGGTTATTTCAATTGACACGGAAAAAGCATTCGACAAAATACAACACCCCTTCATGCTCAAAACACTAGAAAAAGAAGGGATAGTAGGAACATACTTGAAGATTGGAAAGGCTATTTATGCTAAGCCCATGGCCAATATCATTCTTAATGGAGAAAAACTGAAACCATTCCCTTTAAAAACGGAACAAGACAGGGATGTCCTCTTTCACCACTTCTATTCAATATTGTCCTTGAAACTCTAGCCAGAGCAATTGGGCAGACTAAAGAAATTAAAGGGATACGAATAGGAAAAGAGGAACTTAAGCTGTCACTATTTGCGGATGACATGATTCTATATTTAGAGGATCCAAAAAACTCCTCTAGAAAACTTCTAGACCTCATCAATGAATTCAGCAAAATAGCAGGCTATAAAATCAACACACATAAATCTAAAGCATTTTTATACACAAGCGACGAAACAGCTGAAAGGGAAATGAGGAAAATCAACTCCATTTGCAATAGCCTCAAAAAAATAAAATACTTGGGCATCAATCTAACCAAAGAGGTAAAAGATCTCTACAATGAAAACTACAAGACATTGAAGAAAGAAATTGAGGAAGCCCTTAGAAGATGGAAAGATCCCCCATGTTCTTGGATAGGCAGAATTTATATTGTCAAAATGGCCATACTACCAAAAGTGCTATACAGATTCAATGCAATTCCAATTAAAATCCCAATGATGTACCTTACAGAAATAGAGCAAGCAATCATGAAATTCATTTGGAAGAATAAGAAACCCAGAGTAGCTAAAACAATCCTTAGCAGGAAGAATGAAGCAGGGGGTATCAAAATATCAGAACTTCAACTATACTACAAAGCAATAGTAACAAAAATGGCATGGTATTGGCACCAAAATAGATAGGTAGATCAATGGTACAGAATAGAGGACACAGACACAAACCCAAATAAATACAATTTTCTCATACTAGACAAAGTTGCCAAAAATATGCAATGGAGAAAAGATAGCCTGTTCAACAAATGGTGCTGGGAAAACTGGAAATCCATATGCAACAGAATGCAACTAAATCCCTATCTCTCACCCTGCACAAAAATCAACTCACAGTGGATCAAGGACCTCGAAATCAAACCAGAGACCTTGCATCTTATATAAGAAAATGTAGGTCCAAATCTTCACCTTGTTGGCTTAGGATCAGACTTCCTTAACAGGACTCCCATAGCACAAGTAATAAAAACAAGAATCAATAACTGGGATAGATTCAAACTAAATAGCTTTCTCTCAGCAAAGAAAACTATCAGCAATGCAAAGAGAGAGCCTACAGAGTGGGAGAATATCTTTGCCACTCATACTTCAGATAGAGCACTAATTTCCAGAATATATAAAGAACTCAAAACACTCTACATGAAGAATACAAATAACCCAATCAACAAATGGGCTACAGATATGAACAGACGCTTCACAGAAGAATATCTACAAGCAATCAACAAACATATTAAAAAAATGTTCAAAATCTCTAGTAGTAAGAGAAATGCAAATCAAAACTAATCTCACCCCAATTAGAATGGTGATTATCAAGAATACAAGCAACAATAGGTGTTGGAGAGGATGTGGGGAAAAAGGTACATTCATACATTGCTGGTGGGGCTGCAAATTAGTGCAGCCACTCTGGAAAGCAGTGTGGAGATTCCTTAGAAAACTTGGAATGGAACCACTCCTCAGCCTATACCCAAAGGACTTAAAATCAGCATACTACAGAGATACAGCTACATCAATGTTCATAGCTGCTCAATTCACAATAGCCAGACTGTGGAACCAACCTAGATGCCCTTCAATTGATGAATGGATAAAGAAACTGTGGTATATATATACAATGGGATATTACTTAGCTATAAAGAATAATAAAATTATGGCATTTGTAGGCAAATGGATGAAATTGGAGAATATCATGCTAAGTGAGATAAGCCAATCTCAAAAATCCCAAAGGCGAATGATCTCACTGATAAGTGGATGATGACACATAAGGGGGGGTGGGAAGGGGGCAAGAATGGAGAAGGGAGGGACTGTATAGAGGGAAAAGAGGGGTGGAAGGGGTGGGGGGGAAGGGAAAAATATCAGAATGAATCAAACATCATTACCCTATGTAAATGTATGATTATGCAAATGGTATACTGTTACTCCGTGTACAAACAGAAACAACATGTATCCCATTTGTTTACAATAAAAATAAATTGAAATAAAAAAATAAGTGTAAGGGTTAAAAGAATATCATTAACATTAAAAAAATAAGCAACTCTTAAAAGATGTTAAGGAAATAAAATTTGATAGATGAAATTAGCTAAAGATGTATATAGACAGTTCATAATTATATAGGAAACAGCTGTTTTATTTGTGAAATGATATTTAATCCCACATATGTTTAGAGAAATGCAAAGTAAGATGATCCTCAGTTACCATGTCTAACCTATAAGATAGCCAACATTTTGTAAGGATAAAAACCTACTCCATTGTTAAGGTTGTTAAGAAACAAGAACACTAATAATATAGTATTAACGTGGATTGAAATACTTCGTGTAGAAAATGATTTAACATTGCTAACTGAATGAGAATGGATTTGCTTTTGACTCTGAAATTCAAATTTTAGGAATTTAACTAAAGGTTTAACATTATATCCTCCAATATTATGTAATTTATGTTTTATTAAAAACCTTATAAGTGCTGGGGTTGTGGCTCAGTGGTAAAGTGCTTGCTTAGCACATGTGAGGCTCTGGGTTCAAGCCTCAGCACCACATAAAAATAAGTAAAATAAAGATATTGTGTCCTTCTACAACTTAAAAAATAAAGAAAATTTAAAAACCCCTTATGAATATACATATCGATGATTTCATTCATTGGTGCACTGTAATTGTCAATATTGGAAACAATTTGAGAGCAATTAAATCAACTGTGACACATCATTACAAAGAAGGACTATGCAGCCATTAACAAATTTGAAATATTTCCATGAGTTGATGTGGTGTGTTTGACAGGATATTGCTGTTTAGTGAATAAACCAAAAGGAAACAGGTATCTGTAGTATAACATATTTAGCTTGAGTTTAATTAGTCTACAAGAGGCTATATTTGTCATCTTATATTCTCACTTTTCATATCAACTTAAAAATATTCATCTTTCTCTCTGCTTCTTCATAGTTTAGGGTTCCAAACTATGTATCTTGGACTGGTGTGTGGTAGGCAATTAATTAATACAGTGACATACACAGAATTAAAACATTTAAGAGTGTGTGTGTGTGTGTGTGTGTGTTTGTAGAAAACAGTTCTATAGTTCACAATTTGGCAATCCCTTAGGAAGTGATGTTTTGGGATCTCAGTTACCCTGAGAATTCTTTGTCCTTGTTAGATATTTTCCTGTAAGACTGAAGACATAGATTCTTCACATTACCAAGAGAAGGTTAATTTTCATATTTCATTTTATATCACATTTACTAAGGGGTACAGTACTTCAGATAAGTGGGTTATAGTAAATTTTAGAAAGGAAGGTAATGTGATAAATTTCTTAACAATATGGATTAAATCAGTCAAAAATAGTATTTCTAAAATAACATTTAAATCAATCATATGTTTTATGTAGAATTAAGTGCTTAGGGAGAAAAACCGATCATCAGTGCTCTCTGCTCACCAGATGAGGAGTTAAATATGAAAGTACAGGTTTGCCCAAATAAATGTGTACAAATCTGTGTTAAACTACTAAATGGTTAGTGTTTTAACTACTAACTATACTTCAGCTTGTATATACTGGTAAAATATTATAGATAAGATAAAGACAAAATAATGATCTAAAACTGACAAGCCTTTTACACTTTAATTTTATGTGATATTCACTATTTTCAACAAAATTGTGTAAAGTTGCATTTATTGTGCTGTGTTCAATGACCTTATATTATTTTCCCTCACAGATGTGTTGTACAGATACATGGTAAGTGTGATTGTTGAATCAGGACAAATCAATAGTTTGGTATGAATAAATTCTAGTTTATTACATAATTGAACATTTATATCAGTGTTGCCATTGGGATGATTTGTGTAAATGAAATAATTTTATAATATATAATTTCACAATCATCAGAATATGGTAAAGAACTTGGGTCATGGACCACTGCTCTTTCCAATGATTTGTGCTTTTGTTAGAGAGATTAAATAGGGGAACTCTAAACACTGTTTCCAACCAAATTATATTGGAGCCATTGCTTTTCTTTGGCTTATACTGCTTCATCTGCCTAGCATAACTTGTCTCATCTGTTCATCTACTTCTAAGGCCCATCTAAAGATCCATACTCAGATATCTCCTTATTTAAATTGCTGTAGAGAACACTGGGAAGACCTCTCATTTTTTGGTTAGCTCTTGATTCTTTTATGTTTATTATTATATGCATTCTGCTGTCTTAAGAATCAGTGATGCTTTGGATGTTGAAAATATCCTCAATGCAAAACACAAGATTTTACATAGCAACCATTTAAAATAGGTTTAAATATTTTGTTATGATCATAAAAACACCTAAGAAAGAATTTTTCTGTAGAAGTACCACTAATTCTTTTTGAAGTATTGTTCCATAATTCAGATTCTAGTTAAAACTTACAAAAACCTGAGTAAAAGTTTTTAGAAAATGGTATAATTTAAAGGCAGGACTTCTGACAATATCGTCTATGCATCTGACTCTTTGCTCTGAAATGCAAAGCCTGGGCACTTTTTTAAATGTTTAATCTCATTTGTCCCACATAACACATGCAGAACATCAAAAATAGTATTGTTGCATATACAGTTCTCAATGGGTACAAGATTATGTTTACTGACTTAGTAGCTGATTTGCCTGACATTTGAATATCATGACTTTGAGAAAACTATACCTGCTTTCCAAAAATTTGCCTGAATGCAGTCCAACAACCCAGTGTGAAGTTTGAAATTGATCACATACTTTTTTCCCACTCTAGACTCATGATTGTAGTCTACACTTTAGGGAGTTGGCAAAAAGGTATGTTTTAGTAACAAAAGTATATTCAGTTTTAAAAGTTCTTCCCTTATTACTTTTTTACACACAAATATATATTTATAAAATTATCTTTCTTAATTTTAATCTTTCAATTTTTCCTTAAACTCATTCACTTAACTTTTTAAAAAATATCATTTTTATTTAGGTTTCTATAATCCTTTCTTTCTTCTCACCTGGTATTTCCCTTCCCATGACACACACCAAACATATTTTTATAATTATCTGCTTCTATAAACCTTTACTGCCTATTTCACATCACTGGATCTTCTTGGTTTTCAAAACTATAACTAGAAGAAAAATGTTAGTTTTTGCTATCTATAACAGCATTACCAAATTGTTCATAATGAAAATGCATTGGGAAGTAAGTGGCATCTGGAATAGGAGTCATCATAGAAGAGAGAGTTAGAAATTTGCACAAAAAGAGCAAATAGATTCTTTCCTGTTTGTTTGGAAATATTTGAGGAACACCAGTATCATTAGCCATAAGTCACTTGATAATTAGGCCTGGTAAGCTTTCATACACTGAATAAAACAGCAGAGGTGGACACATTCTAGTTATTTACTTAGATTAAATTTGTTTTTCTGAATGTATATTTTAATGGCAGATACAGATTGTTGTATACAACTTCTTAGTCAAGAAATGATATGCCATTTCAACTCTTATACATGGTGTTTTAAAGAGGTGCATTCTCCAAGCTTTATGGGTCTTCTAAACATTCATATAAATAATCAATACTCACTACATTTATAGAATTACAATCTTGCTAGAATATAAAAAGTTTTAATATTCTATCAAGGTATTCTGGAAAACCAATTTTTTCTTACCTGTATACTATCTGCAAACCATAATAAGCATTACATAACTCTACCTGAAACATAATTTTGCTGTCACTTAATCACTTGTAATCATTGTTATTAGATAGAACTTCCCTCCTACTCTCCACCATTCAGACCTGATAGAAAGACAGAGGATGGTAGTGGGAAACCATACAGGAGTGACATCATTTATCATAGAGGGTTCAAATGATGACCCACATTGGAAAATTGTGTTATTTGTTTTCCTGCTTCTCAGTTATCTGCTAAGCACTGCTTTGATCTGATCATTTCTGCATTCTTCCTGCTGGATACTCACTATACCCTCATATATGTTTTCCTTCTTAGAAATTTCAATACTAATGCATGTATCCCTTAATTGTTAGTTATTATGGCTACTGGGAATAAACCTATTTCCTATAATCATTGTGCCACTTGAATGACAATTTGCTTGAAATATTAGCTAAATTCAGAAATTAAAAATATATCAAGTTGGGTGTGGTGGTGAAAGCCTGTAATTCCTGCAGCTCTGGAGGCTGAGACAGGAGGATCATGAGTTCAAAAGGAGTCTCAGCAACTTAGTGAGGCCCTAAGCAACTCAGTGAGACTCTGTTTCTAAATAAAAGAAAAAAAAAGGCGGGGGTTGGGGATGTGGCTCATTGGCTAACTATCCCTGAGTTCAGTAACTGATACCAAAAATAAATATATATTATATATCAAATTTTTGACCAGCCTATTGTGATAAAGCATTTGAAAGATTTGTCACAGATTAACACTAATGACATTGAGAAATTACATTTCAAATGTCTATTAAGTGTCCTATAAACTGGTCAGTAGGACCTACTCAGCTCTGGACAAGGGAAGGACCTCTTGGTGTTCTTATAAACATGATGAATGAAGTGGAGGATATGTTCCTTGTTATGATCTCTAAGCTGATTTGGGAAATATTTGTGAAATTTCTGAAAATGGAACTTTATATAGCTGAAAAGGAAGAAATGACTTCTTGTTTGTGATGCTAGTTTTTATTTTCTGTAAATTCAATAGGACAAAAGAGAAATGGAGAATCAATCAGTGGAGATAGAGTTCATTTTGCTTGGACTGACAGATGACCCTCTGCTACAAACTGTGATTTTCCTGTTTCTACTTTTCAATTATATCTTGAGCCTGATGGGGAACTTCATCATCATCATCCTCACCCTGTTGGATCCCCGCCTCAAGACTCCAATGTATTTCTTCCTCAGAAATTTTTCCTTCTTGGAAGTTTCGTTCACAACAGTCTGCATTCCGCGGTTCTTGATAAGCATTCTCACTGGAGACAAAACAATTTCCTACAATGCTTGTGCAACTCAATTATTCTTTTATTTCCTCTTAGGGGTTACAGAGTTTTACCTCCTGGCTGCCATGTCCTATGACCGCTATGTGGCCATCTGCAAACCCCTTCATTACCCAGTCATTATGAACAGCAGAGTGTGCTGCCAGCTGGTGCTCAGCTCCTGGGCAGCTGGGTTCTTAATCATCTTTCTCCCTTTGCTCCTGGGACTCAAGTTGGATTTCTGTGCTTCCAAAGTGATTGACCACTTCCTGTGTGACACTTCCTCTGTCCTGCAGATCTCTTGCACAGATACGCGTTTCATAGAATCGATGGCTTTTGTCTTAGCTGTGATGACACTTGTCCTCACATTCTTATTGGTGGTCCTCTCCTACACCTTCATCATCAAAACCATTCTCAAATTCCCTTCTGCTCAACAACGAAGGAAGGCCTTTTCCACCTGTTCCTCACACATGGTAGTTGTCTCTATTACTTATGGCAGTTGTATCTTTATGTACATGAAGCCATCAGCAAAAGACAGGGTGACTTTAATTAAAGATGTAGCTGTGCTCAATACCTCTGTTGCACCTTTACTCAACCCTTTCATTTACACCCTGAGGAACCAGCAGGTGAAAGAAGCTCTGAAGCATATGCTCCAAAGATTTTGTTCTTTTAAAACCAAAAAGATAAATTTTAGGCATAAATAATGTGCTGTTGGAATATGAATGAGAAAATTCAATATGATTATCTATTACATTACTTTGGATCTATGCCATTTCTTCCCTTGACTATTTATATCTTATTAGGTTTGCTATGTCTGATCTGTACCTCTCCGCTCTTCTTTCTTAGTGGATCTTCCTAATCTCTAAGAATAAACACTGCCTTCTTCAATACAGATTATTAAATTCTATCTTTACCTAGAAATGTTGTTTTATATCCTAAATGGCATTTTTAAGCAAAACTTACTAGTCATACTTAGATAAATATTTTGATATATGTGTTAATTGCTAAGCATTGCATCTGCTCTTAAGTAGTTTGTATTGCTAAAATTGTCAGAGACACACAACATGACAATTTATTAATAATGTCATTAATGTTGAGATAGAAAAGAAGTAGAAATTCTATGTAATTTTAAGGTTCAAAGAAAACTTCCAATAAGAATCATCACTTATGATGAACTTTGGAAGATAAATTTAAAAAAAATAAAATTCAAGGGTGTTGCAGTGAGGGCTATAACACATGAAAAGGAAAGGCTATTCCACTGAAAATGTTTCTTCCCAGGGGAGCTGCAGATAAGGTGCAGGAAAAGTAAATGGGAAATGGCAATGAATTTCAGTAATTTCTGAGAGAGTGCATTCAAAAAGCCTGCGCAATAAAGTAGGTAATTCTTAAACACATACTGAGAAGATAGTCTGGATGTCATGTTAGCTCAGCAGACTGACTACAAACATCACTGAAGAACAATAACCTTTGCTTCTTTACCTACCCACAAGTTTTGCACAAAGTCCTCTCATGGTTTGAATTTACCATACTGAGAAGGAAACTCTGGGAAATGGCCTTGTAGTTGGTCTTCTGCTCCTAGAGAACAACTCTGAAGGTCATGTGTGATGTCAACTCAGCAACATATAATTCAATGCAGATTCTACGAAACCAAAATCATGGCATCATAAAGTGCAAATCTCTGTAGAGTGGGGCCTGAAAAATAAAATGTCATAGTACAAGAAATATATTTGGATACTAAAATATATGATAGAGAATTGTAACTATTTAGAGGGTCAGGAGATTTTTTTGGTTTTGTTTTGTTTTTTTAATAAAGTTTCTTATGCTCACTCCTTACCTAAGGAAGCCAAAGTCCACTAACAATGAGGAATTTCAGTTTCAACTACTAGAAAGTTAAAAATCCTCTCTAGTCCAGTAGGACACTGTGAGTGATGGGTCAGATGGAAAGGGATAAGCAGCAATATTGGGAAGTCATAGGGACACACATTCACAGAGGGAGATAGAATCAGCTTTCTCAGGCAGACAGTACATGCAGTCAGCTCTTTGCAGAGAACAGGATATCTCAGCCCCGATCACAAGGGGGATCCACACACCAAAAGGGCAGAACAAGGACTGCCCCCTTCCCATGGAATTCAGACCTTAAAACATAAACCAGTCAGTAAATGTCCCCATGCAAATTGAGCACTTAAAAGGGACCTATCAACATACCACCATACCTAATTGTTCTTAATTAGGTCTGCAGGCCTGACAAAACCAGGAACTAAAGGGGTATGTGGATGGACAGGACTCCCAGGGAACTCAGGTGCTGTTCTCTCTGGAGATGGACTATTCCGTGTCTACACTGAATGCACTTTTGCTTTCAATAAACCTTTGACATGTGCGGTCATGTGAGAGAGAAAGACCAGGGCATCACTAATCTTTCCTGATCAGGACACAGGAAACAAGAGACCCACTTCCTCCTGTGATATTTATTCCTGGCCTTCCCATGACATTAGGACCAAGTGAACTTGGCACTCTGGCAAATTATTCTTGTCTGTGCTCTATGACTCCATAAACTCTAGATAGACATCTGTAATATTCTTTGTAATGACACTAATTTAAATAGTTGATGTTTATAAATGAATGAAATGGACCAACTGAGTGTTATTTTTAAATGAGCTTCACAATAATCTTGTTTTTTGGGGAATCAAAACCCTCAAAGATGAACCCAAAGAAATTAAAAATAGAACTCTAGGAGTAGGAGGCTGGTACCCTAAATTTAGCTTCTGAGAAGATTCTCAGAATCATTTAATGATAATAATAGTAATCATGCTTTTAGTAATAAATAAAATTTACCAATTTGAATATTAAATGGGAACTTCAGTTTCTGACAAATTGCTATAGGGGTTCAAAATACAGGGCATAGCTTATCAGATTCTAAAGACTGTCATCAATGAGGTAGAAGTATTAACTTTATAAACAAATAAATAAAGGAAGTGGATGAGAGAAATGATGTGGTTCTATCTGCTTCCTGAAACCAAGTTAAGCCAAGTTAATGGATAAAATACCTGTATCTTTTCTGGCTGGAAGCTGGCTGAAATATTGACTATATAGACTCACAGTGGTGGTACCGGAAAACATCTTGTGTGTTTTACCCCAAGGTTAGAATTATTGAACATTTTATTTTTTTTATTTTTTTAATTTAATTTAATTTTTTTTTTAGGTAGAAAAGGAACTGTGGGATTGAGAGGAAGTTTTTTTTTTTTTGTCTTTTGAGAAATAAACTTTATATCTGCTAATGGTTTTAATTGCCACTGTCTTTATGTGAAATAACATTATATTTTTTAAAAGTACAATTTTAGAAAATAGGATAGATTATATGGACAAAAATCACTTACTTATTCATGATGATGGTGCAATTTTGGTCAATAGATTAAAAAAAATCTATCAAGGTATACTGCACAGTAAAGCACTTTTCTTTAAAGTATATGGATATCTGTGATGGTAAAATATTGCTTATTTTATAAGAATTATATAAAGTTGAACCATTGTCACATCAAGATAATGAAGATAGTCATTGCTGTCAATAGATTCCTAATGCAACACTGTAATTCCTCTTACCATGTCTCTCTTAGCACTCTTTTGGGATGGTTGATCCATTTTATGTCTCTATACATAGCTTTCCAATTTCTGGAATATTTTATGAAGGAAATTATACTACAGTATTCATTTTAACTAGGTTTTTTTCACACAGTCTAATTATTTTGATATTTGGATAGATGGCTATTTGTCCATGTACAGATGAGTTTATTTCTGAGTGCTCACCAGTGTTCTGTTTCATGGCTGTACCACAACTTATTTATTCACAACATCTGTTCAGGGGCATTAGGTTTGTGTCCTCTTGTTGGTTATAACAAATAAAGCTGCAATGGACATTTGACTACAAAATTTTATGAGGTCATAAACTTTCATTATTCCAGAGTAAATATCAAGGACTGTAATGGCTTGGTTATATGGTAGGTAAATGTTTGATTTTTTAAGAGAGTTTCAAACTATTTTCTAAACTGGTGTTATAATTTTATATTCCATCAGTCATGTGCGAGGAAGCGTTCTAGGGGCTCCACATTCTTACCAATACTTGTGTTGGCAAATATATATATTCTTTTATCTTTTACCATTCCAAAGGGTATATAGTTGTATCTCATTGTAATTATAATTTCATTTCTCCAAAGGCTAAAGATGCTGATCATCTTTTTATACTACTTATCAAACATTTGCATAATTCCTTTGATAAAAGCACTACTTAAATATGTGCCCATTTAAATTTTTATCACTATTATTATATGTTAGCACTTTTTATGTATCATATATTCTTTATGCATTGTAGATGCAAGTATTTTTTCAGATCTGATTTTGATATGTATTTCCCATGTTGTGGCTTATATTTCCATTCATGAAACTATGTGTTTTGAAGAGCGTAATATTGATGACTTCAATAGAGCAATTATTTTTCTTTGTCTCATGCTTCTGTCTAGCCCAAGATCACATACATGTATTTTCTATTTTGTTTTTATCTGGAGGTTTTATACCTTTATTTTTATAGCTATGGCTTACTTATTTGAATTGTTTTGTATACAATATGAGTTATCGATCATGTGGATAGTAACTTTTTCAGAAATCATTTGTTGAAAGAGAGTCATAGAGAAAAAAAATTTATTGGGTTGGAAATATTAATAGTTCCAAGATTAAAAAAAATTAATCTATAAAAAGTAGATTTTATTCCTTGTGGAAAGCATTTTCAAACCTATGTAGTATTACAATCTCTAAAGCCCCTCTATTCTTGGTTGTCTTTCAACTAGTAGGTTTCATCTGAACAAGCACAAGTGTTCTGATTTAAAACTAAACTACCTGTGGCATAACCAAAAGCAGAACTACAGACTTTGTCAACTTTTTCCTTACCGGCAATTCTGAGACTGCACAATGACTATTCCTGCTCAAAACCAAGATTTGGTTATAGAAGAAAAATTATGCTCAAAATTTTTAAGAAGAAGCACTACTAAGTTTCATGTTCTTTAATTTTCAAGGTATACATTTGATTTTATGATTGTGAGAAAATTACAATAATTAATTTATCAAATGCCATCATATGTTCACCTACTGTTATCATAGTTTCTTTATATGCTAAAAATTTAGCTGAAATCTGAGCAGTGAAGACATTGAACATAATACTTAATAAAATATTATGGTAAACAAGAAGAGGAATTTTTGCTATTGCCCATAATGCATAAAATTAGATAATAAATAAAGAGAGGTGATAACAACATTCATGTGTCAATAAAAACTCAAATGAGTTTTGTTCATGCATTCACATGCCTTTGAAATGTGATCATGACAATGAAGACGATAAACATGATGATTAAAATGGAGATATGTTGATGGTCCTGATAATACAAGCTCACTTACATGGGCTGAAGAAAGTTATGAGATCATGGGACATGAGTTACCTCAGAGGAAAGATAAATACATGAAAGAATATTTTTATATTGAAAATCAAATGATGTTAGAATTTAAATTAGGAAGTTACCTCATACCAGACAAAAGCACAAAAACACACACTGAAGAAAAGAAAGCCTCAATAAATGATGCTGGGAAACTGGAAATCCTTATGTAATAGAATGAAAGTTAACTCCCTTCTCTCACCCTGCACAAAAATCATCTCCAAGTGGATCAAGGACCTAGGAATGAGACCAGAAGAACTGCACAAACGAAAAGAAAATGTAGGCCCAACACTTCAACATATTGGCAGAGAAGCTGACTTCTTTAACAAGACTCCTAAAGGACAAAAAATAAAAAATCCATACATGGGATGACATTAAACTAAAAAACTTCTTAACAACAAAAGAGACAATCAAGAGCATGAAGAGAGAGCCTATAGAATAGGAGAAAATATTTGCTCTCTGCACCTCACACAGTGTGTTAATTCCCAGGATATACAAAGCACTCAAAATTATTACCCCCCCAAAACAGAAACAAATCCAAATAACCCAATCAGTAAATGCACAAATGAACTGAACAAACTCTTTTCAAAAAAAAAAAAAGTAAATGATCAACAATATATAAAAAAATGTTCAACATCTCTAACAGAGAAATTTCAATGAAAACTACACAGATTTCCATCTCACTGTAGTAAGAATGGCAATTATCAAGAATAAAAGTAACAACAGATGTAGGCGAGGATATGGGGGAAAGGGAAGAGTCATACAATGTTGGTGAGACAGCAAATTGGTACAACTCCTCTGGAAAACAATATGGAGATTCCTCCAAAAACTAAGAATGGAACCACCATTGACCCACTCCACGGCATACATTCAAAATATTTAAAATCAGTATACTACAGTGACACAGCCACATCAATGTTTATAGTGGCACAATTCACAATAGCTAAGCTATGTAATCAACCTAGATGACCATCAATAAATGAATTGATAAAGAATTTGTAGTATATTTATACAATGGAATATTACTCAGCCATAGAGAATGACTGTGATTTTTGTTGGTAAATGGATGGATGTGGAGACCATCATGCTAAGTGAAATAATCCAATCCCTCAAAATCAAAAGGTTGAATGTTTTTGTTGATAAAGGTGGGGGAAAGCAGAGAAGTTCAATAGATTAGACAAAGGGGAATGAAAGGAATGGAGGAGGGATAGGAATAGAAAAGACACCAGACATAATTTTTCTACGTACACATATTGAAATTACTAAGTGAATCCCACTATTGTGCACACATGCAAGAACAGGGTCCTAATTATAATAAAATATATTTCATTCTTACATAATTTTATCAAGATAGAGTCTACTGTCATTTGTAACTATGAAGACCCAATTTAAAATAGATGTAAACTGGGTTTTTAGAAAGTGGATATGGTATTTATATAAAATTAGAATTTGGAGACAAATTACTTCTTTAGATGGCATAAAAAATTGTCATTATTCAAAACTGAAACAGTCATTGTCAGAAATGCCATATACTGTGGAATAAAGTGACTGAGGCACAGTAATGATGGATCTGAGATCACAGGCACTTCCACTTTCATACTTGGAAGGCACTCCTGGGAGATACAATTGAAAATGTACAACAAGAAGTAAGTTTAGCAAGGACGCAGGAATATCATGCTCCTAACCAAGTAAGCTGGGAATATTCCTTGATACATTTACAGGGAATGTGAGTTAAGCCCCAGGGCCTGATATGTGAGCACATTTGCACATTCATTCACCTCTCAGTCTCTCTAAACAGAGTGAGGATTCTGTCCTGTGGAGAGAAACTTCAAAGTCTAGGGATACTTGAACAGGAAGCTCTGTGAATTTGTATACATAAGTTAATAAAATATTTCAAATGAATAAACTAGACCTTTTGTAATTAGTTGTGATTAAAAACTTGTAGCATGATTCCTAAAGATCAACTGAAATTCTTGAAATTCTTGTTTTTCCATTTTTATATTTTGCTTTATGGGAAGTTCACTTACAGGTGAAAAATTTTAAATATATGCATGTATGTGTGTGTGTGTGTGTGTATGTGTGTGTGTGTGTAAAGTTAGGCAAATATTTCTAAAGTCTTGCTTCCAAGGTTGTTTATTATGGTAAACAAGGACCCTAGGAAACCTTGACTTCAGAAAGGGATTGGGAGAGACTGTAAGGAAAGGAGGTGGAAGGTTAAGGGAAAACATAATGTGACAACATTGTCCTTTGGGTTCATTGGATGAGTTAAAGGTCTGAAAAATAGAAAGAAATGAATACTTAGAACCCAAGCTATAACCTAACATCAATCAAGTCAGAAATGCAGGAGAACATAATTGAAATGATAATAAAACATCATAAAATATCTTTATCTTTTTTCATCCTGGTTCATTTTTCACCTGGTTCACCTGAGGGCTTATTTGGTCAAGGGATCTGGTTCTTTGGATAATTACTCATTTAGGTAATTTCTGTGTGTCTGAAAGATTTATTAAATGATTACAAACAACTCTCTTAAAATGATTCAATGTATAGTTTTAGGGAGTAGAAATGGTAAATTCAATCCAATTATATTCATTTGATTATTTTCACTAAAGTTTAATTAAGTTTGTTTTAGGAAAAAAGAATTAAAGACCAACATTTAGTTTGTGAAAATAATCAAATAAGTCTATTTGCTTCTCACTCTATTACCTGTATTTTAGACCCCACTGTCAAATGTATACAGTGAGCCTCAAAATTTATAAACAGGTCAAAACAATGGTCCTTCAGTTGTCCCCTGATTTGAAGACATCCCAAGTTCAATTTCATTTCCATGGGCAAACTCCCTAAAATATAAGAGATGAGTATCAAAATATCCTTCTTACATACTCTTATAATGACTTTAATTGGAAGTGTCATAAAAGCCTATGACCTTAAAATAACATGAGGTGCTTATTAAATAAGGATGTATTGACTATGTTTGACATTTTAACAAGAAGCCCTGGGAATAAAAACTTGATACACCATAAAGAACCAATGAATGTATGAGGTCATGAATATAGTAAATAACCTGATTTAAGTATTACAGTAGGTCTACATATACTGAATGTCACACAGACACACACCATAAATATAAATAAATTTTATGCATAATCAAAAACAAAAAATAATTAAATCTAAATAATCACTATAAAGATTTTTGAAAATTGCTGATTCATTAGGTATAATTCCAAAACAGTATTCTGGCTAATAGGCCCCTTCATGTTTTAATCTTTCCACCTCTTTAATTATTGTTGCCTCTATCTATATCAACATATCAAGTAGCACATTCTTGACTTCTTCACAAAGTGTTAACCTTTACTGAGTGTTAAACTACTTCAAAAGCATTTATTTACTAAATGAGAAGAATGGGTTTCATTTTTCCTACAATACATATGGAGAAACCAAGGGAATGAGAGTTTGCATGATTTATGGAGTACCCTACAGAGAGTGTGGTAAAACTTTAAATGAACCAAGCTAAATATCTCCAAACTGTATACTAACCATTAATCTTACTGTCTCCAAATAAATATAGTTATCTAACACCATGTGCTATTTGCACATACTTATACCTCAGTCTTCTTTCCTTACACATATTTTTAGCTTCAGCAGAGTTATTACTTTCTTCTGGAAGTATTCTTAGTCTTTTAAATTCCACAGAAGTATGTTATCTATACCATAATATTTTTTGTACACCTTTATTGTACAGCAATATTTGGTTTATGTGTTTGTGTCCTTCAGGCAATGAAAACTTCTTAAAACTAAGGATTATACTACACCCAATGTCTGTAACAAGATACCTATACAAAAAATACATACCAAATTAAATAACAAATTATATCCATCAAGTTATACAAATTTCACAGTCACGTTTGGGGAATTCAGTATTTTATAAGGAGATGTTAGTTAAAATTTGGATTGAAAAATTGAAGGAAGTTACCATAGTAGAGCAAAATAGTTCTTGAGCATTGCAAAATGCTTCATAAAATGGAGGAATAGAGTAAGAGAACTTTTCTAGAGAACCTCCTTCAGGAGGTAATTGATGAGGTGGAAAACATGATCACAACAAATGTATGAAACTGATTTTCAGTTTTTAAGGTAAGTTTGTAATTCACATCATGTCCTTAAATTTTGCTTTTTGAAAAGCACAAAATCTTTTGTAATACATCCCAGAAGACTTCTTTCACCTGCTGGTTCCTTAGAGTATAAATGAAAGGATTTAGTAAAGGGGCAATTGATGTGTACAGCAAAGCTACACCTTTGGATACAGTCACTCTTTCTTTTGCAGATGGTTTTATATACATAAAGATACAGCTACCATATGTCATGGAGACAACAATCATGTGGGAAGTACAGGTGGAGAAAGCTTTGGTCCTTTGCTGTGCAGAATGGAATTTCAGAATGGTCCTAACGATGCAAGTGTAAGAGAGAATCACTAATACCAGTGTGATCGCAAGTGTCAGCACAGCTAATACTAATGACATCATTTCAAGGACATGTGTATCTGTGCAAGAGATCTGTAGGATAGGAGACGTTTCACACATAAAGTGATCGATGATTCTGGAAGCACAGAAATCCAACTTGAGCCCCAGGGCCAAAGGGGGAAAGATAATTAGGAATCCAGTTGCCCAGGAGCTGAGCACCAGTTGGTAGCACACTCTGCTGTTCATAATGACTGGGTAATGCAGAGGTTTGCAGATGGCCACATAGCGGTCATAGGACATGGCAGCCAGGAGGTAAAACTCTGTAACTCCCAGTAAAAGGATAAAAAATAATTGAGCTGCACAATTATTGTAAGAAATGGTTTTGTCTCCACTCACAATAGTTATCAAGAATCTGGGAATACACACAGTGGTGAATATGACTTCCAAAAAGGAGAAATTACGGAGAAAGAAATACATTGGAGACTTGAGGCGGACATCGAGAAGAGTGAGAAGGATAATGATTAAGTTCCCCATTAGGCTCAAGGAGTAGTTGAGAAATAGAAACAGAAAAATCACAATTTGCAATTGTGGATCATCTGTCAAACCTAAGAGAATGAACTCTATTTCCATTGATTGGTTCTTCATTTCTTTTTGTGAACCTTATCAAATCTGTATAGAAAAAGAAGAAAAAAATTTAAATATATGTGCATTGGAATACACACAAAACACACATACAAATAAAAGCAAAAAAGGATATACATTCTCAAATTTATTCATTTGAAATGTTTTTTTCTAGCCAAAAATATCAGATGACACATAATTATATGCTATAGGTTAATTCAAAATCCCTTCTAGTTCGCTTTCTTTAATATCCAAATTTTCCCCAGAGTTTAATAAAATATATTTTTTGTTAATATACAGTTACTACTTCCAAATGACCTCTTAGCTGTACACAATTTAAACATGTTAATATATAATATAAATTACATGTTAATTATTTGAAATTTAGTTTTATCATATCTGCACAAATTCTTCTATGTTTATTTGTCTTTTTGGAATGAGTACCAGTGATGTTTCAAAGTTAGGGTTATATTAAAATTACTGTATTAGTCAGTGAGTAAGGTACAATAGATTTTAATAGTTAAAAATTTTACTTTTAATGGATTTTGAAATGTCTTCTGCACTAACAGTATACTATCACTATTATCAATTTTCTTATATTGTTTTAATCAAGTGAATATTCATTTATCAGCATATAGGACAAACAAAACAGAATGATAAAATCACATGAATTATATATTTTAATAAACAATAAGTTGTCTTCTTTTTAGATGATTTTTTGAAATATGTTCTTTTACATATTTATGCAATTTGGGCACCTTGTTTTACTTCTATCATTATTTACAAAACTATTGAATATGCAGGAGAGTAGTACCTTTTCTACATATTGGAATTGTATTTAGTTCCATATTATATTAGTTCTCTGTTTGATTAAACATGTCCATCTGCTTCATTACATGCATTATTTGTGGACTTTCAAAAAATGGGTTACTAAACTCCTGTGCATTATCTTTATTCCTTTGCCTTTATTAATATTGCTTTCCTTCCCATGTAGTAATATTTCTTTTCTTTTATCATCTAATTTGGAGAAAACACTAGCATTTTTCATGTATAATATGATTTTACAAAGTAGATATTAGTGAATAGTTTTAATATTTTTTAATTAAAACTGAACTCCTGCAGTCTTCAGCTATGAAGTGGTCACAAACGTTGATTGTAGAACTGAATATTTCTGTCATTGGTACGTCTAAGACTCCCATGTTTGCCCAGTTCTGATTTTTCAAGTTTTTCTAGGAGTTAGTCTAGCAATTTATGAAACATGTGGTTCTAACAGCCTCTTCTAAAACTATGCTATCTCAAATTCTAGGGAAGAATTGTTCAGCATTTTTTTTCTACATCACCTTCACCCATGCCAATAATTCATTAAAAGGGTCACAGAAAGAAAATAAAACAGAATCAACATATGTGAATAAAATAGATTATGTTACTTGTTAGTAGATAGAGTTGGGAGCTACTCCTTATTCATTTGCCCTGATTTCTGATTTTAAAATTAAGGTACAATTATAGTGGACTTACCTTTTTTGAGCTATGATTCATTTTGAGCTATAATTCATTCACTTCTGTGACAATTTCACTTCTTTATATAATAATGTTTTATTTTCCAGTGAGGAGATTTATTACCAATAATTTTGTGCAGAGAGGCAAAGAAAAGGCTTTCCACCTTTCCTCAAATTCACATGCATTTGGAAGCTTGGGACTTGGATGTCAAAAATTTTAATAAGTGCTTAGCATCCATTCCAGATATGCTGAACTTTTTAAATTTTCTTCTTACAATTTAGATTGCTAGTTTTCAAAACCTCAGTTGGATACATGTTCTTTAAAATGAAATAAAAGCTGTGAAATAAAATATAAAATCACTATTGAAACATAAATAATTCTTCTGAGAAAGAGATATCACATGGCCAACTATATACTCATTAATGCTGCAGGTACATCATTTTCTACTTACTGCCAACTCCAGGGAATCTGTTGAAATAAAACAAAAATAAAATCTCTGGGGACCAGTGTTACAAAAGTACAATTATTGGCAATTGAAGGCCCCCCTGTAGTTTAAGTCAAAATCGAAGAGAAAGTATCCCTGAGGCGTATCATAAATAATTGGGAAAAGTCAACAAAATATTTAACAGCAACATCAACAATTCACTGTCTGGGGAGAGAATGGAAAATTCGAAACTGATTTACAGATACAATTAAATGAACTACCCATATATATGAAACATGAATAAATCTTAAAAACTGTATGCTGAGTGAAAAAGCCAATATAAATTGGTTTCATAATCATATAATAATACTGTATAATTCCATTTATATAACTCTGGAGAAGACTGAATTATTGAGACAGAAATATAATCAGTGAGTGGTTTCTTGGTCTGAAGACAGGGATTGGCTAGAGAAGTATTATGAGAGAACAATTTTGGATGACAAAAATATTTTACATTTTTATTTTGGTAGTGGTTGCATAATTACATATGTTTATTGAAGTTGATCAAACCATATACCCATAAAAGATGATCCTTGTCATTAAATTCAAACTCAATCATCTTTCCAACATATTCATTTGTATATAATATGTTTCTTTTTTAACCAGCTCTTTAGAAGAAAACTTTGGACAATTACTGCCCCCCAAAATAGCTACTAGCCATAGGGAGATGGATATGTATTTTTTAATTCAAGTGAAATATTCAGTGTCTAAGTCAAACTAATGACATTTCAACTACTAAATAGACACAATGGCAATAAAAATGTAATTTTACTAATGAAATGTAATTGGAATTTTTATAGGGTTACATTGACTCTGTAAATCATTTTGGGGTATTGACATTTTAACATTAAAAAATTAACTAATCCATGGACATAGGATGTCTTCAATGTACTTATATATATTCCTAAATTTCTTTCATTAATGTTTTATAGTTTTTAGTGCACAAGGCTATCAATTCCTTACTTAAATGTCTTCCTAGTTTATTCCTTTTATTATTATTATAAAGGAATTTCTTTCTTAATTTGCTATTCATATTTATCTTTTGCATTTTTAATCCAGGCATTAGATATTTTTCTTGAGAAATTTTATTTCCACTAGATTGTATAACATGATAACTGTCATCAGATTTGTTTATTTTTTTATAAAATATTTTTAGTCTAGACGGATATGATACTTTCTATTTATTTTATTTTTATGTGGTGGTGCCAAGGATTGAATCCAGTGCATTACACATGCTAGGCAAGTGCCCTGCCAGTGAGCTATAGCCCCAGTCCAAATTAATTCATTTTTGATATTTCACTATGAAAGAAAGGATGAGCTGGGTGCGGTGGTGCATGCCTGAAATCCGAGCAGTTCGGGAGGCTGAAACTGGATGACAGTGAGCTCAAAGTCAACCTCAGCAAAAGTGAGCCACTAAGCAACTCAGTGAGACCCTGTTTCTAAATAAAATACAAAATAGGGTTGGGGATGCTGCTCAATGGTCTAGTGCTCCTGAGTTCAATCCCTGGTACACCCACTCCCCCCCAAAAAAGATAAGGATGCATGTTTGTTTTAGTTCATGTTTCATTTCTGTGATCAAAGTACCATTCAAGAACAAATTACAGGAGGGAATTGTTTGGGACTCATGGTTTCAGAGGCTGCATACTATATAGATGGACAACTCCATTGCTCTGGGTCCAAAGTGAGGCAATGCATGATAGCAGAAGGCCCAGGGTAGGAAAGATGTTCAGATCACAGCAGGATTAGGAAGCAGGAGGCAGGTGCATAGGGAAGATGCACCCTCCCAGGGCCTGTGCTCATCTCTTCCAGTGGTGCCCCAACTGCCTACAGTTGCCAGCAGTCCATTCAGAGTAGGATGGATTGACTAGGTTGCAGCTCTTACAATCCAATCATTTCACCTCTCAAATTTCCAGTATTAACACAGGAGATTTGGAGGAACACCTCATATCCAAATAAAAACAATGTTAGGGGAGATCTAAATAATAAATTTTGAAATTATGACTTTTAAAATAATGAATAATTAATGAACTCTTTGAACATTTTAGCTATAATTTTTTTCATCGAGAAAATTAAATTTTGAAGAATCTGATGTTTCTTTTAATGTATTACTGAATGACCTATGTGCAACCTTAAGAAGACATTATTATATGTTTCCATTCAAAGATAAACATATTTTTAAGTATTAGGTCTACTAATAATGACATCATAATTTTGATTTTTTTAAAAAAATAGTATCGAAAAGACATTACTAAAATAGTAAATGTTTTCCTTTAAAAACCCTATGTGCATATATGATTGCATGACCAGTGAAATTCTATATCATGTACAACCAGAAGAATGAGAAGTTATACTCCATTTATGTATGATGTGTCAAAATGCATTCTACCATCATGTATAACTTATTAGAATAAATTTTTAAAAAGTGCTTCGCTTTGCTTAAACACTTAATTAAGATGCACAGAAATTAAAGTAAAAAACATGAAATAAATTAACACTGAAATGATAAAAATCCAGGAATAAAAGTTATCTCCTTGAGCATATGGAAATTTGATTATGATACCCGAGGACCTTCAGATTTTTAAATAGCATTTTCCTTCAGGAGTCTTTCAGTTTTTAACATGCACCCAGATGACATGGATGCTGATGGGCTATATCACACTCTGGATAGCACGTTTAATGGTAACACTTAAGAATTTCTATAGATGTTTTCTGATTAAGAAGTTGATAACTTTTGCATGATGGTGTATAGCTCAATAATAAGGCACTTGCCTAGCAAGAAAACTGGTCCTTGGATTTGAGGCATTTAAAGCAGAGAAGGGGTGAGCAGGGACATCGTAGAGCATAGAGGCTTTTCAAATAAATGGCTTTGTAAAAACTTCTTAGGTCTTATTATTAGACTGTGTTCTCCTACAACTAAGTAAATGCTATCCTCCCCAGGACAGTGCCTGAGAGTGCACCAATGATTAAGTGGTTCTACAATGTTCCTTCAAGAAGAGAGAGAATTTCCTATGTCAGTTCTTAATGCCTGTCAATTATGTATAGATTATACTGACCAGGAGGTAGATTCAAGTCAAGGATGATTACCATGTAATCTAAAGAGCATAAATAATAATGTACTTAGTGCAGAATAATTTGCAAAATATACAACCATCTCTTGGTTATGTGTACTAGAGGAAAGAATGAGAAACCAAGGGCTTGTGATTTATAATGCCTTCTCTTTGGGAAATTGTTGTATATATACTTATAACCTTTTCATTATGAGAATAAAAATAATCTTTAGTATTAAAAAAGCTGATAAAATTTTCCTATGGAAATCCTGGAATGAAAAATTAAACATACAAAATAAAGGTTAAATTTCTGTGGTCTTCAAACCCTTAATCAATCATTCATATATAGGGAACTTTTTCTTCCAGTTGTTTTTGTTTAGGTAGAGTTGAATAAGTCACCAAGTTAAACATCTTACTTTGTTACTTGCCAAATATGGGCATTTTCACCACCAATTGATTTATTTTTCTGAACTATTGAAAGCACTTTATTTTGATTAACATGTATCAATTGTAGGGTTCAGAATCATATCTCAACACGTGCATACAGTGTTGGCTAATCAAATCCAGACTCCTTTACTCACTCTCCATACTCTGCCACCTCAGCTAATCACTGTTCCACATTCAAGTTAACATTCTTAGGTTTCTGCATCTGAGAGAGAACATGTGGTACTTATCCTTCTGTGTCTGCCTTATATCTCTTAACATAATGTCCAACCATGACATCCATTTTTCTGCCAAAGACAAGATTTCATCCTTTTATGGCCAAGCAACATTCCTCTGTGTATATATACTATATTTTCTTTATCTGTTGATACCCTGATGGGCACTCAGTTGATTCTGTATCTTAGCTATTGTGAGAAATGCCACAATAAACACGGGAGTGTGCCGTCACTTTCTCATGCCAATTTCATTTCCTATGAATACATCACCAGGAGTGTGAAGAAGTGTGACAGTTGCACTGTAAGGTAACCTATTTTCAGTTTTTTGAGGAACTGCTGTACTGTTTTCCCAAATTGTTGTTCTAATAATGCACATGCTCACCAATGGTGTACAGGGTTCCCTTTTCTCCACATCCTTGCCAGCACTTGTTATGCTTCATCTTTCTTTTAACAGGCATTAGAAATTTTGTGAGGTGCTATTTACTGTGTTTTAGTTGGAATTCCCCTAATGATTAGGGATGCTGTGCTTGTGTCCACAAACTCACTTGTGTCTGTTCTGGTTCTTGGCTAATTTTTAAAGCTAATCACTTGTTTTCTTGCTCTAGTTGCTTTGGTTCCTTATATCTTTTGGATATTGACCCCTTGTCAGCTGTATGATCTGCAAATATTTCCTCCTGGTCCATGGTTGTCTCTTCACTGTTAATTGTTTCCCTGACCACAGAGAACACTTTTATTTTGATGTCATCCCCTTTGTTTACTCTTGCTTTTCTTGCCTGTGTTTTAGGAGTCGTTTCCAACAAATCATGGTCCAAAGCAACACCCTGTAGCTCATTCCTTGTTCTCTTCTATCAACTCAACAGTTTAAGTCTTCTATCCATTTTGTGTAGATTTTTGTTTAGGAGTCCAATTTCACTGTGTGAAATGAAAGTTCAACTTTGCCCTTCTGTTTGTGGATATTCAGTTTCTCCAACACTATTCATTAAAAGGATTAATAGTTCTCTGTTGTGTGTTCTTGGCAACTTTGTTAAAAATGAACTGACTTGAGGTTTATATCTGGGAATTTTATCCTCTTCCATTTGTTGTTGTGTGTCTGTTTCTACAGTACCATATTGCTTTGATTATATAGCTTCATAATGTATTTTGAAGTCAGGGAAGTTTGGGTCCCCAGCTCTGTTTTGTTTCTTCAGTTGGATTCTTTTCTGGGTCCATATGGATTTTAAAATTAGTTGTTCTCTTTCTGTGAAAAATGACATGAAAATTTCGATAAGAATTTAATATGAGACATCTGCCTGCACTCTTAATCAGCCTTCACAATAGTTTGCAAATATTAAATTCACCTAAACTCTGAACTCTGTCAACTCCAAGAATTTTCTCAGTTGTCTAGTTTGTAGGAGTTTTTCAACCTGATTCTGGCTTTTTCTTAAACAGAACTGATCTATGTGTAGGTGTTTGCTCAGTGTTACTGTAGGACAGGGAGACTCAGGGCCCACATATTCCATCAAGTTGCTGCTGTCTGAGGGACTCCGATAGATTTTAGTGTATAGAAAATCAACTGCTTTTTGTATGCTGATTTGTATCCTACAAATTTACATTTAGCAACAGTTGTAACAATTGTTCTTTTTGTTTTTATTTTAGAGTGCTTAGGATTTTCTATCTATAAGTTTTTTTTGTGGGGGTGCAGATACAGGGGATTGAACTCAGGGGCACTCAACCACTGAGCCACATCCCCAGCCCTAGTTTGTATTTTATTCAGAGACAAGAGTTCTCACTGAGTCGCTTAGCACCTAGCTTTTTCTGAGACTTGCTTGAACTCAGGAACCTCCGGCCTCAGCCTCCCTAGCTGTTGGGATTACAGGCATCCACCACTGAATCATTGAACAGATCATTTTGCTGGCAATGGTGTTACATACGTGTAATCCCATCTACCTGACAGACTGAGGAAAGAGGATTGCAACCATGGTTAATTTACTGAGACTCTGATTCAAAATAAAAAATAAAAGGGGCTGGGAATGCAGCTCAGTGGTAGAATGCCCTTTGGTCCAATAACCAGTATTGGTAAAACACACACACATACACACACACACACACACAATTTTTTTCTCATATCTGATTTGATTTCTTTTTCTTGGCACAGGGTTACTCCAACTAGAAATCACAGTACTATGTTGAATAGAAGTGGTGAGATTGGTCAGCAATTCCTTTTTCCTGATTTCAGAGAAAAATACTGTTTTGTTTTTTACCACTGAGTATGATATCATCTGTGCAATTATAAACATGGACCTTTATGTTGAGTTAAATTCCATCTGTTCCTATTACTTGAGAATATTTACTATGAAAGGGTATATTGGGGGATCTTCATATGGGGAAGATCTTGGATTAACTAGTCCTAGTATAATCCTACTGTAATCATTAAGTGTCCTTTAAGTGGGGGGAGGGATATTTGAAAAGGACAGAAGATAGAAATGTAATGACAGAGTAAGAAATTTAATAAGGTGATCAAAAGTCAAGTAACAATAGCAGTCCTCAGAACCTGGAAGAGACAAGGAATAGATTTTACTCTAGAACTTCTGGAAGGTGCATGCTCTTTGATTTTTGTTCAGTAAAAGTTATTTCAGAATTATGACCTACAAAATATATGGAAGGACAAATTTTCATTGCTGTATGTCAGTCATGCTTTATGTGGTAATTTGTTACAATCATCATAGTAAGCTAATACACTCATCAACCAAATAAGGGAGAATAAGCACGTAGTTACACTATTGTTAATATAAATTAAAATATAGTGTTAGAAACTAAGGAAGGAAAAGAGACCTTCATTTCATAAAGTATAGAACTCAGATTTTTAAAAAAAAAAAAAACCTTCCTGTTACTAAAACATAAAAGTTCTGATTGAAATTTGAAAAGAAACTGATAAGATGAAGGGATACACCAAGAGAAAAGTAGGATTATGCAGTGTCTGGAAAGACCGAAAAGTGAAGGAGTCCTGAAATAGATCAAAGGAAATAAAAGTGGAACAAGTGTTAATTTAGTGATTGGATTTTACTCAGATTCATAAAATGAGGTAACAAAACAACATTTGAATTCCAAATAGAGTGGTTAGTCATGCTTCATGCAGATATATTGAGTTGCAACCAAAAAACTCTGGTGTCTTCAAAAAAAAGATAAGAAAAAACAAACAAGAGCAAGAATGTCATCAAGATGGTGAAAGAAGAGGTTCCCTGCTCATGATTCTCACAGCAAAAATAATGTGGGAGCTACCTACTAAGAAAAATGCCTATGTGGGATCTTGCAGAGCAAGATAGGAGCTTGCAAAACCCTCATAAAACCCGAGATAGAGGAGGGCCAGTTTTAGGAAGGTTAATGTGTACTGGGGCAAAGGACTACAGAGCATGGTGCCCCATACAGACCTGAAACCAGTCTCTTTCACTGTGTGTTTGACTAAGGTGCCCTGAAATAGATCTTTGTTACAGTGACAATTCTACTGACCAGGTCTTACAGGCATTCACATCCATACAGGGACCAGACAGGATCAGTAGCTGCCCAAACTCCTGGTTTGACCCATAAACTGTAGACCCCACTAAAGACTGAGAAGCAGCCAAATGCCCTGGCTCCTATCAAATTTGATTATAATCCTAGAAGTTTCTTATCCAAAGGACAAATATATACATTATGGAGGTCAAAGAAAGAGAAGAGAGAAATAAATGACTGGAAACCTCTCAACTGTTGGAGTCATGGATATTCAGACTCGTGAAGTTTCAAGTACCCAAGGAAGATAATATTGAAGATGATTACACTATAAAGGAGTATGTAAAATCGCCACAAATCAAAGAGGAAGAATTTTGTAATCAGCAAAGAAAAGCAACCTATCACCTATAAGTGAGCCCAATCATCAATCAGTGGATTTTTTTCAGTACAATCTGCAGGTCACAAGGAAGTGGAATGATATATTCAAAGTGCTAAAACAAAACTACCTCTTAGAAACATTATACCCAGCAAAACTGTCCTTCAGAAATGAAGAGGAAATGAATATCTTCTAAGAAAAACAAAAGCTGAGGGAGTTCATCATCACTAGACCTGCCGTACTAGAAATGTCATAAAAGGAGGAAGAAAAATGGCGAATCAGAGGCAGCCACGCTATCAGAGCAACTACCCAAAAGTAAACTATGAGAGCAGTTCTATGGTAGCAAACTGAGATTTGAAGACTGGGAAGATCTTGGTAGGAAACTCAGTAAGTTAGCAACCAGGTGAAAATCAAAAACATCAGTTCCTAGAAAAGAAAGAGAATTAAAATCTTAGACTAAAGCAGCATTAGGCATGCTCTAGCTCAAGGGTGGAGAGGAGAATCTCCCATCCAAAAAGCTGAAGGATACTGTCCTGAGTTGAAGAAAAACAGATTTCACTATCTAAAAAATTTCTAATCTGAGAAGAAAATAAGTTCAGAAACAGCAGATTGAGAATGTAGGGAAGAAAGTCCTGGCAACTCTCCAGTAGATAGTCGTGGCATTCCCCAGTAGAAGTAGTTAAAGTAAGGGAAATAGTCACAGCTTAACAAGACTTTTTGAATTTCCTGAGCAGCAGACAGGAACCACCTGCATTAACATTTGTTTTTCATTTTTTGCTCTCTATTTTTTTCTTTGTTATCTTTTTCTTGAAGTACTTGTTCTTCGAATAGCCAAGAACAAACAAATTGAAGGCTTTACTTTTTCACTGGATTGGTGACCGTCTAAATCATTAATCTGTCTGGACATAGCAGTGAAACTGTAACACAGTAGAAACTCACAATGGCCGTGGTATCCACCATGTTTGGTTGATCTGTCTGCACAGTAGAGAAGAATGAAGGACATTTTCATTTGAATCAGGTGCTCTGGTCTCTGGGATAAGAAGCATGGCCGATGGGGTAGCGAAACTGGGACTGATCAGGGTCAGCCAGAAAGCAGTGATGCTCCTATGCCTCCTCCTTCAAATCTCTCCCTGTCAGAAGACTCCTCAGAAAACTTGGAATTGACCCACCATTTGACTCAGCTATCCCACTCCTTGGCTTATACCCAAAGGACTTAAAATCAGTGATGCAGCCACATCAGTGTTCATAGCTGCTCAACTCATAATAGCTAGATTGTGGAATCAACCTAAATGCCCTTCAATTGATGAAAGGATAAAGAAACTTTCGTATATATACACACAATAGAATATTATTCAGCCATAAAGAAGAATAAAATTATGGCACTTGCAGGTAAATGGATGGAGTTGGAGAGCATCATGCTAAGTGAAATAAGCCAATTCCAAAAACCTGAAGGTCAAATGTTTTCTCTGATAAGTGGATGCTAATACACAATGGGGTGGGGGCAGAGGGTAAGGAAAGAATGGAGGAACTTTGGAATGTATAGAGGGAAATGAGGGGAAGGAAGGGGGCAGGGGAAGGAAAGATAGTGGAATGAGACAAACATCATTACCCTATGTACATGTATGATTACACAAATGGTGTGACTCTCCATCGTGTACAACCATAGAAATAAAAAGTTGTACCCCATTTGTGTACAATGAATCAAAATGCAGTCTGTAAAAATAAAAATAAATAAAATTAAAAAAAAATCTCTCCCTGTCAGAAATGGACAGAGATTTGTGGAATGAAGGGTGTAATGTATTCAAATTGGTTTTCAGATGAACTGGGTGAGAGGGCTGGCCAGCAGCCATGCTGAACAAACACTCCTTCCCCTGGACACAGTAACTAAGAGAGAGGGGAGAGAGAGAAAGAGAGAGAGGCAGGCAGGACATGTGTGAATGTTCACAGGAAAAATAGAAAGTATCTGGTTATTAATACAAAAAACGAACAGAAAACAGATATCCTAGAATGCAAAAAGTGAGGAGAGTAGGTAGGTGGTGTGAAAGAGTCTGAACTGGCAGGAGGACAATAGTCCTTTGCAAAAAAGAATATTTTTCCCACAAAAGTAAGTTTAAGTATCTCAGAGCAATTTTATAGTTCAACAGATTCAATTTCATCCTCACCTATAAGATTGCATATGGATATTCTTAGCATTTAGGGGTAAAATTGTTGCTAACAGAAGCCAAAAGTGACTTTGGAGCTTTTAATAACTCCCTGTTCAGACTCTCATATTGTTTATGGGGACCTTGGAGTTGTTAGGAGAGTTGGCTCTCCACTGAAAAGAAAACAAAAATAAATCTATATCTCACAGAGGAATAAATTCTGGGGGTTGGGGTGAAGCTTAGTAGTAGATCATTGGGTAGCATATGTAAGATCCTGGGATTGATCCCCAGCACAGCCAAAAAAAAAAAAAAAAAAAAAAGGATTGCATGGATTAAAGATACAGGTGTCAAAACCATATGCATATAAGTATTAGGTTTACATGAATATTAATTTTGTATAAATTTGAGGTCTGTGGAGAAGGAGGTGTTTAGAAAAATAGACCACTACGAATCCATGACAGACTGCCCAATCTTTTCAGTTGAACTACACTGTAAAAAGTTAAAACATAACTATAGGCTCTGAAAACATGTTGCAACAGAAAAGACATATTATACATAAATATTTCCTAATAAATAGGACAATAAGCTCAATGGAAAATGAACACAAAATAGTGAATTAATGGGCAAGAAAAACAAATATTTAAAAATGTTCAGTCTCTATTAGGTAGAAAATGTAAAATTATTTAAATATATAACACTCCTATACTAAGCCTTTATATGCCTTAACTATTCTGCTAAGCACTTTAAGCATTATCTCTCATTTAATTTTTACAGTATCCTATGAGTTAAAACTACCAATCTTTTCATTTTATGCAAAGGAAAACTGATACGAAGAAAGGTCAAATAGTTGGGTGTAGTGTTGCATGCCTATAATCCCATAATATATAATATAATGCTGGCAGAGACATATACATGAATACACTATAGGTACCATCCACTGTGGAGTTGCTGGATCCTGGATTGAGCCAACTCATCATCTCCTGAGTGAAGCCTAAGTCCATGTGCATATTAGGAAAATTCAGTACAGCCAAAGGGAAACCAGGTTGATTGTACCAGCTGACTAGAACTCTTTTGCTTTTATCTCCTTGTATGGCTCAACTCTCCAGAAAACCCTCATGACATCACTACATCTTTGAATTTATCTCTACTCGAATGCTTCTTTTCTTCAATCTAGCCTCTCTGGGGTTTATATAGTGCACAGAGAAGGTAAAGTTTTGTTATTTTGTATGGTACTCAATCTTTATCTTATCCAGAGAGATTTGAAATGTTTCATATTACAGTATCTTAAACAGTAATCCGTGGAAATTTACAGAAAGAACATCCAGGTATGCAAGAGTAGCTTTTGGAGTTTAGGTCAGAGCAATGTTTCTGTTCATGTGGAAATACAAAGGTATGAAAGAGAAATTTATTTTCACTTATAACTGAGGCTTACAGAAATCTTACATGATGTTCAGCCTGTACTTTCTCTGTGAAGGCTTTTGTGTAACAGATTGAGGAAAAGTGAACTAAATGAGAAAAAAAGAAAAAGCAAACAACAAAAAACAAAAAACGAAATCCTCCTGAAGTATGTTATTAATGCATCAAATTTTGTATTTTAAGAAAATCAAGAAAAATTTAGATTATGTTTCTAATTGACATCATCAGGCATATCAGAAAGTATGTTCTTATTTTTCAGTAAATTCATTTTTCCTGTCATTCAACAGTCTATTGGAATAAATAACAAGGATGCTCAAATTACCACTTTAACATAAGTGTTATTGTTAATTTTACATTTTAATATGTTTCAACAATTGTTCAAACCACAGTAATAGATTCTGACTTTGAGTTGCTAGTTTTGCTTATATATTCATGAAAAAATATGCAAATTCCCAAGGGAAAAGAATGCTGATTTTCAGAATAAACTCAAAACATGAAAAAATGCACAAAATCAGTATTAATGCTTATCATCTGCTGCGTCATTCCTTTCATGCTATAGAGAGAAGAATTATGACAAATATAGTTGAGAAATTCTATCTCAGATGTAATGCTAACTGCAAGGGAGGCAGAGAACAGGACAGATAGAAGTCATATAGGTTATATTGTAGAGTATGTGATTTCTATAATGTAAATCCTAGAGAAAATTATATTTATTCTGATTGTTTAGCCTTGAGGAGAGGAGGCAATGCCATATTTTAGCATCAGAAAACTCCTTATTTCTGCCTTGTTCTCAGGCAAGTTGAAGAGTAACAGGAAAAAGTAATACAAGAAAAATTTTAAACTCAGTTGTTAATTTTAATAATAAATATAAAATGATATAAAAGAATTCATAGGTTGTAGATCTATATATATTATTGAGCTTGATCACTATGCTAATTTCTCTGGCCTCTGATTTTCTTTCCATAAATGTAGAACTTCTGTTTCATACCAAAGTAATACTAGTTCTATATTTCTGTGATTAAAACTCATTTATTTCCATGGTTATATTTAAAACAATATATAGTGAGAATAAAAATAATTGTAACAACTCTTTAAGCTTAGCAACTGTGATTAGATCAATTCCCAACAATTAATTTTCTAAATTTGCAAATGGCATCAGATTAAACTAAAAATTAGATAATTCAGTCCTAAAAATATATAATCTTGCAAACTGAGAGACAATGGCTCATTTCATATAGATATATTTGATAAATATTGTTGCAGAAAGCTGTAATTCAAAGATATACTGCACATAAGGAAAATTTGGAAATACTTCGGGTTTGATGTAAATTTATTGAAGAGGGGACTTAAAACATGACTCTGACATGCAACTGAGTACATGTGTTTTCTGCTTTAATAGGAATGAGTGAGTATTGGAAACATTCTTATAAGAAAAATGTCTTTGGAGATATTAATATCAAGTTTAATTTTCAATACTTTAACATCGAACTTGTTCTATATGTTTGCCTTATTTTTCACCAATAGACTTTGTTGGAAGAAAAAAAAAAGTCAGAATGGGAAACCACGCAATGATTGTTTTTACTAAGACTCTGAACAAATTTTTGACTTTTCTCCATCATTATACCTCATTTGGGCAGATTATATATAGTTTTTTCAAGGGAGATACAAAGTTCAAATATTTTACTTGACATAAAAATTACATCATCAATCAATCAAAACAGGAAACTCTTCAACAGTGCTGTTGAACAAAAGAATGAGCATAAAAAAATATTCAAAGAGTGAGCAGTATTATGGTAGTAGAAATTATTCAAGGAAGGCAGACTAACAATGAAAATAATAGAGGCCTTTAGTTTAATGTAGTAGATTCCTAGCTTGAAAATTTTCATGGATCATTGGGTACAATTCTGCAATAGGAATTAAGATTCTGTATTTGGTTGCTATCTTCATCCCAGAAAATGAGATCAAAGGAAAAAATTCTACACTTGTGTTGTTATTTGCTTGTTATTATTTTTTCTCTCTTATTGAACACTGTCCCACAAGTTTCCTTTCAGAACTTTGACAGTAATGTATGGTGTTTATATTCCTCTGAGTTTTGTTTACATTCTTCTTCAGTGAATTTTCATTCACTGAATTGGTCCCTTGAGCCAATGACAGAGAAAATGGATAAAAATATTAAGTAGATCATGCTACATAAATTTATATAGAAACCATGCCAAGTTTTTTAAGGTACTTCTGATACTGTTTCTATTTTATATTCTTGCTTCTTCCTCACGATTTATAGTGAAATAAATATAACTACTCGGAATAAAATGGAAAAATAAGAAAAAAATATTGACATTATCACAATTGACTTTTATTGCTAGTGATCCAAAACCTACACTTAAAACAAGCATAATAGTTCAGTGGAAGAAAGAGGGAATATTTTATAAACACTGGTTTTCCAGATTATAACAAAGGCATTGACTAATCTTTTTTATTATTCCAGTCATTCTGTGTGTTAATGAACGTGGATGAAAACCAGAGGTAAGTTGGACGTAGAGAAGGCATAGGAAGTCTCTCAAATCTCAGTATTGATTCAATCCTTAATACCTCTACTTTTAATCAAGGTTAAATAGAATATACTGGGATATATTTTGAAACTTGTCATATTAAAAGTCATATAAAATGCTTAGGATGTTTTATTTTATCTGTTCATTTTCTACTGAATAAAAGCAGGAAATTATTATCTGTATCTCTGTATTCTAAATTTAATGCAGACTTGTACTGTGTTTAAGGGAACAGACTTTAGATGTAGGTAGTCTGAGAGTGTATTCCACATTTGCTAGCTGTGTGAATTAATGGAAATTATACAATCTCTGAGTCTCAATGCTTCATTTAGAAATTGGAAGGACAACTTCATATCTATGAAGACTGAGATAAAATATAAAAGTTTTCAGTCAATGGAGTGAACTTGTGTTTAGTAAGCCACAACTACTATTAATACCCTTCCCAGAGTTGTGAATTAACTCTAATCAAAAGAAAAATCATTAACACAACTATTCTGAGAACCTAAGAGTAACATGATTTACAGAGCACATTTCTTTACATAATTTTATTTAAATCTTAAAAACACTCTTGAAATTCCAACTGCATTTTAAGCAGAGAGATTGAAGCTGAATGAAATTAAGTAACACATTCAAAGTCACCAATCCATTGCATGGTGCATTTGTATTTTTAATCTACATCTAACAGCTAAGTCCACACCTAATGTAATAAATAATAAATTAATTATGTTTTTAGATGATACTTTTATTATTACTTCATTTCCTCTTCTTTTCTTGTTTAAATTATAGATAAGTAGTTAATGGAATGAAAGTATAAACCCTTACAGACACGAGTGTTAATATCTATGAAATGGTCATCAAATGTGATTGGATGATCTCTCTTTTCTCTTGATTTGCTTCTACACAAGCTGGTATGATTACAGAGAATTGACTCTTTCCATCATTGCTTAAATTAATAAACAAATTATTTTTATTCTTATTAATATTTTGGGAAAAGTCCTCTAAAATAATTGTAAAAACAGTAAAAATAAATTCTCATAAAACAAGTCTTCTGGGCTGGGGAGATAGCTCAGTTGGTAGAGGGCTTACCTCGCAAGCGCAAGGCCCTGGGTTCAATCCCCAGCACCAAAAAAAAAAAAAAACAAAACAAGTCTTCTAAACAGTCAGTTGGTTCTCCTGAGGAGTCTGCTTTATTCATGCTGACAGATGAACTCAGGAACCAACCCCATGTCAGGGCCCAGAAACTGGAATGCCAGAGGAGTGTCAGAGTGCATTTTAGTGTGGTTATGAAGCTGGGCTGGACGTTGAATTCAATAATTAACCTGTTCTCTAAAGTACTAAAGTAGCCTCTGAACAGCTCTTGAAATTTATAAAGTAGAAAGAAAGAGTGTGACAGGATCAAATGCTCTATGAAATTTTTCTTATTATTTCTACTGGGGTTTAATTGCAGAAGGGAGAAGTGAGCAAACAAAATGTGGAAAAACTAGAAAACTCGATTCTCAAAGTTATTGCATTAGCAACTCAAAAAATTATTACAAACAACACACACACACGCATGCACACATACACAGAGAGAGAGAGAGAGAGAGAGAGAGTGAGAGAGAGAGATCAGAAATCAAATGGAATCAAAGTCTCTTATCTCAGTCTCTAAGGAACATCCTTTGATCATTCAAACCTAATCTTTTGATAAAGTGTTTCTTTTTCAACTTGGACATCAAATATGATGCCTATATCTTATCTTATTTGTTTAGCCATTCAGTATTAACATTCATTTGATGGTCAAGATTTGGAAAGGGCAAATTTTATATAACAAATAATAAATACATCTATTAAATTTCATTTTGAATGACTCAAAGAACCTGTCTCAGATTCTTTGGAAAGCAAGTAAGAACTAATTTTGAAGGAATGGATAAAATGAAAGGAGAAATTAATAACCTAAGACATGTTCTTCCAGGAGAAAATATGACTCTGCATTCACAAATAACAAAGTGAAATGATGAGTTAACTCTTTGCAGATACCCATCCTCCTGCACACAATACAACCTTGGAATAGTTTAAGGCTCTAGGAATCATATATACCTTATTCAATATTTAATTATTCTTTCAAAGGAATATGAACTCATAACTTTATCACACTCATTCTATGTTAGCAAATGAAAACAATCCATTGAATTTTTATGAATTTTTGCATAAAATCATAGTATACCACCCCCAATACTTGATGTTAGAGTTTCTTTAAGCCTATTTCTTTGATCTTTGGAAACTTTCTACAGAAATGTTAATTTTTTGTGATGCCCTCATAAAGCCTTCCTCTAGTCATTGATATCTTCCTTCACAACTCCTCCTATACTTCTTCAGAGCTTTAATCATAGCGAAAAAAAAAATGAGTCATGTTATTGTTGTCAATATTCAGAAAAAATGTTAAAATTAACAAAAATTAGGAAGAAAAATGAACATCCAATAAAGTGGAAACAAGGCTAAAATAGAGGGCATTCATACACTTACACTATGGAATAGTAATAACGTAAATGAGTTTTTAAAAATATGAGTTTCCAATATCAGTAAGTTATTCCAAGAACACGAAACTTGAGACTGACATCGAATGTCTATTTGTTACATCAAGTTATTATGAAAAACTCTTGATTTTAATAAAACAAACCCTGATAAGGTAAGAGTGATATTACTGGAGGAGGAGTAAAGGAAATTGAAAGGATGGATTATAAAGAAATGTCACAAAAATCACTTAGAAATAATGTTTCATGAAGTTTTTTTTAAAATGTATGTATCAATAATATCAAAAAAATGTGGTTTTCTTTACATATCTTTTGTTCTAATTTATTCAATATAGGGAGTTTTGGTTAAGTATGTAAGCACATTTTGTAAGGTATGTGGGAAAATGCATCTTACAAGGGAAAAATAAAAAAGTAAGTACTGCCCAGGCTGGAATGGAGCATAAAATAGGAAACTGTTCCTGATGGCAGAATTCGTCTCAACAACAAATTCAACATTAAGTAGATGATTGTTTCTTTTAGCTTTGAAGATAAGATCCTGTTCTTTCAAGGGTGTGCAGGGTAAGGACAGAGTTCACAGGAGACTTCAGCACAGTCCAAATATGGTGGGTTGGGAGTAATGACCGAGGGTCTCTTATGACATGTATACAATGGGCACAGCCCCTGTGATGGAAAGAAGGGATTCAAGGTGTCATTACAATGTGCACTCACAAAGCTCGTTATACTTTACTGCAAACATCACAATCACTTCCAGAGAGGTTATTACTGATGGAAATCTGAAAAACAAACTAGCCATGGTTAATGTGGATATGCTGTGATTATCTAATTTGCTCAGATGCAATAATCAAATCCTAGCCAGGGATGGGAGTAGAGGGTGTGTGTGTATGTATGTGTTTAGTGTTAGAGTGGAGGAGGTAGATAAAACAGTGTTACAGAGGGCAATATAAAGTGGTCTGGGTAGAAGAACAAAGCTAAGAATCTCTTGCCTAAATGAGATAGGAACTGTACAATCAGGTAATTCCTACTCTACTGTTGTTGTTGTTGTTCTTGTGTCATTCTCTGGGGGTTAAATGTATTTGTTCCTATTTATCTAAGATAATCTTTGATTTAGGACATCATCCTAATCCCAAAGGTTTTCAGCTCAATGCTTAGGGAACATTTTCTCCATAGAAATGGAAGCTCCATATACAGCTTCCATTAAATGGTAAGCATTTTTCCAAATGCTTCACATATATTAACTTATTTAAATCCCACAATTATCAAATGAGAATGATTTGAATTGTAGATAAGGAAACTGAGCACAGAGGTGTAAGTGATTTTAAGACCTAAAACGTAGATTGAATTCAAAAGCAGATATTACCCCTTTTTCCTATGGAAACATCTTTGGCAATAATCTTTAAACTTTACCTTTAAATACACATTAGAATTTATTATTGTTAAATATAAAAAAACAAAGCAAGCTTTCTTGGGGTATGCTTATCTATCTCTTTAACTGAGGACATCCTCAAATATTAGCATAGATAATACTTATTATTTTGATTAGAAAGCAAAATTAGTTGACTAGGAATAAAGGTCATAAAAATGACACATGAGTAAAATAAAATATCATGAAATTTTGCAAGAGATTTACATGAATAAATCACAGGTTCAAATCTTCCAGTGTACATTGTTTCTTCTTCTTTCTCCCCTCTCTCCCTGACAACTGAGGTTGCTGAAGCCAATAACATCAGTATTTCCAACTTCCGATAAGGTAGCAGGAGTTGGAAAAACTGATGAGTGGTAGTAAATTTGGTAGATGGCTAAGGACAAAACAACTTTTTTAAAAGCTATATGTCTTTTCCATTTTTGGTGATTTTCAATGAAATTAAGCTATCACATAAAGAATTGTCTTAGAGATTGGAATAGTGTCTTGAAGGTGATTTTATTTGGGAAGGTATCTTGCAGGTACAGATGTGAAAGGCAAGAAGTGACATTTGGAATCAGAAAAGTCTGCCTAAAAACCTTGACCCTACCATTTCAAACTGTGTGATACCAAATTATTTGCTCATCATTTTTAATTTACTTTTTAAAATTGTAAACAAAAGGAATACATGTTGTTTCTCTGTTTGTACTTGGAGTAAAGGTATACCATTTGTGTAATCATAAATTTACATAGGGTAATGTTGATTCATTCAGTTATTTTTTTCCCTTCCCCCGCACCCCTCCCACCCCTCTTTTCCCTCTATACAGTCCTTCCTTCCTCCATTCTTGCCACCCTCCTTAAGCCTAACCCTAAACCTAACCCTAACCCTAACGCTAACCCCTCCCATCCCCCATTATATGTCATCATCCGCTTATCAGCGAGATCATTCATCCTTTGGTTTTCTGAGATTGGCTTATCTCACTTAGCATGATATTCTCCAATTTCATCCATTTGCCTGCAAATGCCATAATTTTATCATTTTTATTTTAATTTACTTTTTGCACACATATTAATTGTACATGTTAATGACATTCAGTGTGATATTTCCACAGATGTACACAGCATGCATATTCAACCACTATTCATTCACCTTCCCATCAATTTACCCTTGAACACTTCCTAATCGCTACTAATCACTATTCTACACTTTCCTTAGTTTTCACATATGAGAGAGAATATATGAGACTTGTCTTCCTGTGTCTAGCATATTTCACTAAACATAATGCCCTTCATTTCATCCATTTTGCTGCAAATGATTTCACTCCCCCTTATGGTTGAATAAGTCTCATTTGTGTATACAAACTACATTTTATTCATCCATTCATTTGTGGAAGACCACCTAGGCCCTTACTATTTTTACAATTGTGAATTGTGCCATAGTAAACAAGGGCATGCAGATATGTCTTTGGAATGCTGACTTCATTTCTTTTGAATATATACCCAGTAGTAGGATGGTTGGATCACTTAGTTCTAATTTTAGATTTTTAGCACCTACGTGTTGTTCTTCAGAGTGGCTGTACTAATTTACATTCTAACCAACAGGTGTAAGAGTTCTTTCTCAACATTTCCATGTGTGTGTGTGTGTGTGTGTGTGTGTGTGTGTGTGTGTTTGAAAATAATCATTCTAACAGCGGTGAGATGGAATCACATTCTAGTTTTGATACTAAAACAGTTTTTAATTCACATTCACTAAAGAGTTTTTCACTGTAAAAGAAAGTAGCTTTCCATTTCCCCTTAAGGTGGAAGTGGCATAATATTTAAGCAACATTCCAGCTTCACCCTTGGATATTTATTAATCATCAACTCAAGTGTTTTCTTTGTGGTTTCTCCCATAGGTTTGAGAAGAGAAAAATGAATGACCGAAGTAGCAAATGAGAAACCATACAGAAATAAGAGCGTTTATCCTCCTGGGATTGTCGGATGATCCAAGGCTCCAGGTGGTAATATTCATCTTCCTCTTCCTCACCTACATGCTCAGCATCACTGGGAACATGACCATCATCACCCTCACCCTGCTGGATTCCCATCTCCAGACTCCCATGTATTTCTTCCTCAGGAACTTCTCCCTATTAGAAGTTTCTTTCACAACTGTCAGTATACCCAAGTTCCTAGGTACCATTATTTCAGGAGATAAAACCATTTCCTTTAACAACTGTATAGCTCAGTTATTTTTCTTCATTCTCTTGGGAGTCACTGAATTTTACCTTCTGGCTGCCATGTCCTATGATCGTTACATTGCCATCTGCAAGCCTCTGCATTACACCACCATCATGAATCCAAAGGTCTGCACAATGCTTGTCTTTGCTTGCTGGCTGGTCTCCTTCTTAATCATCTTCCCATTGCTCCTACTGCTGCTACAGCTTGATTACTGCAGGTCTAATATCATTGACCATTTTACCTGTGATTACTTTCCCCTACTCCAACTGTCCTGTTCAGACACAAAGTTCTTAGAGTTAATGGGGTTTTCTTGTGCCGTGTTTACTCTGATGTTCACTTTGGCATTGATATTTCTGTCCTACATATATATCATCAGAACAATTTTGAAAATTCCTTCTACTAGTCAGAGGACAAAGGCCTTTTCCACGTGTTCTTCCCACATGATCGTCATCTCCATCTCTTATGGCAGCTGCATTTTTATGTACATTAAACCCTCAGCAAGAGACAGAGTGTCTTTGAGCAAGGGCGTGGCTATACTGAACACCTCAGTGGCTCCTATGCTCAACCCCTTTATTTACAGCCTGAGGAATCAGCAGGTCAAGCAAGCCTTCATGAACATGGCCAGGAAGATTGTATTTTTCACAAGTACACGAAAAGATGGGGTGTCTTGAGGTAAAAGCACATTGATGGGTAATTAAAATACAAAAGAATAAATTTTCAGTAGAAATTCAAATCAGCATTGCCCTCCCTGTCATTCTTGTTCATTCATTCTTTTTTATTCTAGCAAGTTTACTGGCATATTTGTTTAACATACATCTCACCAAATTTAAATTATTTTCTTATGCCTTTCTGACATCCCATTTTTCTGGTGCATGTTTATCACACCTTCTCAAGCAATGATTATTCTGCACAGAAAATTACAATTTGAGTTTTGTTCATGAAAAGAAAATATCCCCATATACAGGAGACATAACTTATAATAGTAGATATATTTAACTTAATACACACTAAAATATAAATTGTGATTTTATTTATAACATAGTTATAAATCAAATGTGTAATCCTGATGGAGTATTTTATATAAGGCTACTCTTCTTGTCAGAAATTGCAAATATTTTAAAATGAGCTCATATTCTGACTACTGCCCAGTAGATAGTTACTGAGATAGTTTTTCCAATAAAGTGCTGAATGCATAATTTCCTTCAGGCATGTTTGGGTCATATTCCCATCTAAAATTCTACATAAACTTTTATTTGCAATCTCTAGAGAAAGATTGTGATAAGAAATTAGACAGAACCCAAATTTATGTTTGTTGCAAATTTATCCAGGAATTATTTTGGTGGTTTAGAGAAGATGTCATTGAATGAAGAAGACAGACTTACAGATGGAAATGTGTCTGTGAAGCAGTATTTGGTTGTACTCTGCATTAATGCAGTCAGTGATCATTGAAATACATCAACCTGGTCAACTAGAGAGTCTGCAATAAGAGGATTGTATGTTTTTGTTATTAATCTCTATTAAGAATATGACAGTACCTTTATTAATGTGATAAAATTATGTCTTACTTAATATTTTCATAAAAATTTAATCATGTTGTCTAGGCATAGTTACTATGTGCCAGGCACTGTTGGTTATCATATACTATCTGAAGACTACAAATCAATACACTCAATTTTGAAGAAATTTCACTGACATGCCTATATAGAATGAATCAGAATAAAACAGAAATAAACTCTCTGAATGTCAGGTTTTTTCTCTCTACCAGTTTGTAGTCTTCTGTAATTGCAGAGTAGTTTCAAAGACAGATCTTAAAGAAAACAAACTCTGTTTTAAAGTCATGAGTTAGAAGAGAGATGTTCATGAATAATGCCCAGTGTGTAAATAAGGGGACCTAACTCCTACAGAAACAATGGCAAGGAATAGAAATTTGCCAAAAAACAAGTATTTCAGAGAACCAAAAAAACAGTTTGCACAAAGTTACAAAAAATGGAAATGTTAAAAAGCAAAAAAGAATATTTAGAAAACAAATCCAAGCATAATCTCAGATCTCATAATCTCATAATCTTATTAAGTCAACATGTCCAGAATTCATTTTAAGATACACCATTTTTCTAATGTTGCAATTAAAGTTAATAGGAAGTTTTATAATACCCACTTCTTAATTTTACTTAGGTTTCTGAAAGGTATTTTCTGTAAATTTCTGCAAAGTACAGTGTATTAGTAGAAGTTCTCCAAAGAATTTGAAGCAATGGGAGTTACAGATACAGATATATGGAAATTCTATATACACCTTGAAAAGGAGGGATTGGCTTATGCAACTGTGTTAACAGAAGTCCCATAATCTGCCATCTGCAAACTGGATGCCCACAGAGTCACTCAGTGTCCAAAGATCTAGGATGGGGAGTCAATGACTGAATACCTGGTCTAACTTTATAGCCTTAGAAATGTCCAAGGGCAGGAGTAGTTGAATTTCCCAGTTCAAAAGAGAGAAAGTTCGTTTTTCCCTCTACCTTTTTGTTCTCCTTGAGCTCTCAACAGGTAGAATGTTCTCTTGAGCTCTCAACAGGTAGAATGATGTCCACCCATAATAAGGAGTCCCTTCCTCTTTAAGTCAGTGTACCAATTCAAATGGAAACACTCTCACAGATATCCAGATAAAGTTTTATCAGTCAGCTATCTGGGTATCCCTTAGCCCAGCCAGGATGACACATAAAATTAACCTGCACACCCTTAATTCTTTCTAGAACCAGGTCAAGTGGGAAACCCCAGGGAGCAGTTTGATGCATTTTGAAAATATATGGGAAAAATTAACAAAGCAAGTCATAGACTAATTATTCTATAATTGGTCCTGTAACATGTAAGTGGGCTCTATGTGCCATATAACATAAACATTGAGTCGTACAAACTGCCTGGGAACTCCAACAATGATAATTACAGATCATAAATTTTATGTGATCGACTCAGTTGTTGGCCTTTCTGATATCATTATAAAAGTTTCTGTCACCTAGGTCTCCTTAAGGCCTTTGTTCAAACATCACTACTTTAATGAGGAAGTTCTAACTCTCTGACTTAATCCTAAACCTGTCTGTGGTACAGGACTCCACATAATCTTTAGCCTAATCTATGTGGGCTTTCATTAATTTTTCTGTAGCATTTTATCATCAAATAACATGGTATTCAAAATTAGATGTTTGTTATTTAGTCAGTATTCATCCAGTTCATGTGAATTTGGGTCTCTATCACTTTTCTTGACTTAAGCATGGAAAACAGTGCTTGATATAAAGTTTCTTTATACCCAAAGCAAGCAAACAAAAATAATCTTTGCTTACTAAATATGAGTATAGAGAAACCATGATAAACTAAAAAGATTAATAAAACTAATAAAGTGAACAAAAACAACAACATACAAACATATATATGGTCAGTCAAAACATATGTATGCTCTGGTTGGTTCAGCATATATGTCAATAAATGTGAATTATCATATAAATAGAATTAAGGACAAGATTATATTATCCCAATAGATGTAGAAAAAACCTTGGACAAAATCCAGCACCCATTCATGTTAAAAATGCTGAAGCAATGAGGTAAATAAGAAATTTACCTCAACTTTTTAAAGGCTATATATGACAAAATTGAGGCCAGAGTCTTATCTCAGTCAACAATTCCCAGCCAATGTAAGAAGACTGGAGAAATTATTAATTACGGGCATAATGCAGGAAAGTGTTGTATGTTTTGGGGAGAAGTAGTAGATAAGAAGAAAGCAAACAATATTAAAATGTATGTTCAAAAAAAAATACACAACACTTCGTGCCTATCTGAAGCACTCTAAAGAGGTAGAATTGTCAATTTTAATTTTCCTTGATACGTTTATGTCAAATACTAATGTGGTCTAAAAGAAATTTCAAAATTATGTTTGTATCTGTATATGATTCAACATAAAATACTAGAGAACCAACTCAGAATAATGAATAGGGAACAGAGAAAGCATTTATCTGAACTTTTCCATAGGGTTTGTATAATAAGATACATAGGAAATATTACAATTTTGTACCATGTAATGAACTAATGGAGTCAACAGTTCATCACAAATGGCTGTTGAGAAATTTTTGAAAAATTTTTTAAAATGTATTCCTTTCTGGAGCAGTTTTAAACTGAAAAAAAAAAACCCTAATGATTAACATGAATTAAAATTGTAAATCTAAATATTTACTGTGGCAAATCTATTTATATTGGAGTAATTTTTATTATATGATATGTATTATTAGTTCGTATGATTATATATCAAAAATATGTGCTATGATCTAATGTTATGATTTTGATATGAAGGGTCCGCCAGTAAATTCATGTAATAGATAATGAAGGAATATTCAGAGGTTAAATGATTAGATGAGGATAACTGGAACTTCGTTAGTGGATTAAGACATTTGATGGATTAATAATTTGAATATAATTCTGGGTGGTCACTACTGGCAAGTGGGATTGGAGTAGAAGCAGGTCACTGGGGCATGCCCTCCAGCACTTTATCTTGTTTCCCCAGCTCCTCTTTTCACCTCTCCTTCTCCTTCCTCTCTTTCTCTTCTCCTCCTCCTTCCTGACTTCCATGAGGTGAGAAGTTCTACTCCACCATTGTCCTTTCACCATGATATTCTGCCTCACCAGAGCAATGCTGATCACTAACCACCAACTGCACCCCTGAAACCCCAAGTCAGCATTGCTCCCTTAAGTTGGTCTTGTCAGGTATTTGAGTCACAGCAATAAAAAAATGACTAACACATCAGATTTGATATTTTTATTTCAAAAATATTTGAGAAGCATGAAGAACATGAAAGAGAATAAGTAGGTGTAATCCACTAACCAGAACTTCATATAACAAAGGTTTAACATTTTGTGATTATTTCTTATTAAAATGTTGAAGTGATGGTAAATAAATGAAAGCCAAGATGAATAGTAAGATGAGGAAAGATGACACAGCAATTAAATATTGCACTTTGTAATGAGGATGAAATTAGTAAAAGTATATAAAAGTATTTTTTAAATTATGAGAACAATATGTACATTTTAAAAGTTATTCTTTAACTCACTATTATACACAAACTTTCAGTTAACAGGTGACCAACATCTAACAAAGACAAAGTATTAACAATCAAAAAGTCAAATGCAGAAAATTTTTATATTTTAAAATATAATTAAATATCATTTAGATTCAAGGCTCAGATTTTGTAACAAACTACTTTTATTGCTCATGAAATATTACAAAATAATAAAATATTAAGTAACTGCAATTAATGGAAATGCATAGTTTGTAGAAGACAGTGTTATGGATTCTCTGTGGGATACTGAAAGGAATGTAACCATTCTCAAGGGAGATCCACAATGGAGTTAGGAGGCTATTGAAAAACTGAAGGATGGCTAATGGAAATCCCTCAAGATCTGAAGATCACAGGGATGTGGCCTGGACTTTGTCTTGTTCCCATAAGATCACATCTTTGGAAAACAAAACAAATAGATTTGAAATATTTGAGATATACAGTGAAACCAGTTGGAAGCAAGATTCTGCTTTAAGAATCTATACTCATAATATACAATGATGTCATATCTTTTCTGTTCTTGCTTTAAACATTACTCTCTTAAACTTCTACATCCAGTTAGTGAAAGGGAACATAGTGTATTATCATGTTTTCTGAAGGTTTATTTCCCTAAATATTTACCTTCAGTCATCAGAAAATTGAGAAAATATAAAATCAAATTTGATTAGTATGACCATTTCTAGTGTCTGGCAGAAAAGCAATGGTTTTACATTCTGTCCTTCACAGCAGAAATTTGACCTTCTAAATAGGGAAAAGACAGTTGTTAGGACTTAGCAGACCAATCCACAGAATAGCAAACCCTGGGCAGTGTTTGAAGACCTGGGGAATAAATGAATGGGTTAAAGTGAATGGGAGAGGTTTTCCTGTACATTTCTAGACATCCTGGTGGATGAGTGGATCTGTGGAATGAGTGTCTCATGTGAGACAATATGACTAAGAAGGAAAACATTTTTCCTTAAAACTTACTAGATAAGGAAGGATGATGTTCAAATGGAAAACATATTGTGCTATAATTCAAGTGACAGAGCTGTTAAGACCTAAGGCAAGTAGTTACTTTCCAATTTATGCCTTGAAGCAAAATGAAAAATAAATACATGTTCCTTTAAATTCAAAAAAGAAAAAATCTGCATATAGTGTACCTGAATATGTATGTGTATACATATATATACATGTATATATGCAAGCATTCCCATATGTATGTATACATGCATGTGTAAATGTACATATATTTCTAATAAATCATCAAAGTCTTCACATTAAAGATTTTGATAGAATTACAAGATAAATTAATGTGTGAACATATTTCCTGGTTACTACATGAATTAATCACATTATTTATTTTATAGTAAATACATATGCATAATATTAATAGAATATTCTTATATTTTATTGATAATTAGTCCAAACATTACTATTAAAAATAAAATAAAATAAATCAAATAATTTATATTTTTAAAATTATTTCATTTTTAAACAAAATATTTGGTCGATATTTTTATATCATTAAAAGTGTAATGGTTTTCAACTTTAGTGTTCAAATTTTTACTTTTGCCTGTTGATAAAATCAAAATAATATATTTTTGTTTTTAGGTTGTAGTATTATCTAAATACTACACTTTCATCATGGGAAAAGAAAGGAAAAGGAAAATTCATGTTTCTTATGATTGTTTCAGCAAAACAGGTAATAATATTTCACATAAATTGGACGCAAAATAGGAATTATTGATTTTATTTGCCATCTCTCTATGATGTGGTTTACTATATAAAAATTCCCTAAATATTGTTGCTAGATTTTAAATAAAAGAACCAGTAGTAAACAAGCTGGACTTAGAAATATGTATTAAAATATAATACCAAGAGGAAAATCAAAATAAATTCTTACATGTTATGGAAGATATTTAAAATTGTATCAATAAAGACTATATTGATCATAATAAATTATATCATTCTTCTCTTTGGTTCTCCTTCACCCCCAGTATCTTTAGTAGAGGAAAAGAAGAGACCAAGAGACAGGGACAAAGAGAAAGACAGAGAAAGATGAATCACATAGTGATCACAGAATTTGTGCATCTAGGCCTTTCTGATGATCCTGAAATTCAGATTGTACTTTTCCTTTTTTTATTTATCACTTACATATTAAGTGTCACTGGAAATTTGACTATGGTTGCTCTAACCTTGGTGGACTCCCATCTACAGACTCCTATGTATTTCTTCCTCTGGAACTTCACTTTCTCAGAAATGTTTTACAACTGTGTGTATCCCTACGTTTCTGGGTGCTATTATCATCCAGGATGAGACCATTTCCTATAACAACTGTGCAGCACAACTCTTTTTCTTTATTGATAATGTCATAATGGTTTTAGATTCTACATGTTCTGTATCATGGTTAATTAAATTTAGTCACTATAGGTAATATGTTTATTGCATTGTATCTTAAATGTAGACTTCTATACTTTGTGAAATTTAAAGGAAAAAGTTTTCATTTTATCTGTAATTGGGTTTCTTATTTAATATACAAAAATAAATTTAGGATTCATTATAATCTTGTTAATCATATGAACATCAACCCAGTAATTAAACTTTTGGTTTGAATTATTATTTGATAGTTACACCAAATGAGAATTTCAATTTCAATTTTTTTCATTTATTAAAAAAAAATTCCCAAATAATGTTGATTAGAAAACTTTAATACATTTTATTTCTAAATTTGTAGATGACTGTAATTTACAAGTAAAAATATAAAAATTATTTTAAATATTTATAAAATCAAAGTTATACAGACTTTAATACATTTCAAATAATTTTTAGTTCTTATATCTCAACTGTCTGCTAAAATCTGAAAATCAAAGGATTACAATATAAGAAATTAAAATGGTAATATCTGAGCATTGCAATCTTTAGGAATTTTGTGATTTAAAAATGAACACATGCCTTTGATTTAAATGTTTTCCAATAGTTTTTTGAATTTAATATTTCCAAGGAACTTTCACGAATGTATTTATTAAATTATTTATTCAAAATGTTTCTACTAAAGAAATAATTCAGTGATTGAAAAGTTTAGCTCTTCCTCTCATGTAGACCTAAACAAGAGAGAATAAAATAAGTAAATAGGTGTTCTCAATCGAATTTATAACTATTACATATCTAGGAGGAATATATAGTACATATTTTTTTTTAAATTTAGTTGTGGACACAATATCTTTATTTTAATTATATATTTTTATGTGGTGCTGAAGAACAAACTCAGGGCCTCACCCATGCTAGGCAATCACTCTACCACTGAGTTGCAACACCAGCCTCTATATTGTATATATTTACAAACATATTGAGATGTAAATAATAATAGGTTTTCTAATATTGTTAACAATTTACATAATTAAACCAATGAAGAAGGTAGAAAAATTTTATTTTATTTCTTGTACCCAAGATATGAATAACAAGTAAAAAAATACAAAATTTCAAAGCTTCAGGTTATTAGACATACCACTAATAACTAACATTTTCTTAATACTTAAAATTGTCAGGCATATTTCTAACCGCATAACTTAATTATGTCATTATAAAATCTTAAGGCCTTTGTAGAAATAATTTTGCCAGTGGCCAATGACTTATCAAATAGTGTGAGTGGTTAAATGCTTTTTAGCTGAACTGCAAAGTCAAAACCAAAGCTGTGATTTTGATCAAACTCAGCAAACAATTTTTTTTTTTCTTAAATACATTTTGGTCTGTTTAGATTAACAAAAAGAAAGAAAAATGTTAATTGTGCATATATTTGCATATCCATTCAAATACTGAGTTTTAATTTTGTTGGATGCATATCTTTATCCTCAACAAATTATAAGCAATATTTCTCTTTGGATAAATGTGTGAAGGAGAATTTGTGAATTTTGGAGTTATCATATTTGTTCTTAACTTACCTTCAATAAAATTTTAAGAAAATTAGACACACTAGAGCTTCAAAGTCAATATTAAAGTTTTGAAAAGGAGATTATTTTCATATTATAAGGTTAATATCAAGGAAATGAAAATCAGAATCACATGAGTTATTACTTTACTCCAGTAAGAATGGTTACTATTTGATAAATATTGGGGAGATTTCAGAAATATGTGAATGTTTGTTTGCACACTGCTGGTGAGAATTCAAATTAGTGTAGCATGTAGGGAAACAAAATGGAGGTTCCTAAAAAATTAGAAATACAAATGCCTTTTCCAGAAATCCCATTATTAGTTATATATGCTGAGGAAATAAATCAATATGTTGAAGAGATATCTGCATTTCCATTTTTATTGTAGCAATGTTCACAATAGCCAAGAAATGGAAACAATCTATCCACAAGAAAATGTGGTTCAAAATGAAGTATTTTTTAGCTATAGAAAAGAATGAAATTTCATTATTTGCAACAACATGGGTAGAACTGGAGGTCATTATATTCAGTGAAATAAGCTAGAAAGAAAGAGACAAGTAATGTATTATCTTACTCATATGTGAAATATATATATATATTTGGTTACAAAGAAGTTGAGTAGACTGGTAGTTACCAGAGGTGAGATTGGGGAGAATAGGAAGAAAGGAACAACAGGGAAATGTTGACCAATCTGTACTAAGTTACACTTAAATAGGAGCCAAGAGCTCTGGTGTGTTATAGCATAGCAGGGTGACTACACATAACAATAATGTACTGTGTATATCAAAAGATTAGAATGATATATTTTGAATGTTTTTACCATAAAGAAATGATAGTGGTGTAAGAAGATATATATGTTTAACCCGATTTAAACTTTACATGATGCACAATGTATCAAAATATTCCATGGTACTCTATTATCATGTATGATGTTTATGTTTTATGTATGTTTAAAAATGAATTTAATTTTAAAAATAAAAGAAAATACATGGAAACTTCTTTCATTTCTCTGGGAATATATATATTTGCCTTCATTTCTGAAAGACAACTTTACTGGGTACATTATTACTGGTTGGCAGGAGGGATTCTTTTGTTGCTCTTGTTTTGTTTCAGCTCTTTGAATTCATCATCAGGGAAGGAACAGTTGAGTGTAGCTGTGCCCAGGGGCCAGGGCTGAAGTCACAGGTTTGAGGGTGGGAAAGTGGCAAATCACAGGGTTCCCATGGTCCTAGTGCAGAACTTGGGTTCAAGTGTGATCCCCCCTCCTTCTCCAGGCATCTAGGAGCCCACAAGAGCCTCATCACTTGCTCTGCCACTGGATACACAACCTGTAAAGCTCTGAAGTGAGTGTGAACCTGGTGCAATACATGTTACACCCTTATTTTTTTGTGAGGAAGACCCACCAAACCTTCCGTAAGTTCTCAGGCTTTGGGCTTGCAATTTAAAACGTTTCAAGAGAACATACAACCTGCATGGCTCTCATTCTGCCCAAACTCATAAGAAATCCAACTGAGACAACATTCATCTAGCTTCACCAGGGATCCACCCACTGTCACAGCTGGCCGGGTCTTCTTCTGAAGGAAATGGAATAAGAAAGCCCAAGATAATTCCTTGCTTCCAAGATATAAACCTTAGAAGGCCTGGAGAACACAGAGACCTGGATCAGCACAGCCCATGACCATCTGCCCATCCTTGTGTATGTGACCACTTCCACTAGAAGGAATTTGTGTATCTCCTTCATTTATTTTTAAAACATTTTTCTTATTTATTTAAGTATTTTTAATTTTTAAGCTTTCCCTAAATTTATTTTTATTTACATATTTTATATTCCTTCTTCATTCCTTTCTTTTCCTGTATTTTCTTCAAGGCTGGAGATTGCAGCTAGACCCTGTGCAAGATGGGTTGGGCACTCTGCTGCTAAGCATAGCCCATGACCATCTGCCCAGGTTCGCATATGTGAGCACCTCCACCAGTGGAATTTGTGTATCTCCTTCATTTTATTTATTGTAAAATCATTTTTCTTATGTATTGTGCTTTGCATTTTAATTATTTTTAATTTTTTGAGTTTTCTTTAAATTTAATTTTAATTATTTATTTCACATTATTTCTCCATTTTTTCTTTTCTTTATTTTCTTCAGTGCTGGACACTGAATCAAAGTGCAAGATGGTTGGGCACTTTGCTACTGAGCTGCACCCACAGTCCAGCTGAAAGGAATAGTGTGCATCTCCAACCATGCTCCTTCCTGAACACTGGCGAACACTTGTACTTAAGGTATAGAAATAAGAAAAATAAGAAATTATAAGAAAAATATAAATTATAAATTCCCAGTTGTTGACCTGATCCAAAGTGTTCACAGTTAAGAGTAATCTGTGGTCCTCTCCCAGGTAGACAGTCCCACCATAGGGACAGAGAGGAAAAATACAATGTTGCTAAAACCACATCTATAAGGGTTCTCCACGGATTTGTAACCACATCTTGTCAGATCAAGAAGGACCAACAAGACTGGAGGTGCATCTCACTGAATGGAAGCTGTTATTTGGGACCTGTTGTCTCTCTATGAAATGCTTAGATCTGTAACATGTCCAGTAAGAGAATAGGCCCTTCATCAAGACTGGAACAACCAATGGAATCATTTTCAAGTAGCAGAACTAATACCAACTGTGACAATTGATAGAGACTTTCATTGTAGAAGTAACTAACCACAGAGGGTGCATATCCTGCTGCCTACACTCCATCTACCTCAAGTAGCAGATTATTCCCATTCTTATAAGACTTGCCCAGGCAATGAGTCTCTCCAACTCCGATGTGGTACACTATGTGCTCAAATCCATGAATCATAGCCAAAGGAGCTGTAAGAGGATTATGCTATCATGTCCATTTGGATATAAATACATCATGACACAGCAAACCAACACCAACTTAACATCATCAGGAAAAAGCTGCATACCAAGAAGGCCATCACATAAAAGCAAAAGATATCCATCCATCCCAACAGATACTCAAATAGCAACACTATAATAATAATAAAGGTTCTATGCCAAACCGTATGCCTCAACCACTTTGAACAACTAAGTATATTGCACAAAATGCATGCATTCACAAACAGAGAATGCAGATGCCTGTTCAAATATTCTTTGCTGGCTTGCAAAATTTTAACCATCAGTTGAAGTTAATTAATATGGAGCTTCCTATGGACAGTCTGGTCAACAATTATATCTCATTCCATATTCAATCATTCATAGTGCTCATAATAAAATCTGAATAGTGCTTAATGGATCACACAAATTTTCTGTATTCATTTCTTGGAGGAAGATTCTACCTCTTATAGATTTCTACATCCTTATCATCTAACCCAGTGCCTACTAAGGAATAAATAAATGAATGAAACAGTGATCGACAAGAGATTAGTGAGGTTAATATATTCAAGTGTAAATTAAGATTTAAAGGTAAAATTGCATGGTGATTAGTAAAATAAATGTAAGGATAGGTTCAGAATGTCTATTATAGGGTAATTAGTACATTGGTCTAAATAAGGGGCAATATGAGGGAAAAAAACCTTTGGTATTAAAAAACTACAGATTAATTATAAAATTTGTCTCCTTTTTCCTTCTTTTGACAGCCCCTTAAACACGTGAAATTAGGATTTCCTAGATGGAAAACTGTGTGAAGAGCCCTTGGGCTGCTGGTAGCCTACAGGCTACCATTTGTTGACTCAAGGAATATGTTGTGGAAAGGGTCAAGAGAATGAGGGTACATTATTTCACATGACAGTTAAGAAAACTGCTTCAGGTACTATTTACTAATCTACAAATGTGCATTCACCAAATCAATAACATGATATTTAGTATAAGAATTTTTTTTCCAATTATTTCCAATAAATGTTAAGAATTTGAAAGAGAGATGCAATTGAAGTTACTACACAATTTAACTGATTTTTATCTACATAAACTCATTTTATCTACATAAAATTGAAAATGCAACTTGTACAATTGTGAGATGTAGCAAAGTAATGATTAAAGGAAAAAAATCATAGGACTAAATGAATTTTTATAAAAAAGAGCGATCTAAAATATCTCAAATTTCCACATTAGGAAAATATGGCAAGACACACACAAAAATTAGGGAATATTGTGGATAATTCCATACTATTAAAAACATTCAGTGAATAAATAACCTGAAATGCACAAGAAAAGAGAAAATAGCATAAACACTCATGGCCTTTGTATATGCAAAGTAAGAGAACCACACTTGAGGAAAATGTCACATTTCCTTAAAAAATTATATAATGTTTCTACACAATTAAAAAAAATCACACTCCTAATTACTCAATAGTTTTCTGAAAACTCATATCCACACAGACACCTGTATTCAAATGATAAGCAGCTTTATTTGTAAGTGACAAAATATAGAAGCCATTAAGACATTCTTCGTTAGCAGGGGTCTATACATATGTGATATATCCACATAATGGAATACTATTCAATAATAAAAGAAATAAACTGTCATGTACGCAAGCACATAGAAGAAATATCAATGCAAAATGCAAAAAGATAAGAAGAAATGGTTAAAAACTCTGCCCTATGTGATTCCATTTATATGAAATTTTGGATAACAAAGACAATGGGGGCGACTCCAGCAACTACATATTCCCCCAACTCACCAACCTCCCGGGTCAAACACCTCAATCATCCTCCCAAGCCCTATGCTCAGTCAATGAATGAAAAAGATAATGACACATGACTGACGGCTTCGAGAAATAGAGAGATTCAACCCACTGCCTTCAGTTAGCCCTTGCAAAACCAATTTACTGAACTGGGAGGCCTGAGGCATACCAGTTAGCAGGAAAGTGATGCTGGAAGCCAGACTAAACTATAATCTGAATGATTAGGTCTGTCTTTAGATGCCTTTCTGAAAAATATAAATTTTTCCTTTCCACAAATGGAAAGGCAAACACATATTAAGGCAATCTATACTGGATACTCTGGTGATCTATCTTAGTCTCTTTTTAATATAAATTTTGTTTTTAAAATGTAGAGTGCTTGGGGAGAATGCTTGTATAATATAAAAACTTGTGCTCTCTAGGAAAATGGTTCTTGGATCATGTGTCATCTTGAGAATTCTTCATAATCTAGCTATTTTCATTCAGGGCACAGAAAGTATAAACTGTTCATAGGGTCAGGATTGCTTTATTTTATTTGGCAGTGTGGGTGATATGTAGAAAAGGATTTAATACATGAATAAATAAGTTACAGAGAAGGAGAGATTTAATAAACTGGTCTAACTACCATAAAATAACAAATTAAATAATTTCCTAGAGTGCCATTTGCAGGTGAGAAGAAACTATCTAAAATTATGAGGTAGAACATTCAGAGAGGAGTGGAATGTTTGCAAGCTCAGTTCAATATGGTAAAATTGTTAAATATCAAGGCTCAGAAGATTTTCTCTCAATAAACTTGTATCTTTATGCCTTTAAAATATGTTTCTTTCAGCTGGTAATTGCAGTGCATGCCTGTAATCCCAGCAGTTTTGGAGGCTGAGACAGAAATTTGTAAGTTCTAGAGCCGCCTCTGAAATTTAGTGAGACTCTCAGCAACATAGTGAGTCTTGTCTCGAAATATATAAAGGGCTGGAGATATAGCTCAGTGGTAAAGCACCCCTGGATTTACTTTTCAGTACCCTACCACCACCAAAGAATTTGTGTTTCATATTAATGTTTGCACTCTATAGGGTTTTTTGGGTTTTTTTTTGCACACTGCTTTAGGATTCAAAGATGAAAATAATTAACATTTGTAAAAGTTAAAAATGGTATGTCCTTAAACATATAAATTCTATAGTATGTTAGATGATAATAAGGCCTTCAGAGAAAGACAAGACAGGGAAGGAAAATAGAGACTACTAGGAGTTGGGGTATTGCTATTATTAGTATTAATAAAAAGGACCAATCAGAGAAATTCTTACTGAGAAGGTGAATGAGCAAAACCCAATTTCAGCAGGTTCCAGGATGTCAAGACAGCAGGGAAGGAATGATAATAGATGTTAGTTATTGATTGATACAAGAAAGTATGTATTTTAAAATGCATTTCCATATATTCTTTGGAGTCTCCCCTGATTAAATCAATAAAGGCAAGGATGTCACCAAAAAAATATATTTCCTATTAGATATTTGTTTATCATTAAATTATTTGGTTCATTTCAGTAATTTATCATTAAATCATTAACATTTTTTATAATTCCAACACTTAAATTCTGATTTAGGAAAAATGGTGAATACAGTCCATAGAATACCATGATAATTTAGTTGACAATATCTTTACATTTTTAAATTCATCTGTTATCATGAGAGCTTAGACAACTAAACAAAATTGCATTCAGAGGCCTGATTTCAAATATGAATGTAATCTCTTTACAGTGTTTGTTGAGGGATAATTTGTGTGTATGAGTGTTTAAGTAGAACAATGAAATGATTTGATATGACAAAATTTTAATTTATGTTATAGATGTATGGATTCTGACAACTGTTGCCATTGGGGTAATTTGCGTAAATGAGGAAAATCTTATAACAGATTGTTCCAAAATCATATGAATGTGAAGAAATTTCTAACAAAATAACAATCATTTCTGTCACTTTTTTGTTAACATTACTAACATGTATGGTGTTAGCAGCTAAATTCTACTCGTTGTTCTAATGAATTCATGTGTGCCTTTTACTTTCTGTTCAGACTACTTTCTCCTAAGAATATTTTATCTCATTTCTTTTTCTCCAAGGCCTACTTTAGAATCCAAATTTCTCCTGTACACTTCTTTAGATATTATTACAAACCAGTTTTATTTGTCCTTATATGTCTATTTTTATTTATGTATATGCTTTCCTGTCATAATATAAGTTTTGAAGGTTGCAAATAATTACATGCACTATCATGTAATGCCAAGCTAATTATGAAAATGTAAATATTTTATGCATTTGATGATGAAACTATCCAGGAAGGAAATTTTCCCTGGAGATATACCATTAACCTTAATACTAGATTTCCAATGTACTAGCTGTATGAACATGATTTTATTTCTTAATTTCACTGTCTCAATATACATTAGATGTGCGAAATAATTATCTATTTATTAATATCTCTTTAATTGCATGTTAGTTGGCCATTTGAATATTCTCATGATAGGGAAATACATGCCACCTATAATTTGTGTCAATGCTACTTTGTGATTCATTATGCTTTTGAAATTTACCAACTATTGCTTTTCTTCTTAGACCAGGGCAGAACTCAAAATTGTAGATGTTTCAATCTCTATTTTAGACAAAAAGCAAAAAGAACTAGAAGCAGATGGAGAGAAATGTTATTAATGACCATTCTCCCTTGTAATATTCATGTACTAATTTACACGTCTAATCTTTTAATTTTTCCCCAGCTCATTATCTTATCTCTGAGACTCCTTCTTATGTATCTAGTGTGCATTTTGTTTTGTTTTACTTCTCCCACTTCAAACAACTTCCTAAATCCACATTTACATATTGTTCTTTGTCTCTACATTCATGTGTCTCACTATTTACTTTACTTGGTCCATTCTCAGAACCACAACCTCAGAGGAGAACTGCAGTGGCTTACTACACACACTATCAGAGAGGTCTAGTTGATTTGGTATTGGGGTAGAGGGCAGAAAGATTGGTGTGACAGCAGATATTGAGGTAATGCAAATACTAGAAAGAGTAAATGGAATTACGTCCTGTGCATCATTTTCACTTACTTGAACCTGGATCTCAACCATGAAAGTAAATGAGACAAGAATCCTGCATTTGGGATTTCTTGAATATAATAGTGAAGCCATCCTAGTCCTATAGGTGGAACATGGCTCTGTGTGTACATGTGTGTTTTTTAAGTAAGAATGCAAACTATTGCATTTCATATAATAGGTATATCTTTGGTTATGCAAAATTGTTGAGTTTTATTGAATTCAACTTCTTTAATTGAACAGGAAAATAACATGTCATCCCAACTCCTGTGTGTTCTCAAGAAAGCAAAAATATTTTTCTCTATTCAGATTTTTAAAATTTTGTTTTATAAAAATTTTCTTGTATTCACATAAACAGAATGGACAATTACTACCCTTGTATGGATTATTCTTCAGTGCAATTGCAAATTAATGTGTTAATTCTCTGCCTATATATTCTGAAAACACAATCTATTATTCTTCCTGACATAATCATCTTTAAAAGAGCAATGAGTATTATTGCTCTCTTTGAAAAATCACTTTGTTAATGTTAGCTTGACACTAGTTATCACTGTCATTTTTCTGTTGAGATTATTATTGTTTACTATCCAGAACTGGTAAATGTCAGAAGGTTGTAATGCGGAACCACACAAGATTGACAGCATTCATCCTAGCGGGTTTGACTGAGGACCCAGAATTGAAGGTCATGTTATTTGTCTTCCTGCTTCTTACCTACTTGCTCAGCATCACTGGCAATCTGATCATCATCACACTCACCCTGGTGGATATGGACTGAAGACCCCCATGTACTTTTTCCTTTGGAATTTCTCCCTCTTAGAAATTTCCTAAACTATTACCTGCATCCCTAAATTGCTGGCTACTATGGCATCTGGGGACAAGACCATTTCCTATGCCAGTTGTGCTACCCAAGTGTTTTTTGCCTTCCTCCTTGGAGCATCAGAATTTTACTTGCTGGCAGCTATGTCCTATGACTGCTACGTGGCCATCTGTAAGCCCCTGCATCACATGACCTTCATGAACAGCAAAATCTGCATTCAGCTGGTCCTCAGTTGTTGGCTTGCTGGCTCTTTTGTCATCTTCCCACCACTGGTCTTAGGCCTAAATATTGACCTCTGTGCATCCAACGTTGTTGACCATTTCTGACTCTGCACCCTCATGCAGATCTCCTGCACAGACACCCAGCTCTTGGAGATGATGGGATTCATCTCAGCTTTGGTGACACTCCTGGTCACATTGGTCATGGTGATCATATCCTACACCTATATCACCCTGACCATTCTAAGAAGTTCTTCAACCAGTCAGAGGAAAAAGGCTTTTTCCACATATTCTCACAAGATCGTGATATCTCTTTCCTATGGCAGCTGCATCTTCATGTATCTTAAACCTTCGATAAAACAAAAAATATCTTTTTCCAAGGGAATTGCAGTGCTCAATACCTCAGTTGCTCTACTTCTGAACCCATTCATCTATACCTTATGAAATCAACAAGTGAAAAAAGCCTTTGTCAATCTGATGCACGGGATTGTCTCCTCAAAGAAATGAGTATTCTACTTCCTTATCCATAGGATAAATAAAAGAGGCTCAGGTAGTATCAGCAGCTTCCAAATGATAGTTTCCCCTTTTACTTTGTATTTCATTGCTCTGAAATTCATCTTTTTGTCTTCTGAAAAATATATTTTCTCAAAACTTTGGTCTAAAATACTAATATTCCTTTTAATCTCAATTAAAGCTGCCTTTTATTTTTAACTTTGCTTTCCCACTTCTCTTAGTTTTTTCCCTACGGACATATGAAAATATTGAGCTTCCACTTTCAATATCTCTTTTGTCTTTTAAGAAATGCAATTAAAATTTTCTTCCATTTAAAATTGTATTTGATATATGACCAATTGAAACCAATTTAGAACTAATTTATTTTTTATGCTTCCAATTAATTGATGTACATTGTAATTAAGTAATTAAGAGAAAATTGTAACAGAGTTCTTGATGTTCCCTTTTGAGCACTGTTTATCTTTGAAGTGTATATTTAAGTGTCTTATATGTGTGTCTATATTCACACATTCGTATGAGTACGTGCATATTATCTAAAGGAACAAATCACTTAGTGTTCAGATAAAGACTTTAAATTTATAAGGATGTTTATCACGGTTAAAGAAGATGTGATAAACTTACTGGTTTGTTTTGGAAATCAAAAATGAAATGTAATACTTATTTGAGGTTCTGCCCAAACTTCCTCTGATTAACTTGGGATATTCCTAAAGCAAATTCTAAATGATTTGTGAATCATTGTGAAATAAGAACAATGCTAATTCTGCTTTGTTTTCACATATTATTTGTCTGATATATGTGCCAGATCTATGTGTACATAACAGAGATATGCAGAGGTATAGTTATGAACATACCTCCTGCCAGTGAAACCAAGATAGTAGAAGATTAAAGTTCTAGCTTAGAGAATTTTAGCTTTGGACCAAATCTATTAGGGGATTCTGAAATTTAAATTTTGTGCAATAACCACAATTATTCAAAAATTAAATATAGTAGAGAATATTTTCAAACACACACATCCAATTTCATGATTTTTTTCAATAAACTTCTGTATATGAGATCAGATCGTTCTTTTTCATTTCTATTTTTTGAAACTGTGAATCTTGGTAGCAACAAAGTATACTTATTTGAAAATAGCACCCAAAGAGACAGAATAAAATATAACCAGGGAGAAAAATCAGCATTGGATATAATTAGATAATTATTCAAGTTTCTTTAGAATTCATAGAATGAATTGGATCTTAGAAGATATTTATGTTAAAAATGTGATTTCAGGAAAATCATATTTAAGCAATTCATTATAAATTGTTTTTTCTCACTTGTCGATTTACACTAGAGCATTATCTAATGTTTAGAAATATTAAGACACCAAATTATAAATGTATACACATTACGTGTATGTACACATGTACACACTTATGTATAAATATTTTGTAGCAATGTAATGAAACTAAAGCCTAAGGGGTACTCTCAATAGAAACTTAATTTTGACTCTGTTATGTATCAGTGAGGGTCGGTCTACTTAAATCAATACCATACAAGTTAAACTACTTGGTTAACTGTCATTTATTCTGAAATACTTCTTGTATTAACTATTCTGAGACCTCTAATCATCCAGTTCAAATATCATTTTTCTTAAGTAACTGATTTGTCACTTCAAGGCAGAGTTATCACTCAACCGTCTCCGCTACTTAATTCATAACACTGTTTTTTTTTTTTTAGTAACTCAGTGGAACCTATCCCACGAATGTCATTCTAATTTACCATTTGATTTACCCATAAAATTAGCTATTTGAATTAACTTCTTTTAAAATAGATTCTAAGAGTTTTAAACTTCCATTCTGATTATGCATCCAGCCAGGTTTTGTTCACTCATCAAATAAATCTTCCTGAGTTGAAATAAAATATTTAAAGTGGAAGACCTTTACTTATTATTCAAAAAAATGTTTTCAATAGGTTTGGATTAGGCAGTGGGGAGTGGAGGGAGGGGAGGGGGAAGGGGTAGGAAGGATGGTAGAATGAAGTGGACATCACTACCCTATTGCATAGATGACTACATGACTAATATGACTCTACATCATGTACAACCAGAAAAATGAGAAGTTATACTCCATTTATGTATAATGTGTCAAAATGCATTCTAATGCCATGTATAAGTAACTAGAACAAATAAAAATACATATGAATGAATAAAATGTGAAAATATAGGTAAAATTTTGTAGGAAAACATATAATGTATATAATGTCACTATAGAAAAAAAGGAAAACTGTCAGAATGTTCACTCATAAAACAAATATCTCAAAATTTTGGTTTGTAAAATAGTAATATTTCTTTTATAATTTTACTAAGTCACTAAGTAATTTAACATTATGTTAGCCATTAGTCTATGTTTAGACTCTTTTAAAGCATTATATCATTTACACATAAAATAAATTCTAAGCAGAAGTTTGAAGTTTTTTCTGAATAATCCAAAATATAATTTTCTAAATTTTATATTACTTATCCTTATTGCTCTGTTTTCCCAAACATGTCATAATTCCTATATTCATATATTCTTATAAATTTAAATCCATTTTCTAAAGCTGGTCATAACTTGAAATTTTTACTAACAGATTCTCTGTTTACTAACTTATTTATTGAGCCAATTTTACATTCCATTCACAGTATTATTTATTGAAAGCTTACCTGGGATTTCTATTGTGGTCAAAATATTTGAAATATTCTGGCTTTTATATCAGAGTGAACATGAATTTGTAAGTATTCTCTGTATTTTAATTTTTTTCAAAGAATTGATGAATTGGTATTAGTTCTTCCTTGAATTTTTAGAATTCATCTTCAAAACAATCTTATCTTGGGCTTTTCTGTTTTTGGGGAATTTTTGATCACTACTTACATTTCTTTATTTGTTATTAGTGTGTTCAGGCTATTCTTGATCCATTCTTGGTAGGGTATATATTTCTGGGAATCTGTCCAGTTCCTCTAGGTTATTTAATTTTGGGGCAAGAAATTTGTCATAATAGTTCATTATGATTCTGTTACTTCTGAAGCATCTGTCATAATGTTTCTTCTTTCATTTCTTATTTTATTAATTTTAGTTTTCTCTGCTGTTATTCTGTATTAGACTGGACTACAATTTGTTGATTTTGTATTTTGAAGAATATAACTCTTATTGAGATAAAGTGAAAAATCATACACATTCACTGAAGGTAGAAGGAAACCAACAAATCCTTCCTTGTGATTCAACAGAATTATTCTTTACAAAATGATGAAAGTTCTCACTTATTTTACTAAAAGTTTAATAAACTAAAAGTTTACTAAAAGTTTAATAAAAGTATCAATGAGATTTTTCTTATGGATGTAGGTATAATTCATTATACGTGAAAAAGTAATAAAGCAATATTGCCTAAAGAATTTGTTAAGAAAATAAAGTCTACAATTAACTACAGTTATTGGGCATTGAATATTTAATGAAAATATCAAGTTGTAGAAATATTAATAATTAGATTAAATGGAATAGATTGAAAATATTGGTATAGATTATATTACATATGAAATTTTGCATATAATAAAGCTAGAAGATCACAGGCATTATATGAACTTTTAAATACATATTACAGGGCAAATTGAAAAGCAATTTGGAAAGATAAAGATACCTCATTTCTTAAGCCATATATAAAAATTGACTCCAAATGACTTAGGGATTGAAATGTGAAAAATGAAATAGACAGTATTAAAAGAAAATGTGGGTGAATTTCTTTTTGATTTTTTCCCTGATACATAGAACATAAGACCATATTTATTTATGGACTATGATCTGAAGTTTTTTTTTTTTTTTTTTTTTTATTTTTTTTACGTTTACATAGGGTAATGCTGTTTATTATATTTTTCCCCTCCCCCCACCCCTCCCACCCCCTCCCACCCCTCCACCCCTCTTTTCCCTCTACACAGTCCTTCTTTCCTTCATTCTTAGCCTAACTCTAAACCTAACCCTAAACCTAATGCTAGCCCGTCCCACCCCCCATTATATGTCCTCATCCGCTTATCAGCGAGATCATTCGTCCTTTAGTTTTTTGAGATTGGCTTATCTCACTTAGCATGATATTCTCCAATTTCGACCATTTGCCTACAAATGCCATAATTTTATCATTCTTCATTGCGGAGTAATATTCCATTGTATAAATATGCCACAGTTTCTTTATCCATTCATCAACTGAAGGGCATCGAGGTTGGTTCCACAATCTGGCTATGGTGAATTGAGCAGCAATGAACATTGATGTGGCTGTATCTCTGTAGTATGCTGATTTTAAGTCCTTTGGGTATAGGCCAAGGAGTGGGATAGCTGGGTCAAATGGTGTTTCCATTCCAAGCTTTCTGAGGAATCTCCACACTGCTTTCCATAGTGGTTGCACTAATTTGCAACCCCACCAGCAATGTATGAGTGTTCCTTTTTCACCACATCCTCGCCAACACCTATTGTTGCTTGTATTCTTGATAATCGCCATTCTAATTGGGGTGAGATGAAATCTTAGGGTAGTTTTGATTTGCATTTCCCTTATTACTAGGGATGTTGAACATTTTTTCATATATCTGGTGATTACTTGTACATCTTCTTCTGTGAAGTGTCTGTTCATTTCCTTAGCCCATTTGTTGATTGGATTATTTGTATTCTTCGTGTAGAGTTTTTTGAGTTCTTTATAGATTCTGGAAATTAGCGCTCTATCTGAGGTATGGTTGGCAAAGATATTCTCCCACTCTGTAGGCTCTCTCTTCACATTTCTGATAGTTTCCTTTGCTGAGAGAAAGCTTTTTAGTTTGAATCTATCCCAGTTGTTTATTCTTGCTTTTATTTCTTGTGCTATGGGAGTCCTGTTAAGGAAATCTGATCCTGAGCCAACAAGTTGAAGATTTGGACCTACTTTTTCTTCTATAAGATGCAGGGTCTCTGGTCTGATTCCGAGGTCCTTGATCCATTTTGAGTTGAGTTTTGTGTAGGGTGAGAGATAGGGGTTTAGTTTCATTCTATTGCATATAGTTTTCCAGTTTTCCCAGCACCATTTGTTGAAGAGGCTATCTTTTCTCCATTGCATATTGTTGGAACCTTTGTCTAGTATGAGAAAATTGTATTTATTTGGGTTTGTGTCCATGTCCTCTATTCTGTACCATTGATCTACCTGTCTATTTTGGTACCAATACCATGCCGTTTTTGTTACTGTTGCTTTGTAGTAGAGTTGAAGATCTGGTATTGCAATACCCCCTGCTTCGCTCTTGCTACTGAGGATTGCTTTAGCTATTCTAGGTTTTTTATTCTTCCAGATGAATTTCATAATTGCTTGCTCTATTTCTGCGAGGTACATCATTGGGATTTTAATTGGAATTGCATTGAATCTGTATAGAACTTTAGGTAGTATAGCCATTTTGACAATATTAATTCTGCCTATCCAGGAACATGGGAGATCTTTCCATCTTCTAAGGTTTTCTTGAATTTCTTTCTTTAGTGTTCTGTAGTTCTCATTGTAGAGGTCTTTCACCTCTTTTGTGAGATTGATTCCCAAGTATTTTATTTTTTTCGATGCTATTGTGAATGGGGTAGTTTTTCCTAATTTCTCTTTCTGAAGATTCATCACTTATGTATAAAAATGCATTGGATTTATGAGCATTGATCTTGTAACCTGCTACTTTACTGAATTCACTTATGAGTTCTAAAAGTTTTCTGGTGGAATTTCCAGGTTCCTCTAAATATATAATCATGTCATCAGCGAACAGGGATAGTTTGAGTTCTTCTTTTCCTATTCGTATCCCTTTAATTTCTTTGGTTTGTCTGATTGCTCTGGCTAGAGTCTCAAGGACGATGTTGAATAGAAGCGGTGAAAGAGGGCATCCCTGCCTTGTTCCAGTTTTTAGGGGGAACACTTTCAGTTTTTCACCATTTAGAATGATATTAGCCATGGGCTTAGCGTAGATGGCCTTTATAATGTTTAGGAATGTTCCCATTACCCCAATTTTTTCTAGTGTTTTGAGCATGAAGGGATGCTGTATTTTATCAAATGCTTTTTCTGCATCTATTGAAATAATCATGTGATTCTTAACTTTAAGTCTGTTGATATGGTGAATGACATTTATTGATTTCTGAATGTTGAACCAACCTTGCATCCCTGGGATAAAACCCACTTGATCGTGGTGCACTATCTTTTTAATATATATTTGTATGCGATTTGCTAAAATTTTGTTGAGAATTTTTGCATCGATGTTCATTAAGGATATTGGTCTGAAATTTTCTTTCCTTGATGTGTCTCTGTCTGGTTTAGGTATCAGGGTGATATTGGCTTCATAGAACGAGTTTGGTAGGGTTCCCTCCTCTTCTATTTCATGGAATAGTTTGAGGAGTATTGGAATGAGCTCTTCTTTAAAGGTTTTGTAGAACTCGGCTGAGAACCCATCTGGTCCTGGACTTTTCTTTGTTGGTAGGCTTTTGATGACCTCTTCTATTTCATTGCTTGAAATTGGTTTATTTAAGTTGTGTATGTCCTCCTCGTTCAGTTTAGGTAGTTCATATGTCTCTAGAAATTTGTTGATGTCTTCAAGGTTTTCTGTTTTGTTGGAGTATAGATTTTCGAAATAGCTTCTAATTATGTTTTGTATTTCACTCGTGTCTGTTGTGATGTTTCCTTGTTCATTCCGAATTTTAGTAATTTGAGTTTTCTCCCTCTTTCTCTTTGTTAGTGTGGCTAAGGGTTTATCAATTTTATTTATTTTTTCAAAGAACCAACTATTTATTTTATTAATTTTTCCGATTGTTTCTTTTGTTTCGATTTCGTTGATTTCGGCTCTGATTTTAACTATTTCCTGTCTTCTACTACTTTTGGTATTGGTCTGCTCTTCTTTTTCTAGTGCTTTGAGCTGTAGTGTTAACTCGTTTATTTGTTGATTTCTACTTCTTTTTTTGAATGCACCCCATGAAATAAATCTTCCTCTAAGTACTGCTTTCATAGTGTCCCAGAGATTTTGATATGATGTGTCTTTGTTCTCGTTTACTTCTAAGAATTTTTTTATTTCCCTCCTGATGTCTTCTGTTATCCATTCATCATATAATAGTGTATTATTTAATCTCCAGGTATTGGAGAAGTTTCTGTTTTTTATTCTGTCATTTATTTCTAATTTCAATCCATTATGATCTGATAGAGTACAAGGTAGTATCTCTATCTTCTTGTATTTACTAACAGTAGCTTTGTGGCATAAAATATGGTCTATTTTAGAGAAGGATCCATGTGCTGCTGAGAAGAAAGTGTATTCATTCTTTGTTGGATGGTATATTCTATATATGTCCGTTAAGTCTAAATTGCTGATTGTGTTGTTGAGATCTATAGTTTCTTTATTCAATTTTTGTTTGGACGATCTATCCAGTGGTGAGAGAGGTGTGTTAAAATCGCCTAGTATTATTGTGTTGTGGTCTATTTGATTTCTGGAATTGAGAAGGATTTGTTTGACGTACGTGGATGAGCCAATGTTCGGGGCATAGATATTTATGATTGTTATGTCTTGCTGATTTATGCTTCCCTTAAGAAGCATGTAATGTCCTTCTTTATCCCTTCTGACTAGTTTTGGTTTGAAGTCCACATTATCTGAGATGAGGATGGATACTCCAGCTTTTTTGCTGTGTCCGTGTGCATGGTATGTTTGTCCCCATCCTTTCACCTTTAGTCTATGGGTGTCTCTTTCTATGAGATGAGTCTCTTGCAGGCAGCATATTGTTGGATTTTTCTTTTTAATCCAATCTGCCAGTCTATGTCTTTTGATTGATGAATTCAGGCCATTAACATTCAGGGTTATTATTGTGATATGATTTGTATTCCCAGTCAATTGACTCATATTTGTTTTTGACATGATTTGGTTTCTCCTTTATTTGGCTATTCCTTTAGGCTAGCGCCTCCTGTTGCTGATTTGCATCGTTGTTTTTCATCTCTTCCTCATGGAATATTTTGCTGAGAATGTTCTGTAATGCTGGCTTTCTTTTTGTAAATTCCTTTAGCTTTTGTTTATCATGGAAGGATCTTATTTCATCGTCAAATTTGAAGGTAAGTTTTGCTGGGTATAAGATTCTTGGTTGGCATCCATTTTCTTTCAGGGCTTGGTATATGTTGTTCCAGGCCCTTCTAGCTTTTAGGGTCTGGATTGAAAAATCTGCTGATATTCTTATTGGTTTCCCTCTGAATGTAATTTGATTCTTTTCTCTCGTGGCCTTTAAAATTCTGTCTTTATTTTGTATGTTAGGTATTTTCATAATAATGTGCCTTGGTGTGGGTCTGTTGTAATTTTGTATATTTGGAGTTCTATAAGCCTCTTGTACTTGGTTTTCCATTTCTTTCTTCAGATTTGGGAAATTTTCTGTTATTATTTCATTGAATAGATTGTTCATTCCTTTGGTTTGTTTCTCTAAGCCTCCCTCAATCCCAATAATTCTCAAATTTGGCCTTTTCATGATATCCCATAGTTCTTGGAGATTCTGTTCATGATTTCTTACCATCTTCTCTGTTTGTTCAACTTTGTTTTCAAGGTTAAATATTTTGTCTTCAATGTCTGAGGTTCTGTCTTCCAGGTGTTCTATCCTATTGGTTATGCTTTCTATGGAGTTTTTAACTTGGTTTATTGTTTCCTTCATTTCAAGGATTTCAGTTTGGTTTTTTTTCAGTATCTCTAACTCTTTATTGAAATGATCTCTTGCTTCCCGTATTTGGTCTTTTAACTGTTGATTGGTGCGATCATTTAATGCCTGCATTTGCTCTTTCATCTCCTCCTTCAATGCCTGCATTTGCTCTTTCATCTCCTCATTAGCTTCCCTGATCGTTTTAATTACGTACATTCTGAACTCCCTTTCTGACATTTCTTCTGCTGTGCTGTCATTGGGTTTTATTGATGTAGTATCTAGGTTTGTTTGGGACATTTTCTTCCCTTGTTTTCTCATAATGGTCAGTTGTCAGTGGGACCCTGAGATATTGCAGTTTTCCACTATTGGCTTATAGTGTCCCAGTAGATTTCCAGTGTATCACCTCCCAGCCTTCAGTAGCCTGATGTCTTGGAGGAATCTGATAAAGCAGCTCATTCGAAGAATACTGCCCCTAGCCCCCTACTGGTTCCACGTTTTGGAACTGGCTCTGTGCGGAAATGCTCTCACTGTGGGCCTGCACCGTGCAGCTGGCCGTGTGGGAAGAGCCCACTGCCGGAGTGTGGAAGACTACCTTGGGAAGACTCAAGCTGCCCTGCCCGGCTCTGCTAAGCCACCTCTATCTGGGCCTGCCACCCGGGCTGAGCTTTACCCAGTGGGCAGACTCACTCGTGGCTCTATTTCAGTCCGAGTCTCTCTATGCCTCCCCCTCTTAGCTCCTGGGTTCTGGAGCGACCGGGGGTGCAGTCTCCCTCTAGGCTGCCATCTTGGATCGCCCCGTGAAGAGAGCCCGCAGCCGGAGTGGGCAGAGCCGCCTGAAGAGGTCTCCGGCTGCCCTGCCCTTATCCCTGAGGCTGATTGCAGATCGGGGCTCTCCGCTGGTTCTTTGCAGGAGTACACTGCACTGCAGCGGCTCCGGGACTTGGAGCCTGCTCTGTTCAGACAGGCTCTCACTAGCGGGCCAGTTCCGTTCCGAGAACCTGGAGAAGCTGGCTGTTGATCTGAAGTTTTGATGTATACATTTTGAATTACTTAAATAAGGGTAAACACATATATCTCCTCAGAGGTTTTTCATTTGTTCATGGTGAAAACATTCAATATCCTTTCTTTCAACTTTTTGAAATATACAGTATATTGTTGATATCTACTTTCATCCTACTGTTCAATAACAATGAACATCTTACTTCTATCTAAATGTACCTTAATTCCCAATGATAAACTAGGCCTCATTCCTCCTTCTTCCTTATTCTGCCTGGTTCTGTTACTATCATTCTACTCTTACATTTTATGAAACAGATTTTTTTCTTGTTTTTATCTTTATTTCTTTCCCTTTGTTTTTCTTTGCTGTTGATTTCTTTGAATTTCTTACATAGTGTGGATATTAATCCCTTGTCACATGTGAGCTTTACAAAAAAATCTCCCATTAAGAAAAGCCAAGGACAGGATGGTTTCACTGCTAAAAGACAGTAAACATTTGAAGAAGAACTAATACTTTTTTTTTCTGAAATTATTTCAAAAAATATAGAAAATGAAATTCTCACAAAATTATTCTATGAGGCCACCATTACTCTAATACCAAAGTCAGATGAGGACACACACACAGACACACACACACACCACACCACACAGAAAAGTATATGCTAATGTCCTTGATAAATATAGATTCTAAATTCTTGACAAAATTCTAAAAAACTGAATCCAATGGTACACTAAAAAATGATTTGTCATGATTAAATGTTATTTCAACATGTGAATTGATAAATGTCATCAGAATGAAGGACAAAAAATGATTATTTCAATACATACAGAAGAGACATTTGATAAAATTTATTATCCCTTGATGATGACAACTCTGAACAAATTAGGTTTTGAACGAAATTAACCCAACATAATAAAGGCTGTGTATAACAAGCCAAGGAGCTGACATCATACTGAACTGGGAAATGCTGAAAGCTTTCTAAACTCTGGAACAAAATGCCTACTTCACCAATGTTATCAACATGGTACTAGAAGTCCTAATCAGAGCATTCTGCAATGAAGGAAGTAAAGCGCATCCAAATTAAAAAGGAGGAAGTCAGATTGTCTATGTTTGCAGATGACATGATCTTCAGAAAGATTTCACCAAGAGACAATTGGAAGTAATAAGTGAATTCAGCAAAATTGCAGAATATAAAATCAATATATAATGCTAGTTGCGTTTCTATAAGTCATGTACGAATTATCTAAAAATCAAGAAAATCATCCTTTTGACAATAGTTAGAAAAATATGAAATAATAGGAATAATCTCACATTTAAAATGAAACATTACAGAAAGAAATCCAAGATGAAAGACCCCCAAAATAAAAAGATATTCCATGTTTTTGAATTAGAAGAATCAAAAGTTAAGATGTCCATATTACCCAAAGTGATCTATGAACTCAATGCAAGTTCTATCAAAATACCAGTGACATTCTTCAAAGAACTAGGGAAAAAATCCTAAATCTCACATTCAACTACAAAAGACCCTAAATAGCCAAACCACTCTTGAGCAAAAAGAATATAGCAGGAGGCATTGCATTACGTGCTTTCAAAATATACTACAAAGCTATAGTAATCAAAAGAGCATAGTATTGGGATAAAAACAGACATGTAGTCCAGTGGAACAGAACAGAAATCCTAAAAGCAAACCCACACATCTATGGTACTGTTTTATGACAAAGGTGCTAAGAACATGCATGGGAGGAAAGATAAACTTTTCACTAAACAGTGCTGGTAAAATTCAATATACAAATGCTGAGGAATGAAGCTAGATTCCCACCTCTCACCAGTTCTGAAAACTAACTCAAAGAGAAGGAAATACCTAATGTGAAACCTGAAACTATGAAACTACTGGAAGAAAATAAAGGGGAATTTTAAGTCATTGAAATGGGCAAGGCTATTTAGACAAGGCCTTAAAAGCACAGGACACAAAAGCAAAAACCAGAAAAAAAAAAAAAAAATGAAATTAAAAAAAAAAAGCTACACAACAATGAAATAGTCAATATGTTGGATATCTCTTCATCTTTGATAAAAGAAAAAGTTTTCTAGTTGTTAAACAGATACAAGCACAATAAAAATGATGGACACATTTGAAGACACAAAAGTAAACTTTTTAGTACACATACATAGATACAACCTCATAAACAAAATCAAGTCATGGTCAAACGAGGAGGAAATATTATAATGTATCAAATATAAAAAGATGATTTTAATGATATATAAACAACTTAAAATATATAACAATGAAAACTTGATAAAGAAGATTAGCTAAAGACAGACAATTCATAATTATATGAATTATGAATTCATAATTCATAATTTCTATATGAATTACAGGAAATGGCTGTTTGATTTGTGAAATAATATTCAATCCCACATATAATTAGGGAAATTCAAAGTAACATGTATTCTCAGTTACCATGTCTAACTCTTAAGGTAGTCAACATTTTGTAACTATAAAAACCTAACTTTATTGTTAAGGTTGATGGGACACAAGAACCTTAATAAAACACTGTTGATGGGAATTGAAATACAGTGTAGAAAATGATTTGACATTGCTAAATGAAAATGAATGGGGTTTGCTTTTGATTCAGAAATTCCAGTTTTAAGAATTTATACTGTAATTCGTGGTTTATTAAACTTTTTTAATGAAAATACATATGCCCAAATTTCATTCATTGTCAAAATTCAAAACAATCTATTAGCCAAATATGAAAGTGTATAAATTAACTATGACACATCCTTATAAAGAAGGACTATGCAGCAATTAATAAATTTGAAATGATTCCATGAATTCATGTGGTGTATTTGACAGGATATTGTTGGTTGGTGAATAAACCAAAAGGAAACAGGTATCTGTAATATGACATATTTAGCCTGAGGTCAATATGTTTGCAAGAGGCTATATTTTTCCATCTTATAGTCACGCTTTTCATTTCAAAAATGAATCAAAATGCAGTCTGTAAAAAATAAAAATAAAAAAATTAAAGAAAAAATATTCTTTCTCTCTACTTCTGAACCCTGGGACTGGTGTGTGGTGGTAGGAAATCAACTAGTAGGGCAACATTCACAGAATTCTTTGGAAGCCTAGCTAGAACATGTAAAGGTGTGTGTGTGTGTGTGTGTGTGTGTGTGCAGAAACACTTCTATAATTCACAATTTGGCAATCCCTTAGGAAATGATATTCTGGGATATCAGTTATCCTGAGAATTCATTGTTCTTGTTAGATATTTTCCTGTAAGACAGAAGACAAAAATCATTTTCAATATCATGATGGTTAATTTATCACATTTAGCAAGGGGTACAATACTTCAGATAAGTGGGTTATAGTAAATTTTGGAAAAGAAGGTAATTTGATAAATTTCTTAACAACAGGTAATGTATGAGTCAAAAATAGTATTTCTAAAATAACATTTAAATCACACATATGTTTTATGTAGAATTAAGTACCTAGGGAGAAATCATCAGTACTCTCTGCTCACCAGGACGATGAGTTAAGTATGGGAGCACAGAAGGTTTGCCCAAATCAGTGAGCACAAATCTGTGTTAAACTATTAAGTGGTTAGTGTTTTAACTAGGATCCTCATGTTAGCTTGAGGATACTGGTTAAAGATTATAGGTAAGATAAATATAATGATTTAAAATTTACAATTTTTATGTGATATACACTATTTTCAACAAAACAGCATGAACTTGCAGTTATTGGATGGTGATCAATGACCTATGTTCTTTTCCCTCACAGATGTGTTGTACAGATACATGGTAAGTGTGATTGTTGAATCAGGACAAATCAATAATTTGATATGAATAAATTCTAGTTTATTATATGATTAAACATTGATATCAGTGTTGCCATTGTGATGATTTGTGTAAATGAAATAATTTTATAATATATAATTTTACAATCATTTGAATATAGCAAAGAACTATGGACATGGGTCACTGCTCTTTCCAATGATTTATGCTTTTATTAGACACCATTAAATAGGGGAACTCTAAACACTGTTTCCAACCAAATTATTTTGGATTCATTGCTTTTCTTTGGCTTATACTGCTTCATCTGCCTAGCATAACTTGTCTCATCTGTTCATCTCCTTCTAAGGCCCATCTAAAGATCCATACTCAGATATCTCCTTATTTAAATTCCTGTAGAGAACACTGGGAAGATCTCTCATGTTTTGGTTAGCTCTTGATTCTTTTATGTTTATTTTTATATGGATTCTGCTGTCTTAAGAATCAGTGATGCTTTAGATGTTGAAGATAATTCCATTAATATTCTCAATGCAAAAAATTTTACATAGCGACCATTTAAAGTAGGTTTAAATATTTTGTTATGATCATAAAAACACCTAAGAAAGATTTTTTTCTGTAGGAGTATCACTAATTCTTTTTAGAAGTATTATCCATAATTCAGGTTCTAGTTAAAACTTATATAAACCTGAGTAAAAGTTTTTAGAAAATGGTGTAAAGTCAGGACTTCTGACAATAACCTCTATGAATCTGACTCTTTGCTCTGAATGCAAGCCTGGACACTTTTTTAAATGTTTAATCTCATTTGTCCCACATAACACATGCAGAGTATCAAGAATAGTAATTGTTGTATAGTTCTCAATGGACATAAGATTATATTTATTGACTTAGTAGTTTGTTTACCTGACATTTGACATCATTATGTTGGTAAGGCTATACATGCTATCCAAAGTTGTCTGAACTGCAGTTCAACCACTGAGTATAATTTTGAAATTTATCACTTAATTGTTCCCCCCTCTAGATCATGCTGACTTAAAGTATACTCATGATTGTAGTCTACGCTTTATGGAATCAACAAAGTGGTATGTTGCAATAAAGAAGAAAATTCTTGTTTTAAAAGTTCTTCCCTTATTACTCCTTTATATATACATACTTATAAAATTATCTTTCTTTATTTTAATCATTCAATTTTTCCTTAAGCCCATTTCCCTAACTTTTAAAAAATATAATTTTTCTTTAGGTTTCTATGACCATTTCTTTCTCTTCACATTGTATTTCTCTTCTCATAGTACATCACAAACACGTTTTTATATTTATTTGATTCCAAAAACTGTTATTGTACTTTTCACATCATTAGATCTTATCAGGTTTCAAACTATAACTAGAAGAAAAATGTTAGTTTTTGCTATCTATAACAGCATTACCAAATTGTTCATAATGGAAATGTATTGGGAAGGGAGTGGTATCTGGTATAAGTGTCATCAGAGATGAGGAGTTGGAAATTCTCCCAAGAAAAGCAAATAGATTCTTTCCCTGTTTATTGGGAAATATTTGAGGACCAGTCGTATCAATAAGCATAACAGTCACTAAATAATCAGGCATGTTATACCTTCATAGACTCAATAAAACAGGAGAGTTGGACACATTCTGGTTGATTACCTATATTAGATTTGTTTCTCACAATGTGTATTTTAAATGCCAGATATAGATTGTTGTATATTTTGTTCTACTTTATAAGATCTTATTTAAGAACAGACATGCCATCTCAGATCTTAAATATTATGGAAAAAGGCACATTCTCCAAGCTTTCTGGGTCTTCTAAAAATCCATATGATCAATACTCACTGCATTTATACAATTTTAATTTTGTTAGAATACATAAAATTTTAAGTTTCTGCCTAGGCATTCTGGAAATATAAACTATTATCTTACCAGAATACTACCTATAAACATGAATGAGCATTGCATAACTACCTGAAACATAATTTTGCTAACTGTAACAGCTTATCGCCGTTATTAGATAGAACTTTCCCCACTGCATCCACCATTCAGACCTGATAAAAGAGAAAGGATGGTAATGGGAAACCATACAGGGGTGACAGTGTTTTTTATCGTTCAGATGATGACCCACATTTGAGAGTTGTGTTATTTGTTTTCCTGCTTCTCAATTATTTCCTAGGCACTGCTCTGACCTGGTCATTTCTGCACTCATCCTGCTAGAAATTCACTAGACCCTCATATATATTTTTCTACTTAGAAATTTCCTACACTGTTATATGTATCTCTAAAGTTTTATTTATTATGGCTGCAGGAAAAAAACTATTTCCTATAAATATTATGTCACTCAAATGACAATTTGCTTGAAATATTAGCTAAATTCAGAAATAAAAAATTATAAATATCAAGCCAGGCATGGTGGCTCATGTCTGTTAATTTCAGGGGCTTGGGAAGCTGAGGCAAGAGGATCCTGAGTTGAAAGCCAGTCTCCTTAACTTACCAGGCCCTAAGCAATTCAGTGAGAACCTCTCTCTAAATAAAACACAAAAATGGCCTGGGGATGTTACTCAGTGTTTAAGAGTCTCTGAGTTCAATCCTGGTACAAAAAAAAAAAAAAAAAGGAAAGAAAAAAAAAGAAGAAAAAATCAAATATTTGAAGAGACTATTATGGTTAAAGCATTTGAAATATTGGTCACAGGTTAACACTAATCAATTGAGCAATTGAGGAGCTACATTTGAAATGACTACCAGGAGTCCTATAAACTGATAAGTAGGACCTACTCAGCTCTGCACAAGGAAAGGACCTCTCAGTGTTCTTATAAACATGATCAATGAATTGGAGGATATGTTCATTGTTATTATCTCTAAGCTGATTTGAGAAATATTTGTGAATTGGTAAGTTTCTGAAAATGGAACTTTATATAGCTAAAAAGGAAAAAGTAACTTCTTCTTTGTGATGTTAGTTTTTTTCACTTTCTGTGAACTAAAGTTTTAATTTTCTGTCACAGTATTCTGGAATTAAAAACTGCTTTTCTTACCTGAAAACTACCTGTAAATCATGAGTGACCACTGTCTACCTGACATAATTTTGCTAACTGTAGCTTAAGCACTAGGAATCACTGTTATTAGATAGAGCTTCCTTCCTAACCCCTACAATTCAGACCTGATAAAAGACAGAGGATGGTAATGGGAAACCACTTGACAGTATTTATCATAGCAACTTCAAATGATGACCCACATTTGAAAGTTGTTTTCTTTATCTTCTTTTTCATTATCAATGACATACTAAGCAGCGTTTGATCCGAGCATACCCAAACTTACCATGGTAGATACTTAATAGACCCTCACATAATCTTTCCTTTGGACTTTTTTCTTCTTAGAAATTTGCTATTCTATTATATATGTCCCTATATTGTTAGTTTTTATGGCTACTGGGAAGAAAACTATTTCCTATATCCATTGTGTCACTTGAATGAAAATTTGCTTGAAATATTAGATAAATTCAGAATATAAAAAATAACAAATATTTGAATAGCCTATTGTGATAAAGCATTTGAAAGATTGGTCATAGATTAACATTATTCAAATTGAGGAACTAAATTTCAAATAACTGTTAAGTGTCCTATAAACTGGTCAGTAGGACCTACTCAGCTTTGGACAAGTCTTCTATTAACATGATGAATAAATTGAGGATATGTTTATTGTGATGAATTCTAAGTTGATTTGTAGAAATATTTGTAAACTGGTAAGTTGCTGAAAATGGAATTTTATATAGCTGAAAAGGAAGAAATAACTTCTTGTGATGTTAGATTTTATTTTCTGTAAGTTTTATAGAACAAAGGAGAAATGAAGAATCAATCAGTGGAGATAGAGTTCATTTTGCTTGGACTGACAGATGACCCTCTGCTACAAATTGTGATTTTCCTGTTTCTATTTTTCAATTATATCTTGAGCCTGATGGGGAACTTCATCATCATCATCCTCACCCTGTTGGATCCCCGCCTCAAGACTCCAATGTATTTCTTCCTCAGAAATTTTTCCTTCTTGGAAATTTTGTTCACCACAGCCTCCATTCCACGGTTCTTGATAAGCATTCTCACTGGAGACAAAACAATTTCCTACAATGCTTGTGCAACTCAATTATTCTTTTATTTCCTCTTAGGGGTTACAGAGTTTTACCTCCTGGCTGCCATGTCCTATGACCGCTATGTGGCCATCTGCAAACCCCTTCATTACCCAGTCGTTATGAACAGCAGAGTGTGCTGCCAGCTGGTGCTCAGCTCCTGGGCAGCTGGGTTCTTAATCATCTTTCCGCCTTTGCTCTTGCTACTCAAGCTGGATTTCTGTGCTTCCAAAGTGATCGATCACTTCCTGTGTGAATCTTCTGTCCTGCAGATCTCTTGCACAGATACACGTTTCATAGAATTGATGGCTTTTGTCTTTGCTGTGATGACCCTTGTCCTCACATTGTTATTGGTGGTCCTCTCCTATACCTACATCATCAAAACCATTCTCAAATTCCCTTCTGCTCAACAACGAAGGAAGGCCTTTTCCACCTGTTCCTCACACATGGTAGTTGTCTCTATTACTTATGGCAGTTGTATCTTTATGTACATGAAGCCATCAGCAAAAGAAAGGGTGACTTTAATTAAAGATGTAGCTGTGCTCAATACCTCTGTTGCACCTTTACTCAACCCTTTCATTTACACCCTGAGGAACCAGCAGGTGAAAGAAGCTCTCAAGCATATGCTCCAAAGGTTTTGTTCATTTAAAAAAAAAAAAAAGACAAATTTTAGACATAAATAACAGGATGTTGGCACATGAATGATGAAATTCAATGATTATCTGTTATATTAGTTTGGATCTATGCCGTTTTTTCCTTGACTATTTAGAACTTACTAGGTTAACTAAGTCTAATGCTCTTTTCTATGTGCTTCTTTGTGAGTAGATCTTACTAATCTCTAGGAATAGGCTGCCTTCTTCAATTCAGAATATTAAATTCTATCTTTACCTAAAAATGTCTATTCTCCTAAAGGGTAGTTTTGTTTACTGAATGCTTTTTGCAATCGAACCTTCCTGGATATACTTAAATATTTTGATATATGTGTTAATTGCTAAGCATTTCATCTGCTCTTAAGCATTTTGCATTGTCATCATTGTCAGAGACATACAACATGGACATTTATTATGTAATGTAATTGATGTTACGATAAAAAAGAAATAGAAAACCTAAATAATTTTGAAGTTCAATGTAAACTTCCAAGAAGAATCGACACTTAAAATAAACTTTGAAAGATGAATAGGGAAAATAAAAATTCAAGGCTGTTGGGATGAGGGCTAAAACATATGAAAGGAACGGATATTCTATGAAAAATTTTCTCCTGTGTAATTGTAATAAGAAGTTATTCATAAACATAATTAGTTGTCATTTGGGGTAAAAATAACCACTCCAGGCTTTGGTTATAAATTTATACTTTCTGAACACAACAGGTGATCTTAATTCATGGAAGAAATTAAATCTACAATTCATTTCTTTCTTGTTTTGGGGAAATATTTATACATTTTAAACATTTGTATAAAACACCTCCATCCACCACTGAATCAAAAAATATACTGATTATGCTTAGTCACTGTAGATTAGTCATGCCCGTTCAGAAATGTCATATAAAAGAAACTACATAGTTTGAATTTCACATCTGACTTTTTCTATTCAACACAGCAAAGTTCACCCAGGCTATTGCATGCATCACGGGTTCTCCTTATGCTGGTGTGATTTAGCAGCATGTCTCCTGTCCTTTGAAATAGACAGTTTTTCCTCCCTTACTTCAATACTTTGGTATTTTATTCTATAAGGAATCTTTCCACAAAAGTGAATCATTTCTTTCAATAGTGTGAAAAGTGAGTAAACTGAAATGACAATCTCTGAAAATTTCTTTCCTTTCATATGCCCTTCAGAAATAAAATCTGTCAAATGGGAATTAGTAAGAATGACTGTGTCCTTATGCCTTGCTGATTCCACTCCTCAATTCCCATCCTGCAAAAAAAGTGTCCCTCAAGGAAAAGAGGAAGGGTAACTGTGGAGGAACACCTTCCACATTTTGTTACTCTCTTTATGAACCCACTACAGCTGAGAATAAACTTGATTACTTGTCCCTGTAATTCAATAGACTCCAAGGAGACTATACTTACTTTTGAAGACCTGAGGGAGCCAAAAGCCAACTTTGAGTGTTAATGACTAAATGTTGAGGATACAAATACTGAAGATTTCAGGTTGGATCCCCGCCGAGAAGGTGCAGGAAATGTGAATGGGAAATGGCAAGGAATTTCAGTAATTTCTGGAAAGAGTACTTACCAGTATAGTAGGTAATTCTTAAACGCATATTGAGAAGATACTCTGGGTGTCACATTAGCTCAGCAGCCTGACGACAAACACCTCTGGGAGAACAATAACCTTTGCTTCTTTTCCCACCTCCAAGTTTTACACAAAGTCCTCTGATGGTTTCAATTTACCATACAGGGAAGGAAACCTTGGGAAATGGCCTCCCAGTTGGTCCTCTGCTCATAAAGAACAACTAGGTGTGTCACATTGACTTAGCAATATGTACTTCAATGCAGATTCTATGAAAACCAAAGTTATGGTATCAGAGAGTGCAAATCTCTGCTTTTATTGCTGGCTCTACTCAGTGATGTCAGTATTGTGGACATATTGGGAGGGATGAGATTCATTTTTCAAATTCTCATTCAAAAAAGCCCCTTTACATAGGACCATTTGAAGTTCAATTTGAATGTTTACATCCATAAATGTTTACACAGGATACCTCAGATGCCTTTGATATCCTGGTTGGTAAGCATGGTTTTAGGGGGCATAGTAGATGATTTTTTTTTTAAATTTGTTCTATTTACTTATACCTGACAGCAGAATGCATTTGGATTCATTGTATGCAAATTGAGTACAACTTCGCATTTCTCTGGTTGAACATGATGTAGAGTAAAGTCTGTTTCATTCCATCATCTTTCCCACTCCCCTGCCCCCACCGTCCCATTACTCCCCTCTGCTAAAACCAAAGTTCCTACATTCTTCCTTACCTCCTTACCCCTTTATGTACCAGCATAAAACATTAGGTCTTTGAGTTTGGGGGATTGGCTTATCTCGCTTAGCATGATATTCTCTAACTCCATCCATTTACCTGCAAATGTCATAATTTTATTCTTTTTTAAGGCTGAGTAATATCTGATTGTGTGTATATACCACAGTTTCTTTATTCATTCATCTATTGGAGGACATCTAGGTTGGTTCCACAATCTAGCTATTGTGAATTGAGCTGTTATAAACATGAGGTAGCTGTATCACTGTAGTATGCTGATTTTAAGTCCTTTGGGTATAGGCCAAGGAGTAGAATAGTTGGGTCAAATGGTGGGTTCATTCTAAGTTTTCTAAGGAATCTCAAAGCTGTTTTCCAGAGTGGTTGCATCAATTTGCAACCCCACCAGACATGTACATTTTCCCTCACATCCCCACAATACTTACTGTTATTTATATTCTTGAAAATTGCCATTCTGACTGGAGTGAGATGAAATCTTTGGGTAGTTTTGATTTGCATTTCTCTAATTACTAGAGATGTTGAACATTTTTTCATATATTTGTTGATTGATTGTGTATCTTCTTCTGTGAAGTGTCTGGTTAGTTCCTTAGCCCTTTTGTTGATTGTGTTATTTGTATTTTTGGTGTTAAGTTTTTTGAGTTTATAAATCCTGGAGATTAGTTCATTATCTGAAACGGGTGTGGTGAAGATTTTCTCCCACTCTGTAGGCTCTCTATTCACATTATTGATTGTTTCCTTTGTTGAAAAAAGCTTTTTAGTTTGAATCCATTCCATTTATTGCTTCTTAATTTTATATCTTGCACTTCAGGAGTCTCATTAAGGAAGTCTGGTCCTAAGACAACATGATCAAGATTTGGGCTCACTTTTTCTTCTATTTAGTGCAAGGTCTATGGTCTAATTCCTAGGTCCTTGTTCCATTTTGAGTTTAATTTTGAGCAGGGTAAGAGATGGGGGTTTAATTTCATTTTGCTGCATATGGATTTCCAGTTTTCCCAGCACCATTTGTTGAACAGGCTATTTTTCTTCTCCACTGTATGTTTTTGACTCCTTTGTCTAGAATGAGTTGAATGTATTTATGTGAGTTCTTCTCTGTGCCTTCTAATCTGTACCATTGATCTGCCTATCTTGGCACCAATACCATGCCATTTTTGTTCCTACAGCTTTGTAGTATAGTATTGCAATGCTTCCTGTTTCACTCTCTTTGCTAAGCATTGCTTTGGCTATTCTGGGTCTCTTATTTTTTGAAATTATTTTCACAATTGCTTTCTCTATTTCTATGAAAAACATTGTTGATGTTTTAATAGGAATTACATTGAATCTGTTTAATACTTTTGGTAGCATGACCATTTTGACAATATTTATTCCACCTTTTCAACAACATGGGAGACCTTTCCATCTTCTAAGGTTTTCCTTATTTTCTTTCTTTAGTGTTCTGTAGAGGTCTTTCACCTCTTTTGTTATATTGATTCCTAAATATTTTATTGTTTTTGAGACCTTTTTTTATGGGGTAGTTTTCATAATTTCTCTTTTAGAGGATTCATCGCTTTTGAATAGAAATGCATTAGGTTTATGGGTGTTGATTTTATATGCTGATACTTTGCTGAATTCTTTTATTAGTTCTAGAAGTTTTTTGGTGAAATTTTTTGGATCCTCTAAATATAGAATCATGTCATTGACAAATAGTAATAGTTCTTTTCCTATGAATATCCCTTTAATTTCTTTCATCTGTCTAAGGTTTCAAGGACTATGGTGAATAGATGTGATGAATGAGGGCCTCCCTGTCTTGTTCCAGTTTTTAGAGGGAATGCTGTTCAATTTTTCTCCATTTGGAATGATATTGACTTTGGGCTTAGCACAGATAACCTTTATAATGTTATGTTTCTACTATTCCTGTTTTTTCTAGTGTTTTGAACATGAAGGGTACTGTATTTTATCGAATGCTTTTTCTGCATCTATTGAAATGATCATATGATTCTTAAAGTTAAATCTATTGATGTGATGAATTACATTTATAGATTTCCAGATGTTGATTGAACCAACCTTGCATCCCTGAGATGAACTCCACTTGATCATGGTGCACTATCTTTTTAACATGTTTTGTATGTGATTTGCCAGAATTTTGTTAAGAATTTTTACATCTATGTTCATCAGGGATATTGATCTGCAGTTTTCTTTGCTTGATGTGTCTTTATCTGGTTTTGGTACACTAGCTTCATAGGATGAGTTTGGGAGCATTCCCTCCTTTTCTATTTTGTGGAATACTTTGAGGAGTATTGCTATTAGTTCTTCTTTGAAGGTCTTATAGAACTCAGCAGAGAATCCATCTGGTCCTGGCCTTCTTGGTTGGAAACCTTTAGATTGCATCTTCTATTTCATTGATTGAAATTGATCCATTTAAATTGTGTATGTCCTCCTGATTCAGTTTAGGTAGATCACATGTCTCTGGAGATTTGTTGATGTCTTCAAGGTTTTCTATTTAGTTGGAGTGTATGTTTTCAAAATGGTTTCTAGTTACGTTTTTATTTCAATCGTGTCTGTCATGATATTACCTTTTTCATCATTGATTTTACTAATTTGAGTTTTCTCTGTCCTCTTTGTTAGTGTTTATGAACTTTATTTATTTTTTCAAAGAACCAACTTTTTATTTTGTCAATTTTTTGAATTGTTTCTTTTGCTTTAATTTCATTGATTTTAACTCTAATTTTAATTATTTTCTGTCTTCCACTACTGTTAGTGTTGATCTGTTCTTCTTTTTCTAGAGCTTTGAGATGTAATATTAGGTAATTTATTCATTGACTTTATTTTTCTTTTAATGATGAGCCTAATGCAATGAGTTTTCCTCTTACTACTGCTTTCATAGTATCCAAGAGATTTTGGTATGTTGTATCATTGTTCTCATTTACCTCTAAGAATTGTTTTATTTCCTCCCTGATGTCTTCTGCTATCCATGCATAATTCAATAGCATAGTATTTATTCTCCAAGTGTTGGGGTAGCTTCTATTTTAAATTTTATCATGGATTTATAATTTCATTCCATTATGATCTGATAGAATACAGGGTAGTATCTCTATTTTTTTGTATTTGCTATGACTCGCTTTGTGGCATAACATATGGAGAAGGATGCATAAGCTACTGAGAGAAAAGTGTATTCACTTATTGATAGATGGATATTCTATATATGTATTATTGATTTCTATAGTTTCTTTATTCAATTTTTGTTTGGAAGATGTATCCAGTAGTGAGAGAGATGTGTTAAAGTCACCCCGTGTTATTGTGTTCCAGTCTATTTGATTCCTGAAGTTGAAAGTGGCATATTGTTGGGTGTTTTTTTTAATCCAATCTGCCAGCCAATCTACGTTTATTGATTAATGAGTTTAGGTTATTATTGAGCTATGATTTCAGATATGATTTGTATTCCTGGTCATTTGCCTTATTTCTGGTTTTTAACTTGACTTGGTTTCTTACTGATCAATTTTTCCTTTAAGGTAGCTATTCCTTTTGCTGACTTTCACTGATGTTTTTCATTTCCTATTCATGGTATATTTTGCTGAGAATGTTCTGTAGTGCAGGCTTTCTATTTTTAAGTCTTTTAACTTTTGTTTATTATGGAATGTTTTTACTTCATCATCAAATATGAAGCTTAGTTTTGCTGGATGTAAGGTTGGCATCCATGTTCTTTCATAGCTTGATCTATGTTGTTTCAGGATCTTCTAGCTCTTAGGGTCTGGGTTGAGAAAACTGCTGATATTAGAATTGTTTTCCCCCTATATGTAATCTGATACTTCTCTCTGGTGGTCTTTAATATTCTATTTTTATTATATATGCTGGACATTTTCATTATAATGTGACTTGGTGTGGATCTGTTGTAATTTTATACATTTGGTGTCCTGTAAGCCTGTTGTATATGATTTTCCATTTAATTCTTCAGGTTTGGGAAATTTTTTGATATTATTTCATTAAGTAGTTTGTTCATTCCTTTGGTTAGTATCTCTGTGCCTTCCTAATCTCAATAATTCTTAAATTTGATCTTTTCATGTTATCCCATAATGCTCAGAGTTCTGTTCATGATTTCTTACCATCTTCTCTGTGTGGTCAACTTCATTTTCAAGATTAAATATTTTTTCTTCAATGTCTGAGGTTCTGTCTTCCAAGTGATTCATTCTGTTGGTGATGCTTTCTATTGAGTTTTTAATTTGGTTTATTGTTTTCTTCTTTTCAGGAATTTCTGTTTGTTTATTTGTTTTTTTCAGAATCTCCATCTCTTTGTTGAAATAATCTTTTGCTTTCTGCATTTTCTCTTTTAACTCTTTATTGAAGTGATCCTTTGCTGCTAGCATTTTCTCTCTTACATCAAACACTACTTTGCAGATCATTTTAATTTGTATATTCTGAACTCCTTCTCTGACATTTCTTCTACTGTGCTATCAATGGATTTCATTAATATAGCATCTTGGTTTGCTTGGGGAACTTTCTACCCTTGTTTTTTCATGTTGTTTTTGTGTCTTCCCCTCTAGCAGTGTGGATCTGAGGTATTACAGTTTCCACCCTATAGTTTTATAGTTATATTAACAGTACCCAATGCAAATAATAAGAAGCCATACATCAAGTAGCCCCTATTAAGATATCAATAGTTTTGTCTCAATAAACAGAGATGATGTGTTTAATACCATCTACAACATAAACATTAGATTTGCAATAGGATCTACAATTTTTAAATGGTGTACAGAGAGAGAACAGGGGAGGAATTCAGGATGTGATGCTAATGAGATAGGAAGTGAGAATACAGAGGTGTTAGATCATAGGAAGAGTGAAAGAGGGATAAAAGAAGTTGTTTGTCAACAGGAGAAAATAGAGAAAGAGACTCCAAAGAAACAAATGTATAAGAGGAAAATAGAGTGAGTAAAAAAGAAAAGATTAGTGGTCTATCTAAAGCGTGAGTGGTAAAGATTTTCTCTCACTATAGTCTCTCTCTTCACATTGTTGATTGTTTTCTTTGCTGAGAGAAACCTTTTTAATTTGAATCTATCCCATTTATTGATCCCTGCTTTTATTTTTTGCACTTTGGGAGTCTTGTTAAGGAAGTCTGGACCTAAGCTGACATGATGAAGATTTCAGTCTACTTTTTTCTTCTGTTAGGCATAGGGTCTCATGTCTAATTCTTAAGTCCTTGACCCATTTTGAGTTGAGTTTGTACAGGGTGAGAGATATGGGTTTAATTTCATTTTGCTGCATATATATTTCCAGGTTTGCCAGCACCAAAAAAACCAAAGGATGAATGTTTTCTCTGATAAGTGTATGATGGTAAATAATAGGTGGGGTGTAAGGGAAGAATGGAGGAAGGATGGATTGTGTAGAGGGAAATGAGGGGTGTGGAGTGGGTAGGGGGAAGGAAAGATAATGGAATGAGACAAACATCACTATCCTATGTATATATATGAATACACAAACAGTGTACTTCATGTACAACCAGAGAACTGAAAAATTTGTACCCCATTTGTGTACAATGAATCAAATAATAATAATAATAAAAAAGTCCCCAAACATCAAAAAAGAAAAGAAAGAAACATGTAAAAACAAACAAATAAAAGAATGTACCACAACACTGTAATACACTATTTAAACCTCCAAGTCCTCAGTAGCCTGATGATTGAAAAGTACTTGATTTTAAAAATGTTTGGGAATGGGCTCTTTCCTATATTGTATGTTTTTGGCTCCTTTGTCTAGTATGAGGTAACTGTACTTATGTGGGTTGGTCTGTGTCTTCAATTCAGTACCATAGGTCTGCCTGTCTCTTTTGGTGCTAATACCATGTTATTTTTGTTACTATTACTCCGTAGTATAATTTAAGGTCTGGTATTGTGGTACCTCCTGCTTCATTTTTCTTGCTCAGGAATTTTTTGAATATCCAAAGTCTCTTATTCTTCTGGAGGAATTTCATGATTGCTTTCTCTATTTCTTTGAGGAATATCATTGGGATTTTAATTGGGATTGCATTGAATTTGTATAGCACCTTTGTTAGAATGATCATTTTGACACTATTAATTCTGTTTTTCCAAGAACGTGGGAAATCTTTCCATCTTCTAAGGTTTTCTTCAATTTCTTTCTTTAGTGTTCTGTAGTTCTCATTGTAGAGATCTTTCACCTCTTTTGTTAGATTGATTCCCAAGGATCTTCTTTTCTTTTTTGAGGCTACTGTGAATGGAGTGTTTTTCCTAATTTCTCTTTCAGAGGATTCATCACTTATGAATAGAAATGAATTAGATTTATGCATATTGTTTTTATATCCTGCTACTTTGTTGAATTCATTTATGAGTTCTAGAAGTTTTCTAGTGGAGTTTTTTGGATTCTCTAAATATAGAATCATGTTATTGGCAAATAGTGATGGCATGAGTTCTTTTTTCCTATTTGTAGCCCTTTAATTTCTTTGGTCTAATTGCTCTGGCTAGTGTTTCAAGGATAATGTTGAATAGAAGAGGTGACAGAGGGCATCCCTGCCTTGTTCCAGTTTTTAGAGGGAATGCTTTCAGTTTTTCTCCATTAAGAATGATGTTGGCTGTGGGGTTAGCATAGATAGCCTTTACAATGTTGAGGTATGTTCCTACTATCCCTGTTTTTTCTAAGTGTTTTAAGCATGAAGGTGTGCTGTATTTTATCAAAGGCTTTCTCAGCATCTATTAAAATAATCATCTCATTCTTAACTTTAAATCTATTGATGTGATGAATTACATTTATTGATTTCCAGATGTTGAACCAACCTTGCATCCCTGGGATAAACCCCACTTGATCATGGTGCACTATCTTTTTAATATGTTTTTGTATGCAATTTTCCAGAATTTTGTTAAGGATTTTTGCATCTATGTTCACCAGGGATATTGGTCTAATATTTCTTACCTTGATGCATCTTTGTCTGGTTTTGCTATCAGAGTGATACTAGCTTCATGAAATGAGTTTGGAATGGTTCCCTCCTTTTCTATTTCCTGGAATACTTTGAGGTGTATTAGTTCTTCCTTATAGGTCTTGTAGAATTTGGCTGAGAATTCATCTGGTCCTGGGCTTTTCTTGATTGATAGGCTTTTGATATCTTCTTATATGTCAGTGCTTGAAATTGATCTGTTTAAATTGTGTACATCTTCCTGATTCAGTTTGAGAGGATCATATGTCTCTAAAAATTTCTCAATGTCTTCGATATTTTCTATTTTGTTGGAGTATAGATTTTCAAAGTAGCTTCTAATTATGCATTTCAATGGTGTCTGTCTTGATCTTTCCTTTGTCATCACGGATTCTAGTAATTTGAGTTTTCTCTCTCCTTCTCTTCGTTAGTATGGATAGGGGTTTATCAATTTTGTTTACTTTTTCAAAGAAACAACTTTTTGTTTTGTCAATGTTTTGAATTGTTTCTCTCATTTCAATTTCATTGGTTTCAGTTCTGATTTTAATTATTTCCTGTCTTCTACTATTTTGGTGTTGATCTGTTCTTTGGAGAAAAGATAACCTATTCAACAAATAGTGCTGGGAAAATTGGAAATCCATATGCAGTAAGATGAAATTAAACCTCTATCTCTCACCCTGCACAAAACCCAAGTCAAAATGGATCAAGGACTTAGGAATTAGATAAGAGACTCTGCACCAAATAGACAACAAAGTAGGCCAGAATCTTCATCATGTTGGCCTAGGATCAGACTTCTTTAACATGACTCCTAAAGCACAAGAAATCAAAGCAAGAATCAATAAATGAAATGGACTCAAACTAAACAGCTTTTTCTCAGCAAAGGATACAATCAATAATGTGAAAAGAGAGCCTGCAGAGTGGGAGAAAATCTTTTCCACATGTACCTCAGATAGAGCACTCATCCCCAAAATTTATAAAGAACTTACAAAACTTTACACTAAAAATACAAAGAACCCAGTCAATAAATGAGTCAAGGAACTGGACAGACTCTTTACAGTAGAAGATATACAGGTGATTAATAAATACATGAAAAAGTGTTTAACATCTCTAGTAATTAGAGAAATGCAAATTAAAACAACTCTAAGATTTCATCTTACTCCAATTAGAATGGCTATTTTCAAGAACACAAACAATAATAGATGTTGGCGTGGATATGGGGAAAAAGGCACACTCATACATTGTAGGTGGAGTTGCAAATTGGTGCAGCCACTCTGGAAAGCAGTGTGGAGAATCTTCAGAAAACTTGGAATGGATCTACCTTTTGACCCAGTTATACCACTCCTTGGTTTATACCCAAGGAGTATCAGCATACTACAGTGACACAGTCACATCAATGTTTATAGCAGCTCAATTCACGGTAACTAGATTGTAGTTACCTAGATGCCCTTCAATTGATGAATGGATAAAGAAACTCTGGTATATATAAACAATGGAATATTGTTCAGTCATAAAAAGGAATAATATTATGATATTTTCAGATAAATGGATGGAATTGGAGAATATCATGCTAAGTGAAATAAGTCAATCCCATAAAACAAAGGCCGAATGTTTTCCCTGAAAAGTGAATGATGATATATAATGTGGGTGAGGGGTGGGAGGGGTGAGAAAAGGAAGGAGGAATTTCAGATTATGTAAAGCAAAATGATAGGGGGAGTATGAAAAATGGTGGAATGAGACAGATATTGTTACCCTATGTACATGTATGATTACACGAATGGTATGAATCTACATCATGCACAACCATAGAAATGAAAAGTTGTACCCCATTCGTGTATAATGAATCAAAATGCAGTCTGTAAAAAATAAAAATTAAAAGTACAAAAAATAAAAATAAAGATGTTGGGGATGTGAGAACAGGCAATGAAAAAAGAAAAATATAGGGGAAAAAAGGAAAAAGAAAAAGAAAAGAAAAGAGTCTTCAAGGAAAATTGAACAATTGTTTCTGTTGGAGATCAATATTTTCTCTGCTTCCCTTCTCATCTGATAGGTGGAGTTTTCTGGAGTTTGCTGGTAACTCCACCCTCCAAATAGTGAAGAGGGTGGGAGGATTCCTCTTGAGGCGGCTCTCCTGGAGGCAGAGTATAGCAATTGCCAGTCCCTCTGGAGGAATGCACCCCTGGACTCTCCTCCGGGGTCCACTCATGTGATGCAGGAGCCTGGTCTTAGCCCCTTTCCTCACTTGTGGATCCCACGCTTCCTGGCCTCTAATTTAGTCTCTAAATTGTATCTCTCCTGCCCTGCTGTTTTGACCTCCCAATCAGAAACCTCTCTCCCCAGAGATCCTGAGGGCTGAGCACTGGGACCTGTGTGCCCATGGAGGAAAATTATTCTGTATGGGGCAGATCACGGCCAGGCATTGAGAGCTGTGGACCAGCCATGAAGCTGCACGTACTGGTCCATGCTGGTGGCTAGAGGGTGCTAGGGAGACTGGAGACTGATAAGGCAGAGGGCCCTGTTGATTGCCAAATTGGCAAGACCAGGTAGTCAGTTGATGCCATATTGGGGAGGAAGCTGTGGACCAGGCTGATATTGGGTCCTACCAAGTACTGCCAGAGTTGCCTCTAGGTGGGTGCCAGGCTTGTTAGCTGGGTGAGCCTGGATCAGGATGCCCTCACACACTCTTCCAACCCATGGGCCCCTTGCAAGGCTCTCTCCTGGCTCTGCAGCAAGATGGTGGCAATTAGCATACCCAGCAGAGACCTCCTATATAACCAAACATGCAGGGACCTTGGTGATGTTCTCTCAGACCCTGACTGATATCTCTAGATGGAAGGGGCCATGTCCTTAGTTGGTGGTGGTGGCAGCAGTGGATAACCTTTAGGTACCTTCATATTGGGTTTCTAGTCTCCAGTCAGTGTCTGGAGAAGGATGCTGCCCCAACTACAGATGGTGGAGGCAGCAGTGGAGGAAACCAAAGATGGCAGCAGAGGTGTCCCAAGGTGGAGGCAACTGCTTTCAGAAATGTGGCAGCAAGGGCGGGCCATGCAGTGGCATTGGGCAGCCTGTTCAGAGATGCAGCACTGTGGCAGGAGGTGCTACAGCAGGTGGCTGACTCCAGAGTCTGTCCGGTGTCCCAAGGAGGAGGTTACCAGGTGGGGGGCGGGGTATGGAGACTGTTGCAGTACCCGAAGATGGAGGCTGCCACATGTTGGTAGATGGGGGGCTGCAGCACAGGCGTGATGCAATCTGTGGGCAGTAGATGATTTCTCATGCAGGGAAGAATCAGGAAGAAGAGCAACTAACAGACTTAAGGGAATACATTACTATTAAAGCAATTTAATTTTGCCAAGTGAAAACAGGTCTGGGTTTTAAGATCCATGTGTCCCATGCAGAACAATTTCTCTACTCCAAGATCTTCTGGGACAAACTCTTCTCAGTCATCAAATATAAACCCTGGGAAGATAACTATGCTCCTTCTTTCATTCATTGCCTCACCAAACACCTATCTAAGAACATGTATCCTACTACACAAAATGGACAAGCCCCAGGAAATTGGATGTTGATAGTTTCATTGACAGTAGAGTGAGGTCTGTAAAGTAAAATGTCGTGATACAAGAAGTATATTCAGATACTAAAACATATGATAGAGAATTTTAACTATTTAGAGAGTCAGGAGGGTTTTTTTTCTTTTTAATGAATTTTCTTCTGCTTACACCTTACCTAAGGAAGCCAAAGTCCACTAACAATGAGGAATTTCAGTTTCAACTACTAGAAAGTTAAAAATCCTCTCTAGTCCAGTAGGGCGTTGTGAGTGTTGGGTCAGATGGAAAGGGATAAGCAGCAATATTGGGAAGTCACAGGGACACATTCACAGAGGGAGATAGAATCAGCTTTCTCAGGCAGACAGTACATGCAGTCAACTCTTTGCAGAGAACAGGATGTCTTAGCCCCAATCACAAGAGGCATCCACACACCAAAAGGGCAGAACAAGGACTGCCCCCTTCCCATGGAATTCGGACCTTAAAACATAAACCAGTCAATAAATGTCCCCACGCAAATTGAGCACTTAAAAGGGACCTATCAACATACCACCATGGTTGTTCTCAATTAGGTCTGCAGGCCTGACAAAACCAGGAACTAAAAGGGTATGTGGATGGACAGGACTCCCAGGGAACTCAGGTGCTGTTCTCTCTGGAGATGGACTATTCCATGTCTACGCTGAATGTACTTGTGCTTTCAATACCTTTGACGTGTGCGGTCATGTGAGAGAGAAAGATCAGGACATCACTTATCTTTCCTGATCAGGACACAGGAAACAAGAGACCCACTTCCTCCTGTGATATTTATTCCTGGCCTTCCCATGACATTAAAACCAAGTGAACTTGACACTGTGGCAAATGTTTCCTGTCTGTGCTCTATGGCTCCATAAACTCAGACATCTGCAATATTCTCTGTAGTGACACTCATTTAAATAGTTTACATTTATAAATGAATAAAATGAACCAACCAAGTGTTATTTTTAAATGATCTTCACAATAATCTTGCTTTCTGGAGAATCTAAATACCCAAAGATGAATCTTTGAGTAGAAATTGAAACTAGAACTCTAGGAGTAGGTGGGCTGGTACCAAAAATTTAGCCGCCTGAGAAGAGTCTCAGAATGATTCAATGAAAATAGTAGTAATCACACTTTCAGTAAATAAATAAAATATTACAAATTAGAATACTAAATGGGAACTTCAAGTTTCTTAAGAGTTGTTTTAGGGGTCCAAAATACAGGGCATACCTTATTATATTCTAAATACAGTCATCAAAGAGGTAGAAGTATTAACCTTATAATTAAACTACAAAGAAAGTGTATTGGAGAAATCATGTGGATTTATCACCTTTCTGAAGGCAAGTTAGAAGCCACGTTAATGGATAAAATACCTGTACAAGAAAATGTATGTTTTCTGGCTGGATTCTGATTGAAATATTAATGTACAATTGCGCTACCTGAAAAGAAGAGTCTGTGTGTTATAGACTCAGGTCAGAATCAATTAACACGATTTTTTTAGGTTGAAAAGGAACTGGGACTGAGAAGAAGACTTTGTCTTTTGAGAAATAAACATTATATCTGCTAATGCCTTTAATTGACACTGTCCAAATATGAAAAAGCATTAGATTTCTTTTAATAGTACCATTTTAGAAAACAGGTTAGATTGTATGGACAAAAACCACACACTTAATCACCACGATGGTTCAATTTTGGTCAAGGCATTTTTGAAAACTTTATCAAGATATACTACACAGTAAAGCATTTATGCTTAAAGTGTAAGGTAGTCTTTGATGTATAAAATATTTCGTATTTTCTAAGAACTATATAAATTTGAACCATTACCACATCAAGATAATGAAGGTAGCCATTGCTGCCAAAAGATTCCTCATGCACCACTGTAATCCCTCTAACCATGTCTCTGTCCGCATTCTTCAGGAATGGTTGATCCACTTCATGTCTCTATAGGTTGCTTTCCCACTCCTAGAATAATGCATGAAGAAAAGAATATAGTATTCCTTTTAACCAGGTTTATTTCATACAATATAATGGTTTTGATATTTATGCATACTGTTCGCATATAAATGAGTTTATTTTGAATTGACCATCAGGATTCCATTTCATGGCTGTGCCACAACTTATTTACTCATAACATCTGTGGATGGGTGTTAGATTTTTGTCTGGTTGTTGGTTGCAATAAATAAAACTGCTATGAAAATTTAACCACAAAATTTTATGGGGTCATAGGCTTTCATTTTTCCAGAATAAATGTCCAGGACGGCAATGGCTTGGTTATCTGGTAAGTAAGTGTTTGTTTTTTTTTTAAGAAAATGCCAAAGTATTTTCTAAAATGGTGATAAAATTTTACATTCCATCAGCATTATGTGAGGGTTTCAGTGGCTCCACATTCTTATCAATACTTGTTTTGACAAACGTAAAATATATATAATATATATGTAGTGCCTTTACCAACCCAAAGGGTACATATTCATATCTCATTGTAATTATAATTTCATTTCTCCAAAGGATAGTGATGCCGATCATCTTTTTATGCTTACCTGCCATTGTGTAATTCCTTTGATAAATTCACTGCTTAAATACATGCCCATTTTAAATGCTTATCACTATTATAATATTTTGGCATTCTTTATGTTATGGTAGTTACAAGTGCTTTTTCAGATATGCAATTGTCATATATACTCCCTATGTTGTGGCTTATATTTCCATTCACATAACAATGTGTTTTGAAGAGCATAATATTAATTATTTCAATTTATCAGTTATTTTTCTTTATGGCTCTTTCTTCCTGCTAGCCTAAGATCACATGTATTTTCTGTTCTGTTTCTATCTGGAAGGTTTATACCTTGATTTTATAGGTAAGACTCTTTGAGTTTATTGTGTATACGTTATGAGTTATTGATCATGTGGATAACCATTTTTTTAGATATCATTTGTTGAAAGACACTCATAGAGAACAAATATTTATGTTAGAAATGTTAATCCTAAAATTAAAAAAAAAATCTCTAATCTATAAAACTAGATTTTATTTCTTGCAGAAAGCATTTTCAAACCTACATAGTGTTATAATCTCTAAAGCCCTGTATTCTTGGTGGTCTTTAAACTAGTAGGTTTCATCTGAACATGCACAAGTGGTCTGATCTAAAACTAAACTACCTGTGGCATCACCAAAGGCTACAGACTTTGTCAACACTTTCCTTACCGGCAATTCTGAGACTGCACCATTCCTTCTCAAAATCAAGCTTTGGTTATAGAACAAAAATTATACTCAGGATTTTTAGGAAGAGTACTACTAAATTTCATGTTTCTTTAATTTTCAAGATTTACATTTGATTTTATAATTGTAAGAAAATTGCAAGAATTAATTTATCAAGTGCCATCATGTGTATGCCTGGTGTTATCATAAATATTGTTTCTTAATATGCTAAATATTTAACATAAAACTGAGCAGTAAAGACATTGAACATAATTGCGGGGGCGTCCGGAATTCCATCCAGTGCTTGACAAAGATCCTCTGGAGCATGATTGCAAAGGCTCATCCTAAAAGGAATTGTCGGATGTTTTGCTCCGAAGCATGGTGTTTTTTCTGCTGTGTTTTTCTGATAATATATTATGCATTTCAGTCTGAACGGATTGCTTAAGGGGATGAGGGGAATACAACAAAAATTCCAGAAAATATTACCTACAATCTGAAAAACTATGGGACTTTGCCACTAACAAAATTAAAAATAATTTTACAACTGTGCAATGAGTCCCTGAAAGCCTCTGGAGAAAATAGTTATAGATCTGCCTTTGTCTCCAACAGGCTGGTTAAATTCTAATGATGGTGATGGGGTAAAAGAATAAGGTTTCACAACATTCCTTCCTTCCTACAAAGAATATGTCACCCCTATAATAAACGTTGGTGCACAATGCCCTATTCTGGAAAAAAAGAGCTACATAAGACAAGGTAATCTATTTAGTAAAAAAACTTGGCCACGAGAACCATTGGGACCGCTGCCCTCCTGTAGCCCTTAACTCAGCAATTTAGATATTAACCAGATGGACCTAGTAGAGATGGTCACATGAGATTACTTGTCTATCGCTTTAACCATGAGAATAATAAGAATAGTCTTAGGTCACATAGAGTTTAGATATTAAGGAAATAAACATTGTATTAGCTCATCGACGTAGTTTGATATTCTTAAAATAATTGTGATTAGGTAAGGATAATCTGTAAGGTTACTGTTTTCTCATAATTTTTCTGTTCCTTGTTAAAAATAATTTCTGCCTATGCTTTGGAAACTTCTTTAATATTAACCACAAGACTGCCATTATCACCTGAAGAAAAATGTATATAAACCCAGCCTTCCCCAGAATAAAGTGGGATTGATTGCACCAGAACTAGAGTCTGTGCCTTTCATTCTCCATCCATCGCCGACGCTGTCTCCCCGCGCCCCGTTTACCTGTGTGGAACCCATGGACTCCTGCTAGGGCTGGACCCCGGCACATAATACTTAATAAAATACTATGGTAAACAAGAAGATGATTTTTTGCTATTGCCCATAATGCATAAAATTAGACAATAAATAAAGAGAGGTGATGATAACATTCATGTGTCAATAAAAACTCAAATGAGTTTTGTTCATGCATTCACATGCCTTTGAAATGTGATCATGACAATGAAGAAGATAAACATGATGATTAAATGAAGATATGTTGATGGTTCTGATAATACAAGCTCACTTACATGGGTTGAAGAAAGTTATGAGATCATGGGACATGACTTACCTCAGAGGAAAGATGAATACATGAAAGAATATTTTCATACTAAAAATCAAATGATGTTAGAATTTAGATTAGGAAGGTGTAATTCAGCTACCTCAGACAAAAGCACCAAAAACACACACTGGAGAAAAAAGAGCCTCAATAAATGATGCTGGGAAAACTGGAAATCCATATGTAATAGAATGAAGGATAACCCCATCCCTCATCCTGCCCAAAAGTCATTTCTAAGTGGATCAAGGACCTAGGAATTAGACCAGAAGATCTGCATATACTAGAAGAAAATGTAGGCCTAACACTTCAACATATTGTCAAAGGAACTGACTTCTTTAACAAGACTCCTAAAGCATAAGAAATAAAAAATCCATATATGGGATGGCATTGAACTAAAAAACTTCTTGGCACAAAAGAAACAATCAAAAGCATGAAGAGACACCCTAGAGAATGGGAGAAAATATTTGCTACCTGCACCTTACATTGGGCATCAATTTCCAGAATATACAAAGATTCAAGAATCTTAATACCAAAAAATAAAAACCAAAAATAAATAAATAACCCAGTCAATAAATGAGCAAAGAAACTGAACAGACCTTTCTTAAAAGAAGAAATGTGAATTATCAACAAATATATGAAAACATGTTCAACACCTCTATCAGTTAGAGAAATGCAAATGAATGGATTTCTATCTCACTGCAGTGAGAATGGGAATGATCAAGAATACAAGTAACAACAAACATTGGTGAGGATGTGGGGAAAAGGGAATAGTAATACAGTGTTGCTAAGACCACAAATTGGTGCAACTCCTCTGGAAAACAGTATGTAGATTTGTCTGAAAACTAGGAATGGAACCACTATTGACCCATTCCATAGCATATATCCAAAGTACTTAAAATCAGAGTACTACAGTGACACAGCCACATCAATGTTTATAGTAGCATAACTCATAATAGCTAAGCTATGTAACCAACCTAGATACCCATCAACAGATAAATGGATAAAGAAATTGTGGTATATCTGTACAAAATGGAGTATTACTCAGCTGTAAAGAATGACTTTATGACTTTTGCAAGTAAATAGATAACTCTAGAGACCATCATACTAAGTGAAATAATTCAATCACTAAACACCAAAGGTTGAATATTTTTGCTGGTATGTGGAAGCTAAACCACAATAAAGCAGGGGGAAGGGAAGCAGAGAGGTTCAGTAGATTAGACAAAAAGGAATGAAAGGAAGGAAGAGGGGAAAGGAATAGGAAAGACAGTAGAATAAATCTAACATCATTTTTCTAACTACACATATTAAAATACCTAAGTGAATCCCACCATTAGGCCCACACACAAGAATGGGGTCCTAATTAGAATAATATCTATTCCATCCTTATTTAATTTTTCTTTTTGGAGGAGGAAAGGTTTATTTTGGCTCACAGTTTCAGATGTTCCAAGGCAGAAATGTGAGGATGGAAGGGCATGGTGGAATAAAGCTGCTCAGCTCAGGGCAGCCAGGAAAGGCAGAGAGAAAGAGAGGGAGGCAGGGACAGAGAGAGTCCCCAAGATCACCCTCCAGTGACCTACTTCCTCTAGTCACACTCCCACCTGCCTAACCAGTAGTTACCACCCAGTAGTCCATTAAATATTAATCCATTGATGAGGTTACAGCTCTCACAACCCAATCATTTCCTAAAAGCTCCACCTCTGAGCCTTGCCTCACTGGGGACCAGGTTTTCATCCACGAGCTCCTGGGGACATTTCAGATCCAGACCACAAAACACTGTCAGATCCCTGCCAGCTCTCAGCTTCCTGCTCCCTCTGCTCTCCCACACTACCTGCTGCAAGTTTAGATACCCTGTGCTTGGTGCCCCCCAGGTCTCCTCTGATAAGGCTCTTGAGTGGCTTCCACACCCACAGCCTCTGCTCAAGACTTCCCTATTCCTCACCACCAGGCTTTTCATCACCTGATCTTCTTACCCTAGCCATGGGTACCAGACAGATGCCCAGTGATGTTTGAGAGGAATCTTCCAGCACAAATATTTTACCTGGAATAGTAACTGAAACAAAATTTGAATGTGAGATAGAATGGAAGACAGAACCAACCTAGAAGACAGAACCTGGAAGACAGAACCTGCCCTTCAACAGATGAATAGATAAAGAAACTGAGGTATATATACATAATGGAATATTATTCAACCGTAAAGAAGAATAATATTATGGCATTTGCAAATAAATGGATGGAATTGGAGAATATCATGCTAAGTGAAATAAGCCAATCCTTAAATAATTTTATCAAAATAGAAGCTACTGTCATTTATTACTAAGAAGGCCCAATTTAAAATAGATATAAATTGGACTTTCAGAAAGTGGAAGGTGAGATTTATGTAAAATTATAATTTGAAGGCAAATCACTTCTTTCGGTGACATGAATAAAACTGTCATAATTTGAAAATGAAAATAGTCATTGTCAAAATTGCTGTAGTATGGAATAAAGTGACTGAGGCACAGTAATGATGGATCTGAGATCACAGGCACTTCCACTTTCACACTTGGAAGGCACTCCTGGGAGATACATTTGAAAATGTACAATAAGAGGTAAGTTTCCAAAAGA